>NC_136063.1:1954960716-1956299383 GCF_964261635.1 Lissotriton helveticus
CCGACCTCAATCTTGCTAATGAAGATAACCTGTGAACTGCAACTGGCTTCCTGACACCTAAGACCAAGGTATGAGAGGGGGTTGAGACAATCCCAATTGATCTGGCAGAAAAATGCCATCGCTATGCTCTCTTTCTGATGGTGTAGGCACAGATAGGAGTAGACAAACATTAGCAACAATTAACATAGTTGAATTGTTTATAATGTTTGATATTCTAACAATGCTGATAATAGCAATATGGTCATTTCAATAAATGTTAGAAATGCATTGTCATATTTTTCTCATGTTTACCTTTGGTGTGCAAAAGTGACAAATAAAAGGGTTAGATCTGTTTCCACTGATTCCTTGGGAATCAGAGTGTCATGTCTGAGGTTGCCAGCCTGGTTGGTTTAAGGGTTAGATGTAGTACTGTGATCTAGTCGAAACCCACCAACCCTCACAGATGGTGTTTGTGCACTAAGGGGCATATTTACAAGAAATGAAGCATCGGCATTGGTGCATTAGATTTCTTGTACCTGGCGCATATGCTCTAACAATGCTATGAATGCGATGTATTTATAATACAATACTCCATGGCGCGAGGATTGACAAATTCGTTAGAAATTCTGATATATTTTGGAGTTAAAGTCATGCATTGCTGGAGTTTGTCGTAAGGCTGGAGCAACTCCAGCAATGAATTAGAACACAAAGATTAGTCGAAGTTATAAACCCTACTCCAATCATTAAACATGGTCTGAGAAGGCATGGGGATTTTGGTGCAGTCAAGTCATAGAGTGACGCAGTGAAAAGTTGTAAATTTCACTGCGTCCGTTCTAGGTGGCTTTTAACGTGGAACGCCTACCTTGCATACATTATACCTGAGCAGGTATAATGTGACGCTGGCCTCAACAAACTGAAGCATTGTGCCGCGGCTTTGGCTCCATTGAAAAATGCCCCTCGGTCTCTATACTAAGAAGATTGTGTTGGTCTAATACACATTCCTGCTATATTTATAGGAACCGTACAACAAAATCATCATTTCAAACTATAATTTTCCCCAAAATGATAGATAAAAAAAAAAAAAGTACCAGAAATGTGTTGATCTGTTAGACGGCCCAGTCAGTTCCTCTGGCTTGAATTCACATATCAATATGAATATGACAGCCCTATTCGTTGGCATTTTTCGTTTGTTTTCATTCCAATTAAGGCTTCTTTAGGCTTTGAAATTTGAAATAGATATAACAAACTGATAAATTAATATGTTAAGTGATATTCATAAGGAAAATTGTGCACACTATTTCTAATATGTTCGCATTTTTTGCTTCCGGAAAAACAGAATAGTTGCCTTATAGTGTGCATATAATTGTGTTCAGTTTTGGAACAGCGGCTTGATTTTTCCCTGCTGACTACAAATCATCCGCTCCTGGGTGTTTGTGTAGTTTCCTAACGTGTTTGTTAATCGGATTTATGACTTTTATCAGCAAGGTCTCTGGTTCCATCTGGACATCTGACATCAATGTAACATCCAAAAACCGCGCCAATTGGGCTGTTTGTCTTTCCTTTGTGCAGCGAGGCACTTGCCCTTTAGATGCACAATACAAACTGTGATGGATCTATTTGTAATGCCTGCTGGTCATGATGCTGCGAGCAGCTTTTCGCTCAGTTTACTGCACGATTCTCTGACCTCTGCCTTTTTAGCCCCCTTGCAGCGTATCACCCTCTGCCATCTGTTTCTCTATTGGGCCCAGTGAGCAAAGACTGCTGTATCGCCTGTTTTACTCGTGCATTTCAACATTCAACTGGTTATTTTACACTCAAAATGCACCTTGCAGATCGTAACATACAACTAAAAGTTTATGATCATGTCTGCACAATTTCCTTGGACATGGCCAAAATGTTGACTATACAGGACATCGTCAGGTGCATGCATGTAAAATTCTGCACCCAGTGCAGTCCATAAAACAAAGGCTCGAGCGCCTGCTATTTGAGCAAAGTCTTTCTACTAGCATTTCCTCATGTTTCATTTGTTTTCTGTAATAAATGGATACATTTTGGAAAACTAAGCAGGGTATATATTCCATATGCATGATGGATTTGTAGGTATTCATTGAAAGATAACGATTGTCCAGGCCAATATGTTGCAAAATATATTATCAGGGGAACAGTAAAGTAATATCTAGCCGTACACTTTATGTTATTGCATTCAGGTGTAGGTTATCTCCAAATTGATTTAATCTATGTGATATTGTGGGCCGCCCTCCTATTCAATATTTGCAGAGGTGGAGCCTGACACATTTAGTAGTCGGAAATAGGGTAGTCATAAAAAGCTATTTGCATCGGTAGAATGGATCCCTCTCGCTACTCTGTCCTGCCGTCATTGACCTTTAGGTGAACTCTGCTGTCAACACTGCAGTCACTGTAAAAAATAAAAATCCCAGTGGATTGATTTCTTATCATAGTGTGTGCGTTGCTTATTTCCAGTAAGAATCGAGAGTTAACACACTTGGAAAAGCAATTCTTGCAGAAAATCTCCCTCGATATTAAAATCACAGAAAAACGTCATCTCATCCTTATCTTACAATACCATCACGCATAAAAAGTATTTACAAATAAGAATGAGAGAATGTATTCTAAAAAAGAATTTGCAATGCAATAGGTCTCGCATTAGCAAGAGTTTAAGCTATTGGCATTGTAGCTCAAAACTATGGGAATTTCTAGACCTATTAAATTTTAAAGAAGCGGCCACCATTGTCTTGGGCTGCTTGGAAAGTGAAAGCGCACATGGCGAGCTGAATATTGCAGGAAAGCATGTGGTGGCTGCAGTAGGAGAAACTCATTAAATAAAGGAGTGCTTACAGACTAAATAAGACAGACAGTGTGAAAACAAAAGTAAAAGGGCCAATCCTCATGGGAGGTAATGAATGAAGACAATGTGATACAAAGGAGGGACAAACAAAACTATTAATGAATCAGAAGCCAGCATTTACGAAGGGCAATGACACAAGCCAATGACACATATGGGCGGAGAGTGAGCATGGCTTCTAAGCAGGGCCGGACTGGGAACCAAAACCGGCCCTGGCAAAGTGCTCGGCCGACCCCCCCACCCCCCGGGCGGGAGGGGGGCGAGCGCTTTGCCAGGGCCGCTTGTCCGCCGATTTTGTTACAGGGCCGATTTTGCAGCTATGCTGCAAAAACGGCTCTGCAACAAAAACAGCCCCCAGGGCCCAAAACCGGCCCCCACCCTTGCAGCCGACCGGGGGATTGCCCGGTGCCCACAACGGCCAGTCCGGGCCTGCTTCTAAGCAATACTGCAATACAGCTCGCGGAGCAGCACATGCGCTTCCCAGGTTCGATCTAAAAACTGAGAAATAGAGAAGCACATGCCTGGTACAATGTTCATAAATACTTATATCAAAGCCAATGTCACCAGGTGTACTCCTGTCTGAGAGAAGGCAGTGTTTCTTTTTTACAATTCTGTGTTTATGAAGAAAGGCGTCCCATGTTTTGCTAGGCCAATGCAGAATCTACGTTGTTAAAAACATACATTCCACACAAGAAGGTATTTTGATTAATACTGCTGATGTCCTGTTAGAACCGGAGAAGATACGTGTTGCTTTATTACAGATTGAAGTGGGAGGTCTAACTAAGGCACAGATTCAGCAGAGTGCCAGACATTTGTGGTAAATGAAAATACATAAGATAATACACATAAAGGGAGCTAGGGTCATTCCCCTTTAGTCACTGCTTTGCAGGTTTTTTTTGGACCATCCCACAGGACGTCATGCACAGAGTGTGGCGTGGGCCAGATACGTTCACCCACTGCCTAGTGGAGTGTGGCAATCAAATGTTCAATCAATACACACAACAACTTTTCGATTATTGGCGTGTCCGTCATGTTGAGCAAAAATACTTTATGTATGTACGCATGTGTCTGCATTGGGAAAGGGACTAGCATCTAGAGGTAAAGAAGTCCATCTCCTGAAGCTGCCACCGTGTACAGAACACCGTCTTTCCATGCAATGCTATAGGACATTATTTTATTGTATTGTAATTGCATTTATATAGTGCTTACTACCCCTGATGAGGCGAGTAGAAAAATACTCCGGGACTCAAAGGTATTAGTGGTGAATTAGTATAGTGAAATATGAAACTAATTTGAGCAGTGGATATGTTAGTCTGCTCTTTGGATTGAGAACGATAGTGGAGGGATTGAAGAGGGAAAGGTTTGCATTTGTATATCACTTGCTACCCCTGATGAGGTGTTAAAGGACTTTTCGACGAGTAGCAAACATAATATTGGGATTATAATATAACCTAAACTGTATTAGACCTCCTCCTTGATGGACTGGAACCTGAACCTCCCCACCTCCCCAGCGCCTTGAGACCCTTATGGGTGAGTAGTCGCACTTAACAAACACATGATTGATTGATTGGTTGCTAAATATATCGATGAGATCATCCAAACTATGTACAACTTCCTCACATATTAATTGCTTATTTAAAAGCCACTTCTGCTGCCCGTGTGTCACGTTGCGTAATGCACCAACGGCGTAACCTGTTGCGTGATATTTACAAGCACACGTAAAGCCATCCTGCTTGGTGCACCTCCTGCACAAAAACAATCTTCCCAAGATGCAGGCATCCTTGCACCATTGTGCAAGGGTGCCTGTGCCGGTGTATGGCAGCAGTTTGTCAACCAGAGAAGAGAGAAGCAAAGAGATGTGACACATTGTTGTAAATATGCTGCATCCCTTTGGTTCGAAACTGACTTGCGGCACCACACTGCGTTAGTTTCTTGTAAATATGGCCCCTTGTTTTGACCCCGTAAATATGCCTCTGGCTTATGCTATTGAATTACCTTGGAATAGGTATAGCTCCCAGAAGAGTAAGTAGAATTTTTTAACTTTCAATAAATGAGACAATGTTGTATATCTTTGTGGGTGCATACTGTAGTCTTCTGAGACGATGACATAGCAACATATTGCTTTGTAATAGCACTGGGCAACCTACTTCTAGGGAGAATGCTTGGCAACTTGTATCTGGTTGGGGGCATTTAATAAAATGTGGCTTGGTCTGGCTTATTAACATATGGTCCAGCAGGCAGGAAAGGTAAACATTATGGTGAAGAGATTCTGCAAGGGAGCCCAGGTCAAATACTGATAATGCATGGCGGTTCACTGAAATACTTGTGGGATTGCCAGAAAAGGTGGACCTCTTTCAATCCTATTCCTTGAGAGAACCTTGGTAACTTTTGAAGTATAAGGTACCACAGGGGCTAACTGTATTAAAGTCTCTACTAAGGTTCCCGAGAACATGCAGCGGCTCCTGGCCTTCACTTCTTCTGGGACACACCTACAGTCATATCCTTTCAGGCACCCAGACTCCCTCGAGCTCCAACTCACTTCTTATCTTCACCTCAGTACCATGATTTCAAAGATAATACCATATAATCCCAGAAGTCACTGAATATTGAGCTTGTCAACCCTTTCACATAGCTTTGTTGCATAACAGATAGACGATAACAATTCCAAAATAAGCCATGACAGATATAACCCCTTTTTCGTAAACACTGTAGCACCACATACGTTTGCGCAACACTTAATGGCACTGAATACCGATCCTGAATCAATATTTCTCCCTGCTGCGTTATTTACTCCTCTTCAGATACTTAATTTGTTACCTTCACATGGGTTACAGATGAATGAAAGAATTTGTGGATGGGTGACTGGATGGATATGTAATAGAAATTAGGATTGGTGAGCGAATAGGTGAATGGATGAATTAGTATAGGGATGATAAGTGGAACGACAGACAGACTGACGGATGGATGGATGGAATGCTGAACGATGGGTGGCAGGGGGTAATAACGAATGAATGGGAATGTGAAATTATATAGTAATGGATATCTAGATAAATGGGTGGGAGGATGAAAGGGTGAAACAATGGATTAGTGAATGAGACTCATTCACCTCACTCAGTCCGTGCCAGTAATAGTACTGCTCAGTCTGGAGGATATTTTACCATTCCTTCTGCTCCGTTGCCCTTAACAGGGACTATCAAATTTCAGTCAAAGCCCGTACTCACATATTTAAAAGTAATTACTAGCATATTTCAAACTGCCCTACTGGATGTCTGGGTGGATTCACGTTGCCTTGATTAACTATAGGTTTCAAGCTTTAAATCTTTTTTTTGGTTGCTGTCTCTGGGGTCCTGCCAGCGACCCCCACAGGGGGAAAAATACTGCACCTAGTCGGCATTTAATTTTTACATAAACATACACCTGAAGCGGAAGTTTGTTTCAGTAGATCAAGAAATCAACCTGACATTAAAGGAGTTTTCTTCCTGCGTGTGGGGCTATTGATTATTTTCCCAAAACTAGTCTGCCATGCCTTGCATGATGAACCCATCAGGGAAAGTCAGTTACCTCAACTATTACCCAAAGGTTCATCGGTGACTAAACTGCCAAGCCAAGGATGTAGGACAGTGGAGACAGCTGAGACTATGTTGTCAGAAAAGTTGCTGTTCACCTCAGTCTAAATGAGGGTTTGTGTTGTCACAGAAACACAGATTCCTGTATGTCATTCCCCAAAAACTTGTTATCTCCCTTATTTCCATGCCCCTTAGAGTCATTAAAACCCCCAGTCACGGTAGTTACAGGGCCGAGAAATAATGGGGATTATTCTTGAGCACTCATCATGCGACCCCTGATATTTGTCGGGCAACCTATCAGTCCATCAGGTCAGCAGAGGATACGGCTTTAATTAATCTGCAAAGGATCACCCACCATAGTCTGAAAGCCCCACCTTTTGGGTAAAGTGCGGTTGCCAAAAGTGTGGTCTAGTGTAGTGATCAAATATCTACCTTCTCATTTGAATACGTTTTTGATGCACATTGAAAAGGAAGTTTTAATCATGTGTTTAGACTCATCCTTGCTGAAATTGTGAAAATAAATTTTAAATCACATTTCCATAAGCAGATTCCTTTTTAATATTGAATGAAAATTGAATTTTGTAGCTTTTAATGTAGGGACATACTTCTTTAGGATATCTCACTTTTATACATTTCACACCCACCCCACCAACCCAGTGGGCTAACTAATCTACACATTAGAACCAGGGGGGTATTCTCAAATGACCCTACTATACATGGGCATAAAACATCTACAAGATGTGAAAAAATAAGGAGTATGGAGGGATCAATCACTCTTTTATTTACGTCCAAGGCACCATCAATTACCCTGACGTTCTCAATATTTTTTTATGATTTTAAACATTTATGAATTTGTTAGATGCACATATCATTCGGCAGAACTCTGGCACATCAAATTGATTACAAATGAATTAAACAATAAAATATATATAAAGAATATACAAATAAATACTAGTCAAACATGAATCATTTTCACAACCTAACATACTTTTGTTTCTGCATATCCCTTGTAAAGAGACTTTAAGTTGCATATACTGATTAAACTTGCATTTTCCACAGAACTCTAAGATCTGATTTGATATCGTCTAAGTGATGCTGACCCAGAAACTGAAGTCCATTACAGAGCTCAATCGCTGCTAATATCTCTGTTCCCTGGTATGCCCTGATCATGAGTGTCCTTTATTCCTTTTTTATCAGGAATGAATCTTATTCTCAGGTGCCTATGGCATTTATTGGACCTGTCGTCCTTAGGGGGGTCTTTCCCCAGACTTTTTGCCTTTTATCTCCTGTTGCTGCAGGTTATTTTTGTTAGTGTTAGGACTCTGAGCAATTTAACACTGCTAACCAGTGCTAAAATGAACGTGATTCTCCCGACTGCGCTTGTAACTGAAGCCCTGCCAGAAGAACTGCTGTGCTACTTAATGGACTCAACTGGACTTCAGATCTGGAAGACCTGCTTTTTTGTTTGTTGTCCTGGTGCCTAGTTATCTCTGACTCTGCTGAAGGACAGCTGGATTCTGCCTTCATTTTAAGTGCTTGTTGGCTTGTCTCCTGCTGCCTGAGTCACAGGTGTATCAAAGTCTTTGCCCTTGCTCCTGTGCCTGACTCACTGGAAGTGGTCCAGATATTTGCAACATGACTTTCCATGTATCTCCTGTCTGCATGTAGCAGAACCGGTGCATCGACCTGGTTGAATTACTCTTCTAATTCTAATGTAATTTCACAAAATCTATCCGAATTCCTCAGTCATTCCGAGTAATTTTTCTAGGCAGAATTAAACTGGTCTGTGAATACCAAAATTAGTAAGTGCCTTCTGGGAATACCAAAAGTAGTAAGTTTAAGATTTTGTCTCAGATTAGTTCTGTGAATCGGGCCCCTAGTCTGTATCAGAAGTAGTGCATCATGCCATTCAAAAATGCAGTTACATGTATAGAACCTAATATTCGTCATCATTTCATATGCAGCTGTTCCCTAAGTAGTTAATTTGTCACACTTAGGATAAGGTACACTAACAGCTTTAGACTTTCCAATTCAGCCCCCATTATTTTTGATTAAAACAATCCAAACATCACACAAAATATGCTTGCAAACAATAACCAATCGCAGCTATGCCAAAGATCGACCATGCAATGAAAGTGCACCATTGTGGTGACGTCTCTCCAATTCCAGCCCAACCCCCCTAATGCCTAACCAATCGCAGAGCAATTTCTGTGTGAATGAGGAAAACAATCTGCATGGTCTTTCTCAATGAACTAACACTAAATAAACCCAATTCTTAGTAAGCAGAACTCAGTCCAGAGGCAGTTTATCCCTAGCTGGTGTATTTAGTCCTGGGCACATAGGAGCAAAGGACACCAGCCAAGATTAAACTGTCAAGGATTCCCCCTCCCGCGCAAGCAGCGATTTGGTGACAGCAGCCTAGCCTGTCACAGAGGTAGGGACTACGGGAGCCACTGCTTCCTGCCCGTGGTTAGCCGCTGCCTGCTAGGGACTCTGCTCTCAGGCCTCCCCCATCGCTGCTACCGCAGTTTTTTTCCCGCTTCTCCTTTTCCCGCCACTCCTCTTCCCCGCCGCTGCAACCCTGCGGCCCCGCCCCCTTCCTTTTGCCAACCCTCATTGGACGCCCTCCCACTTCGCCATATATGGCGGGGACCGCGTCTAGGCCCATCCACGCCTGGACCGCGCCCAGCGCCACAACCCCTGGACCCCGCCAGAGCCAACCCACCTGCTGGACCTACGATGCCGCCACCCTCCATGCACTCAACGCCGGCCGCCTGCTACCAAGCCACCCCCAGGCGCACACACGGACCCTTCACCTGCCAAGCCTGCCGATTCACATGCCTCCGGACCTGCACCGCACCCGCCAAGCCGATCACCAGCAGCAACCACCTCAAGTGCATCCTGCTCCACATCCGCTCCGTCCACAGACATGCCGTGGAACTCTGGAATCTGTTCGACACAACATCACCGGACGTCGCCTTCCTCACGGAAACCTGGATGAACACCTCCTCAGCGCCCGACATCGCCATCGCCATCCCGGATGGATACAAGATCACCTGGAGGGACCGCGTCAACCAGACTGGAGGAGGCATCGCCATCGTACACAAGAACACCATCCGCATCACGAACAACTCCGACAACACCCTCACCGCCGCCGAGCACCTCCACTTCCAGATACACACCGACCCCAAGACCACCCTCAGAGGCACTCTCATCTACAGATCCCCTGGACCACGCACACAATTCAGCGAAGACATCGCAGACTTCATCAGCCCGCACACTCTCCCCTCCGCTGACTACATCCTCCTAGGGGACCTCAACTTCCACCTGGAGAACAACAAGGACAGCAACACCACCACCCTGCTGGACAACCTCGCCAATCTCAGACTCAAGCAACTGGTGAACACCCCCACCCACTATGCCGGCCACACGCTTGACCCAGTCTTCTCCTCCAGCAAGTACATCTCCTTCAGCCACGCCAACGGACTTCATTGGACTGACCACAGCTGCGTCCACTTCAGCTTCAGAAGAACCACGACCACCACCACCCGCAACAGGTTCCTCGCAGGAGCTGGAACAAGATCACCGCCGACCAGCTCACCACCTCCTTCAGCCAGAACCCTCCCGTCAGCACAACAGACCCCAACGAAGCAGCCAGCAACCTCACACAGTGGATCACCAACTGCGCAGTCGACCTTGCACCACTGAAGACCCCTCCCAGCAGACCCGGCAGCAAGCAAGCCTCTTGGTTCACTGACGAACTTAAGAACTCCAAGAAGAACTGCCGTACCCTCGAGATAGCCTGGCGCAACAACCAGACCACAGACAACATGACTGCCCTCAAGCACACCACCCGCAAACACCACCAGCTGATCCGCACCACCAAGAAGAGAGCATTCAAAGAACGACTGGACAACAACGCCCACAACAGCAAGGAACTCTTCAGCATCGTCAAAGAGCTCTCCAACCCCAACGCCGGAAACAACAACATCACTCCCTCGCAAGACCTCTGCGACTCACTCGCCTCGTTCTTCCACAGCAAGATCACCGACATACACAACAGCTTCGGCACACAGACTACGCACCCAACCTCCGAATCAACGCCCCACACCACCACCCTCTGCGCCTGGACCCCGGTCAGCATCGAAGACACCACCCGCACGATGAACACCATCCACTCCGGATCACCAACCGACCCTTGCCCCCACCACGTCTTCAACAAGGCCGAATCCATCATCGCACCCCAACTCAAGGACATCATCAACACCTCCTTCAACACCGCCACCTTCCCGGAGAAATGGAAGCATGCCGAGCTCAGCGCCCTCCTGAAGAAACCAACAGCGGACCCCACCGACCTCAAGAACTGCCGCCCCATCTCGCTTCTCCCTTTTCCTGCCAAAGTCATCGAGAAGACCGTCAACAGACAGCTTGCCGCCTTCCTCGAGACGAACGGATCCCTCGACCACTCGCAGTCCGGTTTCCGAGCCAACCACAGCACCGAGATCGCCCTCATCGCAGCCATTGACGACATCAGATCCCTGCTCGACAACGGAGAAACAGCGGCCCTCATCCTCCTGGACCTCTCCGCAGCGTTCGACACTGTCTGCCACCGCACTCTAGTGCAGCACCTCAGCAACATCGGAACCCAAGAGAAGGCACTGGAGTGGATCATCTCGTTCCTTACCGGAAGAACCCAGAGAGTCCACCTCCCCCCGTTCAGATCCGAGGCCACCGAAGTCATCTGCGGCGTACCACAAGGATCCTCACTCAGCCCCACCCTCTTCAACGTCTACACGAGCCCCCTCGCAGCCATCGCACGCCAACACAACCTCAACATCATCTCCTACGCCGACGACACCCAGCTGATCCTCTCCCTTACCAACAACCCCGCCACTGCCAGAACCAGCCTACACGAAGGGATGAAAGACGTCGCCGAGTGGATGAAGAACAGCCGCCTGAAACTGAACTAGAGACAAGATGGAAGTCCTCATCCTGGGATCATCGCCCTCCGCCTGGGACGACTCCTGGTGGCCCCCTGCCCTGGGCACCACTCCCAAGCCAACGGACCACGCACGTAACCTGGGCTTCATCCTGGACTCCTCCCTCTCGATGACCAGACAAGTCAACGCCATCTCATCATCATGCTTCAACACCCTGCGCATGCTCCGCAAGATCTTCTGGTGGATCCTCACCGAAACTAGGAAGACGGTCACCCAGGCACTCGTCACCAGCCGACTGGACTACGGAAACACTCTCTACGCCGGAACCACAGCCAAACTTCAGAAAAAGACTCCAACGCATCCAGAACGCCTCCGCATGACTCGTCCTGGACATCCCCCAACACAGCCACATCTCCTGCCACCTGAGAGACCTGCACTGGCTCCCCGTCAGCAAGAGGATCACGTTCAGACTCCTCACCCATGCACACAAGGCTCTCCATGACCTGGGCCCCAAGTACCTCAACAACCGCCTGACCTTCTACACCCCCACCCGCCAGCTACGATCGACCAGCCTCGCCCTCGCCGCCGGTCCTCGCATCCGCAGAGCCACTACCGGAGGAAGATCCTTCTTCTACCTGGCAGCCAAGACATGGAACTCCCTCCCCATCCACCTCCGGCGAACCCAGGACCATCTCTCCTTCAGGAAGCAACTCAAGACCTGGCTTTTTGAGCAGTAGCGGACCCCTCTCCCCCAGCGCCTTGAGACCCCTCCGGGTGAGTAGCGCGCTATACAAATGCTATGATTGATTGATTGATTGATTGAGCATGCTTTGCGCGATCGGCGCGCGGATCAGCAACGCCCATAAAAGGAGTACTCAATCATGGAATTGCGTCGGATATTGAGATCCTTGCCGGCCTTCCTTTGAGTGCAGACTACAGACCTGTGCTTTCAGATCCTGTTCCGAGACCCCTGTTCGGTGTTCGAGCAACGTTTTCTCTGTATGGACAGGGTCCACAGTACCTGATGCAAACTGTCCGGGAAGAACTCTTAGATCATCTAATAAACATCTTTTAACAGTCCCCAAAGTCCGGACAGTCAGAAATGGAGACAGACGTTTCTCTAAAATTGGCCCCGCCACATGGAACCCACTTCCTTTATTCATCAGATGTGATCCTAATCATAAATCATTTAGAAAAAACCTGAAAACCTGGCTATTCTGACCAAGATGTTCCATACCTTCCTTCTTCCTCTTTATCTGATTGTTCTGCAGCGCTATGAGACCTTTGGTGATTTATGCGCTATACAAAACCAATTACATACATACAAACATACATACATACAGCTGTACACAGGGTACCAAGAAAGCTCCCATTAGCCACACTCGAGCGGCATTTCCGGCCATTGCTTTGCACAGTGCCCTCCATTGGAGGAACACCAGGACCGGTGTTCATGCGGAGGATGGCTGGACCATAGCCCTACATGAGAACTTGGGCGGCTAATGGGTATCGTTGAATACACTTTATAGTTTCTTGATAATTGCTTTCTTTTCCTTTTTGATTACAAACCAAAAAAAACAAATTGGGAAAGGTAACCCTTGGTGTAGCCCTGTTGTTGTGTAATCTACAGTGTATTCTTGGGATCAGGTAGGACTGGAAAACACAATAAGAGGAGAATCCCTTGTTGAGTTATAGGGATTCGAAACACGTAGGTCTTTCCCCTTCAGTCTGCTTTGTATTGTTCTTGTGCCAATGTATTTTGCACTTGAATTTTCTGTATACCACTTTTTTCATCTAAAATTGTGTTTTGAATATAACTGACTGTCAAAAAACCCATTTTAGTTGGTTATTGATTGAAATCACTTGTGTAAATTCTATAACCCAAGCAGACTGTTTATATTTCCTCCATTTGTGTTTATTGTTCCACTTTGACTGTGGAAATTGTTTTTGACTGAACGTTTGAATGTGAATATGAGTGGGATGACTGTGATATGTATGATATTTGAAGTGGTGATTGAGATTTTACCTCTTTTTTGTGTCCTATTTTTCAACTTTGCGCTTGCAATTTTCCAATTTACAATGTACTAAGTGTTACTTTTGGAATTCTCTAAATCAATTAAGAATAAACAGCTATTAAATAGCAATTCCCATTTTTGAATTTCTTTTCTTCTTTGGTTGCCATGAGGTGTGTTAAATGAATATATCAGTATTGGCATACTTCCTTGTTAGAGTGTTTAATAGGCTCAGCCTTACTGATTGGAGCCAGCCCTTTTTTGTTAGTACAATCCTTTCTCGGGAGAGTATCAACAAACACTCAACCGAGATGAGGTAAAGCGAGCAGCCGCTCCTTCTTACCTCCAAAACGTTGCTCGAACACCGAACAGGGGTCTCAGAACAGGATCAGGAAGCACAGGTCCGTAGTCTGCACTCAACGGCAGGCCGGCAAGGATCTCAATATCCGACACCATTCCATGATTGAGTACGCCTTTTATGGGCGTTGCTGATCTGTGCGCCGATCGCGCAAAGCATGCTGGCTCCCGTAGTCCCTACCCCCGTGACAGGCTAGGCTGCTGTCACCGAATCGCTGCGTGCGCGGGAGGGGGGGAGGGGGGAATCCTTGACAAGAACACACACAATTTCCAGAAAGTAAATCTAGTTGATTCAGAAAACCCTATGTGTGTTAATGCGGTGCCTCGAAAAACACACTACCTTACGCAGACAAATTAAATTACAATATCTAAATATCTTTGATTTTGACAAATCGGATAATCTAACCAACTAATAATAAATAAGAACCTTAAGCACAAAAATCACAAATAAGTATAGTACATCAACACAACAGTGAACAAACCACCAATTGAATACAAAACGTAACATTGTTTTCATTATTGATGAAAATGATTTTTTGTCTTGTGGCAGAGAGGCTCTGTGCTCGGTCAAAACCAGTTCATTCCTCTCTGGTCCAGCTTCACGGCAGAAGGTGGAGACAGCATTGTGTAAGGTAGACCAAGCCAATTCAAGTGAAAGGAAATCTCCTCCCCCTACTCTAAATGCAGCCCAGTTCTATTCAGCCCAGCCCTAACTCATGCAGGAGAGGCAGGACACACCTCAACCCCCCAGTGGCTGTCTACAGTGAATGCACATCCTCTGCCCCTCTCACTCCAAATCAATCCACAAACCAGCAGAGGCACACAGGATGGCTAAGGAAGAAAATACCCACTTTCTAAAAGTGGTATTTTTAAACACACAATTTAAAAACCATCTTTATTAAAAGATGCAAGTTATATTCTGAGTTCAGGCATACTAAACTCCATCTTTCTATCTTGTCTCAATAGGAAGTTATACTTATAAGATTTTATAAATAAACTCCCCTTTTATCCAATGGGACAGATAACCTTCAATAGTGAAAAATGAACTACACTGTATTTGACTATCAGTAAATGTCACACACTTCAGTACATGTCCTACCTTTCACATACATTGCACCCTGCCCACAAGGGGTACCTTGTGCCAATCTTAAGGGAGACTCACATGTAATAAAATGGAAGGTTAGGGCCTGGCAAGTGGATTCACTGCCTAAGTCGACATGGCAGTATTGACTGCACACAGACACTGCAGTGGCAGGTCTGAGAACTCTTTAATAGGCAGCTTGTGAGGGTGGCACAATCAGTGCTGCAGGCACTCTAGCAAAAACAACAGTTGATGGACAGAATGCAGAACAATGTCATACATTCACCCCAGTACAGAGATCTGGGCCTAAATCTATCGTTTTTTTGCTCACCATGCCATTCCAGTTTGAACCCAGCCATATGCAAATCAGTCTTGACCCTGTGCCCCATGGGAACAGTCCAGCCCAAACTGCCAAGCCAGGTCCTCCCTGGACTGGAAGCAAGCATCCTAGGACTGGTTTCGGGCTTTCAGCCCTCATCAGCCAGGATAGCTAGATTCCAGTGGCATGGAGAGCACGGGACTCACGTCTGAGCATACCCCTCTCACTCGGGCGTGACAAATGCAAAAACAACAGTTGATGGAAGAATGCAGAACAATGTCATACATTCACCCCAGTACAGAGATCTGGGCCTAAATCCATAGTTTTTTTGCTCACCATGCCATTCCAGTTTGAGCCCAGCCATATGCAAATCAGTCTTGACACTGTACCCCATGAGAACAGTCCACCCTGAACTGCCAAGCCAGGTCCTCTCTAGACTGGAAACAAGCATCCTAGGACCGGTTTCGGGCTTTCAGCCCTCATCAGCCAGGATAACTTGATTCCAGTGGCATGGAGACCACAGGACTCACGTTTGAGCATACTGTCCTATTCGGGGGTGACAAATGCAAGAACAACAGTTGATGGACAGAATGCAGAACAATTTTATACATTCACCCCAGTACAGAGATCTGGGCCTAAATCCATAGTTATTTTGCTCACCATGCCATTCCAGTTTGAACCCAGCCATATGCAAATCAGTCTTGACCCTGTGCCCCATGGGAACAGTCCTGCCCGAACTGCCAACCCAGGTCCTCCCTGGACTGGAACCAAGGATCCTAGGACCTGTTTTGGGCTTTCAGCCCTCATCAGCTAGGATAGCTTGATTCCAGAGGCATGGCGAGCACTGGACTCACGTCTGAGCATACCCGTCCCACTCGGGGGTGACAAATGCAAAAACAACAGTTGATGGACAGATTGCAGAACAATGTCATACATTCACCCCAGTACAGATATCTGGGTCTAAATCTATTGTTTTTTTGCTCTTGCAGCATTTGATTTGCAGGCCCTGGACACACACAGTGCACTGTACTAGGGACTTAGTAATAAGTCAGGCAAGCCAATAATGGAAGCATCCACACTTTTTTGTTGCACATTTTTTTCACATCCCTTGGATTTTGTTTCTTTTGTTTCATTGTCACTTACTTTAATTTCTTGTTATATTACACCAAAAAGATACATGTTTTCAGTGGTTGAGTTGTCAGTCATGGTAGATGACATCATTAGAGTAGAGCCAACATTGTTTGGAGGCCAGGTCCAACTTACTGCCCTAAGTAAGAAGAAGGACATGTGGTCCAGAATAGTTGATAGAATGAATGCTGTAGGTACCACCCTGCATACAAAGAAGGAAATTAGTAAGAGGTTGAATGACCTGAGGGGGGAGGTGCATTCCCTGGCCTCCAAGCAACACCTGTGCAATGCCAGTGGTCATCCCATCACCCCAATACAGCTGTTTCCCTAGGAGGAGAAGGTCTTGGTCATCATACATTCTGAGAGCTTAACAGGAACCTCTGGGGGAGTAGAGTCTGGAAAGTTACACCTCACTCACAGTCTCAATGCCCACAGTCCTATTAGGGCTCAACTCAGCTTTCACCATTGTGTTGTGTATCTACTTTCCTAACATGCAATCATGAATGTATAAGAGATATTAGTCCGTCTGTGTTAATGTGTATTGCTACATATAAGATCACATGTATCAATCTCCATTATATGCCACGTGTTGGAATGGTGTCTGTAAGTTTATTACTATATATTATCATTCCAGGACTGATGATATGTATCAAAATGTACCATAATGTATGGTCTATTCTAACTGCATTTTGGCAACAGGTATGTTACACTAACCATTTTTTAAGTCTTGACAAGAAGAGATTGAAATTACTATAACTACCATGAGATCCTGTTTATGTAACTCAAAACAAGATGAAATTGTAAGTGTGCCCATTCTCACTTGTCTGGCATAGTACAACTGATGTTCATGACTTATGGAGTTAACCATTTTGCAGGTGTTGGTAAGTAGCAATTGAAAGAGAGGAGGTGGCTTAAAAGCTAGAATGGTTGACTGTAAAGCTGGGGAACAAGGTTCGAGTCTGGAGGGAGGCTCAAACAGCCTGTGCTTCTGGACAATCCGATACCTTTAGGTGGAATTTGTGCTATATAAAACTGCTACAAAAAAAAAATACTACAACTACTGTGAAGCCCTGTTTCTGTAACTCAAAACAAGATGAAATAGTGATTGTGCCCAGACTCACTTGTCTGACATCTTACAACTGATGTACAATTCTCATGGCCTGAGCAATCCATATACAGTGCTCAACTCAGAGACATTTCTCCCTACTTAGCTCTATGTTGTCCTGGTCTCCTCAACTAAAACCAGATGGCATGAGTGATACCATAACAAGTGTGTAGGCAAAATATTTGTAAGGCATGAAGGTAACCAAGCTGATTGGAAGTGACAGGTGGTCCATTGACTCTTCACTGCCCACATGATGACTAATCCTAAATATACAACCAAGTTGTGTGATTGCCTGTTGTGTATTCAAGTAGGCCTTGGAATGGTCAAATACACGTTACCTCTCCACTGTGTCGGCTTAAGTGTTTGGGAGATGTCATGTTTATTACTTAATCCAAAATAAATATATCAGTACATCAAACAAGATGCTTAATTCAAGTACATGTATTTAATGTGTCCAAATGTCTTATTAACTAGTTCAATACCACTGAAATATATCACTATAGTAATTGTTAGCTATTTTGTTTCTGCTAGGTTTCTACTTACTGTGTCACAAAAATGTGGTTGTCGATATCATACTTCCACGAAAAACAATGTTCTCTATTTCACAACGGGTCGATTTGGGAGAACACCTAGCCAGAGCTTGGCCACCAAAGAGACTCCCACTCCACCCCAGGATGAAGCCCTCAGTGATGACAACACTCCTGGAGATCTGGACATGGACGGCTTTGCTGGGTCCATTTGGTCAGCCTAGAAAGACGCAACGGTGAGCCTCACTGCATCCACAGCAACCTCCTACCCCATCTGCAACACATCAGCCAACCTAAGTGCCCACAACCTCTGTTCCTAGCACAATTACATCCACTGTGTGCCCACAGTCCTCGATCCTGAGGTGACAATCACCAGCCCCTCTAAAGGGGATCCAGGACCCAGTCAGAGAGGGCACCCTGGGCCGAGGGCAGAGGCTCGCTTGGTAGGAGTCGAGTGAAGAGTACTGTGGGTCATCTGAGTGAGGCTACTAGGGCCACTGGGTTATTGCGCTCTAGCTAAGGGAACAAAAACGCATTAAAAGATTTTCATAAGGCTCTAAAATCAGCCAGGCGGGACTATATTGTGTCGTGCATCCATAACGCAGACCACTCCAGTAGAGAGGTTTTTAAAGTGGTCCAAACTTTTTCAAAAACCCAAGGCGATAGAGACTGAAGTGATACCGTCCCTAGCTTTGTGTGAAAAAATCGCTAGTTACTTTGATAATAAAATGTTAAAAGGTCTACGACTCCTCCTCGACTCCTGAGGCAACTGAGAAAGTGATAGGTTCACGGTTGCGAGGGAGGTTCCGCTGCTGACTAATTTCACATCGATCTCACCTAATGATGCTTTAGCTGAAATCCAAAAATGCCGTTCAGGCACTCCAGATGATCCGTGCCCTCCCAAACTGTGGAAAATGCTATCCCGCTCCCTGATGGATGGGTTACTTCACATATGGAACACCTCTCTGGAAACGGGCATCTTTCCTGACAAATGGACACATGCAACACTTCTCCCCTTGAGAAAGAAACCAAATGGGGACCCAGGAGACCTTAGCAAGCTTAGACCTATTTCTCTGCTCCCCGCCCCAGGAAAAATGCTGGAGAAGTTGGTCCAGTGCCAAATAACCACTTTTATGGAGCAGAATGGCACTTTGCACGACACACAATCTGGTTTCCGGCCCGGATTCAGCACAGAGACCGCACTTCTTGAAGTAACTGAGTCGGTTAGATGGTCGCTGGATTCAGGGGCATCAGCATTGCTGGTGCTCCTGGATCTGTCCGTGGCATTTGACACTGTCGACCATACCATTCTGTTCCAGAGACTACAAGAGGTGGGCTTTGGTGGGAAAGTTTTAACCTGGGGACATCCTATCTAAGTGGTCGAACTCAGAGAATTGCACTTCAACCTTTTGAATCTAAACCAAAACAGCTATGGTGTGGTGTCCCCCAGGGCTCAGCGTTGAGCCCATTACTCTTTAATCTCTACCTAGCTCCACTGTTTTCCCTGATTGCCAAGTGGGGTGTGAACGCGATTTCCTACGCTGATGTCACCCAATTGGTTTTTCCGTTTAAGGAGCGGACGGTAGATGCCTTCAAACATTTCAAAGGTTGTATGCGTGATATAGCACAGTGGATGAACTCTAGTAAACTAAAACTAAACGCTGGGAAGACAAAGCTTTTGTTCTTCAGCAAGGGTCCAGTGCCAGATTCAGCTCTTTGGTGGTCACCAGAAATGGGTTTTCCACCATCCCCTGCCACACGCATCCAAAATTTAGGGGTGAGATGGGAGGCAGACCTCTCTTTCTCAGCCCAAATACAGCAGGTCTCTGTAATTGCTTTAGTAAATTAAAAAACCTCTGGAAAGTTTTACATTTCTTACCAGAAGACTGACGAAAAATCAGTAGTACATGCCACATTTACATCTATGCTAGATTACGCAAATGGCCTTTATTTAGGACTACCCAAATACGCAATTTGCCGCCTCCAGATGATACAGAATGCGGCTGCGAGACTGGTCTGTCGTATACCAGTCCAACACCATGTCTCTCCACATGTGCAGAAGCTCCACTCGCTCCCAGTGGTGAAACAAATTAAATTCAAGGCCTTTACTTTGGCTCATCGGGCCCTTAATGGAAAGTGCCCTGGTTATCTGAAGGAAAGACTGTGCCTCCATAAGCAAGATCGTGCATTGCGCTCAAATTCTTATAATCTGATGCGCACCCCACGTTTTGCAAAAATACGCCTGGGCAGCAGAACTTTCACAGTTAGAACAGCTTCACTGTGGAATGCCCTATCAGGGTACCTGCGGCAGGCTAAGTCAGAAACCTGTTTTAGAAAGGCCTTGAAGACATGGCTCTTTAGGGCTGACTAATATGGGTTGTTATACTGGTGCTCGTTTCTGGACGCAAATTACCTGCTGCTTCAGTGCCGGGGCAACCCTGCCTGGGGTAGCTGTCGCGCTTTATAAGCTTCAGTGTTATTATTATTACACCATGAAATGCAGGTCCATAACGCCAACATAGGCTCTCTCATAGGGGTGCTACAGGACATCCACATACACCTGTGCCATGCTTTTCCAACACCATCTACCTATTCCTGTGGTCCAACAACATTGGTCCCATCTACATCTGCGGCAGCCACAGGAAGGGAGGCCCTGCCAGAGGAAGACACTCCTGTAGATAACCTTGCCCCCGCAGCTGTGGATCACCCCAGCACTACCAAGTGGGACGTCCATGCAAATTTCCAGGAGGTGCGGATGGCAAGACTCCACCACAACCAGCAAGAAACCTTACACCCAATTTTCTCCATTATGTGTAACACATTCACTCTGTGGACTACTTCTGGATACATTTACTTTACTGATGGGAGTAGTATTTTCGAAATTGCACGTCACACAATTTGGCATCTACAACGATGGTTTCATTCATGATGACTGACTTTTTTCACTTTTCTGTTACCCTGTTTGTTTTTGCAAAATGTTTATTTTTTTCTTGTTAGAACTGGGGGTCTCTAGTTGTCAGAGGTAGGTAGCACTGTCCAAATAGGGACCCTTGCTTCTAGTCAGGGTAAGAAGGATACACTCTTTAGATAACCCCTGCTCACCCCCTTGGTAGCTTGGCATGAGCAGTCAGGCTTATCAAAGGCAATGTGCAAAGTATTTGTACCAACACTCACAGTAACACAGTGAAAACACCACAAAATGACTCCACAACAGTTTAGAAAAATAAAGGTATTTAATCTAAACTGCACAAGACCAAAACGAGAAAAATCCAAGATACACAGTTCAAGAATATGGTTTCAAATGAGTTCTTAAGGTTGCGTTAAAATAATCCACAGTTGTGTCACGTTTTAGCCAACAGTACCTTCAGATTGCGACGCAGCGGGTGTGTTGCGGTGACTCAGGTCTGTAGGGGGAGGGATGCAATACCTTGCGTGGATTCGGGTGCACAGGTTTCGGTGGAAGCGGCTCGCAAAAGATATGATGCGACGATCTTCGTTGCGGCGACGATCTCCAGTGCGGCGACGTCCTCCTCTCACGGTCCCTCAATGAGATGGCTCTGCAACGACTCTTGCAGCGACGTGATGCGGTCCGCAAGCAAGCGGTTTGACGATCTCACCCAGTGACGTTAGGCTCTGCGACGATACTCGCAGCGTTGGTAATCTTACCGCACCGGACTGGTGGGTCCCGCAAACAAAGGATGTGACAACTCTGGCAGCGGCAGCAGGCACTGCAACGATCTCAGCCTTCAAGTGGCGGGAATTTCCTCGCACTGACTGGGTTGCGCCCCGCAAGCGAGCGATGCGTTAAACTTTGCAGAAAGTTCTTTAAAATCTTGGTTTCCAGCTTCCCAACACAGGTACAACTTCCAGAGGCAGCACAACTGGCCCAAGCGCTCTAGGAAGGACAGAACTCTTTCAGCAGAGTTCAGGGAAGCTGGGGGTGAAGTCCTTTTGTTCCTTGGACTTCTTAACAGGGAGCCAGCTCTTCTTCAGGCCCTTGGGGATTCCTTCAAGCAAGGGGACACAGCTCAAAGCAAAGTCCTTCCCCTCTCCTTGGCAGCAAAGCAACTGCAGGTCAGTCCAGCAAAGCAACAGCAGGACAGTCTTCCTTCTTCAGTCTTCCAGCTTTCTCCTTGGCAGAGGTTCCTTCTTGATTCCAGGATGATCTGATTTCTTAGGATCAGGGTCCCAATATTCATACCCCAAAATCCTTTGTCCTCTGAGGGCATAGGGGCCTTTGCCCAGTCCATACCAGTTCTGGAGCACTCAGTTGACATGACTCCTTCTTTCCTTTCACAGTGCAGGGCAGAAACATCAGACACCCCACAGGAGGTGGAGTCAGCATTGTGGAGGGAAAGCACAGCCCTGGAGCACTTTGTTGACATGATTCCTTCTATCCTTTCACAGTGCAGGGAAGAGACATCAGATGCACCACAGTGGGTAGAGCCAGCACTGTGGGGGGCAGGCACAGTCATATTCAGGACCCAGGTGCAACACCTCCCTCCCATCTAGATGCAGATCTCTCTATTCACAATTTGGCGAACTCATTCTGTCTCCTGGAATCCCCCAGCCCTATCACTCACAAACCAGACAGTCAATTCACACACAGCCAAAGCACACAGAAAGATCAGACAAGAGAACAGCCACTTTCTAAAAAGTGCTGTTCTCAAAACACAGGATTTAAAAAACACCTTTCCTAAAAGATGTGTTATTAAATTCTGAGTTCAGGGATACCAGACTTTTATGTCCTATCTTGCTCCTATGGGAAGATATCCAGGTAACCACTATACACAGCATTCCATATTACAACCTATGGGCAAGATAGCCTTACAATAGTGAAAAACAAAAATGGCTGTAATTCACTGCCAAAGCATGTCACCTGCACTAGTACATGCTCTACCTTTCACATACACTGCACCCTACCCAGGGGGGTACCTTGGGCCTTCCATAGAGGTGTCCAATGTGTACAGAAAGGGAACGGTAAGGCCTGGTCAGTGGGGACTCTCTCAAGTTGACATGGCAGTCCACAGACTGCACACAGGCACTGCGGTGGCAGGCCTGAGACACCATGTTAGGGCTACTCATGTGGGTGGCACAATCAGTGCTGCAGGCCCACTAGTATCATTTGAATCACCAGCCCTGGCACACTCAGTGCACTTTACTAGGGACATTTTGGTGATACAAATATTCCAATCATGGATAACCAATTACAATAACAATTTACACAGAGAGCATATGCACTTTAGCACTGATCAGCAGTGGTAATATGCCCAGAGTCCTATTGCCAACAACCACAGGTCAGGAAAAACAAGGGAGGAAGAAGCAAAAAGTTTGGGGATAACCCTGCAAAAAGGGCCATTTCCATCACTTCTTGTTCACTTCAATAAATTCACATAGTCAGAAACTCTGCCTATTGCATTAGATCTCACATCTAGCAATTTATATGTCTCTCGTCTGAACTTTACGATGCCAAAATTATCAACTTGTGTAACCATGGATATGTTGCATGCAGACAATGTAGAGTTCAGGGTCACTATCATGTCTCACAAACACAGACATACAAGTGTATTCTCATATACAATCTGTATTCCAGTGTACCAACAATAGGCTGGCATTATGTCTGAAACACAGTAAATCACACATGACTCACATATTCTGTGCCAGTCATCACATTTTTAGTTGTAGGCCTTAATAACATGGAAGGAGGGGACACTTCAGACCATTCCTTTCCTATTCAATAGGCAAAACAAAATTATTCATTGTCATCAGCTGGAGCCATGTCACCTAGCTGTCAAAATGAATCCCACATCAATAACTCCAATAGACAATCATATGGCAGTACTATATTTTCTGATCACAGGATCATTTCAGTCCATTGTTGCAGTATCCGTTGGAATTTCACAACCAAATTTCAGTGGTGTGCCACAAGTACTACAATGAGGAGACACATCAACACCTAGATACACCGTACACACAATGAGGATATAGCCAATGGGAAGGGAGACTAGCATTTGGCCCCAAAACAACATTTTGTTGGAACATATGACAGCTAAGCATGGGCAGATCTAGCGGATCTCGCGTACGCGAAATTGCGGATTTACGGATTCGCAATCCGCGAAGATCCGCGAACTCTAGCGGATTTGCGGATTTTTCCGTTTTTTGTGTTGGCGCGTGTTCGCGCCGATTTTGGGACAAGTTCGCAATTGCGAACTTACTTTTCGGCTTGCAACGGCCGCGACTATGTTGTTTCTACGTCTGGTTTATCATCACAGGTTCACAGCACCCTCTGTTTCACCACTGCCACCCTCTGGGACACCCATGCCACCCTCTAGTACATCCTCACTGGCACCTATTAGGTTTATTTATCACTGTAGATTATGGTGGTTGAAAAAAGCAAGCACACCTGCCCTTCTTCAACTGCCATCAATTAATTTGTGTTTCATTAATGTGTCAGTAATTTTGAAAGTTCCAGTCTGGCTGGCACCTGCTTCCTTCCTTATCTGTAATTTGCTTTTTGTTGCAGTGAAATTTTTTTTTTACAGGACCTTTATGGTGCTATTCTATGAGCCTGCTGTTTGGGTCATAGCAGGGTCATAGAATAGTTGCAAACTCTGGAGGGGCCCATCAGGAAGCACTACCTTGAATGTTACTAATGTTAAGTTTGAACTTTTGCACCTGCTCATTGCTTTCATTTTAGCTAAAATCGTTTTTTTTGCAATTTCGCGCGTTTTTTGGGGCGCGAATCCGTGCGAGATCGATTTCGGAAGCCGCGAATACGTGCGAATACAAAATTGTTTTTGTTGCGACGTGTATGTTCGCGTGATCTTGCGCGTGTTCGCGAGGCGCTTCTAGCTATTCGTTTGCCAAGTTACCCTATCGGTCGTACACGGGCGCGGCCATCTTGTTGGCGTGACGTAATTCCGTTTCCGCCCGCTATGTGTAATCTCGCAAAGTGTGCTGCTCGCTAGTACAATTTCGCGCGTACTCGCAAGGAAAATCTCGCGCGAACTTACCCACGCGGTCGTGAACGGGCGCGGCCATCTTGTTTCTCATTCATTGCTATGGTTCTGGGCATGCTTTCTGTATCCTCTCTCAATCTCTGCCATCCTTTGCTTGTTTGAAGTTTTTTTGATCTAATTTTACTTATTATCTAACCCTCTATTTTTCTAGCTCTATATTTTTGTGTTTTCTGCAGCTTTTATTTACTTTTAAACTACTTTTTTAAACTCTTTTCTTTTCTTCTTCACTATTCTATTTCTTCTTTATCATTTAAGTTTATTTCTGCCCAGACCATGGTAAAGGGAGCCGGGAAGCACCCTGAGAAGGGGAAGGGTCCCGCACCCCGTGCCCGGCTCCCGTGCGGGCGTTTAAGGGGGGAGCAAGTGGTCCCGAGGGAGATCTTCAGCGCGGAGGAAGTGGCGGCACTGATCTTCCACGTCCAGCGCCGCCTCCCCAAGACGATCCTGGGAGGCGGCAAGATCGCGACCGGCTATGGCATCCGGGAGCGCCGCCAGCGGTGGGAGAAGGTGTGCCGGGCCATGTACAAGATCTCTGGGGTCCGGCGCACATATAACCAGGCCACCCACCGCTGGACCGATGTCATGGACCGGGAGCGGGACTTGCTGGACGCGCTCGGCGTAGAGGTCCCCGGGCTTGGTGAGTAGTAGTAGTAGTACATTTACTACTCTGTTTTATCCTGCTCTGTTATTTGCAAATCTTTGTTCTTTACCAAGAGCAATAATGCTGCCGATTACATTGAGGTAAATTATATTTCAAAATCTTCTATGCATTTCATTTTCAGGTGCACTGCTCTCCTTCTCAGTAGCCTTGCTTGCTACTATGCTTCTTTGTTTTGTATGTTGTGTTCAGAAGCATTTCATTGGCCTGAGAAATTATGTATGAGTGTACTGTAAAGAAAAGAACTGCGTAATGCTAGACAGTAAGGGTCATATTTTCAATTACCGGCGCATCCCTGCAAAGTAGCAGGGATGCGGCAGTAATTGTGTGCCATGCCACCACCACCCATTGGCCCAAAACGTCACAGAAGCCTTACGCATCTGTGCCGTAAAGGCAGCGCATTGCTGGAGTTGCGTGCCAACGATGGCGCAGCTCCAGCAATGCTCTGGGGTACCCTATCTCCCCAATGCTGCATCAAGCCGTACGTCGGCTTCAAGCGCGCAGGGTTTGAGTCATGCATCATTGTCCTAAAAATGACTGATTGACATCTTGTAGATTTCCCTCAGCCACTTTTAGGATTCGTTCCTGCGCAGGTACGCCCTCCCTTGCGCCGGAACGCCCCCTGATGGCGCAGGGCTTTACAACGTGATGCATCGCCCATATGCCCATATGTGGTTTTTTTTTTAATATATACGCCGCACCAACACCATGGCGAGTCTTTTGTTCTGCCGCTGCGTCAGAAAAGGCACGCAACAATGGAGGAAAATCAGCCGCAACTTCCGCAAGGGACTTATAAATCAGCCCCAACAGACTGAAGTCCAGTCCTTCCTTTAGACAGTCACATGGCTATCAGAAGAAATAGTGGCGGTGGTGGCGGGTGGATTGATAGTTTGAGTATTCACTGATCTGCAAGCAGGATGGACTTTGTCTGTCACGTGTTGCGCACTGCTGCCTGCAGTGCCAGGCCTAGGCAAACCTCTTTAGTAGTCTGTTTATTGAGTTACATAGGAACTTTCTAAGTCAACGTTCCGCAAATCAGGCAATACGAATAACGTAGTATACCACATGAGATAGATCCCGTGGAATAGTTGTCTATCTATTTGCTATTTTTCCAAAATATGTTGTTATTGTTCTTTTGAAATGTTTGATTTGGTTGAAAAATCTCATCCATGTTTTCTGGTTTTTCTTTCTTTCATGTTGTACATCAGCTCCCCCCAAGGGCAAGAGGACACAGGAGGAGGGTGCTGAGGATGCAGGCCAGGATCGGGCAGGCGAGGGCTGCTTTGCTGGCCCCAGTAAGTTTACATTTTAATAAACAGTACATATTTTTTCCTAGCGTTCCTCATTCGATTTTTTCTAAATCGTCTTTGATCTTCTTGTAGACTGGATATAAATTCTTATCCTGCCTCGAATATGACTCCCTGTGGTATTACTAGACTATTCTTATTAGTCTGTCTGTGTAGCTAACTAAGATTGGACATTTGGCAATTCCATTGGACTCCCATTATATTCAGCAATACCTCTATGCACTGTCTCCTTACTGACTAGATAGTGTGGCAGAGTCATTCAGCTCCCGAAGTCACCGATTATAGATCCCCAATGATCTCTAGATTATCGTACGCAGGACAAGAGAGTAGTACGGAGTCACAGCACAGTCAAGAAGTGTCAGAGGCACTCATGCTTGCAAAAATTCCAAAACCTTTAGCTCATCCACTCTAGTCTAGAGGAACAAAAACCACAGAGTCTATTTAAGTGTAAAAGCTTTATTAAAAGTAAACACATTTATTAAAATCTACTTTGTCAGAAAACTATTTAACTGTAAACGGAAAAGTGGTTAGTGCTGACGATTAATTGGACACATTTCTTGTGGTCGAGCCGAACTCTCACCTAGTTTGAACTTGATCCCGGTCGTGTTCTTAGGACTCAGGAGTCAAGCTTCTGTCTGTTAGGAGAAAAAGTGGTGCGTGTTAAAAATCAAAAGCAAGCATTCATCAGTTGTGCATAAAAGTGCAGCAAGACAACAGCCTTCCCTGGAAAATGGGACATTTTTACTATGGAGTAGACAGTCACAAATTATTACATTGTATTCTGTTTTTTTAACATTTCTCCTAGACCAAATATTATATAGTAGTGAGTGGTGTATTCTAACATTCTTAAATGTACTTTGTAGGTGTAACATCTGGTGACGGGGCCAGCGCGGAGGTGGCTGTGTTGGACTTGGACTCGGAGGCCTCTGGGGAGGAGGCGGCGGTAGAAGAGCTGGTGGCCGTTCCTGTGGGGGATCAAACGGTGGTGGCGGAAACAGGTAAGCTATATATTCCTTACTTATTGAGATTGAAGACTGCATAGTGTGCTTTCTGCACGGGTGTATTACAATTACAAATCAACCAGGTAGTAGCCTCCTCGAAATGTACTTCGACTTAGCTGTGAAGTTTTTGGTGAGAAGAATCCCAATAAGTTCTTAGACGAACGTGATGGATGGGATGAACGAAAAGCGAAAGAAGGGTGTAAGTAAGTGGGACGCGAACTTGTATGATGGCTGGCAAAGAAGAACGATATGTGTTTGCTTGGACCCAGAGGTGGCTGGGAAGGAAAGAATATGGTATGGTGCATGGCTGGGTCAATGATGAAGCAAGGATGGGTGGAAGGATAGCAGCCTGGGTGGGTGAAACAGAAACTGTATGTGTGCGTATACTTTGACTGAATGGATGCCTGGAGCATGGTATTCTCTGACTCTTACATAGCACATGTGTATCTAGAGAGAGTAGATGGTCGCCAGGTGAAGTAAGTGTTACCTTGAAGAGCATGTACCACCGCACCCGCACATCCGTCCCAGTGCAGGGAAGGCAAGGAAAAGAAATTGTAAATGTGTCCAATACTACCATGAATAGTAGCAGTACTTTGTATTGCGTTTGCATTCACAGCATATATCTGGTTATTACGGTGGACACTCCGTACCTCTCTTAATAACTTTAGTTTACTTGTAGTACGTCATTCATGTGTGGGTGTATCACTGTTCACTCAATATTAAGCAAAGCACCTAAAGTCATCTCATCTGTCATTAAATACGTCCCATGTGAAGTGATAGATAATCAAATTAGTTAGCTTCTTCAGTTTCCTTTTCTAGTACTCATTTGCACTGTAGGGTGAAAGGTAAATTAATTAAGCAGTAGCCCTTGTAACAGAGTATTCTCAGTGCCACCCGTAATAGAAAAGTAATAGCTTCACCACCTGCATGTACTGGACCGGTACAGTAACGCAAGTCTGTCTCCATCATCATGGTGTGCAACTTTTTTTCTCGGGTGCAACTTCACTGTGCTGTGTCCATGTCATTCTGCCGGCTTGCATAAGATAACGTACCCATTTCCCTAAACAAGAGAGAAGAAGAAGAATAAGACTGGTGTACTGTCATAGTCGACTGTAATGGAAGTCCATAGTGGTCGTAGAATTAGTTCATTAAACTACCACTACTGTTAGAGCAAGGATGCAGAAGTGGGAGGTTACATAGATACTGTCCTCAATAGTTATGTACTGTGCTTTCAATTTGCTACTTGTACTCTGTGACCCAACTTTCGGCTCAATCACTTTGTGTTATTAATAAGGAGCATTGGTTACAGACTATGTCTTTCTTTCTTCATATAGTTGCTCCTTCCAAATCAACAACAAGGAGGGAGCAGGCTAGATTGGCCCGGCAACGGAGGCTGGAGGCCACAGTCGCCGAGTATCGGCGGCTGGTGGCCCTGGAGGAGGAGGAGGACACGCAGTCGAGCGGGGCAACATCTTCGACTGTGACCACTGCATCCTCCTCCGTGACTAAGCCAGCGGGACCGAGCCGGGCTAAGAAAGCCGACCGCCACCGCCAAGTAACCGAAATACCAGCTGCCCCCCACAGGAGCTGCAAGGAACGCCAACGCCGCCTACGAGTCCGCATGTCCAACCTGGAGCAGGAGGTCCTGAGGTATAAGACCTTGGTTAAGGGCCTCCGCTCCGAGCTTGCCACCCTCCGCAAGGAGTATGATGCCCATGCCGCATCATGCACCAGCACCAGCACCCTCCAGTAGTGGAGTGTCCCTTGCCCTTTTTTTTATAGACTTTTGGGGGGTGGGATTTGGGAGTTGGGATCGTTTTGGGACGTTTCAGAGACAATCGTTGGGGTTAGGGTGGGTGAGGGAGATTATTTTGTTAGGGATAAATAAATATATTTTTCAACTTTATCTGACCATATCTGTTTTTTACTGCTTTTCAGTCTGGTGGGTGGGGGGCGGGGGTGTAACAGTAACTTTGTTTTCCTGAACAGTCGTAGGACTTTAGTAGTACAACCGTCAATCTCTTGTCTACTCCGAAATAATACTCCATTATACTACCTCCCACCAAACGCTTATCTTACCTGTAATTTGTGTTAGAAATTAGGGCTAGGCCCAGGGCTGGCTCCAGGTGAAATGGGGATTAACGTTGTCATTCCTGGGCGGGTGACATTTCCTCATTGCGGTGGTACTAGTGGTGTGACACAGTGGCAGTTGCATGCCTATGGAAAAAAAGAAAACGAAACCTTGTTTGTACTCCTTACTGTAGCATTACAACGGTTACGGTACGATCGAGAAAATAGCAGGTGACAGTACACTAGAACAGTGCCATAATGTAGCCTAACAAATGGTAAAGTATTGCAAGTATAACTAGTACTTGCGTTGAATTTATTTGACATTGGCTACTACTACTAGAAGATATAGTACTGAAGCTGAGTAAGTCTAGAAGATATCCTCGTATTCCTTCACCAGCCTGTTGCTGCTATCACCTTATCCTCCCCAGCAAGTGTGTGGAATTATTGATGTCATTTTAGTCAGACATCAAGCAAAACAACACAGCCCGGGGGAAGAGGGTTAGGGTTTGTAAAATGGATGGGAATGGGGGTTTCTTTTTGGGTAGGTTTTGTTGAGAGAAGAAAAAAAAAGCAGAGCATGGACAAACAATAATTGAAGATACAGAGTTTACAGACAATCTTTGGTTACAAACTAAAGGTAAGCACATGCAGTCACACTCATAGAATAAAAGACAACAATGGATACTGTATCTGTATTGCGTATGTTGTTGGAGTTGTCCTGTTGAAATTGGTAAGTAAGTTGCATGCAGCAAACAATTCCTCTTATTGGCGGCACTCCTCCATTCCAGCTGACGCTTCGTCCATCAATGTGGTGGTGACCACTGACAGAAGAGACACCCTGTCCACTGCCTGCCTGGCGGATGTTGACTGAAACCCGGCCTGTAATTATTGAACGGAAAACAGGAAGTGCTATTACAATACCACTGATAAATAAATAAAAGGTATGTACGCTGTGTGGTTCAAAAAGTGACACTTTGATTTCCCTAATAGACAGTACAATATTTTTGAAATTGCGTGCTCTGTCTGAGTCACCTTTTTAAGGATCAATAAGTATGGCCAAAATATTATAGCGGATCTTTCCCCTCAAGGTGGGTGTACTACTGTGTTTTAGAACAAAATTTGACCTTCCCAGCAATGCTCCCACCAAGACCCTTACTAAAGCCAGTCGCAAAAATGTAGAAGAACCCAATCATATCTCCAAAAACGATGCCTAGCAGAAAAATGGTTACAAAACGTACTTTGAAAGTAACAGTAGACCCAAATACAGACCGTGGATTGTATTCAAACCACTTGCCTGCAAGCAAAAGTATCCATAGCCAGCATCGCTCCAACAGTGCTCTACAACAACAGAACCGCGTTGCAATAGAACCCCCCTAAACACATGCAATCCTGCTGCTAGGGCTAACCCTAACGAACCCTAACTTACAAAAAGTGCCAAAACTGGTGTTTCCTTATGGATTTTGTCCAACAAACTTCTAGCCGGTATTAGACCTTCCCAGGAATGCCCCAGGCAAGACCCGCCAACCCACCCGCAAAAAAACACCCGACACAACACCACCAAACAGCGAAAAAGCTAAATCTCATACTTACAATGTCTCTCGGCCTTCGGTCCAAACGCGGCGCTGTGCAGCTAGGTCGTCATCATCATCAATCATCATAACTCCTGTTTTCCACCACGGATTTCCTGAAAAGCAAATGCAATCAAGATTACACTGTCGCAGCAGTGCTTCGACAGAGACCCCGGCCGCAACCCACCCACGAACAGCAGGAAGCCCCCCAAAACGCTACATTGAGCAAGATGTCTGAAGAAATGGCAAAAAAAAGGCTTTTCCTTAAGGATTTTGTCCAAAACACTTCTATCCGGCATTAGACCTTCCCAGGAATGCCCCAGCCAAGACCCGCCAACCCACCCGCAAAAAAACACGCGACAACACCCCCAAACAGCGAAAAAGCTAAATCTCATACTTACAATATCTCTCGGCCTTCGGTCCAAAGTAACGCGCTGTGCAGCTAGGTCATCATCAATCATCATAACTCCTGTTTTCCACCACGGATTTCCTGAAAAGCAAATGCAATCAAGATTAGACTGTCGCAGCAGTGCTTCGACAGAGACCCCGGCCGCAACCCACCCACGAACAGCAGGAAGCCCCCCAAAACGCTACATTGAGCAAGATGTCTGAAGAAATGGCAAAAAAAAGGCTGTTCCTTATGGATTTTGTCCAAAACACTTGTATCCGGTATTAGACCTTCCCAGGAATGCCCCAGGCAAGACCCGCCAACCCACCCGCAAAAAAACACCCGACACAACACCCCCAAACAGCGGAAAAGCTAAATCTCATACTTACAATGTCTCTCGGCCTTCGGTCCAAACGCGGCGCTGTGCAGCTAGGTCGTCATCATCATCAATCATCATAACTCCTGTTTTCCACCACGGATTTCCTGAAAAGCAAATGCAATCAAGATTAGACTGTCGCAGCAGTGCTTCGACAGACACCAAAAATTACACACAAACCCCCGGAACCCCGCCAAAGAGCACCTCAAAGGCAAGCAAGTCAGCAAAAACGGCAAGAAATTTCCACCTCATATTTGGTCCAAAACACTTTTGTCCATTATTAGAGCTTCACAGCAATGGGCCCAAAACCGTCAACTCACCCGCAAAGAAGTACAACACCCCCACAAGTGCTGAGTCTTTCTTCATTGTGCGTAATCCAGCACTCTGCTTGGAGGGAAATCGCAGTCTGGAGGAGGAGGATAGAGGAGCATGTTCTTCAGAACTTGTGAACCTGAGGAATGTAGACTGCGGCACCTTCAAATCAATAAGCAAACAAGTGAAGACAGTTCTGATGATGGTCTTGTTTTTGGGATTAGGTGATTAAAGTTTGAATTAAATTAACTGTGCAAAACAAAGAAAGAGAGACACAAAGCACACAGGAATAAAAGTGAATAAGGACGAAAAAGAAAGTTCTTGATTGATTGTCTCATTTTCAGGGCTCGGTGTCAGGGAATAAGAACAAGATTTCGTCATCATACTCTGCGAATTCAGGCTGGATGAGGTCAGTGGCACCGAACAGAGAAAAAATCCCCTCATCTACGTTGCTGTCCTCCTCGTCTTCATGCGGCGTGCTTTCTCGTACTTTGTAATCTGGTGGTATGAGGTGCTGATTCATCTTGATCATTGTCAGCCGCTCCACATTTTTGGGCGAGAGGCGGCTCCGTTTGGGAGTTACAATGCCACCAGCAGCACTGAAAACACGTTCAGAAGACACACTTGCGAGTGGGCAAGACAAATAGTTTATAGCCAGGTTGTAGAGCTGTGGCCACAATTGTTTTTTGCCATGCCAATACTGCAATGGCTCCTCATTAAGAAAGACCACTGTTGAGTCATTCAGATAGTCCTGCACCATCGACTCAAGGTCATCAACTGTTCCTCCACTTTGCTTACTTTTTGCTGTGCCTGTGACATTTTTTCGAGAACCATACCCCATCAAACTTAGCCAATCCTCCTCCCCAGCCACTGTTAGTGTTGTCATTGTGTGTGGTGCAGATGATCCAGTTGCCGGTGTCTTTAACGGCTGAGAGGTCACTTGTGCCCCAGCCACAGGTGCAGAAGTGGATTCTTGTGACTGCGGATGGCCTGCTGATGCTGATGCTGATGTACTGGCTTCTCCTTCAATAACCTGCCGTTCTTTTTCAAACCTCTTGGCTGACCAGGCTAACCAATGTTTGTACTTTTGAACATCTGCATCAGCGAAAGGAAAGAATGCGTTGTCTGCCAGCGCCCTTTTGTAGCGTGGATCCAGAATAGTAGCACAAATGTAATGCTGATCTGAGTTGATGTTTTTAAGACGTTCATCACCACGTAGGCGATGTAATAATTTCTCAGACAAAATGAAATGGTTTTTTTTTTTTTCATCTTTTTGAAACTCAGAAGAAACCGCCATCAGTTGGTGCTCCAGTATGCACAACAATGGGATAGCTTTTCCCAAATTACAGTCCTCCTGGCTGACTGCACGCGTGAAGAACTCAAAAGGACGAAGCATGTCTGTCAGGCTTTTAACTATGGCCCATTGCGCCTTACTCATCCGCAGGTCCTCCTTCTGAGATGTAGCCTCTGTCAAGAAATAGTGATCGAGTACCGTATACTGCTCATACAGACGCTCAAGCATGTAGAAGGTTGAGTTCCAACGTGTTGCCACCTCCTGGATGAGTGCTTTCACTGGCATTCCACGTTCAAGTAGCAGTCTCCGCAGATGCTTCCGGGCCTTAAAAGAATGGCTGAAATGGTTGCACATTTTGCGGCAGGTGGCCATTACCTCGAACGCTGGACTCTCTTTATCACTCAAGAATTTTTGAACTACCAGGTTGATACAGTGCGCCAAACACGGCACTCTAACATGGTCACCCTTCAACATGGCCTTAACTACATTGGTGCCATTATCCGTGGAAACATAACCAATCTTGCGTTTTAGGGGGGATAGCATTGTCAAGACCTTTTTGTCAAACTCTTCCAAAAGGTTTTCTGCTGTGTGACTTTTCTCCAAGCCAAACATGGCTAGTGTTGCATGTTTCCGAGCAGCTTTGAAAACTTGGTCCGGGTCAACACCTGCGTTTAGCTTTGCTATAACACCTGAAAAAGAGACCCAGTGTGCAGTGATGCACATGTAATCATCGCCTGGGCCACTGGTCCACATGTCTGTTATCAGATGTATTGTGTGAACAGCACTCTTCTGCAAAGCTGCCCCAATCGCCTGCAGCACATCTTCATGTAGTGCTGGAACCGCAACTCTGGCAAAATAGAACCGGCTCGGAACCTTCCATTTAGGGCAGAGCGTTGCCACTAATTCAAGAAAACCTACCGCTTCTACAAAAGAAAAAGGTAGAAGGTCCACAGCTAGCATTTTAGCCAGCTTAGTGTTATACAGACGCGTCAGTGGGTGGTTGCGTTCATATGGCACGTCTGAAGTAAGCATTGTTCTAATGTTGCCCTGGACCAAGCATTTACGGGCTGATAATGACTTCGTTGACCCAATTTTGCTCGCTGGTGAACTTTTGTGCGTTGGTGTCTCACTCGCTCCAACACTCTTAGTGTGCCTCACATTGGGTGTGCTGCTGACAGGGGTACTGGGTGTAAGGGAAGTGTTTGACACGTCTTCTTCCTGCTCGTCATCATCAGATGAAACATCAACGTTTCCTTGAATTTGGCCTTTCTTGATCGCATCTAGGTGCGCAAACCATTTGACAGTGTGCTGTCTCCTAAGATGACCTCTCTGGCCTCCGGTACCATAGTTGGTACCTGGCTTACCACGACTAACTGCTTGCTTACAAATGGTACAAATGGCAAACTTTGGATTTTTTGGACAAACAGTAAAGAAGTCCCAAACTGGGGACTTGAAGTGTCTGTGGGACATGGAGGAGGCGGCGATACTGGTGGTGGTGGTCATGAAGCTAATGCCAGATGAAGTGGAGGATGTGGATTGCCCAACTTTTGTACGTTTTGCACTTTCACCGCCACTAATTAAGGTCGAGATTGACGGAGGTCTCTTCTTGCCAGAAAGAAATATGGAAGCGGGACGAGTTGGTGTACTACTTAACTCCAATGATTGTGGTGTTTCCACTGCCTCCTCATCGACAACATCATCATCACGCTCAGCAGCTCTTCGGGCTAGGGTCAAAATGTCTGTTTGCTGCATGCCCGCTGGGGCTGCAGTGACCTTTATGATGACTGGGTCGTCGTTGGCAGAGTCTTCATCAGCAGCAGTATCCGCCACTTCTTGTTGAGACTCATCACACTCCATAACTCTGAGACTTTGGACGAGCTTCCTTTTACGCTTAACTACCTTTGTTTGTTCCCAAGTTTGATCCGTATCATCAGAAGGAGGTGTGCTTGAAGAGGATGTAGACACCACCCTTGATCTCTTCCTTGCTAGGGGTGTGGAAGACAATGAAGGATCATCAGGAGGAGTGGCTTCCTCAAATGATACCTCGCCTTGATTGTCGATTTCCTGATGTGCCCCTACTTCGGGAGGAACAACTATTGTGGGCACTTGTTGTGACCCTCCATGCACCTCTGCTTGCGCATCTCCTTGCGCTGCCTCTCCTTCCACATGTACTTGGGCTTGTACTTGCACATGTGATTGTTGTTGCCGCTGTGGTTGTTCAACACTCGTCAGATGAGCTACAACAACCTGTGTTGATTGAGGGACATTGCTGCTGCTTTCTTGCGATGAGCCAACATCACTGGTCGATGGTGATTGAAGAAGTATACTGGCTGCCTCTGCAGCACTCAAGGGCTTGGACTTAAGTTGGCGTGGTGGTGGTGGTGGCACTGAGCCCAATGGAGCGGGGGTGCTGCTGCCAGCTTGGTCCCCAGCAGATCCCGCTGCAGCTGCTGCAGGCATACTTTTTTTTTTACTCCCAAAAAAAGGGGCGGGCGGCACACCAGTGTCCTTGGTAACTTGCTTCTTCTGCTCCTTACTGGCACCTTTCTTGCTAGAGGAGCTACGGGTTACTTTTTTTGGGGCCATCTTCTTCAGAGCAGGTCAGCAGGCAGCAGTTGCACGAGTTGCAGAGGGTTCTGTGTCCAGACGTGACGTCGCGTGACGTTATGCTGCACACACCGCTGCAGGACTTCTTCCTGGCACTGGTGGTTCTATTGAGTCTTCTTGTGCACCTAAAAGCAATGGAAGACAGAGGAACATCAGTTCAGTTATACACCCCAAAAAATCGACAAAACACAGAAAAATGAGCACAATCCCATGCCATCCATGATGTTTACATTGAAGACACCCCACAGAAAGACTAGGGACATGCAAGTATGCAACACTCACTACCCCTGGGCATAAGGGATGAAAAGTAGGCAAAATAAGTGCAGGCCTCAGACACTGCCTCTCCTCAAAATGGCCCCCTTACACCCCAAGCACATGTTGCCTGTACCAGCCAGCACTCAAGATGGCCACCACCACCACCCACATGGCCAGTCCACATCAACAGTACACCCCCAAAAAACAGAAAAACAGCCAGAAATCACCACAATCCAATGCCATCCATGATGTTTACATCAAAGAGAGTGAGACAACACCACAGGCACACTCAGTCCATGCACCACCACCACCCCTGGGCAAGCAAAAGGCCACACCAGCAGCCCCCCAAAAACGACAAAAAACAATAAAATAAGCACAATCCCAGCCCATCCATGGCCTCAATTATGTTTAAATTCAAGAAGACACCCCACAGAAAGACTAGGCCCATGCAACACTCACCACCCCTGGGCAAAGGGCCACACCAGCAGGCCCAAAAAAACGACAAAAACCAATAAAATCTGCACAATCCCAGCCCATCCATGGCCTCAATGGTGTTTAAATTCAAGAAGACACCCCACAGAAAGACTAGGCCCATGCAACACTCACCACCCCTGGGCAAAGGGCCACACCAGCAGGCCCAAAAAAACGACAAAAAACAATAAAATCTGCACAATCCCAGCCCATCCATGGCCTCAATGGTGTTTAAATTCAAGAAGACACCCCTCAGAAACACTAGGCCCATGCAACACTCACTACCCCTGGGCATAAGGGATGAAAAGTAGGCAAAATAAGTGCAGGCCTCAGACACTGCCTCTCCTCAAAATGGCCCCCTTACACCCCAAGCACATGTTGCCTGTACCAGCCAGCACTCAAGATGGCCACCACCACCACCCACATGGCCAGTCCACATCAACAGTACACCCCCAAAAAACAGAAAAACAGCCAGAAATCACCACAATCCAATGCCATCCATGATGTTTACATCAAAGAGAGTGAGACCACACCACAGGCACACTCAGTCCATGCACCACCACCACCCCTGGGCAAGCAAAAGGCCACACCAGCAGCCCCCCAAAAACGACAAAAAACAATAAAATAAGCACAATCCCAACCCATCCATGGCCTCAATTATGTTTAAATTCAAGAAGACACCCCACAGAAAGACTAGGCCCATGCAACACTCACCACCCCTGGGCAAAGGGCCACACCAGCAGGCCCAGAAAAACGACTAAAAACAATAAAATCTGCACAATCCCAGCCCATCCATGGCCTCAATGGTGTTTAAATTCAAGAAGACACCCCTCAGAAACACTAGGCCCATGCAACACTCACTACCCCTGGGCATAAGGGATGAAAAGTAGGCAAAATAAGTGCAGGCCTCAGACACTGCCTCTCCTCAAAATGGCCCCCTTACACCCCAAGCACATGTTGCCTGTACCAGCCAGCACTCAAGATGGCCACCACCACCACCCACATGGCCAGTCCACATCAACAGTACACCCCCAAAAAACAGAAAAACAGCCAGAAATCACCACAATCCAATGCCATCCATGATGTTTACATCAAAGAGAGTGAGACCACACCACAGGCACACTCAGTCCATGCACCACCACCACCCCTGGGCAAGCAAAAGGCCACACCAGCAGCCCCCAAAAACGACAAAAAACAATAAAATAAGCACAATCCCAGCCCATCCATGGCCTCAATTATGTTTAAATTCAAGAAGACACCCCACAGAAAGACTAGGCCCATGCAACACTCACCACCCCTGGGCAAAGGGCCACACCAGCAGGCCCAAAAAAACGACAAAAACCAATAAAATCTGCACAATCCCAGCCCATCCATGGCCTCAATGGTGTTTAAATTCAAGAAGACACCCCACAGAAAGACTAGGCCCATGCAACACTCACCACCCCTGGGCAAAGGGCCACACCAGCAGGCCCAAAAAAACGACAAAAAACAATAAAATCTGCACAATCCCAGCCCATCCATGGCCTCAATGGTGTTTAAATTCAAGAAGACACCCCTCAGAAACACTAGGCCCATGCAACACTCACTACCCCTGGGCATAAGGGATGAAAAGTAGGCAAAATAAGTGCAGGCCTCAGACACTGCCTCTCCTCAAAATGGCCCCCTTACACCCCAAGCACATGTTGCCTGTACCAGCCAGCACTCAAGATGGCCACCACCACCACCCACATGGCCAGACCACATCAACAGTACACCCCCAAAAAACAGAAAAACAGCCAGAAATCACCACAATCCAATGCCATCCATGATGTTTACATCAAAGAGAGTGAGACCACACCACAGGCACACTCAGTCCATGCACCACCACCACCCCTGGGCAAGCAAAAGGCCACACCAGCAGCCCCCCAAAAACGACAAAAAACAATAAAATAAGCACAATCCCAGCCCATCCATGGCCTCAATTATGTTTAAATTCAAGAAGACACCCCACAGAAAGACTAGGCCCATGCAACACTCACCACCCCTGGGCAAAGGGCCACACCAGCAGGCCCAAAAAAACGACAAAAAACAATAAAATCTGCACAATCCCAGCCCATCCATGGCCTCAATGGTGTTTAAATTCAACAAAACAGTTGTATCATGCACCCATAACCAACCCTGGTCCTACTGGATACTGTGGCTACCCACAATATAATTTATTTAATTTTCTGAAAAAGTTCCAAAATTGTACTTGCAGCAACTGTAATGCCCCAAACAAACTTACTTGTGAAAGTTGATTTCTAATCCAAAAGTGATCCAAAGACAGTCAAAAAGGCCTCAAATCCAAATATCCAGCAGCACCCACAAAAAGTAATCCTTCCAGCTCCAGATCCAAATGAAAGTGACCAGGAGATGGACAAAGCACTGGGAGGAGCCTGCTGGACAGGAACAGGAAGTTGGAGACTGTGGGGCACTTCCTTCCTCCCCCCCCCCCAAAATGGACTCCTTGCAAAAAAAAAGGCCATGCAAATGTCAACCTGAGGAGTGATTCTGATAAAAATCATAATTTTCTGAAGGTTTATCCTGTTTGCTGGTGATTTTCTTGTGCGAAATTGCAAAATCTCTATTTCGCAAGTGCGAGATTGTTCCTGTCCGCCGCAACTACGTGTTCGCAATTGCGAACTCTCGCGAGGTGTGCTGTGCAAGGTGGCAAGCCGCGAGTACGTATTCGCGGGCGACAAACTCCCGCGGGAACACGCAGCAAGATCTAAAATGGCGCGTCACTCGCAAAGAAAAACAACTCGGCAAACGCTAAAATGACGGAAAGTGAACGCCGTGCACCACGCCGCGCGCCGCAACCAAGCAAAAAATCCGCCGCGAGCGGATTCACGGATTTTCGACAAATTCGCGAGAGTTCGCGGATTGCGAATTTGCCGAAAATCCGAAAAATCCGCGATCGGAGCGGATTTTACGCCCATGCTTAATGACAGCACACATATTGCTTTAGGACAACCACATGACAATGGATTCCTCATAACTTCCATCCTATCACTGTGCAAGCAGTCTTGGCACAGGATTTGGGCACCCAAAGTTTGTGATAGTCATTCACAGGAACAACTTATCTCCCCTTCGTACGTCCAAACAGCTTCAAATACTCAAAAATGTCACAACTTTGAAATGTCCAAATGAAGATGCCATGGTGAAGGTACGTAAAACAGAGCAAAACAAATAGATTATCTATTAAAACATACATATAAGGCAATTCACATAGTCAATGTCTGCAAAACACAGTCCATGACAAAAAGTAGAAGCCGGAATCCAGGAGAAGGCGCTTGATTGGACCACGTCCTTCCTCAACGGCAGAACCCAGAGCGTCCGTCTCCCACCCTTCCGATCCAAAGCCACAGACATCATCTGTGGCGTCCCCCAGGGCTCATCCCTCAGCCTGACGCTGTTCAACATCTACATGGCCCCCCTCACACAAGTGGCCCGCCATCACGACCTCAACATCGTCTTCTACGCCGACAACACCCAGCTCATCCTCTCCCTCACCAAGGACCCACACACCGCAAAACCAACCTCCACGAGGGAATGAAGGTCGTTGGCGACTGGATGAGGAGCAGCAGTCTGATGCTGAACTAGGGCATGACGGAGGTCCTCATCCTCGGACACACCCCCTCAGCCTGGGACGACTCCTGGTGGCCGACCACACTGGGAACAGCACGGACACCCACCGACCATGCACGCAACCTAGGATTCATCCTCAACTCCTCACTCTCCATGTCTAAGCAGGTAAATGCCGTCTCCTCCTCCTGCTACAACACCCTCCGCATGCTCCACAGGATCTAGAAGTGGATCCCTACGGAAACAAGAAGAACGGGGACACAGGACCTCGCCAGCAGCAGACAGGACTACGGCAACGCACTCTACGCAGGAATCCCAGCCAAACACCTACGACGACTACAACGCATCCAAAACGCCTCCGCCCGACTGATCGTCAACGTCCCTCGCCGCAGCCACATCACACCCCACCTGTGAGACCTACACTGGCTCCCCGTAGACAAGAGGATCACTTTCAAGCTCCTCACCCACGCACACAAAGCACTCCACAACGCCGGACCAGCCTACCTGAACAGCAGACTCAGCTTCTACACCCCCACCCGCCAGACTCACCCTCGCCGCTGTCCCCCGCATCCAATGAACGACCTCCGGCCACAGATCCTTCTACCTTGCCATGACCTGGAACACCCTCCTTACCCACCTACGGCAGACCAAAGACCTACTCGCCTTCAGAAGACTCCTCAAGACCTGGCTCTTCGAGTAGTAGCGGCAACCCCCTCCCCTCAGCGCCTTGAGACCATCACAGGTAAGTAGCGCACTTTACAAGTACTATAGTGATTGATTGAAAGTGAAAGCTAAACAAAGCAACACAAACAAAATGACCATGTGCCGAAACCTTCCTCAACAAACACCTTTCAACTAGATTTTCCAGAGCTTGACCTTCCTAATATTTACCCTAACACACTCCTCACATCATCACAACAAGAGTTGCTGTAACAATCAAAGTCATGACATTTTACAAAATATTAAGACTCACGAACAGAAGTTGTTGATGAGATCTTGACACAAGTCAGCTCCTTCCTCTCCACCACTATCATCATCATTTGACATTTCAGGATCCTAGCCCAGTGGATCTTCATGGTCTCCATCCTCTGCGATATAAGGGATGTTCTGTTACAGGACAATGTAGCATGCAGCAGGCCATGGTGATGATTTTTAACACTTTCCCCGATGTCTTATCTAGACATCTAAATCTGGCCTTCAGGAGCCACTGGCTGCGGTGCCCTTCCATGGGCCTTATTGAAGCACACTTTCTTGGTGTTGTTGGATTCCTCAGTAGTGCCAACCAACATTGACAGTTGTGTTACGCTGATTCTCCTAGATGGAAGACAGACAATAAGTTAAACATTTTCTGATTCTACTTCCTGACAGTACCCACACAACGGTAGGACAAATCATACTTACCGACAAGCCAGGCCCTCTCTGGTAGTAGTTGTGACATCAGCTGGGGTAAGGTGCTGTTCTGCAGTAAGAAGGAATCATGAGCTGAACCTGGGAACCGGGCACAGACATTTGAGATATAAAAATCTGATAAGCAAACAACTTGCTGAATGACAGAATCAAAGTATTTCCTGTTAATGTAAACTTGTCCCTGGCTTGCGGTTGTACTAAGGCAATATGGGTGCCTTAAATGTCTTGGACCACATGTGTGTGATGTGACCAAATCCAACAAAGTCACCCTTCACAGTGGTTAAATACTCACGTCTGGGGAGCTGGATGTAGCTGTCAATGTGTCTAGTCTTCTAGTATACCACTGAACATTGTTTGTGACACACCATCAGATATAGCCACAGTGTTTTGAAAGGAACCTGAGGCCAGAAAATGCAATACTGCCATAAGTTTCACAATTGGTGGGATACATGTGGGATTACTGTTTTGAAGTAGGAGATCAGGCTCCAATTGATGACATAAATCCTATAGGTTTGCCTATTCAAACAAAACGTCTTGATGATATTCCTTTCTTTCATGTTCTGAAGGTCTGGAAATGGGTGGTACACTGGAGGTTGTCATCTCCTCCCTCTCACAGGGCACCTATGAATGGAGTGAAAACAATATTGAACATTGGTCACTGTTTCCAGAGTAACATACATGAAGAATAAGCCAAATGTCATTAGATAAAACATAAATGTTTCTGAAAGCATTACACATTTTTCACGTAATAACTTTCTACTGTCCAACATCCACCTATAATCCCTATTGTGGTCTTTACATGTGTCTGCAACATAAACATGCACATTATACATCCAAGAATGGAATATGAGAATCTCAATATTTTTGAAAATGTTTGCAAAATACCGTCACCAGCGGAGTAAAGTGCAACACGCTAATATAAAGTTTATCCACAGTAACGCACTACAGAGGTGTTTGTGTAATGGAAATTACATGTCAATGGAGTAGTACATATGTAAACATGTAACACCTCACTTGGAGTGGTTGTAATGCATTTAACAGTCACCAATACTGTATTTCCAACCGCAAAAACGACAAATGCCTGACCTCGTAAATTGGAAATTCAGAATCCATGATAGACTCAGCACTAGGCTAGGTTGGTGATTGCGACAGTAGTGGGCCAAGCGTTCTATCTGTCTATGCTGATGACTGCATACTTGGTGTACATGTTTGCTGCGGTTTGAAAAATAACTCACTTTCCTCCTGACACTGCTGGTATCAACACCTCACTCACTACAGCTGCTGTTTGCCACCTCTTGGAGCAGTCATGCCGGACCAAGCAGGTGAAAAAGCCCATACCTTCTCAGCAGAGGAACCGGATAAGCTGGTGGCTTAGGTTCTTTCCATGAATGTCCAGCTCTATGGCTCGTCAGAGGAACAGGTAACTATCTGACAGATATATTACTCTGTGTAACTCCCTCTTTGACATGTCCACAGGCTACATAGTACCCCTGAGCTCCAGACTCACATCTTTTAGTGCTGTAACATTTGTTGGTCCCTGCACAGGGCAATCATGTTAGTGATTGTTGAACACTGTACATTGCGACTTTTACAGCACCATTGTGATGGGTAATGTGTGTAAATCCCTAGATTCTAGCTGGGGTGTATGTAACCATCTAGGCATTCATGGTACATGGGATATTGTTACAACTCTGATAATGCCAAATGTGAATACATTTGTGTTTCCTTAGCAGCATGAGCCGCTTATGCACCCTGTCAAGAGCAGATGAGGAGGATGTGAGCTATGTATATAGTCTCACATATCACTCAGCCTAGATATGGCCTATTTAAACAGTTGTCAGGAAGCTAGCAAAAGCTCACAGCCCCTTTAAAGTGCCACACAGCCTTGAGGTCACATATTGGATGGGCACAAGCTGACCTTTGTAACTAGGATATGTAGGGAATGTGATGGACATGTGACATCTGTATACACAGCCTGCAAGTAGCAAGGCCTGTCAATGAACTCTGCCCAGTCAGAACCATGTGCCAGGCTGGGGCAGAATCTCAGTGGCAATAGAACTGATGCATAGTGTTACATACATGTTGACCTGTAAATCATTGGAGGGTCACAAATGTAGTTGTCAGAAACTGTACTACCCTTTTATTGGTTTTACATGGACTACATGTAGATTGGTGAGTGAGATAACCCCTTGACCTGATACTTCCTTCCATTGGCATACATTTCCAAGGTGCCTGATTCCTAATGGCTTACCCTTGCCCTCCCTCAGGTCAGTTTTCACTGTTCCATTAGTCATGTTAGCACTGCACAGGCCTATTTTAAATGACAAATCCACACTGCAGATAGTTGGTAACTTCATAAGAGCTGTGGAATAGCAAAATCGTCAGCTTTTTCATAATCGACCAGTACAAAAGGATATACAATGGTACAGTGCCACATATGGCATAAGGTGTGTCCTGTGATGTAAGTTCATACCACACATAATCCATCAACTGTAGTATGCTATCCCAGCTATGAGTACAGATGTCCACACATCACCCAAGAGCAAGCTCTGACTTACACACATGCCAGCACTTAGAGAGTGACCTAACTCAAAGGATGTAGCCAATACTATGCCCCTTCACTGCCTGTTGTCCCTGCACTGCCACCCCCCTGCGCTGTCCCTGTACCATCTGCTGTTCCAGCTCTGCCACTTCCCCGGCACTATCTCTGCACTGCTGGCCGCCACTGCCCCTGCACTGCCTCACCCTGAACAACCTCAGGGAGGGCCTGGACCAAAACAAACATCAAGCCCTGGTGCTCCTCGATCTCTCCGCCGCTTTCGATACGGTGGATCATTCCATTTTGCTTTCACGTATCGGAGCGGCGGGAATCGGGGGCTCAGCACTAGTTTGGCTCTCGTCCTTCCTGCGGGATCGCACCCAGGCGGTCCGGCTGGGAGAGTTCACGGCAGCTCCACTTAAGATCACTTGTGGTGTTCCCCAGGGCTCTTCTCTTTCTCCTCTATTGTTCAATCTCTATATCTACCCTCTTATCTTCGCACTTCAGCAGCTGGAGGTCACTGTATATAATTATGCAGATGACCTCCAGCTTGTCTTCAATCTTTCTTCTTCTACTCACGCTATTTCTAATTTTCAATCTATTATGATTTTTATCAGGGACTGGATGAGCCACAACCATCTGAAGCTGAACCCGGATAAAACCGAGTTGGTGCTCACTGGTGGCTCTTCCAGTCCCTGGAACTCTTCTTTCTGGCCTTCCACTCTTGGTTCTCCTCCGGTCCCTTCTTCCACGGTCAAGACCCTAGGTGTAAAAATTAACAATCAGCTTACCCTCCAGTCACAAATCAGTTCTGTCGTTTCTTCTTGCTTCCTGATGCTCCGCACTATTCGCACTGTCTCTCGTTTTTTTCCCCTCTGGCACTTAAACTCATTATGTCTGCCCTTGTGATCTCCCGGCTAGATTATGCCAATGCCCTATACAACGGCATCCCGGCGTACAGCCTACGTAAACTCCAGCTCGTGCAGAACCAGGCAGCTCGGCTGGTGTATGGCCTCCCCCACTTCCATCATTCTACACCATTGTTGAAGGCCCTGCACTGGTTGCCTGTTCTACAGCGGTCTCTCTTTAAGACGGGCTGCATGGCTTTCCAGGCACGGCAGGGAACGGCCCCTGCCTTCATTTCTTCCCTGCTAAAAGATTATGTCCCCACTAGACAGCTTCGATCATCCTCTCAATCCCTGCTACAGGTTCCTCGCTATAACAGGAAAAAATGGGGAGGTTCCAATTTCTCAGTTCTGGCTCCCACCTTTTGGAATTCCCTCCCTGACCACTTACGAGTGACCAAACAATACTCCCTCTTCCGCAAGGGCCTGAAAACTTTCTTGTTTGTCCAGGCCTTCCCACACTAATTGTCCCTTTTTAATCTTTTGTTCTCATGCCTCCAAAAGCGCCAAGAAACCGTATGGTGTACGTTGCGCTATATAAGTATTTTAAATTCAATTAAATTCAAATTCACCCCCTGCACTGTCCCTGCGCTACCTGCTTTCCCTGCCAACAATGGAGGCCACTGCATGACCATGCAGTGGACATGTCCTGCAGGCATGCCGCCAATATACCACTAGTTGGACAACGCCCACCGCGTTAACCCCTGGCCCACCTGCCACTCAACGGTACACTGCCATTGAAATACCTGGACTTGAGCCCCAGATTCCAAAACAACAGTAGCGTCTCCTCATCCCCACTATCCACCAAAGTACCCTTCACCTGCTGACACTGCTACTTCTCCTGTAACATAACATACAATAGATCCAGCACCAGTCCAGCCCACAAGACGAAGAGCACCTCACAAACGGTCTACGGTATCCTGCTCAAAGCCTGCTCCTTCAACAAACACGCCACAGAAATTTGGACACCATCACCACCCTCGCCACTGACACTGCCTATAACACCAAAACAGAGCACAACCTGTCCTCAAACCCAGATATCACAACCACCACTTCCGAAGGCTACAAGAGGATACACCAAGACCGCACAAACAAGCAAGGTGGAGACATCGTCATTATCGTCAAGGAAACCATCAGGTGAATCATCACCGACGATGACCCCACGCCTCTCATGGAACAGCTCAACTTCTTACTACAAAGTGATTAGAAAACTACAGTAAGAGGTACCCTCATTTCAGACCTCCGTGACTACATGCAACATTCTGCGGCACCATACCTAACCTCCTCACCCCCTAGCAATTGACTCTCACCACTAAGTCCTACTTGACGACCTCAACTTCCACATCAATGACATCAACAACGCCAACTGTATCGCCCTCCTGGAGAACCTGAATAACATTGGCCTCAACCAACTGGTCACTGAACCCATGCACAATGTTGGACACACACTCAACCCCATCTTCACCTCCGGAGACAGTATCAAATTGTGTGTTTTGTTCTTTTCAGGTCTAAGGAAAATAAAAAGAGATAAGGAACTTCCCTGAGGAAAGTACTCAGTGGAGTTAGCATTGTAATTTTGACCCCAGTCACAGTTCAGCACCATCCCTGAGGTAAGTACTAGGCGTAGTTGAAATAGTAATTTTGCCCCCCAGTTGCTGTGCAGCACTTTCCCTGAGGTAAATACTCGGCAGAGTTAGAATATTAATTTTGCCCCAATCATTGTCCAGTAACTTCCCTTAGGTAAGTACTCATTTAAGTTAGAATAGTAATGTTGCCCCTCAGTCACTGTCCAGCACCTTCCTTGAATAGGTTATAGGTTTTAATTGAATTTTGCTATCATTTTTTCAGAAAAAAAAGTTGAAGGTTAACTTACATTATTGAAGCAGACGCAAAGGTCCTCAAATTGAGGTAGAAGACAATCTTGAAAATATCGGAAAATTAAAAATATTTTTGCATTAAAAATGGTTCTGTTATATCGTTAGTATTTTTGCAGGGCGATTAATGTTAAGCCTATACTTGTGTATAGATAGATGGCAGTATTTGAAAATGGGTGTGCTGTGCTCCACTGCTCTCACTGGTGCATGTGGTCATGTCAGAAGTACCACTGAAGACAAAGTGATGGATGGCAGCTTTTATATCTTTTAAGGGTTATTTGATAATTCACAATAAAGTAAGTGTTGAAAAGTGTTTTTTATCATGGTTTTAATCCTGACTAAATGTATAATTATTTTGTTTCGGAAAAATAACTGATTTTTAACCTTATTCAAAGTATACAACAGCCATTTTGGTTAGGAACATGGGTCACTGCTTATGTTGATATGAAGAAATCCTAATGTAAACATGTTAAAATTGTTAAACTGTTTTATAAAATGTTTCCTCCATGATGAGATATGTTGTTTAATTAAATTTTTCTTTATTTATGGAAAATGTAAAAACAAAATCTAAATGGTCGCCATATTTTGCATTGTTTTGCGTTGATTTATAAAGATGTTTTAGACACTCGAGTAGTGTTGGGTTGTTTTGGCTTGGGTTGCGTGGCAGCATTCTATTCGAAATATTTGTGTAGGGTTGCGATGTGTTGCATTGTGTGGTTTTTCAATATATTGGGTTGTGTTCTGTTATGTTGCATGGAGAAACACCAAGCAAAATAATTTTATTAATAGAAATATTTTGATAATGTAATTTTTACCATTTGAAATGCACATGTATGTTTATTTTGCTATGTATATTTATGACTATGAACTAACTTTTATTAGCATATGTTTACTATATAGTTATTATCATTTTCCCATAGAAAGAAATGTGTGTAGTTGAGGCTTGCGTGGTAACCGTATACTTGGTAATGATACTTAGAATATAAACTTATGTATGTTTTTGCTAAAGACATGTATGCTAAGGATGTGCATGCTAATGTCATGCTTGGTAAAGACTACGTGGTAAGGGAATGTGTGGTAAAGGTATGCACTGAGAGGACTCTTAATGAAATGCCTTCTGCCTTTTAACCTTTCTAATGGCATATCAGTTTTAAAAAATCATACTTCAGGTAATGGCCATCTGTTTCTGTTTAGTTCGAAGTTGCCTTTCCCAGCTAAGGGGTCTATTAGGATGGTGGTCATCCGCCCGCGATCGCAACACAGAAAATCGTCGGTCCCATTAGCATTGCGGTGACGACTGCGGCGGTGAAATTTTCCACCCGCCATTTTTCCGCCTATAGCAGTCCACACTCTGGCCTGGCGGGCAGAGGTGGACCACTAAAATGGGGCCAGTGCGGGGCCAGGTTCCACCGGCATGATTATGATGGCAGTGGTAGTCAGCCTTTCCGCCGCAGTAGACCTGCCATGGAAATGCATGCAGAGAATGTCTCCAGGGGCCCATTGCGGGCCTCCAATGTGTTTGGGGGTTGTGGGTGCACTGGGTGGGTATGTTCCTGTACCAGGTGGCAGGCACTGTGCAGTGCCTGCCACACAGTGCATGGATAGGCAGGGCATTCTTTTTTGGACATTGCAGCGGTGCTGCTGGCGGCAACAGCTGCCGCAATGTTGAATGCCGCGATCCGACCGCCGCGGTCGGATTTCAACCGTTCGGCATACTAATTGGACCTGCGGTTATGCCACGGTCCTAGCGGGCGGTGTTTTCCCGATACCATGGCGGTCGTAATGATTTTCCGACCGCCAGCCTAATAGACTCCTAAGTATTTAAGAACTGCCCCGCAATAGTGTTCTTGCCTTTTTAAGGTGGTGTATTGTACATGTCTTTATAACCAATTGTCATGCTAATTACAGCATCGGGAGAAAAGCGAAAGCTAGCAGAATAGGTTTGATCATTATTAGGCTTCCAAACAGAACAACGTATCATTTCTAAAAGTTACCTTTCCTCTACAGTTATCTATAATCTATATTTACACATTTCTGGTGAGTTACTGGAAGAACTCTTTTTTTTAACACATTCTATTGGTGACTTTGACATTCCATCCAATGCAATGAATATCATACAGTGGCAGTCTTTTGTATTTGTGATAACTATCGCATATGATGCATGCAAATTCCGTACATGTTGCTTAATGCAATAGAAATAAAAGATGAAGTGCAATGTTCTCCAATAACATCGTTGATACTGACACCTTACAGTCCCAGCTCAAAACTTGACAGTATAAAGCCATTACATTTCTAATTAGCAATAAAAACGTGTTCAACCGTGTCCCCTCCCTCCCTAACCCACCCCAGCCCAACTCCTGGTCTGTCTGAATGTAGCTTCCTTAATACTCAGTGTAGTATGTTCAAAATGTACTCCTGGGAGGACTTTAGCGCCCTTGGGTATATTGCATGGGTCTGGTTCTTGGAACCTAAAGAGAAATAGTCAAAGAGCGACATTGTGTGTTATGGAGTTGTGGTACCCAGTGGGGTTAATAGATCAAGTGATTCCAGTGCGATTAGCATAGCCTCCCAGTCCATCGAGGTGGGTTGCTTTCTCAGCCCCCTCTCTTCTTCTTTGCGAAGAGCTGCACCTTCTGCCTCCCCCACTGAAGCATGTCTGCTTGCCAAATAGATACCGTGGGACATCTGGGGATTTCCACCCCATGGTGAGGGCTCTAACTGCTATATTAAGGGCCAGGTCTAAAAACCTCAATCGTACTTTCTGTACCTTAGTGCGTCTACCGAGACCCATTAGACAGTTCAAAGCGTCGTCCAAAACTGGGATTTGCTTGACTTCGCTCAGTGAGTGACAGACTCCCATCCAGTAGTCCCGAAGGCAAGGGCAGAACCATAGCGTGTAAAAGAAGTCCGCCTCATCTCCTTTACAGCGGGGGCACCAGTGCGAGGAGTCTGGTAACATTTGATGAATCCTCTAAGGGGTGAGATATGATCTATGAAGGACCATCGTCTGGATGAACTTTAATTTCGCGTTATGTGCAACCTTTGTGGGGCATTCTAGCATGCATTTCCAATCCTTGTCCGTGATTTCAACATTAGAGTCCTCGGACCATTGTGCTCTAAGAGCCTTGAGTGTAATTGCTGCATGTGTCCGGATACCCGTATATAACCAACGAACCAGGTGCCCCCAGGTCCCATGTAGTATAAGAGGTGCACTATAGTATGTTGAGAGGGTTCACTACGCTGTGGGGCCCCAGCGTTCCTAATGTAATGACACTGCAGCGTGTAGTAAATAGAGGCGTGGGGAACCACCCGTGGCCTGAAGGAAGGAGTCATGATCAAGCATGGTACCATCCCCTAAGAACGCTCCAATGTCTTCCACCCCTGCATCCACCAGTCCTGTATTCTGGCCTTCGTGAGTCTGCCTTGTGCTGTGGGAATGCCTCAGAGGCGTATGTTCATTGCGTAGGGGGTCACCGGGGAGGTATAGGATAAGGCCCTTCCCCAGCATTGTAGTGCAGTTTTCAGTAGGGAGGAGCCATCTAAGGGAATTTTGGTTTTAGGCAATAGTAGTGAGTGCAACTCATCCCTGTCTATATCTCAAGGTGTATACCGTATTTCCTGTAAATTTCGCCCTGCTGTACAGGACGATAGCCATTGGAGCTGACTGGCGTAATAATAGGCTCTGAAGACAAGAACTCCCAGGCCGCCACTCTGGGTCCCCAAGTGAAGCTTCTGCAGACTCATTCGTCCGTGGCCTGTGCCCCAGATAAGGGTCACCAATATGGTGTTCAGTGTGTTGAAAATGGACTGCGTTATAACAACGGGCAGATTCATGAAATAGTATGGTAGGCGAGGGAGCATCACCATTTTCTTGATGTTGATCCGCCCATCACCGACAACGGCAGGGAGGACCACAAGACCACACTAGCACGAAGGGCTGTAATAGCCCGCATTATGTTGCCTTTGATTTGATCCCACTGCGTTCTGTAGACCTGGATGCCCAAGTATTTGAAAGTAAGGGGGTTCACCGGTAGGGTGAAGTCCCCAAACTGTAGGTCATGTGAGTATGGCGTTTCCTGGAAGAAGTAGACTGGAGATTTCTCAGGGTTTAAAGCTAAACCAGAGAGACGTTCAAAATTACCAAATACATGGGGGATAGGGGCATTGTCGGCTGTCAGGTCCCGCAAATGCAAGGGAATGTCGTCTGCATAAATAGAAATTAGGTGGTTCGCACCATCAATAGGCATGCCCAGCCGGTCTGCCGGTGTTTAAAGTGCTATAGCTAGGGGCTCCAGCGCTAGAACAAACAGTAGGGGGGATAGCGGGCATCCCTGTCTTGTACCCCTATAGATCATGTATTGGACTGAAATGTAATGGCCCATAGGTGCTCTGACTGTGGTGGATGTGTACAATAAGCGTACCCATTTGAGATATGTGTCCGGGAATAAAATCCCAGGAGAGGGAATCAAAGGCCTGTCTAAAGTCTAGTGCTATGCATCCCGCAGACTGGTAAACCTGTGGAGTGGCCTTCATGACGTAGTGTAACCTTCTTGTATTAAGGGATATGCTGCGATTTGGTAGGAAACCGCATTGGTCACTATGTACGGGTATTTTGAGATGTGGCTGTATCCCATTGGCAAGGGCCTTACTTAAAATCTTATATTTAGTCGCTAATAGAGAAAGGGGTTTATAAATAGATAGTTCTAAGCTATCACGTCCTGGTTTGGGTATCGATGTGACCAGTGCTTGCATGGTGGAATGTGGTAAATGACCAGTCTCAAAGATGACTTTGTACGCTGACTCCAGTGTAAGTACAAAGGTCTCTGAGTATGTATGGTAAAATTCAATGGGTAGTCCGTCCATCCTCGGCGCCTAGTTACGGTTCAGACCCTTAATCGCAGTTCGGATTTCTTGTTGGGTTATGGGGCCATCTATGTCCTTTTGTACATCCTCGGGGAGTACTGGAAAGGGAAGATCCTGTAAGAACTCTGCTATAGAGGGGCCTGCCACCGGAGGAGGTGGCGCATAAAGTGCATTAAGATGATCATAAAAGGCTGTGTTTATTTCTCGTTGGGTAGTGGCTATATATTCTACAGGTGTACGGATTCTGGTTATTATCAGCGGATCAGGTCTTTCCCTAACTATGTGGGCCAGCAATGTACCGGACCTGTCCGCTTCTGTATGTTTGCGTTGTAGGTGTGCTGTATGGTCTATTGTTTGCAGTGTCTCTAGTGTTTCAGCATGCTCTATACGGGCAACTGCAATGCCTCTCTTTGCCCAGGGTCTGTCACTGCCACTAGTTCGAGTGTGTCCGTTTGTTGTACGATTTGCAGTAGGTGCTGGTGTGTTTCCTGTCTGGTCACTACCAACTGTCCTATCGGTGCCCCCCATACCACCACTTTCAGGGTGTCCCACTCGATTAAATTAGAGGTGGCTGTGTTCCAATTCTCGGCCAGTTAGTCATGTTGGAAAGGTCTGTACGAAATGGAGCATCCTCTAATAATTGCTGGTGCAACTTCCAGGTGGGCACTGGGATAGGTACATTACCCCAGTTAAGTGTGAGCTCTAGAGGGTTGTGATCGGAGAAGGTTTTTGCTAGGTATGTGGACTGGCAGATCTAAGTAATACAGGATCTAGAGCAGAGGAATCTATTGATTCTAGTATCGAGACTATGCACTGGAGAATAAAATGAGTATTCTTTGTGAGTAGGGTGTAGGCAGCGCCATGCATCAGAGAGTGCCTATCCATCGGCCCAAGTAGTGAACAGATTAGCCACTTTGCTGGTGTTAGTGCCATGAAGGGAGAGATGTGATCTGTCCATAGTAGTGTCCAATACAGCGTTCCAGTCTCCCCCCAGCAGCCAGGGGATATCATCCCAGTCCACCAATGCCACTCCTAGTTGATGTAGGAATCAGTCTTGATCAAGTTAGGGGCATAACCGCTGCCGAGGACCATCAGGGAACCATCTAGTGTACCCTTCAATAGTATTTATCTCTCTTGGCCATTAACTCAGCGTTCAAGAAATGGGACCCCGTGACGTACCCAAATGGTCGCTCCTCTTGAAAATGCTGAATAGTTAGTAGAGTTAATGTGTCCCATTCATTTTTTACAAATTTTTTGTGTTTCAGTATGAACGCTAGGGGTAAGGGGTTGGCCTAACGGCTAAGGCGCTCGACCTCGGACCTGGGGATCTGGGTTCGAGTCTCGGTAACGACGCCATAAACCTCCTGTGATTCTGGGCAAATCACTTAATCTCCCCGTGCCTAAAATGAAAGTGTGTCCTCATGTAACGTAACTGGTGCTATGTAAAGCGCTCTGATACCTGATTCGGTTCGGGTCTAGTTCGCGCTATATAAAACTCTAAAAAAAAAAAAAAAAAAAACGCTACATGTACTTTGTGCCTAAGGAGATATGCATGTATACGGTGTAGTTTCTGGATCTCCCCCAGTCCACGTACATTCCATGTGATTAGGTTGTACGACCCAAGAGTATTAACTGTTCTGGGCATGTCCCCATGTGAATCGTGTAGCCCCAGTATACGTGGGACCAGTAGACCGAACTCAACCAGGAGTTCCCCTTCCCCAAAACAATAACAAAACCTGGCTCAGCGCTCAAATGTCGCTGGACCCAACAATAGTGTACAAAAATAACATACAAAATAATGGTGCGTACGCTAGGAGGGAGGCTGCCGCCCCTACTCATGGTCATGGTTACAGCAAGATTAACAACTTGGCAGCTCTACGGAACCCTGTGCGTGGGGGGTGTACAGTTAGATATGTCTAAGACAGTAGTCCCGTCTTACGCAAGTATTTGGAGGAGATGGCAGGAGTTCTCGCAGAGGCAGAGCTCCATACAAATATAGACAGAGGTGCTCAATATGTATCAATGTATCAAACAATTAAAATTTCTATGGTACTGCTCAAGCTATGACAGTTTAGTCATATACACATTTACAATCACGAAAAAAGGATATGGTGTGCTCCAGGATTAGGAGACTGCACTGTTCAGAGGAGCGAGCACAAAATAATATGTCTATAATCATTGCAGATTTGCCGACAGTTTAGTTATCAATGATGTTGTCTGCTGCCCGGGGTGTAATCGTAGGGAAGAGAGTGATACTGTGTTCCGAGTCAGAATTCAGGGTACTGCCCTCCGAGACCGTAAGGATTTTGTTTGAGTCTTCCCGGAAAGCAGCGGCAACAGCAAGGGCCCCTTCCAGGTCACTTTGTTGTTGTTCTCGTGATGGTCCGGCGCCACCTTCGCTCTGGTTTGAGTTCTGAGGTCAACGAGAGTCCAGTTTAGAGAGCCTGTCTGAGCCCTGCGACAAAGAAGCAGAGTGGCTGCGCTGACTGAGACCGAGGCACATGACTTCCATCCATTCCTCGGCACCTGCTGGGCTCTCGAAGAAGTGTTTGTTTTTGTCGTAAATAACTTTCAGCCGGGTGGGATATAGAAGTGCATATTTGAGCTGTCCTTTCTGAAGCTCCTTCTTTACTGCTTGATAGGACGGTCTCTGTCTCTGTACCATGATGGTATAGTCGGGGTACAACGATATACAGTGATTTTCAAATTGGATAAGCGCTAATTATCTTGCTTTCTGCAGCAGAGCGTTGCAGTCCCTATAATTGAGGATTTTTACTATCAGAGGGTGAGGCGGTGCATGGGGCTTAGGCGGTGCAGTTGGTATTCTGTGTGCCCGTTCGACACAAAAGTATGGAGAGAGTCCCTCAGGTGCTACATGGTCCCTGAACCAGGCCTCCATAAAGTCTGCTGCCTGACCTCCTTCACTGCAATCCAGCAGACCAATGACGCGTATATTGTTGCGCCTATTCCTGCCCTCCGCATCCTCCACCCGATCCAGAAGGCCTGTCACCTGTTGTTGCAGCTGTTGCAGAGTTGACGAGTTCATCTCCACCTTGGGAGACAGGTCAGTAAGGGATTGTCCATGATCTTTGACCATGTCCGCCAGCTTACCATGGTCGGCCTTTAATAGAGTAAGGCGGTGGTGAGCATACCAATCTGTTGTTCGAGTGCCACCCTGGAGTCGCGGATTTCATTAAGAATTAGGTCCAGCTTATCGGGTGTTCCCACCATAAGTTCCGTGGATGTAGCCCCAGGCAAGGAAGGGCGACTACCAAGTTCTGTCATGATGGAGGCGGGGTCTAGTCCCTGTCGGCCATCCAGCCTCTTAGCCCGAACTCTACCCATGGCGTGGGTTCTCAGTTAGGCGCAGGCCAGGCCTCTTCTAGTGGGTGACCAGGAGGGATACCGACAATCCTCTGGGCAATTGCGAGAGAAGGTCCTGTCTCTTCCTCAGTGTATGTTTATAAATACGGTTTATCGGGACCATGCCGTCCAGAGGAAGGGCTGGTAGCGGGGGGGGGGGGTTCCCTTCACGAGAGATTCAGCAATGGAGCCCCTCACACTCGCGTTCAACAGGATGAGCTGGTATCCGGACGCCCCCACAGGAAGGCTGATGTAGGCCCTAAGGCCCGATATCCACAACCAGCAGCGCTGTGAGTCTCAGTGGGCGGAGGCGCTGGGTAATGCCGGTTGTCCGAGTCTTTCCCTGCACGTGCACCGTACTGCGCAGCACAGTGGAGTCACCCCCAGCCTCCTCTGTCAGCAGGGCGCCCTAACACCATCGGGGTATGCTCTTCCTCTGGGAGACCCGTACTTGGCTATCGCAGTGCCGCAAGATTTAGCACCATCAGCCAGGGGACCTCCGGCTTGTTATCACCCGGGGGGGGGGGAGGTCCACAGCACTCGCAGTGTGGAATCAGCAAAGGGTTGGGAAGCACTCTTTAACCACGTTCCTGGCATGTTCCTGGCATAGAAATGATTTCCCCAATCAGGCGACTCTGGAAAATTGCAACTTGACATACATAGTGACAAACAGCATATAATGGTTGTCATCTTTAACTGTATAGCTTTCGCAAACATTTAACATGTCCCACTTATGTACATTAGATACCAAATACTGTGGGCTTACATAGCACACTTAGGGGTTATTCAGCTACTGAATACAAGTATTTTTTTAATAAAGCACAGCACTTTTCTCTCACGTGCTGCTGTTGTGTTTTAAACTGCAGCACCCTAGGAGCCCTTAGAGCCATACAACTTTAAGAATACTTATGGGTTATGTAAAAATACATTGAAGCTCACATATCACATTCATCGTCCATGTAGCTGGTGCATTGCCTACACCAGTTTACCATGACTTTTTTTCAACATTCTTTAAAAAATATCTATCTTCCCAATAGGTGTGCTTCTTCAATTACTAACTCCAGATGTGTAATTTGTAAACGATATTTAGGACAGACGATGTTCTGACTACAACATTCTGGTACCATACTATGGACTACTTATAATTGATTACTTATAATATGCATGTCTATTCATTCCTTGTCCTAAAGGGTACCTGAGGGTTGCTGGCTCTGAATTTTGCTCCAAACCTTGGTGTTGCATTTCTTTCTTCACCATCATATACTTCCACTTCTCTGATAGTGGATTCATCATACTCAGCATGCCCCCACCTTTGTACACATTTAGAATATATTGGGACTGGATGATGTGTGCTGGCCACCTCAACAAGTTCAGATACTCTAAGTCCTATAAATATTCTCTTTCCTGGTCAGATAGAACAACAGAATAACAGAGTTGGTCCATCGATTTGTTGCTGGTTCTCCTGAGAGAAATAGCCCTCAACATATGGTTAAAGAACAAGAGAACTGAGTAAAAAACACATAACCCATTAGAAGAAGAAATAAATTATGGCACAGTAAACAAAAACAAACTATGTAGAGAAGCGTGTCTAAAATGTGAAAACTACATTTAGTGAGTTTTCACTGTTGATTTATACTATACAATTCTAGAAGCGAGGTGTCTACAAAGAGAACAGGGAATAAACATTCAAGTATAAACTTGTGCAAGGCGAATTGACGTTTGCTGGATTTGCCAAAGGCATTGGCTGCCATATAAGTAAAAACATAATTGAATCACAAAAAAATCCAAAACAATAGATTGTACAAAAAAGAAGTAATTAAAAAAGGTGAAGTGTGTATCCATTCCAATACTTTACCGGGTTTGGCAGGTAAACGACTTCAACGACGAATCTAGTTCAAAAGTCAATAAACTGTTCGAGATAGAACAAGACCAAACTTATATTTTCTTTTTTTCATTTTGTCTTTTGCACTTGAAACTGACACAAACTGTTCTTCGTGGTCAACTCAGATTTAACAAGATGCAATTACTGTCTTGCAAAGTCTTCATTTCGATATCATTATTTAATAGTACAGTGCAAGTTTTGATAGCTCTTCAAAGAAAAATGTTCAGTGCTTGAAGCATGAAAATGACAGCGAGGTTATTCCTAATTATAGTTCACATGAAACCTTCAATAGGAATTCAAAAGACAAAAAAAGATTAGGCCTATTTAAATTGCATTATTCATATGGATGAAACAAACTAGCTGAACCATCCTAAAATCAAAGATTTTCTCCCTCTTGGCTACATAGCGATCTCCACTAAATTATCTAACTTCTACAGAATTAAAACGTGGAAAACAGATACCTGCAAGTTCATCTGGTGTAGATCAGGCATGGGTTTGTGCAGTACCACACAGTAATTTGAGTTACAAAAAATTCCCAGATAACTAACTTGACATCAGAGTTTTCCCTTTTTAAATTCTTTCTTAGTTTTCCATTGGTTATTTTCTAAAGTTAATAGTGCCCTACCTTCCTTTTTGCACCAAGGAGATGGAGATGTATAACTATGACACCCTCAGCAAAGCTGCTGAAACTCTGCAAACAGAGGAAGCTGAAAACTGACAAGAGGGCTACCTAACAGGATCTCCATGTAGCTCTCAGGGTCTTTGAAGAAGTGCAGAGGTAGCAGACAACCTCAGGATAGAATGATTTGGATGACAATCAGGAGGATGGAGCACAAGCAGAGGATAAGAAGAAAGAGGGCCCAGACCAGGATCCTAAGCTGCCAGGAGAGCCCTCAACTCCGGCATTGGACCAGGATGCCCCAGAAGCTTAGGGTGGGACATGGATTCTTGTGTCTGCCAGGGGCCTGACCCCACAGAAGCTGGGAGACAGGAAAGAGGAGCCGAAGTTCAAGCTCGAGCTGGCCAAGTTAAAACTAGAGAAGGAGAAGCCGGAGGCTGAGACAGCCTAGGAAGAAAAGAAACCTGCAATGGAAGAGAGGAGACTGGTCCGTGAGCCCAATATCAAGAAGATGGACCCAAGACCAAAACAGATGGAGTCCAGCAATGCCTCCTGGAGAAGTGAGGGCCCGCATATTTGGACCTGGTGCCCAGTTAGTTTGTGAGAAATTATATCGAAAAATGGTTCTCAGCATATGAGGTAGCTCTGAGGGCACACAAGGTTCCAGAGCAGTACAGGGGGTAGCCTGTGAAGGTACATGCTCACAGTGGGGAAGGACATACGTCTTACACTAGAGGTAGAGGACCAAGCCAAGTATGCCTTCATGAAGACCATCTCTCTTTCCAAATTTAGGCTGACCCCTGGAAAATGTTGTCAGAGGTTCAAGGACAGTCGCAAAATCCCAAACTAGTCTTGGGTGGACTTCTTAGATTATTCCTTCAAGACACTGAGGTGCTGGGTGAGGGGCAGCAGAGTGGATGGTTTTCTTGGGATACACAACCTGATTCTGAAGGAGCACTTGCTCAATACCTGTTTTACAGTGCTGCACCAACACTTAGTAGATAGAAAGCTTGCTGACCCCAGGAAGCTTGATGAGAAAGCGGACCTCTGGGTCAGCACTAGAGGGTCCAAAAAGGTATCTGCACTGCATAAAGGTTAGCATGAACTTTTGACTTTGACCCGGTCCAGCGCGACCAGATACCCATTGTTGGTGCTTTGTGCTTTTTGGTGGTATGTTCAATATAATCTTAAATCTTTAATCTTCTACTTATTGGACTTTTGCTGTTTTGGTGTCAAATAATGCATTAGCATTTACTCTATTTTTTTCCATTGGTTTGTGATCTTTCTTGTGTTGTGTTTTCACTTTATTACCATATGTGTGCTGCATAAATACATTACACAATGACTCTAAGTTATACTTTACACATTGCCTCTAAGATAAACCTGACTGCTTTTTGGGCCAAGCAGCCTGAGTTAAGCACAGGTTCATTTAGTGACTTTTTATGGTTCACTGTGCAAGGGATTGTGGCTGTTGCTTGACCAGGGTTTGCAACCCAGTCAATCAACAACCCAATTTCTAACACTGTAAGAGTGATGTTCTTTACACGTTGCCTCTAAGTTGAGCCTGACTGCTTTGTGTGGCAAGCAACCTGGGTTAAGCAGAGGTTAATTTAGCAACTTTTTGTGGTTCACCATGCAAGAGATTGTGGCTGTTGCTTTACCAGGGTTCACACCTCAGTCAACCAACAACCCAATTTCTAACATTTGATAGCAATGTTCACGTGCAACTTTAGAGACTGAAAAAAAATACTTTGTTTGTATATTGTTTGACATTGGCCTGCAGGGGCATACCTCGCTTACAGTTGTCATGCAAAGCATAATTTAATTTAATGTTGTTTTTCCAATAAAACTGTATAGTAATACAATAGACAAGCATGTGCTAGTAGTCTCCCTGTCCATCCCTCAATCAGTGGTGCCATTGATAAAGTTGTATATCATAACTAGCAGCCCGTCCCGACCTTGTCCGGGAGCAATCAGGCTTCCCCGACCCCCACCCGCCCTGACATTGTCCAGCAGCCCAGGCCCCCGCCCGACCCACCCCCTGCCTGCCCCGAACCCCGCCTGCCCCGACATTGTCGGTGGGTCCCCCAGAGCCTTACCTCAGCCGCCGCTCCTCCCCCGCGCTCCTCAGTTCACCGCTCCGCCGCTCCTCGCCGCTCCTCGCCGCTCCTCACCGCTCCTCCCGCCTGTCCGCCGGTCCTCACCGCCTGTCTGCCGCTCGTCACCGCTCCTCCCCCGCGCCATGTCCGCCGCTCCTGGACGCCGCTCCTCCCCGCGCTCCTGACGTCAGCACGCAAGTCGCGGCTGGCGATACTTCGAGGGGACTACTTTTTTTATTAAGGTACATTTTTTAAATAACGCATATTTTTATAGTTTATATAGCCTATGTCCATCTGCACACCCTGACGATTACAATGATGTATCGGGTGTGTGGATTGGCGCTGTGGTTCCCGAGTTTACCCGCCTCAAAGGTTCAAAGTTTTTGCTTTATAATAGTAGGATAGATGTAACGGTATTTTATAATGCCATCCTTAACCCCCTGGTTCGGCCCCGGATTTTGTGCTCACTCTGTGCCAACCATTAATCAGGCTCAGGGCTCGCAGATCCTCTAATATTTCCAGTAAGCCCCTCAAGCTTTGTATACCAGTTTCTCCATAGCCGCACATAGACTCATCCTTTTGATCTATTCTGTCATTGAGGGGGTGGTTATTTTGCCAGTGGCTTGCAATGTCCCTTTTTACCTTCAAGTTTCTCATGGGAACCTTTGTCTGGGTTCTCCAGATTATACATGATGCCCAGCAGAATAATTTTGGATTTTAAAGCAAGTCCTCTAGCGGGTGTAGTGTGCTTTAAAAAAAAAATCACTTCATGTTTGTGCCTATCTGTTTCTTTTGAGTGAAGCAGTCACAATGAAGTGATAATTGGCCACTTAAGACATGTTGCTCACTACGGAATATCCTCATCGGCTAACGACTCGATAGATTGAGAAAAACTTCAGATTCTATCAACATCGTCCAGACTAACAATTAGACTTCTAATCCACTTCTAATAAATGTAGTTGGTATTTCACACTGCTGAATGAGGTTGTCACTTGCCTTCAAACGTTCCTCACACTCTGCAAAGCAATAGAATGATTATACAAATTATGCATCAGAGGCCTCTCTTCATTTTACGATTTAAAATCTCATGTAATGGATAGAGAACTCAGAAAAATGGAGTAAAGAGCTCAATATAGCTCAAGAAAATTATGAAATCATAACTTCAGTATGCATACGTGTCACTATAAATCGATCATATGTGAAAAGCAGATTATGTTTTATTATAAAACCTGAAAATATATGTCTGAAGTTATTAGTTCTGGCAATATAAGGATATTCTGTAATCTAGTTAATCATGCATTTTAGCATGATCAATATCACCTTTGGGATGGGTGACTTGATGTTATTAATTGTGTCTGTACGATTTAATGTGCTTTTATGTTTTTTTCATAAAATCAAATAAAGATATTACTACTCTGTGTAGCACAGCATATGATAGACTACTCTAACCCATAGGATTGGATTTCTCACCTTTTGAACCTTTATAGTGGTGGTGCTAGCTCCTTTTAGCAACAACTATATAATCAAAGCCAATATCATTGAATATTCACCATTGAGAATATGAGGTGGGTGGCCTGCGCATACATCAGGTCTTAGCCTTGCCCCCAACTGTTTTTCTGCCCCCCCCTCCTTGGAGGCAGAGAGCCTAACTCTAGCCTCTAGTAATGGAACTGAGATTCTCTAACTGTAATTTGTGTGGAAAATAGTGCACTAAGTTAGGGTTTTAGAGCATGAAATTGATTTTTGGCGTTATCAGTTTGTGATTATTGGTACTCTTTCCTTTCATAGGGAAATAGAGTCTGGTAAATGGTATCGTTTAAAACACACTCCAAGAACTTTGCACACAACTTCATGGGATTTCAAACTATCTTTGGAAGGGGCGTTCTGCAGTATCCACAAGGGCAATTTGTCAAAAGAGAAAGGCAAATAGTGTTATTTAAGCACATTTAGGCCATGATTATGATCACCCCTGTATCAGTGTGATATTTATCTCACCTATGAAATACCTATACTCTAGAGTTCCGTGTTTACCAGTGTGATAAACAGAACCTAATGTGAGTTTTTTCTGGTGAATTGGGAAATGATGTGAGGATGTGTTTGTTTTATGCACCAAATCTGCATGGCTCGATATTTACTAGGTCTTTTTACCTGTTAAATATTCGTGCTTTTGAGCTGCTAACATTACCTGGAGAACATTATGCATGAGGAGTACTCCGACCCAGTAATTATTATGACACCCATGCAAACAGGTTCAATTTACTAAGCTACTCGGAATAGAAGCCTAAGGGCCATGCAATTACGATGTCAGTCGTAGTTGCTTCTGACCGACATCATCGCGGATTCAGGACCGACCAACCTCCGCTCGGTGGTCCTGATCGCCTAAGTACGATGCAACAGGACATGGTGAGGTTACATTCTACCATTTCCCTATGGGAGCTTGTGCTGAAGGCATAAACTGCCCATAGCACAAGCTCTCATAGAGAAATGGGAGTTTGTGTTACTCCCTGCACCGCTCGGCAGGCACTTTGTGGTGCCTGCTACGTGGTGCAGGGATTAGAAGGGGGCCCTGCTAGGAGCCCCAATACTCGTTCTCTGCCAGGCTTTCCATGTCAGAAAGCCCGGCATGGAAAGCCTGTCGGAAACCAAGTGTTAGTACTGGGATTTCTGGTTGGCTGAGGCTTGCACCAAAGCCAGGCGGAAACCACCACTCTAGTCAGGGCAAGGGAGTTACATGCCAAGATAACCCCTGCTCACCCCCTTGGTAGCTTGGCACGAGCAGTCATGCTTATTCCGGAGGCAATGTGTAAAGCATTTGCGCACGCACACAGCAACAACATCCCAGGCCCACTACAAAAGGAACTCGACACAAGGTTATATAAAAATAGCTTTTGTATTCACATAACACATCACACAATATACATTGTGCCAACTGGCACGGGCAATATTCACAAGGGATTATTTGCACAGGACAGGGCCACGTGGGCCACTGTCAGGATCAACACTTAGCAGAAATTGGTACAAGTAGAAATAGATCATAAACCTACAACCAGTAGCCACTGGTAATCCCTGTACTCCACCTCCACCTGTAACATAACTTCACAGTATGCACAGTCACATCAGCCGCGAATTACATCCTGCGCCAACCTCACCTGCATAAACACATTATGTAATCTCTCACTAGTCTAAATACATTAGACCCTACCTCCTAAGTATAACTCACATTAGGGGCGTAAAGCACAGAGTGAAGTACAATCTCACTAACACAAACCCTTATAGGTAAAACAACCTCATAATCATAAACCATAGTTTTAGAGGTATCAGATACAGGGTGCGCAAAACATACTTTACACAATACATTTCCTAGCACCACAATGGAGGAGTGTGGCTCAATGGTTAGTGTGGCAGACCCTGATGCAGAGTTCTGGCAAGGGACCAGGGTTCGATTCCCGCCTCTGCGGGGTCTCGGGCTCAATTTCCTCGGACCTGTTAATTCTCGCCTCAGTGCCTATTCTAATTACGGGCCTCACGCTGCAACTCTGGGCGAAAGCTTGCTTAGCCTCCACACCGGCCCCAACAGCGCTAAGGATGCCTGGCTTCACCCTGGGGTTGCCCAGGAGGGGACACTTCACAGGGAAAGCCAGGAGGCGTTCCACAGCGGTATGAGTATCAGTGCCAGGAAGCCGAATAGGCGACACCGCAAGGTGACCTTCTGGTGACAGTGCGCTCCATAAGTACCATGACATTTACATTTACAATCACTTCAGCGCATAATCACATTAGGGCCTTGCGCCCTATACATCTACCAGCCCCCCTAGCCAACTGGCCATCCAAGAAGGGGTTCAAATGCCCTGTGTCCAGAATGTCAGGGCGCGCTGCCAATGCAGTGCCAGTCAGGCATGCGCCATCTGTGCAAACATAAATGTTGCAGCTGCCCACTACTTGCTGGGCAGCTGAGAACAATATCAGTGCCTAAACACTGCAGCTGGCACCAAGTGCTGCGCAGCTGCGAAAGGCCTGGCCACTTCTGTCCCTCTCAGGGACTCTCACTGGAACTGCGCCTAAACGGTGCAGCTGGCCACTGCTTGCTGGGCAGCTGTATTTCAGCCAAGCCAAAGGGGGCATGGGCTCTCACTAGGAACAACTGACTGTGCCCCCTGGAGCCATCTGACTCTTCAAAACAAATATGCGCATGCTGGAGCCACACAGGGCTCTGTAAATAAAGATGTCCCCGAAAACACTGTAGCTGCCCTCTCCCATGCGGGGCAATTCATAGAATACTGGCCAAAATGGTGGAGCGGCCCACTGCCATCCGGGGCTGCTCGAAATACCACCAATATACTGTGCTTTGATCAGGCACTGACCCCCAAGACGTTGGAGTCACGTGGGCTCGGAAACAACAGGCTACAACTGTTGGAGCGGCCCGCTGCCATCCGGGGCCTCTTTAAGTGTACAGCCACACTGTGCCTCGATCCGGCATTCATCGTGATGAGGCCCTAAATTTGCATCATCACTGAAAAATAAACATAATTTAATTTAATTTTGAAAGGAGAAAGGGGTGAGAGTGTGACAACTCTCTCAGCAAATTGTAAATAAAAGTGTGGTAACTGATGGACTTTTGTTACATTTACAGTCATGAAGAAGGAGCTAACTTGGCAAAAGCCAGGCCTCAATGGTTGCAACTGAGTGGTATTTTGGCAGGTCGTACGAAGAGTTTTCCTCATGTCAGCCTCTCTAACTTGCTGCTTACATTACGCTTCACAGTCAGGTGATGATGAGGGTTCAACAGCCCAGAAACATAAACACCTCCTCTCTTCGACATGCAGTGAGAATTGTGTAATGACCCCGAAGGGTGACACCCACTTTTCAGTGAAACCTAATGGGACAGACATTGCATGCAGACCCTGCCTGGAGACCCCATGGCTTCAATGTCATTGTAGAAGACGAGATTTACTTGCAGGGGGGTTGACAGTGTTATCTAATGGCACAGATGACACTCAGCCTTTATGGAATGAGGCACGGTACCAAATGGAACTTATCATTGGGCATTCATCCTGACACCCACATAAGAGAATTTGCATTGTTCCATATTTTTTCCCTACTTTCAGAAAGAGGACCAGAATTTCTGGGTTGGGCTGCCACATTTTTATTTAAATCAACACTTCTCACTAAGGGAGAATATTAACTAGTAATGTGGTATGGAGGCAATGCTTTCGTTAAGAGAAAACCAACAAGCAATATACCACCAATAACCCTGGTCACACTTTGATAGGACTACCTTGCAGGGGACTAGTTTCTCAAGGATATTTTTAGGGAATGAGTACAAAAGTTTAAGTTTAAAACATACTGTGTCACTAATATCGGTTAAATATGATCAAACACGTGTTTGGTTAAACACTGGCCAAATCCTTTATTTATTTTTTTAACTGGTTTTATTAAGATTTTTCAAAACAAGAAATAATAGCCATAATGCACACAGTGCTGCCTATGTATCCACAATTCAACATATAGATGAGCATTACAGTTAACACTAACAATTATGGCATAAATAAATGGTAAAGAAGGAAAATAAAATAATCAATAAACATCACAGTGCAGGTTCAAATAATTGTGATTCTTAGCACACAGTACATCTCACTTGGCTAGCCGTTATCATAATTTATTTGAATAGTGGACGTCGCATCAATCAGTGAGTTCAGGGTGGATCAGTAAGCATGAGCAAAGTGGTTGCCAGATGTTTTTAGGTCTGGAGGTAGGGGGAAAAAGGAACGCATAGACATTGCTGGTAGTGTCACAGTACAACAAATCCTTTTGCCAGGCCCTCGCCAACGGCGGAGAAACCCTGCCCCAATGCAAAGAGACCTGTTGTTTGTCTAACAGTAGCGCAATTGCAGTAAATTGCCTGATGCCCACTCGTAAAGGAAGGACATATCCTAGCAGAGCCTGTAAAGGTGAGGATGTAAGTTCAGTCCTGACCATTAAACCGAGATGATCAAAGACCCCCTCCCAGTAAGCTAAAACAGCGAGTCAATTCCACGCTAAGTGGATAAAATAGGCATGTTTCATCGCACACCGTAGGCAATTATCCGGCCTGGCACGATTCATCTTGGCAACTAACACAGGGGTAACATACATTCTATGTAAATACTTAAAATGCAGCAGCTTGTGTTTATAATTATTCGATACATATTGGGTCTGCTTGAACAGTAGGCCAACTTGCCAGTCCAGGGGTGCGCCAAACTGCCCACCGTCGGTCGGAGTGTCTGCCCAAGATGATATAACAGGGAGACCAGGTGTGTACTGTCAGGTGTTGTAATTATTGTGGTGAGAGGCATGAATGCAGGGGGTTCCACCGCTAGGGGACGCAGTGCGGTAGCTAACAAGGTAAGCATTCTGTGTATCAGGAAATGGTCCAATGCAGTCACATCAAGATCCTTCAGCAAGTCTGCTATAGAGCGCATTTGCCCGCTGTCAAGCATATTTCCCACAGTCTGAAGGTGGCAGCGGGAATGTATCAAAGTATTCTAAACCTATTCGGGTCCTCGAGATTTTTGAAAATGCAGTAAAGTCAAAGAATCATTGCATTTGGAATCTTGGCAGTGTGTATAAAGGTCCCTTTAATCCGTCTGAGGAGAGGAGGATGGGTGGAGGAAAATGGAAGGAGTTCAAAGGTAGTACTATCAATGTTGAAAGAAAGGTTGAGCAAAGGAAATCCCCTAGAGAGGGGAGGAAACATGTATATTTGAGAGACTATGGGGCATATGTATCGAATACTGTTTTTGCTATTCTCAGATAGCAATTTTTAGAGAATCGCTATTTGAGAATCGTAAAACTAGATGTAATTAAAAATTCGCAAATATTTTGTGATTTCTTGGCATACCTTAATAGTGACTCGCAAATTGCGAGTCGCAATTAAGGAATTACTTCCCATTCATTCCTATGGGCCTAGAGGCATTAGCAGTTTGCATTCGCAATTTGCATTCACAATTTGCGAGTACCCATTAGGTACTCGCAAATTGCAAATGCAATTTCCAGGGTGCAAGGGTGTCATAAGGATACCCTGTTGCACCCCTGAAGTGAGCATATGTGCACATGTGGCGCACATACCTGCCCTAAGGACATGTATGTCCACCGAATGGTACTTTGAAAAATGCCAAAAAGTCAATTGTTCAAAGAAAACGCAAGAAATGGCGGCTGGGCTCCGATACTGACGGGGCCGCTTTACTGCAGCGCAACTCACCACCTGTCCTGCGACTGTGGGCTGCGGCGACCCCTCCTTGCTTAGTAAGACGACCCAGGAGAGCACCAGTCCTTGGGTCTGAGACACGGGAGACGGCCGGACGAGGATGCGGAAGCGCCTTGGTAATCACAAGATGGCAGGCACAAAGGAGCGTGGCCCCGAGGCAGGGGGCCCGCTAGAGCAGCACACTAAACTTGCTGCATGTGGGCAGCTGCGGAGGGGGTACTGAGCCCCGGGTGACGCGACCGCAATGAGGATGACCTAGTTGGCCTTAATAATCTTCACAGACTGGTGAGAGCATTTCCCTCCTTCCCTGTGGCATGATGGGCCCCCGTCCTCCTGCTGAGAAGCCCATTTCCGCATACGAAGAGCACAATACCTGGGGGTGGTATTGTGGACCTTGGATGGTTGCCCGGGGGGGGGGGCAACAAGGGAACTGGTGACTGCAGAGGGAGCTGCCTGACCCCCATGCATGACCTTAAGATGGTGTCCTGAGGCTTCAACGTGAGTCCATCTAACACGAGTGATCCCCCTGAGGCTGCACAGCTGGATGGACACTCTTCGACAGTAATGTTTGGGATCCTCGGAGCAAACCTCAAGGACCAAAGGCGTGTAGCCTGGGGCACTCCTTGCGGTGAGCACGTCGAGGCACTTTAACTTATTTTGAAGGCGAATCACGAGCTCCCCGGGAGTGGTGCTGGGCCTGGACCTGCATATATGCCTCTTAAGACAATACAACCCAACAAGGTCTCAAGCTATTTTGGGACCCCCAACGCAGAGGACGGACAAGGCCAAGAGCGCATTCAGAGGGCGGGGGTGATGGCGCTCTCCCACGAGGACTTGCTGGTGACGCTCAGAGACTTCAAAAAAGGATTGCGGGATGCAGATATAAGCGCCTCCTTTGAAGCCTTTAAATCTGAGATGGGCTCCAAACTCAGTGATCTGAGGGCAGATGTTGACTCTGTGAGGACCCGCACCCTTGACCTCGAGGCGAAATGCCAGCGCTTCTCTCGATGCCTTCAAATCTGCCCCTTGCCCTTCCTCGCTCCATTCACATTGTCCCCTATGTTCCCCTTACCCTTCCTTGCTCCATTCACCTTGTCCCCTAAGTTCTTTAAATGCTTTTCTTGATACATATGTATCTTTTAACTGATGTATATTGCAACATTATTGTTCCTCATGTAAAGTGCTCTGATTCCTTCGGGTCTAGTCAGCGCTATATAAAACTCATTAATTCAATATGTTCCCATTTAGTACTCTTTCTCTCTTTGTCTACTTCCCTAGCTCCTATCCCCTCTCCCCTTAATCTCTCTCCTTGCGTGATACTCTGCCTAGCCCCCTGTCCTTTGTGCTCTTTGACTAAGAACTCCTTCTTCCCTTGTTTGGGAAAGATCCAATAGTTATACTCTGTAGTCTCAGAAAACCTGCTGAGAGAGTCCACTGCACCAAGGGAGCCACTCACAGCTAGGTATGGTATGGCACCCCTTGCCAAAGCACTCCCTGTCACCTTTTTGGGGAAGCATCCAGTATGTAGGCCTTGGAGTCTCAGAGACCCCTCTGAGAGAGTCCACTGCGTAAAGGGAGCCTCTTGCAGCAGAGATAGGGAAGTGATACCACTTTCCCAGGGATCACAACTAACTGAACTTTGGACACTGCTTTGACTCGTCTACCAGTTTGTGTCCCCGTCATCCTTCCCCTCCTCTTTCCATGCTGTGTCTCTCACCCTCCCCTCCTCTTTCCCGCCTTCATTATCTGTCTACTTCCCCTGCTCCGACCCATCTGCCCCTGAATCTCTTCCCTTGCATGCTTTTCCCCTTACATATTTGTGCTTATTGTTTATCTCGACCTTACAAGTAAATATGTTGCCATGCTCTAATAACTATGTAACCGTTGTAACGATGTAACCTGTAACTATGATCTGATACTCATGTAAAGCGCTCTGATACCTCTGAGTCTAGCCAGCGCTATATAAAACCTTTAAAATAAATACAAAAATAAAAATACCACCAACTTGAAGTTGGTGATAATTTGCGATTTCTCAAGGATAATTGCACAATGTGGATGCTTTCTACATCGCATTTAAGGAATCGCAATTTGCGATTCATTAAATGCATTTGCAAAATAGGGAATCGCAAATTTTGTGATTCCCTATTTTGCGAGGTCCTTTTGCGATGTATCATCTTAAAAGGCCCTTTCCCGGTCGCAAACGGCCCGAATCTGAGAATTGGCCCGTTTGTGCATGAGAAATCGGCTTATACATATGCCCCTATGTTCAATAACTTGTAAAAGATATTCCTCATCATATGTGTACCATTTTGATAAGGATTTTGTGATACAAGAGCCCTTATCTATGTCTTTAAAAACGTACCTATGTCCTTTGTGATGCTAGCAATTTTCATGTACATAGGTTAAAGTGTTTGATGTTATAGGAGGGAGGTGTGTGGTATCTGAGTTGTTGACAGTGTGGTCGCCATGACAGCAACATAATGTAATCTCTGGCATGAAAAGTATGTCCTGACAGATATGAGAATGTTATGATTCAAAGAGGTGCGGGCAGTGCCTAAGGACGCTATTGGTGTATGGATGGGATCCTCCTTAAGAAATAAATTTTACTTCGAGTTGGACAAGTCTCCTGTATTTCTTCATTCTTCAAAGTACAGGATACCTACTGTCATCGACGGGTGCACGGGACAGTGTAGGGCGGTGCGGGTTGGCTTCCTTAGCAACAAAGGTAAGGACTGCAGAGTGGACAGAGGGTGCAGGGAGGGAGCCCCTACATTGGGACGAATAGGGGGGGTGGGGCTCCAGGATAGGGGATAACAATGATATTTTTGCGATTTCCTGTTCCAGGGCGCCCAAACTCACAATTCTGTGCATGCCCACAGTAAATCTGCCACCTTTTACCTGGCAAAAATGATGCTAGCAATACCCATGTGGTGCTCAAATAGAGGAATATTGGGATGCAGCCAGAATATGGGAGAACTAATGAGGAAAGAGGGGCTGAGAGTGGTCAAATATGCATGCGCCTCCCGTGCATGAACTGAAAGAACAAGCCCTTTGAGTCCCATAGGGAATTTCTGCAGAACACTTACAAAAAAAAACCAGAATGCGATTGATTTCAAATAAAAAGAATGTACCTGCATTCTCGGTAGGCGAACTCGAGCAGGCCGCCTGGGGTGATTGCCTCTTTTATATCGCAGTTGTTTTGAAGCTATCATGAGCACAGTAACGGCGCCTGCTTTCAGCAGTAATTTGATGCACTGTGTAGCGTACAACAGCAGGATGCTCAGGAGCCGAGGCCGGGCCATCCTTGGACGAGCATGTCAATGAGGTGGTGCATACCGCCCCCTAGGGAGAGAGCTGGCATTAGCGGTATTGCTGCAGATGGTTTATGAACCCACTCTCAACCCGTTCTGAAGGGATTTCCGTGCCTAGATTAAAGTGGCCACTGAGGGTGCAGTGAAGTGAAGCGGAGGCAGCTGCCAAGCAAAGCGAGGAGCGCTCTACCGTACCATGAAACCAGACTGGGGCACGTGCAGTGACTGCACGGCGCATCCTGGACATGCCGTGCTGCAGCTTCTGCTGGCATCTGTGTGTTACCTGCTAAAATATGACGCCATTGAAAAGAATGTGTGTATGCACACAGCAAGTATCTGGGTGGACCGTTCAATACATTCTACTTCAATGTGTTACATGTAATATCAGCAGGAGCTATCGACATATATGTTGTTTATATATAACAAGATTATGTTACCGTAGTCAGCATGATCATATATTTATATCAAAATGTATTTACAACAAAACACTTTCGTATTGTGAAGAATTCACAAAGAAAAGACAAGAAACATTATACCCATGACTGGCAATTTCGATAAAATAGCTACATCTGTGGATATATTAAATCTAAGGAAGAAAGCATGGGATATATGCATGAGCGTACTTAATTAATACGACCCCGTTAATTGAATTGACATACAAGTGCATTTACATGAAAATGTAATTAGAGTATAGCTATACCGGCTGTCCTTTTGTGAAGAATACGTACCCTAAAGACATACCAAGTTATAGTCGTGAATGACAGGTTCCAATAAATGGCTAAATATTTAGATATACAAAAAGAATGTTAAATATATACTGATCCACGCTCGTGAATGAGTAGCTGAAGGCGTCATTCTTCCATGTGTTATATCTAATATCAGTAGGAAGTATATTCGAGTGTGTGTATTTATAAAATATGATCTCAGTGTTTAATTGCCATGCAAATGCATTTGAATCAAAGTGTAATTACTACATAGCAGGGTAGTTTATTGTGAACAATACATACCAAAAGGTGGAGGACAACTCAAACTGAGAGCCAGATTAGAGGACAGGCTATGCACGCGTGAGGCTGTCGTTATGTGACGTATTTCTGTTACTGCTGCAATCCTTCCGGCTAATGCTACGTGCAAGATTCTAGGCGCTTGCTTGGGTAAGGGAAATATGGGGCAGATTTATGATAACTGGCGCATCCCCAGGGATGCGCCAGTTATCTTGCGCCGCTGCTCCGCCACCCATGGTGCGCCGCATTTACAATGCGGCGCACCATGGGGCAAAAACGGCACAGATGCATGACGCATCTGTGCCGTTAAGGTGGCGCATTGCTGGAGTTGCATCGCAAACGCGACACAGCTCCAGCAAGGCTCGGGGGTGCCCCATCTTTGCAATGTTGCGTCAAGACCTACGCCTGCTTCAAGCAGGCGCAGGGTTTTGACGCAGCATTGGCCTGAAAGTGACTGAGTGAAATCTTATAGATTTCACTCAGCCACTTTTGCGAGGCGCACCTGCCCCGGAACGCCCACCCTGCGCCAGAACGCCCACAAGCCGCGCAGGGCTTTACAACGTGACGCATCTGCCTAGATGCGTCACGTTGTAAATCGGTCGTAGGGATGCGCCACGTTTACGCCGCCTTGCGTGACGCAACAGCGGCGTAAACGTGGCGCAAGGGCCTCATAAATCTGCCCCAGGGTTTCTTCTTTAATTCTGCTTAAAGTGGGATTCCTGGATAAAACAGAGAACTACGCTTGGAAAAAGGAAAGCACAAATCGGGGATTATAATTTGGGAAATAGATTTTGGGCTCATAAAACAAGACGTTGGATCGACTAACTGACATTAGCTGGGGCGGGCAAGCTATTTTTACTCAAACATGACTTACATTCCTCCCTTAACTGCTGCAGCGCTGGCGAGACACTTTGCTGAGGGAGCTGGAATTGACTATCCTCTGCACGGCATTCCCTCAGATTTTTACTGAAACCGTTTTGATGGTTTTAAGACACTGCCCACCTTACTCTTGTTAACCAGTGCTGAAGTGCTTGTATTCTCCCTTCCAAACATGGTAACATTGGTAATCATCTGATTAGTACATTTAATTTACTCATAAATCCCTAGTAGATGGTACAACATGTAGCCAGGCCCTGCTAATTAAATGATACTAGTGGACTACAGCGCTTATTGTGCCACTCACTAAAGTAGCACTGTAAAAATGTATTAGCCAACCAATTTGAGTCTGTGTCCGTATTTTTAAAACTGTAATTTTAACCTGGCAAAATAAACCTTCTGCCAGGCTGAAAACTTTCTTTTTTTTATACTTATGTCACCCCAAGTGAAAGCCTGAAATGTTCATAGAGAGGGTGCATTGTATTAAAAAGTAGGGCATGTATATGTAAAGATCTGCATGTCCTGGCAGTGAAAAACCTCCAAAGTCCTTTTTCACACTGAAAAGGCTAGCCTCAAGTACACTAATGCCCTATTACTTAACGGTAATATTCATTATTCCTGGTCCTGCTGTCTTCATCCTATTCATTGCAATACAAGATATGTATATCTCGTACACAAAAAAAAAAAGGATCGCTGGTTCCCCTAACCAACTTCCCCCACCAGGAGTACACAAGACATACTTATCCACCATTGCTTGTAAACCACCAAGCCCCCAATATTGTAATTTTAATTGCATTTATATAGCACTTACTACCCCATATGACCCGTCAAAGCGATTATCGGCAAGTAGCGTGCTACTCCAGAACCCAAAAAGAATTAGTGCTGAATTAGTAAATGGAAATAGGAAATTAATTTGAGCAGTGAAAATGTGAGTCTATTATTTAGGTTGAAAAGGATAGTGGAGGGATAGAAGAGGGAGGGGTGTTCCTTTATATAGCGATTGGTACCCCTGATGAAGCAACAAATCCCTTCTCGAGGAGTGGCACGCTACTCTGGAACCGAAACAGGATTAGTGGTGAATTAGTATAGGGAAATATGAAATTATTTAAAGTGGTGGACTTGTGAGTCTGTTACTTGGATATGAAGGCTAGCCATCTGGAAGGGAGGGAGGGGAGAAATGAATGGGACGAGAACAGGGGGCCAATAGTAAGAAAGACTACCGGTAAGTATTAGAGCATTACCCCCAGGTCCCTCCAGTCCTTGTCCCATTCTTTACAATATGAGAATACACAAGACAATCACCTGGCATTCATAACAACAAAAACACAATAGACACAATCACCACAGCACCACCAAAAATGATTTATTGTAACGGAAAATGAGGAATGCAGGAGCTAACAGTCCGCAACACCTCCAATCCAAAATCAGCACTATCACACAGAAAATTCCGAAGCCGGTAGTGCAGCACAAAGGTGTAAGAGGAGGCCCAAGTAGCAGCCCTGCAAATGTCAGACATGGAAACCCCCGCAATTCAGGCCAGGAAGCCGCCACCCCACGAGTAGAGCGACCTTCAACCCACGCAGGAGGAGGAGAACTCGAAAGAGAATAAGCCATGTCAATCACCTGCTTAATCCATCGACCAATGAACAAGGGAGAAGCTTTCTTACCTAGAAAGGATACCCCAAAAGAAATAAAGAAGGAATCAGACTTCCGAAATGCCTGAGTGTGCTCCAAATAAATGAGCACAGCCCTCTTGACATCTAACAAGGACCATTGAAGGTCACCATCAGACAAATGATCAGCCACCAAGGCAGGCAGGCAAAACAACTTACTGAGAACGATGAACGCAAAGGACGAATTCAAACGTAAAACAGACCCATCTTCAAAGAAGGACGGGCAAGTTTCACGTTCCATCAGAGCCCCCAACTCACCAAGGGGCCTGGATGAAATGCTAGCCACCATAAAACCCAACCTACAAAGTGACAAACTTAATGTCAACAAACTCCAAAGGCTCAAAAGGAGCAGCGATCAAAACCTTCAAGACCAAAAGCAAATCCCACAAAGAGAACAGAGGTTTCACCAAAGGGTGAAACAGAGAAACCCCCTTCAGCAAATGGGATATAAAATTATCCACATCAGACAGATTACTCTATGGGGACCTAAATGCCTTAATTGCAGCCCACAGGGCCTGTAAGGTAGAGACAGCCATCCTCTACCCATAACCGTCTCAAAGGTCCTGTAACACAGAAGTCGGGGAACACTCCAGAGGGGACAAAACGAAAGCCTCACACCACCATAGGATTTGAGAGTAAAAGGCCTAAGGTATTGGTGAATGGACAACACTAAATGTCAGGAGAGCCCCTTGTACTGCAACCCCCTCCTCTCAACCTCCACACTGACAGACCCAGATGAGGGAGAGGCAGCAAAGGAGCTGACCTCGGGGGTGAGGGGAAGCAGAGGATCACCCAAGGACGTTGAACAGGCAGAAGCTTGAGAGTGGGGAGCCAAGACCTCTAAGGCGAAAAGGGAACTACCACCACGACTACCCTAGATTCCCTCCCTCACCAGACGGGCAAGGAACCTGAGAATCAGAGCCGGAAGTGGAAAGGCATACAATAGTCAGGGTGGCCAAGGAAGAGTCAAAGAATACACGCCTCAAAACCCCTCCTGATGAGAGTGACCATTAAACCTGGGCAGTTGAGCATTTTTTTCCGGCACGCAAAGAGGTCCAGGAAAGGAACTCAAACCTCCTGCACACTTGCCAAAAGACCACGCAGGTGAGAGACATCGCCTGCGAGGGTGTAAAGAACCTACTGAGAGCATCTGCCACCTCATTGTCCACACCCTGGAAGTGAACAGCCACTAGAAATCGAAGATGCCCCTCCACCCAGCAGAACAATGGAACAGCCACAGCATTCAAGAACTGAGAATGAACCTTGCAGGTAGTTCAGGTAAGCTACAGTCACCATGTTGTCAGATCGAAATATTACATTCTGTCCCACCAGAAGCACATAGAACCCCACGATCACCCGGAGGACGGCCATCTGCCTCCTCCAACTGGAAGATTCCCTTCCCACCTGCAAGGACCAATGAGCATGTAAATATCCATCCCAGCTGTTGCACCCCAACTGAAAGCACTGGCATCCGTGGCAAGGACCACCTTGGAAAGATTGTCAGAGTCACCGGAATCTGCCGGTCAGGGACCCACGATACCGGTTTCCAATGTGCAAGCAGATGGACCCACAGAGGCCGCAGATGGAAACAGGTCCAGGGCACTGTGAATACTGCCACCTCCATGAGACCCAGTAGCCCAACCATAGCCAAGCCTGAAAAGAAGCACCCCTCATTACCCTCACAGCCAGGGACCTCAACCAGAGCCTGGGGGACTGGTATGAACACCCAGTTCAGGCCAGTGCAAAATCTGGCCCCAATAAAATTCATGTCCTGAGATGGAAGCAGCTGACACTTTGGAATGTTCAGCAGGAACCCATGATCCACAAGGACCAAACAAACAAACCCTAGATTGAAAAGAAGCTGCTCCCGAGATGGAGCATGGAACAGCCAACTGTCCAGATAAGGATATATATGGCTGCCCCAGAGATGCAAGAAAGCCACCAATGGAGCCACCACCTTGGTAAAAACCCATGGGGCAGACTGAAGGCTAAAGGGCAGGACACAGCAACTGATAATAAGTGCCATGAACGCTGAATCTGAGATACTGCTGGAAGAGGGGAAGGACTGGAATGTGAAAATATACATCCTGCAGATCAAGAGTGCACATCAGATGGTTTCTGAGTGCTAACTGGATCACTCTGGAGAGTCTCCCTCTTGAGGGAGGTGGATGGAAAACCCGTATAGCACCTTCAAGTCCAACACCAGCATAAAGCCCCCCAAAGATTTGAATACCAGGAAGATTATTGAGTAAAAGCCCTTTGCTCCTCTCCCGAGGTGGGACTTCCAGAATGGCACCCTTCTACATCAGCAAAGAAATCTCCTCTGACAACGCAGTCCTGTTCACCAGAGAGGAGGGCCAAGGAGGAGGATAAACTCCAGGAGTTTAATGAGTCACTGCAAACTGTATATTGTAGTCCTGCTTTACAATGTCCAGCACCAAAGCATCTGAAGATGATTTTTCCCAGGCCGGAAGAAAGAGCTGAATCCATTCGCCAATCACAAATTCCTTTACCCCCTCATGTTGTCAGCAGCGGGGCTTTGGTGGAGGAAACTTGGCTTTCCTGTCCTGGCCTTTGACAGTAAGAAATCCGCCCTGACCACGGGGATACTGCTGTGTAAAGGAAACAAGGGACACCCTACTCACATGGTACCAAGGTACATAATCTATAACCAGAAACAGCGGTTCCGGGGAAAAAACACATGCAATAGACAATACTGATACGCACAATGGCAATCAAAAGGAGTAATGAGGATGTCCAGAGGTGAAGCAAGACCTAAAACAACATGATTCTTAGTAATACAAAAATGTTTAAATACATAAATTATCACAGTTATATCCCAAAAAGGAGGTGCATAGTGTCCCCAAGTGAACATGGAATCTACAAAAGAGAGCGTGATATTTTGTGACATAGAGAAATGGTTTCCATATAAACAAAAGTCGACCATCAAATGAATACGTAATAAGTACAGCCTTCGAATGTGGTAATAGAGACTGGTAAATGGTTTGCCTTAAGTATTGTCGATTGGCGCTTCGACCCCGTTGCCAGTAGGGCGTCTCTTCAGGACCTAGCAATGTAGGGACATCTGTAGGGGGATGACAAAGTAGGATGAACCAGGGTGGGGCCAAAGCCAGCTAAAGGCCTGCAATTATATGCTGATAGGCGATAAAATAAGTACTTGGAAGAGGAATGTGCTGTCCAAGTGAGAGTAGTGCAACCCAGGAAGTGAAGATATAGGAAGGGTAATCACGTGGGATCCAGCCGGGAGCTAACAGAAAATGACAAGGAGGTGGCAATGAGACCTCATATTAAAATACTACGTTAGCCAGGTAATTATTAATGGTAAAGGATGACAGTAAAAATAAACTTACCCCAGTGAGGGGAAGGACAGTCTAGGTATAAGCTGTGTTCAGTGCCCAGCGTTCATTACCGTAAAAACGATGATCCGTGCTGTGAAGAATTAAGCACAGGTCAGCACGACAATGAGATTCTACAAAAATAGACAATAGCCGATGAAGCCAACGAAGTGGTAGCAACGTAAATTAACTGAGGGACTAGGCGTGCTCCTTAACTCATACAGTTTTAGCAGCAGTGATGACTGCAGGATGTAATCACAGCTGCGTGCAGCCGCTACGCATTGGAACAGAAGAACCGCACAAATCAGTCTCTTTTTGTCAAATGGCAAGGGGCTGATACTCACTGCGGTAGAGTTATAAGGATGTACTTTTCCACCGGAAAAGGATCAAAAGACGGCAGACAGTAGTATTGATCGGAGCTGGTTGCATCCTATCCACTGGTCTGTGATCGCAGGGTAGCCTATTGCCGATCACACAGATGAAATTACATGCCGTGACCATTGACGATAAAATACGGGCATGGTAATGGCAGGGGAAATATTTGTAATTGAGGGAGGGGTAAATATGAATAAAATAACATTAAAATTAAGAAGGAAGCAAAGTGAACAGGATAAAAACTGAGGATGTTTTCCATCTCTATTGCCAGTCAAGAAAGATCATTAAGCCGGTATAAAGTAATGACTCCTTTTGATTACCATTATGCGTATCAGCACGGGGATACTGCAGCCGAGACGGCTGATGGAAGGGAGACTTGGGCTTCGAAAACCGCTTATCTGAAATGGCCTGCTTCAGAGAAGAGTGGTGCTGCTTCTCGTTGAAAAGCTTGCATAGCTTAACCTCCAACTCCTCACCAAACAGCATATTCCCCTGGAAGGAGAATCTCAAGACTAAAGCCTTGTGTGTGAAATCCATTTTCCAGTCCTTCAAGACCAAATTACGGTGAGCCACCACACAGGACCCACTGGAAAAAGCAGAGGCCCTCACTACGTCAAAGGAGACATCTAACAGAAATTCAACTTGACGCTTGATCTGTTCCAGCAGACTAGAATAGTCAGAAATGTCATCTAGTGACATATAAAGAGCTTTGACATCTGAAATTAGGGAATGGGCTACATACGTCCCATAAATGCCAGCATGTAGGGCCAAATAGGAACCTGAGTACACCTTCCTAAGAGACGTATACAGCTTTTTGTCCTCCAAGTCCTGGATCACAGCCCCCTCAGTCAGAGAAGTACGTACAACGAAGTTGGGCACAAAAGAATTGATTGCAATAGAATCATGCAATTCTTTAGGCATGTCCTGAAAAGTGTACAACTTGGCCATGACCCTGGGAAGCAGAATCGTATCAGGGTCTAGCCACTGCCTCTTCAACACCTCATGGATGGAGGGGTGCACCTAAATGTCCACAGTTGTCGCACTTTGAAACTGGCGCAGTAGTGACCCAGCTGAAGTGCCTGGGACCTCCTCCGCGGGTAAAACCATTTTAGACCAAATATGTCTCAACAGCTTTCACAACATGTCTCTATCAATATATTTTCCTTTCTGCTCCTCAACACACAAACCCAACTCATCAGAATCAGAGGAATGTGAAACTGGCATAGGGAAGGTGCCCTTGGGTTTTCTACTGCCCAACTCCAGCAAGGTCTCCCTGATCAGTGCTTCAGCCTGGCATCATCACCTTCCCTCTTACATTTAAAGCAGGACAGGGAATGAGAAGTAGGAGAGGAAACTGAGGTGGAAGACGAAGACTCCTCAGCATGTCTTTGTTTCCTGGAATGTTTCCCCATGAAACAGAGCAGTGCTGCTAGGAACTGCACAGGTCACACTTGTCCCAGAAGAACCGCAAACCACTGACCCACAAATGCAAGGGATCAGAAAACAACCGCTATGTGGTACTTCCCCCAGGTTGGCATAAGGCGCCAAAGGCTAGCCCATCTGCTCCCCTCCGCGGCCCGATCGCGCCTACCGCCAGAGTCCCTGCCCTGTTTGCCCCAGGTAAAACACCATCACGGGTGACCTACTCCAGTACTAAGCTGCATGCCCTTAATAGTTTATATAAAACAACGCTGTCTGTTTGCACCTGCTTTGATCTAATGAAGCTGCATAAAGATCCTAAACTTACATGCACCGCCTGTGGCCTTTCCTTGATAGTTAGTCCTATATCATCACTGGACCTTTCTTCTCCCATAGACAGAGCTAACCCAAAGTCAGGAATAATTGCCGTACCATGTCCATCATTGTTGTGTTTGCAGGTACTGCTCTAAGTGTACTGGGGATGCTCAGACGTGAGTCCCAGGCACTCCACACCACTGGAATCAAGCTAGCCGGGCTGATGAGAGGTGTTACCTCGAAACCGGGCCGGTCCTCGGATGCTTGTTTCCGTTCTGGGAAGGACATGGCTTTTGTAGTTCGGACTGGACTGTTCCCATGGGGCACAGGGTCAGCGCTGATTTGCATATCGCCATTGTCTAACCCAGGGTGGTGTGGAGTGGAAAAACGATGGATTTGGGCCCAGATCTTTGGACTGGGGTGAATGTGTGACATTGATCCACATTCTGTCCATCATTGTTGTGTTTGCAGGTACTGCTCTAAGTGTACTGGGGATGCTCAGACGTGAGTCCCAGGCACTCCACACCACTGGAATCAAGCTAGCCGGGCTGATGAGAGGTGTTACCTCGAAACCGGGCCGGTCCTCGGATGCTTGTTTCCGTTCTGGGAAGGACATGGCTTTTGTAGTTCGGACTGGACTGTTCCCATGGGGCACAGGGTCAGCGCTGATTTGCATATCGCCATTGTCTAACCCAGGGTGGTGTGGAGTGGAAAAACGATGGATTTGGGCCCAGATCTTTGGACTGGGGTGAATGTGTGACATTGATCCACATTCTGTCCATCATTGTTGTGTTTGCAGGTACTGCTCTAAGTGTACTGGGGATGCTCAGACGTGAGTCCCAGGCACTCCACACCACTGGAATCAAGCTAGCCGGGCTGATGAGAGGTGTTACCTCGAAACCGGGCCGGTCCTCGGATGCTTGTTTCCGTTCTGGGAAGGACATGGCTTTTGTAGTTCGGACTGGACTGTTCCCATGGGGCACAGGGTCAGCGCTGATTTGCATATCGCCATTGTCTAACCCAGGGTGGTGTGGAGTGGAAAAACGATGGATTTGGACCCAGATCTTTGGACTGGGGTGAATGTGTGACATTGATCCACATTCTGTCCATCATTGTTGTGTTTGCAGGTACTGCTCTAAGTGTACTGGGGATGCTCAGACGTGAGTCCCAGGCACTCCACACCACTGGAATCAAGCTAGCCGGGCTGATGAGAGGTGTTACCTCGAAACCGGGCCGGTCCTCGGATGCTTGTTTCCGTTCTGGGAAGGACATGGCTTTTGTAGTTCGGACTGGACTGTTCCCATGGGGCACAGGGTCAGCGCTGATTTGCATATCGCCATTGTCTAACCCAGGGTGGTGTGGAGTGGAAAAACGATGGATTTGGGCCCAGATCTTTGGACTGGGGTGAATGTGTGACATTGATCCACATTCTGTCCATCATTGTTGTGTTTGCAGGTACTGCTCTAAGTGTACTGGGGATGCTCAGACGTGAGTCCCAGGCACTCCACACCACTGGAATCAAGCTAGCCGGGCTGATGAGAGGTGTTACCTCGAAACCGGGCCGGTCCTCGGATGCTTGTTTCCGTTCTGGGAAGGACATGGCTTTTGTAGTTCGGACTGGACTGTTCCCATGGGGCACAGGGTCAGCGCTGATTTGCATATCGCCATTGTCTAACCCAGGGTGGTGTGGAGTGGAAAAACGATGGATTTGGGCCCAGATCTTTGGACTGGGGTGAATGTGTGACATTGATCCACATTCTGTCCATCATTGTTGTGTTTGCAGGTACTGCTCTAAGTGTACTGGGGATGCTCAGACGTGAGTCCCAGGCACTCCACACCACTGGAATCAAGCTAGCCGGGCTGATGAGAGGTGTTACCTCGAAACCGGGCCGGTCCTCGGATGCTTGTTTCCGTTCTGGGAAGGACATGGCTTTTGTAGTTCGGACTGGACTGTTCCCATGGGGCACAGGGTCAGCGCTGATTTGCATATCGCCATTGTCTAACCCAGGGTGGTGTGGAGTGGAAAAACGATGGATTTGGGCCCAGATCTTTGGACTGGGGTGAATGTGTGACATTGATCCACATTCTGTCCATCATTGTTGTGTTTGCAGGTACTGCTCTAAGTGTACTGGGGATGCTCAGACGTGAGTCCCAGGCACTCCACACCACTGGAATCAAGCTAGCCGGGCTGATGAGAGGTGTTACCTCGAAACCGGGCCGGTCCTCGGATGCTTGTTTCCGTTCTGGGAAGGACATGGCTTTTGTAGTTCGGACTGGACTGTTCCCATGGGGCACAGGGTCAGCGCTGATTTGCATATCGCCATTGTCTAACCCAGGGTGGTGTGGAGTGGAAAAACGATGGATTTGGGCCCAGATCTTTGGACTGGGGTGAATGTGTGACATTGATCCACATTCTGTCCATCATTGTTGTGTTTGCAGGTACTGCTCTAAGTGTACTGGGGATGCTCAGACGTGAGTCCCAGGCACTCCACACCACTGGAATCAAGCTAGCCGGGCTGATGAGAGGTGTTACCTCGAAACCGGGCCGGTCCTCGGATGCTTGTTTCCGTTCTGGGAAGGACATGGCTTTTGTAGTTCGGACTGGACTGTTCCCATGGGGCACAGGGTCAGCGCTGATTTGCATATCGCCATTGTCTAACCCAGGGTGGTGTGGAGTGGAAAAACGATGGATTTGGGCCCAGATCTTTGGACTGGGGTGAATGTGTGACATTGATCCACATTCTGTCCATCATTGTTGTGTTTGCAGGTACTGCTCTAAGTGTACTGGGGATGCTCAGACGTGAGTCCCAGGCACTCCACACCACTGGAATCAAGCTAGCCGGGCTGATGAGAGGTGTTACCTCGAAACCGGGCCGGTCCTCGGATGCTTGTTTCCGTTCTGGGAAGGACATGGCTTTTGTAGTTCGGACTGGACTGTTCCCATGGGGCACAGGGTCAGCGCTGATTTGCATATCGCCATTGTCTAACCCAGGGTGGTGTGGAGTGGAAAAACGATGGATTTGGGCCCAGATCTTTGGACTGGGGTGAATGTGTGACATTGATCCACATTCTGTCCATCATTGTTGTGTTTGCAGGTACTGCTCTAAGTGTACTGGGGATGCTCAGACGTGAGTCCCAGGCACTCCACACCACTGGAATCAAGCTAGCCGGGCTGATGAGAGGTGTTACCTCGAAACCGGGCCGGTCCTCGGATGCTTGTTTCCGTTCTGGGAAGGACATGGCTTTTGTAGTTCGGACTGGACTGTTCCCATGGGGCACAGGGTCAGCGCTGATTTGCATATCGCCATTGTCTAACCCAGGGTGGTGTGGAGTGGAAAAACGATGGATTTGGGCCCAGATCTTTGGACTGGGGTGAATGTGTGACATTGATCCACATTCTGTCCATCATTGTTGTGTTTGCAGGTACTGCTCTAAGTGTACTGGGGATGCTCAGACGTGAGTCCCAGGCACTCCACACCACTGGAATCAAGCTAGCCGGGCTGATGAGAGGTGTTACCTCGAAACCGGGCCGGTCCTCGGATGCTTGTTTCCGTTCTGGGAAGGACATGGCTTTTGTAGTTCGGACTGGACTGTTCCCATGGGGCACAGGGTCAGCGCTGATTTGCATATCGCCATTGTCTAACCCAGGGTGGTGTGGAGTGGAAAAACGATGGATTTGGGCCCAGATCTTTGGACTGGGGTGAATGTGTGACATTGATCCACATTCTGTCCATCATTGTTGTGTTTGCAGGTACCATGATTCAGGACACCAAGATAAACGCGCAATCTCTTCCGAAAAATAAACATGAAATAACCGAATTAATAGCTAGCCACTATCTCGATCTTTTATTTATACCCGAGATGTGGGCAGATCTCTCGTCCGGCCCAGATTTTTGCACAGCTGCTCCTGCAGGTTTCTCTGTTCCAAGACAAGATAGGTCCATTAAAAGAGGTGGTGTTCTAACACTTATTTATCGTGATACCATTGTAGGTAAAGTAGGGCTGGTGCCCTCTATGGCTTGAGAAGCCTTGAGCTTCAATATCTCAATCTCAGAGCACCAATCCTTTAAAGGGCTGCTCCTTTATCATCCTCCTGGCCCCAGGGGGAACTTTTTAGCGACCATGGGTAGACTATTAGAAGCTTCAGCCTTGGAGTTGAGTTTCACTATAATGAGAGACTTTATTTTTACATTTGGAGGCTGATACCGACAAAGACTCTGATTGCCTCATTATGAAGTTTCAATTAGTAGGCCTTTTGCAGAAAGTAAGAAATACAGACAGGGGAACCCTACTCACAATGGAACCAGGGTACTAATTATATATCGGAAAACAGTGGTTCCAGTGGATAATAGGAAAATGATTTAAGCAATGAGTACGCACAATAGCAATAAACATATAAAGGACTTGGTAATGTCAGAACGCAAAAAGAACTTTCTACACAGTTTTTATAAAAAACACCGCAAATTGTATAAACACTTTTTTAAGTTAAAAAAGCGCAACACTTTGTGCATAGTGTCCCCAAGTGAATATTGGAACCAAAAACGTGACTGTACACAGTGCACAATTTTGTAAAGGGTTTCCATAAATTGTAAGAAGTGACCATTCAAATACACTTTTTCAACAGCCTAGTTATACAGTGACACTAGCTGGATAATGGTCCGTTCTGTGTGCTTGTTGACGGCGTTTCGACCCTTCTGTGAATGTTGGGTCTCCTTTGCAGAAAGTATGCATACCCACCCACTCTGCAGGACAAACCCTAGATGGCTTCCTTACAAACAATGATGCTATAATTTTCAAGGAGGTCCTTCTGTTAGTTTGATAGGACCATCATGCAGTCCTATTCGACATCTGTCTGCTAAAGATGACCACCCCCCTACTCCAGGCAGCTGTCCTGCAAATATTTTAGAGCATGGAAGAATCTACACCACGGGCTTCTTTAAAAAAACGTATTAAATACTAAGCCAGTTCTCTCTCATGACCCAGAGCAGGCAGCTCTGAGCTATACAGAAAGGGTTCATGCCTCTTTTTCCAAACTAGTTCCCTACAAGACAGCCTCAAAAAATAGAAATACGCCCTCAGCACCGTGGTTTTCTGAAGCCTTGAGGCTTGAGAAACAGCGTTGTAGGAATCAAGAGAGAAGCTGGCGCTGGCATTATGATAGCCAGGAGAAACTTCTTTATAAACAAGCCTTGGCCAAGTACAAATATCTCCTCTTTAAGGAGAAAAGCACCTACTTTATAAGAGAAATTGAAGCTGCTCAATATTCTACTAAAGTCCTATTTCAGGTGGTATCCAAGCATGGCACCTCCCTCTCATAATTTGGCCAATATAGCGACTCAACTTTTCTGCAATTCCATTACACTTAGCATTCAGGCTAAAGTATTCCAACTTCAGCGCCTCTTTTGTCTCCTCAACTCGTTCAGATTGTGGCACTGAATGCCTAGGTAATTTCTCTTTAGGTGAGTTTAGCCCTGTCTCTCCGGAGCTAGAGCCTGGTAAGGGCAGCTAAGTAAGGATCTCCTTTGCATCCATGCCTGCCAGCTATTCTTAAGGACTCTTCTGAGCTAATTGGGACAGTTCTGGCTAACTTTTTTTATTCTATGTTTAAGGTTGGTGTCTATCCTTCACGATGGAAAAAAAGCGTCCATTTTGCCATTACTAAAGAAGTCGAATCTGGACCCGGAAGACACTAACAATTATCGCCCAATTGTACGTCTGCCTCTGCCTGCCAAATTAGCTGAAATGTCATAAATGACCAACGGACCCAATATATTCAGGCCCACAATTTGCTGGATGAAATGCAATTTGGCCATAGCACAGACACTGTGCTCATCAAAGCCCCAGAGGAAATAAGGTTCACTTTGGATAGGGGTGGTGCAGCGGCACTGGTCCTTTTGGACCTATCTGCAGCCTTTGACACTGGAGACCATAGTCTCCTGATCAACCATGTCGCTTCCTTAGGCATCTGAGACAAGGCAAAAGCTATGTTAGCATCCTTCCTATTCAACAGAGCTCAATCTATCAAGCTGGATGACTTTGAATCACCTCCTTTTTCTCTTCTATGTGGAGTTCCACAGGTCTCTTCCATCAGTCCCACCCTTTTTTAACATTTACCTGACTGACCTGGAACAAGTGATCAAATCGGTTGATTTAGGTCTTCCTTTTTATGCAGACGATACTCAAATTGTCTTTGCCATTCATAAAGACGGAGACAGGGTCTTGTCTAACTTTTATGATGATATGGTAGCAGTGAGTACCTAAATGGCCAATCACTGCCTTAAAATAAATTCCTCAAAGACTGAGGTGATTGTGTTTGGAAATCTTTCTCCGGCATGGTCCTCTCGTTGGTGGCTAGACATTCTCGGACTGCCTCCTGTCCCAGTTACCAAGGCAAAAAATCTTGGGGTCATTCTATGTGACAAGATTTCTTATAAATACATGTTAACTCAGTAGTCAAATCATCTTTTTATATATTCTTAGAATGGCCAAGAAATTGTTTCCGTTTACACCTACGGAAACCAGGAAAACAATCTTATCGGCTTTTAATCCTCAGCAATCTATCCTGAACAAACTGCAGCTAGTTGAAAATGCTGCTGCTAGACTATTGTCAGGGACAACAAAATTTCATTCGATATCTGAGGTAATCAGACAATTGCACTGGCTGCCTATCAGAAACAAAATATGATTTAAGGCACTGTGCATTGCCTATAAAACCACACATAACATAGGACTAGAATTCTTGAAGAAATTGTTAAAAATGTACACCCCAATTAGGTCACTGCACTCGTCTGGCGTAAATCTATTGGTTGTCCCCAGAACTTATTGATCTGTCTGGGGTGACAGAAGGTTTGCAGTGGCTACTACTAAGCTTTAGAATTCTATACTATATACCCGCAGTAGGTAGTAATTTTACCAAAAAGGCTCATGTCCAATTCAACTAATTAGCTTTAAGTTGTTTTGGTGTAATTTTATTTATTGAAGTTTACTCTATTTTACAAATCTGAGTTGGGATTATTCTTGTGTTTTGTTTTCACTGTAGTACTGTTTAAGTACTGCATAAATACTTTACACATTTGCCTATAAGCAGAAGCGGCTCCTCTGCTATGGCGGAGGAGTGTCGCCCCACTGCACGTAGAGGTAGTAAAAAAATAAAATAATCTAAGTGCAGATCATTTTATTAGTCACCGTGCTGCTGTACTGGGGCGGGGCCGCAGCACTGCAGCAGAGTGAGGAGGAGTGGTGGGCCCTGCTGTCAGTGCACATGATGGTCTGGCCAGTCATCCTAGGCCGGCCAAACTATCATGCACACCGACATCTCTTCAACTCAGCTCTAATACTAGGTGGAGAGATCAGCAGACACAGGGTCCCATGTACTAATGGACCGTTAAAACAGTGCACTCCACCCAATCCCTATGCTGCTCTCATGGTGAGAGCAGCATTGATTCAATTCAATTCAAAAGTCTTTATTTAGATATAAAACAAATATCTTTAAATGAGAATTTCAGATTTATGATTCATACATAATAAAACAGTGCAAACAATCAGTTGTTAAAACTGCTCCCCTAAACTGTGAGTACATACATAAAACAACCCTTACTCGCAAGCTACTATTTAAACTATTCTCATCACTGGTTGCCTAATGGGTTGGGGTTATTTTAAAAGGCGTTAATTAATTTAAAACGGGTAGGGGTAAAGCAGTGACAGAACATTTTTGTTTAAAATTACGATAAGCATTCTGAATCAGGTTTGTCAGTCTTATATTTAAATCAGTATTGTCCGGGCTCAGTGCAGCAATGATGGCTTGACTACAAGTCCAAACCCCCAGCCGCTTCCATTCCCCCCTCAGCTTAAGTCTGCGTTGGAGGTCGAAGGCGGGTCAAATGCAGACCACATGCAGTAACGTTTCTGCTGCTTTGCCGCACCCTCTGCAGGTTGTATCCTCTTCCGCACGGCACCAGGGGGGTAGGTTTTGAAAAATTCGCCAATCACCCATTCTAATGGTTATGAAGCTGCGTTTTAAGTACAGTGAGAAAGGACTAGAAAAGTAAGTGGCAGGGACTAGCTGATTATAGGAGTTAATAACTGCCCACGCGTGGCTTTGTTTTGAAAACAGTGCTTTATCAGTAATGAGTGATAGCGTTCTTACGCATTTTTTAATTGCAAGCTTAAATGCGGACTGACTAGGGTTAAGGGCCCAAAGGCCGTCTGCTGAAATTTGTTGGATATAGTCCTTAAAAAGTCGACCGAAAGTTCCTCCTGGGTTTTTCTCGGTTATTTCTTGCCAAACTAAAGACTCTAATGAACCTGGGTTGGATTGTCGTAATTTATGGCAGAGGTTAAGAAATACCCCGATGCAGGAAACATCGTAATTCAGTAACCCCATCTCTAGTCTGATCTGTGGGGGGGATGCAGAGTATGGCAACCTAAAAACCTTTTTATACATTTTTATTGTGTGTCGATTTAAAGCAGTGTTTAGTTTCCCTTTAAAAATCCCTATGCCATACGACAAGGTCGGACCAATTTTCGCTTTCAGGACTTCCAAGAGGGGAGACAGAGTGGGACCTGAAAGATTTTTTGCAAGCTTAGTCAATGACACCGCAAGCATCGTTGCTTTAATCGCGAACTCTTTGCGCTGATTTATAAGGTTGCCCCTGGAGTCCAAATGGACCCCCAGGTATTTGTACGACTGGCCTATGGCGAGGCTCTTGTTATTAAAAGACCATCCGCCACCGCCATGTCGCTTCTTCCCAAATGCGACAACCTGAGTCTTCTTCAGATTAACTTCTAGTTGATTCTTAATCGTGTATTGCAGCAGTGTGTCAAGCAGCCTTTGCAGCCCCACCCTTGTGAGGCTAAACAGAGCCAGATCATCTGCATATAAAAGATTGCTTAATGCTGTACCTCCTACCTTTGGCGAGTGGCTGTTTACGCCATCCAGGGCACTGGATAAGTCGGCAATAAACAGGTTGAATAGGAGAGGGGCCAACACGCATCCCTGCTTAACCCCTCTCGTTGTAAATATTTTTCGCGAGAGATGTGTGCCGGACCCTAGCTTCACTCGAACCCAGGTGCGGGAGTGCAGTTGAATAATTGCATTCAATAATTTGTCAGGGATTCCCCACTTCTTCAGCTTTTCCCATAGGGCCTCCCTGGGGACCCTATCGAAGGGGGCGTTAAAGTCGACAAAGCAACAAAACACAAAACACAAACCTGGATGTTAAAAAGGGCTTTGTCGACATCAGATGACACCACTAATAAATTGGTCATGGTCCCTGAGTTAGCAGTGAACCCAGTTTGGTTCATTGGCACCCTGTTATAATCAATTGCCCATTGCCTCAGGTCCTCCAGAAGGAGCCCTGCGTAGTGTATCGCCTCAATATCCAACAGGGCTATAAGTCTATAGTTGTTGGGGACAGCACGCGAACCTAATTTATAAATCAGATGACTAATTGCACCCCACCACGAGTCTGGGATTATTGCAGTTCTCAATGCATAGTTAAAAAGATTGGTTAACAATCCAGACCAAAAGGTTATGTCTGATTTAAACAGATTTTGTGGCAGGCCATTGGGGCCAGGAGCTCCATCTTGTCTAGCCTTTGTCACCACAGTAATTGTCCTGTCTTCGGTCACCCAGTGAGCTTCGTCGGGCAGGTGTGTTGAGTCAATAGAGGTGCGCCCTTTAATACCAAGACTGGAACCCAATTCTACTGGCAGACCCTGTCCTGCAGGATCTGGATGGACTTGTGCCTTGAAATGGTCCTTGAGATAGGTTACCCATTCTGCTTCTTGAATGTTTGCAATTCCAAAGCTTCAATAACTCGAGTTTGAATAATTGATTAGAGCCCAACATTTCCTAGCGTTTTTCTTCTTGCTCTCCCACACCAATTTGCACCAGAAGTGATTTTCATATATAAGCGTATCCTAGGTAATCACAGACCTGAAGGCCTTTTGGGCTCTGTGATATCTATTCAAAATTTTGCTGTTGCCAGGAAATGTAACGAGTAGCCGTAGCACGTTGTTCCTTACCTTTTTGAGTAATTTTGTGTTTAAAGTTGGTGCAAACTTGCGAGTCTGAGTTCGACTATGACCCTGCATGTTAGCTGGAAAGCATCCCGTCAGGTGGGAGCAAAGCGACGTCCAGGTGGCAGTCGGTGAGGCATCTAGATTATTGCCATCGTTTGTAAAGTCCTTGCACACTTGTAGGATTTTCGGGCCAGTATCGTCGCTCCACTTCAGGCGCTTTAGATTTTCAGAGTATATTCCCTGGTAGGTTGAAGGTGCTAGTTTATGAGTCCCTGGTCTTATGTTGAAAGAGAAAACTTGGGGCCTGTGATCGCTTTCGGAGCGTGGGAGTATGCTGAAGACGTCTAGATAGTGTAGAAGGTCAGCATTACAGATGGTGTAATCCAAGTGCGAATATTTGCTACCATTTGACCAGGACCAGTTTGGTGGAGTATCCCCTGCTGACCTACCATTCATCACCAGGTAACCCACACTATTAAGCCTCGACACGCATAGCTCTCCTAATTCGCTATGGGCTTGATTCAGCGGTCTGGTTTGGGTTACGGCCTCAATGATGTTGAACAAGGAAGGTTCCTCAGAGTCCGCAGTTATTCCCTGGAATAAGTTAGTGTTAAAGTCCCCCGCAGCGATACAATCTAAGGGCCTCATTAGGATGGCGGTGAATCCACATCCTGCGGATTCACCGCCGCGGCCACATCAAACACCCACCGCCAGATTAGGATGGCGGTGGGAATGTGGTGGGACCAGCGGCGGATGGCAGGTCCGTCCGCCGCTGATCCGCGGATTTTGCCGGGCCATTTGGTGGCGGTGTCTGAAAGACACCGTCAGCCAAATTAGGAAGCATGAGTAAACATGCTTTTCCGCGGCGGTTTTTCCGCCGTGGAAAAGCATGTGGACCTTTGCTTCTGGGGGGTCCTTGCGGGCCCCCAGGGTAAAGGAGAGGTGGGGGTGCACATGGGGGGTACCTATGGTACCCCCCTGCATTTGCATGCACAAAGCGGCAGGCACCGCACGGTGCCTGCCGCTTTGTGCATGTAAATTTGAAACATGCTTTTTTAACCTTGCGGCGGGTGCTGCTTCAAGCAGCACCCGCCGCAAGGTTAAAGATCCAGGATGGCGGTCACATCCTAATTTGCATGGAGGGACCGCCGCTGCCCATGCGGACGGTCCCTCTTCCACGGGGGTGGCGGACGGACGCAGGTCCGTCCGCCATCCTAATGAGGCCCTAAATTTGGGTGCTCGGCGGCTAAGTTGCTCATGATTTCTATTAAGCGGGCCAAATGGGCTTTTTTAGTGCGAGAACTTGGATTAATGTATACATTTAAAAGGAGCAGTAAGCGCAGGTTTCGCCACCGATTGATTTTGACCCCTAGAATCCAATCTTCTTTAATAGAAATTCGTTTAATTGTGCCTTTTAAGTTGGTGGATATATAAGTTGATAGGCCGCCTTTTACGTGACCATAGGGACTATCCCTAAGGGCTGAATTCCAAAATTCAATAAACCCAGTAATAGGGTGGCCATCAGTTGCCCAAGTTTCCTGCAGGGCTATTGCTGTGTGCTCACATAGGAAAGAGAGAGTTTCTTGATTCTCGATTTTGTGGTGGAGCCCACTGATGTTCCAGGAACATGATTTGAATTTGTCGTGTCCTTGATGTTCGTCTATGGTTGGAAAAGCTGTTGGCCACGTTTGCACGTCCAAGAGTCTATTTATTGTACCCACAAGCCCTGCCACTGGGATTCATTCTGAACTTTTATTTGACAAGATCGAGGGGAGCCACCACCATCCTTGACTGGAGTCAGCATCAGGAACCTCTATTTGTGGTGTTTTACAATGATCTTGTGGTCCTGATGCGTTTTTTAGGATTGAGGCATTAATAGCCAGTCTGATGCTTGCAACTTGTTGGGGTGGTGGCGATTGGGTTAGCAGGGTGGTAGGGTAGCCAGGCGTGGTGTATGGGTAAACTCTGATGCCCCAACTTTGCAGGGTGGTCTTGTGGTCCAAGAAGGCACCCACCCAGCTAGCCGACTTAAAGGACACCAAGGTTGCCTCAGATGGTTGAATGCCTCTAGGAGGAAGGAACTCTATATATTCAATGCGCTCCGAGGCCAAGCCTTCAAGCCCCGGGATGCCCATCGCTAGTTTTACTATATTTGATCTATTGAGGATGTCTTGGCGGCCCTTAGATTTATATTCTGGGACTAGTAAGAGCTGATAATGTGGCGTGTCATTTCCGTTCGCTTGCTCAGACTTATTTATTTCATTGGGTGGCTGGCCTGCATCCAATTCATGCTTCTGTTGCAACTGCCAGTGTGTAGCCCTCGGCGGATGTTGTGTGAGACTAGACCAATTTACATGTGTGTTGCAAATTGTTTTTTTAAAGGTCATTCCAGGTGTAACATTGACCGCTCCAAGTGGGGTTAAAGCCGACGCTAAATTCGTTTTTCCTAGATTTATCCTGAGCCTCGTTGGTTTAGCCTCGTTGATTTTGTTGGTTTCCGTCCCTAGGATTTCTATAGCTGTGCTAGGTTCATCTGTTGTTAGTTCCGTAATTGATTCACTTGAGTCTGGGGTGCTTGTTGTGCCCTGTTGGGTGTCAGACCCTGATGTTTCTTCTTGAGAATTCGTTGAAGATGATGGAGCACTCGTCTCACTTAGAGTCTTATTGTTTGCCGTTTTCTCAAAAAGGGGAAAGAACTTCCGATGAGCCGTGATAGCGCTTGCCCTGGTTTTATTTCTGTTCTTGCGTTGGCGTTTGCGTTCTCTCTTACTGCACGTGGGGGGGGGCTGGAGGTTCTTCCAGTATGGGCCCATTAGAAGGCACTGCACCAGCCCTCAGCCCTATGACTGAATAATCGGCGCTAACTAGGTGCTCACTTGGAGTCCCGCCGTTTTCTGTCATTGATTTAGGTTGAACAGCACTCATCGGCACGATTTTTGTTTGCCCACTATTCACCTGCCCATTGCATTGAGTTGAGCAGGGGACTATTCCATTAAGTGACTCAGTTTCTCCATTTATAATGGGCCAGGCATTAACGTGATGGGGAGGCAAGGGAGACTGATTTTGATATTGCAAGCCGGGTTTTGTAGATGGAATTCCAAGCAAAGGCAGACTCGGCTGTTCCTATAGGTTAGAAGGTAGGAAAAGATAAAGAGACGGTCACAAGAAGGGATAAGGTAGTGCTCGGTGGAGGGCTACCCTGGGTATCCAATATGTTGGTATTAATGGCCTCACACACCCTTGCGAGTGTCATGCTTCATCATTGGCGGTTGCTCCTCGTTGGGCAGGCGGTGCAATGTCCAACGGGCTCACCTCAAAGAGGGGCTCTTTGGCGGAGATCTTTTTACCAACTGCCTAACGGTGAAGTGCGAGTGAGGGGCCAGAGAAGAACGGATAGTGTAAATACGTGGGTTAAAATGTGGCACAAGGTACCGGAGATCAATTTATTCTGGTGGTCCCCTGCCACAAGTAAAAACAGTGAGTAGCCTATGACCGCTGGAAATTAGGATTCCACGTAACGATCCAGGACTACAATACATATCGTGAGGTCAACATGTTTCTCGCCTATGCACACTGGCAGCGATTCTTCAGGACCTAATGGTTACATCTATCTATAGTGAGACATGACCTAGTTAAGTGTCAGTTCAAAATAGTTGTACTACCTGTATGGGACAGCTCTTGCCTAGGGAGACAAAAGAGATCATTACCATTGTTTAGTGACAACAATTCCCTTATAGTGACCGTGAACACGCCGTGCTGTGGTGGATGCAGTGACATAAAGATAGTGACATACCAGTGATAAATTGGTGACCAGTATGTATTGACTCCATATCACACTGCTACTTTACACAGCACTACTAGGTTAAAACCAAAGGTAAAATTTAAAGTTTAAAAACAACAGCAATTACTATACAGACTTCTGTCCACAACCTATAGTGAGGGTAACGTGTTTACTCACCTATAGGTCAAGGTGTCTAGGTGTCAACAGTACCCGGTAGGAATTACATCAAGGGGAAAAAACCATAGGGGTTTAAGGCTAAAAAGGGGGGGGAGGGGAAGCAAGCACAACAGCAAACGGTATGAAACACTTTCATGAATTCTATTTTCACACAGTTGCCTTATGGTGTTAGGAGAGGCGGGTGACATTTATTGGGCAGCTATGACCCAGCAGCACTATTAGATCGCTGTGTATGGCTTTATTTCGAAGCTACATATCGGGTAAGATATTTCCAATTAGATCTTAGACACATACAAGATTAGGCTATGCACTACAACTGTTGTACGGTGGTAGATTACAAAAGTGCATTCCCTTCTTGTGTCTATTTTCGTGGCATATCATATCAAAACTTATCTTGGCAGCACCTGTTAGAAAGGGTGCATTGTTGGGCTCCTTATCACCACCCATCGTGTGTGGCTCTCTCAGTGCCCCAACGAACAGTTTGTCAAAATAATAATAACGTTAGTAACGTTTAGGCCGGACTCAGGCCAATTAGTCTATCCTCATCTGGCCCGTTAGGTGTGCTTTATTCTTATTATATCCCGCTCGGATGTGCCAACATGCGGGGAGAAACGAGTGATTCGTATTTCCTAAGAAATGGGGAATACGTGGAGGGGCTCGAGGAGTGCCCTCGTTACAATGCAGCGTGTTAAATAGTCGGACGCGTTGCCGAACTATTGTTAGGCGGGTTGCCGGGCGCGCTCTCACACGCTGGTCTGGGCGTGTCAGCGTCTAAAAGGTCGCAAACATTACGTGCTGGGTTTGTAAGCGCGGTGCTTAATATAGCTCATCCATAAGCGCGGGGCTCAAATTAGCTTATCCATAAGCGCGGGGGGGGGGTTTGCTGCAAGGGTTAACCACTTACTTCTTAATGCCTTGGTCAGCGCGTGGTCTGCCTACCCATCTCTACTGGGATCCGGATAGTACCGAGTCCTCGGATAGGAATCTAGTTAAGAGATTTGCTGGGGGCGTGGTCAGGGTAGACTCTCCCTTAAGGTCATGTGGGTACACGAGTTACCACGGGGGCCATCTTGGAAGGGACCCATCCTCAATGAAATTAGTCCAGTATCAGGGTGGTGGAGCTATAAATAAATCAATATAAAGGTATATTTACATGTATGTGTTGTCAATGTTACATATATTTCAACATATGCACACTCATATGGGCAAATTACTAATGGTGTGTTTGTCTGATGTAGTAGTAATTATCATAGTGCGCTCCACGGAATGTCTTCGTTGAGTCCCCGCCTGTCTGAGGATAGCCTATGTATCCACCTCTGTTCCTTCTGGAATAGGTTCTGTTTGGATTTGTTACTAGGTATCTCTAAGATGAGCCATCTCAGTGAGTCAGCAGTATGGTTTTGGTTTACAAAGTGCCTACACATCTTCGTATTAGTTTTTTTGCAACGGAAATTGCTTCTGTGTTCCGAGATGCGGATCTTAATAGGGCGAGTGGTCATGCCCACATATTGAAGATCACAAGGGCATCTGAACAAATAGATGCAATTGGGAGTATTGCAATTGGTGTGGCAACGGAGTTCCCACAGGAATGTCTCAGTTAGTTGAATAGACTTAGTGATACTGGTAAAGGGGCATAGACTACAAGAACCGCAGGGGTAGTGGCCTTTCACTGGTGGAAGTTGCCAGAGTGTGTTTTGTCTGTGGGTTTCCACTTGTTTAGGTCTGGTGTGAACTAAGATGTCTTTGACATTTTTAGACCTTTTAAAGGCAAACCTGGGGGTCGAAAGGTTAAGATCTCCTGTGTTGAGAATCTGCCAGTGTCTCTTTATTATTTTCTTGATTCCAGTAGAAGCTGGGGAGAAAGTTGTTACACAGGTCAAAAGATCTTTGTCTCGTGGAGTTGGGGTATTATGTTCCAAGAGAGCCCCTCTGTGGTTGTTCTGGGCCCGTTTTTGTGCTTTATAGACCTCCCTAGCTGGGTAACCTCTCTCTCTCAAATTCCGAGATAGGATTTTGGACTCATTTTTGTAATCTGTGAGGTGGGTACAGTTGCGCCTAACCCGCAGGAATTGGCCAAAGGGAAGGTTCAGCCTCAGAGCTTTAGGGTGGTGGCTTGTGAACAGGAGTAGACTGTTCCGGTCTGTAGGTTTCCGATACATAGTAGTATCAATTTTACCCCCCTCTAGTCTGATAGTCAGGTCCAGAAATGCTATCTTAGAGTTAGAGGCAGTGATGGTGAAGGTAAGGTAGTTGTTTAGGGTATTCAATCAGTTGAAGAACTCTAAATAGAGGTCCTCGGTCCCTTTCCAGAGTATGAGGATGTCAGCAATGAACCGCCTCCAAAGTTGGATGTTGGTATGGTAGGGGTTCATGGGTCCATTGATGTGTTTCTCCTCAAAATCTGCCATGTAGAGGCAGGCCACTGAGGGGGCAAAAGTACTACCCATAGAAGTTCCCTGGGTTTGGTGGTAATGTTGCCCTTTGAACTCGAAGACATTTTCTGTCAGGGCAAGGTTTGTACACTCCATAATAAAGGAGGGCGGTGTCGGAGAGGTCCATTCTTCAGTATTGAGTATTCCCTCAATCACCCCGAGTGTGGCCCTCTGTGGGATGTTTGTGTAGAGGGCCTCCACATCAAGGGTGATCAAAAAGTCAATTTGAACGTCTTCTTGCAGGTTGTCAAGGAGAAAGAGAACGTCCTTGGTGTCTTGGACATAGGACGGGATTCTCTTCACTAGAGGTTGTAAAAAGTGGTCGCAAAATTGCGAAAGAGGTTCTAACACAGAGCCTATGCCTGAGACAATTGGGCGTCCAGGTACTGGGGTGGTCCCTTGTGAATTTTAGGCAGAGTGTAAAAGTAGGGCACTTTCGTGTCTTTTTTCACAAGGAATTCAGCCTCCTTCTTCGAGATCCATTCCTGACATTCAGCGGACTCAACGATTCCTGTGATTGCGGTTTTCAGACGTTCAGTTGGGTTAGATGGAATGGGGGTATAGTACCGTCTATCCCCTAGTTGCCTTAGACACTCTGTTTCATAATCTGTGGTGTCCATTATCACTGTCGCCCCACCCTTATCTACCTGTTTAATGGTGATTGTCCCATCATTGGCCAGGGAGTTCAACAGCTGCATTTCTGTTTTGGACAGATTATGATGCCTCTGGACAGGTCTTAGAGTTCCAATGTCCTTCAGCACGGCCTGTTCAAACATCAGGATTTCATTTGGAACCATCCCGCTGTGTGGCGTGAAGGTAGAGGGGTTGTGGAGGCCTGAGTCAGTTGGAGTCTCGAGTGGTCTACCGTCAAAGAATGATCTCAATCTGATCATCCTGAAAAATTTCTGAATTTCAAAGTTTAGCTCAAAATTATCTATTCTGGGAGTGGGGACAAAGCCCAGTCCTTTCTGGAAGACTTTTTCTTCGGGTGCCGTAAGTTGGCGTGATGAAAGATTCACTACCAAGCTTACTTCCGTCCTGTCTTGCTCCTGGTTTCCATCCCTTGGGCCTGTGCATCTTCCCACTGCACCCTCTTTTCTTGAGCGTTTCCTCGCCTGCGCCCGCGCCCTCTGCCCCGGCCTCTGCCTAAAAAAGGTTGCTGGTTAATGCCATGGGGAGCAAAGTGAGGGGGGTATTGGGGTACAAAAGGTGTCATGGGATGTTGAAAATGTGGGAATTGCCACATTGGTGGCCCCTGATATGGGGGATGTGGATAGAAGGGTTGACCCTGTCTAGACCCTCTGTTCCCCCTGCGGGGTCCTGATTGCCACTCATCACCGCTCGAATTGCTTTCACTATTAGAGCCTCGTCTAGATGAGGTGGTGCTTGAGTCAGAGAGGTGTCCTGTTCCCGGGGGAACGTAATCGTCCTTAAGATAGGGATAGACCTTCTCTTTGGAGAAGCGATCGATATCCTTCTGCAATTTGGAAACTTTTTGTTTCATTAGGAAATCTTTGTGTTCAGAAATTTCCTTGTTGAGCTCTGCTAGTTTGGTCTTAAATCCGGGGTTTTGTCCCGTATTTTTAAGGGCGCTCTCTGCTGCCTGGATTTTACTGAGAAGTTCGTCGGCCAGTCGTTTGGCCGTATTGACCAGGGGAATTAGGAGGTCATGTGTGCACTTCCAAGAAATGAGCGACCATTCTATCTTAAATTGGCCGTCCTCCCAGAAAATTCTAGGGAAGTTTTTAACGATCAGGCCGTTCGGTGCTATTTTGGCTTTGTAGTACTCTGCCATGAGTGCTCCGTGTAGGGTAATTCTAACCCACTCTCTCTTCATGTCAGAGAGTGATTTCCAGTCTGCAGAGTTACTCGCTGTAGAGGTGTCTATATCAATGCCCAAGATGGACGGAAGTCTATGAATAGCTGCTGCGTCATCATCCCCGAAACTGAGTCCCTGCCCATCCTTAGTGAGGCGGTCAGGTGTCAGGTGTTTGCATTCTCTCTTACTGCATGGTGGGGGTGGGGGGGCTGGAGGTTCTTCCAGTATGGGCCCATTAGAAGGCACTGCACCAGCCCTCAGCCCTATGACTGAATAATCGGCGCTAACTAGGTGCTCACTTGGAGTCCCGCCATTTTCTGTCATTGATTTAGGTTGAACAGCACTCATCGGCACGATTTGTGTTTGCCCACTATTCACCTGCCCATTGCATTGAGTTGAGCAGGGGACTATTCCATTAAGTGACTCCGGTTCTCCATTTATAATGGGCCAGGCATTAACGTGATGGGGAGGCAAGGGAGACTGATTTTGATATTGCAAGCCGGGTTTTGTAGATGGAATGCCTCCCTTCACGCACTTAACTTCCTTTATAATACTAGATAGCAATTCAGGAAGCGAGGAAAGAGAGTCGATGATTGGAGAGCAACAACAAACCGATTGTACTAGCTTTGTGGACGCTTGAGCCCCTACGATTAGGTTGTTCAGCTTATCGAGTTTGCTATCAATCCCTGACGTAAATAAGGCTAGAGTGTTTAAAAGGTCAACCTGGATCTCCAGCTTTTCAGAATGGTAATTTAGAGCAGTGACTATTTGTTCAAATGTCTGAAGAAGTTGTGGCCAAACACTGCTCGCTGTGTGTTCCACTTTATGAAGATTTTTGGTGGGTGTTGGGTTAGGAGAGTTTTGGGTGTTTTTAAAGAAGAATGATAGGTCCGCTAAAAGCTGCTCGCTAGGGTCGGGGGATTTTAGCTGTTTTTGAGATGATATCTTGGTTACTCCTTGTAAGGAGGATGGAATGTACTCGGGGCTTTGCGCAATTGACTGCTCCATTGGGGTAATTGTATTTTGGGATAAGTCAAATGGTTGACTGCTATTTGTACAAACATTGATGTTTTGGCCGTGACTTTGCGCAAAAGTTAGTTGACCAGAGGAGATTTTTAAGGGATCCATTAACACCACCGAGTTTTGTTTGGTGAGTGATGATTCGGTTTCTGGCGGCTGTTTTAAGACAAGAGGGGAACTTGGTTTGGGCTGTGGGCCCGCCAACTGGGGTTGCAATTGGCCTGCTACTTCTGTGATCACTGTGGAAAAAGGGGGCAACTGACACAGTGGCAGTTGGGCTTGTTGATTAACATCCGGCTTTTGATTAAAAGCTACATCCCCCAGGTGGTCCGTGGGCTGATCGCTTGGTGATGCTCCAAAAATGAAGACTCTTAAGGGTTGGACCGATTTTTCAAATTCAGACGCCCATGGTTGGGGGGTTAACGATAGCCGGGAGGAAGCACTTGAGTCAGCTGGATCAACGGGGGCTCCGGGCCTCATTGACTCCGGGGACTGGGGCTGTAGCTGAGATGACGAGATGATCATTGATGGGTCCTTTTTAAAATAGTTCAGCAAACTCGAAGATTTTAGGGCTTTTGACCTTTCCGTAGTGCTGTCTTTATTTAAGTCACTGCTGTAGGTCTGGAAAGATTTTGCCACTTTTACTGTTTCTTGAGAGGTTCTAGGCAGTTTTTGACTGCCCTGATGGCACTCCTCTTCCAGGTCAGGTTGTTTAGATCTCCTCCGTTTGGGAACCGCTGCATACTTCCTTACTTTCCCTGATCTCATAGTTCCAGCTGCTGAGGATTGGGCTGGTGCTACGCCAACTCCTTATACGGAAAGCTGCCAGGTAAAGCGGAGTTTTCAATTATCCTGCCTTCGAAAAGGAAACCAGGGGTTGATCAATGGCTTGAACAATAGCTGAGAGGTTGGATAGCTGGCTGACTGACTGGCAGGCTGACTGGCAGGCTGGCTGGCTATCTGCCCGGCTTGCTGGCTGAATGGTAAACTGGCTTCGTCTTATCTTTAGAAAAGTTGAACTTGGAAATTTCTGTGGCGTGACGTGTCGTAGCCTTTTTTTAATTTATTTTTTTGACCTGCGCGCCACCGTGGGTGCCGGTGCCAACCGCAACTGCAAAGGCACCCCCCAGCTCAACTAAAACTACACGCCCAAACCGCCGACCCGCAGCAGCCCTCACGCGCCGCTCCCCTCGCGCCCTATCGGGGGGTCGACTAATGGCTGCGCAGCTGTGATAGTTACAGCTGCAATGACCAAGACGACTCACCCGATGGACCAAGGAGGCAGTGGGGCTGGCCGCTGCAGAGCTGGGTCAAGGCATGCACAGGGAAGGAGAGCGGGGGGAGCAGTCCCAGAGCTGGAGGAACTGGCTGGCCGACCAGGCTGACGAGCAAGGACAACGAGGGGGGTGAGGAGAACAAGCCCGGGCGAGCCTGGAAGGGCCAGGGCAGGCAAGAGCAGCCCTCAAGCGTATACAAGTGAGACAGGAGGGATCAGAAGTCTCCGGGTGGAGGGACTCACACGAGCGGCTCCAAGCCCCGAGCAATAGCGGCATACAGTGTGGAGGGGGAATAGAGAAAAAGCACCCGCAGCAACCGCGGCAAGAAGCCGAACGCTGCGGCAAGAAGCCGAACGCTGCGGCGCCTCTCAACCCACACCCCCCAACACCCCCAGCACAGAGTCGGACTGACTCAACACGGTTGCTTGGTTTCACGGCCTATGCCGACTTACCGGAGAGTGGCCGCTCTACACCGTCTCCACCTCCGACCTCAGCACTAGGAGCACTCGGAGCCGATAAACTGCCAACGGGGCAGGACGCAGCCCCATAAGCCCTACTGGACCTCGGCTCTCCGCTCTCTGCTCACCGCTCCGCGCCCGGCTCCCGAACAGCTCGCTTCCTCCTCACTCACTCACTCGCCACCTCACCACGCCTTCCTGACGACGACACCACGCTCAGCTTCCGTTAGTGGGGCGCGGCCTAACGGCAGCAATGGTACTCGAATGGAAAAAAGAGCAGCATTGGGTTTGGCTGCAGGGAAAGCTGGGAGCTTCAGTCTGTGACTGACTAGAAGCCTGGGGAGCAGCACGACCATCAGAAGACCGACAAGTAAGTTCTTTCTATTTTATTTCAGCCACCTCCCGCTGCTATGGTGTGTCCCTCATGCTGCTCTTCATGCATTGCCCCGCTCTACCCCATTTCCCTTACATCAGCTGCTACTGCCTCAAAGTTAAGTCTGACTGCTTTTGTGCCAATCTACCAGAGGGGTAAGCACATTTTTATTTAGTGACTTTCGTGGTTCACCTTGACAGGGATTGCAGTTGCTATTTGAAGCCCTTCTCACCCCTCCAACCTATAATCTATTTTACAGACAGGAAATATAGTTCTACAGTCTTGGAGTATTTTAAAAGGTAGGGGTTCAGATGCAACTGGACATGGACAGTTTTTCAACGAGTCTGCCTCAGTTTTGACTTCCATTGTGTATTTAAGCGTTATAGAGCTGGAGCAGAGATATTTTACCACCTTAGATGGTGGCAAATGCTTGTTACTCACTGGAACATTAAAGGAATGTGCATAACATTGATATTTTATTAATCATAAAGGAGTTGATTTTGTGGAAGGCAGTTCGGCCTGATGCATAACCAGTTGAAATCTATCAATTATTAGCTTCAAAGGTTACTCTTCACTACCAACAGTTATTAAAGAAGACACTGCTCAGGGAATCTTCTTTCATGATTGTCACAAGCCAGAAATACAAATGTCCTCAAAACAGATATTCTGCCTAAGTGGAGTCATAGAGTATCTTTTCTTTACCTCCAAACTCTTGATAGGGACAACTGCACAATATCCTGGAGAGATTCTATCAGGGATATTGGAAAATAGGTTCCAAAACACTCTGAAGCTATGTTAACTCAATCTGCCAATCTGATGGAGAAGTGCAGATGCCTTGTGATTTCTCTTGCTGGGAGTGTTAATTTAGTGAAGATGGGGATTCTACCTAAATTTAAACATCTCTTTGCAGCACTCCTCTTACATCTTCCAGCTACTTTTCTTTCAGGAAATAGATAGGGGACTTATTTGGAGTCACAAACAACCAGAAATGCTTTTAATTTGATGGAATTTCCATTGGAAAGAGGCGCACTTGTATTATTAAGCTGCACTAAGTAATGTATTAAGTTTATTGACTCATTCCTCACACCAACACACATTTGTAGATGCCTTCTATCCCACTAGGCAGGACTGATATTGTGCGAATGTTATGACACGATATACTTCAAGCAAGTCTTATTTAAGGCTCTGAGTGTATTTTCCCTGGGGATGGGCTGGCACTAAAAGAATTCTCAAAATCTTTGCACTACACATAATGACGATAACTTGGAATAATCTGTATATGTCAGGTATTTTTCCGGATCAATTTCTCACCACAAAATATCAACTTGAAAAATCTATCTTCTTTTATAAATACATTTACATTTTTTGAACATTTACATTCATTTAAATCACTTATGAACAATTTTAGATTATAGGACATGAAAACTGTCTTTTTCAAATAATTACATATCATAGACTATTATTCAAGGATTATGCCTTTCTGGCTGTGGTATTGCCTAGAGATAGTCCATTCACTACAATATGCTATACCTATCAGATGGACGAACACCTGGATGATTTGATATTATTGGCAACCAAATGGTTAGCTTAGTAGATTGATTCACTCTATTGACACAATGACTGTATCACTAACCTTACATGTTTGAAGAGTGTCCACTGGTGCCTTCTCTAGTTTTTATTCAACTCATTCAAAAATAATGAATTGGTGTAATTCATCACGTGTGCAGTGCTGCAGATCTGTTTTCACCCCTGCGGATCAACTTGTTATGTTTTTCCCATGTCCTCTGCTGGATGACTTTTAGAGTTTAATTTTTTCAGACGTTAAGTGAAATGCCTACGTTTACTGTTCTGTTTGACACATACATTATGTATTTTGTAGTCACCCAACAAAAAAAGGTTTTCTATGCCATGATCCTGCAAGTTTTGTAATTGTAAAAAGCTGAAAAATCTCACCGACCTGTTACAAATGGTGGATTATGATGAATTAGGTATTGCTGGGATTCTGCTTGGAAAAAGAACTGTTTGGGACCACATAACATCAGCATACAGGAAGTGAGTCACCATACCATGTCGGTTGCAATGGACTCAAATCCCGACTAGTCCATAGTGCCTTACTTGCTCTCTTAACCTTCACAGAAAAACAAATGAGTTGGCACCTGTGAGAAGCTGGCCTGGTATATGCTGTCCACAAATTAAAGTGGGCACCTTGCACCAGTCCAAACAACCCTTATGGTGATTTTAGAGGTCAAATATAACATCAGAAAGCTATCCAAGTGTTAGCAGTGGAGAGCAGCCTTCAGGCTTAGTCTTGAAGCAATGTTAAGCAGCTTGGTTTACCAGAATGCAACCTTATTGCATTGGTTAAATGAAAGGAGAACCACACAGTAGTTATACAAATATGAATTTATTATTATAACACACTCTAAATACTTCACAGTATCTGCTACACACAGATAAAGACAAAGCACACAATACTGTAGCACAGGAACGATCGTAAGTAGCACTAATACACAGCGGGTTCCCGGGGGAGACCAAACCAAATACTAAAATAGTGGTATAAGAACCACGACTCGAGTCAAAACAGTATCTAGAGGATGTATAATCACTGGGACCCCAAGGAACCACCAAAGGTGAGTAAGTAGGGACCCCACGGAGGATGTGTGCAGTGTGGGAACACGAGGCGGTGCCTTACAATTCTATCGGAGAGTCGGGTTGCAGTTTTAAAGTTTAAGGACCCTTCCCAATGGATTACATAGAAGCCCTTTGGATAATAGGAGGTTGAAGAGCCACCCCACCGATGGACACCGTAGTACCAGAGTTATCTATCCCATGGAAGCCAGGTGCATAGGGCTGAAGTGGTGTCGGAAACTGAAGTTGATCTCAATGGAGGACTTCAAGGAAGAGCCACTGCTGGGAAGAATAAAATGGTCAGTTGGAATCAAAAGCTGGATTCAGGATGAAGAGTATCTGAAAGCAGAGGAAACATAGTCTGCTTTACACAGGAGTGATCAGGGCTCGGTAGACAAATGCCCACTGATGTCGGGTGCTTCAGGTGCATTGAGGGGGTTCTTGACTCTGCAGCCACCGGGACCAGGAAATGTTGAGTACAACCAGGAGGTGGATATGAGCTGTTCCATGAAGGATGTCAAGTGCTGAGGGGTCAGTGTCTGGCTGGTGCATGAACAAGCCTTGGCAGCGGCAAGCCACAATGATGATCAAGAAAGGTTACGGTTCGGACCAGCAAAATCCAGGAGACTCACCAAACACAGGGGAGTTGGGATAAGCTTGGAGCAACCAGGGGAGTCCAAGAAAGGCAGTGTTGACCCTCAAGAGGACCCACAGGCTGGAGGCACAGGAGTTACAAGGAGACCTCAAGCCAATTTACAACGCAACAGCCCGCTGAGCACTCGTTGTGAGGAGGCTGGAGATCTATGCCGGAAATGCTGCCAGAGGCTGGGGCTACTCAGGGACCAGTGCACTTGTTTTGGAAATGCCAACAAGCATAGGCACTTTCAAAAGTACACAATGCACAGAGGTATAGGTATTGCAGCCCCCACGAGTGATTCTGATCTCAAACTTGCTGAGAGTGCAGCTTGGATCTCAGCAGACTTGGAAACCCACCTCCTGTATTGCTGGAGCCTTTGGAATCCGAAGGACCTCAGGCGCAGCAGACAGTTCAATCATGATGTGGTGCGTGTGGTTGTATGGGAGTGACTCCTTCACTCCAAGGAAGATATCTTCAGTGGTCTCTGATGTTCCACACATCCTACATGGAGCATGTATGGTTCGCGGGCACAGACAATGCTTTGTACAGAGAGGAAGACAAAGTCAGGCCCAAACAAAGTCCAAGGAAGTCCAGAGTGTCCAGATGGTTGAAGGTCAGTGGTTTCTTGATCAGAATCTTGTCCATGTCAAATCTAGGGTCCTACAGCCAGGTAAGCCCTTTTGTACATACGGGAGAGAGTTGGACAGATTCAGGGGACCCTCCCAGTGGATAGTCAGGACAGTGGGGAGGTTACTCTCATGTCCTTTGTCCAGTTTCGCACCAGAGAAGGAGCCAACGGCTCCCAGGATTGGTTTGAACTGGACTCTGCACAAGGACACATGTTCCCCTGATGCAGACTTTTGGTCGCTGGCAAGTGCACCCACCCAGGCCGAATACACTAAATCCTGTCTGGGAGGTGGTCACACCTCCCCGTGACAGGATGCCTATTCTTCTGCCTTCCCCTGCTCGAGCTTGGCTCGGCAGCAGGGGCAGAAATGTGTCTATGGTTGGCATCAACCATTTTGGGCTGCCCGGGACTAGAAGGCTGGTACCGGGAACACCAGGGACCTCACAAAGCTTGTTTCTGAGGGGTGGAACCATACCTCCTACACCAGTTACAGGTGTGAGGGTATGATTCCACAATGTTTGATGCCAAACACAATAGGGTTACTTTCAGCTGTTTTGGAGTTGGTCATCATGCGGTCATATAATGCCACTCTATATGTCGTAACTGGCTGTAGCACTAACAACCAGGGAGAATGTACTCCGTAGGCTGCAGGGGTGTACTGCTCATGTGGTGGCACCCTCTCACTTAGAACCAAGCACCCTGCCTTCAGGTTTGTCAAGGCCTGCTATAGGGGTGACTCATAGGTTTTAAGTGTAGTGGCCCTTAGATATAGTAAACCTATATCTTAAGTTAGTGGTGCATGCACCAACTTACATAGGCTGCAATGGCAGGCCTGTAGATCCATTTTGCATGGCCTCTCATATGTGGCATAATACATGTTTCAACCCATTGGAGGCCTCGGGGGTACCTATGCCTTGGATACATGGGTACCATATACTAGGGACTGAAAAGGGTACCCGAGTTTCCAATCTGGAGTGTACCTAAGTGCATCATATTACATTTTAGGGAGAAAGCAGATGGACTGTGGTCATGATTAGCAGGATCCCAATCAAGCTAGTCAAAACAGTGTAACATGAATCCAAAAGTGAGGGTAACGATAAGAAGCAGAACCTACTTTCCTACAGCACCCCAAAACACAACTCTCTAGACCCCCTCAGGGATCGCGGTAGTGGGCCATCCCCTTTCATTCTCTCACTCATACATGTCCACAATAAAAAGTAAAAGAGACACGAAGAACGTTTGCAATATTTATTGCAACTACCTGCTCTATTGTGCAATAACAGTGCTGCAATCAAAAGACATATGCAAGTAAAAAATGTGGTTAGCACAATTAGAAAACTGTATACAATGAAAAGGCCTGTCGTAATAAAAGATTTGCCTGCAACTACCCTCACTATATAAGCACACTGTTATATTAGAGATCTTTGCGATTAGCAGGGGACTCCATACCTGGCATGAATAGGTAGTTGTTCTACATCTCAGGCACTGGAGCTCTCTTGTCTCAGAACCTTTGTTCTGACAGAATGTGTCCTCTCTTATTTCAAAACAACAAGTATTGGTTTATATGATAAGAGTTGCATGACCAAAACGGCAGCTGGATTTGTTTTTTTATGTCCAGGTGTTAGTGCCTGACCACAGAGAATACAGAGCACACTGTGCTTCGTCATTCTATGAAATGTTACGCCTCAACCCCAGCAGAAGAACTAAATACAAAAAAACATGTGCAGCCTTTTTGTGAAATAAGTGTGTAGCACAAAAACAAGCGTTTTGTAACGTGCAAAGCAAAAGCTGCCCACTACATGCAGTTAGACGAATATAAGGGAGAAAACACAGCAGGCCAAAAGGAAATACACAAGAGATTTTTTTTTTAAATGATGACATCTTGTGAGGCAATATTAACAAATGAACACAGTGTTTTCCTGCATTCCAGAGTAATTTGTAAGGACTTAGCTATTGATTCTTTAGCTCAGCTGGGAAGTATTTTAGCTGCTTTTTCGTTTAATAATTGTATATTCATAATTTGCCTCAGTAAAAAAATAGCAACCACAACAGAGCCCCTCATAACGCCATCCCACAATACTAAAACACCCCACAACCTAAGAGAACATAACTGCATATGTGTCATTTTAGGTTTTCTATTGGCTTATAATTGATATGTATTGTTGTGTTGGTGGTTTGTGTTGGTATGCAGTGTGGTATAGATGTGTTTTGTTGTTGATTTGTATTTTTATGTTCAAAGACAAAGACCACATCAACATGCAATGGGTAGGGCAGCTGGATGGTAGACTGGACTGTTACTGGATCATGATGTCGTGTTTTCAAAGCTATGAGTATTCATTGCTTTCCTGTATTGGAGCGGGGTTGGTGGAGTCCTGACTGATACAGGAACATCTTTGCAGATATGTAGTGCATAAGTGCATAGATCTAGAAGGTATGCTGTCTGATGGTATCCTTGCTGCAGGTGTGCCGAGAGCCATCAGAATTGGTAATCTTGCCAGCTAAATAGGCAGGCGTCCCAGTTATGATGACTTTGTAGATAGTGCAATGTGTTTGATGGTGGATGCCGTCAACGGGTGCCAGTGGTGCTCCAACAAGGTAGAGTGCAGTAAAAATATTTCCTCAGGCCATAATCATGGTTTTCTACAGCATGATAGATGCCATAAATAGAGGTCGAGGTTGGACTGCGGGGTGTCTGGGAGGTCCTGGAGTGGAGATGGGGGTTTCCACCATGCAGATGAAAAAGTACACAGGCTTGACCTGCAGTCCTCAAGTCATTTTCTTGGAGGAATGGTTTCCCTTTCTAAAGGAAAGAGAGAGCCCTTACAAGACTGGCATGTCGCCTCGCCTGACCCTAGTATTGGTACAGGCAGGTGGAGGCGTAAAGGGAGGAGCTGGAGGGAGGAGGTGAAAGTTGGTTGCACGCAAACACACGGAGAATAAAGAGCTTAGCGAATGAGCTCCCGTGTGCGACTCTTCTTTTGGGGACTAAATGTGAAATTGGCAACGAGGGTGGGATCGTTGTGACCCACCGCTTCTGCCCCCCCCCTCCGCTGCCGCGCCATTCAGCCGAGCGCGCTCGTCCAGCGCGCTGACATGGGGAAAGAGTGTGAGAAGCGACCTGAATCGCGTAGAGGCCCGCGCATTGACAGAGCGCCTTGTGAAGGACTGGAGCATAAGCCAAGGGGGAGTCCAGATCAGCGACTACCCTTTTTAGAAGCAGCAGACAATATCAGGGTAAAAGCCATACATGAAGACCCACGTCCTCCCCGGCGGCCATCTTTGAGTCAGGCACCGTGCATAGGGTGACATTAGCTTCTATCACGGCAGCCATTTTGAAGTCAGGCATTCACAGAAAAACTTCACAAGTCTGCTGATTCTTGCAAATAAAGCCTCATACGGCCAGTTGAGCCTGCATCCTTGCTCAAAATGTTAGTGAAAGCCGACTCCTCACGCCAATCTGCCACCGGATCCACCCAGCAAGCCCCACAACCGCATCCAAAGGTTTTGGGAGTGTCATACCTGCGCCGAGCCTCTAGAGTTGACGTCTGGGAGCAGCATGGGGCCCAAATGGAAGAGCTGGGTTGAAGACTTCGAGAACTTCATGACGGGGCCTCAAGTGAAGGACTCTAAGCAGAAGCTGATAGCTATGCGAAACTTGATAGGAAAAGACATTGCGCAGATCATCAAAGAACTGCCTGCTGCTAATGCCAACTCATATGAAGACGTCAAAGGAGCTCCAGACCGGAAGTTCCTCCACAACTAGACTACGAGCGATATACTTTTAACCTTGCCTCGCAAGAAAAGGACGAGCCAATGTGTGACTTCATTGCTGGCATCCGGCGCCTAGCCCGATACTATGAGTTCAACACTTTCAATACCGAAGATGCGCTTCGACTGCGCATTATTGAAGTGTGCCAGTCGGAATCACTATGCCGCCGATTGTTAAAGAAATACTATATGCTTGAAGAAATAGAAGAACTTACTCGCATTAATGATCAAGCAGAAGACCACGCCAAGAAGATGGAAGCCAGCAAATCTGAAAAAAAAGAACAAGCCTTATGAATGCAGTTTCACGCAGACTCGAGGCGCCGCTCTGACCGTCGCAAGCCTGGAAGATCGACGCTGTCCCTCCGCGCGACCTCCTTGCGCAACGGAACTCGAAGTAGTCAGACAAGCAGGTCAGCCTCAAAATGTTACAGATGCGGCTAGGACTACCCGCATTCAGGCCAGTGTCCCACCATAGGGCTGCAATGTCACCGCTGTGGAAGAGAAAATCACTTCGAAATGAGCGATGGTCGGAAATGAAGACATCCAAGCCAAGCACAGAAAACCACCACCATGCAAGAGCAGTACGGGGAAGAAAAAGCCACTCATCCAGTTCATCAAGGTCGAGCGCGCAGTCAGTCAGCTCCTACAGATCCAGAGGTCGACATCGGGTCCCAGAGGTCGACATCGTCTCTCACACCCATCTCGCAAGATAGCGATGAATACGTGTGCATGGTGTCAGATCCCGACAGACTACAGAAATACCCACGGTTGAACATTCAAATAGGGAGTCACTCTGCAAAAGTTTGTACTGGACTCAGGAGCGTCCCTGTACTACATCTGTGTCATAGAATATCAAAGCATGAAACCCTAGCCAAAACTGGAGCCAGCCGCTGTCCAAGTTTACACTTGCATTTCCAGGAAACCCTTACCATTTCTGGGACAGTTTCGCAAGACTCTGACCTATAAGGACCGACAAATACAAGCCCATATCCACGTGATTGAGGGTCCTGATGCGGCGGATTGCCTTCTCAGTCTACCGACAGCAGAACGCCTCAAGCTTGTCGAACTTCTGTACACGGTGGACGACTCCCCAGATACTGTCAACAAGTTTACAAATCTCTTCAAAGGTCTTGGGAAGCTTAACCAGTTCAAAGTCAAACTACACATCAACGAGCAAATATCACCGATAGCACAACACCACAGGAAGGTGCCATTTCACCTGCAATAGGCAGTGGATGACGAGCTACAAGACCTGCTGAGAACAGATATCATTGAGCGATCTACAGGGCCCACTCCCTGGGTGTCACCAGTGGTGCTTGTGCCCAAGAAAGGACAAGACAACAAAGTACGCCTGTGTGTGGACATGCGAGCCCCGAATACAGCTATTGAAAGGGAACGACACCCCGGACCCCACATCAGTGACATGATTGCACGTCTCAATGGGGCAACCGTCTTTTCAAAGCTAGATCTCAATAAGGGATACCACCAGCTGAAATTACATGAGAAATCCCGTTACATTGCCACCTTCACCACCCATCAAGGCCTTTTTCACTATAAGCGCTTAAACTTCGGAATATCTTCAGCCACCAAGATCTTTCAAGAAGATATCCGGCATGTAATCCAGGGCATCCCAAACGCTTTCAAATATAGCGACGACATCCTGGTCTTTGAGGAAAATCAAGCGGAACACGACAAAGCATTGGACCAAGTGTGCCATGCCCTACTCAATGCTAACCTCACACTCAACCCAGATAAATGTGAGTTCCACAAGTCCACGCTAAAATTTTATGGACATATCTTTTCCAAGGAGGGCATGAAACCAGACCCTGAGAAAGTGTCTGCCCTTGCAGACACTCCACAGCCACAGGACATCAGTGACCTCCGCTCATTCCTGGGGATGGCAAGTTACTGTGCCCGCTACATTAAGGACTATGGCACTATCAGCTACCCGCTCAGAGAACTTACTCGCCAAGGTCAGCAGTTCCTGTGGTCACCTGCGTGCGAGCACGCATTCAATAAAATCAAGAAGGCTGTGAGCGTTGCTATCAACTTAGCATACTTCGACACCAAAAGAAAGACTGAAATCACTGTGGACGCCAGTCCTGTAGGCCTGGGTGCCATTCTGGCACCATATGATAATGAAGCAGACCAACGTCATGTCGTCGCATATGCCAGTCGCAGTCTCCCCGATACGGAAAAGGCTTACTCGCAACCTGAGAAAGAGAGCCTCGCGGTTGTGTGGGCCCGTGAACACTTTCACCTGTTTGTATATGGGAAGCATTTCACACTCATCACGGACCACCAAGCGCTCATCACCATTTTCGGCAACCCGCGGGCGAAGATGCCCCCACGGATAGAAAGATGGGGTCTACGCTTGCAGGACTATGTTTACACTATTGTCCACAAACCTGAGAAAGCAGAAAACCCAGCGGACTACATGTCACGGCACCCACAAGCTCAAACACTAGAGCAATGGTCTGTAGCGGAGGAATACATCCACTTCGTCATTGACAATGCATGTCCTCCGGCAGTGCCACTAGAGGCCATTCGTGAAGCATCGTCTCAAGATTCCACCACCCAAGCCATCATGGTACGAATTCGCACCACTTCATGGAGACACCTGGACAACAGTCACCAAGACACAACCGACGACACTCAAGAACTTGCTGCTTTCAAACACGTCCAAGAAGAACTATCAATCAGCACGGACGGCTTACTACTGCGAGGTGGGAGGATAGTCATTCCTCAGCGATTGCGACAGGGAGTCATCAATTTAGCCCATGAAGGGCACAGAGGAGTTGTAGCCACTCCAGGAACGCGTCTGGTTCCCATCACTTGATCAGATGGTGGGGGCCACACTCAAGGACTGCGCCTCATGCCAGTTAGATGGGTCGGGATGAACCGCCGGCCCCATTGCAGGTGTCTGAGCTACCAGATGGGGTGTGGCAACAAGTTGCCATTGACTTCTTTGGTCCGTTAAAATCAGGCAAATATATCATTGTCATCATGGACGAATACTCTCGCTTTCCCATCGTGCATCAAGTATCCTCCACGAAAGTGACGGCTGTTATTCCGGTCATCGATGAAACATTTGCAGCCTGGGTAATCCCCATGGTAGCAAAAACAGATAACAGACCACCGTTCAATGGCCATGAATTTGCTGAGTTTGCAAAACATCTGAATTTCAAACATCGGAAGATCACCCCCTTATGGCCTCAAGCCAACGGGATGGTTGAACGGTTAATGGGGACACTCAAGACGACCATTCAGCAAGCAGAACTTGCACACCGTGACATTCAGCAAACGCTAAATGAAGTGCTGCGAGCATACAGACCACGCCACACAGTACCACAAACCAATGTCCTGCCACCCTGATGCTTGGGCGAGTTCCCCGCACTGGCTCCCCGCCTCAGACACTGTCATACAATCTCGAGCCGTGACCACCGATCATGATACTCTGGTGAAACTTGATTATGAGAAGAAATCAAAGATGAAAGACTATGCTGACCAACGCAGACATGCACGACGGACGGACATTCATGAAGGAGACTGGGTACTGGTAAAACGCGACCGAAGAACAAAAGCGTACAGTCGCTACCTAGCACACCCTCTGCGAGTCTCCAGCCGAAAGGGGACAATGATCATGGCTGAGTCTGAGGTAAACGGTTAACACAGAATATATCTAATTTCAAAAGATGCAACCCCTCTGTCTACACTCGAGTTCAGGACCGGGACTCAGGTACAGACTCGTTGAGTCAAGGAAGAAACAGTGACGGAGCGTGTCCCAGATCAGTGACGCCTGAGGGCACAAGCGACTGCCGTGCTCTGGAACAGGCGCAAAAACCAGCCATCCACGAAGAACAACCAAGCGACCTGTTTGACTCATTGAAGAGCTCTGAGAGACAGTAAGCACTATTGTACAAAAGGGGGAGGTGTCATGTCGCCTCGCCTGACCCTAGTATTGGTACAGGGCAGGCGGAGGCGGAATGGGAGAAGCTGGAGGAAGGAGGAGAAAGTTGGTTACAAGCGAGCACACGGAGAATAAAGAGCTTAGCAAACGAGTTTCCTTGTGCGGCTCTTCTTTGGGGGACTAAATGTGAAAAAGACCACAAGGATGAGATCAGTGTCCAGAGTGAATCTGGGTGACTTGGCATTAGGTGAAAGTTGGGGCTCAAATACATCCACGTTGATGTCGTTGAGTCAGGTGTGTACTAGTTGTTGCTTTTTGAACTTGAGAAAAGCAGTGATTCCTGCGGGACACTGAGCTATACTGGTGAGTAATACCAGGACAGAATACTTCTATTTAATCTTATATGAAAAAATTCTGGATGTGTTAGTCACATGACATCGTTTGCTTATAAATTCACGAGTCACTTTTAACCTTTGTTGTTTATTCGAGGTCCGCCTTATTTCCGAAATTATTATTGTCTATATGTGCAGTACAATAATGGATGCGTATTTTAATGCACACTATTGGGTTTACAATAATAGTGACCCTAGTGACTTTAACATGGATTTTCACCATTTTAAGATGACGGCAATTCGTACATGGCTTACTGTGACGCCTCTTGACATTCTATATTGCCACTTCTAACATCAGGTGTTCCTTATTTCTGAGCAGGAAATTAACAATGCCCGACAGCAGTAACTCGGTTTTACACCTGCAGCTGCTGAATTGACCTGTGCAGTGAGCTACCCAGCAATTGTTGGTGTTGAATACCAGAATTTAACTCCATCGTTATTTTTAAATTACCATGTGTGGAAAGCATATGATTTCTTGCGCTTTAGAACAAAAATTCTGTTGACTGGAGACATTGTCTTAAACACACGTCCTTTCTTTGTAAAAAAAAAATGGATGACATGGTAAACTGCTTGGGACCTAGATCGGCTATATGATCTAACCGATGGGGGTGGTCTTATAACTATGTGCGCCTTTAATACTCACAGGGTCACATAAAAATTGTTTTTCGACTGTGTGTTTTTTACAAACATCTAAAACTTAGCAGACAATTACTTCCTGCTGTAATATTGGCATTGTATGTGCTTTTTCTAAGATTTTGTAACTACACATATTTATGCATATACCGTAAGGCTATATTCTAATGCTGAGTGTACTCATGACACACACTAGGACTTTAGGAGGCACTTATCTTCCTTTACAATCCTCTAAAACAATGAGTGGTATTTATGAGCCAAGGCTGCACGTCATCGTATACATTTATACGGGGCACGCTCCGATGAAGCCGGCCATACTGACCAATGACAAAGTGTTGTCCTTGCCATTGTGGACGGATAAGGATGGCACAGTATAAACAACATTGTCATCTTGAATGCTCCTGGTGAGCATCTGTGAATGCACGTGATATATAGTTATATTGGTTGAAGCTCCATTACCTGTGAACTGTATAATATCCTATGACACAGATTAAACAAAAATTTTACCTTGAATACTCTTGGTGAGCATATGTGAATATACATGTAGTATAGGTATATTGGTTGAAGCCCCCTTACCTGCGCACTATTGTTGGACTTGGCCCTTTTCCCTGCAATTTTTTGTTTTTTGCTCCCCTAATTCAGGATGTCCCACATCGTAATAAAGTTGTATAGGGCCTGTGAGGTTGAGATGCCCTGTGTAATATTAAAATCAATGCTCTCTTCCCCCACCATGGCTGCCACTGACCCCTGCTACCGCAGCGTGGTCTTGTTAGATGCACTCTAGTACCCAGGAGCTGGCTGGAACCCCTAAACATTGTAGCAATGCCAGCCTGTCTGCCTGCCCATAGCTAGAGTGAGGAAGCTCCTGGAACCTTCCAGAATAGGGGGGTGGTCACCAACTGCCCACTGCCAACTGCCAACTGCCACTATAAAAGAAAAGGGAGGGAAACTTTCTGGCAGTTGGGGCATCACTGACCTGGGGGACCCTACGCAGAAGACTTAGGCGGTAGGGCCTAGTCAGGAACCTATACCACTGGGGGTGACAGGGTTTAGGCGCTGCCCACCAAGATGTGTGAGAAGCACTGAACTAGCCAACTGATCTTGCCCGGCGGGAGGGGAGCCCAGGGACCACCTGAAGAGATCTGCTGAAGAAACTTGACAAGCCTTCAACTCAAACCCCTCTTCTTCAAGTAACTTCAACCAAAGGGCGCCAGAACCAACAAGCGCCAAGAAGGAACTTCCCTGCGCTAACCAGGACTACTGGGGATCAGCCAGGTACTGTGCTGTGCCAATTCTGCCCCTCTGTCTGCCCTGTGGCCCCAGCGCTGTCCTACCCATCTCCTCTGCTGTCTTGCCTGGACTGTCTGCTACGCGCTCTCATTCTCTAGCGCTAGCATCCTGAACTGCCTAGCCAGCTGGACTGCTTGACCTGTGCAACCGAATTGTGCTGCCCTCGATCGCTCCCCTCTGTGCCTTGGAGAAGCGCTGGACCCCTGCAGCCTGCTGCCTGCTGAAGCGCTATTGCCTGCTGACGTGCTATTGCCCATTGGAGCGCTGTGTCCCCCGAGGCGCTGTAAATTGGCCTCAAGTGCTCACCTGCTGGGTCCTGTGGAGCGCTGGTAGGGAAGAACCCGTGAGGAACTTTCTAGCACTCCTCTTTCCCGTGAGGCGCTGTAAATATCGAGCGCTGTGGGCACCGTGAAACCCCCCTCCCGACTGGCATCTGCTCCGGCGGCCCCCGACGCCAGGAGAGGGCCGCCGCCGTGCTGTTGTGGGCCGTGCCCTGCCCGAGCGTGAAGAGTCCCCGCGGCGGCCTCCGGAGCCTTGGGGAAGGCCGCTGCGAACTGCAAGCCGGCTGCCGTGAATTCCAGTCAGGCCGCCGCTACTCCAGAGCGGGCCACGCTAGGCCTGACGAAGCCGACAACCAGCCCCACGTGATGGGGGGCTCAGACCATGCCCCTATGAGGCATCGCGCAGCGATAGGCTGAAGCTGCCGCGCCATCCAGTACTGCCTGCTGGATGCCCGCTGTGGCAGAGCCTCCATTTGCGCCTTGCACCTGATTGGTTCCAGGGCCGCCCGCGTCATCACGGACCCGGGAACAGGTCACCACCTCACCGGGGGGCTCCTGGAAGACCGAAGGCCCTCCCCACTATGAGACACCATCGCAAGGGGCCCAGAGAGGCCCGAAGACCAAGGTAACCCACCGGGGAGGAGGGCGGAAGGCCGTAGGAGGCCCGAGTTCGCCCCTCCCCTGGGGAAGACTGTTGCTGGGCCCCGTTGGCCCTAATTGGCCTGTTAATGTACTGGACCCGGGCAAGAGCCCTGCAGGACTCCCTTGAGGCCTGCGTTGGTTGGAAATAGCCCCTGTTGGGGAACAGATTGTTCACGCTTGCCTTACGCTGGCCCAGAGGGTTATGAATATTTCTGGCCTGATGAAATGTTCATTCCTGATTAATTTTACCTAATGCAATGGTTCACTTCTACTTATTGGAAGGTTATTCATCCCTGATGCAATGTTTATAATTACTTGGTGAAATGTTTCCTCTTGTCTAACAAGATGTGGCCTGGTATGTAGAGATCCGACTATTCATAATTCATGGAATGTTATTTAAAGGTCTTTCTCAGGAAATTTCTTGCAGGTGCTGACTAGGAGCAGGGCTGTTACCAGGCCTACCGTTATTTAATATTTTATATTTATTTATTTAAGTATTTATGGCCGGATAATGTAAAACATGTGCTTCTAAGGGAAGGAAATAAGTCAATACTGCTGTGATTTTTGATTGCCCTGATTTTGGTCTTAGATAAAATGTATTGATGTGAATCAAAACTTACCGGTGTGGTCTCAGTCTTTGCGTGCATTCATTGTCTCAGGGGACGTGTGTGCTGTGTAGTCACTTAACACCTGAGCTTTCGGGTGCCTACCTGCTCTTGCCAGGCTACCCCCGGGGAACTGGTGACCCCAGAACTTACAACTATATGATATCCTACGATAATGTAGAGAGGTCTCTTCAGCATTCTCTCCCTCCTGGTCAGATTCTCTAACAGCCTCACTGTGGGTTACCATATCATAAAGCTAATTGTCATCTCCCTCCTTGTTTGATTGCTGTAATATGACAATGTTTAGATATTACCTCAAACACATCTTATAATGTTTTATATTGACTAATATTAGCAACTCAAAATGCCATGTATATATGTAGGCATGCACATTTAATGGATAGAAACAACCATGTTATTACATTACATAGATCTATGGTTTTAGATAATGCTGACTACATAAAGGTCGTGGAAACTTGGACCTTCTGACAATTGGTTGAAGTCTACAACGTTTTTTAATACTTTTTCTATCTTTTCAAAAATCATTATTTTCCAACTAACAATGGTGTTTCTAGCTCAGTTTGTGTATTTCAACAGTATATTATGAACTGATTTGCTCCATTGAACACCAATGAAATTGTCCCTGTTGTGATAATAATTGTATATAGGCCTAGACATAGATGTAAGCAATGTTTAAACAATATCCGTTATTACAATAAGGATTATATATCCCAGTAACAAATGTATATATGTGTGTTTCCTCTTAATGTAGTGAGTGTGCTTTTCTGTATGTATAAGAATAATTTTATAAAAATCGCATTTGTATGTTTTCTTGATAGCCCTAAAGAAGTCTCTTCGTGAGGCAAAACGTGTTCGCTATGGACCTATGATTTTAAAAATAACTCAATAAAGAAAAACCCTTTTAAGAAATCAACATCTGGAATTTGGACATCTTCTTGTGTGCTTACTGCTTCTTTGATATTCTTCAGGCAATTGCTGAATATCCCAGCCTGGGCTAGGTGCAGGCATTGTTTAAAGCATTGGATGTAGGGAGCAGAGATTACTTTTAAATATGGTGGTGAACTGAGGGCACATCGTGGAAGTTTGGTGTTGCTAATTGTGAGGAGAGGCCCATATAGGGGTTGAATGTGGCAGGGGAAAAGATGGGGATTTAGGTTGCCCCAAAAGTCATCAGTATCTTCTTGGACCTAATTGTGCTCATGTGAATCAAAGAGTCTTTGCTGGATGGCTGGTAGAGAGCCAGAAACACATTTTCAGAGAATTTATTTCAAGACTTCCGTACCTGGAAGAACATTGGCTGGTAGATACCACTGAAGGGAGTAATGATGTCCTGTAATATCAAGAGGTGGGTTTCTATTTATCTTTGGTCAGGTGGGTGTCTTCTATGACTTGTAAGCAGGCTCCGAGCTGAGGTTCAATTTTAAACTGGATTGATAGTCATGCAGGAAATGATTGGCTTTCATGTGATCTCGAACTTTGCGCATTTCAATAGGGTATATCCATACAGAGCCATTTCTACAGAAAAAGATTAATTCTGCAGTTCAGCTACGCCACCGTGGATAATAGAAAACAAGCTCTATAGTTTTGACGTTCATTTTAAAGTCAATTACTGTGGTGACTGTGCGGAACCTAAACTTCAAAACTCACTATAGACTTCATGTCAGGTGGTGTGTTTGGATGCATGATTAGTACTGTTGGAAGGTGGATTATTGGGTGGGGTAGGCAGGTGCCTAATACCAGCAACAAGCCATCAACATAGTAATGGGTCCTAGATAGGGTCTCTATAAATTATTCTCTTACTTACTCAACCCTTGGTAGCTGACACCTAGGCTTCACATAGGAGACAGGTGTGTAAAGCATTTAAAACACACACATAGAGCAAATAAGTAAGACACAACACAATAAAATTTCCACACCAATTTACACTACTAGAAAGCATTTTTATCTTTACAATGACACCCAACCATGAATATTCAATGTAAAGAACTTGAGATATGTATTTTTAAAGAATAAACACGTTCTTGTGTTTAGAAACCACTAGCACCACTTCTGGACATCTGGTGACGCTTGACCCGGACAAAGTCAAAGTTTCAGGCCAACCATGATGGAACTCTGCCTGGATACCCCTCATGGTAGGCTTCGGTCAAAATGTAGAAATGTTTTGGGAGCTCTTTCTGCCGAGGGCCCTTGCTGCTCTCCACCAGTCCCAATTCGGTGAGGGTTCACTATCTTGACTTTGAGGGAGCTCCCGATCAAACTCTGGAAGTTGGACCTCTGGTGCTCTTCAGCGAGATGAACTTGGAATCCGGGCTGGGTCATGGTTGATGGTGGCCAGCTTGGCTCTCGCTGTTGGGTCGGTCACCTCCTGGAGCTTTTTCCCAAAGTTCCTCAAACATCTGGACATCCTTCCAGAAGGTCTCTTGGTGGGTTCCAAGTTTCCTAAACATAAACCCAAGGGTCGGAAATCTCCTAGATGGTCCTTGCAGGCCTGGACTTCACTTCTCATAATGCACTCTGTCAACACCTTAAAACGTCACTGGACACACTCCTGGAGGGGGACTCCAGCCAGAACAGGGTCAGTTATGCTCGGTTAACCTGTAGCTGCAGAGACTCCTCTCCTTACTCCTTCTTGAAGCAAGGCAAAGAGATGCAGTTCCAGATAGTGCAGCAGGCACAGTCTTCACTAGGCAGGCCCTTGGGTGCCCATCAGGATTCCAGCAGGACAATCATCTTTCTTCTTGTAGTTTGAGACAACAGAATTGAGAGGCTCTGCACCTCTTTCATATTTATCCAGTGTTCTCTGACAGAAAGCAGGGGAAGCACCGCCTGTCCGTTGAGGTGCAGGGCAACAACCCAAAACATGATAACCTCCTCCAAAGGGTGGAATAGTCTTGTCCCAGAAAGCGCTATTCTCTCAAAATCCATCATGGCTGAAATTTCAGCAGCGCAGCAAGAGCTAATTAAACCACACTCAGAGTATAGCTTATTTCTATAAATCCCCCACTCACATCTGTGAATTCCTTCCTATAGCCTCCTTTCGGCAAGGAGAGGTGTTGGCCTTGACTGACAGGCTTGCTTGACTAGTTCTTCCTTTGAAGCTGATGCTTTATTGCCCAGCCCCTGCTCTGGTGTTCCTGTGTCCCACAGAGCTCCCTCCATCAGATAGCCTCTGCCTGGCAAAGTCACTTAACACCTAATCAAGGCAGCCTGGTTAATCCCCTCAGGGCTGACCAATCAGGGACAAATGCTAGAGGTTGGATTTTGGCTTACAGAAAAGTAAATCATATAACTTCTTTTCCAGGGTTCCTAATATGCAAAAACGAATTTGTTTGTTATTTCACAATGCCCATAGAAACAAAGTTGTATTTGTAGTGAATTTCCTACACTGGGTAAAAATAAAATGGGCAGCTTTCACTTAACAGGGTTTAGAAAACAACTTTTATAGGGATGCTGCTTATGGTTACATGACCACCCCCACCCCTGGAACAACCAGGGGGACCTTGGGGGTACCCACAATGTAAAAATAAGGTAGATTCTCATTTTTGAAGTACTAATACCGCCAATGACGAACTTGCAGTGAATTGATTTTTAAAAGCAGTGCTGCAACACAGGCTGCTCTTAAAATGACCTCAGGCTCTGAGCAGGGAACGCAAGTCAGCAAAGGCAGCGGGCCTCTAAACTGTCATGCCCTATTATGTACTAAAGACTTATAGGTAGTTTTCAGCCCCTGGCCCTATTATCTACTAGGGACCTATAGGGTAGGTCATGAAAATTATGAGTGTACCTCAATGTATGTGTTTGTGTTTAACATAGCACTGGCCCTAGCCTGACTAGCAGAGCCCAGGACACAGTCAGAGTTAGATACCACCAGTTCCATTCAGCACCAGAAAATCGGGGTGAACAGTCAAAAAAGAGTGACTTCCCAACAAGTACACAAGGGTCACTCCCAGTATGTTGTTGGGCATCTGTTTGTTCTAGGGCTTTCCTTCTCGACATTAAGAAGAGGAATATCTGTCGGGTTACAAACAAAATATATGAGCATGTACAAAATCGGATTATTCACAGAGGGTGGGGTTAAGAATCCACCTCAAGTAATATCCACAGTTCTTGTCAGGGTGAAACACTAATATGACTGAATAAACCTGAGCTCGACCCACCTTGTCGCTCTGACAGACAGTACAGAGACTTAACTTGAGGCAATATGTAAAATATTATGCAGTACTAAAACAGTAATAAAGTTGACATGCAAAACAATAGGAATACCAAAATAAATTAGCAATAGAGCTTATATTTTAATACACACAATGGCACCAAAATAGGAAAAATCCAATAACGGGAAGAAAAACATTTTAAAGATTTTCAGAAGAAATAGCGAAGAGAAGCACATAGTGAAAACAATAGTCAATGTTCAAAGTAGAACAGGACCTAGATGCAATTTGACCATGAACACAATAGAAAACAGTTTGGATACATTAACCAGGTTCAACATTTTACCTTCTAAATATCTTTTGAGTCTCAATTCACCCCTTGACTACAATTTCTAATCCTCCCAGCACTTCAGGGGAGGTTTTAGAGACTCACAGGGTGGCAGGAAGCAGGCAAAGGCCAACAGGAAGGTCCAGTGCAGTTCATGTCCATTTGCCACTGGTCATCTGGATAGTTACAGGAAAAGGGCCTACTGTAGCTTATTCTTTTTTTTTTTTTTTTTTTTAAGTTTGAAGTTTATTGAAATATAAAGAAACAAAGACAGAAAATGAAGAAACAATCAAGAGTTATGAAAAAATGAGACCAATCTTACATAATAGTGAATTACGTTGGGGAAACTGAAGCATAAAATATGAAAAAATAAATAATGAATATGAGGAACATAGGGGAATGAGGAGATATCTGAAAATATGAGAATGGATAAAAAATATGATAAAATACTAGCTGTAACAGATAGTATATTAAACGAATAAATTAAGGTAATGCATTCATGGAGGTTTACAAACTTCAACAGTACGAATCGGAAGTGGTGGAGGAGGTTTAGCAACTGTGGATAGATAGTCAGTGAGGGGAAGCCATAAGAGATCACGTTTGATTGCTAAGGAGATAGGAGAAACAAAATTAGTGTCAAGTCGGTGATTAAAGCAAACTGCGTTCCACCATGCAGTAAAAGAAACATCATTAGCTTGTTTCCAGTGTGATGTAATATGATGGAAAGCAATGGCTATGCATAGATCAAGTAATTTTTGGTTGGAGTGGGAATCAGCGAGTGTGGGAGAGAGGGAACCTAAGAAAATATGTGAAATGGAGAATGAAACCGTAATGTTGAAAATTTTTTGGAGCTGAAACCATACTAAGTGCCAGAAACGTAATATGGGAGGACATTCAAATAACATGTGTTTCAAATCAGCTGAGGGGAAATTGCAGGACCAACAAGTAGATGGAGTGTCTGGGGAAAAGGAGGACAGGAATAATGGAGTGAATAGAATACGATTATAAATAAAGAATAATGTTTGTGTGGTATTTGCAGCTCTGGATGTACTATGAATTTTAGACCAAATTTTGTCCCATAAAATAATGGACCATGTGTGAGATAAATCTTCCTCCCAAGCCAACTCAATCTTAGATTTTGTACGATCAGCAGAGGACTGTAAAGATTTATAAATAAATGACGCAGAAAGAGATTGATCAATAGCATTAGAAATCGAAAGATGTGTGGTAGGGATAGAGGTAGAGGTTGGGAGTGAAGAAAGATATTGAGTAAGGGATGGAAGTAACGATAAATATTGTTTACGGGATGAGGCAGGTAATGAGAATTTTGCTTGAAGGTCTTGGAAAGAAAGAGGTTGAGTATCTGAGAGAAGTTGTGAGATCCAGTTTAGACCATGGGAATGCCAGGATTTCCAGTATAAGGAACGATTACGAATTTTGAGGAATTTATTGTGCCAAATAGGTTGAGCGTGGGTGGAGGAGGCAGATGGGTATGTGGATATTAAGTATGGACGAAGAAGAGAGCAGGAGTGAGATATGATGGGGGAACAAATGGATGATACCTTAGAGGTAAAGGAGAGGACTTCTCGAAAATCATAAGGGTGAAGAAGAGAGGATTCTAATGTGAGCCATAGGGGAGGAATGCGAGGAAGATCTGAAGAAAGCCACCTCATAGATTGTTTTAAAGAAAATGCGTTATGGTAAGACTTAAAGTGGGGGAATTTGACACCACCAAGGGATTTGTCTTTTTTCAGGGAAGAAAGTGCTATCCGAGATTTTTTGCCTTTCCATAAGAATTTTAATAGAAGGGAGTCGATCGATTTGAAGTAATGATCTGGAATACGGACGGGAATCATGGAAACAGAATAGAGGACTAAGGGAGCTAGCATCATTTTGATGGAGTCTAGTCGACCCCACCAAGAAAGGAATAGAGGGTTCCACCGCGTTATTGATGTATTAATTTTGGTAGAAAGAGCTTCGAAATTAAATTTAAGAGTGTCTGGAATACGGGGGGCAAACCAGATACCTAAATATTTGATCTTTATGGGCTGCCAGGAAAAGCCAGAAGATTCAAAGAGATGTTTTTGGCATAAGGGATTTAAAGGTAAGATTTCACATTTATCTGTGTTAAGACGATAACCTGAGACGGTAGAGAAAGAAGAAACTTGACGAAGGAAGGAAGGGAGAGTTGTTTGAGGGTCCGAGCAATAAAATAAAATGTCATCAGCGTATACAGATAATTTAGCTTGCTGGTGAGGGCCATATTGGAAACCAGTGATCGTGTCATCAAGTCTAATCTTAGTTAAAAAGGGTTCTAAGGCTATAATAAACAGTAGAGGGGATAGTGGGCATCCTTGACGAACCCCTCTTTGAAGAGGAAAGTAGTCGGAAACCATACCATTGGCAAAGATTGACGCATGGGGGCTAGAGTATAGTAGTGATATTAGAGATATGAATTTAGGAGGGAAGCCAAACCATTGAAGAGCTTGGAACATAAAGTCCCAACCAATTCTGTCGAATGCTTTTTCAGCATCGAGGGAGATAGCAGCAAGGGGGGAAGAAAGGGATGGGGCTCTACTCAAAATATTAAAGAAAACACGAGAATTATCTGAAGATAGGCGACCCTTAACGAAACCGGATTGCTCAGGACCTATAAGTTCTGGTAATAAGGGATCTAGTCGGAGAGCTATAATTTTGGCGAAGATTTTATAATCAGTGTTTACTAGTGATATGGGACGGTAGTTCTTACATAGGGTATGGTCTTTATCTGGTTTAGGTATCAAACAAATCAATGCTTCTTGGAAGGTTCCTTGAGAGGATCCGGAGGCCGCAAAAGATTGGAATAGGAGATGCAATTTTGGGAGAAGAAGGGAAGAGAAGTAAGTATAGAATTCAATGGTAAAACCATCGGGCCCTGGGGCTTTACCTCGACGAAGAATAGAGATTGCATGAGAAATTTCCGATTGGCTAATGTCCAAATCTAATGATTGAAAATCAAGATGGGATGCTTCTGGAGAAGGGATATTTTGAAAGTATGAAAGGAGATCTTGAGGGTCGGGAATAGATTCGGGAGTGTAGAGATTTTGGTAAAAGGAAACAAATTGAGCCAGTATGTCTTTATCTTTAAAGAAAGACACTCCATGTGGGTTTTGCAAGGATTCAATTTTTGTACGTTCTTTACGTATCTTAAGGTAATTGGCCAGGAGCCTGCCCATCTTGTTTTGTCCGCCGTAGTAGCGGGAATTGCATTTTAGGAGAGAGTTAGAGGCAGCATTGGTGGTAAATTTATTGAAATCAAGTTTGGCTGAAATTAATTCACGTAGAGAAGCTTCAGAACTTGAGTTATAGTACGTATATTCCAATTTTTTAATTTTATCCAAGAGTTGAGTTGACTTAGAGATTGATTGTTTTTTCTTTTGGGAGACAAAATTAATAATAAAACCACGTGCAGCTGCTTTAAACGAGTCCCAAATCATAACAAAAGGAGATTCAGGAAGGTGGTTAAGTGTAAAAAATTCAGTGGAAAATTGCCTAAATTGGGTGCAAAAATCAGAATCAAGAAGTAGGGAATTATTAAATCTCCAACGGCCTGAATGAGGGGAGTAGGGAATAAGATCAATGTCCACAAAAACGGGAGCGTGGTCTGAAATGAGAATGGAGCCTATATCTGAGTGAATGGCAAGTTGGGCCAGAGGTTTGCTAAGGAAAAGGTAATCAATACGTGATTGGGAGTGATGTGTGGGGGAGTAGAAAGAGTATTCTCTGAGGTCAGGGTTACAAAGCCTCCAAATGTCAACTAATGCATTATTCTGTATAGAGGAGATAAACTGGGTATGCATTTTGGAAGGAACAAATTTAACTTTTGAATTTCTATCGATAAAGGGATCATAAATTTGGTTGCAGTCACCGCCAAGAATAACGTATTGGTCATTGAGGGTAACCAGTTTGTTCGAAATAGCAGGCCAGAACAATTTATCAACGCCAGTTGGGGCATAAACATTAAAAATAACTAGAGGTATTTTGTCTATAAGAAGATTAACAATTACCCAACGACCATCATCATCGCACTCTTGAGATACAATTGAAACATTTAACTTTTTATGACAGAGTATAACAGTACCATTTTTCTTACCTACAGCAGGTGAATAAAAAACGTGACCCACCCAACATTGTTTAAGTTTAGTAGACTCTAAATCTGTGAGGTGGGATTCTTGAAGAAGGGCTACATCTGCCTTAAGTCTGGTTAAATGTGTTAAAACTCGTTGACGTTTAATGGGGTTATTCAACCCCTTAACATTCCAGGTGACTACTCGGAATGTACAATATCATGAGAATGATATACGAGAAAAGAGAAAGTGGAATAGAAAAGTAGTTGAGAAATGTTGAAAGAAGTAGTAAGATTGCAAGAACATATGTATGAGAGAGATAGAGAGAGAAAGTGAGAGCAAGAAAGAGAAGAAGAGATAAAGAAAGGAATATAAAGGAAGATAAGAGAGAACAAGTCAAGAGAAGAAACATAACAACAAATACAAATGAGAACTAGGGGGTGACGACGCCAGAAGAGGACGACATCAACAACAGAAACTCACGTCATCGAACACCGGAGGAACCAGCTTAGGATCAATTGAAGGGAGCAGAAACTACACCGGGACGGGGAACAGAAGGAGAGGATCTGTGATGAGACAAAAAATGGAATAGATAAGTTAAAAGTACATAAGGACGCCAAGTATAGGAACTACGCGACAGTAGAATGAAGTAAACAAAATATATATGGATACAATAAGGTAAGGGGAGTCGATACTAGGTACAGTAGGGAAATAAAGGGGTAAAAAATTTTAGTCAAATCAGGAAGACACATAAATCATTAAACTGGTCTTGCAGTGTCCATGTTGATGGTTTCATGGTGACGGAGGAATTCTTCAAGGACTCGTGGGTCTTCAAAAGTCGTTGTCTTTTCTTTATACGTAACCTTGAAGAGGCAAGGATGAAGGAGACCGAATCTGGCGCCAAGATCTCGCAATCGTGGTCGTAGATCGAGAAATTGTTTCCTGCGGTCAGCTGTCACTTTGGCTACGTCTTGAGATAGATACAGACGGTGACCTTCCCACATAATCTGCTTCTTCGCTTTGGCTGCTGAAAGTACCTGAAGTAAGTCGGTATATTGTAGGAAGAGCATGATGACTCCGCGGGGCTTGGAGGAAACTTTCGGACCCAGTCTATGAGCACGTTGAATGTTGAGTGTGACAGAAGATGGAAGATCCAAAATTTTTGGTAAAAAGGTTTGGAAGAAGGAGGTTGGATTGGACCCTTCTGTGAGCTCTGGAAGATTATAAAGGCGCAGGTTATTGCGACGATTTCTATTTTCCAACTCCTCAGTCTGTCGTCTTAAGAGAGAGACATCCTTCTCCAATGAGGAAATTCTTGAGCAGGAAGATTGTAGAGCCTCCGTTGATTGTTCCACTATCAGGACTCTGGATTCGAGAGTGGACCATTTATCGTGAAGAAATTGCAGTGTTTTAGTAGTTTCAGCCATGAAGGGTTTAAGTGCTCGAAGTTCTTCAAGAATAAGATCCATGGAAGCGGATGATGACTCAGAACCTGGAGATGGTGGATCTTTCTTGTGACGCTTCGTGGAGCCAGGTTGCAGAAGTTTACTGGTGACGGTAGTCTTAGGAATAGCCCCACGAGTGACCTCCGCTTTAGAAGGAATGGTGTCCTCCATGGCCTGCGTCGTCGAGTCAGAGTCTGAGGAAAGATGTGGCTTGGTTTTGGTAGTCGTGAGCTTCTGAGTGCGCAATTTCCCCATATATGGTATGGGAGATAAATAATAATGTTCCTGTAGGTTCAGAAGATAGAAGCTCTGTGGTGAAAGTATTCCTCAGCAAGAAAAAATATCAGTGCTGTGAAAGGTAGAGCACAACACATTGATGTCAGAACCTTGTTGCGCAGAAGAAAGTAAAATGCGTCACACAAAAGACATCATTAAAATAAAGGTGTACTCAAAAAGACTGGAACAGCACTGTATAATATGAGCATGAAGAGAAAAATCGTCTGTATCATGTGTGGAAACAGATAGACGTTGTTTAGGATAAACAAAAACAAATGATATCCTTTCTTGTAGGTTCCATTGAAAATGCCTTTGAAAAGCGGCGCCCAGATGAGGAATTCAGCCTGAAAGCAGCGCTCAGCGTGAAGAAAGCGTGACGAAATAGGGGAACCACAGGCTGAAAAACGCTAACATGAGGATTCAGTTAATGAGGAACATCAGTATTATGTATATCTTCTTGCCGCATTGAGTAGCGTTGACAAGGAGAGCACCGCACCGCGGTGCAAGTCCTCCGCTGACAGAAAACGGAGACGCGGCAAAAGTTCAAAGGAAATGGCGGCCGCCTGAGAGCGCGCCGCGTCAGTCACGAAAAGTCTGCATTTAGACGGAGTAGAGGGACGCAGGTGGTGTCAATCTGCTCACCTCATACTCCGATGCAAGAAGATGAAGTCGGCGTTCGAAAGGGTGCAGTTTAAGATAGGAAAACTGCTGGCATCGGCGTCCGATGTCCGGAGCTCCGCAGTCAAGCCGCCATCTTGTGCGGCGTTCAGGCCACGCCCCCACTGTAGCTTATTCTGACCCTATAGTTTTAACATGAGGTTAGCCTTATGACCCTTGGAATCCACTTCTTTGTCCAAGGTATAAAAGGGAGAGCAGGTTTAGTCGTGTAGGGTCTCATCAGGTCTATGCCAGCAGTTTGAGTTCTCTTCTGATCCTTCACAGGTTAAGGAGTGTTCTGACGTAGGTACCTGGAAGAGTCACATTTATGCCTGACACAAAGTAGTGGGTGGGAATTACCCTTGTGGATGCCTTAATCAATAGGTTAAAGGTTCCCGGGGCTAACCCTACCCACTATGGACATTTCAGTCACACTACACATGAGATCTTAGGTCTGGGGGTATGTGTAGGGTGTGTACTATGGTATAGGCCTGGGCAGAGCTCACACACTTACTGAAAAACTCAGCGAGATTCAATGGAGTTCTGTGAGCAGGTGGAATATAGTGTGCATTCAGTGAAGTTCACGTCTGTCCCCGGCTCTGCCCAGAGGTAGAGTGCAGTGAAGTGTGCCTCTGGCCACTGTTCTGTCCACAAGTTAAAGCACTAAAGTCTGTCTCAGACCCTGCTCACATAAGTGCAGTGGCGTGTACCTCTGTCTCACACACACCATATAGTGAAGTCTTCCATGGCACTGAACGTACTATCTACCAGACTTGTGTAAGGTGCATGCTGCCATTAAGACCCTGCAGTGGAAGTTGCCCCTTCCCACACAAATACAGAACAGGAACGTAACCTTACAGAGAAGAGGGGGGTATGCTTTCTGATGTGGGTCATGGTGTGACCCCTGAATCTCACTGGAGGGAGGCAGGTCTTGGAGGGTCAGCCACGGTAGGCAGCGCACATCTAACAGAAAAACAAGTACATCACAGACTACAGCAGAAGAGCACTAATACCTCTGACAAATGGGACCTTTGACTTCAAAATTTAATTTTTAAAATGTATTTGTTTATGTGTTATCTCAAACAAATGGGTTCTGAACAGAGGAAATGTGTGAAACAAAGCAAACAGCCATCCATTCAAGAACTGTGGTAGCATAACGAGCAGATAAAAAAAAACTGAAACAGGGGCTTCACGAGCTGCTAGTAAAAGGAGGGGGAGGGAAATGCAGGAAAAATACGGCATGTCAGAATTTTTTGTCATGTTTTGGCAGAGGCGTTGCGCTAAGATGTGTGTGTTAGGGATACAAGGCTGACAACAATATGCTTGCACTGCAGTAATGGGGGTGCATGTTTGGGGACATTCTAGGTTTAACATGAGTCAACTTATTACACAGGAGTCCAGACTGAAGGGGAGAAGGATTCCCTTTGACATGGTACACTTGGGGGCCCCTTAAGAAGGCCTAGTAGTAATGTTAACAACACATTGGTCCCTGCCCCAATCCTAATTGCTCAAGGTGTTGTTTGGCACTCACTCTTGGATGCTGGTTCTGCCCGGGAAGCAGTGCTGCAGCAGCAGGTGGTCTGCCTGGGTTGAGGGACAGCAGGGAGCAGTGCAAGGAGGTGGAACGGAGGAGAAGCATGTTCTGCTCAGGAAAGGAAACCTGTAGGAGATTGAGAGACTGCAGAGATATGTCCAAGTGGGCCGCAGAGTGCACTGTCAGCTCTGTTGGCCTGGGAGTGTGGGAAAGGAAGCACCTTCTGCGAATCTAATCACATCTGAGTAGAATGATGAAGTGCATTGGGTCTACTACTTAGAGCCTCTCTGCTGGAACATGGTTACATCATCATAGGCAAGTGCCACACTGTTACTGGAGAGCAGTAAAAGAGCAAACTGCTTGTCACACAATGCATGAATGAAAACAAAACCAGCTTGTTACATATTGATAGTATTTCAGATGTGACAGTGCATGGCGCGCGGGAGTACACCGTAAATATTGGAGTTTTTTCAGAACTCCAGGAGGAGTGCAGAGTGGGAAACCTTCACAGCCCACCCCTACTTTGGTGATCCTAGTATTCTCCCACATACAACACTAAATTTAGTTTGAAGCAGGTGTTTTACCCACACCAAATACTGATGTCTAGTATCACAAAAAGCAAGAACTGTTTTGGCATCCTCTTTCAATCCTTTGCAGGGTGCTCCAAGTGTAAGGTGTATACCCAGCAGATTTGTCAAGCAGGCTTTGACACTACACTTTCAAAAAGACAACCACTGAGATGGGAGCCTTGCTGGCTTCAGGGACAATGGAAAGGTATTGTCCAAGTGTCCGCTAACATTAACCTGTGATGAGGAAAGCCTCTATTTTAAGTGAGCCCCTGGTGTTAGATGAAAAGTCCCAACTGACCTGTTGAGCAGGATGTGACGTTTAAGCAGTATTTGACACTTTAATGTCAGAAATGATGCTCACAGCCCACCCTGCATATTCTGTTAGGTTCAGAGAAATTATATCTACCCATGAAGGTCAGATTAATGTTGGCTCCTTGGCGGCATTACAGACCCATTCACACATATTAGAATGCTAAATACTGCAAGGCAGGATATGGTGAACAAATGTAAATGGGCTACCATGTGCTTTGGGGAAAGAAAAGATGACTTTCTAAAAGTTACTTTCTCTTAATATTTAGTAAAAATCAAACTGCAACATTGAATTGGGTTTTTAAGCGAAGCAGCCTTTATAACTTGGGCAGAGCCCCACGTGCTCACGGCCTAGATGCTGGGATGGGTGGGCCTAAGAGCAGGAAGGATCAAAGAGGGGAGACGGTGAGGTAAGTAGGTCTGGGTTTTGGGGCATAGGGTAGTGTTTAAGGGTTGGGTTCGTTTGTAGGCCTCTGGGGGGTCAGGTAGTTTTTAAGGCTCAAGGGGTTCAGGGTAGTGTTTAGGTGTTAGGAGCAGTCAGGATAGTATTTAGGCTCTGGGGGATCAGGGTTGTTTTTTGGGCTCGGGTAGTGATTAGGGCTCAGAGTCAGGGCAGTGTTTACGGCTTATGGGATCAGGTAGTGTTTAGGGCTCAGGGGGTCGGGGATCGGGGTAGTGTTTAGGGCTCAGGGGGGTTGGAGTAGTGTTTAGGCCCAGGGGGTTCAGTGTAGCGTTTAGGTTTCAGGGGGCCAAGGGAGTGTTTAGGGGTCAGGGGGATTGAGGTAGTGTTTAGGGCTCAGTGAAGTCAGGCTCGTGTTTAGGGCTGAGGGGGTTTGGTAGTGTTTTGAGCTTGAGTCGGGGGAGTTTTTAGGGCTCAGTGTAATTTTTAGGGCTCAGAGAGGGCTAGAGTATGATCTTTACCACACATCCCTTTACATGTCGTGCCTTTACCATGAAATTGCATGGTAAAGGCATGCGTGGTAAAGGAATGCATTGTTTATACGCATTTGTTGTTGGGGCTGCATTGTAGAGGCACACATGGTTTTGCTATGCGTGCCTCTGTCATACAACCGCTTTTTAATAAATATTAAACATAGGTGTTAAATTATTTTCTAGCTTATCCCATTGCCAAGATACAGTATTCATATTTACTAGAACATTGGAATGTGCAGCACTCCATTGCAGACAGCGGAGTACTCTGAGCTTCTATGGGCCAGTAATGACCCGCGGAGCAAGATTCCAATGTTGTTTAAACTAAGGCCTCTCAGAGCTCGAGGGGATTTCAATCCCCTCGGGCCCTGAGACGCCTTTGTTTAATTTGTTATAACAGTCTGCCCTCTAGTGGCAAAATGTTCTAATAGCCTTATAGCCCTTAGTAGCTGGACAATATCAGCTATTAAAGTCCTGCTCCCTTGTAACGCTGGAGCAGGCCTTTAATAGCCTGAATAACCTGCAACGGCGGGCAATAAGGCTATAATATAGCACCCCAGTGTTTTCCTATGGAACAACCAGCTTTGCAGCAGCAAAAATGAAAGGAAATGTGTAACAAACGTTCACATGCCCTACTTTTAAATACTGTGCACCTGCCTGCACCCCACCTCCACGTGGGTTCCCATCCTCTCATGACCTCAAATGGACTCATTTCTGTGATCCCATTAGGACAGGATCAATGGGACTACAACATACTTTCCACTTCCTCCAACAAACCAACTTTATTCTGCACAACCACTGACCACACTCCACAAAGGTACAATTAATTTTCTCCTCTAGCCCATTGGCCTGAGGAAATACCGAGCAATTCTTATATGTTTAATAGAATTCTTTTCTAAACACTCCTTCAAACTCTTTGAAACAAACTGGACTCCATTATCTGAGACAATCACTCTCAGCCATCCTTCTCTTAAGAATATTTTTTTCAAACACTCTCAGTATTTGGTACCCAATGAACTCAACTTCCCATCATTTGCTGCAATTGTCAACCAAAACTAAAGCAAATCTACACTTCTCGGGTAAGAAGTTAAATGGTCTAATTAAATCTATTGCAAATTATGACCAAGGACAACCAAGCAGACCAATGGGGTGGAGCGGAACGGATTCCGTTTACAAACCTTTATCACTGATGGCAGAGATTGCACATCCTTTAGACATTGTGACAATGTTCATGTCCTTAATATGCCACCAATCACTGCCACATACCTTCCTTTTGTGATTGTCTGACATAAATATCCATCATGGGCAAACAACCTGATCCTTTCTCTCAACCCACACAGCTAGTATGAACTTGTTACCCAGCATCAATGTTTAATTTTTTTCCAGAAATTATTTATCTGCTATTTGAAAAAAAAACGGTTGTACTTTGAGGGGTTATGATCTCTCTCTGGGCCACTCCTCTGTAGCCTGTTTTGTGACATCCCTCAGCATATCATCTTCAGACACCAACACATTCTATTTTTCATCCGTGAAACTATATTCTTTACATACATCAATGGTTCCTATCAAGCACTCCTCTTCCTCATCTTCAACATTCGCACTCCCCTCACCTAAACAGTCTGGCAAACATAATACATAATCAGCCCTTATGTTCTTTCTGCCTGAAATATATTCAATTTGTAAGTTGTACTGGAATAGCTTTGAACTAAGCCTATCCTGGGCATATGACCCTTCACTACCGTAAAATCAAATCTTCACTAATGGTTTGTAGTATGTTTTTAGCATGAATTTTCTTCCCAAATAAAGTACTTGAAATGTTCAACGGCCCAGTATCATTAGTTCAAAAAAACTTAGCAGAGTTTTTGCACTATAATCTCAGTAATGCCTCCCCTCTAATCGTGTGGGATACATTGAAGGCTTTTATAATGGGTATCACCTGCAGAAAACCCTCCAGCAAAATAGAAACAAAGAAAGGCCCATGAGAGCTGTCTGTCAGGCAGTCATGCAGTTAGAACTCCTACATGCTGAAGAAATTAAATGGGGGGCATGAGCAACAACAACTATATCTTTCTTTGATTGAGAAGCGATCATCAGCATGAGACGGCCGGCGGCCGTTCCGAACGGCTAATGTGTAATAGAGCCAGCCCCCTCCCTCCAAAAGAAAGTGCAATCTGCCTTCCTGCACGGCGTGAGAAAAAATAAATAAATAACGAACTTACCAGGCATCCAGGCCTGCATCTGGGAGGCAGCAGCTCCCAGAAGTCGTCCTCTGCCACCACCCAGAACACCAGTGAGGACAGAGTGGCCACAGCACACCGACACCCATGCAGCCCTGCACCGGCAGCTCAGATCCATATGAGAAACCGATGAAAGCTCCAGAAAAGACAGCAAAAGGACGCTGAATCAAGGCTCCCATGCCATCTAGTGACCGCTGTTCAGAACTGCAGCAAGTGATCACATAAACTCTGCAACAAGCCTTGGACAAACCAAGGAAGGTCTTCACAGAAAAACAAGCCTGCAGCGACGCGGACGAAGACGGAGACCCATCATCACTGCTGAGGGGACGCCCTGTGGCCACAGGTGCTCACCGCAACCGCAGGAGAGACAACATCACCACGCTGGACAGCGAGGGAGATACCCCGGACGCGGACAGTACAGGACAGCGCCTGATAGTAAGGAAGCCACACCCGAAGAACGAGAAGAAGTATGCAGCAAGTAAATGTAAATGTTTTTTGTACTTGTGTAGCGCACAGCTACCCGCAGTGGGTTTCCCGGCGCTTGTTCGAATACCGCAAGGGAACCCTTCCTGGCTTTCCCTGTGAAGTGTCCACTCCTGGGCACCCCCCATGGTGCAGACCAGGCATCCCTTGCATTGTGGGGGCCGTTGTACCCAAAGTACTGGAAGATACAGAAGAGCAAGGAACAAAGCAACAGTGAAGATGTACCACGACGGTGCGAAGTGAAGCACAAACTTGCAACTGCCATGCACAATGACGTGCAATGAAAGAGTGACGCAAGATCACCACACCAAGAAGATAATGAGCCTCACCGGCAGCGCGCACGAGAAGTGCACCCACCGGAGAAGGTCCATTGAGCGGTGAAGTAACCCTCTGGAAACAGCAGAGCACACGAAGAGCGCAGACGAAACTGCGCCAACGCAAAAGCACTGCAGCAGAAGCAAATGGCGATCCCTATGATCGCGGACAGCAAGAAGACTCACGAAGAGGAAGCCGTCCACTCCTTCTGGTAGCAAGGAAGATCGCCCAAGAAGAAAAGGATGATCCGATCGCCCGAGAAGGAAAAGAAGAAAACCGATCTCCCAACAGGTCGCCGGAATGCTGACCCGCCATAAAGGCGCAGCAAAGGTATTCTGCCAAGAAGTCAGGATGAAGATGTCCTGACGTAAGACGTCCGTGAACTGAGAGATCAGGAGAATGTCCGGAAGAAGACCCGGAGAGACGGACGCAACACCTACAAGAATTGGAAGCAACAGGAGGCAAGAGAAAAAATCGTAACGGCCAGTCCAGTAACAGAAGAGTGGAGAGAAGACAGTGTCCTAAAGTCAGGACAAGACCAGAGGGAAACAGGCGGAGTGCACGCTGCTTGAAGAAGCCTGGTCAGGAAGACAAAGACAGAAAGGTGCCTGCACCGTGTCGTGCAAAGAAAGAATGAAGAAAGAAGTCAGGTGGCACGACGCCAAGAACAACATCTGGAAAAGGTGAGGAGAGGTGTGATAAGTCTACACACTTACAACAAGAAGAGGTGACACACCACAACATCGTGTACAGTGGCCCATACGTCCAGGAGAACACTGATGGCACCAGGAAAAGAACAGGCACAAGACCCCGACGACCCGTCGACTGCAGGAGAGCACAGGCCGGACCATTGGCAACACCCACCTTTGGGATTGAGCGGAAGTCTGGAAGCGGAGGGAGCTCAGATGTCCTAAACAAGGAGAACTGACCAATCCACACCAGCCCGTGGAGATCCAAGGGGCAAAGGCCTCAGGGACACCGGTGGCAGAGGGTCCCGACAAGAGAGATGGAGCCATCACCGTCTAACCTGCACGTCCCAGGAAGAAGAGGAACTTGTGCGCGAAGGCAGGAGTCAACAACAACCCTTCAGGTGGAGCTACGGACTTTGTGAGGTAGTACCCTCATCGTCTCCTCCATTCACACGCAGACTGTGGAGGTGGAGCAACGCTGTGGAAGAATACCCGGCCCAGTGGAAACCTGATGAAAAGGGCCTCCGGGACATCTCGTGGCAGGAGAACACCGGAGAGAGGGGCGTCCTAGTGAGAAGAATGTCCTTCAAACACTCCATCCTTTGTAATGTAAAGCCAAGCAGCCTACAGTGAAGAAACCGACGGACCAGTAGAAGACAACATCCTTCAAGTCCAACATCTGGTCATCCTGTTTGGCGTCACCCTCAAAAGCAAGATCTCAGTTGACTGACCAACACACGAACCAGGACGTCGAGCCAAGAAGAATAAATATTTCAGGAGCAGTTTCCATCGTCATCGTCATCAAGCAAGCAGCTGAAGAGACTCAGTGTAAATTTGTAATTATTGTATATTTGTGTATTTTCTCCCACAGGTTCGGACTTTTGTCTTTCCTCCATTTTTATCAAATTTTGGGAGGAATGTTGTGTCCTAGAGGACACAGTCTAGTTGTTTGCTGCACGTAATGATACACTTAAAACCCACCCACCACTGTGTCACGAGTCACGTGACACAGTCAATAAAAGGAGCCGAGCGCACGTGCTCGAGGCTCATTAACCCACCAGCCAGCCTGTGTCCGTGTCGCAGTTATTATGTTAATGCGGACCTAAGGCCCAACACAACAGGTAGGATGCTAAAAGAGAAGAAGGCTGCTAGCTATTATAAGCAGCGCTCCCTCCAGTATGAATATGGGGAACAGGTATGGAGAATGCTGGTGCATTAGCTTGCTGACAAGAAAACCAAGAGCTAAATAAATATGATTAAAGGGGAGGGATGATGACTGCATACACATTCAATATGTACACTTGAACAGTTTGCTCAGTTTTATCAAAAACGTTATGGCAAACCCAATATATTCGATGAGGAAGGGTTTTCCAAGTACTTAAAGGGATGTGCCCTTCCAAGGTTGAATGAACAATGGGCGACACTTCTTCATCAAAAAATTATGCACAGAGAACTTCTGGAGGCTCTTGCAGCATTGCCCTCCTGCATGGCAGCTGGAGATGATGCAATCCCAATCGAGTTCTATAGGGTTTTTAAGGACAGCATTCAATCAATCAATCAATGACACTTGTAAAGCGCGCTACATACCCGTAGGGTCTCAAGGCGCTGGGGGGGGGGGGGGTGCCGCTACTGCTCGAACAGCCAGGTCTTCAGCTTCCTCCTGAAGGAGAGGTGGTCTTGGGTCAGGCGCAGGTCGGTCGGGAGGGAGTTCCAGGTCTTGGCCATTACTGAGCAAAGCCTTACAATATATAGGGGTTAGTGGCAAGTTGCCTAGTTATTTGGATATGACAAACTGAGTCTTCTTTATGAAGATGAATAGGCCTTCAGAGGAGTGGGGTTCTTTCAGCCCTATATCCCTTATAAATGCGTATGCCAAGCTTTTTGACAAAGTCTTGGTCGCCCGGTTAGCGCCTTTGATGCCAGGGATGGGTTTGAGCCAGCAACATGGCTTTATATCGGTCAGGGATACCACGGTCCATGTAATACAGCAATAGAAGCATTTTATTTTTCAAGGAAGTCACAACTTAATATGAGGATGTTTTTGCTGGATGCCAAAAAGGCACTCAACTGAGCTGTATGGGACTGTTTTTGGGCTACACTCTCAGCTTATGACCTGAGCAGTCGATATTGCAAATGGGTACAGGCTTTATATAATAACCCCAGGGCTAAATTGGTTTATGCACAATCACAATCTACTCCCTTTCAGATACATCAGGGCACCCGACAGGGGTGTCTGTTTTCCCCTCTACTATATGTATTCGACATTGAGCCGTTTATACAGTTGCTGTACTTAAAGATACATATATTGCAGTGAGATCGGGAATATACAAATTAAAGGTTACTGCCTACACAGATGATATAGCTGTCTACTCTTTGGACCCGGCTACTACAGTAGATCTTATTAAACTCGAGGCTAACAAGTTTGGTATTTTTTTAGAAATAAGCTGTATGCCAGTTATCACAAGTTCTTCTTTAATTTCCACTCTGCTAGGCCAATACTGGGAGTATGCTCTCCAGCTACTTATTTGGGGGTTCGGATTTCCCCGCAGGTTGAACAGGTATGGAGATTAAATTATGACCCATAATAGGAAGAGGTAACATCATATAAAGCAATGTTCTACCAATATTTTTTATCTTTTTCGTGTGAGTCCTTAAAAAAATTAGAAGGGGTGATTGGTAGCTTTTTATGGAGGTATAAGCAGTCACGCTTGCAATGCAATATATCAAACTCCGCTACAAACAGTGAGGGCTACAGCGCCCTGATTTTAAACTGTATTACTGGGCCTTGTTTGCGGGGCACCTATGTAGCCTGCTGCGCATGGGTAATCAAGATTTTTGCTACTATTTCACGCTTGAACTTGATAGCAGAATGTTCCTATATAGAACCAATGACCCCAACTATTTCAAAAGAGCCTGATTTAGGACAGTCAGGGATATTGTTTACAAATTTCGGGAAATGTAATCTAAATGTTCCCTACCTCTAATTCACATGAGTCCTCCCGCTCAACTCAATTGGCAGGATATGGGTTAGCAATTGGGGTGGATTGGCTTGGACATCTATATGATGTAAACGGATTCCGATCATTGGATAACTTGCAAAGCTCTTTTGATCTCCCCCATCGGTTATTCTTTAAATAACTACAGGTCAGGGATTAATTTTTGCGGTAGCATTGGATAAAGGCACTTGAGTGCTCTGATCTAATAATATGCCTGCATGATACACCTCAGAAGTCACTAATAAACATTATGTATCAGAATCTTTGTCAATACAGTACAGATGACAGTTCCAAACTGGCTCCAAAATGGTGTAATCTCTTGATGGGTGACATTACTCCTACAGAAGCAAATACTGCATTAGAAACATTGGATGGGTCAGTACACTCCATCAGCTTAAAACTACAGCAATTTCAAGCTGTTTGCATGCTATATCACACTCCTGATAGAATAGCAAGATGGGCTCGGAACAAGGGAAAAGGTGGGGAGATAAGAGTAAATGTCCCGAATGGGGATTTGTAGCTCCAAATATATTACATATGTTTGCTACTTGACCAGAATTGAGAATGATTTGGAAAGAGGTGAGTCAGATTATTAACACCCATCTAGGCCTGGATCTTCAATTTACAGACAAAGAGGTTATGCTGGTGTACAGGGCTGAAGCAAACTTAAGTCTAAGATCCCTTTTTTCTATCATCACTGTTACTGCTCGGCAGTTTATAGCCAGGGCATGGATTTCTCAAATGTTCCCAAGAGCAGCAGAATGGTGGGCAATTATGAAAGGACCTTATGAAAGGGAATTGGCTTTAGCTAGGACTTGCTTTAATAAAAAATGTGAACTCATATGGCTTGGTCGGGACTATTAGGAAAGGATTTACTTGGTTTCTAGCTACACCATAGTCATTTTGCAATATGCATGCGATTTGGGGTTTGAGTATTTGGAAATGCTGCAGCAATATCATTGGTTGGGCTGAATTACCCACCTTCTACTGCTCTATTGTCCTATTTTTCCTTTTCTGTACGCATTTATTCAATTTATCTATAAAATACTTACTAAATGATGTAATTCTGTCTTTTTTTACTAATAAGTTTAACCCATATATAATTACAGTGTTTCGTTTAATGATTATCCCCTTTAACAAATAAAAAAGAAAAAACAACAACAAGCCAGGAGTTCCCCTTCTATAACCGAGAAAATCTTTTCATTGTCTCTCAGAGCTCCAGATGTAAAACCAACAGTCTTCTCCTCGCAGTCTCCCACTTGAGCAAGTGTGGCATGCAAATCCCCATTGCTCACTTTCACAGTGATAATAAAGTTCCAAACAGAATCAAAGAGTGCTAGAACATCGGTAGAGACAATATAATTATTTAAGGATGGAAATTCATTTTGACATTTAACATACCATGCAAACTTTTTATTCTTTTTAGAAGACCTCTTAGGTTTACTGACTTTGCTGAATTATTTTTAATGAATGTTTCATAAAAAACACACACCTAAGAAAGAAGCAACTTGTTCACTCCTCTCCAAAACAGGCGCTTTGTGATGGCTTCAACAAACCTGGCGGAGGCTGTATCTCCTTTTCGGAAATTGCATCTCCTAAATATTCAAAATCAAACTCAACACAGTATCCATCAATTTGTCATGATCTTCAAAATATTGTCTTGCAACCAAAATGTAATCTTTGAAAGAGATCATCCCTTTGATGTAGTGAAGGATTTTTTCCAGTATATGCTGAAATATGGAAGCCATGGACGCCAACCCGAATGTCATCCTCTTAAATTTAAAAGTACATACTGGAGACACAAAGGCACTAAAATGTTTTGGAGAAGCATCCAGTTCCACTTTATGATTTGCAGATACAATATCAATTTTGCTAAATACTCTAGCACCTTCAAAATTGGTAACACTGTCATCAATCCGAGACAGCGGATGGGAATCCACCCATATCATTTTATTTAAGATTCTCAGGCCAACATATACCTAGCATCAGCTGACCATTTTCCTTTCATGCTATTACCAACAGAGACAATCACAATAAGGATTCTACGGGCTTGATTACTCCATCATCACAAAGTTTGGGGAGAATATCAGCCAGATCATCCCTTACATTGAATAGTACATTCCACAGTTTACTCTTGACGGGGCTTGCCCCACTTTGGCCATGAATCCTACGTTTGAACCCCTTGATTTTACCCATCTTTTCATTAAACACAGACCCATAAGATTCAATCCAAACATTACTTTGCTTATTGGGAGATGGAGATAATACCTTCCCTTCCTCCATTGTACTGACATATGCAGTTTTTTTCCTTGTCTCAACGTCATGCCAAACAAAAACTGATGATACCAACCTAGGATATTTATTCCATTCCTTGCTACATACACTTTGCCAAGTATTACCTAGCTTTTGAACTATAAATGACAGTCAAAATAACCTGTCAGCTCAATTTTCCTCCCATCATATATCACAGGGTTTCTGTTTGGCGGACTTTATTTCTTAGAAGAAAGACACAAAAAGGGCCAGAGGAAATTTAACGACTAGCGAAGGCTAACTCCCTTAATATATACAGCCCAACATACAAGAACCCTCGGGTCTAGGGGTGTTTTGAAAACATATTGAAATGTCTCATCTATTGAATTAGTTTCTTTACTGTGACTGCTTTCATTATTCTTCTGTTAAGACAGTGATCTGATCCTCACTATAGCCATTTTTGTTGACACGCTCCTGACTTAGGATTTATTATATGTCTCCATTCTGACTACTACACAGGTCGGAAACGTGACTGCCCCTTGAGTGCTCTTGCCAAGGACAACTGAGACATTATACCGCGGGTAAGTGCCCATCCTAGATACAGTGTAATGCTATGAAGATTGGCTTTCACCCGTTGGGGTTTCCACACACCTTAAGTTTCACTAGGGTATATACATGATATAATCTGTCAGGACACAGTTGCCTCACAATTTTGAAGTTTAAGCTTAATTGAAATACCTTTTCTCTTTCCCAAATCTTTAAACTTTATGTTTCCTAACAGGTAATACCAGTGAATCCACAATTATGATAAATCCATGGATCACTGATTTTCCATTTAACAATTATATACTTTTTCTTATACAATTGTTTTGCATTTTTCACTTTTACAGCAGTTGCACGAAGTAGATTCTGAAAAAGGCCACGATACTCAATAGGTCATTGGCAGTGAAATGTTGATCCTTAAACAACACAATGGGATCTAATGATTCCTGTCATGTTTGATGTTTTAATCCTAGCACAGGGCAGCCAGAACAAAGTCATACGACGAACCTGTTAGCTAGTTTTAACTCACTTTATCACTTCAAGCTCTCATTGAGTATTCGGTATCTACCCTCCTAGTATACAAAACATCCCTGAGCTCCTCCCTCTCGGAGACTGGGTTGTAGCCCACACAATGAGGAGGTTTTATTGTGCAAGGAGGTTCTCCAAAGATGAAGCATGCCACCTCTGGTGTGCGAGGGAAACTGTCCTCTAAAAGGGACGCCCTTTTTGATCTGTTATTTCTATTTCTAGTCTAGAGCGAGGGAACTTGTGTGTTGGACTTTATGTCTTATTCAACCACCTTTCATGGAAAAGTTCATCCGTAATCATTGTCTTAGTTGCACCAGAAAGAATTAGGAGATTCCATGCTTTTCCATCCACTGTAATACCCTCAAAAGGGTCAAAGCAATTGGCCTCATCCCCATGAACTACTAGCGTTAGTTCTATGTCATTGTTTTGCTCATCTTCAGATCCATCACTAATCTCCCTTTCAGGTATAGCATTGACTTTAACAGATGATTTCCTGCACTTCTGGCAAACAAATTGATGTTTTTTCCCAAACCAAAATGGTGGTCACACACACGTGATGATACCAGAGTTGTGAAACCTCAGCAACTCCTCATGCATGCACAGCGGCTGCAGGACACTCTCACCCCAATCCAACATGGCCTGCCACATTAAACGCAATGACGCTTGACATGTGTTCATATTGGCACAGACTGCAGCTTCCGATGGGAGCCCGGATGGAGATGCAGAGTGAAGAAGCTGTTCGTAATGAGACCACAATCAAGCAATAAAATGCTCGGACCAACATTGTGTTCGAGCAGAACAATTCCAATAACTGTTGTACATGTTATATTGTGCTGCGGGGAAATATGTTTGTGTCCTCAGTATGTTTTCCCTTTTCATTAGGTAACGTCACTCCGCGTCACTTGGAATGTTCTTGTTTGTATTAAAGTGACGTCATTGTCATGTTTGACAGATGACAGCTGACTCCCGTTGTGACTGCCATTCACTCCCGCTCCCTGCGGGCCCTTGTAACTTCAATAATAAATAATATTGATGACAGCATTTCTTCTCCTGTCGTGCTGATACACTACAATTGGCGACGAGGACGGGTGGAACAAGGGTCTGCGGACATTATTTAAAATCGCAAGCTTGATTGACGAAACTTGTGGCCGGAGCTAGGAGCACTTTTATCGTGAAAAGTGAGTACATGGCGGGATATGGCGAGCAGTTATTGAGTTTATATTGAGATGAAAATTATTAGCGCAAAGGATATTGGCTGCGCGTAAATTTTACGAGAGAATTTCTAAATACTAATGATTTTGATGTAAGAACGAGCAGTTCGCCTGAGGATTTGACTGGCAAATGTCATCAGTAAATGCCGCTCTGCTTCTAAATCTAACGCATAAAACTTTTGTGTACAGCGCTTCGTTGACAAGGCAACAGCGGAGGCGTCTGTCATTTACCTCAGCTGAGCCGCGTGAAGCATGCCGGGAGTGAAGGTTGATTAGCTGACAGGAACGCGCGTCACTGTGCGTGCGCAACGAGCGGCCATTTTGAAAATCTGTCTGAATGAATTTTTACGAGCGCAAAGAATAAGAAGCTCGTGATCTTTGTTTTTTTTTATAGATTAAAAGGATTTCTTCTCAGCGCGACTAAACGCAAGTAAGCGCTCAAATATTTATATCGTTTGAAACGATTGGTAATCTGTAAATTTTTCAAACAGTCTGCTGTGTAGAATATAAAAGAAAGAGTTGAAATATAAAGCAGAATATGGCTGAATGCAACAATATATGTGCACCTCCTCGTTTTCTAGATGATCCTGGTAAGCCCACTATGAAGTGGAAAAAGTGGGTGAGGGCTTTTGAAAATTACATCGTGTCAATTGATGGGAAGGCTTTTGACGCTGAAAGAAAATGTTCTTTGTTGTTTGGGCTATTAGGAAAAGCTGGACAGGATATCTTTGACAGCCTGCCCGAATATGAGAGTCCACCCGGAACATTTGTGCCTTTAAATGAGTATCAGGAGGCTTTGAAAAGGTTAGAGAGACAATTCGATGAGGAGAATAATATAATGGTCGCAAGACATAAATTTGCCCAAAGGAAACAACAAGAAGGGGAAAGTGTGGAAGACTATGTTGCATGTCTAAGAGTTCTGGCAGTAGAATGTGAATATGAGGAAATGACGGATGTATACATAAGGGACCAAATTGTTTTCTACTGCTATACTAAAAAGGTGCAGGAAAGACTGTTGGCATGTAAAAGACCATCCTTACAGGAAGTCATTGACATTGCGAGGGGTATCGAAAGGTCTCTTATTTCCACTAAGGAATTATCTTCAACAACTAATAATACTAATGTATTTTATTTACAGGACAAGAGGAAAGTTGATGGTAAGGCGAATGAAAAAGGTATAGGTGAAAGAAAGGTAGGAGGTAAGCAGTTATGCTGTTTCAGGTGTGGTTCATATGAACACTTAGCTGATTTTAAAAATTGTCCTGCTGTAGGAAAAAAGTGCCTCAAATGTAAAAGATATGGTCATTATACCACCTTATGTAAAACCAAAATAATGAGCAATAACATGAGTATTAATGCCGTTGGTAATTTTGATGAAGAAATGTGTGCGAATATTGTTTTATATGTAGAAATGGAGGATGGAAAGATAAAAGGTCCAGTAAGTGACGTGAAAATTGGTAAGGTTGATCTAAAATTTACAGCTGATTCTGGTGCGCCCATAACAACCATATCTGATACTCTTTTTGATGAAAAATGGAAAGATGTACAACTAATGGAATCTGATATAAACCCGAAAGCTTTTGGGGAGAAGGAAATAAACATGCTGGGGTATTTCATTGACACTGTGAGTTTCAAGGGAAGAACGATTGAAACTAAAATTTATGTAGCAGAGAAAGGGAGGATACTAGTAGGATGGAGAGACCTGGCTCAATTTAGGGTGGTACTGGTTCCGGGAGCGAAAGACCCAGTGATATTAAGAGAGGAATGGGTGAATAGCATAAGTTTAAAAAATTTTGATGTAAACTTAGAATCTGTTTTTGAAAAACATAAAGAAGTGTTTAGAAATGAAATAGGTTGTGTCATGGGGTTCAGTCATGACATCAAATTAAAGGAGGGTGCTATACCATGTAAACACAAAGTAAGATCGATACCTTTGTCCATAAGAACTGAATTGAGGGAAGTGCTCGAGAAGTTGAAGGGGGAAGGTGTAATTGAAGAGGCAGAAGAGTCTGAATGGGTTTCTGCCATTGTCGTATCAAAGAAGAAGAAGACAGGGGACATTAGGCTATGTGTAGACCTGAGGTCACTTAATAGAAACATTATGGTGAACTGCCATCCCCTACCAAAAATCCAAGAAATTCTACAGTCAACATCTGGTTCTAAATATTTTTCATTAATCGACTTAAGAGCCGCATATCACCAGGTATGTCTGTCAGAAAAGTCCAAAAAATTGACAACTTTCATCACGCCCTTTGGTGCATTCAGGTATGTCAGACTCCCCTTCGGCTTAGCATCATCCTCAGGGGTTTTTCGGAAACTAATGGATATCTTGTTTGGAAAATTGAAAGGAGTGGAAACCTTTCAAGATGACATTCTTTTGCATTCTAAAACTGAACAAGAGCACATAAAATTGATTGAAATGGTTTTGGATATTTTGGAAAAGAAAGGCATGACAGTCTCAAAGGACAAATGCAAGTTCATGACAAAGGAAATAGAATACTTAGGGCATGTCTTGACAGCTGAAGGTATCTCGCCGAAAGATGATTTAGTGCACGCAATAAGGGAGGCCCCGGAACCTAAAAACAAGGAAACACTCAAGTCATTCCTTGGCCTCAGTGAATATTATGCTAAGTTCATAAAAAAATATGCTGAAAAGGTGGAGCCGCTTAGGAGATTGTTGAAAAAGAATGTGGCATATAACTGGAAGGATGATCAAGTTGAAGCGTTCAAGTTAATCAGAGAGGAAATAGCGAATGCTCCTGCATTGAAACCATATGACTCACAATTGGAAAACGTAGTAACTGTGGATGCAAGTAACGAGGGCATCGGCGCTGTTTTTTGCCAGAAAAAGGGAAGTGAAGAGAACACGATAGCGTTCATTTCTAGAATGCTGAATGACACGGAGGTCCACTACAGCACGAATGAGCGCGAAACTTTGGCCTGTGTGTGGGCAGTGCACAAACTCAAGGACTATCTGTGGGGGAAGAGTTTCACACTAGTAACCGACCATAAACCATTGGTTTATATGATGGATGGCAAAGGTAGAGGCAACGGAAATGCAAGCTCTAGGTTAATAAGACTAATGTCAAAACTCCAGGAATATAATTTTAAAATTGAGCACATTAAAGGAGGAAAAAACTGTAGAGCTGACTGCTTGTCCAGGTTGCCAGTAAAGGGGCAAAAGAGCGATGAACAGGATGACAATGAGTGTATAGTTGCGCATATTGATGCCACATTTATGTGTGAGGGATCCATATCTGAAAAAGAATGGGAGGAGAGTATGAAAACGGATAATGTCATGACCAAAGTAAAAAAGTATGTACAAACTGCATGGCCACATATAAGAAACCTTGAAGAGGAACTGAGATCTTACCAGCAGATAAACGATGAACTTACGCTAGAGAATGGCTACTTGAAAAGAGGTGAAGTTTTTGTTCCGCCATTTGAACTCAGACAAAAGATCATTAAATTGGCTCACAAAGGGCATCCAGGCACCACGGCCACAAAAAAAGTATTGAGAATGCACTATTGGTGGCCAGGTGTGGACAGTGAAATCAGGAGTTATGTAGACAATTGTGAGAAATGCTTAAAGTCAGACAAGCATTGGAGAATTGAAAAAAACGAACTCCAAATGGTAGAAATTCCGGATGGGCCTTGGGCCAAAATAGCAATAGACTTTGCAGGTCCTTTCAACATCTTGCCTGATGGGTGCAGGTACCTAATAGTTTTGACAGACTACTATACCAAATGGGTGTGCTACAAATTCGTAAATGTGGTGACTACAGATGTGGTCATTAAGTTTCTTGAAAAAACATTCGAAAGAGAGGGACAGCCTAAGATAATGGTGTCGGATAACGGATCACAACTGATATCAAGAGCTATGGTTGATTTTTTGGAAAAGAGAGGAATTATACAGGAGAAGACACCTCTGTACAGTCCAAAGAGCAATGGTCAAGTAGAGAGAATAAACAGATTTTTTAAAGAAGGAATCCAAATGGCAATTGCAAATAATATGAATGTAAAAGATTTTATTAAGAAAAAATCGGTGCACATAACAACACACCAAAAGAAGCCACCGGATATACACCATTTTACCTGATGAGAGGAAGAGCATGTAACACTATAATCACACCGAAAATAGGTGGGTGGAAAAGAACAGCTGTGGAAGTGAGAGAAGTATGTGAAAAGGAACTCAAGGTAAAGGAGAACATTGAGAACAAACAAATGAAAAACAAGGCGTACTCTGATAAGGTAAATAGAGCTAAGGACAAGAGCATAGCACCTGGAGACTGGGTGTTAGTTAAGAAGCCTGGATTGGTAAGTAAAGGGGAATCCAAGCTTAGCAAACCCATGAAAATTGGCAGGGCATCAGGTGGTGCCGTTTTCATAGAAGGTGAAGGATGGCGTAGTAAAGACGATGTGGTAAGACTCAAACATGGGCAAGAAAAAATTATAATGAGGAATATGGAAGAAGGAGACACGAGTCTTAATGAAAGTGTTCTGGAATGGGGAGACATATCTAGTAGCACTGAACTATTGCAATCCTATGACAGCCAAGAGGGTTCACCTGCTTTGAGAAACAGTTCTAGAAATCGTTCTGATGGCAGTGCGAATACTGTCCCGGCTCAGGATGACCCTATGCTAGATAACAATTTAGAGGAAATTGAATCCTCTGTTACAGGTATGAAGGACACGGAAATCAATCACACTGGGGGGTTGTCATCCAGGGTGGGCAGAGTTATCAACTTGCCGACAAGGTTTAAAGATTATGTTATGGAATAAACTGTTCCTGTTTTTGTGGGAGAAAGGGAGATGTTGTACATGTTATATTGTGCTGCGGGGAAATATGTATGTTTTCCCTTTTCATTAGGTAACGTCACTCCGCGTCACTTGGAATGTTCTTGTTTGTATTTAAGTGACGTCATTGTCATGTTTGACAGATGACAGCTGACTCCCCTTGTGACTGCCATTCACTCCCGCTCCCTGCGGGCCCTTGTAACTTCAATAATAAATAATATTGATGACAGCATTTCTTCTCCTGTCGTGCTGATACACTACAATAACACACTTGTGATAGCGCAATAACATCTTCGAGGTTGAAAATCTCCCAAAATGTCACTGCCCCGAAACCCATTATGCTGCACACACTGGCCTCTAATAAGTCTAAAAAGTCCTCAAATACTCCTGATTGTCCTTCGGTGTTCTCAAAAGTTACATGATTCTTCTGTGACACAATGCACCGTTCAGAACAGCTTTGCTGGTGGCTTCCCCACAGCGTGGGTCCTGGCCACTGGTCTCCTCATTGCTAATATTGTGCTGATGCAGAAATTGCAACACAAGCGTGCAGTTTCAGTTGCTCTACCAATTTTAACTAATATCATAAGCACACAATCATTTCAATAGGCTTCCAATGTTTTGTCTTTTAAAGTTACGTGATCAAGAGCGTATATGTGATGATAAAGAAAGATAAAATGCTTCACAACAATGGAGTTGCAGGATAGGTTTATTGACCCCAGTCTTCACAGCATCCTGAAACAACTGACACTGTGTGAAACTTACAAATTAACTCCCAGACCATTCCATGTACTACAACTCTAATAGAGTTTAAGTCTAAAGAATGCATCATCAAAGATGACGCTGACTACGCATTACACCAGGATGCCAACAATGAGAACATCATTTTTTATCAGAAAGAAAATTGACCTTCATAATCCATATGTCCAGAGTTACAGTGCTGAACATTTGACATTTAGGTAGAGAAGGAGTGGCCACATTTCCCTATTTCAGGGCAAAATGTATAGGTACTTCGTATAACTGTAGCTGGTGAATGTCATTGGTTTTTGTTAGTTTAAAATGGTATTTTTTAATTGAATTTTTTAACCTAACTATGTTATCCCTTCAAACTTTGGCCAGGGCCTGCACCCAATTCCTCACTGGCACTCAACTGCCTCCGCTGTGCATGCCCTTTGGCCATGCGCGGCCTAGGGTTAGGAGCAGGATCTGGCCACAATCAGGTAGAATTACTGACTTTGTCAAATAGTCACCACACCAAAATATAAAAAGTGGTCCCATTAAGCTTATAAACATACATACAGCCGATCTATCGTCTTGGTCCGAAAATCACTAGCAACTTTAAGCAAACTAATTCCCACAATGCAATGTTTAATAAAAGTGATTGTTGTGAAAAAAAGTTTCATAAAGGTTTATTAGAATAAATCCACATGCCTAAGTCTTACGTTTTATATTTTCCTGCCTGCAAAATGCAATCATAAAAACAAACACAAGAGGGGCTTGCCTTGCACTCCAGCTTAAGAGCATAGATCTACAACGAGGGGTGCTTTAGAAAATATGGTAACTTCTCCTGCAAACATGGATTTATTGACCAATAAGGCTTACTGTCTTTTTCAAATGTTTCTGGGTTAGGAGGGTTCTGCACTTGCTGTAACCCTCCACAATATTAATACATATTTGGTGGTAGCCCTGCTCTTCTGAAGTCACCACCAGCAAGAAACTATTTATTAAAAAATAACGCTAGGGCATTATAGGGGAATCCTTGTTGGAGTAGTGACGCCTCTAATTTATTATTAATTTTTTCATTTTTTAAACATTTGTGTGGGTGTCCTGGTGCCCACCCAGTCAGAGCCATCACTTTTATATTACGAGGTTGCCCTGGTACCCACCCAGGGCACACACACCTCAATATGCAATACTGATAAAAAGTGAAATGGATCCCAACTTCTCTTCTAAATCATGATTTCTCAAATTCATGTGCAGCATCATGACTCAGTGAGGTAACGCCTTCCAAGGCCTCTCCTGTGACTTGAGGTCACAAGTTTTAACTCAACAAGGCCAAATCAACCTTCCTTGCTGCTGAGATCAGTAAATTAAATACCCATATATTTTTAAATAGCGCCACATGTTAGGTGAAGTGATTAGAGACACCAAGGCTAGGCTCTAAAGTAATTGATAAAAAAAAATGTTTTTTTGTATTCTACCCTATATACTGGAGGAGGAACAAATTGTGCCTGGTATTCAAATGGCATGACAGGCATCTGTCCTGACCATGTCCAGTCAATTTGTTTAAATCTTTCTTCTCCCTCTAGGTTTCTCCTTTTTACAAAATAATACATTTTGTATAACTCTTCAGTGCAGTTTCCATTCCCTGACACTTAGGGCCTGATTCAGATGCAGTTAGGAAGGCCTCCTAATGGCATTTGCTCCATCCAAATTGGATCGGGAACGTGTCTTTCCAACCGAGGTACCGATTACGATGCTGTTAGGAAAGTGTTCCCACCTAGGGCCCGATTACAATGCAGTTAGGAACATAGGTTCCCATTGAAGACAATAGGAGTCCAACCAAATTGTATGTGGAAGCATCAGGATGCATTGTACTCGGTCGGTGGGACTTTACTAATCCAATTCGGTTGGAAACCATTCTCAAACCCATTCGGTCGAGAAGATTTCCAAACCGCATCAGAATCGGGCCCTTAGTGGAGGTGAACCAAGCCTATAATAAGGCTACAAAGACTAAGTGCCATATTTAGACATTGATTGATAGGATACTATGTCAAAATGTAATGAATATCCCATTCCCCTTATCGTTCCACAGACTGTATTGCACTTGTAAGGTGGAGGAGCGGACATCCTCCACATTTATGATGGAGTATTCCATCGATTAAATGCTATATATGTCCCAAAGTCAGGAAGTTATTGTCCTCATTTTTTGCTTAACATTAAGGCAAACATCTTAATAGCACATATAAAAGAATTGTGCAATGAATAGAACTTTAGCCTGCCAAAACAGTCCAGTTTTTATGAAAACCGTAAAGCTATTGTTCATGCATTTCTTTTATCCATAATGATAATGAGTTAATGTCAATTAGGGAAAACAGACAACTATATTTAGCAATTCTTCTTTACCTGAGAGGTGGATTTTATTTGATTAATTGCTATTGATTGGCTTCTACAATAAACATGGGACTGTTCGGATAGACAAAAAGCTAACTAGGGTTTGGTCAATGAGGGAAATACTCAGAAGAGATAGTTATTCACGAGTGGGGGTAGAAGGAAATGGTGAGAGGCAGGAGTGCATGAAACACTATTGTTATTTAATATATTTTTACAACAAACTGGATGATGTTCATAAAATATTGAATTGGAAGCATTATCTCCAAATAAATCAATTTTAGTAGCCTTAATGGACTATAGGCTAGCAAGCTTATAGGAGGGGATTTGAGAGTCCAGGTCAGAACAAAAGTAAATATAAGGAAAATATTCAGTACATCAAAAATGTGTAATTACAATTGAATGACTGGAGCACTATTCCTGCTTCAACAACATAAATTGTTAGAATATGTAACTAGATATCAAAAGTAAAAACAAGAAAAAATACTCCAGCCGGTCTTTGCTAGTTCCCACAAATTATTTCACGGTTGCCCTCTTTCAGCAGAATTTAATATTTATGATGGCGATGAAAAAACAGCAGTTAGCTATCGAACAGAGCCAGAGCAGTGAGTCTTGATAACATGTAAAATTATTTGCAAAATTCTTTTTGAGGTGATACAATGCTGTCTTCAAGGGTGGTTATCCATGCCATACACATTGAAATACCTGCCTTGAAGAGTTCACATGTGTACCACTAGTATTAAAATTGGACTTAGCAAATGATGTCACAGAATCAGATTTTCAGTTTCACTTAAATTGATAGCTATTTTACCTCTTGACCTAAAAGTATGTCAAACAAATATAAAAAATTATCCCTTGTAAAAAAAATTCCACCTATAAAAAAATTCCACCTGAGTCGACCGAAGATGCTCATTTACAGCACATCCTATCAAAACTGCATTATCAGAATAACTGATACACTCCATCAATCATAATTATATACATGCCTCTTTGCAAATTTGGCATAATTATTTTTTGTACTATCACTATTTTCAAATTGTATACAAATAATGTTTTTTCTTTTACTTATTTGTATGACTTTATTGTGAGAAGTTGGCCTGGTATATGATGCTCACTAGTTCTAGTGATCACCTTGTACCATGCCAAGCAACCCTTATGATGATTGGTTGTAAGTCAACCTTATAGACCAGCTATCCTAGTGGCGTGAACAAAGCAGTCTTAGGCTAAACTCTGTAAAGGCATGTGAAGCAAGCTGTTTTACCATACACGATCCCCTTGAATACCAAATGAAAGGACACCACACAGATATATATTGAAAATATATATATATATATATATTTATTTACTACAAATATCCCCTATACTCTTTATGAGCACAGAAGCAGATGCGTTAAAACAAAACACAGTTTAAATATACAAAACTTGCACAATATGGATGAGCCCTAGGGGCCACTTAAACCATATACTAAAATAGTGGTATAAGAACCACCAATTGGAAAGGAAATAGGCCTAGGGCCAGGGGAACCGCTGGAGCTGTTCGGGACTAACAGTGAAGAAGTCGGGAAAGGCCCGCCGGACTCGGGTGCAGTGCTTAAAGTGCACGCATGCACCAATGCAAAGTCAATGGTGCGTAAAAGTTACAAAGTTACTGCAAAAGGAGTCTTCCGACTGGACTAGTACTACCAAACTTTAGAGTTAGGCACTAGAGGGGTGTACCAGTGTAAGAACACCGGTGTTAGTAAGTTACCTCACCCACAGGAAGCGGGTGCACAGGTGCCAAAGTGTGTCGGGTTTCGTCACGCAGTCTGATGGTGCCTGAGGATGAAGATGCTGCAGGCGTCCAGGCGATAAGTGCACGGTGTGATCCAAGGGTGGATCGAAGATGTGAAGACCTGAAAGCAGAGGGGCAATGTTCAGAAGTCACTAGCCAGTGACTGGCGAGGAACCAGGATGGAACCAGGCGATGTCGGGTGCAAACAGGCGATGAGGTGCAGCTTGTCTCCGCAGCCACGTGGACACAAAGAGGTCTAGGACGTCGAGGAGTCAACCACGAGCAGTCCCACGAAAAGGCTCTAGCTGATGGCGGTATCGGCAACTTGATTGGAGCAAACAGGCCTTGGCTAATGCATGCCACGCAGGAAGTGAAGAAAGGTTAGTTCTCGGACCAGCAAGGTCAGAGGTGCTGCTCCTTTTTACAGGAGTGAGGGCCAGTCTGGAGCAACCAGGCCAGCAGTTTAGATTGTAGATTTCGTTGCCAAGATGGCCACTAGCCGCGTAGCAAGTGACCGGGATGACGCGTCGAGTGGCAAAGTGCAAAAGGGCCCCACGCAGATCGTGGAGATGCTGGGGGGCTGATCTTCAGTGCAAATGCTGCTCGGTGGTGGGGCTTCTCAAACCCCAAAGCACAGCATCGAGGGTGCCTCGGGTGCTGCGCAGTCAGCTTCTCGGGGGTCTTTCAAGATGGCCAGTCCCACGTCTCTCGATGCCTCTACGGGTCTCTTCTTTTCAGGGACTGTGGATCGGGCTGTGAGATGTCTGGGAATCCAGATCTTGTTGGGCTCTGGGCTCGGGCTCCGGCGGGAGGCGGCGGCAAAGCAGATGTTGAGTTGCTGGTTGGTGCCTGTATTCACAGGTGGTCACTTCTTGGCCACAAGGGAGATTCTCTTCAGTCTTATGTGCAGCAGAATGTCGAAGTCCAGTTTTTTTCTTAGTTTCAAGTCGAGTTCAGGATGATCTGAAGTCTTGGGACACAGCTCCTACTCTTGTTCCAAATCTAGGGGCCGGATTACCTGCTAGGTCCCTCCTCTGCGTGGGACCAGGAAGGGGGGTGGTTACACCCCCTTTCCTTTGTCCATCTTCGCGCCAAGACTGGAGCTGGAGAGCCCCAGCACCGGTTTGAACTGGGATATGCACAGGGACACCTTGTGTGCCCCAGGCATGTCTCATTCTATTCAGCCCTGTCCTACCCAATACACAAAATCCTGTCTGGGGTGGTGCTAGCACCTCCCATAGCAGGAAACCCTTTGTCCAAGCCTCCCTCGCTGGAAGGACTCCCAGCAGCAGGAGGTCAGACTTGTGTCTGTGGTGGCAGCATCCATTTTGTGATGCTGAGGCTCTAGTTTAACTTTAACTGGGGTTCAGGTTATGTACATGTCGTGTCCCTCTAGAAGGGTGGAATGCTACCCCCGCCGCCAGAACTGGTGAGGGGGTAGTATTCCAATTCGTATGACACCTTACTCGACATGTTTTGATAAAGCCAAACCAAAGTTAGCAAATAACCGCGAGGATTATAATGCACTTAAGAGTATATGGTATGGCAGTATCAGGGAACAGCTACAGGAAGTGGTTCCGAAAGCTGCAGACAGGCTCAGCTCATGCTAGAGCACCATCTCACATATTTCCAAGCACTCTGCCTCCAGGATTGATGAGGCCTTCCATAGGAGTGGCTGATAGGAACATATGTGTCCATTTTAGGTTAGGTATAGGCATACTATACCTAAGTAAGGGGCGATTACACCGATTTACCCCAGCTGAGTGATCAGCCAGTTGTGTCAAATATGGAGGCCAGGCCAGGGGTGGCACAATACGTGCTGCAGCCCCTGGTAGGCCTTGGAAACACCTATGCCCTGGGTACCCTGGGTACACTGTTACAGGGGCCTATAAGGCGAACCAGTTCCAATTCGTAAAGAACCTAGAGTGCATTGGCATTAATTTAGAGAGAGAACAGCAGGCTGTGGGTCTGATTAGCAGGCCCACAGCCACATTAAGTCATAAACCAGTGAAGCAAAAAGCTAAAATTTGGGGTGACCATAGGATAGCAGACCCTACTCTCCTACACAACCCCCCCCCAAACGCAGGGACATTAGACTAACCTTGACCAGTTGTGTCTTCATGTTCTAAGTGGAAGTACCTGGAGAGACCATCTGCATTACCATGGTCAGTCCCTGAGCGGTGCTCCACTGTAAAGTCCATCCCCTGTAGGGAAATGGACCACTTGAGCAGTTTGGGGTTTTCACCCTTCATCTGATTAAGCCATAAGAGGGGCTTATGGTCGGTCTGAATATTGAAATGAGTGCCAAACAAGTATGGTCTCTACTTCTTCAGGGCCCACACCACAGCAAAGGCCTCCCTCTCAATGGCTGACCAACGTTTCTCTCTGGGGGTCAGCCTTCTGCTAATAAAAGCAATGGGCTGGTCTTGACCATCTACATTAAGTTGTGAAAGCACAGCTCCCACTCCCAACTCAGCAGCATCTGTTTGGACAATGAACTCTCTTGAGTAGTCAGGACTCTTCAGGATAGGTGCAGAGCACATGGCCTTCTTCAGGTCATCAAATGCCTTTTGACAGTTTACTGTCCACTGAACCTTTTTGGGCATCTTCTTGGATGTCAGATCATTAAGAGGAGTCACAATGGACCCATAGTTCTTAACAAACTTCCTGTAGTACCCAGTCAGGCCCAAGAAAGCTCTGACCTGAGTCTGGGTGGTTGGAAGGGACCAGTCCTTTATGGTCTGGATCTTACTCTCCAGTGGTTGAACTTGGCCTCCACCTACAAGGTGGCCCAAGTATACAACTTTACTCTGCCCTATCTGGCACTTTGTGGCCTTGTTAGTGAGGCCTGCCTTTTGCAGAGCCTCTAGCAATTCCTTCAGGTGGACCAGGTGATCCTCCCAGGTGGAGCTGAAGACAGCAATATCATCCAGATATGCTGCGCAAACGTCATCCAACCCAGTAAGGACTTGATTCACCAACCTTTGGAAGGTGGCAGGTGCATTTTTCAAACCAAAGGGCATCACCACAAATTGGTAATGCCCACCTGGGGTAGAAAACGCAGTTTTGGCTTTAGACTCCTCAGCTAACCTGATTTGCCAAAATAGCCAGCTGTCAAGTCAAATGTGCTCAAATACTTGGCAGAAGCCAATTTGTCTATGAGCTCATCTGCCCTTGGAATAGGGTGTACATCTGTCCTGGTGACAGCATTGAGTCCTCTGTAATCCACACAGAACCTCATCTCTCTCTTGCCATCTTTGGTGTAAGGTTTGGGGACCAGAACCACTGGGCTAGCCCAGGGGCTCTCTGAAGGCTCAATAACACCTAATTCCAGCATCTTTTGCACCTCAGTTTTTATACAGTCCCTGACATGGTCAGGTTGCCTGTAAATCTTGTTTTTCACAGGAAGACTGTCACCAGTGTCCACCACATGGGTACACCAGTTAGTCTGACTGGGTGTCAATGAGAACATATGTCTATATGACTGCAAAACTTGTCTACAGTCATTCTGCTGATGTTCAGTGAGGCTGCCATCTAAGGCCACACCATCAACTGAGCCATCTTCAGGGTTCTGAGTCAGCAGGTCTGGGAGAGGGTCACTCTCTTTCTCCTGCCCCTCATCTGTAGCCATGAGCAAGCCCATGTCTGCCCTGTCAACATATGCCTTCAGTCGGTTAACATGGAGCACCCTGTGGGGGCTCCTGGGAGTTCCTAGGTCCACCAAGTAGGTAACCTCTCCCTTCTTTTCAATGATAGTATGGGGCCTAGACCATTTCTCTTGGAGTGCTGATGGGGCCACTGGCTCCAACACCCATACTTTCTGTCCAGGCTGGTACTCTGTCAAGACAGCCTTTTGGTCATGCCAAGCTTTCTGTAATTCTTGGCTGGCCTCAAGGTTTTTGGATGCCTTCTCCATATACTCAGCCATCCTGGAGCGGAGGCCAAGTACATAGTCCACTATGTCTTGCTTGGGTTTTCTGAGAGGTAACTCCCATCCTTCCCTCACTAAACACAGGGGTCCTCTTACAGGGTGCCCAAACAACAATTAAAAGGGGCTGAAGCCAACCCCCTTTTGTGGGACCTCTCTGTAAGCAAACAGAAGGCAGGGTAGAAGGATGTCCCATCTGCGCCTGAGCTTTTCTGGTAATCCTTTGATCATACCCTTTAGGGTCTTGTTGAACCTTTCAACAAGCCCATTGCATTGTGGATGATAGGGAGTGGTGAACTTGTAGTTGACACCACATTCCTTACACATAGCTGTTAAGTATCCTGACATGAAGTTGGCACCTCTATCAGATACTACCTCCTTAGGAAACCCCACTCTGGAGAAAACTCCAAGTAAGGCCCTGGCCGCAACAGGAGCTGTTGTGGTCCTATGGGGAATTGCCTCTGGGTACCTGGTGGCATGGTCCACCACCACCAGTATGAATCTGTGCCCAGATGATGTAGGGGGATCCATTAGACCTACAATATCAATCCCCACTCTTTCAAAGGGACCCCCACCACTGGTAGTGGTATCAGGGGGGCCTTTGTTGTTCCACCTGCTTTGCCACTGGCTTGGCAGGTTACACAGGAGCGACAAGACTCCTTTGTATCTTCAGACATGTGAGGCCAGTGAAAGTGAGGGACAAGCCTGTCCCAAATCTTGTTCTGGCCTAGGTGTCCTGCTAAGGGAATATCATGGGCCAAGGTTAGAAGGAAGCCCCTGAATTGCAGAGGTATAACCAACCTCCTGGTTGTACCAAGCTTGGGGTCTCTACCCTCAGAATAAAGGAGCCCATCATCCCAATACACTTTATGGGTACCGTGAGCATTCCCAGCAGCCTCAGCAGCAGCCTGCTGTCTGAGGGGTTCAAGAGAAGGACAGGTTAACTGAGCCTGCCCCAAGTCTGCCCTAGAAGGTCCCCCTGTCCCCAGAAACTCAACCTGATCAGGTTCAAGCTCTTCAGGGACAGTTCCTTCAGGGGTCTCAAGATCATCTTCCTGTGAAGGCTGATCTTCACTTGTAGGCAGTTGGGAAGGCACAGCCTTTACCCTCCTGTTCTTCTTCTTGGAAGGTGCTTGGTCCATTGTCCCAGGATCCAAGACCTGAGGTTCAGAGAGGCACTTTTTGGCCTGTGACCTGGTCACAGCAAGGACATGTGATGATATCCCTAACATCTCTGCATGAGTCCTGTACTCAACTTCTGACCATAGAGAGCTCTCCAGGTCATTGCCCAACAAACATTCTACTGGGAGATCAGCACTAACCACAACTCTTTTTAGGCCAGTTACCCCTCCCCAGGAAAAATTAACAAGTGCCACACTATGTGTAGTAGTGACATTGCTAGCATTGGTCACCAGGTAATTATCACCTGGCAGGTATTGTCCAGGGTCCACAAAGCTAGGTGTCACCATGGTGACACTGGCACATGTGTCCCTGTATGCTTGAGCCACTTTTTCATTAATCAAAGGCGTCTGCCTGTACTTGCCCAGATTACTGGGGCTGACAGTAGTGGACAAATCTGGAGAGCCCCAGCACCGGTTTGAACTTGCATATGCACAGGGACACCTTGTGTGCCCCAGGCACGTCTCATTCTATTCAGCCCTGTCCTACCCAATACACAAAATCCTGTCTGGGGTGGTGCTAGCACCTCCCAAGGCAGGAAACCCTTTGTCCAAGCCTCCCTCGCTGGAAGGACTCCCAGCAGCAGGAGGTCAGACTTGTGTCTGTGGCGGCAGCATCCATTTTGTGATGCTGAGGCTCTAGTTTAACTTTAACCGGGGTTCAGGTTATGTACATGTCGTGTCCCTCTAGAAGGGTGGAATGCTACCCCCGTCGCCAGAACTGGCGAGGGGATAGTATTCCAATTCGTATGACACCTTACTCGACATGTTTTGATAAAGCCAAACCAAAGTTAGCAAATAACCGCGAGGATTATAATGCACTTAAGAGTATATGGTATGGCAGTATCATGGAACAGCTACAGGAAGTGGTTCCGAAAGCTGCAGACAGACTCAGCTCATGCTAGAGCACCATCTCACATATTTCCAAGCACTCTGCCTCCAGGATTGATAAGGCCTTCCATAGGAGTGGCTGATAGGAACATATGTGTCCATTTTAGGTTAGGTATAGGCTTAATATACCTAAGTAAGGGGTGATTACACCGACTTACCCCAGCTGAGTGATCAGCCAGTTGTGTCAAATATGGAGGCCAGGCCAGGGGTGGCACAATACGTGCTGCAGCCCCTGGTAGGCCTTGGAAACACCTATGCCCTGGGTACCCTGGGTACACTGTTACAGGGGCCTATAAGGTGAACCAGTTCCAATTCGTAATGCACCTAGAGTGCATTGGCATTAATTTAGAGAGAGAACAGCAGGCTGTGGGTCTGATTAGCAGGCCCACAGCCACATTAAGTCATAAACCAGTGAAGCAAAAAGCAAAAATTTGGGGTGACCATAGGATAGCAGACCCTACTCTCCTACACTTATGAGACACAGCCCTGAAGAAGCTCTGGATGCGAGAGCAAAACGTGTTGGCTGTTGTGTTATTCTAATGTCAAGCATCAAATATCAAATAACGGATATTTTTACACAAAGGAAGTGATTATATTAGTCTATTTTGCCTCTCCCTTTTGAACTCATTTAATAAGGATTAGGTTTTAGACAACTGACCCGTAGAGGTGGGTAGTATGTGTTTCAAAGTAGAAGAACTAATAGGATACTGCGGTTAAATAGAGTTTTAGTAGTACATTTATTGTTTCATGTGCTGAAGAAGATTCTCCTCCTGTCTCTGAGGGTCAGGAGAAAGACACTGCATTTTATCCCTGCCTATTGTATTCCATTGCAATACTGGCGATAAGTGCAGACCCACAAAATGAAGAACCGATTGCTGTGGGCTTTCTCATTCACTCTGGTTTCTATTTATTTGTAAGATGACACCAGGTTTGCTCTTGTCAGAGTTCCTTGGATCAAATTTCATTCTTTAGCTGCATAGCTGGAGTTGCTGATAGCAGATCTATTTCTACCATTATTTCTAGAATCAGTTTCTAGTGGCTGCATAATGACATTGGTGCTAGTGAGGCCTGTTCTATGGTGTGTGCAAATCTTACATTGAAAAGTTGATTGAATTAGGAAATTTATAGTATGCAGCCAATTTTCTGACTGAAAGTCGCACCTTACATCACAGTCAGGCAGAAGGAGGTGGCATCACTTGAATGAATGGCCCCACTAGGCAGAAGGAAGTTGGAGATTCAAGAGAAGACCCTCTTTCTGTAATGCAAACATCCAGGCAAGGGAAAGTGCGACTTTTAGACAAAACCTTTTATCTTTACACTAATGTGTTCATTTAGGGCTGAATATATCAATATTGGGATAACTAAATGCGCTTCTGTGCAAAACGCAATTAGGTCATCGCTATTCCTAATGTATGAAACTGATAGAGTTTCCTGTAGCGATTCCTAATGGGTCGCAAGTTGACCTACCTCATAAATATTAATGAGGTAGGTTGCAATTTTCAACCCATTTGAAATCCTTAAAATCACAGGGGATGGTGGCATGCTGGGTTAAGAGGACCACATTATCTGTGATTGCTTTTAAATAAGCAAACGTTTTTTTATAAATGCAGCCTATTTTTTTTAAAGGAAAACAGATTGCGTTTCAAAAAGAATAATGAAAAGGTTTTACCTTCAGCTTTTAAGAGTAGGCAATGGTCACTGCCTTCTCGTAAAATATTTTGGCGCCCACATTTACAAAGGGGAAGGGGCTCCTTGTGAACTACTTCGATATTATGAATGGGTTACCACGTATTTGAAGATGGTGGTAAAATGCGAATGTTTAGCGACTGCATTTCGATTCTAAACATTCTTACATACCACTGCGATTCGGTACTGAGAAGTGATGCCCTAAACATTCTCCTTCCTTATACAGAATCGGTATGTATTTGAAGTTCCAAATCGCAATTTGGAAAAATGTCACTGAATGTCAATTTTACATACCAAAATGCATTTTTCTGGTCAAAAACAGCCCGGTTGTGTGCATCGGTCCATTTGTGACAGGAAAAATGCTTTATACATCTGGCCTTTAGTGAAACAGCTCAGCAAAAAATGCACTGAGGTGTTCTTTTGAGTCAGTCTCTTACGTACGTAGAGCAGCTGTTGCACATACCTATATTTTCCTGCAGAATGATTTGTGTGTGTCACTAATATGCATATCAATGACATGCATGTTCCTACCTATTTCAATGACCACAAGGTGATGTTTTCTTGCATGATATGTTTTGGATCTTTCCCTCTTTGCAGGGTCACTGCAAACCTTTCGCCTTCAACCCTCCTACTTTTGCTGGATTCACTTTTGTTGGCCTTAGGACTGTGCACTTTACAACTGCTGACCAGGGCTAATGTGATTGTGCTCTCTACCCATAATATGGTAGAATTGGATTCTACCCAATTGGCACATTTCATTTACTGGTAAGTCCCTAGTAAAGTGTAGCCAGGGTCTTTATATTAAATGTTAGTAGAGAACCTTCAGCCCTGCGTGTGCCACATGCCTCAGGTCAGTAATATCAGAGAAAAGGGTTTTGAATTTTTGGGATCTATAGGCGCTCAAGCAAAATAAACATAAGTATTTGTCAGTAGTAATGGTGCAAGCAGGGAGAGAAGACCCTTCAGAACCCCTCAATTCAAGTATGACAAAATCACCCTTATGAACATGAACACAAAATCCTGCGCACTCAGACAGAATCTCAACAACAATGTGACAGTAAATAGAATTGTCAAACAAGAGAAATTTTATCCAACGTCGTTTTCATGGAGGTTCATGTATCTCTCCTTTTTATTAGGTCATCAAATCAGCAATAATAAGCAGCCAGCCGACATGTGTTTCGTTGTAGGACTGTGCATATACAGTGACTACAACTCTTCAGGGCTGGAAAATACAAAAGGAATGACCTAAGTCGCAAACCAGCGAATACACATCTAAAAGTACTATGACACAAAGTCTGCACCAAAAGTGACATCTTAGTCGACAATCACCTCCGTATGTGGAACCCCTCGAAGTTAAATATACAATATAATTCAAAAGGTATGTTAGTAGGTCTTAAAAGATCCGGAAGTTATTAATCACATCTTCGAAAGTTGGTATTATTGTATATAACAGCATAGACTAAAAACATCACCCGTGTCGCGTCAAAATAAAGAAACAAAGTGTGTGCAAAAGCCAAACCATCATTAAATCAAAACAGTTAAGCACAGTGTCACAAGAACACAAAGAAGCCACAAAGCACGTGATAAGAAGCCAAAATTTATAATACCTCAATGGCTGAATCCTCAGGAATTAGGCTAATAAATATGGAAGATAAGAGGAAAAAAGGGGAAAAAAGAAAGAGGAGAGAAACGTCAAAGGAAAGGGATTAATATCATATATTCAATAAGTAGATCCCCCTTCTAAGTCTCCGTATTAGAATAACATCAGAGATGTAACTTACCCCAGTTCCGGTGATAATTCCAACCCGGAAGGGTACCCCTTGCGGTGTCAAGTACGAGAATAGTCGTCACTGTAAAATATAGGCGTCAAATATTCAGTATGAAGATTTGGGTTTACAAGCTGTAACACGGATGTTGAGCACACGAGCAGCGACCGAATGGCAACATAATGAAATGTTAATCAGAATGATGCAAATAATCTTACACAATAACTTTTTCCTATTTGAGGGGAAATGGTACAAACAGACAAGGGGGGGTAGCATTGGGGTCTACATTTTCCCCCTCTTTCGCTTGCCTTTTTATGGGGTGTTTGGAAAAAGATTGGATTTGGGGAGATAATGGCTATATCTGGATTGACAAGATACTTTACTGGGGCAGATACATCGACGATTGTCTCCTACTGTGGGCTGGTACACATGATGAATTACTGCAATTTTCAGAGTACATGAATAACAACTCCTATGGGATGCAATTTACGATGGAATCTAGTAGTACACATATCTCCTTCTTGGATATAGAATTGTACATAGAGGGTGATAAGCTTAAGAGTAGATTGTCCAGGAAAGGTACAGCGTGTAACTCTATCCTACACGCTAATAGCTCACACCCAATACATCAAATTAATGCTATACCGTTTGGAGAATTTGTCAGAGCTAGACGCAATTGCAGTGAGGAGGGAGATTTTGAAATTTGTATTGAGGACATGCAACAACGATTTGAGGAGAGAGGTTATTTACCTACTGTTCTCAAAAAAGCGAAGAATAGAATCAAAAAGGTTAAGAGGATTGATACTCTTAAACCTAAGTCTACATTCAATGAGAAAAGAGATGTAATTCGTATGGTCACTGATTTTAATGAACTTAGCCATGTTCTTCGCAGAAGCCTTAAGAAACACTGGGGGATTCTTACGGCTGACAAAACACTGACCCCACATATTAGCAGACAACCTCAAATTACATTCAGGAGAGGCAGGACTCTACGGAATAGACTTAGCCCTACGGTACCCAGGATAGGGAGAATTGACTCCTGGTTGAGTTCCCCACACATGGGTTTCTACAAATGTGGATTTTGCTGGGTATGCCGGTGGGCTAAACATAAGACAAAAAGTTTCAAGAGATGTGACAACAAAACCTATGATATTCGGACGAATATCAATTGTTTGACTAAATTTGTGGTCTACATTATTGAATGTAAATGTGGGCTACAGTACGTAGGCAGTACCATCAGGAGCCTGAAGGATAGAATCGGAGAGAATGTCAGAGCCTTACTACAACAAAATGCTAGATATCCTGTAGCGATTCATGCTAGCATATGCCAGGCACAAGGACCCAAAAAGGAGTTTGTTTTCTTTGGAATAGATCATATCCCCATAAATATCAGAGGTGGTAATAGGGAATTACGCCTGAGGCGGGCGGAAGCATTCTGGATTATGAGGTTGCACTCAGTGGGGCGGGGACTTAACTGCGATCCGGAGATGCAATTTTTCTTAGGTGATTAGGGTCTTGACCAAGAACGTACCGTTACTGGTTGAATGTACAGACAACGAGGATTACTCTTATGGTCCATTAGATATTTTCCTTGTATCTTAACAACCTTGAGGACTAATCTAGCTTAGAGGACTGGGGAGTCAGCGTAGATTATGGACTAAATTTGATGAACTACGGGGAGTAGATGTTGTGAACTCACACGTATTGCACACATTTGGTGATCTTCTTCACAGGACATGAGTGTGCTTGTTAATGATTAAGCAAAGTTCTTTTGTATTTGACTTATTTCATTTTTGGAATTTTTTCTGTCCTCTGACATAACTTTATTTATGGATCACTTTCCTCACAACGTTTTACATTGTTTTGCTTTTCTGTTTTTTGGCCCTAATGTTGGCTTGGTGTCATGAATTGTTATGGTCTCTTGTATGACTTGGACCTTCACTTACTTCTTATAATGACCTTTCAGACATAAGGAATGGATAATCTTTGCACTTTAAATATCAATTTTGGTTGGATGGATGTGCACACTGATGGATTTTATGTGCAGACTTGATTGGATATATATCGATATTTGTGCATTGGATTAACGTTACTTTTCTTAACGTACCGGGCGCGACTTCAGAACAGGATCGGGGTAGCGCTCTAGTCTTTTTCCTGGCATGTCTATTTAGAGACTACTTCCCAGTTTGGACCCGTTAGACTTCCGGGTTATCAGACGCCAGTAGAGCGAGGGCGATTGTGCCACAGGTAATAATCTCACGCCCTTACAGCATGATATTTTAACTTTATTGGAGGCGAATTGGAGGATTATTACGTTTGTTTGCCTCAGGGTGTTACATGGACTAACTATTTGCAATCACTCGCTTTTTCCAGGTTTTTCGTGCCACACGTACCCGTGGGTTACGGACTTAACTTTGGAATTGCACTTTTTGGATACGACCATACCTTATTTATTTTGGAACTATATGGATTAAACTGGCGCATTGGATTGGTTTTCATGCATAGCGGGTAAGAGTTGCTGAATTTCTCTATATCACGAGAGTTCATAATTAGGGTGACTGTGTCTATACTTTTTAGAATAGTGTGAATGCCGGGGAAGGTCACTTATTTGTTAAATTCGATAGTCATGACTAGAGACATTGCCCCTTTTCTTCTTTTTTAGTATCGAGTTACGCACCTTACTGTTACAATCGAATGGTGGCATTGGGCAAGACAGTCACGTTGTACATCTGACGGATCTGACTTACACTGATAGTAGCTCATAAGTGCCATTGGGCAAGACAGTCACTTGGCACTTCTGACGGATATGTCTTATATTGATAGTAGCTCACAAACATCATGCGATATTATGGTTGCATTTTTACTTGGAGAGTTTGTGTTGATGTACACATCTCTCGTACTTTCTTACTGAATATATGACGCCTATATTTTACAGTGACGACTATTCTCGTACTTGACACCGCAAGGGGTACCCTTCCGGGTTGGAATTATCACCGGAACTGGGGTAAGTTGCATCTCTGATGTTATTCTCATACGGAGACTTAGAAGGGGGATCTATTTATTGAATATGGGATATTAATCCCTTTCCTTTGACGTTTCGCTCCTCTTTCTTTTTTCTCCTTTTTTCCTCTTATCTTCCATATTTATTAGCCTAATTCCTGAGGATTCAGCCATTGAGGTATTATACATTTTGGCTTCTTATCACATGCTTTGTGGCTTCTTTGTGTTCTTGTGACACTGTGCTTAACTGTTTTGATTTAATGATGGTTTGGCTTTTCACACACTTTGTTTCTTTATTTTGACGCAACACGGGTGATGTTTTTAGTCTATGCTGTTATATACAATAATACCAACTTTCAAGGATGTGATTAATAACTTCCGGATCTTTTGAGACCTACTAACATACCTTTTGAATAATATTGTATATTTAACTTTGAGGGGTTCCACATACGGAGGTGATTGTCGACTAAGATGTCACTTTTGGTACAGACTTTGTGTCATAGTACTTTTAGATGTGTATTCGCTAGTTTGCGACTTAGATCATTCCTTTTGTATTTTCCAGCCCTGAAGAGTTGTAGTCACTGTATATGCACAGTCCTACAACGAAACACGTGTCGGCTGGCTGTATATTATTGCTGATTTGATGACCTAATAAAAAAGAGAGATACATGAACCTCCATGAAAACGATGTTGGATAACATTTCTCTTTTTTGACAATTCTATTTACTGTCACATTGATTTTGAGATTCTGTCTGATTGCGCAGGATTTTGTGTTCACATGCCTCAGGTCTGCCTTTGCAGCCTGTGTCTGCACTGCCATTTCGAGCTGGCAAAATAAACCTTTTGCCAGGCCCAAACCTACCTTTTTAATCATATAAGTAAACCACATAGTTTAGGCCCTGAAAAGCTAGGTATAGTGTATTTAAAAGTTGGACGTGTACTTTAAAATTTTACATGTCCTGGTAGTGAAAAACTCTTAAACTGTTTTTTTTCACTACTGCATAGCCTACCTCACCCATTGGATAACATTTGGTTTCATATTACATTTAATAATTAGTAGCTTTCTGTTGGGAACAGGTAGACAAGTCAAGTTTGTTTTCTAACAAAACTGTAATTTAAAGCCCTCTTAAATGGTAAAATGTCACATTTAGAACTGTAACCTAAACCCAAGAGAGGAGTAAGGCCCTTTTGGACAGGACTTTGGTAGGGCCGTAAAGTAAATATTAAGGAAAAAGTTTACCAAAGGTCCTATTTTTTATTTAGAAAAATCACACCATATACCTTTTGTGATTTGGGTTGTTTATTTACCCATTATTATTTCTTTTGTTTTTTTTGGGAATTACAAAAAGATTCCCTCTTGTTCTTGGAGAATCACACATAAACTTTTACACAAACATTAGACATTTCTTACGGATTACACAAACAAAATTGCTAGCCATGAAACAATCACAAAATGACCACATAGAACATACGATATGTCAATAGACTATTCAACATTGACGTTACACCAATATACAAGTAATGTATACTAATCTTTGCCTATGCCAACACCTATTTAAGCATATGCAATCAACCCTCAGTTTTGGCTAATTAAAAAAAATATTATTTAACATCAAACATTGACTCAGCCGACACGTTTCAAGCCTCGTTGTCTCCTTTACGGGCTTTCATCAGGGCTTCTTAGTTCAAGAAGTTTAGACATATCTACAATAAAAACATAACACTTCAATTCAATTATCTCCCTTGTCCTTTTCAAACGCATTTCAATACCTAATCAGGCAAATCGTACCTTTCACTGGGAAATCGACCACTCAATCATTTCATCTCAGCAAGACCGACACAGAGCAGCAAGATGACCCCTACAACGACAAATCCATCGACTAACTTTAATTCAAATTCTCCAACTAGGAAGCATCCTACAAGGGAGTTGTTGTTTTAACCATTTGGTACATGCAGCATCTGTTATGTTATGTTATGTTAAAAATATTTCTTAAGCGCGCTTACACCAGGCGGTTTCATGGCTGAGAGAAGAGGAGCTGAGACGTAGGGTACTTATTGGTATCCTTGAGAGAATAAGAGAGTTTTCAGGAGAGTTCTGAATTTAGTGTAACATGTGGTAAGTCTTAGCTCGTTAGGGAGGGAGTTTCAGAAATGGGGGGCTAAAGAGGAAAATCTCAGACCTCAGTGCTTTTTCCGTCGGAAGGTGGGAATGGTGAGCAAATGCAGATGCATCTGGCACTTGGGCCTTATATATTGACAGACATTGAAGAAAATGGAAGAGAGCTGTTGACAAGATGGACCACTCTGAGTTCAATAGGGGAAGTAACTATCACCTAAAGGGAGTGAAAACCCCCAGAACCTTCTCATTCTTCAAAGTAGGCATCAGGTTTAAATATTGAACCCCCAGACCCAACTCTTAAGTATACTTCTGGATCTTTGGAAGACTCAGAGGGACTGCTGTGTTGCTCTGCCAGAAGTGCTGCTACTCTGTGGCCTGTTGCCTGCTGACCTGCTGCATGCTGACCTGCTGCCTGAGTAAAAGGGTTTGACCTGCTTCTTTAACCCGTGACCATCAGAGTGACTCCAAAGGCTTTTTGGCTGGCTTCCTGAACAGAGGCTCCGGGACAAATGAACAAACCACTTTGAACCAATCACCTGGATTCTGTCTGATGTGAGTTCTACCCTCCCAAATGGTGCCACCGAAGTTCTGAACCCTTGGAAGTGGTCCTGAAGGTGCTCTGCCAGCTGAGCGGATCCCAGGAGAACTGACATAGTGAAAAGCATCGGATCACAAAACTCCACTTTGGGACCACTGCTCGAGGCATCACCACCACAGGATTTTGCAGCCTGCAGCCTCACTGTCACTGCATTATGCATCCTCAATGTGGACCTTCGCATCGCAAGCCCCCTGTCAACGGCATACTCAATGACAATGCTGAATCCGCATTGCAAGTCCTGTAACTTCTTCAAAACCAGCTTGTGTGCGGCACATCTTCAACGCAGGACTTCACAGCGCAAGCCCCTCATCGATGACATCCCCGATGACGACGCAGGACGTCACATTGCAGCCTTGCATCTTACCAAACCTGTCTCCACTCCTGGACCTTAAAACACTTCAGCTGCATGATGCATCCTTGATGATGGATCTCACAACTCACCTCAACCAGGATTTAAGGTACTCTGGTTCAGCTGGCCTAATATGGTCTCTGTTTACCGACCTGCACACCGGAGGCCTGAACTTGTGCCTTTTATCCCAGTCCGAAATGATTCAAAAAGGGGGTGGTTATGGACAGAGTATCTGAATTAGGCAGAACACTCCTACCCAGTCAAAAGATCAGGGCTTGATCCATCACCGTTTTTTAGCTCACTGCACCATCCCAGTTCAGAACCTGGCTACATGCAAATTAGTCTGTCCCTGGCCCAGTGCATCATGGGAATAGGGCAGACCAAACTACCAAGCCAATTCTTTACTGGAAAGGAAACAACCTTCCGGGGACCGGTTTCTGGCATTACAGCCGTCTTCGGCCCGGCTTGCTTGAATCCTGATGGTGCAGTGAGCAAGGGACTCACATCTGAGCATACCCTTCCACACTTGTGGTGGCCAAAATGATTAAAAAAGGGGGTGGTGATGGACAGAGTATCTGAATTAAGCAGAACACTCCTACCCAGTCAAAAGATCAGGGCTTGATCCATCACCGTTTTTTAGCTCACTGCACCATCCCAGTTCAGAACCTGGCTACATGCAAATTAGTCTGTCCCTGGCCCAGTGCATCATGGGAACAGGGCAGACCAAACTACCAAGCCAATTCTTTACTGGAAAGGAAACAACCTTCCGGGGACCGGTTTCTGGCATTACAGCCGTCTTCGGCCCGGCTTGCTTGAATCCTGATGGTGCAGCGAGCAAGGGACTCACATCTGAGCATACCCTTCCACACTTGTGGTGGCCAAAATGATTCAAAAAGGGGGTGGTGATGGACAGAGTATCTGAATTAAGCAGAACACTCCTACCCAGTCAAAAGATCAGGGCTTGATCCATCACCGTTTTTTAGCTCACTGCACCATCCCAGTTCAGAACCTGGCTACATGCAAATTAGTCTGTCCCTGGCCCAGTGCATCATGGGAACAGGGCAGACCAAACTACCAAGCCAATTCTTCACTGGAATGAAAACAAGCTTCCGGGGACCGGTTTCTGGCATTACAGCCGTCTTCGGCCCGGCTTGCTTGAATCCTGATGGTGCAATGAGCATACCCTTCCACACTTGTGGTGGCCAAAATGATTCAAAAAGGGGGTGGTGATGGACAGAGTATCTGAATTAAGCAGAACACTCCTACCCAGTCAAAAGATCAGGGCTTGATCCATCCCAGTTCAGAACCTGGCTACATGCAAATTAGTCTGTCCCTGGCCCAGTGCATCATGGGAACAGGGCAGACCAAACTACCAAGCCAATTCTTTACTGAAAAGGAAACAAGCTTCCGGGGACCGGTTTCTGGCATTACAGCCGTCTTCGGCCCAGCTTGCTTGAATCCTGATGGTGCAGTGAGCAAGGGACTCACATCTGAGCATACCCTTCCACACCTGTGGTGGCCAAAATGATTAAAAAAGGGGGTGGTGATGGACAGAGTATCTGAATTAAGCAGAACACTCCTACCCAGTCAAAAGATAAGGGCTTGATCCATCACCCTTTTTTAGCTCACTGCACCATCCCAGTTCAGAACCTGGCTACATGCAAATTAGTCTGTCCCTGGCCCAGTGCATCATGGGAACAGGGCAGACCAAACTACCAAGCCAATTCTTTACTGGAAAGGAAACAAGCTTCCGGGGACCTATTTCTGGCATTACAGTCGTCTTCGGCCCGGCTTGCTTGAATCCTGATGGTGCAGTGAGCAAGGGACTCACATCTGAGCATACCCTTCCACATCACCACCCCCTTTTTGTAATTATTTTGGCCACCATGAGTGTGGAAGGGTATGCTCAGACATGAGTCCCTTGCTCATTGCACCATCAGGATTCAAGCAAGCCGGGCCGAAGACGGCTGTAATGCCAGAAACCGGTCCCAGGAAGCTTGTTTTCTTTCCAGTGAAGAATTGGCTTGGTAGTTTGGTCTGCCCTGTTCCCATGATGCACTGGGCCAGGGACAGACTAATTTGCATATAGCCAGGTTCTAAACTGGGATGGTGCAGTGAGCTAAAAAACGGTGATGGATCAAGCCCTGATCTGTTGACTGGGTAGGAGTGTTCTGATTAACTCAGATACTCTGTCCATCACCACCCCCTTTCTGTAATTATTTTGGCCACCATGAGTGTGGAAGGGTATGCTCAGACATGAGTCCCTTGCTCATTGCACCATCAGGATTCAAGCAAGCCGGGCCGAAGACGGCTGTAATGCCAGAAACCGGTCCCCGGAAGCTTGTTTTCATTCCAGTGAAGAATTGGCTTGGTAGTTTGGTCTGCCCTGTTCCCATGATGCACTGGGCCAGGGACAGACTAATTTGCATATAGCCAGGTTCTGAACTGGGATGGTGCAGTGAGCTAAAAAACGGTGATGGATCAAGCCCTGATCTGTTGACTGGGTAGGAGTGTTCTGATTAACTCAGATACTCTGTCCATCACCACCCCCTTTTTGTAATTATTTTGGCCACCATGAGTGTGGAAGGGTATGCTCAGACATGAGTCCCTTGCTCATTGCACCATCAGGATTCAAGCAAGCCGGGCCGAAGACGGCTGTAATGCCAGAAACCGGTCCCCGGAAGCTTGTTTTCTTTCCAGTAAAGAATTGGCTTGGTAGTTTGGTCTGCCCTGTTCCCATGATGCACTGGGCCAGGGACAGACTAATTTGCATATAGCCAGGTTATGAACTGGGATGGTGCAGTGAGCTAAAAAACGGTGATGGATCAAGCCCTGATCTGTTGACTGGGTAGGAGTGTTCTGATTAACTCAGATACTCTGTCCATCACCACCCCCTTGTTGTAATTATTTTGGCCACCATGAGTGTGGAAGGGTTTGCTCAGACATGAGTCCCTTGCTCATTGCACCATCAGGATTCAAGCAAGCAGGGCCGAAGACGGCTGTAATGCCAGAAACCGGTCCCCGGAAGCTTGTTTTCTTTCCAGTGAAGAATTGGCTTGGTAGTTTGGTCTGTCCTTTTCCCATGATGCACTGGGCCAGGGACAGACTAATTTGCATATAGCCAGGTTCTGAACTGGGATGGTGCAGTGAGCTAACTAACGGTGATGGATCAAGCCCTGATCTGTTGACTGGGTAGGAGTGTTCTGATTAACTCAGATACTCTGTCTATCACCGCCCCCTTTTTGTAATTATTTTGGCCACCATGAGTGTGGAAGGGTATGCTCAGACATAAGTCCCTTGCTCATTGCACCATCAGGATTCAAGCAAGCCGGGCCGAAGACGGCTGTAATGCCAGAAACCGGTCCCCGGAAGCTTGTTTTCTTTCCAGTGAAGAATTGGCTTGGTAGTTTGGTCTGCCCTGTTTCCATGATGCACTGGGCCAGGGACAGACTAATTTGCATATAGCCAGGTTCTGAACTGGGATAGTGCAGTGAGCTAAAAAACGGTGATGGATCAAGCCCTGATCTGTTGACTGGGTAGGAGTGTTCTGATTAACTCAGATACTCTGTCCATCACCACCCCCTTTTTGTAATTATTTTGGCCACCATGAGTGTGGAAGGGTATGCTCAGAAATGAGTCCCTTGCTCATTGCACCATCAGGATTCAAGCAAGCCGGGCCGAAGACGGCTGTAATGCCAGAAACTGGTCCCCGGAAGCTTGTTTTCTTTCCAGTGAAGAATTGGCTTAGTAGTTTGGTCTGCCCTGTTCCCATAATGCACTGGGCCAGGGACAGACTAATTTGCATATAGCCAGGTTCTGAACTGGGATGGTGCAGTGAGCTAAAAAACGGTGATGGATCACGCCCTGATCTGTTGACTGGGTAGGAGTGTTCTGATTAACTCAGACACTCTGTCCATCACCACCCCCTTTTTGTAATTATTTTGGCCACCATGAGTGTGGAAGGGTATGCTAAGACATGAGTCCCTTGCTCATTGCACCATCAGGATTCAAGCAAGCCGGGCCGAAGACGGCTGTAATACCAGAAACCGGTCCCCGGAAGCTTGTTTTAATTCCAGTGAAGAATTGGCTTGGTAGTTTGGTCTGCCCTGTTCCCATGATGCACTGGGCCAGGGACAGACTAATTTGCATATAGCCAGGTTCTGAACTGGGATGGTGCAGTGAGCTAAAAAACGGTGATGGATCAAGCCCTGATCTGTTGACTGGGTAGGAGTGTTCTGATTAACTCAGATACTCTGTCCATCACCACCCCCTTTTTGTAATTATTTTGGCCACCATGAGTGTGGAAGGGTATGCTCAGACATGAGTCCCTTGCTCATTGCACCATCAGGATTCAAGCAAGCCGGGCCGAAGACGGCTGTAATGCCAGAAACCGGTCCCCGGAAGCTTGTTTTCTTTCCAGTGAAGAATTGGCTTGGTAGTTTGGTCTGCCCTGTTCCCATGATGCACTGGGCCAGGGACAGACTAATTTGCATATAGCCAGGTTCTGAACTGGGATGGTGCAGTGAGCTAAAAAACGGTGATGGATCAAGCCCTGATCTGTTGACTGGGTAGGAGTGTTCTGATTAACTCAGATACTCTGTCCATCACCACCCCCTTTTTGTAATTATTTTGGCCACCATGAGTGTGGAAGGGTATGCTCAGACATGAGTCCCTTGCTCATTGCACCATCAGGATTCAAGCAAGCCGGGCCGAAGACGTCTGTAATGCCAGAAACCGGTCCCCGGAAGCTTGTTTTCTTTCCAGTGAAGAATTGGCTTGGTAGTTTGGTCTGCCCTGTTCCCATGATGCACTGGGCCAGGGACAGACTAATTTGCATATAGCCAGGTTCTGAACTGGGATGGTGCAGTGAGCTAAAAAACGGTGATGGATCAAGCCCTGATCTGTTGACTGGGTAGGAGTGTTCTGATTAACTCAGATACTCTGTCCATCACCACCCCCTTGTTGTAATTATTTTGGCCACCATGAGTGTGGAAGGGTATGCTCAGACATGAGTCCCTTGCTCATTGCACCATCAGGATTCAAGCAAGCCGGGCCGAAGATGGCTGTAATGCCAGAAACCGGTCCCCGGAAGCTTGTTTTCTTTCCAGTGAAGAATTGGCTTGGTAGTTTGGTCTGTCCTGTTCCCATGATGCACTGGGCCAGGGACAGACTAATTTGCATATAGCCAGGTTCTGAACTGGGATGGTGCAGTGAGCTAACTAACGGTGATGGATCAAGCCCTGATCTGTTGACTGGGTAGGAGTGTTCTGATTAACTCAGATACTCTGTCCATCACCGCCCCCTTTTTGTAATTATTTTGGCCACCATGAGTGTGGAAGGGTATGCTCAGACATAAGTCCCTTGCTCATTGCACCATCAGGATTCAAGCAAGCCGGGCCGAAGACGGCTGTAATGCCAGAAACTGGTCCCCGGGAGCTTGTTTTCTTTCCAGTGAAGAATTGGCTTGGTAGTTTGGTCTGCCCTGTTCCCATGATGCACTGGGCCAGGGGCAGACTAATTTGCATATAGCCAGGTTCTGAACTGGGATAGTGCAGTGAGCTAAAAAACGGTGATGGATCAAGCCCTGATCTGTTGACTGGGTAGGAGTGTTCTGATTAACTCAGATACTCTGTCCATCACCACCCCCTTTTTGTAATTATTTTGGCCACCATGAGTGTGGAAGGGTATGCTCAGACATGAGTCCCTTGCTCATTGCACCATCAGGATACAAGCAAGCCGGGCCGAAGACGGCTGTAATGCCAGAAACCGGTCCCCGGAAGCTTGTTTTCTTTCCAGTGAAGAATTGGCTTGGTAGTTTGGTCTGCCCTGTTCCCATGATGCACTGGGCCAGGGACAGACTAATTTGCATATAGCCAGGTTCTGAACTGGGATGGTGCAGTGAGCTAAAAAACGGTGATGGATCAAGCCCTGATCTGTTGACTGGGTAGGAGTGTTCTGATTAACTCAGATACTCTGTCCATCACCACCCCCTTTTTGTAATTATTTTGGCCACCATGAGTGTGGAAGGGTATGCTCAGACATGAGTCCCTTGCTCATTGCACCATCAGGATTCAAGCAAGCCGGGCCGAAGACGGCTGTAATGCCAGAAACCGGTCCCCGGAAGCTTGTTTTCTTTCCAGTGAAGAATTGGCTTGGTAGTTTGGTCTGCCCTGTTCCCATAATGCACTGGGCCAGGGACAGACTAATTTGCATATAGCCAGGTTCTGAACTGGGATGGTGCAGTGAGCTAAAAAACGGTGATGGATCAAGCCCTGATCTGTTGACTGGGTAGGAGTGTTCTGATTAACTCAGATACTCTGTCCATCACCACCCCCTTTTTGTAATTATTTTGGCCACCATGAGTGTGGAAGGGTATGCTCAGACATGAGTCCCTTGCTCATTGCACCATCAGGATTCAAGCAAGCCGGGCCGAAGACGGCTGTAATGCCAGAAACCGGTCCCCGGAAGCTTGTTTTCTTTCCAGTGAAGAATTGGCTTGGTAGTTTGGTCTGCCCTGTTCCCATGATGCACTGGGCCAGGGACAGACTAATTTGCATATAGCCAGGTTCTGAACTGGGATGGTGCAGTGAGCTAAAAAACGGTGATGGATCAAGCCCTGATCTGTTGACTGGGTAGGAGTGTTCTGATTAACTCAGATACTCTGTCCATCACCACCCCCTTTTTGTAATTATTTTGGCCACCATGAGTGTGGAAGGGTATGCTCAGACATGAGTCCCTTGCTCATTGCACCATCAGGATTCAAGCAAGCCGGGCCAAAGACGGCTGTAATGCCAGAAACCGGTCCTCGGAAGCTTGTTTTCTTTCCAGTGAAGAATTGGCTTGGTAGTTTGGTCTGCCCTGTTCCCATGATGCACTGGGCCAGGGACAGACTAATTTGCATATAGCCAGGTTCTGAACTGGGATGGTGCAGTGAGCTAAAAAACGGTGATGGATCAAGCCCTGATCTGTTGACTGGGTAGGAGTGTTCTGATTAACTCAGATACTCTGTCCATCACCACCCCCTTTTTGTAATTATTTTGGCCACCATGAGTGTGGAAGGGTATGCTCAGACATGAGTCCCTTGCTCATTGCACCATCAGGATTCAAGCAAGCCGGGCCGAAGACGGCTGTAATGCCAGAAACCGGTCCCCGGAAGCTTGTTTTCTTTCCAGTGAAGAATTGGCTTGGTAGTTTGGTCTGCCCTGTTCCCATGATGCACTGGGCCAGGGACAGACTAATTTGCATATAGCCAGGTTCTGAACTGGGATGGTGCAGTGAGCTAAAAAACGGTGATGGATCAAGCCCTGATCTGTTGACTGGGTAGGAGTGTTCTGATTAACTCAGATACTCTGTCCATCACCACCCCCTTTTTGTAATTATTTTATCCCAGTCCGGCACTACAGATAGCCACGGTTGCCATGTCGTGCTTCTATGCATCATTTTTACTAAACTTGTTGAAAACAAATACCTCTAGTTCTACTTATTGGATTTTTATCATATTTGTGGGAAATAACTTCATTCTAAATGTGTGTGGGATTTTTATTTGGGTTGTGTTTTCAGTTTCAGTTTCATCAGTCTTTATTTCGATTATAAAACCATAAAAGACATACTATCAAAAAATAAGCTGATACAAACTTATGTAATATAATTAATGGGCGATACAAAAATTACACAACACTAGAACGACACAATATATTATTTAAATAGAGCATTATAGCATTAATTCACAACACTGATGACTATTAAAACATCTAATTAAAAAGGTATGGAATAAAATCTCCCCCCAAATACAATTTTATGGAGGGAGCGGAAGAGATAAAATCAAGAGACCCACATTCCGGGGAAGGGACTACCCAGGTCTTATCGAGAATCAGAAACCCTCCCTCGGTTCACGACAACATAGTAGACATAGGCTGTCACACGTCCCACTACAAATCTATTCCAAAGAAAACAAGTCAGGATGATAAGCCCTTAATTTTATTTGCCCGTATCACCCATGCCCAGCTCAAGAATTTTGCCATGGCAATGACGATAGGTTCCTGTGTGCAGGTCTGTAGGATCCGCAGAGCATCTGCAGCATCTCTCGTACCTAAGTTGGAACAAAAGGGTTTAAGCCAATTCATCCTTGGTGGCTTATTAGCTACCAAGGATGAAGTCTCGCAAGCCCCTTGTCAATGGCATACTCGACGACAATGTAGAATCCGCATTGCAAGCCCGGTAACTTCTTCAAAACCAGCTTGTGTGCGGCGCATCTTCAGCGCTGGACTTCACAGCGCAAGCCCCTAATCGATGAAATCCTTAATGACGTCGCAGGACCTCACATCGCAGCCTTGGATCTTACCAAACCTGTCTCCAGTCCCTGAACTTAAAAAACTTCAGCTGCACGATGCATCCTTGATGATGGATCTCACAACACTCCTCAACCAGGATTTAAGGTACTCTTGTTGAGCGGGCCTAATGTGGTCTCTGTTTACCGGCCTGCACACCGGAGGCCTGAACTTGTGAATTTGTCCCATTCCGGCACTACAGATAGCCACAGTTGCCACGTTTTGCTTGTATGCATTATTTTTACTAAAATATCTCCAGTTCTACTGATTGGATTTTTATCATTTTTGTGAGAAATCATTTCATTCTAAATGTGTGTGGGATTTTTATTTGGGTTGTGTTTTCCCTTCATTACTGTTTGAAGTGCTGCATACTTTACTTTGCACATTGCCTCTTAGTTAAACCAGACTGCTTTTGTGCCAAGCTACCAGATCATTAAGCAGTGGTTTAAATTGGGTTTGCTTGTGACTTCACCCTGAGAAGGATTGTGGTTGCTGCGTGATTAGGGCCCCCCTCTGAATCGTTACCCAGTTTATTACAGTATGGCTTTGTTCTCTTCCCTGTCCTGAAAATTGATCAGTAAGATTGCAGTTTGCTAACAATTTCATTAATAAGAGCACCACAGTGATGCGCACTTCCTGTTACTCCTTTAATTGTAGGTGCTCCATAGCGACACATACAGCTTTGTTGTATTATATTTCGAGATTTTTTACTTCTTCTTTACTGTGATTAGTGCTAATGCTGGAATTTACTGCTTGATTTTAACTGCTCTTTTATATTTTGTATATGCTGTTTTTAGTGCAAGTGTTCTTATCATCTCTGTAGTCTCCTCTCACATTAACATTGTTGTATTGCTCTACTCTTTGCAATATGGAGAATTAAAAGGTTTTACCTTACATATACAAATCATATAAATGATGGCAAAGCTGTGAGAATCCCATGGACCCATCCTCATTCTCTTTGCATTAACAAATGTAAAGAGGGATTCTGGGAAATTACTCTACTTAAAATGTGTATCCAGCAAACAGGATAAGTATGTGTGTGCTGTGCACACATTAAACTGCAGTGTAATCAACAACCTACTGAAGCACTAATGCCAACAACCTTTCCCAGAAATACAAGTGTTAAATAAAAACACAGGAGTGTTTTCATAACCGGCTTCAGTCTTTAACACAGCCAGGCATTTCGTGCACATCACCATAAGCATATATAGCGCAGAAGCCTCAAAACAAGTATCCAACCATTTCAGATTAAAGTAGGCTGGCAAAGGCAATCAGGACAGAGTCGTTTTCAGGGTTTTCCTAAACATCATTATAGGAAATTAGATCTATTCATTTTATCCCCCTGGATTGTATGATTCCTGACTTTCTTGATTTGGACTTTTACTGTCGGTGAACCTCACCTATTGAGTCTCACTCATTGTATATTCTGTGGAAATGGACTAAGGGTGCTAACCACTAGTATATGCCTTTTATGATAAGGATGCTTTTACATAGTTGGTGTAAAAGTCTCTGTACTTGGTACATGTGAGCACATGCATGTCCATAAGTGTGCAGACTGAGCATATGAGACTATAATCTAGCTCAGCCCTGTAACTGTGCACACGTATCCTGTTGCAGAAGGGACCCAATAAGGATTGGCACTGACCTGGTGTAGACCTTATATTGTAAGTGGGCATCCATATTGTAGGTCTATAGTGCTTAATGAAAAGCGTGTGTGATCACGGCATTCTACCTTATGGGGGAAATATGTGCCACTGCACAGTTTGCAGTACAAAGCCCTAAAGATACCAGTCAGGTATGAACCTAGGGTAAACATGTGCACCAAGTTCAGATTACCTGTCACTTTAGAGATAACTATACTCTTTATGACACTTTGAGAATTATCGTATTTCCCTTGCTCAGCCATAATCACATTCCGGGCATATGGCCCACCCTACTGGGCCACGTTCATTACTTTGCTGACCAGCAGCTGGATCAAAGGCCTCCCCACACAATAGACCTTTTAACAGTGCTTGGATCAGCTCCTGGAAAAGTAAGGGGCGGAGAGGAAATCTGCATTTGTTACTTCACTCTTCACGTTACACCTGAACTTGGCAAGCCTACGCCCATAGAAACAAAGGAGGAAGGCCTGACCCCCTGGGACTACCCTTGAAAAATAAAGTGGGAAGGGATCAGGCAGCTGTGTCAGTTGGATGTAGTGCTGAGGCTCCCAGGGGATGTCTTTTTATAGACCACTTAAACCTGCCATGTTGAACTGTCCCTGAATGCTGTGCAGGATGGTTTGAGCAGAGTTCAAGTAATGATGTGGCACCCTAGGATTGGGTAGAGCTGCATAACTTCCAGAACTTTCAATCCTAGCTTAAAAACCCCTGCACAAGGGAGAAGTTTAGAAGACCCTGCACCTGGGTTGCGATGCTGGAAGCATGCCCAGCTGGAAGGTGGAACACCTCTGATCTTCTATAGGTATGGACATTGGAACGCTGAAACTCCAGCTGGCAGCCAAAACCAGGATGAGGCCCTCCGGTGCCAGCAATGCTGGCACCCTCACACCCCCTGAGGAACAGTAGGAGTGATGTACCTGCTGGGGTACCCCAGGGGGTTTCCCTGTGAATTCTGTGGACTGACCCTTGACTTCATTAACACACAGGTGCCTTGCAAGTGGCCGGTAGACTGTGGGACCTGGGGAGTGAGACAGGAAGTTTGTTGTGCTTGTTAGATATGGAGGGTTGTAGAAGATGCGACCTAAGCAGCAGAGAGCAACAGAAACCCAGGCAGAGAAAAAAGTCTGGTCAACAAAACCATAACAATCAAGTTCTCCAACAAAGATCACACTTGGAGGACAGGAGGAAATGCTCCTGGTGGTGAGAGCTCACACCAAGAGCAAAATTATTCTAGAATTATGCAAGTCATCCAGCCCTACAGGGATTGAGAAACAGGCCTGAAAAGCTCAGTCCCCCATGGGGAGCAGGCAGAAAAGAAAAGAAGCGCATGGCACCCTGCTGGATTACTTAGAAAAGCCACAGAGGACAAAAGCCCTGGGGGTTGGCAGAAAAGCCGCTTCCTTGATCCTTTATGAGGAGAGGTGTGAGTGAGGCCCTTTCCCCTGATCTACTTTCAGCCCTGGGGACCCCATACCCCGGAGTCTGGTACAAAAAACTGTGTTGAGAAACCCCATCTCCCCAAGACAGGGCAACACAAAGAAGAGCACTGACCTGTTCTTGGTGGGCTTTTCCCATTCCCCATGTCTGTGGGGAGTGGGTGGACAACATATCATCTCCTGCCTGTAGTCCATACGGGCAGCAGAAGGAGAGTCTTCCAGATCCTATGTCAGCACAGGAATGTGACAGGAGGGTGGGGAGTCAGCAGGAGTGGGTTCATTTCCTCGCCCCAGTAGTGAGTACACTGAAGGGGCACCAGGCCCTTAGAAATTGTAAAACGCAGCATGAAGCCGCACATTGTACCCTAAAGGAAAGCCATTCATTTAGCATTCATGATTTGGGTGCCTGCGCATCCCACAAGGCCGACGAGGGGTTTAAAAATGTGCATAATGCTCCATGTAGTCCCCTATGTGGGGCAGGGGCACCACTAACATTTAGAATGTACATTTAGGGGGAGCATGGAGTGCAGAACCCCCCAGAAATTGTTTTCCAAAAGTCGGGGTGGGGGGTCCTGTTGGTTGGTCCTAAAGCTGCTGGAAAGAAGTGTAAAGATAGAAAAAAAACCTAAAGGGTGCATATTATTCGCTATGATATTTTAATAAAAATGATGATTGACAAGGCAAGATTTATGTTCTAATAAATAGTATTGAATGTTGGTAGCATCTCCATTAATGTTGCTCGTGTTGTAATGGCGGTTCATCATATGTGTCTGCTTTTAGTTCTGTTGAGATTCCCTGACAAAGCCAGTTCTTACTGATAATGGCACCCCCTTATATCATGATATTTTAACTTGTATAGTTGGAGGGATTGTGATTATGGGTTATGGGCTTTATGTGAGAGTGAATTGTTCTGAGGGTTTCACCAGAGGCATTTGCATCTACACGATTGTGCCACTTTGTAAATTAATGCACAGTATTTAGTAGTGTGTGTGTGTGTGTGTGTGTGCGGGTTTGATAAAATAAGTTGAATTTTTTTAGGACAAAGCATGGACAGGGCAAATATTTATTTAGTGCTGTTGTAGGGTACCATGGATCAGGGGGTATTAACCCGCATCATCTCTCCTGAGTAGGCCTTTAACTGAAGAGCTTTTCAATCCTGAGAGAGTTAAGTGTTACAACGGGGTATCTGGTTCCCAATAAAAGAAAGCTGCAGACTTATTACTTGAGAAGGACCCTCCTCATTCGCACCTAATAACCCACTTTCTTACAACCATCAAATCATGTTGAGGTTTCTAAGCCTCCGAACTAATGTACAGATACACAGAGATTTGCAACAGACATACAGTGCACTCACAGATATAATCTCTGCAAAACATGCTCTGCTAGACTTGAATAGGCAGTGCAATGTGGTTTCCTGTGCTTGATTCTTTTTGGCTCTGCCACTTCAGCAATAGTAGCTTCACACTACATGAATCAGCTGTTTTGCTTGAGTATAAGAATTGTCAGAGCAACAGTGTGCTCGGTGCTGGCATGATCTACCAGTGCTTGCTCAGACACTGTTGACTCCGAGACCTGCACTGTGCTCTCTGCTGTGCTGCCATTGGTCTTGGTGATCTTGGTGGTGCCATGCTCACCTGTGATCTGAAACCGGAGAGTTAGGGGACTGAAACGGTAGGAGGACAGAGAGTGAGCGAGGCAAGAACCTCCTTGCAGTACATGGCATCACTCACAGGGCTCTCCTTACATCAATGTGCAAATTACATGGAGCAATACAAATACAATCAATGCTTTGTGTTGCAAGGGTAGATGCCTGCAAAATTACACTGGCCTTTACCATATAGGCCACTGTGCTATCCAGTAGTTCAGATGCACACTTATGTGTTTAAATATGGCAGCTATAACATATAAGTCATAATGAATGACAAACAAATTAGCTTGATGACTACCTGTTACCATACAGCAATCTGTATCATAGCGAAATGAACATGTGATTACTTGAGCATCATTGTGCAACTTCCATATCCAAGATGACCAACTTCATAAAAATGAAAAATGGACAATGGCATTTATTTTGGTTAGAGCGCACATGATGCCCCCCAGCTTGGCATTCAGTGCATTGGCTTCGGTCACATCTCTCAAACGCTGGCATTGGTTGGCACTATTGAACTCTGGGGAGCAAATACCAAAGCGGGTATGTCTTGATTCCACAGTATGCCTGTTTTAAACACAAAAAGACACCCCCTGCCTCTTTATCTCACTCTTGCGGGTTCTTTTTTGTTTTCTCCCTTTATATCTGATTTTCTGTCTTTTTCTTTGTCTCTCTTTTCCCTTTTGTGTTTTTCTTTTGCTTGCTCTGTATCAGGGCTGAGGAATAATAAGTGTTGGTTTCCAAAAATGAGTGCCACCTAGACCTTGGAAACATTGGTTCCAATCATTTAATATTTATTTAGGTGCATTTAATGATTTACGTTATATAGCTAAAAGGCATTTTAGAGCACTGTTTGGGAACGGAGAGAGAGAACTTTTCTGAGCATCTACCTGATTGCACTCCTTTGGAAGGCTAAGCACTGAATAAGCACCAAGAATCTGTTCAACACCTTGAGCAACAGTTTTGGGCACAAAGGAGCATTTTTGTTAAAAGTTACAGGGGCATATTATCAAGGGGGTTTATCTCCGCTTTTTTGGCTTTAAAAGCCAAGAAAGCGGAGATAAAATTATCTCCCTATTACCTAGCTGTCGCTAACACCAGTTAGCGACAGCTAGTAGGAGATAGCGACCATCTTGGGCCCCACTTTGCTTGTCATTGATATTTATCACTAATGACATGCAAATGGGCGTGCCAAGATGTTAGCGACTGGAAACAGTCGCTAACATCGTTATCTCCTATTACCAACTTATGGAGATATTGGTGCTAAGCGCGAATATCTCCAAAAGCTAACACCTGCCCTGAGCAGTTCTTAGCCATGTTATTCAATAGGAGGTGGATAACATGGCTAAGAGCATTAGCTCGGTAATGCATGAATATCTCTGACTTTTCAGCGATATTCATGCATTGCGGCCGATTTTTATGGCATTTGCGATAAACCTTGGTAATACCAAGGTTTATTTGCGATAAAAATCGCCGCAGCTCAGCGGTAAATTTTTGTCTCTAACCAAGCAATAGCGATAATTATCGCTATTGCTTGGTAATATGCCCCACAAACATTTTCAATCAATCAATCAGGATTTTTGGAGCACTGGTCACGAGGCACTGTCGGATAATTCTGCCTGTTCTCCTATCGGTTGAACATCTATGTCTTGAGGTCCTTTCCAAGTTCCTGGAGCAACGGTTAAGTGTAGGGGTTGGTTGGTCCAGGTCCTGGCCCCCAGGCGGGAGAAGAAGTGGCCTCCACTGTTAATCTGGCAGATACAACGGGTGGCAGCTAGAGCGAGGAATCCAGATCTGAGTTTCCTGGTGAGCTAGTGAAAGGTCATGCATTGGGTGAGGTATGCACGTCCTTTGTTGAGTAATGCCTTGTATGTGTAACAATAATGATACTTTATTTTGTAAGTTCTTAAAACCATTACAATATAAACACTTTCAATTTATTTATAAAAAAGACAGACAATAAAAAAGACTAAATTGTGTTTTTCTTTCAATTCACTAAAACAATGTAGGCAGTCAAAATTCAGCAAAAAGTCAGATTCAGATCGGCAATTATTGACAGTCGAGGGTTCTCTTATGGGACCTGTAGACAAAATGCATCTCTGCTGAAGTAAGAGAGATTCAGCAGCTCTAGTATCTTGCAACAGTTTTGACGCTTTACTGACAAATTTTGTGAACCCAATGTTAAACTTCGTGTTCTCCGGATTTAAGGCAGCTATAATAGCTTGGCGGCATGATCGAACTGCTAGCTTGTTCCATTCTTCTCGCAATAGAGACCATCTGACTGTAAGCTTTGTGGGACATACACAGGCTATGAGCTCAATGGATTCGGAGTAATGCACGCACATCCTGCATTTAATACTATTGTCGGAATGATGCCATTCAAGAAGGTTCTTCAAAAAAGCCCATTCACCCATCCTCAGTGCAAAACTTTTTTTGTTTCCAGTAAAGTGTGAATGTGCTTCCTTTTTGACAATATTACCCTGTCTGAATGAAAGGACCAGTGCCGGACGCTCTTCTTGATGATCGCCTTTAGTGCCGGCTGTGAGGGGTTTGTTCCCCAGAATTGCTTGACTCCAAGTAATTGTAGGCTTTAATCCAAATGATGTCGATATTTCTGGCTAGTAGGGCTTTTCAATATTTCCTTCTGGCCTCCTGGGAACCCTCCCTGGCATGGTGCATTCTGTTGCAAACCTTTATAAACGCGTCAGCCTCTACGCCGTGATGGTCTGCTAGGCCTAGTTCAAGACGGACTTGGACTGGGGAGGCTGATTTTGGCAGGTGGAATGCACGTTCATATATTTTGATTGTTAGTTTATTCGATAAAGTGCTTGTTGAGCCCCTCATGATCTTGTTCCCGTACAACAGAGAATTAGTTATCTTTGCCTTCATTACTTTCAGCATGGGGGTGAAACTTGGGCCAAGTAGCAGTTTTGACAATTTTGCAGCAGCAGCCTCTAGTGACAAAGCTTTGGCCTTTAGTGCTTCTTCCTACTTGATGAATGAAAATCTAGTATCAAGAAAGATTCCCAGGTATTTGTAGTGGGGTGTTGATTCAAGCTTAGCATTATTGAAATACCACCCTCCGTGTGACCTCTTGTGCTTCCCAAAAGAAATAGATTTCGTTTTCAGCAAATGCAACTCTAAGGTGTTTCTTGTTGTGTGGGGGAGCAATTAAACAAGTAACCTCTGTAGGCCTACATTTGTTTGGCTTAGCAAAACCAAATCTTCAGCATACAGCAGGTTACTGATGCAGGTTCCATCTAGTTGAGGGGGTGGCAGTTAACGCTATCAAGTATAGGGGATAAATCCGATATAAACAAGTTAAAAAGGAGTGGGGCCAACACACAGCCTTGTTTGACTCTACTTTTGGTTCCGATCTTCCTAGAGATGTGGGAGCCTTCACCCAGCCTAATTCTAATCCATGTTTTTGAGTGGAGTTGGACTATAATGTGTAGAAGGGTGGATGGTGTGCCCCGGCCTCTAGTTTTTGCCAAAGCAGGCTCCAAGGCACTTGTTCGAAGGCTGCCCTAAAATCAACAAAGCAGCAATGTAGTTGGGTCTGATGAACTGCTGCTTTCTCTATAAAGACGGTTAACATGAGTAGATTAGTAGTGGTACTGGAATTGGCCAGCAACTCTTCTCATAAAATGCTGGCATAATATTTGGACTTGACATCGAGGAGTGCTATCATTCGATAATTATTAGGATTGTTTCTCTTCCCGCTTTTATAAATTGGGTGAAGAATAGCACCTCTCCAGGACTCTGGAATGGTATTATTTACCTGCAATAAAGAAACAGGGATGTCAAGTAAGCTAACCATAGTTCAACTTCTGATTTAAACATGGTGTGGGGGAGACCGTTTGGCCCTGGGGCTCCTAGCTTTCACTATTGAGCGTGAGATCTTGTTTTATAGATTGTGTGATGTCAATTTGGTCTCTGACAGTAAATCGCTGTTTTCCACATGGCCCTTGTTTGTTGGTTCGTCTATTGCATTAATAGCTGGGGGACTGAGGCCAGTTCTTTTAAAGCTCTTACCTTCCAGGAAGATATCACAGCATTCGCTAATCTGAGGGGTTTAGTGTGGAAGTCATATTTAGTATGATCTCTGAAATGAGATGATAAAAACTGGATCTATTAATCCGCCCTGATATTTGTGCTGCCGTGACCATGTCTGCCATGTAAGTGCCTGTTTACAAGTGACCAAAATTCTTTAGAATTGGAGTTCTTGCTTTTGTGGATAAATTTCAGCCAAAATTGATCTGAGGCGACTTGTTTTTCCCCTATGTATCGCAATCTTAAAAAACAGCTTGGACTTGCTTGTAATTGTTGAATTTGATTTTGTTACCTGGGCTCTTCCTTGAGAAGCAAAGTGCTCGGTTTCTGTGTGCCTTTCATGTTTTGGTACCTCGGGAGATGTGGAATTGAAATACTTGTGGTCGTGTACACCTCTTGGTTAGAATTTCTTCAAATAATTGATTTATGACGTTAGCCCAACCACTGATAACAGAAAAATCTGTGACCGGTGGTGAGTGTAATAAAGCTCTGCATTTTTCCATCCAGGGGAGAGCCAAGCCGTGTGACCATTTCATTCGCTTTAGGGTCTAGGTATGACTACCTGAATGGGTATGGGCAAGTTCCTGATGTCATGGTATGTTGGCAGATAATGTTTTAATTTGTGGCCGAAGGTCGCTCTCACCTTGATGTTCGATGTGATAACATTCAATCAGAGGGAGTACTTCCCTACTCCCTAAGAAGAAATCCAAAAAGGAGTGGGATTGGCCATCTGATCGTGTCTAGGCAGGAGGAGTGTCGGTAGAAAAGCACCCTTTCAAAACGGTGAATCCTAAGCTGCTGAGCTGGATGACTGCTTACTCCCTCAATTTCAATGGCCTATTTCTTGTGGGGCAGATTGTGAAGCAAGTTGTGGGGAACCATTGGGCAATCAATCCCTATGTCCTCAGGGGGATTACAATAAAAGTTGGTGTTAAAATCTCCTGAGATTATACTAGGTATGCTGCCATGTTCACTTAGCAAGTTGCAAACAATATTGATCAAATTATCTAATTTGAATTTTTTCTCTGTGGTACTCGGAGGGATATAGACATTGAGGGGGAGCAGCTGGCTATCGGCGGGTGGACTTCCCAACAATATTCCAGAGAGCCAGTCTTCTGCAAATTCTTTCTGTTTGATGCGTTGAGATAGTTCGGTTGATGCGTAAATTGTGAGTCCACCGCTCGGCCTGCCGAATTTAGACTGTCTTGGGGCTAAGGTTGTAAATTCCAAGTAGTCTTCCATGGGGATACTGTCTACTGCCCAGGTTTCCTGTAAGAGAATGATCTTATTTTCCTTTAAGAAGTCAAGGGTGACAGCTGGTTGATGTTTCTGGCAAATCAATTGATATTCCAGGAACATATTGCTATGCCGTGATTAAAGGTATTTTAATCATTCTGGGTTCCAGATAAAGCCATGACCAATCTGTACTTTGAGGATTTTGATGGTTGGTTTTATGCGCAAGAGTTGCTGCTGGTGAGTGGCTTCTTGATTAATTTACTGAAAAAGGTGCCAAAGTTGCTCTGGGGGTATAAGCCTGACTAATTTCTAGAATCAATGGGTAGCGTGGGACTGTGGGCATTGTTATTATTATGCCCCAGTTTTTAAATTGATCAGTATTATATGGAAACAGTTCACAAATTGCTGGGGATGCTAGTGTTATTTGGGTTGTTTCTCCTACTTGGGTTTCTGAGATTGGAATAAATTCAATGGCAATTATATCTTTTGATTGCAAGGTGCTTAAGACCAGGGATGATTTGAAGAGCCTTAGAATGTTCCCTCGATTGAGAACATCATGTGGGCCTCGGGATACGTATGCTGGGGTTAGCAGCAGTTTGGTGCTTAGGCTGTTAAATGCTTGAATATGCACCCCATCAGTACTTGATGGCTTTATTTGCTTTGGACTTTCTTCAGGAACCAGCTTTGTTGTACCTGCTACAGGCGATGGGAGAGACAGTTCTCTGTGGTGGGTAGTTAAAGGTAATCCAGAAGTTCTTTTACACGTAACTGTCAACTGTTAGTGGCTTGATGGCTTTGAGAAATTCAGGGGATGAATTATTTGGCTGTGCAAGGGGCAAGGATATTGTCTACCACTTTGGTTAGGCAGACGGAGCTAGAGTCTGAAGATAGTGTCTACGAAGTTACAGTTCCTGGATGCCCTTTATCTGGTGCTGGGACCTCTACTGAAGATCGATTAAATCCAGATATTACTTGAGTAGGTAGTTGCGAGAGGAGCCATGGATTTTGAGGTGGCCCTGCTTTTTGACTGTTTAATTGCTAAAGTACTGTCTGGGAACCAGTAGGAGCAGTTTTGATTGTGAACTCGGGTTTGCCTCTGTCGTGGCTGGCTGTTCCTGTGGTGGCACTTTATTCACCTTTAGGAAATGACAAACACTTGTAGTTTTGGCTTCCATTATATGTTTGTTCCGGCTCTTCAGCTGTCTTTTTCTTCCTGTTTCGACAGCCAATGCGTGTTGTGATGATATGATGTTTCAGTAGGAATTGCTTTGCAGTCCGCTGGCTTTGTGAAATACAGAGAAAAAGGTTGGGGTTGTTCTTCTGCGGGTGTAGGTCCCTGTATCGAGCTAAGAGCCTGGAGTGAAGAATCGAGTCACCCCTGACACTGGTAGTTCTTAATTTTGGATGGGACTGAGGAAGGAAATTGGGTAAGGATATGGGAGAACAGCAGCATACTGCTTGGACCAATTGAACTTGAGACTGAGCTTTTGTGATAAGTGATTTAAGGGCCTACAGTTTTTGATTGATTCCAGCAGTGTATATCGCAAGTGTGTTTAGAAGGTCCACCTGCATATCCATTTTATCTGAGTGATAGGTTAATGCTGCAGCTGTGGTTTGGAGAGTTTAAAGTAGTTGTGACCAAAGATCATTAAGGTCAGTTGGTGGGACATTTTCCTGAACTGTAGACTTTTTGGGTTCATTGATGAAGAACAATAAGTCTAATGGAGTGTGATTTGTGTTCTCATAAGACCCTTCTTGGTTAACCATTTGATCACTGGGGTCAGCGTTATCTGGAGGACTTTTTAAATTCAACCGTTTGACTTTACTGCGGTTGACACTTGGGTTGGTCATAACTTGTTGTGACAGAACTTTGGTGCTCCTTGTTTGGTGAACGGGTAAGGTTGGGTTTGGGGATATAAGTGCTAGTGGAGAAAAGGGGTTGGATTCGAGAAGGACTGAAAAGGTGGCACGGGGGCGTCTTTGAGGATGGTAACTTGAGAGGTTGTCAGTTCAGTCTGGGCTGGCTGTTGATCAGGGGATGACAGACCCAAAGCCAGGTGTGATTGGCTGCCGTCTATAGATACTGAGGCATCAATAAGGAGGAGTTCTGTCATTGCTAAGGGACTTAATGTCAACAGACTGTCAGATCCGCTGGCTGCTGCATGGACCATGGGTTGAACCAAGATTTGCTGCGACCCTGCTGCTGTGATCATAGAGGAAGGGCCCTGAAACTTCTCCGAGGGACTGAGTTTTTTCTTTGAGGCTATTGCTGGTGCTGAGTTCCTGAAGTAGTCTCATTTGAAGTCTTTTTTCATGGATTTTCTGTTCAGTTTCAATTCAGTGTAAATAAACGGTGCGTTACGTGCTACCGGCTTGGGCGGACTAATAAAGATAAAGATAAGTGCTAAAAAAACCTTGTGCTCAAAAGTGTCAATGGCTTAACCAAACGGCGCGTTATTTAAAACCTACTAATGTAAAATAATAAAAACCTGTGTTCATCATTGTTAATAACGTGATTAACAACTGTGAGTTTGAGTTGTGGATTAAAGGAAGGTAACAAACTACACCTCAGTATTAAAGTCAGGTATATACTCAGAATAAGTCTAAGGAGGTATGAAAGTACAATACGTTAGAGCTGTAGATACAATAAGATTCTAAGACATGATTTGTCATAATGCCTTCTCAATGCCTCGGGCAAAAAACTGAAAAATGTGTTACTGCATGAGTCAGAAAGCATACTGCTTATCACGATGTCCTTTCACCAGGTTCATCTTGTATGATGATTTGTGTTTACACCACTATAAATAAGATTGAAATTTAACCCGTTCATTCATCCCATTGGATTTCAAGGTGCTCATGTGATATATCCAATAGTTCTCTCTCTGTAATAGAGTGTTATGGAAAGGATAACCATAACACTCTATTACAGAGAGAGAACTATTGGATATACCATATGAGCACCTTGAAACCCAACGGAATGAATGAACGGGTTGAATTTCAATGTTATTTATATTGGCGTAAACACAAATCATCATACAAGATGAACGTGGTGAAAGGGCACATTCATACCTGTTAGATATCTTCATGACCAACATTGTGATAAGCAGTATGCTTTTTGACTCATGAAGTAACACATTTTCAGGTTTGTTTCATTTTCAGTGTCTTAGAATCTTATTGTATCTACCGCTCTAACGTATGTACTCCGATCAGTGCCGATCGTAAATGTATTTAGAAAATTCCCATGGGCTGGGGAATTCCATGTGATTTTACAGCGAGAAACACTGTCCCCACACAGCATTTTCCTATTTCTTGGGAATTAGCTAATGATTATACAGTACTTGGCAGATTTACCACATAATAAAGATAAATCTGCATGAACATTTACTGTGTGGTACATCCACCCCTTACTGTTTTTGCCTTTTCATGCCAGTTTGAGAAGTTTGAGAAGTTCAGGAAAAGTTGCTCTCATTCAAGAAATTGACTTTATCAAAAGATACTGACACAGCCAACAGCAGAAGAAGCAATAGGTCTGCAAAAAACATTACTGACTCTTTGTATCTTGTCAAGTCCAGCAATTCTATCTCTTAATCTCTGAGTATGGATAGGAAAGACAATAAGAGGTTTCTACAACAGAATAGGCTCTCTAGTAGCTGTTAAAAATATGGCTATAATCAGCATTTAGCATCACTCAAGTGTTGCTAGCTAATAGGAAAACAAATGGAATACATATGAGAGATAGGCCATAGAGAAATGAAGGGCACTGTTTGAGGGTGTTTGTCAGGGAATTCGTGGAGAAGGAGGTCATGGGAGGGCATGTAGAAACATTGTTGAGAATTGAGGCTTTGTGTGTTTAGAGTGACAGAAGATAAAGTGTTCATTTTACGGTTGTCTCCAGAACGCATGTGTCAGCAGAAAAGTATACTGAAGGATATTAGAACATTGGAATGTTGAGAGCTCTATTGAAAACAATAGAGGGCCCCGGGTTTCTAATGGCCGGTAGAAACCCGGAGCTCCAACATTCTATTGTTGTCCAATGTTGTCGTTCACAGCTGTTGCTGTGAACAAAGGCCTCAAGGAGCAAGAAGGGATTTTAATCCTAGCAGGTTCTGAAGGACCTTTTCTGTATTTATTAGAACATTCTGCCATCTAGTGGCGGAAAGTTATAATAGTCTAAGAGCCCTCCATAGCTGAGCTATAACAGCATTAAAGTCCTGCTCCCTTGTTAAAGGCCTTCGGCTCGGTACTTTAACATAGGAGTAGGCATTTAATGGCAAGTATAGCCTGCTATGGTGGCTATAAGGCTATAGTAACTAATATATTGTGTTCCCAGCCTCCAGGGATTCCAATTAGTAGGCTACAAGCCATGGCGGTCAGACAAATGGGTGATTGTATTGTCTTGATGGGTTAAAGTAGTAGTTAGTTGTCTCTGTGGGTTTTTAAGAATGTGTAAAATACAATATTCTAAATGAAACTAAACTGTAAGTGGTAAAACCAAAATGAAATTAATGTCACCATACTGGATAAGTAGGGACCCCAAAGAATGTTAAGAAATATCCATATTGTTCATAGAAGAAGAAGAAAAAAGGAAGGGAAAGCTTCCAGGTTCTTCCTCAAGCACCCTGGAGTTTTCTAACAATCATTTTACATCTATGTCCAGCTATAGCCATGTAACAATAATAACTTTTGTACTCAGTGTGCTGTGATTTCAAAACCTCCAAGCTCCTTTGTATACTTATCGTTGTTGAGGCTTTTAAGAGTTCTTTCCAGTATTGCTCCCTGGTGCATCAGTGAGGTCACGCCACTGTTCGTGATAGTTCTGACTTTACAGTGGGCCAGCTCTCACCAAAGAAAGCTGCCTGATGGCGTTAAGAGGAGTTAGAGGAGACAAATTCAGCTGGGTGATGTGCTTTTGGTTAGGCTCCTTCACAGCATTAGGGAAGACAGTTCTGCGTTTTGTCTTGAGGAGCTGCTGGAAGTTACATCAGAGCCAGCTGTTTGTTTTTCTTGCGGGACCTGGTGAAACTACTGAATTCTCGCCCGGGTTAGCTCTAATACACAAGTCAACACACTGGTTCCTGTGTAGTCATTAAGCAAAAATATGTTGCCACCACAGAAGAAGAATCAGGTGTAGGGTTCCCTGCACACACTTGATTCAACATTTTATGTAATGATAAATCATGAAATTTTCCACATGCCCTCCCTCGGAGAAGATATCTTCAGACTGTCGCCCAAACTTGAACTGAAATGGCATCCTGCACTGTGACTAAATTACTGATGCAATTGGTCACCAGAATTGTTGTTTTTTACATTTTTGATCACCTATTTGGGACTTTTTATTGTGGGTGAGTCTTACTACATGTGTCTCACTGTTGATAATCACATGACAAATGGACTGTGCATGTTTACCATCAGTGTCCGCCTTTTAAGATAAGGGTGCTGCGATGAAGATATGGTAAGGGGCTCTTGGCTGGATACACGTGAACTTGTGCCTGTGCATCTGTAGCCTGCTGCAGTGGGAACTCCGCAAGATTGGATATTGACCTGGGGTCGGCCTTACAATGTTGGTGTACATTCATAGGGGAAGTGCAGTTTTGCTTCCCTTTGGCCTACAGAAACCAGTTACATATAGAAATGGGGCGGAACACGCATGCAAATCCACTTCTGATAATTTCAAGATGACATCTGTGCAACTTATGGGTCACACAGGATTGTCATATTTCTCTGGCTCAGCTCAGTATCAGAGCCTATGTCTTTTGTCAACCTGTTGTGCCAAGTTCATTACATTTCTCTCCAGCACCAGGAAAAAAGACTGCCCCACAAAAAGGAGAGAAGCGTGGGGATAAAAAAAAAATTGCATCTGTTAATTACCCATCACGTTGCACCAAGACTGGAGACAGCCCAGTCCCAGTGAACAAAGGAGGAAGCCTGGACAATTTGAGCTAACACAAGAAGGATCTCCGCTTTGAAGATTTGGTGGAAACGTCCCTGGCAGTTTTGTCAGTGAGGGAAGTAGATGGGGTCCCCAGACGAAATATGAAAAGTGACTCCTGGGTGAATTTTGAATTGTCCCAGTATGCTTTGCAAGAGGGTTGGGACAGATGGGGAGAATGTGGTGTACCTGGATAGGTTAGAGGTGTTTGGCTTCCAGAACTTTGCACCCCTATGTACAAGGTGTTGCACAAGGGGGAGAGTTCTCTCTTGATTGTGTTTTTCTGCTGGACATTGGGACTGGACGCGGCAGTCAAGGACAAATGGAAGGAGGAACCTCCTGACATCCATCTGGACTAAAGACTCTGACCAAAGTTGCCCCCAGTACTGGTGGGGCTCTCCCCCGGGCCACGGAAGCTGGTCCCATTACACCCTCTGAGGACTTATTGGGGGAAGAACTGGACTTCTGTGCCAAAGAGGATAGAAGCCCTGGAGAAGAATAGGAGAAGAAAAGAGAAAGGCTGGAGCAGGGAGCCAGTGGAATCAGCTCCCTGTAAAGTTCACCACTTTAGAGGCCAGAAGGCCTAAGGAGAGGTCTCTGGGTCGTAAGTCTTCTCCACTAAGAACAAAATCGCAAAATGACCCAATGGTCCTGAGATATGGGCAGGAGAAGGATTTGACCTTTGACCCCACAGTACAATACCGGAATGCATGGAACTCCAGTGGAAGCTGCTCAAAACCGACGGGGTGGGCCGAGGCTCAGTGGTAGCCTCAAGGAGGACCTTTAAATTTGAAATCCTGGGAGGATGTGTAAATAGGGTCCCCTCCCTAGCATCCGGTGGGCTTGGAGAACGCAACCTCAAGTCTGGGTTTAGGATTGGTGGGCCCTTGATGGCAGCCTCAATTGGGGAGTGCGGTCGTGCTTCCCCTGAGAGAGAGAAAGAGAGAAGGAGGCAGGCCAGATCCCAACTCCATCCCGAGGCTACCAGGCGGGGGATGAGTAGTGCTGCTGCACTCCCTCCTACCATGATGGGCCTGCTACGCTCCCCATGCTCACGGCTAAGGGTGTGGACAGCAACCACAGAGTCCAGCTCTCTGCCTGCAGGAGCGGGCTGGGGAGAAGAGCTGCCAAGCCCCCCGGACAGCAGATAAAAAGCTGCCGGCGGTGGGCTCCCTCAGGTGAGACAGGGCACCCCAGGTGGGACAAGGCTGCATGGTGCAACACAAAGAAAGCGGCTGAAGCCACTCCTCAAGTATTCATGCTCTGGACAATCATTTATTGGGTGTTCTTATTGCGTCCCAATGAATGTAGATTACTAGCCCACTCCATCTCCCCCGAATATGCTTTGGACTGCCTTCTCCGCTACCCAGAGAGAATCAAATGGTACAATGGGGTGTTTGTTTTACACTAATGAGAAATGTTGAGCCTATTACTTGTGCAGGCATCATATACTGTACAACTAATAACTCAATTTCCTACAGTTACCAATGGCCTCATCTCAAATGAGGGTTGCCACCCTCTATTACAATTGCTTGCTTCCCATGCCTTTGATTCCAAGTCATCATATTTCCGTGCCACCTATAATAATCAATCTACAAGGCAATGACTTTGGGATCAATCCTCTGTTGGGACTTTCTGCATTTTTAAATATTTTTCACATCACGGACCAGTTGCCTTTTGCCTATGGTAGTTTTATTATGATATTCTTGCCTCTCATAACTCACCCTTATACTCACATTATGATGTTGTATTACAATGCTGTGTGTAGCTTTATATTTTTGTATTTGTTTTATAATTTTCATGTTATATTCATTGTATGATCAATTGATCCTATTTCCTTCAGGGGGTCCCTAATTGATACATCAGACAGTGGAATTCTATTATATTGACTTGCTCCCATTGCCTACTTTCACTTTATTCCATACACACTCTTCACCTGACTGCCTTCTCATTCAGAATCATCTTGTCCTGTGTCATTGTTTTAGTTTGTACCTCCTCAATATGTTGCCTGCTCCTGTTAATGGTTCATTCATTTTGTGGTTGTGGAACCCCTAAAGCTTGGTGAGTCTCCTCTGTCTGCCATGTCAGGCAACATCAATTATCATTTTTCTCACTGACCCTTGGTTGACATATATCCACTGTAATTGGACCTTTTGCCTGCTGCACAAGCACTTTCTTACCTTGATGTGATTCAACTCCAGTTTTCCTCCCAGTACCCTATGGCCATTGCTGCTCCCTTCATAGAAAACCTACTCATCCCAATCTTACTTTTCCCATGCCTATACTTTTCTAATGTATCTGTGGCAATACAACCACTATTTATTCTGATATTTTTCTCCAAATATTTAGGTCAGTTCCTTAAGGCCCCTCACAATGAAGCAAACTGACACTTCTCCAAAGGATTTGAAGCAAAAAACATTCTTGAAATATTTTAATTAGTTGCCGTATCTGAGGTTGAGATGGAGCTTTGCCCCTCGTGCTATAGATAGGACGTTCCCATGTGACCTCTAAGGATTTATTTGTGGAGTTATACCGCAACAGTTGATGAAATCCATATATTTTGTGTTCTCCTCAATCACTCTAACGATTTGATTGATTTTTGCTTTTGTGTTATTTAATTGGATCTGCTCATGGTTATCAACCAGAAGGACCCTACATCATGCTTATTTTGTCCTCCCTATCCTATTACTTGTTTCAGGAACTTTTGAACATTTCTGTTTAGTGGCTACCTCTCTGCTGGGGAAATTCTGCCTTTCCATGGATTTAGCAGACCCTCTAAAGAAACGTATATGAGCTCCCTCAATTGTTCAGCTTGGATAGCCTTTGCCACCTTACATGCATTACGTCTAGCAGCCTGATGGAGGTTGCATAATCTATCAAAGTGTGTCTTGAATACTGAAACGTGCGTCAGCGCAATTTTTCTCTTTTTGACTCTAATCTTTATGATTGTTAATACAATTTTTATTGTTAACAAATATATGTATTGTCTTAAAAATATATATAACTCTACATGTATATGTATGTCTATTGATGCCAATTAGATATTGGCCAATTGATATTGCTATGGAATATCCGTGTAATTTCCAAATGGTTTTAAGTGTTGGTGTGTATGTTTTTTTTTAGTATGTGTGGGTAGGATTAACTCCAATTTTGAGGATGTGCCTGTTTTTTGTTTTTATCTTGTGTAGATAGGGAGCTCATAAGTATTTGTATTTATTTGTTTGAAATGATACATTTAAAAATCTATATGAATACATATTGAAGAAATAAAATGTAAATTAAACTGGTCTGGCTTATGACTTTAAATATATAAAAAAATATTCTTGCTTCAAATACTTTGTAGAAGCCTTAGTTTACTTCATTGTGATCGTTTTCCCCCTGGGGTACTTCTCCTTATTCATATTTTCAGGGTCCCTCTTCTGTATTTTCTCTATTCCTTAAGGATTCCTCTATACAATACAGATGCTTGTGACTCTCACTCAACATCACGTCTGATTGTAACTCCAGCTGCTGCACCCTTAGCCTGATCTTCATTTTTATTTTCTCCATTTCAGCTTCAAAAGTCAACATTTCTGACTGTGAGTTACCTCAATAGCAGTGAGCAATCAATTGCTCATAACCGTTCAGCAATATGTGTGAGTAATTTTGTTTTATTTAATGACTTCTCTCTCTTTTAGCCCTGATGGTGTCCCTTCACTTATATAAGGGTTGAAACACCATGACTAGTTGTTCCTTGACGCTATCACCTACTACCGTTGATTGGTTTATATTTAAAATCTTGCTTCCAGACCGAGGCTTTGTTATTTTGTACACTTGATAGTCACTAAGTACAAGCACCGAGAGTGCTTTTTCATGTGACATTGCGATGTTTATTGTCCTTCTCTTCCTTTAAAATATGTTGTGTAAAAAAATCAAAACATTTCTGTTGCGGTTCGGAAGGAGGGACACTGAGGCTAGAGCGTGGTAGTGAAGGTTTAATTTTAATGAACGTCTTTTTTCTCCTCTGCGTTAGTCTTTCCCTGGCTAATGCCGCCGGATCCAAGGTGTCAGCTAGGGTGGTGGACTTCCCAGGACTGGCACGCCTTCGCTCCTTTTCCCTGGCGACGCGGTCGTCGTCTCTCGCGGTGTTCCAGCGCCACATGCGGGGAGAAAGAACACTCTTAGTAAGGTGTTCAGGACTCAGCTATACCCAGGGGTAACCAGGGTAGTGAGGACACCGGTGTTTCTATGTACACGTGCGTTGGCTATTTATACTATGGTCGGTGCAAGTGAGGGAGCACGGTGAGGAGAGGTCGGGAAGGCAAGCGGCTGGGTTCAGGGGTGAGAGGAGGGGAAGGAAAATCGGGGAACAGCAAGGAAAGGGAAAGGGTCTCTGTACAAATTTACACGGAAGCGTCCCACCTCCCCAGCCACCCTGCCACACACTGACGCACCTGGGTGAGCCACACTCCTCCGCGAGCGTAGCTGGGTGCTGCATAGAATCGTTGGCCTCCTGGCTCTGCTACTCGCTCCTCCGCACTTCCTTCGGTCTTCTTCACGTCGGCTCGCTCTCCGCTCTTCTCCTCCTTGGTGCCGGGACACCCCGCACTTCCTTCTTCCTGTCCTCTTAGCGGCGCAATTGGGTGCACGTCATCCAGGGGCTGGTCGGATACTCCTACGCTGATTGGCTGACACAGTAGTGTCTCGAGTGGTGGGCGTTACTCTGCTTCGGAGCCGGCCCCGTAAAAGGAACAAGTCTCTCCTTTTGACTCGGGTTGAGTCCACCAGCTGTTAGACTCCGTCTCCCAGTGATCCTGAGACAGTGAAAGAGAAGCAGGACGTGAGTCAGTGCTCCACCATTCGCACACCAGGGTAGGGCTCGAGTCCCGGCCCCCCTTCCCGCTACAATTTCTTTTTGCATGTTGCTTTTTGGCCTGACTCATTCGTACACAATGATTTGTTGAAGTATTTATATATATGTAGTATTGTTCTTGATTTCTTTGCATGCATTTCCTATCTGCTATTGTTCGCTTAATAACTACAAAGGAACCACTGCCTTTTGTATTGCCTAACGTCCGTTTCTTGGCTATCCTCGTGTGTGCGTGTGCTCTGTTGTGTAGAATATACGGGTTATTTTTTCCAGCCTCACTCAGAGAGTACAATGAAGGATGCAAAGGGATGGGAAGGATTTTTATGGACCCACTGTGAGTGAATGAATTTGCCTGAATAGTCTTTTATTAATTTGCTGTCCAGTTTTCTATCTTTCTTTTTTAACGTAGGGTCATATTATCAAGCAAGGGCGATACATTATCACCGTTTTTATCGGCAGGAAACTGCAACTAAAGCGGCGATAATGGTCTTGATTATATGCCCGTGTGAATTCCCATAGAAGCCCATGTTCTGGTGTGAACATGGGCTTCTATGGGAATTCACAAGGGCATTATATCAAGCCCATTATCGCCGCTTTAGCTGCAGTTTCCTGCCGATAAAAGAGGCGATAATGTATCGCCATTGCTTGATAATATGGCCGGTAGTTCTCATTCATTTGGTATGTTGTGGCTCTGTCTTATTGGCTTATTTCTACTGTTGCCTTTATGAATTCTGTGTGGAGTCATTTTAAAAAACGGGAAGATGTGTTGTGCGTGTATGTCTGTCTGGTGCCTTCTTCTGAAGCCCGATTACATGTAAAATATTTCCTTGAGTTTGTGCAGAACGAAATGAGGCCGCAACCTACACAAGAGAGCCCTTGGAGTGCGATATTTGATGAGGTTATTTAAGACTGAACCTGTTGCTCAGTCTCTTGTGTTACACCACAAGGAGTGCACAAATGGACAGGGTCTACCCAAGCAAGTTCTAAACAGAATAAACATTTGTGGCGTTTGATGACTCTGACTCATCACATCCTATCCCGACTCAGTCCTTGTCAGTTCACTTACTTGCATGCGAAGTCTCTGAGCGGGGTGATCGGCTGTGGATTTCTCATTAGGGTGCAGGGAGTGTGAAAAGAAAGACTGCAAAATGTAATTTTCTCCTAATAGGAAACAACATATAAATACCTTTAAACAAACTATACACATATTTCAAAATAATCCAGCAGTTATGAAAGCACACAAAGCGCATTTTTATTTGTAATTCTCAGATTTGATGGGAAAAAAGACTTTAAAAGGATCAAAATAAATCTTGGTGATAAATATTGTATGGTATTACAGCATTTGTATGGCACTTACTACTCCTATTCTGCAATGAAGCACTTACCTATACGGGAACCAAGCTATGCCATATAAGTTGCGTAGTTGGAAAGGTATTTTTGTTTTGTGATCCTATATGGGATGTGTTTCCATATAATGTGTGATCACCACCACAGTGTGGCTATTGTGTTATAAGCACAGTGCATAGCAGTGTGGTTAATGATGTGGTGTGAGAGACACAGACGCACAGGTTATGGTTTTTAAGAACGCTGGTAGCTTTGAACAGCTCTGCAGGTCCCATTATGGTATTTCTTATGATTACAGCCTGCTCAGCTGGTTCCAGAACTGGGATGTCTAAACAGAAATTCTGTCTATAATTGTGGGCTGAGCAGGCATGGATGGAGGGAGGGGGAAGTGGAGATATCTGCTGGTATGGGTATTGTTAATATGATCCCATATCTGAGTGTCATTGCGGGATGTAAAGAAGCAGCCATAGTGTTATAGCTATTTGGGACCTGTAATGGTGGACTAGATTAAATCCCTCCTATTGACCAGCAGTGTGTAACAGATTTCATGAGTTATTCTATGCCTGTTTATTTGGTGATGCTCTTCAGCAGGGCAGACCTATAAATCTGGGCCGGGTCGCTGTTGAAGGCGGTCAGCTTGGCTCTCGCGGTCGGGTCAGTAACCTCCTGGAGCTTTTTCCTAAAAGTTTCCCAAACTTACCAATACTTCTGGAGGTCCTTCCAGAAGGTCTCCTGGTGGGTTCTCTGGCTGGACCAGGGTAATTTAATCTCTGTTAACCTGTACCTGTGGGGAGTCAACTCCTTATTCTTTCTTGAAGCAAGGCAAAGTCCTCAGAGCTGTTGTCCAAGATAGTGCAGCAGGCTCAGTCTTCACCAAGCAGGCCCTTTGGTGCAGATCAAGATTCAAGCAGGACAGTCCTCCTTCTTCATGCAGTTTCAGGCAGCAGAACTAAGAGGCTATGACAGACCAGCAGGGGCACCTCTATCTGAAAAGATGCTGGGTGCCACCCAAAAGAATGACAACGTCCTACAAAGTGTAGCATCTTCTTGTCACACAAAGCACAAGTCTCTCAAACTCAAAGAGCGCTGAAATACCAGCAGAGCAGTAAGAGCTAACTAAACCCACTCTCATTGTGGCTCAGTTCCATAGCTCTTCTCCCCCTAACGTACGTAAATACCTTTGTTAGGTCTGCTATCTGGCTAAGGCACAAGGGACTGGAGGTAGGTAGGCCTGGCATTCCCTGTCTGCCCTACTTTGAAGCCTCATGCATTGTGACCCCCTCTCTCCTGCCAGGGCATTCCTCTATAGCTGCAGATCTCTCTCCACTAGATACAAGATAGCCTCTCTCCTGGATAGCCACTTATCGCCTAACAAAGGCAGCCTTGCTAAGCCTGTTATCTATGACCAATCAGAGAGGACTCCAGGAAGGCTGGACTTTGACTCACAGTCAAGAAAGTCTGATAACATTTCTGTACAAGTTATGATAAATTCAACCTGGGAACTTTGTTAGATTTATCAATACCATTCTTCCAAGTCCATCAATGAAATTGTATTCCCTTATTAGCAATAATTAGGCACTCATAGAATATTGCGTTGTTAGCCTATGAGTCCAACAATCTACAATGGGGAAATGAAATGTGCAATTTCTCCCTCCCCAGGGTTTATAAAACCTCTTTTATAAATTCCCTTCTCACAATTACAAGAACCCCCCTCTATGGGACACCCAGAAGAGACCTGGGTATTTCCTAATATGCACAAACAATTTGGATTAGAAATTCTCCATGCCCACAGCACCAAAGTTGACTTTGTTGTGAATGTTCTATATTGGGGAAAAATGTAATCGGCAGCTTTCATTCACCAGGGTTTATAAAACATCTTTTATAGGGATCTTACTTATAGTTACAAGACAACCCACCACTAGAACACCAAGGGGAGACATTGGGGGTACCCAATACGTACAAATAAGTTACATTATCACTTTCAAAGTACCCATTCCACCAAAGTTGAGTTTGAAGTGAATTTAATTTTAAAGCAGTGCTGCAACACATGACTGCTTTTAAAATGACCTCAGGCTCTCAGCAGTGCACACATGCAAGTGCAACAAAGGCTGCCATGCCTTAAAGGTAATTGTAATCCCCCTGCCCTATTATATATTAGGGACTTATAGGTAGTCTTCATCCCCTTGCCCTATTATCCACTATGAACTTATAGGGTAGGTCTTGCAAATTATAAGTGTACCTCAATGCATATGTTTGTTTTTAACATTGCACTAGCCCTGGGCACACAGTCAGAGTCAGCTACCATCAGTTCCAGTCAGCACAACAAATTGGGGGTGAACAGGCCAAAAGGGTTACTTTCTAACACTAAAGAATTGCATGTTTTACTTTAATGAAATTAGAGGGTTTCCTGGATCTTTCCCACACTGTATCCCACCAAGGACATCCCACCTCTCTCAGGCTACTGGAGTATATGCTCGAATAAACTGTGAAACCCACTGTATATGTGTATACCAGCAGAAATAAGGTGTAATATTTTACGGACCGTAGAAAATGTAGCTGAGTTACGGCTATTAAACTACCTAACATTTATGTTGCTAATCTCACAAAAAGGGATACATTACAGGAAGATAAACAGGATCTACATATGCACTTGTTCCACTTTCATTTTTCTCAGTTGCTTTAAGGCTTTAAAGTTTACCAAGCGCTTTGGTGGTGTTGAATTCTCATGGTACCATCAATTTAATGAGCTTTCATAAGTCCTTCAAGAAAGTATCACGTTTACAGATGCTCTGTTGATTACTTATTTATGTCAGTTCAGGTGCCAAGATTCACCAGGAGATGCAAAAAGTTAAAAACAAATCATATCCTCATGTGACTTTTGCTTTCTTTGATCATTGTTTTGAATACTAGCTGCATTCTCTTCTGTTTTGCCTGTTTGCTTATTGCCTATAATTTTATATTGGTTTAATGTATTTTTAGAATCTGCCTGTCATTAAAAGGACTATAGAAATTATGAAAATGAGTATATCAATAAGACAGAAACTGCAGAAATCTTAGCACGTAGTGGAATATTTACAAACCCCTTGCATCGCTGGTGCATCACTTTTTGTGGCGCACTGGTGGCACATTTTGCTGCCCCATATTTACAAAGACATGTGAAGTCACTCTGTGTAACTTTTTGTGTCCTTGTAAATACTCCACTTTTTCACGTAACACTTTGCATGAAAGAGGCGTTCCACGGGTGTTGTCCTGGGTGTTCCCACACAAAACCCATGGAACCTGACATATTCCCAGATTTAGGAGAAATCGTAAACCTGGGGAGGTGTAGGGAGGCGCAACGAGGACATTTTTTTAAAATGTCTCCTCGGTTTTTCTCTTTCTATACGTGCAGCATTCTGCAGCACAAATGGAAAGAAAAAAACACCTCTTGTGATTGTTTTTGTGCAGGAAGGTCTTCCTTCCTGCACAAAAACATTACTCCATACAACGTAGACACCGTTGCACCATGGTGCAAGGGTGCATGCGTTTGTGTAAGGCAGCCAATTCTGCGCCAGTGCAGGGGAGAGCACAGGGATCTATCATATTGTTGTAGATATGACTCATCCTGTGCTTTGAAAGTGACTCAGCACGGTGCAACCAAATGGATTACGGCACTGCGCTGTCACTTTCTCATAAATAAGGACCTTAGCATGTACTACTAATCACAAATATTTAATTTATACTGCCTTAAGTATCCTAGACATATATGCTTAATTGTGTCTTCTTAGAGTCAACTGTCCCCCTATAGAAATTTCCTTGCCGCCTATATTCAGTGCTTTGTTATCCCATCCGAAAATGAATCACTCTGTTTCATTTGACTTCAGGCCAAAGTGCAGCTACACAATGGCAATGCCTCGAGGAGTGTGTTCCCCTATGTATCGCTCATGACACCAAACCACTTCCCAATCAGGCCACGTTCATAATCCACGCACTCCCAGCCAGGCACTGCAATTAATCAATTAAGGAAAAGCACATATGTTATATTCACCGCTTAGCTTCACTCCACAACTCGATTAAGTGCAGCAACTGTTTTTTGGAAACGAGTACCTCTCTGGTACTCATGCTTGACAGTAAAATGTTTTAATCAACACTCCTCGAACCAAGCACTTTTCTCTATGGAGTAGTGTGTTGCCCATCTACTTCTCCTTGGTGTTGCTCTTTGTTTCAAGGCTCAGTGAGGAATATAGCATGCCTACTATACGCAACTACAGTGCAGTACAGTACAATATATAAGTACAAATGCACACACACATCTAAATTTACATTCATGTTTATAGGCATATGTTATACAGCCAGTGACAATGACTATTAAATTATGGTTAAGACTCACATGTAATTGAAAACGTGGTTTTGGTCTGCAAGTACTTTTCAATCCATTCCACCTATCTGCATAAAAGTTTTCATATCATGAACACACACGGATATGTTTCAACATGTCAAATTTCATGCAGACCCAATTGCTAAGGGGGGATGGGTTGTCAAATATTATGCTTCCATGGCAATCTTCCATAGGATGTTTTGCTTTGTGCAATAGGAAATACTGCTGAAAGTAATTTCACTGAACTTGATATAAAATCAGAACTTCACTCGGAATACTGCCTGTGGTTTCATTTCAATACATTATTTAGTTTTTGAGATATTTGCATATAAATATGTGTTGGACATGTTTTGGCAGTGCCCTATAGTTATTGACTGGGTTGGAGTCAGGGGACCAAGAGCAAAGTGATGGCCCTTATCTTCCCCGCCAATACCTCCCTAGAAGACCTCTCCCACTTCAATGATATTGCTGTTATTATCAAACCCTTAAAGCTTGATTTAAAACTCATAACACCGTTTCTTAACTGCTGTGCTTTTCAAGGTGCTTTTTAGGTGGGAGCTTACAACAATCAAACCTGTTCCATTATTTTGGTGATTAGTCTCCATCACATTTACTCTGTTGCAACACGTAGAGAAAGTCCAGATTTGGAGGTCACAAAAAATAGCATATTGAAAGAACTAAATTCATTTTAGTCTCTATATTACATTTATTTCCAAGTATTCTAATCTAGCATCACATAATTTGTCTAATGAACAACTAGAGTGCTACAATTCTGTATTAAAATCAGATGGGAGACACTTCTGGATGCCATGTTGCTGGAATAGGAGCTGTGGTGTTGAACACACTTCCTCACTTCCTGTGAAGGAGACTGCAGTATATGGACACAATTATGGATTTTCGTTTTGTCATGGAACTTATGGGGAATGCTCCAAGAATGCTTAAATGAGGACACATCTTCTGTAAATTCTCAAATATGTTCCTCATCCATTTGACTAGAAAATCTGGCATTCTGAGTGAAACATACTTAAATCGCTGCATCAGTCTCTTGGCTGGTTCTCCAGTGTCCCTCTCTAGCTTCATGAGAGAGTTCCAATGAGCAACTAGAAAGCTAACATTCTCTATGACAAAGTAAGGTAATTCATGAAGTCATGCTGCTGCCATTGGACCATTGAGTCTAAAGTAAGAATCATGTTGAAGTAAATAAACAAATACACATACAAGGGTTCGTGAATCTAAAGTTCTTTCATGTCCTCCTTCCTTACAGTCAGAAGTGTTATTCCTATTTCAGTGACATACTGTGAGCCATGCATACTGATGTCACTAAAACTGATCCTGAAAGTAGCCAACACCTAAAGGTTCTGCCTGCTTTCTATTTGATTGGCACTTTGGAGTACAACTCACCCCGAACACCAGTTTGTTCAGGGACAGTACTTTTGGAAAGGGGAGATGCTCCCCTTTCTAGTGGTATCCCTCCCTCGTGGATCCTTTCTCTGGGATCCTCACAGAGAAGGCCATTCCCAAGTAGGAAACCATCAACTAAGGCCCAGGGATGGCTTCAAGGGGAAAAGTGACCTCCCAGGCCTGGTCAATTTCTCCCGCTACCAGAGGGTCTTTATAATCTTTATGACCTCCTAAGGAGGTTGATGGGGGTGTTTAGCAACTCTCTGCCTACCCCTGTGTGGCAGAAAGTGACTAGACAACATGGGGTTCCATTTTTGTCATAAAAAGATGGTGCAGGAGGTGCCTATCATAATATTGTCCCACATTCATCACTCATAGTGCCCATAATGTCTGTCTGCTCCTGGGAGGCAGATTGTGTGGTGTACCCTGGATCTTCCCTTCCCAGGCAGGCAGAAAGCAAGGTAGATGTTGTAATGGAAGTAGGGAGGCGGATATCAGAGTAGTAATGGATAAAAGGTATTTATTGAATGCTACAGAGAATAACTGGTGTTCCCATCAGAAAGCCAGGGAGCTAACTGACAGGCAAGAATCCAGACAAACCAAAGCACCATATGACATCAGCAATATAGAGTGTAGATCTTAAAGCGATACAACAAAATACAAGTAAAGGAAATACAACATATCCTCTTCCCTTCCCATGATAGAAAAAAACAAAATTTAGAAAACAAGAAAAAAAAAAAACCATGCTCATGCCCTCAACTACGCAAACAATACTCACTCACGAACAAAATCTTGCAAGTACTTCGGTGGTCTCCTTTCCCTCTGCTCTCTTCCCACATCACCACTACTGCCACCTTTACTCGATTCCAACGCCTGGTTAGACTGAGACAAACCAACCCCTTCTTCCACTTTCTTGTACAGAGCCACCCGCCTCAAATTCCAATGCTCCCCATTAAATAAAGTCACAAACCTCTTATGCACAGACTTGACCTTAAACGGGCCTCTGAACTTCGTTAATCCAACACCAACACGTCCTGGTTTCACTTTCACCCAATCATTCACCGCGAAATTACACCTACTCGCCGCCTCCCCTTCATCCTCACACTTCTCCAAAACTCCGGTACGCAAACACTCCTTCATCCATGCCGCAGCAAGTTTGGTACCGGCCAAACGCCCTCTCATCACGCAAAAAAGGGATCTTCCCAGTCACACCATTCTCAGTGGTTCTATAGGCCCAAACTAAATCTTTAAGTAACTCCCTCACATTCACCCTAGATGACAGGGCCATCTGGATTGCTCCTTTAACCATCCGGTTCGCCCTCTCAACCATGCCATTCCCCTGTGGGTTGTACAACGACGTCCTCTAATGCACAATGCCACACTTCTCCAAGAAACTAACCATCTCCACTGAAGTCAATTGCGTCCCATTATCAGTGATAATCTTCATGGGAAAACCTTCCTCTCTGAAAATATCCTTCAACACATCAATCGTGCTTCTTGTAGTGATTTCTTTCATAAACTTGACCACCAACCACTTCGAACAAACATCTACAACCACCAAACCAAACCTCATATCATGACCCAGCTGATAAAAAGGACCAATAAAGTCAAGACATATGGTATGCCATGGAAACCCTGGGTCCTCTATTGTTCCACACCCACTTTGAACACCAACCTTAAGCCTCTCCTCACTCTCCAAACAATCCGTACATCTCTAAACCCATTCAGAGATCTCTCGATCCATGCTTGGCCACCAAAAATGCTCCCTCACTCTCCTCTTAGTAAGAGACTGCCCCAGGTGACCCTCGTGAGCTATCTTGAATAGGGTGAACCTCACCTCCTGTGGGGGAATAAACTTGTCTTCCTTCAAAATGATGAAACCTTCTTTGTCTAAAATTGACAAGTGCTCCAAAACCTTCAAATACGGGCGAAGAGCAGGAGATAAACAACTCTCTCTCCTTGAACCTTTCACTATTAAATCCTTCACCTCTCTCAGCACCTCGTCATTTACCATACAGGCATTCCACCAACTCCTACTCACTGCCCCAGCACACATATCCACCACTTCATCCACGGCTGCCACAGACCCCTCCGAATTAAGTGATTCCACCCCCAGCTTATCCACCACCTCCCAAGGTAGCGGAAGTCTAGAAAGACAATCAGCCTGACTATTCCTCCATCCAGGAATGTACTCCACATTATACAAGTACTCCTGAATCCTTGCAGCCAGTCTAGCTAACCTCGCTGATCCTTTTCCAGCCCCACCAGGTGATAAAATTTTAACCAAGAGCTTGTGATCTGTCAACAACGTGAACTTGAACCCTCACAAATACATCCTATAGTACTCACAACCCCATGCTGCAGCTAAAGCCTCTCGCTCGATTATAGAATAATTCCTCTCTGCAGTTGTGAGAGTTCTTGATGCAAAAGCAACTGTCTTCAACCCGGAATCATGCATCTGAGCTAACACTGCACCAATCCCCACAGCGCTCGCATCCACTGTCAAAACGGACTTGCGATTGGTATCAAAAGGTGTTAAAATACCAGCCTCACATATTTCTTTCTTGATCTTCTGAAAGCAATCCTCCTGCTCCACATCCCACACAAACTTGCATCCTTTCCTCAATAGCACTTAAAGTTTCTCAGTTTTCGCTGCAAAATTCCTTACGAATTTCGCATAGTACTCTATGAGACCAAGGAAAGACCTCAACTGGTCCTTGTCACATGGAGCTGGTGCACCTCTAATAGACTCCAACAGATCTCTCTTTGGTCTCACCCCATTTACAGACAGAGTATAGCCAAGGTACTCCACTTCCTCCACTGCAAACTTACACTTCTCTTTCTTCAACGTCAACCCTGCCTGTTCCATCTTTTCCAAAACTGCTTTCAAAATTAAATTGTGTTCTTCCACAGTCTCTCCGAAAATCAAAACATTGTCTTGAAAATATACCACATTGCTCACCCCCTTTAACACAGCACCTATCATTCGTTGAAAGACCCCTGCCGCAGACGCAAGCCCAAAGGGCATACGTGTGAACTGATAAATTCCTTCAGTTGTTATGAAAGCAGTCAGTGCTTTTGAGTCTTTGTGCAACATAATTTGGTGGTATGCACTACGGAGGTCCAGCTTCGAAAAATACCTCCCACCCTTTAGCGACAAAACTAACTCGTTGATATTCGGTAGTGGGAAGTTGTCTACCACAATGTTTTGGTTCAAGGCGCGAAGGTCCTCACAAAATCTGAATTTGCCGTCAGATTTGGTCGTGATGACAACCGGCGAAATCCAAGGTGATGTCTCTATCTGCTCTATCACCCCTTGATGTAACATCTCCTTCAGCATCTTCTTTACCTCCTCTCGTGCAATAAAGGGAACCTTCCTCACCCTGTGTTGCATTGGTACAGCATCATCACGCAACACAATCTTATGTACGTAACCTTTCAATTCCCCAATGTGTTCATCAAACAAACTTGTCATTCCTTCAACTATTGACTCTGCAGTTATGTTGTCTACTACCATCACCTGCTGTTCAGCCCTCGGGTTAATAATAATACTGAGGTCATACTGTTGTCCCCAACCCAAGATAGCAGGTCCTGACTTTGCTACATAAACTTTCCCTTTTGCAGAGCGACCCTTAAACGATATTTCACATACCATGTATCCAATCAATCCTATACTCTCTCCCTGATATCCACAAGGGCTAATATCGCTAGCCAACAAGCGCACTTCTTTCCAATTTTCTAAGTACATCTCTTTCGAAATAATAGTCCAAAATGACCCGGGATCGACCATTAACTCTACCTCCTTCTCATCAATAATGAACTGCGCTTTAGGTCTCTCCCTTCTACCTCGTTCCTTTTGACATACACCATCTCCACCCAGACACAATACCTTTTTAGCACCCTCAACGCTAGCCTCTCCTCTACCTATTTCTCTTTTCTCCACAACTGCTACCTTCTCGCTATTCACTCCTTTGCACATTCTAAAGAAATGACCTTTCCTCCCACATTTCCTACACACCTTGTCCAAGGCAAAGCATTTTTTATATTCTGAGGTATGAAACGTACTCCCACACCTATTGCACATCCTTCCCTGATGTCTACTTCTCTTCCCACTGGCATACCCGCTATTAAATCTCTTTACACTTTTCTCCCCTGAGTCCACACTTTTCTTATTTACAGCAGCAACCTCTTCCTGTTCTACACATGAGACTCCATTCCCATGCACACTCTCCTTTACACTATCCTTTTTTTCCATCTCCTTCATGCACGCATTCGACTCCTCCACTACCTTCGCTATATCTATAGCCGCTTGTAAGGTAGGGTTTTTTGCTGCCCATAGTTTCTCCTGCATTTTTTTGTTCCTGCACTGCAGTATTAACTGGTCTCTTATCATTTCCTCTCTTATTTCCCCGAAATTGCATTTAATAGACAGTTCACGCAATCTGGTTACGAACTGATCAACTGACTCCTCTGCTCTTTGCGGTTGCGTGTAAAATTTGTGCCTTGCCATAACAATGTTTACCTCTTTTGAATATTGCCTTTTCATTCGTGCCTTTGCTTCTGCGTAAACATTTGTTATCGTTCTACCATCCTGATTTAACCCTACTGGTAAATACTTGAAAGAGTGCTGACCCTCTTTCCCTAGTGCACTTAACAGAAGAGCTTTTTTTCTTGTGGCGCTAAAATCTTTCCCATCCAGCGCCTCGATGTAATTCTCAAAAATGTCTACCCACTCATCCCACTCGATGGGTGGATCTCCGCTTGTTTGTAAAAACATAGGCAGCATGATGACATTCTGATTCTCCATCGCTGCTTCCTCTTCTTTTGTCTCTTCCAAAATTTATTAAAACAACTTTTCAACACACCTCACTCTGTACCTCATAAGTTACTAGTCCTTGGGTTGTGCTCTAGACACAAATCTTGTGCTCAAAAGATACTATCTCTTCTTTTGCACACTGGTACTTCCTTTGTAGACTGACACTTCAATGTCCTGTACTTTTCGTAGACACTTCTTTCTTTAAAGTCTTTCGTTTTTTTTTAGTTTTTTTTATTTAAGAAACCAAAATACATAATACGGCACCTACTTCTTTTTGAGGCACTTCGTTTCAAATGTTGCCATTAATCATCGCTCTCTCCTCTCGCTGCTCTTTTATTTTCCACTCGGCTAGCTCCGACTGTGATAACTCTCTCGTTTCTTCTCCGAGACAGGTTGCCTAGTAACACATTGTTACCTTAAGATGGCCGCCACGTTTTCGTTTGTAACGTGATTACGTCACTACGGTTTATTGACACTAGGAGAGTGATTGGGTTTTTGGAGAGAGCGTTCTTGAACGAAGGGATTCCGAAGACTTTAGTGTCGGATAACGGTGTGCAGTTGGTTTCCAGGGAGATGAAGGAGTTTCTGGATGGAATGGGTGTTTGTCATGAAAAGCTTGCATTGTTTCGGCTACAGGCTAACGGATTAGTAGAAAGAGTGAACAGATTGCTAATAGAAAATATTCAATTGTCTCTTGCTAATGGTTTGACGTGGTCTAATGAATTAAAAAAAATTATGTGGTCTTACAGAGTTACTGCGCACTCTGTTACTGGTGTTTCACCGTTTGTTTCTCTTAAGGGTCGTGAACCAGGTGTGAAGGAGGTTCCAGGTTGGTTGAGAAATAAGGAGTGTGTATGGGTCGATCGTAAGGGAGTGAAGTGTGGTATTGATAAACAGCAAGTTGATTCTGCTTTGTTGTATAACTTGAGAAGAAGAGTACGTGAAAACGACTTCAAAGTGGGTGATTGGGTTGTGACAAGGAAGGGTGGATTTGTAGTTAAGGGTGACAGTAAATTCTCTCAACCCAAGCAAATTAAGTGTGTCAAAAGAAATGTTCTTATATTGTCAGATGGTTCTGCTTGGAGCTGTGGTAATGTTGCGAAGTGTTCAACTCCTTATTGTAATTTTGTCCTTCATGCATTGTTGATCTTTTATACTTTATTCCCACCTTCTTGGGCGTGTAATTGCATTGCTATTATTCATGTTGTATTTCTTTTATTATTTGCAATGGGGGAGATGTGTTGGGATCTATGCTGAATAAAACTCTCTGTTAGTTGCTAGGTGTTTAGAATGTTATCTCTTGAGGTTGTGCCAGTAAGAAGAAGCTGTGGAAGGAGCTGGAGGTCTCTTCATGTGCACTGATTAAACTCAACTTATTTATCTTCAATCAAACTGTGTGGACCCCTTTTTACATTTTCCTGCTGTGACGCTCACTTCCGCTTCCTACTGTGACTCTCACCGGGTTCCAAAGAAGCCTCTGTCTCCTCCAGTGCTGCTCTCCTGGTTCGAAAGATGCCGAGCCACTTCAAGATTCCAACAGTGAGTCAGTAGTCGGCTCGCGCTTCTCCGCTCGAGCCACACTTTTCTTTTTTTCTTTTTTTTTAAAAAGATGCTTTTGCTCTCCGAAAATACAAGCGCGCCGATTTCTCTTCTTTCATCAGGAATTCTCCACATTCGCTCTGCTATTGCTGCATGCTGAAAAAAGTTTGCTATTTAAAGCTCAGTTTTCTTTTAATGTCCAGAATCAGCTACAGCATTACTTTGTTTCTTCTTCTGCCTCGCTACGGTTTTAACTGTCACACAAGCAGACTGCACTGCAGTTTCTCTGCTCACCCACACTGAGTCCTTCTTTTTCTCCAACTCACCAGTTGTTGAAGTAGGCTACTGGCACGTCTTCCTTTTCAGTTTTTCTTTTCTTTTCAGGTCTTGCCAGTTTTCTTCTGTTTTAAATTTTTTTCTCCTGGCCACAGCTTCTTGTTATATATATATATTTTTTCTTCTCCCTGCCACAGCTTCTTGCTGTATATTTCCACAGGTTTCTTCCTTCTCCAATCTTGCGTGGTTCTTTTCTCACCAGTGGAGTTCTCCTCCCTCTGTAGCTGTTCAGCTCCCCTCACTCATCATCGCCATGTGTTGTAATGGAAGTAGGGAGGCGGATATCAGAGTAGTAATGGATAAAAGGTATTTATTGAATGCTACAGAGAATAACTGGTGTTCCCATCAGAAAGCCAGGGAGCTAACTGACAGGCAAGAATCCAGACAAACCAAAGCACCATATGACATCAGTAACATAGAATGTAGATCTTAAAGCGATACAACAAAATACAAGTAAAGGAAATACAACAGTAGACACCAGGGATTTTTTTTTAATTGTATGTGTTTGCAGCTAGCGCAACCTGGCATTAAGCCACATCCCTCATTATAGGCTCTAAACACTTTTCTGCCATCCTGAGCAGTAGACTGGGGTTTTTTCCCCAATCTGCCCTCCTCTCAAGCGCAAAAAACACACTAGACACAAGTTATTTGATCTTTAACAGGAAAAATAGAATGGTGTGAGTGCTGACTCATCCTGGATATAGGCTGCATTGCCATCACCTCAACCACAATTTTGGCAGCGTGTTGGGGCATTAACCCCCAATCTGCTTCCCTAGAGAAGCAGAAAAATTACTGGACACCTGAGTATTGGTGTTGTTCAGACCACCCTGGCATAAGGCAGCACCTCCATCCCTAAAATCAATCTTTCTGTCATCTAGGGGGGAAGATTGGGGAATTCACCCCCGAACTGCCCTCCACAGGGGGGACCCTAGACAGTAAGGAAAAATAATAGACTCTCTTTGGGCTTGGTTCATTCAGTCATCGGGCAGCAACTGCTACCATTTTGGCTCAAATCTGTCCCAGGTCTGCCCTGCCATGGGCCACATTACAGAAAGTAACCCTGGGTAGTAAACAGTATTTACACTCACTCCTTGCACCCCAAGGGCACTTTAGTATTATATGCAGATTCTTGTGTGGCCCCATCTACAATATGATTCTGCACGTTTGCACATCTTTTGCTGGTGTGATCATGATGGAGTGTTCTCTTGTGCAAGGGGGATCAACCACATGCAAATGAGGGAACATTTTCCCATCCCACCTGCACTGTATTACAGACTCAGCACACAGTCAGTACCCTCCGTGAGTGCACTGTGGAAAGGAGGCCGAGAGGTCCTGCTGACCCCCTAAGCAACATTATACAGGCTGGTTCAGTAGTGCACCACACCCACCTCCAGTGGTCATGCCCTGCCCCTCTTTTCAATGGAGGCTGGTCTATACAGAGCTGTGGTTTGAACCTGCAGTCCTTGTTTTCACTAATGAGCTCTCCTTGGCACAAGTATGAACTATCAGAGTTTGCACCCACAATGAGGACAGTGTTTTTAGTTTTCAGGCACACTACCATGTCTGCGCTGGCCACATCTAATTTAGGATTTTTCTCAGCATAATCAAAGACAGTGTGGTCAGTGTATAATTCGGGACCAGGGACTTTTGGGTGAGTGTTGAATTACCTGACATCAGGCCACAATCCCTATCCCTTGGAACCCAAACAGAAAAGTAATAAAGCGGGGTGCGGGACTGTCTTGGCATTGGACGACACCTGAGCACCAAACAGAATTTCTGTCCCAGTGGTGTCAGAATAGGAAGGCTTGCCTCTCTATCCATGACCATATGTCAAAGAAATCGCATTTTCCGATTTCATGTATGGTTAGGACGACATTTACAATGATCTGCCCAAAATTGAACTTTTCTAAAAAATTGAAAACTCAGAGTAATTAAACATGGTATGGCGTGTGTAGATCACAGCATGTTTTCCTAAACAGAATGCCATGAGAAGGCTAAAAATATGACTAAAGAGAGCTTATTACCACTCCCTTTTCATGAGGAATGGCTACACTCACTGGACCTTTCCAAACCCGGGTAATTCTGAAAAAAGGAAACTGAGGGAAAATCAGTACGATGTGGATTGCATGTGTCCAAGCACATTTTCTTACCCAAATACTCCAAAATTGTAACCATTTGACAACCACATTGACACTACTTTGACTTCACATGGTTGGACTAAGTTTTGACTGGTTTCTGCCGGGTATGTGGGACTGACCCACACACATGCTGTGACTTTTTTTGGGAGAAATAAGGGAATTCTGTATGGCCAGATTTTGTTTGATCCCGACAGATGTCTATCAAGACAAGAATATGTTTCATTCTAGTCAAAGTTTGATGTTTGCAAAGGAGTCTGGGTAAGACAAATTGGTGGGGTCCCTATAAGCCTCCGTACTCAGTACTCCACTAAGTGTCTACATTTCAGAAATATCTGGGGCTGATACGTGCCCTTGTTGCTGGCAGACCCATGTCACAAATACCCCAGGAGCCCACACCTTGAAAGTAATTGAAATTCCATGGAGAAATATTGATGCCTTAATGTTATATTTTGGTGGCTTTTCTGTTGTGGGTGATAGGCACACCAACACAATTGGGGTACCATTGTACCACTTTTGTTGGAAGAAGTGTGGGATTTCTAGTTGATAGGACTTTGGTAAATTCACAGAGATTCAGAAAATGTGACCAAAGTGTAATGTAAAAATATTTTTAAAGTGCAACATATGCTCCAAAAAAACAACTTATAGGGGCTGGAGCCTAAGCCAATGAAAGCAATGGAAGCAGAGAGATAACAACGAATATCAGAAAGCAGAAGATGCATAAAGTCTAACTCTATTGAAAAAACAAGTGTTTACCGTTTTCAGGAATTGCGCGTAGTGTACTGTGGAATGGAGTATGGGAGAAGCTGATTCCATTGTTTAGCCCCAACCACTGTGCTGCCACCTCTCCTGGAATAACAAATTATGAATGAAAGACTACGTGAGTTTGTGGATTTCAGGAGCCTGGCCAGAATATATATTTTAAATAATTCCTGAATGCTATGGGGACTCGAATTATATGTGTTCTATGAATGTCCATCAGAGTTTTTAATTGTATCCGTTTAACTATGGTGAGACAGTTAAAGTCCTTTGATTTGTGTGGCTAGGAGCAAAACCCTTTCAGCGGAATTCTGAACTAAATTAAGTTTTCAAATAAGATTATTAGGTATACTCAAGTTGAGTGAGTTTGAGTAGAGTGAGTTAGACTTTATTAGGGCATTGATCACATTTTGTTTTTGTAGCTATTGGCTGAAAAGCTCATCTTACAGAGGTTTTTTAATAACCTAAAATATCTAGTAGTCACTGTTACAAGTGTGACTTCCCATGCTTGTCTTGCCCCATATCCACCTTAACCCGCATACTTCATGAGAACATGGCGCAGAAAAACTCTGTATGATGAGGTCAAAATCATAAACCAGGTCTTGGTATAATTGAATTATGTTAATGTTTTCACTTCAATCATGTATATGTTTCAATTTAGACAAAGTCTGATTGGTAATGCCTTTTAACATGATGGAAACATGAAGACACAGTGTGAGTGACATACAGGACATTGAGTTAGCACTAAATGCAAACGTGGATAACAACATGTATTTTAATATGAGACAGTCACAAACTCCTGAGAAAACGTGTGCCTTATGAATATTCAAAAGATGTGCACAAGCGCGCTGCCACGAGCCCTTAAAGACTGTTTGGCTCATACATATGCAAAAACGCTCAACCAGGTTAACTGCCTATATGCGCATGTCTGTAAGTAAACTCCTTCAACGTGAATGAGAGGGTATTTAAATCGCTCTCATTCACGCATGGTGCTTGGCCTTGTTCTCTGCAATACTTACCTGGCTCAGTCTCCGGTCCTCCGTGTAGCATCCTGCTACAATAAGCACAGACACATGCAATCACTTCAACTAGAGCTTTATTACTTGCTTCTTACCCCTGCCTGGTCCCTGCTCTAACTAACTATTTCCTGTGTCCACTCCTCCTCTTCCTCTGGCCCCCTAGCTCCTCCCACTCCCAACTACTGGTATGCTAACTTTACAACATCTCCCCCCTTTGTGACAGAACAAACAAAACATACTGACTTCTTAGTCCATCTCCTCGATCAGTCTCTTGGGTGGACGTACGTCACGATGAGGTCGTGGTGACCGGGCTCTTAGGCTATTAGTACTCAGTGTCTCAATGATCGGAGCGGTGCTCTCGTGATCATTTGAATGCGATTCTTTCGCTCTAGGACTGTCCGTTTCACTCGTCATGGTTCTTGAAGTGTCTTGTGGCAATTTCTTAAAGTGTGAAATGTTTCTCGTGACTCGCCGCTGTTCGGACTCTGCAGTCACCATAGTCCCTTTCCTTCTTGTGACCACCAATGGTTCGTCCTTGAATGGACAGTCAGTCTTTTTCTGCGTTTCCTGCTTGACGATAACATAGTCCCCTTCGTGTAATGATAATGACCTCGCTCTTCTCCGGTGGTCTGCGTATGCTTTCATTTTTCCTTTGTTGCGTTCATCAATGGCTCTTATTTCACGCGGGTCTTTCTCAGATGATGATGCTTCCAAGGCTCCATCCCATGTTGGAATGCGATTCCTCATGGGGCGTCCCAGCATGAGGGTCGCCGGGCATTGGCCAGTCGTTGCGTGAGGAGTAGTACGATAAGCTCGAAGGACTTCATTGAGTGCTGTTTGCAAATCTCTCCCCTCCACGGTGGCATGTTGGAAGGTCTTTTTGAGCGTGGCCATGAATCTCTCAATTGTCCCATTTGCCTGTGGCCAGAGGGGCGTAATCCTGCGGTGATGAAAGTCTAAGTGTTTCGCAAAAGCTGCAAAGTCATTTCCGTTGAAAGGAGGCCCATTGTCTGATTTGACTATCTTGGGAACTCCCCACGTTGCAAAGACCTCATCGAGTACTTTAAGAGTACTGGCAGTGTTCGTGGATCGCACAAAACAGGCAATTGGGTATCTGGAATACTCATCAATGATGGCCAGTACATATTTGCCCGATGACAGAGGTCCATAAAAGTCAATGGCGATTTCTTGCCACACACCACTGGGCAGGGTGGTCATATGTAGTGGTGCTGGAGGATCGCTCTTGCTAGTGAGTTGACAGAGATGGCAATCCTTCAAGGTGGCTTCCACTAGTTGATCGAGGAACGGAAACCACACTCGTTCCCTTAATGCTCGTTTGGTCGACACTATTCCTCGATGCCCTTCATGTGCAAGAGCAACCACTCCGTGTCTCAGTTGAGTAGGAATTACAATCCTCTGATCACGCAACAGTATGCCATCAGTTGTGACCGACAGTTCGCCACTCACATGCCGGAAGGCTTGTAGTTCACGTTGGGTCAAAGAATCGGCATTATCGTCCTGAGGATCGTGCCTCCATCGATTGTTGCGGACTTTGTGAAGGACTTTCTGCAAGATGACATCCTGTGCTGTACTTTCTCGAATGGTCTCCATAGGGATAGCTGGAAGAAGAGCTTGGTCTGTTACAAAATGAATGTATTCTTCTGCGATGGAGGACTTGGAAGCTGACGATGGAAGAGGATGCCGGGATATATAGTCCGCTGGATTTTCAGATTTCCCTGGTTTGTGAATTATAGTGAAGGTATATTCCTGTAACCGTAGGCCCCACCTTTCAATCCTCGGGGGCAACTTGGATCTTGGGTTTCCATAAATGGTGATGAGAGCTTGATGATCTGTAATTAGAGTGAAATGTTTGCCATAAATAAAGACATGAAAATGTTCACATGCCCATACTACGGCTAGGCTCTCCTTTTCGGGCTGGGAGTAGGCTCGTTCCGGCTCAGTCAGACTACGACTCGCGTAGGCAATGATGCGGCGTTGATCTGAGTCATGTTCATATTGTGCCAGGATCGCTCCAAGTCCCACGGGGCTGGCATCTACAGTTATTTCAGTTTTTCGTTTTGGGTTGAAATATGACAAGTGGTTCGCTGATTCCACCGCTTTCTTGATTTCCTTGAATGCCTGCTCACATTGGGGAGTCCATTCAAATGGCTGACCCTGTTTGGTTAGCATGCGGAGGGGGTGGCTGATCGTAGCGTAGTCCTTAATGTACCGAGCACAATAACTGGCCATTCCAAGGAACGACCTGAGGTCGCTGACATCTCGGGGACTCTTGGTGTTGTTTAAGGTCACAATTTTGTCAGGATCAGGTTTCATGCCGGCTCCAGAAAAGATATGACCGAAGAACTTCAGCGTGGCCTGGTGAAATTCGCATTTTTCTTTGTTCAGAGTCAAGTTTGCCGCCAATAGGGCATGGCAGACACGATTGAGCGCAATGTCGTGTTCTCGGACGTCAGAACCATAGACAAGGATGTCATCGCTATAGTTGAGCGTGTTAGGAATGTTTTGAATGACTTGCCGAATCATTTCCTGAAATATCTCGGGCGCCGAGGACACACCGAAGCTCAGTCTTTTATATCTAAACAACCCCAGGTGGGTTGCAAAGGTGGTGATATATCTAGACCCCACTTCCAACTCCAATTGATGGTAACCTTTATTCAAATCCAATTTGGAAAACACAGTGGCTCCATTGAGCGCTGCGATCATGTCGCTCAGGTGTGGCCCCGGGTGTCGCTCTCGTTCTATTGCAGTGTTGGGTAGGCGCATGTCCACACAGAGTCTGACTTTGTCGGCCGTGCCCTTTTTGGGGACGATGACGACTGGCGACACCCATGGGGTCGGGCCGTCAGTGCGTTCGATGATGTCCGCAGCTAACAGATCTTGGAGTTCTTCCTCAACAGCGGCCTGTAGATGAAATGGTGCCCGCCGAGGGTGTTGGGCGACGGGCCTGACTTGTTCATTGATGTGCAGTCGCACTTGACAGTCTTTCAATTTGCCCAATCCTTGAAACAATCTGGGAAATAGGCGAGTCACATCTCGGTTGTCGCTGACTTTGAAAAGAATTTCTACCAGGTGGAGCCGTTCAGCGGTTGGTAGGCTCAAGAGACAGTCTGCTTCAGGGCCCTTGATGACATGGATGACCGCTGATATAGTTGTGTTGTCGTATGTAAGAGTCGTTGAGAATTTCCCCAGGCAGGGAAGTGGCTTCTTAGCCATCCACGTGAAGACTCTCACGGGTGCAAATGTCAGAGAAGGTCGTGGACTCATCCTTTCATATTCGGTAACTGGAATGTAGTTTAAGGATGCACCAGAGTCCAGCACAAACTTTGAGTCATGATTTCCAACTTTGATGTCTAGCTGAGGGTATCTCTTAAGCTGGTCCGGATCTGCTGCTAAATTCAGGTATTCAATGGTGTATGCAGAGTCTCGGGACGACGGTCTGGATTCTCTGGAAGGTGACCTCCTATCCCACCGAGATCGACGTGATTCCCTGCTAGAATGTGACGATCCAGAAGACTGTTCCGTCTGATCTTGGACAGCTCGCGCATGGTGTCTTCGAGTGTCAGACCGCGACATTCTTGGGGCTCTGCTTCGTGTGTCAGATCGTGCTGTACCCATGTGACCACTTCGTTTTTCCTTATTGTAATCCCCACACATTGCTTCGAAGTGGTTAGTTCGACCACACTTCCGGCATCTTTGGCCCATGGCCGGGCAGCTGTCCACATGAGGGTAATCATACCCGCATCGGTAGCATTTTCTCACTCTTTCCGATCGTTTCTCCTTCGTCCATGGTTCTCGACGTTGATATCTTGATTGCTCTCGACGGGAAGACGTGTGCGACCTCCATTGTTTGTCTCTTGAGCTTCGTCGACTGTTCTCTTTGGCGTGCACACGTCGCACCTGTTCATGACTCCCTTTATGTTCCGTTTCCATGACGGCTGCGTACTTCTCCGCCTGATCATAAGCTCGTGTCATTTCTTCTATTTCATCCAATCCATGTGCTTTTCTCAGCAGGCGCCTCCTAAGTTGATCCGAATGACATCCGTCTATTATTTGAGATTTGATGGCGGCATCAGTGGAGAAAGAATCAAATTCACAGTATTTAGCTAGTCTCCGCAGACGCACCATGAATGCACTCATGGGCTCATCCTTTCCTTGCCTAGCGGAGTGGAATGTGTGGCGTTCTTAGTCTACATTCCGCTTGTGAAGAAACTTTTTATTTAGAACCTCGCATGCTTTAACATAAGTATCCACGTCGGTGGCAGGAAGGTCTTTGAGTATTTTGACTATCTCTCGCCCCGCCAGGTTGCGCAGAGCAATCAGCTTCTTTTTTTCGTCAGTGATATCCGAACCTTCAATGTAATCCTCAAACTCTTCTAGCCACTCTTGCCATTTGGGGCCCATGTTTCCTTCCGTTGTCACTTTGATAGGTGCGGGTGCCCGCAAGAGCGATCCACTTGGTAGTAGTGGAGCGTCATCCTCTTCAGCCATTTTTCAGCAATTTCACTTGACCCACTTGGCTTCGCCAATGCTTGTTTTCTTGACCAAGGCTTGTTTTGCTTTCACTCGCCAATGCTTGTCCTCTTTGCCAATGCTTGTTTCTTTCAGTCGCCAATGCTTGTTTCTTTCAGTCGCCAATGCTTGTTTCTTTCACTCGCCAATGCTTGTTTTCTTGACCAATGCTTGTTTTCTTTCCCAGTGCCTGACTTCAAAATGGCCGCTGTTGCATTGCACAGGGTTGTCCTTCTCAGACGCCTGACTCTAAGATGGCCGCCGTCACTGCAGGCACACACGAGGCTAGCTCTCCAGGCTCATCCACTCGGGGCATTCAGGACTCACCGGCGGTCGGCTTCTGGGGCAGTCCACGCCAGGATACACTCCTCCACGGTCACCAGGGACAACAGGTGAGATCGGGGTGGGCTCCCGGCTCGCCTCCGCAGTTCCCGGTCGTCTTCGCCGATGGCCTCCCAAACCTCACGCATCGGGCGTGAGGTTTTCCGACGTCCGATGTCTCCCGGGCTCGGATTTCAGCGCGCGCAGCAGCGCTTGCTGGTGGCACGTTGTGGACGCCGTCCACACTTCAGGGACACTCTTCTCACCGCTCCGGGCACTTCACAGGGTCGGAGTAGGCTCCCGATCCCTGCACACAGGCTCTCCACACCGGGCACACGCTTCCAGCGTGAGGCTATTTTTAGCGCGACAGACTGCTTTACCTTCGCGCAGTTTGGCGCTCGTTTCTTCGATCTCCAGGCGGTAACCAGCAGCGTTTTCGGAGCTGCTCGGGCAGGGCGTCTTCTCAGCGCTTTGAGTGCAGTGGGGCTGGCATCTATCCCACCTTCGTCGCCAGCTGTAGCATCCTGCTACAATAAGCACAGACACATGCAATCACTTCAACTAGAGCTTTATTACTTGCTTCTTACCCCTGCCTGGTCCCTGCTCTAACTAACTATTTCCTGTGTCCACTCCTCCTCTTCCTCTGGCCCCCTAGCGCCTCCCACTCCCAACTACTGGTATGCTAACTTTACAACACTCCGGTCCAGCTCCTTCAGGCCTCGCTTCAGGGCTTCCTGGACTCTGGCTCAGGTCCTCTGTCGGACGGCTTTCCCAGCAGCTTCTGGGCCTCCCGCTTCACGCTCCATAAAGCCTGCAATAGAAGAGCACAGAAAACAAGCCTCAGTGAGTGTTTTAACATTTTATTGACAAGTGCGCATTCTCTCTGGATTTAAAAGACTTTTACAAGAAGATAATATTTGAACTTGAAAAGGAAACCAGTTCTTACAAATTATGGCGAGGAGTTATGGTATTTCCTGACAATAATTGGCCTCAGGAAACAGAGACTTGTGACTTTATTTTACTTTGGATTTCACAAAAGCTGTTAATCATATAATTATCAGGAAGGTAGTGCAGCTTCAAGAACAATTGAACTTTCGATATAATTGTACTGCTGCATTTATTTTGTTTTATTATTTTCTTTATTATGTAATGCTCATTATTTCTGGGTTAGATTTATCCTGATTAATCCTGTGCAAAGACACAAAACAAGAGTCGTAGCATCTGATCCAGGCTATGCAATTGAAGGATTCAGGTATCATTTAAATAACGTTATGATAGATGTGTATTGATGGTTGTTTTAGATTATTATTGGAATATTGATAGTCATATTGTTTATTCCAGATTGCTTCTATGATGCCTAGATTGTAGTACCATTAGAAAGTCTGTACTCAGCCTAAGCAATTATTAGGTAAAACTTAATAAATAACTGTAGTCACAATCTATGATGATTTAAGAGACTCATTAGAGGATTTACACATTGTTAACTCTCTGTATTCTAGGAGCCTTGTATAAGGTTCATGATATTTCTGAAAATTCTGTTGCATTCCTGTTCCCTATATCCAGTGCAGTATTTAGTCCAGCTGAATTCCTACCCACTGGTGAAGACTTCTGGAATCTTCATTTTTCTCTTGTCCCTTTTTGTCCCAACCCATTTCCCCCTGGACATTTTCAGAGTGACGCTAAGCCATCTATACTTATTGTCATGCTTCTAGCTTCTAGAGGGTCTGGGGAATTTTCATCCTCCAGGGAAGTCGGCGTCATCAAGGTGAAACAATCTGGAACACAGGTGAGTGCCTCATAACTGTTACTGCCAGAATACAATGATTCAAAGAGAGTTGGACATCAAATTTGACACAGAGGTTTCTTACCACTTCGACTAGTGAGCACAGGTGATCCGAGTTCAGACAGACAAAGTCATTCTGTGCTTGTTATTAGTGCCCAAAATTAGCAACTCAGTCTTATGGGAATTGGGTTTAAGGCCCTTCTCAATTATCCATGAGGCTACAGATTCAAAGCATTATAAGAATCTTTGTTGGTTGAAGTCGTGCTAATTCATCAATGAAACAATCAATTGTGCATTGTCAGCATAGGACAATACTTCAAGTCCAAATCCTTGAATCACACTTGCCAGGGATCAATCAATCAGAGGAATGTAACACACGCTACTTGTCAGTGAGGGTCTCAAGGCGCTGGCCATATAAATGTTACCCCTGTGGCACCTCAAAATACAAAATAACAGAATTTGAGGAAATCTGTCACCTTGATGCCTGTTAGTGAGAAATTTAAAAAAAAAACAGGCAAGTGCAGGTCCCTAAACACCTATCTCTGTTAAGCTACATATAAGTATTGTATAGGATATATATAGTGTTGAATGCTGCCAATCTATCAAGAAGGATGAGGACAGCTGTACTTTAATCTTCCAAAAGATGCTTTAAGTGCTCTGAAATTATAAGGAGAATGGATTATCTACTGTAAGCAATATGGAAACCAAATTGTTATAAATCTAGAATTTTGTTCAATTAAAGCAACAGAGATAGCTGGGAATTACAGTGCATTTTAAGAGTCTTCGCTGGTGCAGGAAGTAATAAAATAGGTTTGTAATTGACTGGAATATCAGGGTTGCACTATCTTTTTCCAGGTTGGGAGAGAATAGTGCCAGCCTCTATGAATTTGGTGAGGATGCTGAGATTATAGAGGAAGAATAGGCGCTAGTGTAGATTCTCCTATTTTGAAAATGGAAGGTGGACACGAGTCCTTTGGAAACCCAAAGAGCATTTATTGAAGTGGTTAATAATTACAGTGGTGAAGATGAGAACGAAATCATCCAGAGGACTGCATGTATGGGAGAAGGTAATAATTTCAGTGATAGAAATTAGATGGAAATCATCGAGACGACTGCGCGCAGGTCAGAAGTCCGGTGTTTGAAAGGAGTGTTGAACTGCAACATGTATTAAAAGTAAGTTGCTAGTGTTTCACAGCTAGATTGAGAAACAGTAAGTATCATTTGAGTTGAAAGGCAATGTTTGAAGTGCATTCTGGGTATGAAAAAGAAGTGGATTCTATGTCAGTCACACCTCCCTGAACTCCCCTCTAGCTTTCAGAAATTCATGGGTTGGTAGGTCTTCCTAAGTGCTGGTCAAGTCTGAGCCTAAATACTACAGCTACCGACATTCCCCAAAAGACTGAAATTCCAGAAAAATCTTGAACTCCCCATATTGCATTAGGGGGCCTTTCCTGAATCTGGAGATAGGCCCACTCACACACGTTTTAGCTGTTTTCATCAGATGAATTGTTGGAATACTAAATGGTAGAACATTTGTTATACTCTATTGAATGAAGTAAACACAAGAAGATGATGGACTGAGCACTGAAACTTTTCAGACACTCACCCCCACTCAGAGATCTGGGATGAACCCATCATCGTTCTTTAGCTCACTTCGCCACCCCGGTTAAGACCAAACTAAATGCACATCAGTCTTGTCCCTGTACCTCATGGGAACAGTTCAGGCTGGGTTGATTCTATCATCCATCTTTAGCTCACCTAGACCCCCAGCTCAGACCTTAGTGTATGCAAATCAGTCTTGACGCTCTGCTACATGGGAATTATTCTCTGGAGTCTCTACATTATCCCATGGTGTCCCCTTCTCCTTATCTGTAGAACCCATTTGGGAAGCTCCTGGCCTTAACTTGCTCACAGATACATTCTGTCTTTCAATCCGCCCAAAGCATTAGCTAATCTACCTGACTGTATCAAGGTAATCCACACAACCACTGTACCCTCTAGGGTAGCGACCAATGCAACCTCGAGGGGCTCGCATAGGAAAGCGCTAGGTAATTGTCAATTAACGAACAACACCATTGCCAACGTAGATAGTAATTTCTTTTCAGCGCTGTATCTTATCACCAGATCGATCCCTAAGCATGCTCTTGAGCTTTGGAGCCTTTTGGACAATAAAAAACCTGATATCTGTTTCTTCACTGAAACATGGCTTCATAGCCTGGCTTCTCCTGACATATCCATTTCTTTTCCTAATGAATACCAGGTCATTAGACATGATAGAGTACTAAAGAGAGGGGGAGGTATTGCCATTGCCGCTAAAGCTCCCATTGAAATTTCCAAACTTGAGTCATTTTCTAACGAATGGCTGGAAATTTTAATAATTAACATGAAACTAAATACTAACTACTTTGGAAGGGCTGCTTTAGTATATAGACCCCCGGGAGAGAAATCAAAATTTGCCAACAATCTTTTAGACATATTAACATCACATGTGCTGGCCACAGATAATTTTATCCTACTTGGGGATTTTAATCATCATGCGGAGCTAACGCATGACAAGGACTCTTGCAACCTGATAACCGCCTTGGGAACTTTAGGTCTCACACAAAGGATACTCGGCCCTACTCATCAGGCCGGCCACTCTCTTGATTTAATTTTTACTAACATAGCAAATTTCACTTGTGAATTACCCACGCCTATGATCTGGACTGATCACTTTTTAGTTAAATTTACATTTCCTAAACCACTGAGGTCAAAAATATCCAATCAGAAAGAAACAGTATCTATACGTCCTTGGCATAAACTAACCCCGAGGCGTTCCTGTCCTACTTCGTACCACCCAATAACAATTATGAGAATATTGAACTAATGTTAACCCAACTGGATGCAGCCATTAAAAATACCCTTGATGAAATTATTCCGGAAACCTCTGTCAACGTCAAGAGCATTGCATCACCTTGGTTCACTGAGGACTTGAAGCGTGAGAAAGCAACCAGCAGAATAGCTGAAAGGCGTTGACGGAAATATAGAACGCAAAAAAACTGTGACAGTTATAAACTTATTCACTCTAACTATCTAAAAAATATAAAGAAAGCAAAAACGCTCTACCTTTCGCAGAGAATAAATAAGGCGGCCAATTCGAGTAAAGAACTGCATAACATCTTGAAGGAATTCACCACCCCTCTGGCGGAGCACTCCGCATTTATCCCCTCCTTAGAGTGGGTGAACTCATTATCTTTTTATTTCGATAACAAAATTAAGTTAATCTATTCCTCATTCCCAGCAGCTAATCAGGATGAGCCCATGTCAGGCGCAGCATGTCCAGGGACTGTGTTCTCCCCTGAAACCACTGTGATCCCGTCCTTAACCGATTTCGAGCCTACCACCTCAGATGAAGTGTTAGAAGCCCTTCAGAGAATTAAATCGGATTCCCCCACCGATTTACTCTCCCCTCGTAGATGCAGTGGGATATTACGCTTTTGGCCGGCACATTGACAAACATCTTTAATCACTCTTTTGAGAGTGCCTCTATTCCTAGCAGTTGGAAGCTAGCCCAGGTCAAGCCAATTCTCAAAAAGCCCAACAGTGAACCCTCCATCCTATCCAATTACAGACCTATCTCCCTTCTACCATTCTTTGGGAAAGTACTTGAACATCTAGTAAATAAACGAGTTACCACCTACATTGAGACACATACATTGTTTGATCCCTCACAGTCAGGTTTTCGTGCCGCTCACGGTACGGAGACTGCAGTGATTGAGATAGTAGATAACATCCGGCTCTCCCTTGACAGAGGAGAATCAGCCATTCTGGTCCTGTTGGATCTATCGGCCACCTTTGACACCATCTCCCACAGCATTCTGAAACATTGGCTGTGGGAGATTGGTGTCAGGGGAAACGCCTTAGCCTGGTTTGAGGACTACCTCGCCGGCCGCTATACTTATCTCAAAATGAATACCCTTGTATCCAGGAACGTGCCTCTCACTGTGAGGGTGCCATAGGGGTCTATTCTTAGTTCCCTGTTGTTCAACCTATATTTGACCCCTCTGGCCAATATTATAAAATCTTATGGCTTCTCCACAGTGTCGTGTGCAGATGATACGCAGGTGTTAATCACCTGCAGCTCTCAGTTTCTTGACACCTGTGTTAGGTTCAAACAGTGCATGGTTCATATTAGCGGCTGGATGCCTGATAATAAGCTCCAACTCAATTATAGCAAGACTGAAATCTTGCTATTTGGTAAGGCCAAAACCATCTGGTCCCAGGACTGGTGGCTTCACGAACTTTGACCCTGCCCGGAGCCTAAAGAAGTGGTGCGTGACCTGGGCATCGTGCTTGAAAGTGCCCTTTCGATGAAGGTACATGTCAACCAAGTATCTGGTACTTGTTACGGAATACTTAAACAACTGCGCAAAATTTTTAAAAGGCTTCCTCTAGAGGCAAGAAAACCTCTGGTTCAGGGGCGTATTTTAAGCCGTCTCGATTATGGAAATGCTATGTTTGTGGCGATCAATGAGTGTGTGCTTACCAAACTTCAAATACTACAGAATGCGGCTGCCCGATTGGTACTGGGACTGCCGCCGAGGTCTGCTTCTGCACCTAGTCTAAAAGAACTGCACTGGCTCCCCGTGCGCCAAAGATGTCAATTCAAAATCCTAAGTCTTACTCATAAACTCCTTTATGGTACAGGCTCTTCTTACCTGGCAAAACAACTAGTCTGGTATAGACCGTCCAGAACCCTACGTTCCAGTTCGAAGTTCCTGCTTTCTCAGCCTAAGGCGCGTACCTCCAGAAATGGATTCAGGGCTTTCTCCTACCTGGCACCGCAATTATGGAACAAGCTGCTGTCTCTCTCTAACCATCAGGCGTTCCGCAGGAGTCTGAAAACCTGGCTCTTTCCTAACTAATTCCCCACACAGACATTCTTGCTCCCCTCTTGGTTGATGCCTTCTTTCTGCCGAGCGCCCTGAGACCTCTTCTGGTGAATTGTTGCGCTATATAAAAGCCTTTGACATTTGACATTTGATAGTACCACCACGGCCAACAAGGTGATGTACATTTATAGGGCGCAGGCCCTAAGGTAATTTATGTGCTATTGTGATTTATGTGCTAATGCTCTGGGTGTTAGGAAATGTATTGTGTATAGTATGTATTCCGCCACCTGGTTTGATACCTCTAGATATGGTTTATGCAAAGGAGGTTGTTTTACATGTTTAGGTTTGTGTTAGGGAGATTATACTTCCCTGTGTGGTTTACACCCCTAGTGTAATGTTTACTTAGGTGGTGAGGGTCTAATGTAGTTAGACTTGTGGGATACTGTGCATGATGGATTTCATGTCACAGACTGTTGCAAAGTACAGTGATTATCAGTGTTTACTGGCTGTACATTCTATGACCTATTTTTACTTGTATGTTTATGATTTAGTTCACTTTTACCAAGTTATCTATTTTACTATTTCTTTACCAAGTGCTAAGTCTGACAGTGGCCCACGTGACCCTGTCATGTGTAAATAATCCCTTGTAAATATTGCCCGTGCCAGATGGCACACTGTATATTGTGTGATTACTATCTGATGTGTTTTGAGAATACAAAGGCTATTTTTGATATAACCTTGTGTGGAGTTCCTTTTTTTGGGGCCTGGGATGTTGTTGCTGGTGGGTGCATGCGCAAATGCTTTACACATTGCCTCCGGGATAAGCCTTACTGCTCGTGTCACGTTGTCAAGGGGGTGAGCAGGGGTTATCTTGGCGTGTAATTTCCTTGCCCTAACTAGAGCGGTGGTTCCTGCCTGGCTTTGGCGCAAGCCTTAGCCAATCAGAAATCCCATTTCTAACAGAGGCACATTAAGTGCTGCAGTCCCACTAGTAGGATTTCATTTATAGGATCTGGGTGTATATAGTACCACTCTACTAGAGACTTACAAGTAAATTAAATATGCCAACTGGGGATAAACCAATGTTACCATGTTTTATGGAGTCCCAAGTCCAGCAAAAACGAGATCAGCAAAAAATGAAGGAGGAAGGCAAAATGTTTGAGGGAAGACCAATCTAAGGCTGTCAGGCCTAACATGTGTCTGCCCAGCTGAAAGCGGGGAAAACTACCCACCCTCTTGGGAGATCTCATTATTAATGTGGAAGAACCTGGATAGACCATCAGCACTGGTGTTCCCTACAGGGTGATGAACCACCTCAAAAGTTTGGCATTTTCACCTCACATCAGAAAAATGAACTTCAAATTCCTGGCGATAGCATGCTCTTCACTTTCCACTCCACTCTCCTCCAAACCCTACTCTCCACTCTGCGCTTATCAATCCTCTATCTTCCCCTCAAGTCCTGAGAGACCCTCTGCGGTTTATAGGCCGCCTCTCCAATGAAGTCTGAAAGTCTGAAAGTCAGGAGGTGACCACAGGACCCCTCTGTGCTGCACTGGTTGGTGCCCAAGGATGGCACTTAGACTGACACACAGCTTAGGTTCACCACGGCTCGCTTTAGGCTTACCTGGGTAGACGAGCTGTGGCCCCCAATGCCTCCAATCCCGACCCTGGAGCCGAGACACAGCATCAAGGACGGACAGACCAGGCCAGATCGGGGGCCCCCACAAGGACACGCTTTTCGAAGCTCTGCAGCTGCACAGCTGCTCCAAACTAGCTCCTTACTCCTTGCACTTCCTCCAACACTGTTCTCGGTCAGGCGCCCTCCACGGGGGGAAGGAGGAAGAAACAAGGCAAGATAGGGCGATATAAGCAGACTAGGCAGTCGGGCAGGCAGACTGAAGGAACTGAAGCGGTTGCTCACACCTGCGAGCCTACCACCAGCCGGCCGCCTCTGCATAGTCCAGCAGTTCCTGTGCTGCCGCTCGTTTTTGCCTCCCTGCTTGACCCAGCCTGACCCCTCATCATCTCTGAGGCAACCCACAGCCCGTGGCCCCCACACTCCTTGGGCGCACTCCTCAGGTGCTGGCTACGGATGATAAAGGCTGTAACTCCCGGGGTCAATTCAGGTCAGTCTTTTCATCTTTCCTTCGCCACAGCTCCTCCGCTGCTACTGCTACTAGCTCGCCAACTGCTCATGATCACGTGACGATCACCTGACAGCACTCGCTGACAAGTGGTAACTCCAGCCAATCTGATGAGACTGAAACCCCTGCAATGGGAGCTCACAGTAATGCAAGAGGCAAATCTGTTGTTACTGCATGGTAACCATATAATTTTCACCTTTTTTGGATATCTATTTTTGCTGTTTTTCTTTTACTATTTACACTGAGGAACCGCTGTCCAGACCCCAGTGTATTTATTCTGACCCTTTAAGCATGGTTAAATTGGCATGACGGTGACTAACCTATTTAACTTGAAGACACAATCCCTGGTATGTGGTGTAGAAAATTGAACCAGGGCCTGAAAGGTAAATGCAATCTGTGAACTACACCAGCTACTGTGCCATCCTCAGCGTTGGCTTGTAAAACGGGGCTTCAATCCTACCATGGTTGGTGTGACTGCATTAGACTGAAAACCACCTGTCAAACATATCAAAATAGCCCTTTTTGACAGATGGGATGTCCTGCATGTAAATATAACTAAGTCAACCCTAAGTACACTTTGAAAATACATGAAAATAAAGTTGGCATGTCCTCAAGTGACTAGCCCTCATAGTTATTTTTACTGGCAGGGCTGCAGATGGATGCCGGAATTTCATAAGTAACATTTAGAAGGTTACTTTTTCCCTGCCCACATTTCCTAAAGGATAATTTCCTTATGCCTGCAGCAGCTTCCCAGCCCCTGCTTGATCTTAATGAGGTGTGAAAACTGTTCCTAGAACAATGGTGTAGACTTTGTGATAGGATGGGCTTGGGGTGAGGCATGCGATCCCTATCAGCTCAGGAAATTGAGATGAGAAGGTTCCACAACCTCCTGTCTTGCCCCACTAAATACATTTGAAAATCATAAAAGTGAAAGACTTGGGACCAGGGTGAGGTAACACATTTGTGTCAGCAGCCAAGCAACCTAAGCAGCCATGATAGCTGGGGTTTTCCTGCTCTGAGCTATTGGTGGCAGAACGTAAGGCTTCAGCGGAAGTTAAACAGCTGCTCAACAAGTTCATCAGTATGTCTTGCTCTGGTCTGGAATGTTGAGAACCAGACATGTAACAAATCCCCATGTGACGTACATGACTTTACCTGAAATAGCAGGTGGGCCCCACTGTACTCCAAAGATTGACTTTGATTGGTGTTTTGACTTTTCTTAGTGGTTTTTGCATTCTTTTAAAAAAATTCCACAGCTCTGGTTCCTTTAATTCATTATTATCTATTATTGTGTAATTTTGCCTTTTACATATTATCTTGATTTTCTAAATGGGATGGCCAATTTTATTATGTCATTTTCTTATCTTTAATTTGTAATGTTATTACAGAAGAAACAAATATTCTAATTGAACTGGTGTATGCCATAAAAAGATTGTGTTTGAATAAGGGGGTAGAGTGACTGTCTCCTAAATAATAACTTACTTTCTAATAGGCATTTACTCCTGCATCTGTTGGTGTTATTCTGTTAGAGTTCTTGAAATACATCAAGATGAACAGTACAACAAGGAGTGAGAGTGTCAAAATTGCCTCTAAAAGTGCAAGCAAAGTTAGAATAATCATAAAGAGATCGTGCAACCCCAGGCACTAAAGATCCAGAAAAGGTACTTGACCCAGTCCAAGTACTACAGTCCAGCAGCTGAACTGTGATTCAGTTTATGAACTTGGGGCTCTAGCGCATTGCTGACACTTCATCTAGAGCAGTAGCTTTGAAGTGTGATGGGTGGGAGACCAGAGTCAGGTGTCCAATGAAGGTGGTGGACTCACCCAGGTACACCTGCTCTGAATCAGGTGACCATTGTTCCAATGGCTGAAACCCCATAGCTCCAAGACAGCTAACCAAAGAGACAAGTTCCTGTAAAATGTTCAAGTGCCCATTTAACAAATGTCTAGTAGAAGCCCAACCAAACCACCGTAGTACAACAGGACAGAGTTGGTGGGGGGAGGGTTAACAGTGATGTTTTGACCAGAGGATAGACCAGTTCCATTTGTGGAGTTCCTGGATAAGATTGTGTCAGGTATGAAGAGCCAGCCAGGAATCATGATGGTAGATTTTGTTTAGGTTGAAAATAATGCCCCAGTATCTGGGGATATTACAGCAGCAGAAGCAGTGGACAGATAGAAATGGGCCAGTCCCTCTAATGCCACAAGGGACCATTATGTATTTTTTTGGAAGCTGACAAATAATTGCCCACTTTGTCCAATTATTATTTTTAAAAAGATTATTCAGTGTTGAAAGCTATGATAGCTCGCATCTTCCTGCACCCCTAATTATACTCCAGAGATTCATACTACGCTGACTCTGATTCGTCATTATTATAGTTCCACGTTTGCTCCGTTCTTCTTCTTTGTGATATACCACTCTTTAAAGTTTGTGGTTCTGGTTTGCTATTTATTACAGCGCTTGCAGAGTAAAGGTCGTATGTTTTTGTCAATAATGTAATGGAAGGGATAAAACAAAGGGTAGATACATTTTTTTATAAGCGCAATGAAGCACAGCATCCAGAGTTGCTACACTACATTGCAATAGTGGAAGAGAGCATAGCAGAGCCACAATTACTAAGATATGATGCAGCTGCTGTCTTCCATACCACTGGCACAAAAACATCCTGCTTAATCCGACTATGGTGCAGAGATGTACATGTGATGTCTAGCACATGTTTTGTACCTTTCAAAACAAAAATACTATTGGCCTGATTCACAAAGGTAAACTTACACTTCAGTGTAAGTTTACGAATGTTTTATATTTAGAAAGGCATTTTACTAGCAGAATCTTTACGACTGCGGAGGCTTTGCACGTAAAACGATATGGTAGTTTTTAATAAATAAAAGATGTGTAGTTGCCCATGTTATCACTTAGAATATAGGCAGATCGCAAAGACATTTCAGGGGTGGATTAAGAACTGTAGCAAACTTTGATTTGCCTGCTCATCGTAGTCTGTAATAGCACCATATTGCCATGGGTATGTTGCTAACCTTATTCTTGAAACACTGTAAAGTTATAAAAGAGCCCCCATAAAGAGATCACCTAGCATTATCATCCCCACTGTATGCAAGAGTTTTGTCATAACTTTCTCTTGGTGAGTGAACATAAAGTATTATCTGCTATAGGCAGTAAGGAAGAATACGACATATCAAGCTTCAGAAACTTTGCTAGGTCCCACCAAGCGCAACAGGTCATGGAAACCACTTTCACATCACCGTCTCAAGTCGCGCTGCACACTTATGTTCTCAAGAACAGACTTGGATCTGGGAATTACCTGCTCAACCTAGTAGTATATATAACATTTTGGTAAGGCAAGCCTTTCATCTTTGAAGGACCATGTATGACCTCCCAATGCACTCTTGACTGTCCCTTCTCCCCAAATCAACCTAAGATGTACCTACCATACCTGGCCAAAAACTGCCAGAGGAAGATGTGCTGATATATTAGCAAATAACTAAAGGAATTTTGGAAGCACTGCCATCTTAATAAGGGAAATCTGTCCATCACTGATATTGGAAGTTGTATCCATCGTTCAATACATGTTTTCAGCTACGCAATGCCACAATTACCCCTAATGAGTTGAACATGACCTCGCGTGAAAAGAATGCCCAAATATTTAGCACCATCCAGACTCCCTTTTAAAGGAAAGTCCATTACAGGTATTCTAGGAAAATATGTCAAAGGTAAGACCTCATAGTAACTCCACTGAATTTGAAACACTGAATTACCCCCAAGTTGTATTAGTTCCTGAAAAATAGGAGAAAGATTCTCCTCAGGTCGCTGGACATACAGAATCACACCACCGTCATATAGTTAGAGCACTAGTGAGCTATTTCTGAATCGGAGACCGTGCAGTGAGTGCAGGTCATGTACAAAGCATGCCAAAGGTTCAATAGCAAACATGAAGATTAAGGGACAGGCAAGAGGAGTCCCATCACCTACTCAGTTGGGCCCTGACAATGAGTTGTTGAGCCTTACTCTGTCCACAGGGGTGTTATACAGAAGATCAATAAGCTTAAAAAAGTAACCCCGCCAAAGCCAAAATGCCTGAGGACTTCCCTCATAAATGGCCACTCCAGTTAGTCAAATGCTTTTCAGCACCCAGAAGTACCACCACCGAAGCCAGGAGTGAGTCTACCCTAAGGATACCTCCTTCAGAGTTTTCAGGTTGAAAGATGTAGATCTTTGGTGCATAAATATAGCTTGTTCTGGTAGGTCCAGAAATTGCCTAATTTCTTTGAGGAGATGCACTAGCATTTTAGAAAGTATTTTTTTTGTCTTATTCTTGGTGATAACATCCATTTTGTGAGCTGCAGTTTACCTATGCCCAAGATGGCAATGAACCAAGCACCAGGAGGTGGAAACGAGACAGACATTGTGCTATCAATTTCCTGAAACTTTAATAGTGGTTTTCCTCTCCCAGCGACTGCCTCATTTTCATCTGTTTTGCTTTTTGGCATATAGTTTAAAATCTAAAGTTTTATCTGTCTGTGACTGCCTGAATTTACCTGTTGCATTGTTGTTTTTCGCCTTCCGTGGACTGCCTCAATTTCACTTGTATGTGGGCTCTTTAGTGCAAAATCTGGTTTATCACTAGCCTGTGACTGCCTGATTTCCCTCCTAAATTCTCCCCGGATCTGTGCTCAGACCTGTATGCAAGCAATCCACCCTTAGGTCCCTTTTGTCTTAGCAAGTAAGTGAAACAAGATTCACTCCACCCCAGTAACAGACATATTATTCCTCAGAGGCTAAACAGAGTTTGTTCTGAGACTGCAGTAATCTGATCTTAGGGGCCGATTACGATGGCGGTGAATCCGCGACCGCCGGACCGGCTGTGAGGCCCGCCGGCCCGGCGTTCGCGGATTCACCGCCTTCACCCTTAAAATTCCCACCGCGATATTAGGATGGCGGTGAGAAGGGAAAAAGTACTGCGGCGGATGGAGAGACAGTCCGCTGTGGTCCCGGAAGGCGGGCCTGTTCCGTCAGCCTTGCGGGACCAGGTACAGGGGGTTAATGGAGGCGGTGACTTGCAGGCACCGTAATGGGTATTCGGATGCCTGCCTTTTGCGGCGGAGTTTCCACCGCAAAAAGACAGGCGGAAAATGCCTTTTTGGGGGCATGTTGCGGGCCCCCAGGGGGGTGGGGGTGGGGTGCTGCACATGGGGGGTACCTATGGCACCCCCCTACATTTGCATGTACAAGGTGGCAGGCACCGCACGGTGCCTGCCACATTTTACATTCAAATGTAAAACATGTATTTTTACATTGTGGCGGGTGCTGCCACCCACCACAAATGTAAACATACAGGATGCGCCCGCTAGTGTGGCGGGCATATCCTAATTTGTTTTGCGGGACCGCCGCACCTATGGCGGGCGGTCCCTTTTGCACCACGATGGCGGGCGGACACGTAATCGGCCCCTTAGTGTTTAAACTGTGTTTTGGAAAGCGATTGTAGCACTCATTTTTCTGGCTGTTCAATATTAGAAAAGCTGTATTGTTAGGGGCCTAGTTTAGACCCTTACCTTCAGAATTCCAGAGTATGGCTTGAGCCTGTTTGTTTCCTAGGAGATTCTTAATTGAGAAGCAGCTCCCAGCCCCCTGCCCAGCAGCCTGGGCTTGAGGTCACATGCACCTTATATAAGCTGCTGTTGGACTTTACATCTGTGCACTGATTGGTGGCTGTATCGGGTGTTTCTATTGTGCTTAGGGTTAGTTTTCTGAATCGATGATGAGTCAATGGTCCACTTGGGCATTCATTGATAGCTGGTTCCTAGGTGAGTGATTCTATTGGATGTAGGGCTTAGGGCTGGAGGTCTGAATGGTGGAGAGGTTTAGGGTTTTTCTTTGGTTTAAGGGGCTAGGGTTTCTATTGGACGTAGGGCTTAGGGTTTGGTTTCTGAATGGCTGTTAGGACTAGGACTGTGATTGCCTGTAAGGGATTGGTCTGGTATTGCTCCTAGGGCTTAGGGCTAGTGGTGTGATTGGCTAAGGTTAGGGATAGGGTTCCCATTGGCTGATGGGTTCACCAAACCACTAGGGCTATTTAAGGGTAAGGTTCAGGGCATCTCAGCCTAGATGTTGAGGCTAAGGGTGGAGAGGAAAAGGGCAGCTGCCTGTTTACGTCTTTTCGGGATTGGTTGGGCCTAGGGCCAGGCATGCTGCCCATTTCAAATCCTCCAGCACCTACACTACCCCATCTACACCGTTAATCAGATTAACACACTCACAGCAAACGTACTCTACTCATTTATTACAAACTAACCCTACACAAATTTCAATATCTTAGCATCCTCAACAAAACCCCACAAGCCACACCTTTACACCATTCTACCCCAACTACCACAGATTTGCACCTTCACTTACATCCAAAAGACCACTGTATCCTATACCACTAACCAATCCACTCATCATGAACATAATCCAAATCCACACCATATGTAACTATATCTCACCCAGACACACACACCGCCCTCTAATAAATCCTAACAGCCCCTTTCTGCTACCAACAAACTTATACTCAGTCTTCCATATTTTCATCCACTGGGATGCTCCTCTTCTTTTTACCACAATAACACAACCACACAACACTTACACTTTGATGTACCACACAAACTAACTCTTTTAGCAATGACATCTAACACAATCACTCTTAACTCTCGTTCATCCCCTCTCACATACCACATACACTCTTTTCAGAAACACATCACCCCCTTATCTTACAGCTTCCACTCACCAACAATACTTACGTACAAATTCTTCTCAGAAAACAAATACATCATCACCTCCTTTCACTACTCCCCAAATCAAAACCTGACACACAAACCAGAACAACATTTCACACACACAAAACCTTATAATACTTCTCACAAACCAGAAACATACACACACTCCCACCTTCCTGACTACACACCATAAACCCACTCTAATGCCAAGCTTGCTCTCTTCTCCCACACCTAAGAAATATACAGAAACACAGCAACTCTCTTTTAACTGCCTCTCATCCATTGAACAATTTAGAACCTTACAACATGACTCACATGCAGCATCACCACCCATAACTCATACACCATCCACCCTAATCAGATGCAAATAGAATAGGCAACATGTCACTCTTAAAAAGTTTGCATTTCGAGGAGTCACGCGCACCGCAACCCAAGATGGCCGCCGACTAGTGGAGCTCCGTGCTGGACCCAGCGTCAAGTTACCAATTTCCGCGCTCCGAGCGCTGTTTTCGGCCATGCTTTGATGTACTCCTCAAGTGGAATACGAACGCTGTGGGAGGCTGCTTTTGCTGATGTCTGCAACCTGGGAATGAGTCTGTTTCTCTTCAGGTGACTCTTTAGGGTTTTGCAGCTGCCATTTTGTTTTTCACCCCTGCATGGTTTTACCTCAATTTTTCAGTAATATGCGACCTGACTGCAATTTTTCTTCTATATATTCCTCACAATTTTTTTGTGATAATTCTTGAGCAGTATCCTTATATCGGAAGGTCTCACATAAATAATTCGACATTAGACTTTGCTTTTAAACTTTGTGTCAAATATTCCTATTTCCTGCTCTACATACCGTCTCTTCATTTGTGGCAGTGCTGTTCATGGGTAGGAGCAAGAAATTGCTTCAGTCACCCAAAAGCTTCACTCTAGCGACACAGTACTTTCTTCTACTTCCACAACAACTATTAATACTTCTTCTCATTCTTCTGAGGAATTTCCTCGAACGACGTTCTCAAGTTCTTCAGTTTTTTCAACCATGGCATCCAAAACCCAATTACCACTGTCTACTGTCAAACGACTCAAACAGGATCCTCCCTCTCCTCCCAAACCTGCCACTCCTGTTTTGCTGGATATCATTCTGTAGAAAATTCGAGCTCTCAGACCATTTATTGAGGATACTAACTCTCGTTTGCAAGCAATGGACAATAAAAAGTCAGCTATGGATTCTCGCCTTACCGTGATTGAACAACAAATCAGCGACGTACAGGATTCATTCTCCAGAATTTCATGTTTGGAGCGTGAAGTCATGCAACTAAGAAGAGCTTCTGAAGATCTTGAAAATAGAAATCGCCCTAACAACCTTTGCCTATATGGTCTTCCTGAGGGGCTTGAGGGTGATGACCCGGTATCATACTTCACCTCTTTTCTTCCAAAACTTTTGAATCTTCCTGCTACTACTTAAATTAAATATCCAACAAGCTCATCAACTGGGTCCACGTTTATCCTGCTCTTCTGCTCCATCCAAACCTTGTGGAGTGATCCTCCTATTTCTGCAATTCACTGATCCTCTACAGGTTCTCAACACAGCTAGAGCCATGAAGCAATTAAACTGGCTGGGCACCAAACTCTTTTGTTTCCTCGCTCACCATCAAAAGATGCAAACAATGCTTAATCTTCCATCCGCTCTTCGGTCTTTGAGTGCTCAATATGGCCTATTCCGCCCATGCTTGTTTAAAATCACCTTCAAGAGTAAAACCTCTACATTTGAGGATCCGGCTGATCTTCGAGACTTTATCAATTCTCATTTGTCTTCTTAAACGGAGATCGCTGGTCCTCCTCTGAATACTTGACTCTATTTATATCATTGGAATCTTCACTTATTGATGCATGTTATTTAGTTTCATTGTACATTGTTTATCTAACCTTTTGATACTTATTACAGATCCTTTGGACTTCTTACTGTTCCTGCCTCCCCTCCCAGCCCTGAGTATGTTTCCTTGATGTTCTAGTATGGTGCGATGCCCTCCCTTGCTGTGTCGTCCCTGTTGTCCGGTGCCGCCTCTCACCTTCTCCTTGTGTCCACTTGTACATGTATGTATCACAGTTGTCTTTCAACTGTAGTGTCTCTTCTTCCTCTTATTTCTTTCCCTTGTTCCTCTTTATTCTTTAGTGTCTTTCTTCTTTTTCTTTCAAAGGAATTTTTGTCACTTCTCTTCTCTGTAGTTCTTCCTTATTCCTCAACATCATTGCAGTTCTTTCATCTTCATCTTCCTCTCCCTATCCTTTTGTTTTTCTTACTTAAAACTTATAGGGCCAGATGTAGGTAATCTCAATTTACCTATTCTTAAATACCGAATTTTACCGATTCGATATTTAAGAATAGGTAAATGGGATGTAGATAATTTTTAGGAAAAAATTACCAAATCGGTGAGGTTCGGTAATTAAGAATCGGTATTTACCGATTCGGTATTTACCGAATCGGTAATACTGATTCAGTAATTCCCATTCCTTCCCATGGGCCTGGATGCCCATAGGAATGAATGGGAATTACCGATTCGGTATTTACCGATTTGGTAAATACCGAATCGGTAATAGGGGAAACCCTTTCAAGGGTGGCAGGGTGTCACATTGACACCTTGTTGCACCCCTGAATAGTGCATGGGTGCACATGTGACAGACATACATGCCCTAAGGGCATGTATGTCTGCCACATCGCACTGTTGTAAAAGCAAAATAATTGCTTTTGCAAAGGTTTTCGATATTTACCACCAACTTGTAGTTGGTGGTAAATACCAAATCCTTACCTATGCAATGCACTCATTTGAGTGCTCCCTACATTGCAAATTTAGTAATTTACCAATTTGGTATTTTAAGGAATCTGTAATTTACCGATTCCTTAAAATACTGAATCAGTAAATTACAGAATTTCTAGAATAGTTGGAAAGCAACTCCTTGCGCAACAATCAACACCTTTTGAATGTCCCTGAGGGAAAGGAAGGAGAAGACCTTAAAGCTTGAATTGTAACCCTCATAAAAGAAGAGGTTCAGATTGAATATCTGAGGAAGCCTTGATGAGGGATATACAAAGGATCCACAGGGACCCCTTCAGGAGGCACCCCAATCGAACAAAACCCAGAAAGATCTTAATAAACTTCCTGACTTTTTTCTTGAAATAGAAGATACTAAATGCAGCCCTAAAGCAGAAATCATTGAAACCCAGAGACTTCGCTTTTGAAATCCATTTGGATTTAGCTCAAGTCACTTTAGATCAACAATGGGAGCTAGGTAGGAAACTTTAGAAAATTGGGGTCTGTCATCCATTTAAAGCTCCAAAAATTATGCACAATAACTAAATATATCATTTTAAAACAGCGCAGGAGGTGGAGGAGGTCTTGGAAAATTTAAGTTAAAGTCCCTAATAGTTTCTTAACCGGAATGTCACATCACATATTTAATAGAAGATTTGATGCGAATAGTTGATTATTTTCGAAGGTTTTATGAGGTTTTATAAATCCACACCTATCGTAAAGATATGCATGAGGCAATTAGGGTCAGGAGCTGAACCAAATTAAAATACACGGGTGTCACAACACAACACAATACACCACAACACAATACTAGAAACATCACCAGTAATAATGGGAGTTTTAGCTATTTGCACACTTTAGTAATTAGTAACAATCAGGGACAAGGTAGGGTGCCTCGGCATGCAGAATCTAGACCTATTGTTGTGTGTCGATCTAGATACCGTATAAAGTTTTCCTGATTTATGTCCTTATATAGGCACAATTTGTATGGCCCATATTTAGGCATAGAAATCCAACCCTTATTTAGGCATTATCCATGCTCACCGAATACAGGCATGGTCACCTATATCTGTCCATCCACGTGACAACCAGTTCTTGGAAAACCAGACTCTTAAGCCTTTAGGACTTCCCCTTGTTTGGATTATTGATTTCCCCAAGAACTCATTTATTATGCATGAACATCTATTCCTTAGGGGTTCATTCATGACGTTCCTCTGCCCGACTTTTACGTCAATACTGGCATTCCTAAACACCTTCAAGGTATAAATATACCTCCACTTGCCATGGCAAACCACGGTACGATCCAGCTGTATACTTGCACAGCATAGCTATGCGGCTCGCCACGGCAAGTTCGGAAGGAGATCGAGTCCCCGCCTGATGCACTGACCAGACACTGTCACCTCCTCTCAGAGAATCCAGCTCCAGTGTTTCCTACTCCCCTTGCAGGGTGTTCGAGATCTGGAAAGAGATTCCAACCTCTCTCCTTCTAAGGTATGGAGCGGACAAGAACCAAGAGGGACTTTTGGCAAATCTTGGCAACACCAATCTAAACTATAGCTAAACTAGACTATAGAAAAACAGCACCTACTTCTAACCTTGTACTACAATTTGGTTAGGTACACTGGGGTAGAAGTAGCTAGAAGCACCAGATGAGTATTCACATTTTAGCCTGTGTTATTTATGTATGTATTTTTATGAATATGTCTTAGCTACAAACCATGCTATTGCAGTATTATTTTATCTTACTGCTAACGCTGTACGTATTATACTTCGCATTCTGTCTTAAGATTGTAGCAGCTCATATCACTTGCACGAGAAATAAGACTGTTCAATAAACCCTTTTTATTGAAACGCCCATCTATCTATTTCTGTGTAACTCTGTAGGAACGAAGCATGCACGATTGACTGAGTGAAACTGTTATCGGTTGTTTCCACGATCCTGAGACCGTTCGATTCTAAAGGGAAACAAAGTTGTCATGTTTATGCAGTTGTCAGAAATGAATCCCTTCTTGCTCATTTGTGAAGTTTCTAGTGACCTCTGAATAAGCTTGCACACACCAGTAATTAAGTTTAATGTACTCGATAGAGACATACTGACCATAGTCCTATGTCAAAAGGATAGTGTACATTATTTTCAGTCCCCACTTTTAAGTTCATTCGGCTTTTAAAAGCAAAGTCTCTACTTTCTTCATAAATTTCACCCCGCGGCATATTAAAATGTTCGAACCCGCTCCCATCCAGCTGGTGACAGCCTGCCTGCAGGTGCGGATCTGAAGGGCATTTAGGACTGGTTTCAACAAAGTTTTTCTCTCCTCTTTTATTGACACGCACGTACACAGTAGATGGCATAGGGTTTCCGTATGGTACCCGCATAGTCTACATCTTGACTTTTGGTGTGTATTTTTCCATGATGGAATCAAATCTTTAGAAGAATGGTCGCCCAGTCTCAGAGCCATGAATTTCATTTTTAAAGATAGCCGAAAATGTGCCACGAGGTAAGGTTGCGGTTTTAATCGTTTATATGAATTTAATACAGTCCATGCGTGTTGACGTTTGGCCAAAGTTTTTTTATCTTCTAACAGAGATAAAGCTTTTGCGTTTAGTTTGCAAATCTTTTTAAAGGATGCTTCTTCCAGTTGGCTATTCCAGATCTCCTCTATTTTGAGGGTTTCTAGTGTTATGCGCAGATCGTCACCCCAAGAGCTGGGTTCTTGTTGATCATATTGTTTTTTAATTTCCTGCCAACATAGGTTATTTAGTGATCCTAATTCTGCTGATCTAAGCTTCCAGCACCATTTCGCTAAGACCGCTTTCCTTTGATATGTTTGATTTTGCAGGCCAAATTCCAATCTTATTTGTGCTGGAGCTGATCCTTTATAAAGATTGAACACTGATTTATATATTTTTGTCTGGAGGGTGTTTAAAATGTCAGTTTCTTTCCCGTGCCATATTTCTAGCCCATAGGAGAGAGATGGTAGTACCTGGGCTGCCATTACTTTTAGGAGATGGTCATATGACGGGCATTGAAGTTTCCTTTGTAGTGTTCTATAGGCGAAGCTCAGTGATTGTGCTTTTGCAATGATGTTTCTTTTTTGATGTAATATGGACATGTTTTTGCTTAGTGTAACCCCTAAGTATTTATATGTTGTTGTTTCCTCAATACGTTTGTCCTTTGTGTACCATTTAAATGGTCGTCTGCTTGAGCCCGCCAATCTCACCACTTTCGTTTTTCTAATTTTTAGTTCCAGACCTTCACAGTCCAAGTACTCTGTTAATTTTGATATTATTCTTTGGAGACCTATCGGTGTTTGACTTAAAACCACAATATCGTCTGCATATTGTAAGAACTGAATGCATTCGTTAGCCAATTTTGGTGGATGTCCATTCACATTCTGCAGATGCCTTTCTAAATCAGCCAAATAGATGTTAAAAAGGCTTGGAGAGAGCACGCAGCCCTGTTTGAGGCCGTTTCTTATTTTTAATTCTGCGGATGTTCGTCTCCCATCTCCAAGCTTTACTTTTGCCCACGTTCTGCTGTATAAGGTGATTATAATGTCAATTAAAGTCCGCGGGAGACCCCATGTTTTGAGTTTTTTCCATAGGCGGTCTCTTGGAACTCGGTCGAAAGCGGATTTCAAATCTATATAGCAGGCTAATAGTTCAGTCTTCTTTTTTCCTGCTCCTTCGATTAGCAGTGTCAGTGCTGAGAGATTAGTTGTACAACCCGTACCTTCCATGAAACCAGTTTGAAATTTTGGTACTATTTTATTTTTATTTATCCATTGCCGAAGGTGAATCAATATGCAAGATGCGAAGAGCTTTGCCTCTACGTCAATTAGGGCTATGAGTCTGTGGTTCCCGGGTTCCATTCTACACCTGTTTTTGTATATTGGGTGGAAGATGTTACCCTGCCAGGACTGCGGTATCTTTTTTTCCATATATAGATGGTTGAATAACGGCGTCAGGTATTTTGCCCAAAAATCAGGATCGTATTTGAATAGAGCGTTTGGAAGCCCATTGGGGCCTGCTGCTCCTTCCGCTTTCAGTTTTCAATTAGGTGTCTCATTACACAATTGAAAACACGGACATACATCATGGATCGATTACATCTTGAGCAGTAATGATTTGAGGGGCAAAGTTGAAGACATAGGTTATCTGACTCCCCACCTATCAGACCATGCAGCGGTATAGATGGATCTAAATTTGTTAGAAAAAGAACAACTGAGGGTGTGGACATTCAATCGTACACTTCTTCTAGATGAATCAGAAGCCTGTTACTTAGATCAGGAGACAGAGTTCTTCCTAAATATAAACATAGGTTCGGCAGAGATTCCACTGGTGTGGGATGCCCTGAAGTCCTATCTGAGAGGTTTAGTAGTAAGTAGGACCTCTTAGAAGAACAGGCAGTATAGGGAGGAAGTTGCACACATCAAGTGTGAAATGAAGGAGGTTGAAAGGAAGATCAATATTGAGAAGACCAAGTAACATGCCAGGCACATATTGCGAAATTGAGAACTTTGAAGGATCATTTAGAGAATATTATTCAGAACAGGATCTCAAAATGATCAGAAGCTAGTAAGCTTGCCCATTTTGAATACAGTGAGGGGGCTAGTAAACATTTGGCATGGAAGGGCAAAACTGACAGGGTACAAAATCTTATAAAACAAATTGATACTGAGTATACTAATGCATCGGCAGTTAACAACAAAGAGATCGGAAAAGCCTTTTTCACCTTCTTTCAAGACCTGTACAATGAAGAGAACGAGGTAGATAGCAACTGTGCACGGGAGTGGCTCAATCAGATCAACCTCATCTCCTTAAAATACGCCCAACGAGAAAACCTAGAACTTGAGATATCTCAACAGGAGATTAGGAAGGCTATTTCTGCTTGTAAGGCGAATAAAGCAGCTGGGAGGGATGGCCTACTTGTAGAATTATATAGATTTCTGCGTGAGGCAATAATTCCAACAATGAGAACCCTCTTTAACAAAATATTACTTGATGGCGTTAGACCTCCTACCTCTTGGGAAGAACCATAACATTGATCTTAAAACCAGGGAAGCATCCAGTCAATTGTGGGTCATATAAACCTATTTCACTTTTAATCACTGATTATAAGGTTTGTACCATAATTGTGGCCGCTAGGCTGGGTGCGGTGGCATGTGGTTTGTTGCATGCAGACCAAAAGGGTTTTTTGATTGGTCAGAATCTTTTTGACCTCACCCATGATTTCATAGGTGATATTAATTTCGCCTCTACCTTCTCACTCCCTTTGGCAGCAATGACACTGGATGCCACCAATTTATTTTATAGGGTCAATTGGAACTATCTAGCGGCTGTGCGGGAGAAATTTTATTGTGGGCCAAAATTCTGTTGAGTTATTAATCTTATATATAGTGACCCCTCGGCGAGGCTTTTTGTCAACGGAAATTTGACCAAACCCTTCAGGATTAAAAGAGGAACCAGACAGGGTTGCCTCCTCTCCCCCTCCTATTTGACATGTACTTTTGCTCAACGTCTCAGAGAGCAGATGGGTATTACACCATTTAAATGAGGATCATGGGAGAGGAAGTTTGCCCTGTATGCCGATGACATACTAATCCTTTCATCAGACCTGGAGTTGCCTTTTCTTCACGTCATCCACTTAGCACAGGATTTTGGTCTAGTCCCGGGATACGAGGTTAATGCAGGGAAAACTGAGATTATATTATGGAATCTGCCGGGGTGTCGACATCAAACTAAGAGTGATATGAGATATCTGGGATTTAAGATTGTCCTGAATATGGATAAGATTTTGAGGACCAATCTTTTGAATGTTTCAAGAGAGTGTCAGAAACTCATGAAGTCCTTGGCCCATCTTCCTTTGACTATTTTGGGTTGAATTAATTTATTCAAGATGGTAATCCTCCCAAAAGTCACTTTTCTTTTTAAAACCATCCCTTTATATTTTGAGAAGCAGGCAATCAATAAACTTTAGCAATCCATTAATTCATTTGTGTGGGCCTATAAAGCCATGAGGATATCCTGGAAAAAGCTTAGGCATAGGAGGGGAAAAGGGGGCCTCACATTACCAGATTTACAGTACTACGCCTGGGCTTTCCAGTTAACACACTCAAGAATATTGCTGATATCCCCAGATTAATCGGAGAGGGGGATAATGATTTTGGCTATGCTAGATCCAGTGGGGCTATCTCAGGAGGGCTTTTTTTTAAATAGGGAGACCAGAAATTTTTCAAGAAAATAAGGCTGAAAGTCTTATTGAGTATGACTCGCATATGGGCTAGAATTAAACAATGCACAGGCTTAGACTACTTCGCAAGCCTGGCTCCACTGTGGGATTCTACGGGGAACCGGGCTGTTTGAAGGATAAACGATAAACTGTCAGCCCCTCTTAAAACAGCGGAGTTTTTGGTGTGGGGAGACTTGGCCGTTGAGGGTTCACTCTTGCCTTGGGCATCATTAGATGATAAATTGGAGGAGGGCATGTCTAGATTTAAATCTCGACAACTAAAGTGCTGGTCCCAGAGTCTTAAAAACCTATGGGCATGGGGGTCATGCTGGAAGAGCAACTGGTACAGAGGCCGGCAGGGTAGAAATAAGTATCTTTCTTTTACTGGTCCATTGAGGAGGCAATTTTAGTCTAGCGGAAGGTTTGTGAGGAGCCTCTATACCAGATACAGACAGGGAAGATCTATGGCAACACCTTATTTACAGTTGTAAAGCCAGCCTGACTCAGGAGAAACCACCATTTACCACACACAGGGCTTATCTATCCCCGGCTTGACTCTCTAAAAAGGCTACGGGTAGCTCTGTCAGTTGTAAAAAATGTGATATGTTGAATGCCTCTGATACACACATGTTTTGGGACTGCCCACCCATCTCCGAATTCTGTGAGCTATTAGGGAACACTGTAACAGATATTTTGGTCCTCCCAGTACACATTTCTCTTGAACTTATCAATTTTGGTATGTCAAGTGAAATCACAGGCTTAAGCAGGGGCTTCCTGTTTTACGCTATCTTGCTGGCTAGATGAGAAATATGTAAGAGATGGGTTGAGGTCATACTCCCTGCTCATTCAGATGAGTTGTTCTCATGAAAGTGAGTGAACTGCTGGAAAACACGGACCGGACTTCCGTTTTGCGGTAGGAGCGAGGAGCGAGTAGAACGCGAGGAGAACGCCGCTCCGGTTCCTCTGGTACCTCTGTCCCCACTGCCCCCACAGTCCATACAGCAGCAGACAGCCAGGAGACGGAGAGAGTGTGGCAGAGTGAGCCGCGGCTGCACGGCTGCTAGAGGGGGAGAGCTGCGTGTTAGGCGCTGCAAGTGAGCAGCTGCGGGATCGCGGTACCGTGAGTAGCAAGCGGTCCTGAAAAACACTTCTCCCACTTGGTGCATGGCTGGGAGAGAGTTGGGGAGTGGGTGCCGCGAGTGAAGAGTGGTCCCGCAGGCACCCCCAATCCTATTGGTGCACAGGAGGAACACTTCATACTACCCTTTCAGTGCATGGTGCCACAGCTTTTTTCCACAGCGTTTGAGAGCCCCTGCCAGTTCTGTCATTGCAGCGAACAAGCTGTGGAGAGAGACAGAGTGAGGAGGGGTGTGGTGGAGTGCGGCCCGGAGAGTGCTGTGAGAGGAGGTGAGCAGCTGTGGGCGCCGAAAGAGAGAGACAAAGTGCAGCCCAGTGAGCATTTCTTCCCCCTTTGGTGTGTCCGGTGGCAGTGGGCAGTGCTCTGTAACAGCTAGATGGGAACGTTGGCTCCCTAGGGATTCCTGTGGCAGAGACAGTAAGATAGTGAGAACCACCAAGAGACTCCAGCAGAGGCTGTGCACTGAGGACTCTCAGGTCTTTGGGGGTCTCAGCGGTGAGCAGAGAGGTGAGCAAAGTTTCTAAACCCAGGCTAACTAAGGCTCGGAGATTAACTGTATTAATTGCAGCCTTCCTCACTTGTAGTGAGCGAGTGAGTGAAAGAGTGAGGTGCAAGGTCACTGAGTACGGAGCCCTGAAGTTTTTAGACACATATCATACCTCATCACGCAGCACAACATACTGAGTATTGCAGTTTTATTTGACTTTTTTGCCTTTCTAGCTCCCTCACGGGAGGGGATTTCAACTAATGCAGTGATCTGGATTACAGGCTAATTATAATCCAGTAGTTACTCTTTAAGGAAGGATTTTAGCCAACTAAGGGTGCAGGACCAACTGGCAGTAAGGACAAATAACGAAATTAAGTGTACGCAAAAAAAGAAAAAAAGAAAGTGAAACCAGATGTCCATTAATATGAGGTCAGGCAGAACCTGTAAACAAGAGGTAGAAAAAACGGGGAAAAAAGTCATTAAGAAAACCAAGGAGGTATTGGATTCACCAGGAAAAAGTAGCCAAGTAGCCACAAGTACACTAATTACACCAACATATTCGATTTTTGGTAAATGTTTGCCTAGTAAAACATTTAGGTTCCTAAAGTATCCCACTGAAGCAATTTATTCAGAGACAGGTGAAACAGTGGGGTTACCAAATCCATTGACCCCACAAAAGACAGCAGCATTGAAATCTCAGGATCCTTTGATGAAAAATTCACCGGTAAGAAGATAACAATTCAAGTATAAACACATGGCCCGGATCGTTCACATTCAACCCCCAAATGTTTAGTAAGAGAGGGAGCCTCTAGCTCCATGGAAAAACAGGAGGAATATCATTGCGACGTCTCAAATATTGTCTCAAATACTACCCATGGCCAACAGGAAGAGCAGAATAAATCATGGCTTTACTCATTATCTCTTTCAGAAAATAGGGATCTCCTGCAAGCATTGGATGTAAAAACCATAAACCTTTCAAACAAGCAGATGGAAAATTCAAAGAGCATAATATCACATGAACATAGTCAGCCAATAATAGAAATGTCTAGTACTCTGGAGCATCTTGCACAAGGGATACAGAGAAAACAAGAGGAAAATTAAATTAAGGCAGCAACTGAGCTGTGCAATAGTGCAAAGCAAACAAGTAGCACAGGGTCAGAAACAACGGAAAACATAAAGGAAAATGAAATACCAATACAAGAACTTCGGGGGGACAGCCCCATAAAAAGGGGAGATACAAAGAGAGAGGACTACACAGCTGCATCTTCCTCGCTGCTAAGAATGATAGAAACAGCAATAATTACGGTTAACATGCAGTCGGATAAATTAAACATTCAAATTGATTTAATGAATATAATAGCCACCTACTTTGCTGGAATAAATTCCAAATTGGAAAATCTTATGAATCTAATAACTGCTGGAAAAAGTTCAAAGGCAGAAAAGTTCAGCGAGTGTGCATGTGGTCCCATAATTGACAAATTGAGCACCGTACCAGCAATCTTACAAAACATCTTAATAGCAAGACAAACTAATGACCTGGAGCTACCAAAAAAAGTGAGCCATAAAGATGAAGCCGCCAAAGATATTCAGCAAACTTCAATTGGGTATCAATCAAAACCAGGGGAATCAAATAAAGTACATAAGTACCCTGAGGGGGATCTTGCAGTCGTAAACAATAATATGAATCACTCAAAACAACAAAAATCAATGACAATTGCCAGAGGCATCAAAGTTAAGTAAACCAACAAAGAGGCAAAAAAAACGGGCAAGGAAAGCCAGGAAGAGCAATAATGGCGAAAAAAGATTGTTCCACATCTTCGATAAAAAACAATTAGTTTAAATAAACAAATCTACAAACCATGACAATGAAGATGGGAATGATTCAATCAAGGAGCCTCACCCCTTGTGTAGTTCAATGAGTCATAGTATAAATTTAGAGGAATCATCAATTGAAAGTAAAACAAATCAGGAAATATTAACTAAAAAAACGATAACAATTAAAAAGAAGAAGCTTACAAAGCAAAGAAAGTATTCTGACATCCTACACGAAAATGTGACTGCAATTGCAAAAAAGATCAAAGGATAATACAAGCGAAAAAAGATCAGAGACTATTACAAGTAGCTTCACAAGACAATATAGGAATGGCTCATGAACTCCAACAAGAGCTAGGTCGTGAATTAAACATCTCTAGTGGCCAACCGCGATTAGCTAATAAGGATAGGACAGAACAAAATAATGGCTCGCCTATCTCCCAAGATATAAATTCAACACAGTTGGTAATAAACAACGATCCTCAAGATTTAAAGGTCTCAGATGAAGTTTCACAAAGGTGTATATAAATGGAAGACGAATTATAAGAACAACTGCAAATAAAAATGAATATACGAAATACAAATGAAGTAGGGGCTAGTTCTAGAATGGTAATAACAGCACCACAACATAGAACAAACCATATGTCATCATATACAGAGTTAAACCAAGAGGATAGCTGGAGCAAGCAGATTATCCTCACACCTAAATACATCTCACAAGGACAGCAAGATATTCTCAATAGAGGAAATATAATGCGATTACTGGCGGAGATTCCGGCGCTAAAAAACTTGTCTCAATGCGACTTATTGTCCATTAAATTCATCCCACAAGAAGAAAAGAACCAGATTGAAAGAATGTATAATGAAAAGAAACAGATAGAAAGAACACTTACGACGTGGAGAAATGAGGAAATAGTGGAAGCCATTATGAATGCCAGACATCAGTTCGAAGCATGGGGTATCTTATTGGACAAACCCCTAAAACCTTCTTATCCATCACCGTTGATGAAGTTCAGGAAATGTCGTTCACTGGAGAGTGAAAAAAGTCAGGTGTTTTCAGTATTACAAAATGCTAGAGGTAAAAAGGATGACTTGGGTATTGGTACCATTAAACAAACACGGGGTCAGGGTCCAATGCAATGGAGATGGTAAGCAGCGACACTCAATGTACCGACAAGAGAATGACTTGTCACTCAAGATAATAGTCTCCGTCAGGATTGTATAAAACTTCTGTCTTGGAATATAGCGGGGGCTAAACGTGAAATTCAGGGGGATGTTGCACCAACATATTGGAGTAAATATGATATTGTTTTACTACAAGAGACATGGTTGTCAATACCGCAGGCAGTAGCGAATTATAAACTTCATTATGTCAACGCTGTAAGATCAAACCGCTATGGGAGAGCAAAGGGCGGCTTAGCAGTATATATTTAAACGGCAATTGACATAGGCTTGGAGCAACTTAATACAACCACTCCAGATATACAAGTAATGAAATTGGACAAATTGTTACCACATGATTTAACAACAATATTATTAATAAAAGTCTATTTGCACCCAAATGTAGGAAAAAAACAACAGCAGTTGGATGACCTATTTTTGATAATCACAGAATACAGACTGACGCACCCAGAGTGGGAAATCATAATAACAGGAGATTTTAATACCAACCTTATTTACACCCCGGAGGAAGATGAATTAATAACTGCACAAAACGTTTTCTGGTCGGTACCAGTACAAACATCTTCAAGGGCAACACGCAGGGATTTAATTGGCAAAAAACAGTTATGGCCCTGAAACATCTACGCCTAAGAATAATAAATAGAAGAACGCAAGATGATAGGCCTCCATCTTGGACATATCAAGGAAAAATGCCCACTCAGTAATGGACTTCACAATTCTGTCTTTACCCCTACTGAATAAAGTGAGAAAATTCATGATTAAGTTTACAACACAAAGTGACCATTCACAACAGCATCTGGAAATAATAACCAATTTTAACAGACATCAGGATGCCCCCACAAGGATAGGTAATCTATCAACATCTAATTTGAAGCGTATAAGATGTTCAGCAGGTAATCTAGTTGAGATAACAAAGCTAGCAAAGGAGATAATAGAATCAAATATACCTACAGAAAACAACCAAGTTGAAAACTGGGCAATTTTTACTACAAAGTTCCTGAGGCTCGCACCAAAACAGGAGTATATAAAATATAAAAGAAGTAGGGAGACGGCGAAACCGTCAAAAAATGTACTAACCTTAAGGAAAGAAATTCAGAAGGCGGTTAGAAAGAACAAGATAAATAACAACGCAACTACATGGAATGCTATAAAAAATCTGAAAAGATTATATAAAAAACAAATTTGGAAAGATCAAAAATTAAACCAGGAGCAGTTCTAGGCAAGGCTTCTTTTTTGTGCCAGAAAATCTAACAATCAAGCATTTTGGAAAATAAAAAATGGAATAGCCGGACCCATTCCAACCATAAATGGCTCTTGTGTGACAGAGTCAGACTGGGTACACTACTTGAGAAGTACTTTTAAGAAAGATACAGGAGTTGAAAATAAACGTAGTTATATTGGTTTGGAACCTAAATCGCCAGATACATCAAAGGAACTGTGTAAGGTTAAGGGCTCCCAAATAATGCCGGATCGCCAGGTAGCCGACAGGATAAGGAAAATAATAAAATCAGGTCGAACGGACTGGGCCCCGGGGCCTAATGGAATACCGCAGGCCATCTTTTCTGGGGACTATGATTACTGGGCGAGCCCGTTGTCAGGTCTGTTCCTGGAGGCAAAATTAACAAATAACCTGCCGATGAGTTGGAAAGGTGCTATAATCAACCCAATATTCAAGGGCGGAGACAGATCGTAGCCGGCAAATTACAGGCTCATAGCTCTAATGGATGTGGAAGCGAAATACTACGCTTCACTACTCCTGGAGGACGTAGTAGAATGGTCTACTAAAAATAAGTTGATTCCTATGAATCAAACCGGATTTCGTAAGGGGTTCGGTACAACAACTAACATACTTGCTTTGTCCATGATTGCAGAAAGGTGTACACGTTTGAATTTAAAATTACACCTCTGCTTTATCGACTTTAAAGCAGCTTTTGACAGCATACAGCGAGGACTATTGTGGTGTAAATTGAAGAAAATGGGTCTCCCGGAGGTCCTGCTGCGTGCCATTATTCAATTGTATACAGGAACATGGATACGAATAAAAATTGCAAATGGTACGAGAAATTCAAGGAAAATCTACACTGCAACAGGGCTAATGCAAGTCTGCGTATTAGCCCCCCATTTATTTAATCTTTTTATGGCGGATCTTTCAATAAAACTAAGGGGCATATTACCAAGCAATAGCGATAATTATCGCTATTGCTTGGTTAGAGACAAAAATGTATCGCCGACCTGCGGCGATTTTTATCGCAGATAAACCTTGGTATTACCAAGGTTTATCGCAAATGCGATAAAAATCGGCTGCAATGCATGAATATCGCTGAAAAGTCAGCGATATTCAAGCATTACCGAGCTAATGCTCTAAGCCATGTTATCCACCTCCCATTGGATAACATGGCTAAGAACTGCTCAGGGCAGGTGTTAGCTTTTGGAGATATTCGCGTCAGCGCGAATATCTCCAAAAGTTGGTAATAGGAGATAGCGATGTTAGCGACTGTTTCTAGTCGCTAACATCTTGGCACACCCACTTTGCATGTCATTAGTGATAAATTTCTCTGACATGCAAAGTGGGGCCCAAGATGGTCGCTATCTCCTACTTTTAAAGCCAAAAAAGCAGAGATAAACACCCTTGATAATATGCCCCTAAATGAGATAAATGCTCATCCCCCTCGTCTAGGCCCATTGCCGATAACACATCTTTGTTACGCTGATGACATAGTCCTACTCAGCCAGACACAAGTTGGTTTACAAAGAACACTAGACGAGCTAGCGTCATTCGCGAAGGTCAACACCTTGGAAATTAATATAAAGAAAACAAAGTCGATGACTATCGCAAAACAGGCAGGACACAAATTCCCTGTCAGGCTGGGAGAAATAACATTAGGGGTAGTTAATAACTACAAATATCTAGGTCTGTACATTGATGGTCGTTCAAATTTCAAAAAACATAAACAATACTTGGAAGCAAAAGGGAATGGCCTAATTTACGCATTTAGTGCCCTCTCAAAAAAGTTAAAGGGTCCATCTTTAAAGCCCTTACTAGATGTAATGGCCGCCAAATTGATGCCGACAATAGAGTACGCTAGCGTCGTTCTACACGGGAACAGATGCTGAACTGTTGGATAAGATTCAAGTAAGAGCATACAAAAGGGTCCTTAAGTTACTGCAGAATACGTCACCAGCCCAGGTGAGGTTGGAATTTGGGCTTATCCATCAAGGGATTGGAAGAAATTATGCATATGTCAAGAGTTGGTATAAAATCTGGTTGAGTCGAGCAAACGTTTTACACGATGCTTTGTGGCGAGCCCAGGAAAAAGATCAGCACTCCATTTATGGCAAGTTTTTGAAATCGGCCATGGAAGAATCAAAGTCTAAAGAACTTTGGGCACAGTCCCCTTCCTTTCCCGTTTTTCGTAAAGTGGTAAATAAAACGGTGAAAATGCACGCATTATTAGAGGATAAAAATGAATTTGCAAAGAGGTCGCACGCTTGGATGGTAATACAGTCTTATACAAAAATACATCCGGCAGAATATTTGAGTGCAACATACTCATACTATCTAAAAAGGAAATTCATGGCCACCAGGTGTGGGTTATTGCCAAGTTTAGCGGATCAGCCTAAATGGACATATAATGGGCCTACATCATGTACACTATGTGGCGCCAAGAAGCAAGACCTTATTCATCTTATTTGTATATGCCCTGGCTTGAGGCAGATCCGGTTGTGGCTTTTGAAAAAGATATTTATTGAGAAAGGCATTAGGACTTGTAGAACCGCAATAATGAAGGGTTTGGATGCAACGAATTCCCGCCTAAATTGTAAGATTATGACATTTTTGTTACAATATGAACAGATAAGGATGAATAAGGATAACAAAATCACCATGCCATTGATAGGGTAGTGTTTTGCAAACATTAATATGAACTGTTAGTAGGGACTGTACCATTGACTATAATAGTGAGACTAAAACAAGTAGCAATGGTACAGCGATGTTATAGATTCGTTTTTTTAATAGGATTGCTTTGTTTTAGTTAAAAAGGCATTAACACTGTATATGTATGAAATGATTTTTATATAATCTCTTGAAATCTTTTGTAAAATTTTAAGAAAAGGAGAATGCAAGTTCTTTCGATATTGTATGGTATTTATTAACTGAAACAATACATTATTCAAGTTGTTCTCCTTATATAAAACCTCTAGGATTGACTTGGCCAGACTGAAAAGTAGTAGAAGGAAAGCCATTTGGGATTTCCTGATAAACGTGGTCTTCTGGTTAAGTGCTAATTATTTTTTCCTCTTTATTGCGTTCAGTTAAATATTCCTTGATCCTATGATTAAGCCTCATGAGAAGCTCTCAGACTGTGCTTGGCCTCGCCGTTTCTGGTTGCCAGTTTCGATTTTGGGTGGGCCTGCAGCAACCGTCATTGGTTACGAGTAATCAGAAGAGAGCGTGACCACCCTCTCCTTGACAGCGAGAGGTCAGCAACATAAAGGCAGGTCGTCTGCTACTGGTAGGCGGGTGACAGATGCGGGGTGTACACCTCAAGGGCCTACGTCTCAAAGATTGAGTAACAGTGGCAACTTCCTAGCATTCTAGTTGTCTGGGGTTGGAGGCGAATGAGGACTAAAAAAAAAGAAGAAAAAATAAATAATTGAATCATGTTTGGGAGATGATATGGCTCCATCCTTGCATGATGCCTTTCCTCTAGCCTATCAAATGATAACACAAAATGTTATAGGCAAAAGAGAAGGTGGCCTAGCTATTGTGTTGAAGCAAGCAATACATATCACTAAAGCTGACAACGTTGACATATGTGGTTGTGAGGCCGTCTTCATCCGATGCAACACTACACCATTTTCTTCCTGTAACTTCCTGCTCCTTTACAGACCTCAACCTAGCAACACAACATTCCCAGACACATTTCTAGACACAGTTTCAAACCTTAAAACACTACACTCCAAACTATACATTCTGGGTGACCTAAACATTTGGTTTGGCAAACCCAATGTGCCCCATCCTAAAACAATCATTACTGGCCAAGTAACACTGAACCTACATCAGATCGTCTACAGACCCACACACATCACTGGATACATCCTCAATGTAATTTTTGCACATACAGAACTAGTTACCTTTCAAACAATGACTCCAATCACATTGTCAGACCACCACTTGCTTGCTTTCCAACAAAAAACAACACAAAGCGACTCACCTTAAAACAACTTATGTGCATCCACCTATTGACCGTGGAACAAACTCAATTTTGAACACTTAGAAACACAACTAACAACCAGTACAGATCTAGACTAAATAAATTCCATTTACAAACTATATGAGTGGCCACAGGAAGCTTTTGATATCCTAATACCACAACTACACAACAGAACAAAAGAAAACAGGCCCCTTGGATAAAATACAGAGCTAAAAGAGATAAAACAGCAAATTAGAAAACTACAACATATCTGTCTCAAAAGAAACACCAATCAAGACAAGCTTCCCCTATAGAAACTTAAAAGGTTATGCATGTAAGCAGTCAAAAAAGCTTAAAAAAGATACTATACAGACAGAATTCACAATGCTAAATGTTCAAATAAAGAATTCCATAAAATTCTCACCGAACTTTCTAAACCAAATTGCCCAGATGGAGGTCATCCACATTACACATAATTCACAGAGTGACTGGCAAAATATTACATGCCAAAAGCAGACACATCGGAGTCCTATTTAAAACAACAAAAAAAGCGGTACAGACCCTATTCCAAAACAACAATCCAAGAGTACTCCAATCCAGCCTCTCCACTACTTCCAACAAATTCAATACAATGAGTTTTTGGACCTGGTCAAAGCAAGCAGGCCTGCCTGCATCCCTTCTGACCCTCGTCCACTACAAACCTTCAAGAAAATTATTCTAACTACCTCTGCTGCCACACCAGTAAGACGAGTCATCAACAATTCCTTAAATACCAGAATATTTCCAGAAGATCTCAAAAGTCATGTATATGCCCATTGCTAAAACAAACCTTGATCCGCTTAACCCAGACAACTACAGTCCAATGTCAAATGGATCTTTTCAGACTAGAGATGTGTACCTACATATGTGTATTGCTTTGGATAAATGTGTATAATAATTATGTTTATAAATATATAGATATTTGTTAGTTCTGCTTAGCAAATGTACATATTACTTATGGTTATATTATTTTATGTTTAACATGTATATATGTGACTGCATAAATAAGTAAATCTTTTATGATAACTATTTATCTACAATTGCTTCACTATTGAATTACAAAAATAAAAAATGAAAAAATAAATAAAAACGAGTAAATTAACCTAAAGTCTTGCAACACTTGAAAGTCTGAGTTTATTAAAAACAATTTAAATCTACATATATTACCTTCCTTATACATATATACCATCCATGGACTTATGTATGTTTATATTTATTATGTTGCTTTTAATTCAGCGTGTCCAATGCACTACCCTATTACTCACCCTTTACCTATATCAATATATCCTAAACCTCCACTCTCTTAATTTACTTATCCCTAAACTCTTCCTACTTTAATGATCCCCCAAATAACCCTTTCACTACTCTCATCTATTTCTCACCCTATACCTCTCTCAATATATCCTCTACCTCCACTCTCTTACTCATCTCAAACCTCATTTTACTACTATTTTTTTTAAGTTGGAGTTTATTGAAAATCAAGAGAGAAGGAACAGCATAAACATTTTAAGCTTACAGAATTACAATTAATAAAATAAATACTATGAAGAAATCACTGATTATAACAACCATGCTGTATGTAGGCAAATATTAAAAAACAAAGGGGGAAGAAAGGGGGGATAGAGAAAGCAAGGGTAAGATAAAAGGGGATAGACATAATCCAACTCTACAAACATTTTAGAGAGAAGCAGCACAGTATAAAATTAAACGCTGTAATCATAAAAAATACCTAGGGATTAAAATAATCACAATTTAAACTAATGCTAGCACGTAAGCATAAATAACAATTTCTTAATTTTTATGGGAAAAGACAACATGGTGAAATTAAGGCGGTTTCCAGATATCATCTACAACATTTACAACAGTAGAGGCGGTCCAGGATACATATGTAGTAGTGTGGTTCGGTAATTCTCAAACCTGACTCCATTTTAGTCTTGCCCTCATGTAGGCCTGTGAAGTAGGCCCAACGAACAAGTGGTCTGCCCTTCTGAGTTCGTGCATATATTAACTTGGGTTTTTCTGACTCTGAATGAACTGCAGAGAGAGTAACCCTTTTCACCTGAAACTGACCTTTTGCAAAACCAGTTTCACTAGCTGATCGTTGTCTGAGTTTTTCAATCACTGTTCAGGACCTCGTTAACCTTTATTTTCCATTGCACATATCTTATCCTAAACAATATCTAAATTGTTTCTTTCCTTATGACTTTCTTTTCTAAACATGGGTTTTTGCCATGTGTCATGACTGCCATCTGGTGTTGCCTTTTACTAGGCCTCAGAAGTTAGTCTGCGAGCAAAGCAGTCTGACCCTTTTTGTGTCATATATACATTAACTAAGGTTTTGTTCGTGCACTGGAGTTAATTTCAGAAGCTGGCCTTTCACCTAGAATTGACTCTGCCAAGCCAATTTCCCTGCAAGATCGTTATCTACTTTCTCAATCACCATTCAAGACATTTGTTAACTTTTAAGTTTCTTTACATTTCTGTTATCTTGCACATTATCTGAAACTACTTTTCTTTACTGTTCTTCATTTCATGGGTTACGCTTTCAATTAAGGGTTTGTGCGGGCCTTCCAGATTATTATTTAGATATGCCTAAATATTAACTTGTGGGCTGGGACACTGTAAAATGAGCTTTACTGTATGATGCTGTGTGATGTCATTTATTTTCTATTGGTTGAATTTTGGCGCAGGGGCGTGCATTTTAAATGTACCTTTTTGTGTATGAATAGGGATGTCTCGCCTTAGTAAATTTGAGCAGTTTCTTGAGTTGTACACCCTGTTGTATTACTGGGATTTCTGCTACTAGCTGCAGCTAATAAATTTGATCTCTGACGTCACCTAGAAGTATTCCGTGTCTCTGTATACCAAGGCAAGGGAACCCAGGGGACTTTGGGCGTGTCCCTGGCGCCGCTGGGTACTTGAAAACCCAGTTCTTCAGTTGGCACGGCCAATGTGGGACGACTTCAGTGGTACCGGTCCAAGCCGGAAGATTGCGAGGAGCCACGTGAGGAAATTCTGGAGGAGGGCCCCCACTTCATCGACCCCTGCATGTCGACGTGGACCAAAGGTCTTTTCTGCGAGGCTTCCCGCTTTCCAACGGCTACGAAGGACTGCTGCCCTGACTGTCGCCTTGTCTTGGACCCTCCGATTGATGTTTGTAAAACGAGACGATAGACGGTCTTCTGGTGGCGTGACAGATATTTGGTTAAGTATAAGTGGGTCGCTCCCACGACTTTGTTTGTTTTCTTGGTTTTGATTTGGTTGCTGTAGTACCCAAAGCCGAAGGGCTTGTATATTTACGAGTGTATCATTTTTTGATTCCCTTTGAAGTTTGAAACCAGACTAGTGAGCAAGATGCCTGGTCTTGGTAAATTTGGTAATTGGTTTGTTTGTGGGAGTAACAGGGATTCCCGATTGGAGGATTCATGTCCGATACCTCCGGTTGGAACTCCGACTTATGACCTCTATTCAAAACACGGAGTGGGCCCTATTACTTATAATGAAGTATGGGTCCACTACACTAAAAATGATGGTGTTTTGCAATGGCCCCCACATGGTAGTTTTGAAACAGAGATTTTAGATAATCTAGAAGTTAAGCTATTTAAGAAGAAAGCCCGGCCGGCAATGTTTGACTCTTTCCGCCTTTGGCGTAAGGAAGCCAAACAGAGAGAAATTAAACAAGCAAAGAGAGATAGGAAAGATAAGAATATGTCAGTACTACAAGCTGCTAGACAGTTTAAGGAAGATGGAGAAGAGCGTGCGAGTGAAGTTTTAGATAGACAGCGTTGTATGGCCATAGATAAATGTTATCCGGCCTTGCCGTCTTCTCCTCCAAAAGTGATTGAAGACCTTGAAAAAGATCCTTTGATCTCTCATTTACTGAGATTGCCACCTCCCAATGTGCAGGGTGCTACTGTGCCTCTATTACCCCCGGTTGTTCCACCCTTTGTTGTTCAACCTCCTGCTGTTGTTCAGCCACCCGGTGCTCCACAGATGGTTTTGCCTTCTCCTGCGCAACCCATTCTAGGGTCGCCAGCCTTGCTATCAGCTTTGCCTCAAACTCCTTTGCCTTCTGCTTCTGCATCTTCGATTTCTACTGTTCTTGTCCCTACACCTTCTTTGCCTCAGAATACTTATTCTCCTGTTCTTATGTCTACTTCTTCCCCTTCTGCTCGAAAACGAATGACAGAGACTGTTGTTAATCTGTTGTCACCATTGTTTGGGTCACTGGATATGACCCCTGTTTCGGAGCGTAAGCAGAGTCGTAGTCAGCTTCCTGGTTCTGAGGAACGGACTGTGTTGGATTTGTTGGCTCGTAAATGGATTATAAATGCCTCAAGGTATAGTTTGCCAGCGGTTATGGATGTTTTCTTTCAGTGGGAGCCGCCTAAGCAAAGGTATGTTTTTAATATGATGTGTATGTTTTTGCGTCAGGAATGGGAAGATAATGATTTGGGTTTGATCCCGCAGGAACTACTTGATGTTCAGTCGGATTTTGCTAAAGGGATGATAGTAGAATCTGATATTACAGATGCCGTAGAGACGATACTGGCTTTTAGATCTAGCCTTCTGCCTCAGACATTGTGTGAACCTGATTCTTCTGTTAGAAGAAAAGTGAGACAGTATCCAATGAGAGAAGTTCCCCCAATTTGGGAGGAAGGGGACCCAAACGCTAATCAAGTTATTCTGCCTCATTTTCAGCGAATATGGGTACATGTCCCTTGGAAGAGAGCAGAGGTCTTGGCTCTTAAGCAGACCTTACCTGACCCTCTTAAGAATCCTGCTGGTTATTACAAGGAGTTGTCCCAGACAGTTGAAGCGTGTATTATGAATTTAGCTGACATCGATATGTTGATGGGTAATGTAGTCCCTCAACCTTTGTGGGCGAAGATTCGTCATGAGAATCATGCTGCTGAATTAGGTGATACATGGGCGAATATGGTTGCTGCAGATGGAAGACAGGAGGGAGGTGCTAAACCTGAACCTCTAGTTTCAGAATTACCAGGTAGAATTATTAATCTGATGAAAACGATGATGCCTGCTTTACGAGTAAATTGGGATAAGTTAGCAGCATGTAAGCAGAAGAGAGACGAGAGTGTATCTGATTTCTTCACTAGGTTTGAAAAGACGTTTATTGATCATAGTGGTCAGGATATGAGTACGGAGGGTGGTCAAAGGTTGTTTGTGGATAAATTTGTCTTTAATTTGCTTCCTGAACTTTCTAATAAGTTAAAGGACTCTGAGAGTTCATGGGCTATCTCTTCGTCGGCCCAGATATTGGCTACTGCACAATATTATGAGCATGGGGATAAAGATGAGAAGGATAAAGTGGAGAAGAAAACTAAAGAGTTAAAGACGAAAGTACTTTTGCAGCAAGCTTATCCGCCTCGTCAGAATCAGCCTCAGTTTCAGCAACCTCCACAATTTCAGAGATTGTTACAGAAGCCTGAGCCTTATGTTCAGCGATTCTTTCCTGGCCCTAATCAGTGTGCTTATTGCAGAGAGGAAGGTCATTACAAGAATAGTTGCCCGGCTTTGTTACAGCGTGCGAATGGTGTATCTGGTCAGAGAGGTCGTGGTAGTTTTCAGCAAGCTCCTAGGGGTAGGGGACGTGGTGTGTTTCCCCAGAATGAGCGTTCCTCTTCCCTACAGAATTCTGTGAATTATTTTGACAGACAGAATGTTCCGAGTGGTCAGTCTGCCCAGTATTATGTTGAGGATTACTATGTCGAAGGTGAATGTTCTGGTTATAATGATAACTAGGACAGCCAAGGACAAAGAGAGGGAGTAGTGTCAGTTCCAGTAGACCAGAGTGGACCTTATGTTGAAGTGATTACATCAGGTGTGGTAGAACCTTTTCTTTTGGATACTGGTGCGATGAAGAGTTCTATTATGCACTCTAAACTTCCTGGCGCACCTTTGTCTGGCTTGACCAATGTTTCAGTAGGATTTTCAGGCGCCCCAGTTCGTAATCCGGTTTCTAGTCCTTTGTCCCTTACCATTGGCCCTTGTGAATTGGAAGCTCCACTTATTTTAATGACTGGTTGTGGTGAGAATTTGTTGGGTTTGGACTTGCTGAAAAGATTGTATGCGACATTGCATTGTTCTCCCTCGGGAGTACCACTTACCCTTGGTAAGAAAGTGATTTCCCCAATGTATTTGTCACTGGAATTGCGTTAGCTTCCTGATACACTTTGGGCTACAGGTCCAAATGATGTTGGTCTTTTGCAGATTCCTCCGTATGTTGTTACTCTTAAGTCAAATGCTAGGCTACCTCGTATTCCCCAATACAAGATCTCGAGTGATAGTGAGAGTGCTCTTTTAGCGATTGTTTGTGATCTGGTTGAGAAGGGTGTAGTTGAGGAAACGAGAGGTAATGTTTGTAACAGTCCTGTTTTGCCTGTCCTTAAACGTACTGATGCTTCTCAGCCACCTGTGTACCGGTTTGTGATCGACCTTCGAGAGGTAAATAAGATAGTCGTGCCACAGTTTCCTGTGGTACCTGATATCACTGCTTTGTTGACTTTGATTCCTGCTTCGGCAGCTTGGTTTTCTGTCATCGATTTGAAGAATGCTTTCTTCAGTATTCCTATTGCTGAGGAGAGCAGGGATATTTTTGGCTTCTCATTAGGAGGCCGAAGCTTCCGGTTTAAGAGAGCTCCCCAAGGTTATTGTGAAAGTCCCTCCATCTATAGTCAAGCATTGAAAACTCAGCTTGACGGTTTTGTGTTACCTGTTGGTGCTACTCTTATTCAGTACGTCGATGATTTGTTGGTTACTGCTGATGATGAAAAGATTTGTAAAGAGGCTACTCTTTCTTTGTTGCGGTATTTGTCCGACCTTCATCATAAAGTGTCACCTTCAAAGTTGCAATATTGTCGCCAAGAAGTGACCTACTTAGGTCATCTCTTGTTGAAAGAGGGAAGGAGATTGACCCCAGAACGAATTCAAGCGATTGCGCAAATGAATGTACCATCCACACAGAGAGAAGTGCGTGCCTTTTTAGGTATTACATCATATTGTGGACAGTGGATCCCCAATTTTTCTTTGCTAGCGAAACCTCTGTTGGCATTGACTCTGAAAGATACTCCGCATCCTCTTCCTTGGTCTGACGAATGTCAGAAAAGTTTTTCTGAACTACGCGATGCATTGTGTTCGGCTCCTGTGTTGGTTACTCCAGACTATAGTAAGCCTTTCACGTTGTACGTGCACGAGAGAGAAGGTTGTGCGTTGTCAGTGTTGACACAACCATTTGGGGACAAGCAGCGTCCATGCGCGTATTTTTCAGCAACGTTAGACCCAGTTGCTAAGGCGTTGCCGAGTTGTCTGAGAGCTACAGCTGCAGCGGCTGTTTCTATTCGACAGTCTGTTGGTTTGGTATTGGACAATACATTGATTGTGATGGTCCCACATGCAGTGGATACCTTATTAAACAGGACTAAGACACAGCACCTTACTAGTGCACGTCTTTCATGTTACGAGTTGACACTGTTGGCTAGCCATGTTCACATCAAACGATGTAATGTGCTGAATCCAGCTACGTTGTTACCGATCTCTACAGAGACGGATCCTCAGGAACAGCATGATTTTTTCTTCGTACAGAGGAAGAAACGAAAGCTAGAGTCGACCTGAGGGATACTCCCCTTACGGATGTTGATGGTACCCTATGGGTAGATGGTTCGTGTTTTAAGCTTCCGAATGGTGAAACGACTGCAGCGTATGCTATTACAACTTTACATACAGTTGTTGAGACAGCACGCATACCACAGAATTCTGCGCAAGCAGCAGAGTTGATTGCACTGACTAGAGCGTGCTTGTTGTCAGAAGGAAACCGAGTGAATGTTTACACTGATAGTCAGTATGCGTTTGGTGTTGCCCATAGTTTTGGCCGTTTGTGGAGAGAGCGTGGGTTCCTTACTTCGCATGGGACAAAAATACAGCATGGGCAGTTGGTGAATGAACTTTTGGAATCTCTCACTCTCCCAAAGCAGATTGCAATTGTGAAGTGTAGGGCGCATAAGAAAGTTGTGGATGATGTTGGTCGAGGGAATGCGTTTGCAGATGAAGTTGCGAAGGAAACGGCGAAAGACATGATGAGCCGTATGTATGTTGTAGGCCCAGCTAATTGGGTTATGGCTGGTGGAATGTGTGAAGACACAATAGAAAGTGTGAAAACGATTCAGGCTGAAGCGACTGAGAAAGAAGTGAGTGTTTGGAGAGAAACTACGGGTATGTTGGATTCGACAGGTTGTTGGGTTGAGTTGTCAGAACACCAGCGATGGTTGTTGCCTGATGCATATGTGCTTCCAGTGGTTACAATGGCCCATGGATTGGCTCACATTAGTTCAAAAGGGAGATGCAACTTGTTGGCTCCGGTATGGCAGAATAGTGGAATTCCCAAATGTGCAGAGAATCTGGTCAAGAATTGTATGGTGTGTTTGATGCATAATCCTGGCAAGGGAACTCCAACTCCTGCAGGTCATTTTGCTCCTCCAACGTATCCGTTCGAGGTTCTACAAATAGATTATATACACATGGAAAGATGTAATAACTTGAAGTATGTCCTTGTGGTTGTTTGTGCCTTTTCCAGACGGATAGAGGCCTACCCCCTAAAGGATAATACTGCCTTGTCTACTGCCAAGGTTTTGCTCAAAGAATTTTTCCCTAGGTATGGAATGCCACAGATTGTATGGTCTGACAATGGAAGTGAGTTTGTGGGTCAGATAATGAAGAAAGTGTGTGCTGGCTTGGACATCAAGCAAAAATTCCATGCTGCAAATCACCCACAGTCAGCGGGTTTGGTTGAGGGTTATAATGGGACATTGAAGCTTAAGTTAGCGAAAGTGCAAGCAAGCACTGGCCTTACATGGCCCGATGCTTTGCCGTTGGCTCTTATGTCGACAAGGACAACAGTGCATTCTCGTGTGGGACTTAGCCCATATGAGATTGTGTTTGGGCGTCCTGCCAACGTTTGGGGTGTCCCTAGACCGAAGGAATATAGCGACATCGAACATCCTATGCTAATTGACTACTTGCACGATTTGACTATTAAACTGCGTGTCCTTCATCAACAGGTCCACAACCAGCTCCCATCAGCATCTGTGGACCCATGCCATACCATCAATCCAAGACAATGGGTGCTCATGCGTAACTTCCAACGAACAAATAACCTACAGCCTCATTGGACTGGTCCCCACCAAATTCTTTTGGCTACTTGGACTGCTGTTAAGGTGTTTGGAAAAAAGAATTGGGTGCACGCTGCCCATACGAAGCGCGTACCCCAGCCTTTGCCGTACGACACTTGGGTTAGAGAGGGTGTGGGAGATTTGGAAGGAGAACGTGTCCCTAGGTTTGTCCCTTTTAGTGACGCACAGCTTGAATGGACTCAATCTGAACTGGAAAATGACAATGTGTTGCAAGAAGCTGTTCCTCCACGTTTGAGATTGGACACTACCGAAACCTAAACTTTCGTTTACGGACCAAACTGTGCCGACTAAATTACGTTACAACCTCCGATCTCGGAATAAATAAAGGGACTTTGAACATTATTTTTTTCCACACTGAGATCAAAAAGAGACAATTTCTTCAAGTATTTTGCATTTGACTTTTGTTTTTCTTTCTCTCTTGCTTTTTCTGGAATTGTGTTATGGTTTTCTGTACAATTTTTGATTGGTTACCATTTGCCAGTTGCAGGGTCACGTAGGAGTACCAACGGTTCAGTTTGTGACCTGAGTAGTGGCAATAGGTGTGCAGGACTTGCGGTGTCCCTACGACCTGCTAATAATCACAGCTGAAGTACTCTGTCAAGATTGCGTGAGCAACATTGTATTGAGGAATGACGATAAAAGGCAAGAGATGAAAAACCGATATTATAGAATGTTGTTCTCCAAGTGTGGTATAGCTTTATCTATTTTAATATTTTTATGTATTCTATTAGCTACTATATTCTGGTTTGTTCCTTCTACACAATTGACGTCTGCACCAACTTCTCAACCTATGCTTTCCTTTACTACTGGTTCTTCGCATCAATTTCATACTTTGCCTGAACACGAACAGATAAGGAGATCAGAGTTTGTCAACAATTTGTTTATTCAACTGTTGCATCAGCATCAGTTAGTAGTCAATACCACTAATTGTTGGGTGTGTGGTCTTATGCCTCATTCAACAAATAGAGGCATGCCATATTTGGTTTTGCCCTCTAGTTTTAATCGTTCTGCATGGGCTTTCCAGACTATGTTCATCTATGCCAATGAGGTATATCCTTTACGTTCCATGGAAGACAATCCGAGCAATAGTGCCTTGATAAAGGGAATAGCCGATATGATCAGAGATATTGATGCGTACAAGGCTATCCCTAAGGATGAGGTGCTGCCTTACATTGGTTGGAATGTGACTGAATACAGTGCTAAGTTGACAGAGAAGGAGAGACGAAAAAGGTCTCCTCCTATTTGGATTGTGCCACATCGAGGTCAATTTTGCTTACAGGGTAGTGGTCGGAATCCGAGAGCTCAGTTAGGTAAAAGTGTTTGTGATCACACCTACGTTTATGCATCCAGAACTTCTCCACCGTTTGTGCCAGCTAAAGGTACATATTTTATTTGTCACGACAGAGCCTACACTTGGTTGCCACCTGATTTTTCAGGAACGTGTTATGTGGCATTTCTGCTTCTCCCAACATATACTGCCTCCTCAGACTATCATAGAATAAGATATGGTAGAGGTGTCTTCGATCAGGAAGATACTGCGGCACAGGAAGTAGGAGACTTCTTTAAGGGTTTCCTGCCCTTTCGGGGTCCTATGATGAAGCTACCATTAACGAAACAGCTGGAGCGTTGAGTAATATTACAGCAGAGCTTCTAGCGGACCGCCTTATGACTTTGCAGAACCGTATGGTTTTAGATATTATACTTGCAAATCGAGGAGGAGTATGCAAATTGATCGGATCCAGTTGCTGTATATACATACCAGATAATGCCCCAACAGTGTACCAGGCCATCTCTAGATTGCACAAGATCTCTGAGTCTATTCACGTAGACGAAGGAGATTAGTCATTGACAGGATGGTTTTGGGGACTACTGTCCACATGGGGATGGAAGATCTTGACGTTCCTTGGTATGGTTTTGGCTATTCTCTTCTCTTGTTGCCTTTGCATTCAGTGTGGTCCCGCCATTTGTAGTCTTTGTGCTACAATCTGTGTGAGAAGACCCGTCCCGAGAGAAGTGAAGGCTAATAAGATGATGTTACAGCAACACCTTGATGACCTGATGAGAATAGATATAGACCTAGATTCAGATTGACATGAGTTTAGTTTATTGCCTACGTAATGGCAAAAGGAGGGCCGTGGTTCTGTAATTCTCAAACCTGACTCCATTTTAGTCTTGCCCTCACGTAGGCCTGTGAAGTAGGCCCAAGGAACAAGTGGTCTGCCCTTCTGAGTTCGTGCATATATTTCCTTGGGTTTTTCTGACTCTGAATGAACTGCAGAGAGAGTAACCCTTTTCACCTGAACTGACCTTTTGCAAAACCAGTTTCACTAGCTGATCGTTGTCTGAGTTTTTCAATCACTGTTCAGGACCTCGCTAACCTTTATTTTCCTTGCACATATCTTATCCTAAACAATATCTAAATTGTTTCTTTCCTTATGACTTTCTTTTCTAAACATGGGTTTTTGCCATGTGTCGTGACTGCCATCTGGTGTTGCCTTTTACTAGGCCTCAGAAGTTAGTCTGAGAGCAAAGCAGTCTGACCCTTTTTGGGTCATATATACATTAACTAAGGTTTTTTTTTCTTGCACTGGAGTTAATTTCAGAAGCTGGCCTTTCACCTCGAATTGACTCTGCCAAGCCAATTTCCCTGCAAGATCGTTATCTACTTTCTCAATCACCATTCAAGACATTTGTTAACTTTTAAGTTTCTTTACGTTTCTGTTATCTTGCACATTATCTGAAACTACTTTTCTTTACTGTTCTTCTTTTCATGGGTTACGCTTTCAATTAAGGGTTTGTGCGGGCCTTCCAGATTATTGTTTAGATATGCCTAAATATTAACTTGTGGGTTGGGACACTGTAAAATGAGCTTTACTGTATGATGCTGTGTGATGTCATGTATTTTCTATTGGTTGAATTTTGGTGCTGGGACGTGCATTTTAAATGTACCTTTTTGTGTATAAATAGGGATGTCTCGCCTTAGTAAAATTGAGCAGTTTCTTGAGTTGTACACCGTGTTGTATTACTGGGATTTCTGCTACTAGCTGCAGCTAATAAATTTGATCTCTGACGCCACTTAGAAGTATTCCGTGTCTCTGTATACCAAGGCAAGGGAACCCAGGGGACTTTGGGCGTGTCCCTGGCGCCGCTGGGTACTTGAAAACCCAGTTCTTCAGTAGGAGGGAGCCATAAAAGATCTCTCTTAATAGCTAAAGAAATAGGGCTGACAAAATTGAAATCAAGCCTGTGATGAAAGCATACGGTGTTCCACCAAGCTCTGAATGTAACCTTGTTTGCTTTTTTCCAATTTGAAGTTATTAGATGTAAAGCTACAGCCAATAACAGATCTAACAACTTAAAATTAGCTAGTGATTGAGGCCAATGAGAAGACAGGGAAGCCAAAAAAATATTGGGTAAAGAAAAGGAAATATTGACTTTAAAACTCTTTTTATCTGGGCACAAACTAGTTGCCAAACATTTACGATATTGGGACATTTAAATAACATACCTTTTAAATCAGCATTAGAAGCAGAACAGGACCAACAGGTAGATGAAGTAGTATGCGAAAAGGAAGCTAATTTTGCAGGGGAAAGTAATAGTCGATGTTAAACAAAATAAAGGGTTTGTGAATTGTTAGCAGCTCTTGAGGTTTTGTGAATTTTGAGCCATAATTTATCCCATAAGGAGGTTGGCCAGCATTGTTGTAGATTCTTTTCCCAAGCCAATTAAGTTTTCGACTTGAGTCTCCCTAAGGGTGTTAATAGACACCTATAAATAGAAAAAGCTGTAGGGGAAGAGTTAAAAATGGGAAAAAGAGAGGAGCATGTTATAGGAAAAGCGGGGTTAATTGGTAATATTAGAAGGTATTGATTAAGAGAAGGAAGTAAAGTATTATATTTATTTTATTTATTTATTTAGTAGTTTTGTATAGCGCTAGCTAGACCAGAAGATATCAGAGCGCTTCACAACATGTAAATCGTATACAATAGTTAGCAAATGTTCAACTGTACAGAATAGGTCATCTAACTGATTGGTCCCAGGTGGAATCTTGAGTTGAGACCGTGATGATCGTCTCGAAGTTTTAGAAAAAATTGGAGAGACAATGGAGGTGGTCTGGGGTCTGTCAGTTCCCTGTTTGCGATAAGACTTAGGTAATAACAATTTTGTTTGTAGATCAGAGAAGGATAGGGGTTTATTATTATTTAAAAGTTGGAAAATCCAGAGTAAACCCTTGGATCTCCAAGTTTTCCAATAAATAGTATGATTCTGCATGCGTAATAACTTACTGTACCAAATAGGTTGTTGGGACAGAGAAGTAATAGAAGGATAAGAAAAAGGTAGAAAAGGGATTAAAATCTTAGGAGAGTGAGAAATAATGGGAGAGCGTGTAAAGGATGTATTGTTGGTGAAAGCAAGAAACTCCTGAAATGCAAATTGAGAATGTATAGATTTCGCTATAGTTATCCACACAGGGGGATGAGTGGGAAATTCTGAAGAAAGCCAACAGGAAGTTTCTTTTAGAGAAAAGGATGAGTGATAAGATTTAAAGTCTGCAAATCTAAGACCTCCATTAAATGTGTGCTTTTTTAAAACAGATAAGGCAATTCGAGGAGATTTGATCTTCCATAGAAATTTAGTTAAAAGTTAATCAATTTTAGTTGAACCTAGGTATAGGACAATGATCCAATGATTAAAACCTCTGGTCAGACCAGGTTGTATGTTACGGGTATTTCTTGTAAAGAACATCAGCTGAGAGTGGAACCACGAAGTTAATAAGCACCAGAGGTGGTACAGGTCGTATGGGTGCTTTAGCTACGGAGGTCATATGAGGAAAAAAAAAATGTTTTTTTTTAAAAAAAGTGAATCCATTTTTGGGAAATATTTTCCGGTAATATGCTAGGGGAATCATAGAAAGAGTGTATAAAATCAACGGGGTAAGCATCATGTTATTCAAATGCAGTCGATCCCACCAAGATAGAAAAAAGAGGATGCCAACGAGTAATATTATCATTGAGCAATTTCATAATATGATCAAAGGTTAAAGTGTAAGGGATAGATGAGGAAAATCATATACCTAGATATTTGATTTTAGAAGATTGCCAAGAAAAACGGGTTTGGGTAAAATAGTGTTTAAGGTATAAAACATTGAGTGGTAAAACTTTACATTTATCTGACTGTACCCTGATAATTGAGAAAAAATATTAACTTGATGCAGGAAAGGAGGGAGGGAAGTGGTCGGATTTGAACAATCTAAAAGGATATCTGCGTAAACAGATATTTTAACCTGATGAGAATCAAGTTGAAATCCAAAGATCTGAGCATCTTGTCTAATATTAGTTAAAAGGGATTCTAACGTTATTACAAATATTAATGGAGACAGAGGACACCCTTGTTTTACTCCTCCGAAAAAAGAAAAATAATCTGAGGTTTTACCATTAACAAAAATAGAAGCTATGGGACCCAAATAAAGTAAAGAAATTAAGGAGATCAAGTTGGAAGGAAAACCTATCCATTTTAAAGCATGAAACATAAAATCCCAACCATTCCTGCCAAATGCTTTTTCAGCATCTAAAATTAGGGCAGCAACAAGGTAATCTAAAGAGGAAGCCTAACTACGGAAGTTAAAGAAGACTCTAGAATTATCTGAGGCTAAGCGACCTTTTACAAAGCCGGATTGTTCAGGTCCAATAAGATCAGGTAAGATAAGATTGATGCGTAATGCTAAAATGTATGCAAAAATCTTATAGTCAGTGTTGACTAAGGAGATGGGATGGTAATTTTTACAAAGAGAAGGGTCCTTGTTATCCTTTGGGATTAGACATATCATAGCTGGGCCCGGCCTTTGTAACATCTAGGATTCATCGCTACGTTCCGTCCCGAAATCTGCGTACCTCGCATCACAACCTCCTTTCTGTCCCCTTCTTTAAGCGGAAAAAACAAGGCGGTCTTGGGTTTTCCTTTCTTGCCCCCAAGACCTGGAACTCTCTCCCCTCAGAACTACAGTCTACCTCATGCTTCACTTCCTTTAGAAAACTATTAAAAACTCATCTGTTCCGACAAGCATGTGATGACTAACATTTCCCCCTGCTTCTACCTCTGTTCATCTGTACTAAAGCGCCATGAAACCAGTGGTGACCGTGCGCTCTATAAATAATTTTTACATTACATTACATTACATTACATAGCATCTTAAAAAAGTGCCCTAAGATGAACCATTTGAAATAAAGGAATTAAATACGAGTAAAAGATTGGGAAGATGAAGTTTAGCAAAATATTCATAAAACTCAACAGTAAATCCATCAGGACAAGGGGCCTTCCCTCATCGCAAGACCGAAATAGCATGAGTGATGCCAGCTAATGTAATGTCAAGCTCCAAAGAATCAAAATCAATAAAGTTGGAAGGGAGGAGATTTATTAGATTGAAAATAAGAGGATACATCTGTTTAATTTGGTTGAGTCTCTGGAGTATATCCATTTTTATAAAAGGAGACAAATTCATTTAAGATATCATAATCTTTAAATAAATGAAACCCGGTAGTACTTTGCAGAGATTCTATTCTAGTTCTTTCTTTCTTTATTTTTAAGTAGTTGGCCAGCATTTTCCCATTCCATATTGACCACCATAATAGCGAGCGCTACACTTTAAAAGATATGAAGAAGCAGCTTCTGTAGAAAGCCTGTTAAAAGTAAGCTTGTCACCAATGAGATTTTTTAGAGAAGATTCAGAGTTGGAGTGGTAATAAGTATATTCTACTTGTTTGATTTTATGAAGTAAGTGGGTAGATTGTACCTCAAAATACTTTTTCTTTTGCAGGACAAAATTCATTATAAATCCTCTGGCAGCTGTCTTAAAGGAATCCCAAATCATAACAGGAGAAGAGTCTGGAGTTAAATTAATAGCAAAAAACTCAGAGGCAAAAGAGCTGAATTGGCTAGAAAAGTTAGGGTCTACAAGTAATGAACTATTAAAATGCCACCTAACAGTATATGGGGTGAATGGTGTAAGATCAAAGTCAACAAAAACTGGGGCGTGGTCTGGAATTAAAATAGATCTTATCTCGGAATGAACGGCATGTTGAGCTAAGGGTTTACTAAGAAAGAGATAGTGAACACGGAACTGTGATTGATGTGGAGTCGAAAAATAAGTGTATTCTCTGAGATATGGGTGACAAAGTCTCCGGATATCGACAAGGGCTCTATGGCGTATGGTGGAAGTACATTGTGAGTGCATCTTAGTATTAACACATTTTACAGACGAATGTCTATCCAAAAAGGGGTTATGAATTTGATTGCAATCACCACCAAAAACAATATAGTCATCATCATATAAAATTAATTTATCAAAGATCTGTGTACAGAAAACCTTATCAACTGTAAAAGGGCCATATACTTTAAAAATAACTAAGGGTATTTTATCAATAAGAAGTTAACAATAACTCAACATCCATCGGAATCAGATTCTTGATGAATAACACAAACATTGAGTTTCTTATAATAAAGAATCCTAGAGCCGGAGAAGAAAAAACCTTTCCCACCTAGCATTTCGTTAGTTTAGAAACTTCAGCCTCGGATAGATGGGATTCTTGAAGTAGTGCAACGTCAGTGTTTAAATTAGCTAAGTGAGTTAGCACCTGTTGTCTTTTAATGGGATTATTTAATCCCTTGACATTCCATGTAGTAACTCGGAATGTGGGTAAAAAACATTTACATGAACATTCTCTAAGCAAGTAGTAAAAAAATCTATATTTGAGTTGAAATAAGTGGAAGAAAAAGAGTATGAAGAGAAGAATATTGTTTAAACAAGAAAGAAAGGAAAAAGGAGGAAGCAGAAAGTATATTAGAAAGAAAAAGAGAGATAGATTATTGATAAAGAGAGACTGAAAGAAGGGAATAACACAATAGAAAACAAGAAGACAGTACAAGTCGTAAAGTAGAACAAAAAGACAAAAAATGTCGTACGCATGATGACTGAAAAGCATACCTAGAACACAATAAGAGGTGAGGGACGGCAACACCAGGAGATGGTGAGGACAACACCTGAACCCCATAAGGAGCAAGGGTAGGACAAAAACATATAGGAGAGACCCCAGGGAAAGCAAATGACAGGAAAGAACTGTATCTGTATTGGAAATAAAGAAAGCAATATGGAAAAGAAAAACATTTGAGGAAATATAAAAGAGAGAAAAACAGGTAACACATCCTAAATTAATAGGCGGTAGAAAAATACAAGAAAAACAACCATCAAGGAAGTGCATTAACAAGAAACAAGTCATACAAGACAAAGCAAAATAACAAATAAAGTAGGTTTTGAAGTATCTATAATCACTCCATGTAGACGAAGGAAATCATGCAGTATGACTGGATGATCAAATGTGGTAGTCTTTTCTTTATAAGTGACCTTGAAAATGCAGGAATGGATCAATCCACATCTGTCATTTATGGTGCGCAGTTGAGGTTGACGATCAAGACATTTCTTGTGCCAATCAGCTGTAACTTTAGCCACATCTAGAGGGAAAAAATGTTATGCACGGATTTAAGACAATCAAGACAATTGTGTATCAACTTGAGAACACCAGCACTCTTGGATGTGCATAGTCCCCTAATGTGCGCCTTAAAAGGCTCCTAAATTGTTCCTATGTCTTCCGTGGAGTTCTCATTCAGGGGCATACTTACAAGCCCCCATCGCCACTGGAACGTCAGTTTTTATGTCGTGTAAATAAGGCCCCCGTTCACACTATGCTTAGCGTGAAAGGAGAGGTCAATAGGTGTTGCTGTTGGAGTTCCACCGCAACACCCATTGATTCTGACGCTACCTCCTATTTACAAGGGAGGCGTAAATAGGAGGCATTGCCAGAATTAAGACCAGGGAACACCTGGTCTTACCCTGGCACAATGAGGAGAAATGTTTCATTTCTCCTAATTTTTGCTGTTTTCATGTGTGCTGCATGTGCAGCACACATGAAACAGCAAAAGGCCAATCATTGTTTATGTACAGGAAGGTCCTCCTTCCTGCACATAAACAATCATTTTTTTTAAATTCCATTTAGCAACTTCTGTGTGTGCTTCATTAAGCAACACACATAGAAGTTACAAAACTGCATTTAACGATTGTTTATGTGCAGGAAGGGGTACCATTCTCCTCATAAACAATCTTCCCCTGCACACAGACACCCTTGAACTGTAGTGCAAGGGTGCCTATGTTGGCGCTAGGCTGCTAAGTGTAGCACAGTGCAGGTGGAAACACAGGGCTGCACCATATTCTTCTAAATATGGTGCAGCCTTGCGTTTCTTAAGTGGCGGCCTGAGGTGTTGAGCCAGGAAGGCTAACGCCTCACTCCGCCACTTCCCTTGTATTTATGCCTCTCAGATTATAATAATCCACTGTAGCCTTTTGAACCTTGGTCCCAAATATAAAGAGAAATCTCGTCACTGTGATGAGCTTATACATCATGAGTGTGCTCCACACATGGAGAGACCAGGGAGCATGGCATTGACCTGGGCTAAGGCCCACACCTGCAAGGGAAATTTTATTCTACATTTTGCCACTGATAAATCAAGTGAATCACCCAGCACTGTATACACCACAAATACTAATCATTAAGGATAAAGTTGGGTGTCAGAATATTAACAGTGAAATCTTATATTCTCAACAAAGAATTCAATTAATTATTTTACGTCCGCTGTCTATGAGATTCATTTCCCGTCACGGGCAAGGGGCACCTAAGTAATTAATCACCATATCAGTTAATAATCCACAGGTAATTAGAGAGTGATGTTAGTGTCTTAATCATTGTTCCTTAAGGCAGAGGCCTCATGAAGCCGGCCACTCCTGGTGGAGGCTAGGATAGAAGGCTTTGATGTAGATTCCCTCTGAGACAACATACGGTGTTCAATAAATTGAAGTGCTGTCGCCGATTGCACCAAAAAGGGAATTTTGTTATTATATGCTAACCAAAGCTTAGCCAGGAGCCTCATGGAGTATTTGAAAGCTCTAGTTCTTAGAATTTTCTTGACTGCTGCAAAGGACCGCTGAGCCCCTTGCACCACCTTGGGGAAATCTGGAGAAATACACATGGGATCCTTCATATTGCAGAGCAGGAGTAGCTCTATTCAGTCATAAAATGTGGTCCCTGTTTCTGTAATTATGCTCAGGCCCATGCTCAGAGGTCAAGCAGTGATGTGTCTATTCAACAATGTAGCTATCAAAGAATACCATTCGATTAAGCATTTTATCCAGTAGGTTCTCTACAAAAAGATCCATGTTGGCACCAGTGATGGATTCTTGCTCACCTACGATCTGAACATTGTTTTGTCTGGATCTTCCCTTCAAGACCTCCTTTTGGCCTTCATGGCTGTCAGTTCCTTCATGAGCGAGTGTAGGTAGCCTCTGCTTGCTGTTGTGTATCTTCTACATATTCTTGCCTCTGCTTGTGTGAATCTGGTGTCATGCTTATCGACCTGCTGGTGGGATTGGTCTATAGGCAAGAGTGTATGTTTTACTGCCTATGGATTGCAAACTGTCTTTCATCTCTTTAAACATAGCTGTAATATCCATGTCTTGGGTGTCAGAGGGTGCAGTGTTTGAACTTCTACCTGTACAGTAGATTGTCTCTTATCAAATATTAGCTTACTCTGTTTTTGGTTGTCCTTCCCTTGTATTAACCACTGGTTGTTCAACTCAATCATATGAAGGAATGCCAACTGACCACCAATAGTACATGCATAGAGCCACTAAAGAGGGGCACAGGAAGGCAGCAGTGGTGATTTGGGTTCCAATCCTTCAAGGATGTACATTAATAGTTGAGAGGTGGGTGACCCCATCCTTATGAAAAATTGAATTAAGTGGTATCTCTTGCAGTACATATCAGACTAAGGTAATATATTCTCCTACCTCCACAGTTAAGTAGGCCCAAGCTTTTGACCTAGTTATATCTATCTCTTCTTTGGTTAGGGGAGTAGCTGGGCATACTCCTGCACTATGGTAAGAGGATCCAAGTTGAATGTTCGGAGCAGGCTGTATGCCGGCCCATAAGAGGTTCCAAGTGCCCAACGACTGTTGAACTAATAAAGAGAGCGGGATCATCACCCTGCAATGGTCTGGCGAGGGTGCAGTCACAATTGGACATTTGCAAGGAGGCAGTTATATGCTGTGATACAGCCCTGATGACAGACCAGTGACTCCAGTATGGTCTAGAAACGCGTCATCAGTATTGGTTGGGAGACATAAAGTATTACTGTTGCACTAAAGCTAGGACCGGCTGGTCCAGCACTAAAATATACAAGATATTTAATCATTTATCTTCCTAACCCCTAGTTTCTCTCATTCAGTGTTTGTTAGCATTTTGTTGTTCGTAAATTGATATGTTTGTATTATTATTTTTTCAATAATGTCTGATGTGAGAATATTTTCTATTGTGTGTTCTAATAATTTCTAAATGTGTAAATAGTCTTTGCCCTTAATGTTTGCTAACATTAGTCCAGCCTTGTAAATATTTGTAAATATTTGCAATCAATGTCTTTTTTCTGTCAGCAATTTTTTCAAATTATAGAAAATACAAAATGATTGACACAAAATATAGGTGTCCAGGGAAGCGATAATAAAGTGTTACTCAGTGGCAGGGAGGTGTGCCATGGGTGGAGTGTTGGTGTTCCCACGCATCCACCCATACATTCTGGCATATTCCTAGATTTACCAACACTGGTAGACCTAGGAATGCATCAGAATTATATGTATTCCAACCGGAGGCAAAATGAGGGGAAATACATTTATTTCGCCTTGTTGTTTCCTCTTTCTAGGTGTGCTGCATTATGCAGCACACTTAGAGGAAAAAGCCTTTGAGGATTCTTTTTGTGCACAATCCTGCCTACAATACAAGCAACCTTGCACATGGTGCAAGGGTGCTGGCATTGGTGCAATGCAGAAGTAGTTGTGTGCCAGCAGGAATGCTCCATATAATGTTAAATACAGCGAATTCCTGCCCTCTCCCTTTCATGCAGTGCCACGCAGAAAGGTGGCTTGCTTCATTTTGCAAAAGATTGATAAATATGGGCCGGAGTGTCAGTTATTCTTTGTCGCTATCTTACTGTTACAAATGATCTTGTTACAGTTAAACATATTGAAATAAATTATTGTATGTATCATTTTGTACACAGAAGGCTGAAGCTTCATACAGCATGAATATTGGACATTAAAGTATTACTAAAAAGGAGTGCTATTAGAAGACGCAGATCAAGGAATGTGATCATTCTCCCCCTGCAATGGATGTCTGCCTCAATTCCATAATTAATATTTGTTGTGCTGACTCATAGGTTTGTGCTAGTGCTCTTCCTTATTCCACCCTGCTTTGCTCGATCTGTGCTGGCTTGATATGCCAGTGACGGCAAACTAGAATAAATGACCTTTGAGAAAACTATATGGAAAACTGCACCAGGCACAGATTTTCGCTTCAACTTAGATGTAAACAGCACAGACAAGGCACCTGAACATAGGAATTTCACTGTTTTAAGAAGCTCAAGTCTAGGTGACCTCCAGGTCAGAATACTGCTCTTTCTCGCCCAGCTCCACCAAAGAGTGTCTTCCACCAGGGCTGCTCAGGTTGTTGTTCGAGTCTTACTGCCTCCAGTTCAGGCTCTGCCCTCCCCTCTACTCTTGTGCATGTTCTTCTCTATGTCCGTTTTTCACTTTTTTCAGCAACTGCCTTTTTTTCCTTTTCTTCCTTTGCCTTTTGGTTTACTGTGCATTTGTTCCTTGCCCTATTCTTTTTCCTTGCCTCATTCGCTCAACTCGCAACGCTGTTAATGTGGAAATCAACAAGAACCTCACCCAAAAACTCCAGAATGTTCAGAACGCCTCCGCCAGACTAGTCCTCAACCTACTGTGGTAATGCCATATCATCCAACACCTACATACACTCCGTTGGCTCCCTATCGAGAAGAGAATCACCTTCAAGCTTCTCACCCACACCCACAAAGCCCTCCATCACACCAGACCTGCATACTTGAACTACCGCCTCACATTACACACACCCTAAAGATCCCATCTGCTCTGCCCAGCTCTCCCATGCTATGGTGCCTCTCACCAAGACGACTAGAACAGGTGGTTGTCCGTCTACTTCCTCACGCCTGAGACTTGGAACACCCACCCGCTACAGTTCAGGCAAATGCCAACACTCTCCAAGTTCACGAAGGACCTTAAGACCTGGCGCTTCGACTGATCTCCTTGAACATTCTGGACCTGCACTCCCCCCACCCCCAGCGCGATGAGACCAATTTGGGTGAGTTGCTGTGCTTAACAACACTATGATTGATTGATTGATTGATTTTTGTAAGTGAAAACCAGAGAAGTTTCAAAGAAGAACCATCATTCACTCCTCCAATGCACAATGTATCATCAATCCAATTTATAAATAGAAATGAGTAAAGATAATACTTATAAGGACCCACACTGGTAGACATGGAAAAACATCCCTGTGGCCCAAGTGCAAGAACGGATTGCACCACAAATTAAATATGGATTGCAATACAGGAAAGGGTGGGGGATCGTGGTAGAAGGAACAATATGAAAAGAAGCATGTCAATCAGTATGAGAATCCAACTGTGTATTAAGACATAGGTAAAGGTAGAAGTCTTTATGAAGAGCCCTGGAAAAGCAACAATTCTTAAAGTAGGTCACACCGTATATTCAGAGAAGAAGAGGGAAGGAACTTGACACATATGGACTATAAGCAACAAAGTGTACGGGCAATGAATATCTGAATTTGAGAATTAAAATAACACCTGCCAGGTGGTTTTCAGTCTCTTAACAGGATCAAACATTAATGCATGATATGCCCATGAAAAGTAATGAAGGAACAAGAGGAGTTTTAAGATAGAACGTACCCAGTGTAATAGCGTAAGGTTAACTGATGTTCGACATATTCATTCAAATAGAATCCAAAAGAGAGCTTCAATATATATAAAATGAAGTGAAAAAAACGTTGTTTTAATTTGCAAAGTATCGCAATGTATAAAAATTACAACAAAAGCTGTTGATAAGATGTTTATATATTTTGTGAAAATATGTGGGATTAATAAAATGAGCTGAAAATAAAACGTCAAGAGCTCCTGAGAAGTGACTAGCACTCAGAGGGTTAATGAGACTGACGATTGGTGGTGGGAACGGGATTAAGTGCTGGATACACCGTCACTGCAATCCCTCTCATACCACTTGTCTGTTGATCACTTTAGGGTGGGAGCATCGACTACTCAGGGGCTGGTCCTCCTCCTTCAGCCTCCCATGCAAATATACAGCCAGATTCATCAATTACCCATTTTGCGAGTCTTTAATAGCGATTCATAAGGAATCGCTATTACAGACTTGCAAAACGGAATTCATGTAGGAATCGCAATATTTATTGCGATTCCTACAGCTTCCTTATTTGCGATTAGCTAATTGCTAATCGCAAATAAGGATGCAAATTCAAGGGTGCCAGGGGTGTCCAAAGGACACCCTGTAGCACCCCTGAAATGCAAATTTACACAGGTGTTGCGCACACACATGTCCAAAGGACATGTGTGGGTGTAACATGCAATTGAAAAAAATGCACAAAAGTGCTTTTTTCTATTATTTTCGCTATTTACCACGAAGTCAGACTTTGTGGTAAATAGCGACCAAAAATTGCGAATTCGCAATTTTAAATTGGTTAATGAATTGCATTTAAGGAATCTCAAATAGAGATTCCTTAAATGCAATTCCTCGCAAATATGCGATTCATCAATGACCCGTTTTGCGAGTCTTTAATAGCGATTCATAAGGAATTGCTATTACAGACTTGCAAAACGGAATTCATGCAGGAATCGCAATATTTATTGTGATTCCTACAGCTTCCTTATTTGCGATTAGCTAATTGCTAATCGCAAATAAGGATGCGAATTCAAGGGTGCCAGGGGTGTCCAAAGGACACCCTGTAGCACCCCTGAAATGCAAATTTACACAGGTGTTTCGCACACACATGTCCAAAGGACATGTGTGGGTGTAACATGCAATTGAAAAAATGCACAAAAGTGCTTTTTTCTATTATTTTCGCTATTTACCACGAAGTCAGACTTCGTGGTAAATAGCGACCAAAAATTGTGAATTCGCAATTTAAAATTGGTTAATGAATTGCATTTAAGGAATCTCAAATAGAGATTCCTTAAATGCAATTCCTCGCAAATATGCGATTTCGCTAATAGCGATTTTTGCATTTGGGATGATGAATCTCAAATGCAAAAATTGCGCTCGCAAAGGGCCAGATTTGCAGTATCTGGCCCTTTGCGAGCCGATTTGTCTTTCATGAATCTGGCTGATCGTAATCTCTTCCCTGTTAAAGCCAGAGTGTGGGCCAGGGAATGACATTTGGAAACCTTTTCCTTTCTCAGATTTCTTTCTTAGGGAGCACCAACGTCCCTTCTGTTGTCACATCTATGAAGTCTGTGTATTCAGGAATTTTAGGTAGCGTTCAGGGCCGGACTGGCCGTAGTGGGCACCGGCCCTTTCCCCAGTGGGGCCGGTTTTGTGACTGTGGGAGGGCTGGTTTTGTCACTGGGGCCAGTTTTGCAGCATTGCTGCAATATCGGCCACTTGTAACATAAACAGGAGCGGTGCTTCTTACTAACATCTTCCTTTACCTTCTGTTCCCAGGACCGGTCGAGCAGCACTCTGCCAGGGCTGGTTGCTGTTCCCAGTGCAGCCATGGTAGCATTGAGCCTTCTCCCATCGATTATACCTGCCTGAAGCAGGTCATTGAATTTGAGCCCTTAAGAGAGCTTCTCAGCTGCACGATTTGCCATTCAGTATGCGTTGGCTGAAAGCATATACTTTACTTTGGTTGCCCTTCTCCTTCAGCCTTCCACACAATAATACTGATCTGTTCCAAAAAAAATTCTCCAGCACTGCCGTCTAGCTTTGTGTGTTTAGCATTGGGAGGACCTCTCATTTTGGGTAGGGCTGAGGCTTTTCTCTCCCCCTCCATACCTCACCTAGTGTAAAGTTGGTTTGGGAGCCCTTAAAAGAGTTCCATTAATACCTATTAACTATTCATGGTGCCTGCCAGTTAGCTTGTGTGAAGCATTGGCTTGACCATGGCTGACTCTCCTGGTTCAGGATGAATAGACACTGCTTCCTCTTTCCCACTTTTAGCTGCTCGTTATCCTCTGCAGTCTGTAAAGGGTCATCACCTGGGCCTCCTAGCAAATAGTACATACTTGTACAGGCCTTAGGAGGGCTTGATGTCCTGATATTATACCCTCAATTCCCACATATCTCTTTCCTCCCCATACACACACTGAATGTATCCTTGTCAAGTATTCCTTGACCTGCACTGAAGCTAAAGAATGTACAGACCAATGTCATAATCTAGGTACATTGTAAGCTACATCTGTCCAATGTACTTAATGAACGTGTGAGTAATGTTTATACTTTCATTAATAATGACTGATATATTAGAATGAACAATTTGTTACCTCCCTAGACAATATTTTAGCACATAACCACTGTAATTTAATTATTGATATTAATATGACATAACATTTTGTGTTTTTATTGTTTGCAAAAAAAATAGGAAATTCATATCTACCTTATCATTCTTGCTGCGTCAACGATTTATAGTCAATTTATAATGAAATGGATCTGATAGCAGTTATTAACTGAAATGAGAACAATAACAATCTAGTGGGCAGATCATTTGCATAAACCCATCACTATGCAGTTAGTGATGGCAAAAATTGCATATCCACACATGAAGTATAGAGTGAAACATGCAATTGTGTAGTAACCCGATGTCATACTTGGTATTTTATGTGCCAAGACTTAGTGATAAGAGTGGTGTGGGCACCGCACAGCGGGGATCAAAGCAGGCAGGTACCACGCGCATAAATGGCTGACTCTTAACGTATGTAGGTCAACTGGAAGTAGTAGCGTGCTAAACATTATCAGTACCTGGCTTGTGAATCTGGTGAATCTGGGACGCTCCCCTTAAAATGACAATGTTCTCCTTAGGCTGCTCCCAACCCACATAGCCGGAAGACACAGCAGTCCATCTCCGTGGGTCTGCAGCAATCGTTGTCTTACATGGTAGCTGATGCGAATCCAGGTTCAAATAATCGCTTAATTATGTAAAGAAGATCTGGTGGAGAAGAGGGTTGATCCAAAGAGAAATGGATTAATTATGCATGGATTAAGAGAAACGGCTCAGTCACCTCATTGCAGGAGTTCAACTGATAGCCTTATATTACAACCTCACCCAAAGTTGAGCCTTCTATGTTCACCCACACCAGCCACAGCCTGTGCAGGTAAGAGCAGTAGGGCAGTGGGGGCGGGGTGGGTGTGCATTCGACAGACGACCACCAGGAAAAATTAAATAAATAATTAAGTTTCCCTTGTTGTCAGCAGTCGAAATCCCCCGTTGATTGCCTTGGTGACAGGCCCACCTTTGTCATAGTTGGAATTTGTTATTACCAGTTTACCTGTCATACTCTAATTGTACTTCACAGTGACAGGAACACCCTTTTTTCCTTAGCATTCTTATGGCCATTGGCGATTGTACATAGACTTTCCTGCTGAGTGCTAAACATTTGTTATAAACTGTTGAGGTCACAGTACAGTGGAAATAAGTAGTTGCATGGTATTTTTACTATGTTTGGGGGTGTTATCACTGTAAAGGAGCTGTATGTACGAGAACAACAAACATTGTATTAATAAACTTTAATTATTTTTTTCTGTGTGCTTAGATGGAACATATTATACCACTTCTATTTTTTTCTATCTTACCCAGGGAAGACCCTCTTAGGTGGTCAAAGTGAAAAATGATATTTACCCATGACATTCATATCTGTGATAATCTTCGTACTAAAATAAAAGTTTCCTTGCTGTTCCAATGTTTAGGCCTAGAAGGTTAGGAAGTATTTGAACTTCTCCGGATATTGAAGCTAGTGAGGCAGAAGAGCTAAGTGAATTAGATATGTATATTAAGAAGCTTGATAAACATTACCTCCTGAAATTTAGTACAACTCTTGAGAGATACCATTTTGGGAAGCAAATGCAAAGAACTCGAGAGTCTGTGGAAAGTTATGTCAAGAGATTTAGAAAGTTTGCAGCCACTTGCAGATTTGAGGAAAGTTAGAAAAATGTATCCATGACCAATTTATGCTTGGTTGCAATATTTAAAAAATATGGGATGATTTTTGGTAGAAAGACGGTCCCAAACTTGATAAAGTACTTATGATCACAAAAGAAATTGAACATTCGCTAGTGTGTGTTGATATAATTAGAAAAGAACATAATCCTCCAAGCGAGAAAGTTCATGCAATCTATGAAACAACGTCAAGGAATGACAAAGTCAATTCTTGAGAGAAAATCACAGCGTTTTAAATATGGATTTTTTTGCCAATGAAAGTAATTGCCCAGATGTTATACCTTCTCAGTCTAAGAAGCTGTTTAGTAGGAGGTGCTTCAGGTGCAGTGCCTCCAGACATTTAGCTAGTGATTAGCATGGTGGGCGGAAAACCACCCTGACCGCCATGGAAGCGGAAAACAACAGACCGCAGCAGAACGGGGCAAAGAAAAAACACTCGTAGTGGGCGGAGATGGCCAAAGCCTGTCCACGGTGGTCGGATTCATGGCGGAAACATACCAACCCGCCGCCAGAATAGCGGAGGCACCACAGGGAAAATTAGTATATCATTGATGGCCCCGCGGTACGTTCCCCTGTTTATGACTGCCACAGTCACAAACAGTGATGAATGGGAGAGCCGGCTGAAGAGCTGTAGCATAGCCACTGTCTGCAGATGCTCCGTGACAAATATGGCGGCTGAAAGAAAACAAATAACAACAAGACCACAAAGTGCACCCAGCAAACTAGCAATGCCACCCAAAAAAAACAGAACACACCCCAATGACACAGCCACATGGCAAATATAAAAATACAAATCCCAGGACAACCCACACAACACACCTGACTGCAATCCCCCATTTGGACATACCCAAATAGCTGAGTATAAAACCAGCACTTTCCTTGACCACAATCCTTTGCAATACTCCACAACTGAAGGGCCCAACACCAGAGCACAAAGGAGAGGCAAACAACACACCATCACTACTCATACCACACCCAGCACCACCCCCACTACCACACCTGCACCTCTAACACCCCTGCACATCACACACCATACACATCACTCACACCCATGTACCATTAACCATTTTGCACATCACACACCATGACAACACAGAAAATGCCCAAATTCACAGAGAGTGAGTTGAAGGTTTTGGTAGATGAGATAGTCAGAGTGGAACCACTACTGTTTGGTAGCCTGGTCCAACAGACACCATTAGCCACAAGAGCACAAATGTGGGCAAGGATAGTCGAGAAGGTCAATGCAGTAGGGACCACCACACGCTCAAAAAATGAAATCATGAAGTGGTGGCATGACCTGAAGAGGGTTGTCAAATAGAAGAGGAGCCAGAATCGTGAGCTGGCTCAGAGGATTGGCAGTGGCCTTCCCATTCCACCCAAAACATTCACTGCATGGGAGGAGAAGGTGCTTGCCATACTGCGTCAAGAGAGTCTCACAGGAGTAGCCGGGGAGTGGAGGCTGGTAAGTACAAACAAATGAGTACCACCACAATGCTATGTACTATCTTGCACAACTACAAAGCTACACCTCCTAGGACGAATTCCATTCATCTCAACCACACACTCCCCAACACATGTCTCACAGACCCAACATTCACTCCCTCCCATTCACCCCAAACGTAGCTAGCAACATTACCATGGGGGCATGTGTACAAGCATCTAGTACTACAACTCCCACCAGGACACTTGACCCACAGTTCAGCAAGATGGAGCACTCCCCCACATCACACAGAAGCATGTGTCAGCCAATACATTGCCCTCATCAAACTAACAGGTAGGTAGCCATGGAGGGCTGTTTGGGGGTGGGAGGCCTTCACTACAACTCCCACCATGCCCCTGTCCCACCCCTAATCAGGATGGAACACCACCCCCACCCAGAAGCATGTGGCAGCCATTGCAGTACACCGAAAAAACTCACAAGTAGGTAACCATCTTCACAGGTAGGGTGTTTGGGGGCGGGAGGCCTGCATTACTACTCCCACATGCCCCCTGTCCCACACCTGAGCAGGATGGAGCACTCCACACCCAGAAGCAGTTGGAAGACATTGCAGTACACCAACAAAGTTTACAGGTAGGTAGCCATCTTCACAGGGAGGGTGTTTGGGGGTGGGAGGCCTGCACTACTACTCATCCCAGGCCCCCTCGAACTCCAGCTCAGCAAGATGGAGCACTTCCCCCACCCCACCCAGAAGCATGTGTCAGCCAATACATTGCCCCTATCAAACTAACAGGTAGGTAGCCTTCCTGCGGGATCGCACACAGGCGGTCCGGTTGGGAGAGTTCACGGCAGCCCCTCTTAAGATCACTTGTGGTGTCCCCCAGGGCTCCTCTCTGTCCCCCTTATTGTTTAATCTCTATATCTATCCTCTTATCTTTGCGCTTCAGCAGCTGGAGGTCACTGTATATAACTATGCGGATGACCTCCAGCATGTCTTCAACCTCTCTTCTTCCCCTCACGCTATTTCCAATTTTCAAGCTATTATGATTTTCATCAGGGACTGGATGACCCACAACCATCTGAAGCTGTACCCAGATAAAACCAAGCTGGTGCTCACTGGTGGCTCCTCCAGTCCCTGGAACTCTTCTTTCTGGCCCTCCACTCTTGGTTCCCCTCCTATTCCCTCTTCTACGGTCAAGACTCTGGGCATAAAAATTAACAATCAGCTCACTCTCCACTCACAAATCAGCTCTGTCGTCTCTTCTTGCTTTCTGATGCTGCGCACTATCCGCACTGTCTCCCGGTTTTTCTCCCCTCTGGCTCTCAAACTTATCATGTCTGCCCTGGTGATCTCCCGGCTAGACTATGCCAATGCCCGGTACAACGGCATCCCGGCATACAGCCTACGTAAACTCCAGCTTGTGCAGAACCAGGCAGCTCGGCTGGTGTATGGCCTCCCCTGTTTCCACCACTCTACACCACTGCTGAAAGCGCTGCACTGGTTGCCTGTTCTGCAACGGTCTCTCTTCAAGACTGGGTGCATGGTTTTCCAGGCACAGCAGGGAACGGCCCCTGCCTTCATTTCCTCCCTTTTAAAAGATTATGTCCCCACTAGACAGCTTTGATCATCATCTCAGTCCCTTTTACAGGTTCCTCGCTATACCAGGAAAAAATGGGGTGGCTCCAATTTCTCAGTTTTGGCCCCCGTATTTTGGAACTCCCTTCCTGACCATCTACGAGCGATTAAACAATACTCCCTCTTTCGCAAGGGCCTGAAAACTTTCTTGTTTGTTCAGGCCTTCCCACACTAACGGTCCCTTCTTACTTTTGCTCTTCATGCCTCCAAAAGCGCCAAGAAACCGTTATGGTGTATGTTGCGCTATACAAGCTTTTTAAATTCAAATTCAATTCATTAGGTAGCCATCCTGCCATGGAGTGCTGTTTGAGGGTTGTAGGCCTGCACTACAACTCTCACTATGCCCCCTGCCCCACACTTGAGCAGGATGGAGCACCCCACACCCAGAAGCTTGTGGCAGCCATTGCAGTACATCAACCAAACTCACAGGTAGGTAGCAATTTTCACAGGTACGGTGTTTGGGGGTGGGAGGCCTGCATTACTACTCCCACCATGCCCCCTGTCCCACACCTAAGCAGGATGGAGCACTCTACACACAGAAGCAGTTGGAAGTCATTGCAGTACACCAACCAAACTTACAGGTAGGTAGCCATCTTCACAGAGAGGGTGTTAGAGGGTGGGAGGCCTGCACAACAACTCATCCCAGGCTTCCTCATCCCCCAACCCATCAAGATGGAACACTCCCTCCCACCCAGATGCTTGTGTCAGCTATTGGATCACTACAAACAAACTAACAGGTAGATAGACATATTATGCTGTCTTGTCCCTCCCCTGAGCCGGATGTGAGCCTCCACCACACACTAAACAACATGAAAAGGATGTCCCCAATGTATGTAAGAAAAGGACAAAAATTCCAAAATGTAAAGTGTAGAGAATTACAATCACAGAACAGTTCACTTCATATTTATTTTTAATTTCATTTTTCATTATGATATTTTCTTTTCATATAATGTAACACACAGGGTGAAGTAAATATTAAGCAGATCACTTACATAAATACATTTACATAAAGCATCACAGTGACCTACTCTCATTTAGATATCCCATAAAATTTCATAGGACATATGAAGAGAGAAAAAGCAACCCATAAATAACAATATACAAAAATGTGTAGATAAAAGTTCACACAATTAAGGTTCATCAATCATGAAATAATCAAATAAAAAAGTGGACACAGGGTCCAAAATTACATTCAAAGACATAAGACAATACAAATAAAACAAAATAAACAGCTATAACAAACACAAGAGAAAAGCTCCGACGCGCATTTCGGAAAGTACCAACTACAACAATTTTATAAAAATTCCTTCATCAGGTCACACATCTTATGGTTCATAAACCATTAGCAACCCAGGATTCAGTCATCAAAGTAGTCAAATATGAACCAATGTGAACATCAGGGTTGACCGAGCATATCTCAATAGTCTGTGGTCGAAAATAGAAAAATTCCTTAATTCAATAGGAGTCCCAACAATGGATATCCTATGCGAGGCAGCTGTCCTATATAGGCCCAAAGCTGAAGAGGACCGAAAGATCTATTTTACTACATAATTATGGCCCAAGAGGGCATATCGGGGAATCCAAACATTTCCATCATGATTGGGAGCCAAAATCGAAAGGTATATTTCTATTATGTGAATCCTTGTATATAGAACTGGAGAGAATAAAAAAGCCTTCCTGCCGGGATAATTGCGAATTCTGATTTAAAGATTCCTCATCATGGCATCTGGATCAAGGTGCCGTCGTCAAGAAGCCTCCACCACACACACACAGACAGATGTGTCACAAAACTAAGCCAAAGGGGAAAACATACCAGGTAAGTAGCCAGTACGTACACCCAGCCATTCTTCTCAAAAAGCATGATGCCATATGACAACACCAGCCCTCTCATTGCACAAACATACACACAGATCATATTGCCGCTTACAGTGTGCAGACATCTAAGCAAAGGAAACATTACAAAATTTCGCGGGGGTCACGCACCCACCGTGTCTGATGAGCCTATGATGTCAGGCACAACCGCGCAACCGTCGCGTTGCGTAATACGTACATGTTGCGTATGCACTACGAGTCGTGTACAAGTTGCATAACGCCCGCTTAGGGAAAGTCGTATTCGTCGCACCCCGTACACGAATCCTACACAACAATCCTAAAATGGCGGACACGTTCCACGCAGTGAACAAGAAGGGAGCGCGTTGGGTGTGTGACTCCAAAAAAAATAGAAAATGAAAAAAATTATATACATTTAATTAAAAGAACATAAAAAATTAAAATATATATATTTTTATTTTTTTCAAATACATTTTTATTAAATATGTCTAATGTAATTGGAAAAATAAAATATCAAAAAAATAGATACAAAAATATAGTAAAACAATATGAACGGAGGAATTTCAATGGTTTGTATGAGTGAAATGTCCAACTAACTATAACACCCCTAAAACCTATATATATTCACTAAAAAAAACATAGGTTTTAGGGATGTTATATTATTAATTAGCATTTAAAAAATCTTTGAAATTCACTGAAAAAATCATAGGTTTCAGGGACGGTATAGTTAGTTGGACATTTTACTCATCCGAATCATAGAAATTCTGCTGTTATAGTTAGTTGATCTAACTATAACTCGCGCCCCCGCAATGCACTGCTTATGACGTCACATGATTTTATATTTGAATACATGTATTGGGTTGTTTTTTAACATTTCAATGTCATTTTGAGTATACTATGTAATAAACAGAATTTGTGTTTTTATTTATAGTTTTTTAAAAATCTTTTTGTAATATACAGCTGTCTCTCTGGGGCTCACCTTTAAGATATTTTTATTACCACTATTTCCGGATGTGTTTACATATGTGTGTTTGAATTATATAGTTGTGCCTGTTTGATTTATGGTTGACTAGTTTGGTAGGTCCAAGAGAGCCTTCCTTTTACACTCACTTGGTTTTACCCTGCTCTGCTATTACTAATTCTGCACTAGCTTTCAGATGTGGGAGCTTGAGAGTAACACTAGGTCGTGGCATGTGGTTGAAGACAGAGCGGTGACGTAAAGGTACGCTGTGACAGTTTTGTACACAGTGTGGGCACTCAGTATCCCTCCTCAATTCCTCCTTTCTCTCCCTCACACTCTTTCTATCTCCCTCTCCCTTTTATACTGTTTGTCTCTTTATCTCTCTCTTCCTCACTCGCTCTGTTTCTCTCTCTGTCACTCTTCCTCTGTTTCTCTGTTCCTCTTTCTCACGCTCTTTCCCTCTTTCTCTCTCTCACTATCTCTCTCTCTCTTCCTCACTATTTCTTTCTCTCTGTCTTCTGCTCGCTATTTCTTTCTTTCTCTCTCTCTTCCTCTCTCTTTTGATGGATGCATGACACAAAATCTTATCTTGCTTTTTATCCAGCAGGCTGTGAATCAAGAATCAACGTTCACCCCCCCCCCAACACCACCAGAGCTGAACGCATGAAAAGTCTGCGATGATGCGTGGCCATCCTGACAATCAACTCCAACTTTGAATTGTGCGCTCTGCTTTACCACGAGTACGCAACTCCTGAGAAGGTTGCTTCGGCATGTGGTGGACCATCTTACACACATGCTAGTGGCGGAAGTTGAGCAGAGAGACTTCTTTCCGCAGCAGCAGGCCGTCACCTCTGGGTGGTGGGAGTGGATAGTGTGCAGCAGTCTGGGTACACAAGAGCGCACATACACCTCCAAGCAGTGGGAGTGGATGGTGTGCACCAGCCTCATTGCGCATTGGATAAACAGAGAATAACACGTGTGCAGTTGTATGTACTCTGCAATTACTAATTCTATACTACCTTTCAGATCACTAAACTTGAGGGCTGCACTATCTCCTGGCACTTGGTTGGAGACACACCGGTGGCACAAAGGTGAGCTGCGAATATTTTCTCCAGTGTCAACACTCCCTCTCCATCTCTCCCTTTCTATCTCTTACACTTTCTCTCTTTCTCTGGCTCTTACTCTCTCTCTCATTCTTTCTTTCTCTCTTCCTCTCTCTCACTCTTTATTTCTCTCTCTTCCTCTCTCTCACGCTGTTTCTCTCATGATCTCACTCTCTTCCTGTCTCTCACACTCTTTCTCTTGTTGTCTTCCTCTCTATCTCACTCTTTCTCTCTTTGTCTGGCTTCCTCTCTCCCACTCTTTCTCTCTACCTCTCTAACTCTTTCTCTCTCTATCTTCTTCTCTCTCACTCTTTCTCTCTCTCTTCCTCTCTCTCACACTGATTCTCTCTTTCTCTCTTCTTTGAATCTCACTCTTTCCCTCTCTTTCTCTGTCTTCCTCTCTCTCAAACTGTTTCTCTCTTCCTTGTAGCTCACACTTTCTCTCTTCCTCTCTCTCACACTTCCTCTCTCTTTCTTCCACTCTCTCACTCTTTCTCTCTCTGTCTACATCTCTTCACACTGTTTCTCTTTCTCTCTTCCGTGTATCTTCCTCTTTCTCTTACTCTATCTCTCTTTCTCTGTCTTCCCCTCTCTCTCACTCTTTCTCTCTTTCTCTGTGTTCCTCTCTCTCACTCTTTCTCTCTTCCTCTCCATCTCTCACTCACTCGCTTATCTTTCTTTTTGTCTTGCAGGCTGTGAATCACAAATGGACCAGCGATGACATGCCACGGATGTACATAGTTTTTTTGTTGTTGTTGTTTTAGTTAAATAAAATGTTCTATATGTAAATTTATACATGACTAAGATTCTTATTAGTCTAACATCACAAGCATCTGTTTATTATTGGTTTGCAGAGGGACACTTCCGGGCCCGAGAAGGTTGTTGGAGGTTTGCTGGTGATGTGGGAAGAGGGTGCGTTACCTGCTAATGTAGGGAGACACAGCGTGAAAGTGGTATCTCTCACAGAAAGAACTCTGGTATGTTTCAGAAATGCCTCGGACAAATGCCAGCTGACGGACTGAATCACAAAATGGCTTTTCAATGCTCATATAGTGTGACTTATGAACAGTTCACACCCAGGCTCGCAGAGGGACAACTGCGGCCCTTCTGCTCGACTCACAGGTGCAGAACTACGAGCCATCCGCTCCCAAAGGAACAGCAGCGTAGTAGATTTCTGAGGTACAGGCACAGCAGTGTACTAGCTCGCAAAGGTAGAGCGCTGCGAACCGACGGACTGGCTTCTAAAGGCATAGCTGTGAAGTGGTGATGTTGGGCACAGGGAGCTTGAAAGGGTTATCTTCCTACTGGTGTCCTGGTGTGGAAGTCATGCTACCTGTTTCTCCTTTATTGTTAATAAATCTGAAACCTTCACCGGTCCAAATCATCATTACAGAGAGCTCCGCTTTATTAAATTGCCTCCGGAACCTTTCTTTTATATTTTCACTCGATGCGAGGCACAAGATGGCTGCTAACACTTCTTAGTTTGAAGTGTTAGCAGCCAATCAGAGGCAAGCTCCTGTTCAGCAGTTAGGCACCGACCAGGTATATGATTTTTTTCCTTTACTATCTCAAAACACTACTGAACGGATTTACATAATTTCTACAAAAGCATACTTTCTGGACCAAGACCTTTCTCCCTGCCAAATTTGGCGCAATTCCATTCAGCAGTTTCATCTGTAGCCTTGTCTACAGTTTCGTATGGAAAATGCATTGAGAAAACACATTTCGGGACCCCCCTTTTTTCTCAACCTCCCCTTGAGCAATCACCCCTTAACTTTCGTCAAACAACGCCAAAGTTATAAGCACTTGGAGGGCTCCAAGAGAGGGTCAGCGCAACATCCCTCCCAACATGAGCGAAGCCCCGGGTCTGCGGGGACTCCAGCGGGCCCCTGCAGAACCAGCGAGCCCTGCTATTTTATTTTTAAAAATTCCCCGAGACCCAGCCCACCCCTTGGTCTCATGAAAATAAAATGCAGGAACCCGCAAAAAGTTATAAGCACTTGGAGGGCTCCAGGAGAGGGGCAGCGCAACACCGCTCCCAACATGAGTAAAGCCCCGGGAATGCGGGGACCCCAGTAAGCCCCAGGACTGCGGGGAACCCAGTGAGCCCTGGGACTGTGGGGACCCCAACGGGCCCCCGCAGCCTCAGCGAGCCCCCGTTAATTTTATTGTTTTATTCCCCCGAGACCTAGCCCACCCCGGGGTCTCATTAAAAAAAATACAGAAACCCGGGACCCCAGCGCGAATTGCGCCGATTTCTTTTTTTAATTTAAATATTTATCTGAGCCCTGGGGATTGTTCTAGGACCCCCTGAGCAGGTTTAGGGGATCATGGTGTTTCTACCCTGCCCCTTCTCTTGTTTTCTACCTTCGTTTCTCTGTTTTCTAGTGACTCACTTCTAACGGCACACAAGCTGGCTGCCAACACTTCCTGGTTTGAAGGATTGCAGCCTTTCAGAGTGAAGCTTGTGCACGGGACTTAGGCTCCGCCCAGTCTTCAAAACTCTTATTTTTCTAATTTCGCAGCAACTACTGAACGGATTTACACAATTTATAAAAAAGGTCCCTTTCTGAACTACGCACTACCTTTTTGCCAAATTTGGGGTAATTCCGTTCAGTAGTTTCAGCTGTAGCCTTGCACAAAGTTTCCTATAGGAAGTAGATTTTTTTACTCTTATTTTTTGAATTTCTCAAAAACTACTGAATGGATTTATACCATTTAAAAAAGTTTGCTTTCTGAACCAAGCTCTACCTTTCTGACAAATTTGGGGTAATTCCCTTCATCAGTTTAGGCTGTAGCTCATCACCGAATGTTCTATGGAAATGAACATGGGGAAAACATATTTTGGGACCCCCTTTTTTCTCAGCACCCCCTTGATGAATCACCCCCAACCTTTCAGGATAGGAGCTGACCTGGATAGACTTTTTTGGGGAGAATTTCCCTAAGATTCGTCAAACAACGCCAAAGTTATTAGCAAATCAAAAAATGCTTTTCCTATGGAAACTAGGTTGTAACTTTAACTACCTAATATATATATATATATATATATATATATTTATATATCTCACCGTATTTCATCCAAACATCCAATCCAGCCGGAAAAAAATAAATAAATAATATATATATATATATATATATACATATATATATATATATATATTCACTGAAAAAACCATAGGTTATAGACCATATATAGTTAGGAATTAGCATTTAAAAAACCTTATTTTACTCACACAAAACCAATGAAATTCCATATATAGTTAGTTGTACTAACTATATATCACGCACCCGCAATCCACTGCTGATGATGTCACATATTACATCATTCATGACATGGTCAGTGACATCACTGATGACATCACTGATGACATCTCAAATGACATCACTGATGACATCACTGATGACATCTCAAATGACATCACTGATGACATCACTGATGACATCTCAAATGACATCACTGATGACATCACTGATGACATCTCAAATGACATCACTGATGACATCACTGATGACATCTCATTTGACATTACTGATCACATCACTGATGACATCACTCATGTGATAATACGATGTACCTCTTCAGACTCTAATATAACCTTAGATACACTCAGTGTAAACAGACACTCACAGACTGTCACTCATCCATGGAGTTACTTACACACCTAGTCAGTCATGCAAAGAATCAATCACACCTCCATTTTCACAACTATACAGTTATACACATCTTACTTATTCAAACATATACTAAAACATATTTACTCACTTATACAATCCTGGATACAAGAGCACAATGATCCATACAGCCACTCACACATTCACTGGCTCTTATGCACAGTTATTTATATATGTCAACTCTCACATGTACTGTATTTTACATATGTACTTACTTTGACATGTAGCACTGAGATATCCATTCACTCACCAATACAGTCATGCACACAGTCAACCGCCCATACAGCTGTTTCCACATGCACTTTTGAACCCATACATCTATGCACAGAGTCATACACCTCCCAGCCACCCACACACACACTCAGTCTCCCATACAAATGCTTGGGCAACCAATCAATAACCCATATAGTTACTCATATAGCTACTGATCAACACATGCAGCAGTTTACAGAACAACAGACATAATGATGCACAAATTAAGACAGTTTAGTCACTAACCCATGCACTCAGTGAGACACATTTAACCACTCACTCATACAGTCAGTCATGCACCTACTAAATCCTTCATCCAGACACTTATACATCCACTCATTCTTAAATATGTAAGACATATTTTAACTTTACAGAAAAATACAGTCACTGGATGATGTCATCAATGATGTCATCAGTGATGTCATTTGAGATGTCATCAGTGATGTCATCAGTGATGTCATTTGAGATGTCATCAGTGATGTCATCAGTGATGTCACTGACCATGTCATGAATGATGTAATATGTGACATCATCAGCAGTGGATTGCGGGTGCGTGATATATAGTTAGTACAACTAACTATATATGGAATTTCATTGGTTTTGTGTGAGTAAAATAAGGTTTTTTAAATGCTAATTCCTAACTATATATGGTCTATAACCTATGGTTTTTTCAGTGAATTTTCAAGGTTTTTTAAATGCTAATTCCTAACTATATATGGTTTATAACCTATGGTTTTTTCAGTGAATTTCAATGGTTTTTTAATAGCAAATATCTATAGCTATAAAATGTATTCTTATTTAAATCCAAAAATATATTTTATATGTTTATTAATAATTTTTTTTAAATATTTTTTTTGTTTCGCTCCCGGTCCGCGAACCGGGAAGCTTCCCGTTAGCTCAATTTGATGCCGCGACCCGGTCCGCGAACCGGTAAAAAATCAACTTAGTGACGGTATCGCGTTGCCGCGTAATGCGTCTTATGACGTACTGCGTTAGCGCACCCGGAAGTGCCCCGGGGCGCGGACCGTGGCGCGAAGCTCAGCGACCCGGAAGCTAACCGGGGCGCGTCGCGAAAGCGCGACGTATCGCGTTGCCGCGTAATGCGTCTTCTGACGTACCGCGTTAGCGCACCCGGAAGTGTCCCGGGGCGCGGACCGGGGCGCGAAGCTTAGCGACCCGGAAGCTAACCGGGGCGCGTTCCGCAGCGCGTAACATGAGCGTGAGAGGTCATGTGACTTGTTAATAAAACTTTTCATTGGTTCATTTCAATTTTGGTTTCATAATGATGTAAGGCTAGGTCAGGTGACCTAAAAATAACACTTTTCATTGGTTGAGAAGTATTGTTTTTCCCAAATGATGAAAACCCCTCCTTCTTTCCTCACTCTGACTTTCATCTTGGTGAGAGAAAGACCCTTTTACTTTATAGAGAAATGGCTTCCATTGTTGCTTCAGCTAGTGTTCCCCCACCACCACCCCCACCTCCTCAAGGGAAGAAAGGACCACCTGCTCAACCAATGTTTGAAGAAGAGGAAGATCAAGAAGAGGAGGAAGAGGAGGAAGAGCCTGAGTTTTTGCCAGAGGAGCCCAGGAGGTACAATAGAAAAGAAAACTACATCTGGCAATTTTTTAAATTTCCAGCAGGGCAAAAAAAAGTCAATGCCAGATATGTGTTTTGCCGTATTTGCAACGATCGACTGTCAAGGGGCACTGACAAGAAATACAGCTTCGGCAATTATACAATGCACAGGCATATGAGTAGGTGGCACCCAAATAATTATAGTGCTGCCCAGCTTCGTGATGAACAGCAAAATCCCCTGGCAATGGTGAGAACATCTGCTGTCAAAGAAGTATCGGGACCAGAGGCGAGGGAGGTGATCCCGAACATTCAAATGGACATGGGGGAAGTAAAGCAAGTGTGCGTGTGGTGCAGCCAAACACTTTGCTACCGAGAAAGTAGCATTACTCTTATAATGAGAGCTATCAAAAATCATGTTTGCCCGAAACGCCCCAAAAAATAAATTCTTCTTTTTTTCGTTGCTCCTGTTGAGCCCTTCTCAATGAATCATTTTTGTTTCCTCCCTCCCCCCCAAAAAACAAAAAAATTACAAAATGTTCAGAAAAAACAAAAAAAATATAAAAAATGTTCAGAAAAATAATTAAAAAAATTTAAAACAACAAAAACCAAAAAAAAAGTTCTTTTCAGAACTACCTCCCCATTATAAAAAAAATTGGTAGAATTTTTGAAACTCTGCCAATCTCTATTTCTTTTAGTTCGCTTCCAGTTCGCACTCCGGTACGCGAACCAGGAGCGAACCAAAAAAATGTTTTAAAAAAAAGAACAGTAAGTATAAGGGAAGGAAACAGACAGTTATGTTAAAAGAAAGACAGCTACAGGGAGTAAAGAAAACATACTGTTACCCGCAATCCACTTCTGATCATGTCACATATTATATCATTCTTGACATGGTCAGTGACATCATCAGCAGTGGATTGCGAGTAACAGTATCTTTTGTTTACTTCCTATAGCTGTCTTTCTTGTAACATAAATGTCTGTTTCCTATCCTTATACTTACTGTTCTTGTTTTAAAAATTTTTTGAGATCATTCAGAAACAGTAACATTAATAGAGACAGAATGAGTGAATAATAATGAAGAAGTATGAGAAGAGAGGGACTGAGAAAAATACTGGAAGGAGTAGAATAATTAAGTAATAGAGAAAGGAATGAGAGAAGTAGCAAACGCAGGAAAGTAAGGATTAAAGAAATGAAGCAGTAGAACTAATAGATGTTAAATGTGATAGATTAAATGATTGATTCAGGATGACGATAAGGTGTGTCCTCTCCAAAATTTTGTTTAAGATGAGGCCTACTTAGGGTTGCATATCAAATTTATGCTTGTTGAAGAATACAGAGGAGATAATACATGTGAAGGCCTACCATTGAAGTAAAACATGTCCACTTCACTCTTGAACAACGGCCAGACCTCTTCTGTGTCCATAGACAGACCTAAAGTTCATCTGCACAATGTCATCCGTAAACTTAGAAAACACAAGTAATGTAATTGAAAAACGTGGAGTTTCTTTTGCTCATTTCAAAATCACATCACCTGTGTTGCCTTTGCTTAGGTATCTCATAGTGCAGATGTAGTTCAGCATATGAAACAGTACGCAGAAGTGCAGCAGTGTATGCATTAATACATGTGAAGGCCTACCAATGAAGTAAGTCATGTCCACTTATTACATCATTCATGACATAGTCAATGACATCATCAGCAGTGGATTGCGGGTTAAAAGAGTAGAAAACATTTACCTTATAATTCTTGTTAACTTTTTCAAATATTTTTTCATACTTTCAATCTGTAAAAGAGAGAAGAAACATTTCAAAAATATTAAAACATGTATTTAAAAATTTGAAAAGACAAGGGAAAAGGTTCAAGAAGAAACAGTTTTTCAAAAACTTTGAGATTTACAGAAGCCTCTGCTGCTATACGTCCCCTACACAATCCTAAAGATATATATTTTAAACAAACAGTATCTTGATGCTGATGAAGTGAGGCCTATTTTGGAACATGGTGCATCTTTTGCACTGCTGATGTCTCACAATAGTGATGCAATAGCAGCGCAAAAAAGATGTAAAGCCATCATAAAATTGTGTCTAACATTTTAAATTATTCTTTCAGGATACAAATAAGATGTGTCCTTTCAAGAGGTTTCTTTAAGGTGAGGCCTATTCAGTTTTCAAAAAAAAACAGTACCCAGAAGTGCAGCACTGTAAGCATTAACTTTGACACTTACAGAAGCCTCAGTTTCTCCATATCTACCTCACATTTCTAAATGTATATCATAAGTACAAAAAGTAGAACATTAATTATACATGTTAAATGGTTTATTTTTGCTGTTCTCAGAATGTATCAAATTTCACTAAAAACAGTGACTTGAAGGTATTCATCATGTAACAGCGGGGAAAAAAAAACACAATCAAAATGATTGTGTTTAAAAAACCCATACAACATCAGAAATCAAAATTCAGAACTCCTTAAAGTTAACTTACTTTCCATGACGTCCAAGGATGTCCTATGAACAGCTTACACTCTTTTGTGCTGTTATTACTTTCAGCCCGCCACTTTCTGAAAGAAAATCTCCATCGTTTTTAAAAACACGTTACATGCTATAAATGACTTCTTGCTCTCTACCACAATTTTCCACAAGGCCAAATCTGGTCAGAGCCATTTATAACTCTTGGATTTCTTGTAAGCCAATCCCGTCATTTGGCATTTCCGCAACTTTCAGAATTAAAATGTTGAAGATCATTTTCACAATCCTGGAATAGTAATATCTTCCCCTTCTTGCTCAGTCATGTTCTACATTTCCTATGACACTGATACTGCTTACTATGAAGCAGACTTACACTACCTCTATGACTACTACAATTATTTAATTCTCTACATCACTTTTAATCACAAAGCAATGTAAAACAGTAGACAGCATTGCAGACTTACATTCCCTCTACTCCATGTTTTGATTGGCTGCTTCAATTAGCTTATAAAAAGAAACAGTTTTTCTGAACTCATTGAAAGTGCACGTATTTCTCCATGACGTCCAGTCCTATGGTTAGAAGTTATGTCTCTGAACTACACTTATCCTCAAGGCCAAATTGTGTAGGAGCCATTAGAACTTCTTGAATTTCCACAGAGCACATCCCGAGATTATTTCCCTAAAATTTTGGTTTTAAAAACACCAGGTAAGAGTTTTTAAGGTCATACGGCAATTTTTTTTTGAAAATTAAAACAGAATCATTGCAGAATGACCAGCCATTTCTAGACTTTAAATAAGCTGTGTAATGTCCTGATGTTATTGAAGGGCCGTCATGATATATAATTGCTGCAGTTACAAAAGTCCTTCCTGATATTGACAACTGCGAAGCTACAAAATTTTTAATTAAAGTTGTCAATTTTGTTCCATCAGGCCTACATCGTTGGAACATTAAAATGACATACTGGCCATATGTTCGTATAAATAATGTGGACATCATTTCAGATTTACATTGGCTACACTCCATGTTGTGATCAGCTGCTTTTACTAGCTTATTAAAGGAGACTGATTTACTGTCTGGCAAAGTTAAATATATAAATCTTTCTGAGTCTACACTAGTAGTACTTGATACCATACAGTTCTCGCAGTCATGCTGCCATTGATAAGAAAGCCCAAACAGCTGATCTACATCTACACCTTCAGCATGTAATACATCAAGCATATACATTAAAAACTCCTGACAATCTTGCTGAATATTTTGAGAGAATTGTGTTTGGCCTGAACATCTGTCTAACAGATTTCGAATTTCAGACACACTTTCTATGTTTCTTCTATCAGTGCTACATTTCTCTAACACAGAATTTAACAAACTGCAAAATCTTTGATCAGAATTGACCACAATCTCTTCTTTTACATTTTTTAGAGAAAACAAAACATTAACCACTACATTAGCATAGCAGTTGACACCAGAACTGTTTTCAAACTGAAAACCAACAACATCTTCAACAGAATCCTTTTTGTTTCTGCTTGTAATTTTAGGTTCATTGACTTTTTGTCTTTTTGCTACAACCTCCCCAGTATTGTTCTCATTTCTTCGTTTCCGGCCTACCACACGTTTCTCAAACAAAGGATACTGAGGCAAATGTGGCGCATACTCTCTTCTTAACCTATTGTATTCCTTAACACAATCTAGATCCGCACAAATGTTTGTGACATCACACTCAATCAAGTACAATCCCGATAAAGTTCTAACTCGTGACAATGCCACATATGCCATACCCTCCTTGAACACAGAACTGCCAATATTCACCAATGCACTGTCTACACTTAAACCTTGCGATTTATGGATTGTCACCGCATATGCCAAGCAAACAGGAAACTGCTTACGGCGAACATATAAGTCTTTTACAAGCAAAAATCTAGCAGAACAACGAGCAATTAGCTGTACTTCCTCAATGCCATCAAATTTAATTTTTAAAAATTCAATTCCATCTCTATTTCTGTATTTCACAAAATCAACAACATTACCCATTGATCCATTTACCAGACCTCTTTCAACATGTAAATTCCTTCTTAAAATTATACGGCAGTTCAAGCACACATTCAGAGTCTTTTCAAAACCTGCAGTTTTAGATATACTCTTCTCTAATGAATCCAATTTTGTTTTCAGATTCTCAGACAAAATAATTGTTGATCCCATATGCTCTACTCTATCAATAGCTTCCAGTTTCACAATCTCTTGCTTTTCTAAATGCAACATTTTGTTGTTAAATTTGGCACATTCTGCAAGAGTTGGCATCAAACATATTCCAGATTTCTTCTCAGTAATTTTCTGAAAAATATTCTCAGGCACAACATCTTGTTCTGGATATAAATTTGACAGTAATCGTGCATGTAAAGCTTCTTTCCCATGCTCGGTCACTTTTCCAATTCTAACATCTTGTAGAATAGTCTTGTAAACTTCATCCTTCGCCTGACGCATATTTTCATGCAGTTCAGCATAATTGAAGTTTAACCATATATTGACGTTGCCAATGCTGCCTAGGCACTTCCTGGTATCTTCATGCGTGAGCATTTTGAACACAGGTTGCCCTTTCACTGGTGTCAGCTGCAGAAGATCTCTGAAAACAATGATGTGTTTGCCACCAAATAACACATCATACTCTGTTTTGAGAACTTCTTGCATCCTCAAATGCACAAAGGCAAGCATGACATTGGAAACCATGCTTACTTCGTCAATGATAAGAAGTTTCATTTTCCTCAAGATTCTTGAAACTTCAAAACAAGCATCTCCAGATAGCTTGTGATATTGTAATTTGTTGTCATGCTCCACTGGCAGCATCAGTAAACGATGTAAAGTAATCCCTTTAATATTATGTGCTGCCAGTCCAGTTGGAGCAGTGACAACACAAGACAGCGATGACTCTGTCCTTTCCTGCAAATAGCATGAAATTGCTTTAATGAGGAAACTTTTTCCAGTTCCCGCTTCTCCACTCACGTACAGTCGGACAGGCTTCAACGACGTACATGAGCACTCTTTCTTATCATGACTTAATCCATGATCAATTTGCATGGTAACTTCGTCATATATTTTCCTCTGCTCAACGTTGAGTTGTCTTTCCAACTCTTCTAAGTTAACCGCATCCACTTGAGCATGTGCCATGGCTCTTTCCACTTCATTCATAGCAGTGGCAGCTTCATTTTCAATAACAGGTCCTCCTAGTGGATCCTGACTCAATGAAGCAGAACTCTGACTGTCCTGAGAACTGTCTCTGGCAATCTCGGCTGCAATCGTTGCTTCCTGCTCAATTTCCGCATTCAACATTTCTACATATTTGGGAAAAGCAGGACATTCTATGGTCTCCTTGGCGGCATTGAAAGAGTCTTCGTAACAGAGGAAATCTCCAAGCAGTTCCTCTTCTGCACGCCAAGGCTTGAAAAGTTGCAAAAGTGCTAAATAGAAAAACTCCTTTTTTTCAGGAGATTCGCCACTCAATTTTCGATGGTTTACCAAGTGGCATTTTCTTTGCTTGACCAGACATCCCTCACTTCCTATTACAGCATACACTCCTTTCTCAGTATCTTCTTTGATGTTCCTCTTGAATATGTAATTTTGCAGAACCTCATACAGACAAACATTCTCGAGGTGAATGCTTCGATTTGGATAATATGTATCCAACATGTTTGTCTTCAAAATGTCGGTACTGTTTGGCTCCTTTTCCGCCAAATACTCAATTTCCCGCACAGGTTTGAGAACTCGATTACGCGTTGCTGCAAGACCAAGACTCGCCCAAACGATACTCCTGGACTTGGCATAGAGACTTGCTGAAGACAACCGGTCAGAACATTCGTACGCTCCGATTTCTCGATGCGACAACATCTTCAGACTGAAACTGTACAACTTCTTGCTGAGGCTCTTTTCATGGGAAATGTCCTCCCACATATCCTTCAATTCTGTCATCTCTTTTTTGGTGATGTAAGACGTCACATACCGAGCCACAGCCATACAGTTATCAGCCACAAACTGTATATCCATGTTAGCATTCCACATGGACAAAATCACCGGGTTGTAGTCGTTGATGTACTTGGACTCTTCGTTCCTCTTCAAATTGTAAGTGTTTTTAGGTGATTTCTTCATGACATTGTGTCGCAGCGAAGACATCAAACTGTTTACTCTTCCTTTAGAAATCACCGGTCGTGGAAAGCCGAAACGACATTTAGTGTAGAACTTGTCCTTGTTTCGGAATTTACGACGGCAGTACTTTCCACATCGATGGCTTTGGAAACGCAGAACTTTTTCTCTTAGGCTTTTCTTCTCCTTTGCGTTTGTAACAGCACACGTAGAATACTGTTGAATGAAACTCATCACCGAGTCTTCTGGATCCGTTCCAAATTTAGGTGCATCCTTGATCCACAGCAACATATGTATATGAGGAGCACCTCTTGCTTGGTACTCCTTTCTCCAGAAGAAATCCAACACCTCTCCAAGAGGTGGATTCTTCTTATTCATGATGAAAGACATCATAGCTTCAAATCTATGATTGAAGTACCTACATACATTGACTGGATCCAAAGAGCACAGTTCTCCGGGTGTCTTGAATTCGATGTTATCTACGTTAGCATTTGCCTCTCGTAGAAATTCAAGTAAGTCTTCCCAGCCATACTCGGCACAGCTCAGAGTAAGGAACCATGTGGGAGTACCTAAGTTCCTCAACATACATTTAAATCACCATGACGACGGTACCAGTACTCATTAGTACCACGCTGACACGCCATGAGATTAATCAGGTGAGAATCCAAAATACTGTCTTGGACATTGACTTTATCCATAAAGTCACTTGCCGAGATGTTTTGCATGTGTATACCACTTTTCAAGATGTGGTTCACTGCATATGACAGTCCAGACAGATCGCTTTCAAACAGGAGATGAAACAAATAAGGAATGCATTGTCGAAACCTAGCATCTCCTGCATACAATCGCAAAGTCCGGTATTCAGAAGCAGGAATTTGATGAGGTCGCTCATCATATCTTCCTCCCTGACCTGTTGGAAAAAGCTGTGGGAAACACCGAGCTTCCAAACTTTCCTCCCAAACACTAATGGGACTCCCTTTGGCTTGTTTCATTTGAAACAACTCAATAGCATTCCCAATGACTTCCTTGGAATGCAAAGGATGAACACTATAATGTTCATATATTTCTTCACTAGTAGAGGGTTCTACTTTCTCAATTTGACCAGCACACAAATCGCTATCCTCTTCCTCACTTACTTCCTCTTCTGCAACATATACATTCTTATAGTATTTATTATTTTTTTTCAAATACAATGTTGCCTTTTTAACTTTCCTAACATCTACTAAATCTTGCCATATTTTCTTATTCTTTGTCGGAACCCCATTAACTAAGATAACCAGAGGTTCCTCTTCCACTTTTTCCACTCCAATTGTGTTAATGTTTTTCTTCAAATCTAGAGGCAAATAAACAACTCTTCCCTTTAATCCTCTCTGTAAATCTGATGGAGGCAATTTCCCTGTCTTTGGCTCCATTCTTACAATAGCCTGAAAGGGATGGATACTTTGAATCAAAATAGATTCATAAGTATTTAAATCCTTCAATTCAGAAGGAATCTCAACCAATTCCAGATTATTATGAACTGCTCTAGCAGGCATCTGGTTTTGATTTAATTTGCAACAACAATAACTACACACACGTTGATCCATTCCCAAATCAAAACAATTTTCTACCATCAAGTATGTTGCGAAATCCTTCCATTCACTATTATTTTCCCTTTCACTTTTTGCATATAAATCCACTAACTTAGTCTGATTCTTATAATAAGTGCGTCGACAACACACACAAGTGAAATTAGGCCTCTCACTTGATTTCACCTCAAACGTCGCAATTTCCCTCTGGAAATTATCTGTACTGGAAACCTGTACACTATCTTCCACATGACCCTCTTCTTCTTGCTCAATTTCAACATTCTCCTCTTTACTTCCAAAGTAACAAAACTCAATTTCTTCACATATATTCTTCACATCTATTTCAGAACCATGCAAAAGAGCAGCGCATAATTGTTTAAGCATAATTGCTGGACTCTTAGCATAATACAACATTCTAACTAATTTCCTCACTTTATTATGATGCACTGCTAGCATCCTGAAATGATGAAAAACACTCTGGCATACTCTCCTGGAAAGACAAGCCAGTGAATGACCATGCAAACCTGTCACTTCTCTTACTCTGCAAGGATCTAATTCTTGCAACAACCTTATTTTCTGCTTCAAACTTTTCTTATTAAATGACCGTACAAAATCACAAAGCAAATTGATGGAATCCTGTCGCACACTGCAAATACTACTACACTTCCAGGTGTACACAGGACCCTTAGCACGTCTTCCTAAAACCTCATTACCTAACACCTCTTCTGCCTCTGTTGTCACAAGTTTTTCTTTTTCAACTGGACAACCATCTTTCACTTCATAAGCACGACCACTGGTGTCAACTGCATGCACCAAATCATTATCCTGGAAATAACTCTCCTCATTAAAAAATGCCTCACAGCTTGAACTATGCATCCATTCTCCAGAAAAAACTTCACAAAAATTACTACGATTAACTATTCTCTTCCATCTACTATTTCTTTTGAAATCATAAATTGCCTTGTTTAGCTTCCTAATTCTATTGATTATCAAAATAAATAACTTACGTTTAATTTCAAATGCCTGATCAATAACTTTCTCAACTTTTTTTTTTCTCTTATAAAAAACCAGTTTCTGTTGACCTTTCTTAATATTTTTTAACAAATTGCCAATTATCCTGTTGCGGAACATTCGTTTACGAATCTCCCTAAACTGTTGTTTCCTTCTACTATCATGCACAGAGTTATCTCTTGCTCTAGCAGTAACATTTTTCATTGGCCTTTCCTTTCCATTTGAATTCCTTCTCGTTTTATGGACTGAAACATTTTCTGTAGTAATATTTTTTTTACTACACATATTTCTTATGAAATATTTTGTGCTCTTACCCGGTGCTTTCTTCGTGACTTGACAAATCTTTTTGTTAGAGGACTGCTGCTTATTTTCTTTCACCTGCTGTCTTTGACGTTTTGCAGCCTTTCTCTGTCTTTCTATTGTTGGCATGGTGAAATCTTGAAATGATCTGCAGTTGAATCTGTGGTAAAATATAATAAAAAATGTTATTAACCATTATTACCAAACAGTAAAACAATAACAGTGATCAAAAACTTAACACACTACTTGACATTTTAAATAGAAGATTTTTTAGTCCTTGCAAATTTACAATACAGAAATAGCAGAAAAGAAATGACATTTATATTTATGTTACCTGTGCTATTTTATATGTGAATCTGATCTAATTTTATGAGCATATTTTAATATTTTATTGAAGACACTACACATAACCTGCTTTTGAAGGTGTCTTTATTTTTAAATTAAACGGTTTACCTTTTTACTTTTTATTAATTATAAATTTTAAAAATAAATGTTTATATTTCCATAGGCTCAAGCAGGTCAGCTTCCCATCCTATGTCATATAATTCGGACAAATCTGCATCCTCATCACGCTCTTCTTCATCCTCAGGATTTAAATCATCCAAGGGATCAACATCCACTGATGTTTCAATTACAAGTTCAATGATGAGGTCAAAATCAACTGATTGCAGATTGTCGCTCATGTTGAGGTTGTCTTTATCTTTAAAGAAAGATAACAACAATGAGATGTTGCAGAGTAAGAGACAAATCTCAGAGATTATAATAGTAAAATTGTTTAACAAGAGTAATATTTTTCAGCTTTTATTTAGCCATGTCCATCAATGCTGAGCAGGTGAAGACTATGTCTAAATTTTCAGTGAACAGGACTCATCTCTTCTTAACCTTGGATAAGCCTCACCGACTCTGTGTGTCCTGCACATACTTAAATGTAAAGGGGCAGATTTATGTTAAATGGCACATCCCCAGGCATGCACCAGTTAACGTGCACCACTACTCTGCCACCCATGGTGTGCCGTATTTACAATCAGATAGGAGAAAGCTTCGTCAAAACCCTGCGCCTGCTTTAAGCAGGCATAGGTCTTGACGCAACATTGTGGAGATGGGGCACCCCTGAGCCTTGCTTGAGCTGCATCGCACTTGCGATACAACTCCAGCAATCACTACCTTTACAGCACAGATACGTCACGCATCTGTGCCATTTTTGCCCCATGATGCCCCGCATTCTAAATGCAGCACACCATGGGTGGCGGAACAGCGGCGCAGGATGACTGACACATCCCTGGTGATGCACCAGTCATCATAAATCTATCCCTAAGCTTCTTATCTTGTTACAGATGAACCGCCATATGTAGCATGAAACTATTTTGCATTTCCTAAATAGCGAATTTTAAGGAATAAATAGCAATTCTTTACCATTCCTAATTTGCAATGAGCAAATTGCTAATTGCAAGTTACCCATTCATTTCCATGGGCTAGGAGGCTCATAGGAATGAAGGTTTAATTTGCGATTAGCAATTTGCTCATCACAAATTAGGAATTTTTCCAAGGGTGCAGGCGTGTCTCAAGAACACCCTGCTGCACCCCTGAAAAAGAAATTTGGGGGCATATGGCACACATACATGCCCTAAGGGCATGTGTTGGCGTCATATGGCACCTTTTGTTTTTTTGAAAAAAAGCTTTTTGAAAAGAATTCACAAATTACCACCAATTTACCACAATAGTTTCCAAATCCTTAATGTCATTTTTTACATATTTTTTGTTTGATACATTGCATTTAAGTAGTCACAAAATTTGCAAATCCTTCAGTGCAATTGCAAAATAAGGAATAGCAAATTTTGCTACTCCTTATTTTGCATCAAACTTGTTTGATACATACCATTTGTCTAATTAACATTCGCAAAGGCCGAAATTCGTAGAATTTTGATCTTTGCGAATGCTAATTAGCTTGATACATATGGCCCCAAGTGAGGCCTGTCTTGCGACATAGTGCATCTTTTGCATCACTGCTGCATCGGTTTCATGTGGTACGTTTTTTTTTACACCATGACATATCTGCCTAAATGCATCAATTTGTAATGTTGTCGCCTCATAGCAAATCTTTTGCACCGCCGCTGCATCATAAAAGTGACGCACAGTGGCGCAAAAGAGGCATACACCTATCATAAATCTGTCTCTACCATTTTAAATGATTAATTCAGGATGACGATAAGGTGTGGCCTATCCAGAGGTTTGTTTAAGGTGAGGCCTACTCAGGATTGCAGATTAAAGTTACGCTTGATGAAGAATACAGAGGACATAATACATGTAAAGCTCTACCAATGAAGTAAGTGATGTCCACTTCATTGCGCCAGTCATCATAAATGTATCCCTAAGCTTCTTATCTTGTTACAGATGAACCACCATATGTACCATCAAACTATTTTGCATTTCCTAAATAGCAAATTTTAAGGAATAAATAGCAATTCTTTACCATTCCTAATTTGCAATGAGCAAATTGCTAATTGCAAATTAGCACCGCCGCTGCATCATAAAAGTGACGCACAAAGGCACAAAAGAGGCATACACCTATCATAAATCTGTCCCTAGCATTTTAAATGATTAATCCAGGATGACGATAAGGTGTGGCCTATCCAGAGGTTTGTTTAAGGTGAGGCCTACTCAGGATTGCAGATTAAAGTTACGCTTGATGAAGAATACAGAGGAGATAATACATGTAAAGGCCTACCAATGAAGTAAGTAATGTCCACTTTATTGCGCCAGTCATCATAAATGTATCCCTAAGCTTCTTATCTTGTTACAGATGAACCACCATATGTACCATCAAACTATTTTGCATTTCCTAAATAGCAAATTTTAAGGAATAAAGAGCAATTCTTTACCATTCCTAATTTGCAATGAGCAAATTGCTAATTGCAAGTTACCCATTCATTTCCATGGGCTAGGAGGCTCATAGGAATGAAGGTTGCAATTTGCGATTAGCAATTAGCTCATCACAAAATAGGAAATTTTTCAAGCGTGCAGGGGTATCTCAAGAACACCCTGCTACACCCCTGAAAAAGAAATTTGGGGGCATATGGCACACATACATGCCCTAAGGACATGTATAGGCGTCATATGGCACCTTTTGTTTTTTGGAAAAAAATGCTTTTGAAAAGAATTCGCAAATTACCACAAACTAGAAGTTGGTGGTAGTTTCCAAATCCTTAATATCATTTTTTACATATTTTTTGTTTGATACATTGCATTTAAGGAATCGCAAAATTTGCAAATCCTTCAGTGCAATCGCAAAATAGGGAATAGCAAATTTTGAATTAAGGACATTTTAAGTAATTTCCACATGTGCAGTGTTTTCAAATTATGATTTGAAAATCGTTTTTGGGGAAAAGTAATGGTTAAAAATTTATGACAAGGACATAATGGTGTATGCTTCTCTATAAGGCATTTCAGTGTCTCTGATGTCATTTTTCCCATATTACATTATAAGACCTTTCCCCATAGAGCACATTCCTTGTAAATATGCTCCCACCTGTGCATGGTGAATTTAGATTTTGACTGTTTGAGTCACATAGCCATGTTAAAAGTCACCCCAAAAAATTGCAAACGCTTTAAAAAAACACATTCATGTGTCTTAAGGACATTTTAAGTCATTTCCCCGTGGACAGTGTTTTGTAAGTGGCACAAAAGAGGCATACACCTATCATAAATCTGTCCCTAGCATTTTAAATGATTAATTCAGGATGACGATAAGGTGTGGCCTATCCAGATGTTTGTTTAAGGTGAGGCCTACTCAGGATTGCAGATTAAAGTTACGCTTGATGAAGAATACAGAGGACATAATACATGTAAAGCTCTACCAATGAAGTAAGTGATGTCCACTTCATTGCGCCAGTCATCATAAATGTATCCCTAAGCTTCTTATCTTGTTAGACATTAACCGCCATATGTATCATATAACTATTTTGCATTTCCAAAATAGCGAATTTTAAGGAATAAATAGCGATTCTTTACCATTCCTAATTTGCGATGAGCAAATTGCTAATTGCAAATTACCCATTCATTTCCATGGAGCAGGAGGCCCATAGGAATGAAGGTGCAATTTGCGATTAGCAATTAGCTCATCGCAAATTAGGAATTTTTCCAAAGGTGCAGGGGTGTCTCAAGAACACCCTGCTGCACCCCTGAAAACGAAATTTGTGGGCATATGGCGCACATAAATTTTAACAACATTCCTTTACCTCAAAAACGATTTTCAATTCATAATTTGAAAACACTGCCCACAGGGAAATTACTTAAAATGTCCTTAAGACACATGAAAGTGTTTTTTTATTGCCTTTCCAGCATGGTTGGGTCACTTTTAACATGGCTATGTAACACAAACATTTAAAATCTAAATTTCCCATGCACAGGTCGGAGCATATTTACAAGCAACTTGCGCCACAGAGAAAGGTCTTACATTAAAATGGGAAAAATAACATCAGGGACAGTCAATTGCCGTATAAAGAAGCATACACCATTATGTCCTTGTCATAAATTTAAAAACAATTCCTTTTCCCCAAAAACGATTTTCAAATCATAATTTCAAAACACTGCACATGGGAAAATTACTTAAAATGTCCTTAAGACACATAAAAGCGTTTTTTGATTGCCTTTGCAGCATGTTTGTATCACTTTTAACATGGCTATGTAACACAAACATTCAAAATCTAAATTTTCCATGCACATGTGGGATCATATTTACAAGCAATTTGCGCCACATAATTCATAATTTTCTCCTTAAAGCACACTATTCTCTATCTAAATTAAAGAAATATTTTCTCACCTTAGCAAATACTTTGAGTTTGAAAACAGTCTCAGAAACACACCAATTTGTCTTCAGCAGAGCAAAAGGTATGCACTCCAGAGTCTGCAGCTATCAAAAGCACAGAAATGCTGTAAATCTTCACACATATCTCTCATGTCACCCAATCAAAACTCTTCCCTCACTTTTTTTCAAATGAAAACCCTTCCCCCCTCTGCCATTTCATGCTTTTTCTGCATGGCAACCACCTCATTGGAAGACTTCTGGTGTTTGCAAGTTCACACAACTTTGTTGCAATTGAACTCTGAACTCTCAGTGCACCTGCATATCCAGTGCATTCTTTCATTTAATGATTTTTTATTGACCATTCAAAATACATCTTTCAAAGAACACATCCGTGCACCCTAACTTTCTGTTTTCAGCAATCAAAATCCACCAATCACTGTTACTGCTTCATGAACACAGAAACTCCACAGTTTTTTTCATTTTAAACTCTCATTTTTTCAACTGCCATTTCATTGCCACACTTCATCTGACTGCAGGAGAACCTTCTCTCACCATGTTTTCTGTCTGGATTGTTGGACATAGTTATATTCACTGGGCTCAAAGGTACGTTGAAAACAGGAATTTACCTAACCTCAATTTACAAGATGTGGAAATTAAGTGGTTTGGCCACAGAGGATTAAAATGTCACCAATTGATACCATTGGTGAAAACCTTTATGCATTTGCCCAAACCTGACCTGTTAATTGTGCACTGTGGAGGTAATGACTTGGGCACTTTGACTGGGGTAGGTCTGGAAATGCTTTTAAAGGACACCTTTGAGCAATTGATGGCACTTTTTCCTCAGACTGCCTTGGTATATTCAAATATATGCCAAAGACAGAAATGGAGGTGGTCAAACCAATTTTGTCCACAAATTGAGAAGTCGAGGAAGCATGTAAACAAATCTGTTTCAGCTTACATGAGAGACCATGGAATGGGCTCCCTGTACAACAATAACTTGCGTTACTACATGCAAGATATCTACAGAGGAGATGGAGTTCACTTCTCAGATGAGGGCAACAGAGTTTTCACTCTGAATTTAAGAATGTGCATTGGTACCTACTTATAAGTACCTAAATGTACCATAAACCCAAAAGCTCTTCTCAGAGCTACCCTACATCTAATCACTCACAATTATTATTTTACTCTAACATTTTTCACTAATTTTCAACAAAGTACGCTCCCCGGGGCGCTACCCGGTACGCGAACCGGGAGCTAACCTCGCGAAATTTTTTTAAAAAATGGGTTTTTTCCGCACATATAAGCCTCCTCAGCCACCCTCACAAAACCTAGGGTGTCAAGATAAGTCTACCGTGCCCCCTTCTACCCATTCTGAACATTATTTGCCCTCCATTTTGTATCTTAATTCGACCGAAACACAAAATGGTGGACTCCCGTAACGCTTAAGGTTCGCGTACCGGGGCGCTCACCGGTTCGCGTACCGGGTCGCTCCCTGGGAAGCGCACCATCAAAAAAGGTGGGAAAGTAGTTCACAGAAAAGCCACTGGAGACAATTTCACCAAATATAGATTAGCTCATACTACATACCAATCCCTACCATTTTCACAAATTTGATTGGAATTCCATTTAGTCATTTAGCCTGTAGACCTCTCTAAATACCCTGAGGTAAATTACTTCACAAAACACATCTGAAGTGTTGGAATTGACAACCAATGAAAATGTTACTTTCATTTTCTACTTTTTTTTCCTGACATTTCATTGGTTATATACCTGAATATATATAAAGGAAGAGAAGAAAACACAGCCATTTTGACTACTACTTCTTGCTGTACATTTCAATAGTATTTTCACTAATTCCTTCAACTTCTTTCTAAAGGTAAGTTTTTATTTTTAAAACTGAAGTATATTGTGCACTATAAGTTAATATGGTAAACTTTTTCTGATAGATATATACTATCCCTCTGTAGTAGTTATAGATTTAGAGAGACTTCTCTGTTATAGTTATGGATGGAGTTAGGCTTCTCTTGTATAATTATGAATTTACTTACGTTAAATCACATACACTTTTTTAAATTCCTACTTCCACTCTGATACTATACACTGCCCAAAGATAAATTCACTGATAAAAAATGCCTATCTAAAATTATTCCCAACATTGCCCTATCTCTACTAATATATATTTTTTTAATCCAAATTTCAGGCAAAATGGAAGGCGAAAACCAAGTTTCTTTTGAAATGGACCTGCAAGAGAGCAGCCAAGAATTGATTGATACAATTGATCAAATTGACATTGAATTTTTCGATGAAACTTGGGACAATGAACTACTGCAATGTGTACAAGCAGTAGATAACCTCCTTGCAAATGAGGACATTTTACACCCTCAGAGACTACAATGTATATTCCATGATAATTATGAAATTTCTGACAATGAAATGTTAGAAAGTTTAATAAATTATGAAACACAATCACAATAAAAAAAAATGCTTAAAAAATAAAGAAAATAAAAAATAATCAACAAAACCAACAATCAATTAACATACTGCATTTGAAAAGTCTCTCATTCTTTTTTCATTGTAGTACGCTGCCCAGAACGCTTCCCGGTTCGCGTACCGGGCGCTACCCACGCAAAAAAAACAAAAAAAAATATATTTTTTTTTGCCCCGCGGGGCCCTTTTAAAGCCTCCACATTAAACCTAGGGGGCCAGGGAGGATCTACTATGCCCCCTTATGGTCATTTCCCCCTTTGTTTTGGCCTCCTCTTGTCTCTCAATCCTACCGAGAGACAAGATGGCGGCCGCTACGGACTGTTTAGAATGTTGACAGACACCGGAGAGCCAATCAGCTTCGCTACGCGAAGTTCCGGTACGCGCCCCGGTCCGCGAACCGGGGCGCGGACCGGAGCGCGCTTACAGATATATATCTTTTTTTAAACGTTAATTTCTCAAAATCCACTGGAGCACATATATTGAAACCTACAAAAGGCACATCGGGCTACCAGTCCCTACAATTTTGCCAAGTTTCGTGCAAATCCATTCAGCCGTTCGGGCTAAAAGTGAGGCCAACCGCCCTATGGAAAACTCAATGTTAAAAACACGTTTTGGGACCCCCCTTTTTTCTCGGCCCCCCCTTGACGAACCCCCCCCAAATTTTCAAGGGCTGCTCAGAAACAAAATGTTCCATTTTCCAGAAAATTTCAGCCAATTCCGTCCACAAACACCAAAGTTATTAGACATAGAATTTTCAAAAATCCCATAGGGAAAAAATCCTAACTATATATACCTACTGGCGACCGCCAGTAGGTAATATATATATATATATATATATATATATATATATATATATTCACTGAAAAAACAGGTTTTAGAGACATTCTAGTTAGGAATTTAGGAATTAGCATTTAAAGAACCATTAGAAAGGTGGCTGTTATAGTTAGTTCAGCTAACTATAACATGCGCCCCTGAAATGCACTGACGTCACATATTACATCATTCATGACATGGTCAGTGACATCACTAATGACATCTCAAATTACATCACTGTTAGCTCAACTAACTATAACAGCCGAATTTCTATCGTTTTGTATGAGTGAAATGTCTATCTAACTTTAACGTCCCTGAAACCTATGTTTTTTTCTGTGAATTTCTAAGGATTTTTAAATGCTAATTCCTTATTATAACGTCTCTAAAACCTATGTTTTTTCTGTGAATTTCAAAGGTTTTTTAAATGCTAATTTCTTACTATAACGTTCCTGAAACCCATGTTTTTTTCAGTGAATTTCAAAAGTTTTTTAAATACTAATATCTTATTATAATGTTCATTAAACCTATCTTTTTTTCTGTGTTTTTTAATTATGATCCCATTTTCAACCTGGTGAATAGTAAACTGCAAATCTCACCACTCTGCCATCGATACCTTCCACCAACAAAATCGCCACAAATTTGAGCCACAACTAACGAATACGCCAGGCCCTAGGTGTGGTTCACTTCTGGGAAGACCAACGAGTCTGCCAGAGCAGCAGCCCTCACCCTGGCACGTAGCTGCCGCCATGACCGTGGGCCTCCTCAACACAGGTCCCCTGCGAACCCAGCGGCACAACGACTTATGTCTGTACCGACTAATGCCTTCATTCTACACTACAAACAGCAGGGTTCATAATTTGAATTCAGCCTTGATTTATTAATTGCACAGAGAATTGTACTCTATGTCCTCGGATTTTGTCAAGAAGTGACAAAAAGCATTCCTCGATGTCTATGCTAACTACTGCCTTCGATCTACACTGCGGACAGGAGGGCTCACAATCCAGAGCCACTGGCGATTGAAGATGACGCAGTCCAGTTCGCAAGATAAGTTGCTCCCAGTGCGGAATGCTGGGACCACGCATCATCGCAGAATACGCACATGCTGTGTGCTTCAGGTGCTATTAACACACTGCACCATAAGTCATCTCCTCGGGCCTTATCAGGGCAAGACATTGAACCCAGTGTGGCCCGCTGGGACAACATATCATCGCAGGGTGTGCACACGCTGAGTGCTCCAGATGCCACTAAATGTGCAGCTCAACTCAATGCCACGTGGCTCTGTGCCCATCTTGACCTCTGCCTACGCCCTACACTGGGGTTACACGGTTCACAATTCAAGATTAGCAGCGACGCAAATTGTGTAAGAGACTATAATGGGTTAAGAAGACCAAATGCTCCCAATCTGTGCAGCTCAAGTCAACGTCACCTGCCTGTGAGCCTTTGCTGACCTCTGCCACCGGACTACACTGTAGAAGACAGGCAACACGTGGTGCCAACTAACCCTGTTCAACGCAAGCCAATCCCACATGTGTAATTGTGTCCTGAGTCCTGAATAACAATGACATTCAACTCCGTGAGACAACAACAGCAGCAGATTCCCTTCAATCAGTGAGGCATATTGTCATATGGCAGGCTAGCGACACGTGCTGCCACTAACTCTGTTCAACACATGCCAATCCCACATGTGTAACTGTGTCCTGAGTCCTCAATTGCAGTGACCCCAAATTCTTTGAAGCAACCATAGCACCAGACTCTCTTCAATCAGTGGGGGATATTTGCATTGGAAGGCCAGCGACACAAGATGCCACTGAACCTGCACTACACAAGCCAGTGGGGCCACCAACGTATGCACATGGCTGTGGGCCCTTCCTCATCGCTACCTCTGGCCTACACTACTGTCAGTAGAGCTTACAATTCAGATGGAGTCCTAATTCCACATGACGCAGTCCAGTAGGCAACACACATTACTCCCAGTGAGGCCGTCCACACCAAGCACCATCACAGGCTCATACAGTCTCAATGCTTCTAGAGTTACTAACCCTATTTAACACAAAGCAATCACACATGTGAAACTGTGTCCTGAGTCCTGAACTGCAGAGATCACAACTTTGTGGCAGGGACCACCGCACCAGGCTTCCTTTAATCTTATTTGTTGTTCTTTTCTTTAAATATTTTTTTTTATATGTAAATCTATACATGACTAAGATTTTTCTTTCTCCAACCGCACAAGGACACTTCCGGGCCCAAGAACTTTGTTGGGGGTATGTTGGTAATGTGGGGAGAGGGAGCGTCAAAGGGGTATCACTCACAGAAATAACTTCGATATCTTTTCACAAATGCCGCTGACAATGCCAGCTAACGGACTGAATCAGAAAATGTTTTTTCAATACTTAAATAGTGTGATTTATCAACAGTTCGGACCCAGGCTTGCAGAGGGACAGCTGCTGCCTGTCCGCTCGATTCCCAGATGCAGAAGAGCCACCCGCTTCATTGTGTCTATCCCTGCCCTGTTCCGTCGTACAGCACGCTACTCTGATTATGTTCCGACATTGGCCCCACATACCTACCTGTCGCAGGCGTACTTGCTGTTGGTGTGCAGGTCAGTGGTCTAGTTCTCAACATCTCACGGCCACTCCCTGAGGGCAGGTTCGCACATACACCACACCCATCCGGCACATGCGGCACAGGCCATGTGATCACGCAAATATAATAGATCGACAACGTCACATCCTTTATTGCCGGTGCTGACTAGCTTGCGAACACTACATGGATCTCCATCATAAAGAGTCTCTGAAAAGTTGCGCAGAAGGTTTGTCGCACCCTCAGCTGTATGGCCATCAGCGGCTTGCCATCCCCTTTGTGCGAACTTCATATGCATATGGTTAGTGCCACCCCAAACTCATGTGGCCATCAGAAGCCTACCACCACGTGACACGAACTTGAGTTCCACAGGCTTAGAGGCACCAAACTTGAGGTGGTCTCCGTCATTGATGACTCAGGGCTCAGCGACATGTCTCACAACTGCCGGGCCGCGGAGAAGCTGAAGTGGTCTCCACCATTCAGGACTCAGCGACATCTGTCATATCCACGGAACAGCTAATGTGGTCTCCACCATTCAGGTTGTGGAAAAGTAAATTTTGCCATGTTCTGTGTCCCTACGAGTCCTCCATCATATGTTATCTGTGCATGATTAATATGCATATGTTATTCCCCATGTTCAATTAAAGACGCAATTATAGTTGTGTCCACCTTTAGTATGTCAGTTTCCAGTTCTCGTGAATACTACGAATATCAGGCCTATGTAAAGCTACGTTGCCACGTTTCTCAGTGTGCACGTTATTCCATTGTAAAGTCCCCGTTTCTAGGCCTCAAAAGGGCCCGGACACCAGTTTTCAGCTCCTGTCTCCTGAGCCCTCGCTGAGGAGCGATACAGCCCCCACCTGTATCCTCGACCCTTCACTTACTTCCTGCCTCGCAGTGCCCGGCTCAGCTTGGCTCTGCCTCTGAGTCTGCCAAGAGTATGTTATGATTCTAGCTATCAGTCCAGCCCTCCTTCTCTGCATTCCTAAAGCTACTGAATCGCATCAATAGTTTCCGTCATTGTCTAGCCTTCACGTCTCCACGTTAGAGAAATACTGTATTAATGATCATTTAATATTCTTCATCACGCACTACATGTAGAATAATGCATGCTCCAGTCTTAGAGTCTGTTCGCCTTTACCCCGATAACTTTTGGATTCCATCAACATGTTCTCTAAACATCAGATACTAGATACTGCTTAGGTACATGTCGCCCTGACTCTCCAGACTTCAGTCTCTGCTCCTAGCACAGAGTTCGTAGCCCCCAGCTTCTCCTAGTGACACGTCATTGCCAGTGTGCGCGCACCATTAGGTTAGAGGTCCCGGCTCCTTAGGTAGCCCCCTCCATGTTTCCGCCCCATTTATGACATAATCTGTTACGTTTGCATCACATGTCTATGTATACGCCCTGTTACACCTCTTTTCACCCTTATCTTTCGCGACTGCTACGCGTCACGGCTATTGCTCCTCCCACTGCTACGCCTATTGCGATGTAATGCTATGTGTTTGCGTTATGTATATATGCTCATGTACTGTTATTAAAAAGTTATCCTTCCTAGCGCGCTCATCCCAGATCCAGCCCCAGCAGCTGCTGGGCCCTGCCATCCTATTCCTATGCAGGTTGTCCTGTTCCTGTCCTTTATGCTGTAATAAACCTGCAAAACTCCTACTACCTCGAATCTTGACTCTTATTTATTGAGCTACCTGTTATTCATTTATTCATTCAAAAATAGATCCGGTATTATTTATTTATATACCACATAATGGCGCCCGAATAGGGACTTGCCCTTTCCCCACGCGCCGGTGAAGCCACGCCGGCCCCCTGACCCTCTGCAGCTGTGATGGAACCATACCGTGCACGTGCAGATATTTCTGCTTCAAGTATCCCTCAGGCCCACGGAGGAGACGGAGGAGGCGGTCCAACATCCAGACGAGGCGGTGGAGGAACGCGGCGAGTCCCGACCAGAGCCCAAGCCGAGAGTCCAAGGTCCGAGGTATCCGGAGGCCCACCCGTAACAGAAGTCCGAAGTTCGTCCGTCCGACGTCGAAGCAGTCCAGTCCAGTCCGAGGCCTTCCGTTCTTGCTGCCCGGTGAGTACCGTTACTGGGGTAGTATCTAGACAGGGTCAATTTAATTGACTCTGGTCCGTGGGTTGGTGGTACACAGTCCCACAAACGAAGTGTCCACTCCGGTGGATACGGGTCCTGACGTGTCTCTGTATGAGACCGGTAAGTTTCGTACTGTTTCAGCAGTGCATCTAGTTTCTGTTCTAGTCAGTTCTGTTCTCGAGAAAATTCATGTATTCTGTTTTCCGTATTCCAGGTAGTATTCTGTTCGAACTGTTATTTTAAATGTTCTTCATGTATCTTGATGTCGTGGAATGAGTGTGAAGTAGTTATCGTGTTTATTGTATCGTATTGTGTCCAGATTATAGTTCAGTCATGCCGCTCTTTTCAAAACTGCGTCAGTTGAGAACTAGAAAAGGTCTGCTAGAAGCAGCAGTTCCTGTCCCGCCTAGGGACAGTTCAGGTCATTTTATGTATCAGAAGCATGGCATAAGCGCCATATTGTATCTAGATTTATGGGTAGAGTATACCAAACAGTTAGAGGAAAAGTATAGATGGCCTGTATCAGGCACATGGGATGCCGAGTGCATCATGAGAGTAGAAGAAGCATTATGGAAAAAGAAAGCCAGACAGTCACAGAAAGATGCCATCGAGTTATGGCGCAAAGAATCTCATAAAAGAACCGAAAAAGAAATCAGAAAGTCAGAATTAAGTAGAGAATCCTTGGAACGAGCCCAAGAAAGGGAATTAATCGAGATTGGTGAACGAGTTAAAACCGAACAGTCAGACAGACAGAGGCATGCTCTTATTAAGGGTATGTATCCTCTTCTTGCCGAGGGCCTGCCAAAAGCGACCCCAGAGGCATCCAGTAATTTCCCGCCACCATTAGTTCCGACCAAGCTACGTCACAAACCGACCGCAGCGGATATTTTTATTGCGTCCTATTTGGACGACACAGTCCCAGAATATGCCAATCCTGTTCGCGCTCCGCCAGTCCCTGTAAATCAGGCACTTCCCGCTCCTCCAGACACCGGAGTACCTGTTACGGTACCCCCGGTCCAGCCCGCCATACAAGTCCAGCCTGCATTTCCATTTCCCACTCTGCCAGGACGAAGAGCATCAGTCGATGATTCTAGTTTAGGGGCCGCAGGAGGAGGTCCTCCTCAGACCCCGCCGCCACATAAACGTTTAACGTCAGCCGAATTACATGCACAAGCGTCACAGCGTACGCCCAGACATCAGTCTGTAGCAGAAATAAGAAAAGCCCTTAATGAATGCGGCTATGATCCAGTCCCAGGCGAGGATAATATGGTTTTATATTCATTACGTGTAAGAAAGGTGACCGAGTATCTAGTCACCCTACCGAATATGAAAGAAGATCTAGACAGAATATATCGTTTCATCCGTACAGGGGATGATCCAGAAAGCATTGGCGAAGTCATGTCTCAAAGGAAAGCCGAGATCCAGCTCATGATACTAAAGTTTTTGATTAATTGTTTAATAAGAGAACAAGATTACCCGTCCAAAGATCAAGCCGAAATGAGAACCCTGACAAAGTGGAGTGATAATATAGCCGAGGGTAAGCACAGGACCATCAGTGCTATGGAAAGTATGTACAAGAAAATCCGTAAAGAAATAATAAGGTTACACGATCAACGTAAAGCAGCACAAGTAAGCGAGAAAGAAAATGACTCTTCTACAGAAGAGGTAGAGGACGAGAATCCCGACAGAATAGCGTATGTAGGAAAATCTAGATTTCCAGATCGCCATTTACGCCTAGAACACAAGTCAATTTTTCATCATTCAGCACCAGAACAAGGTTCTCTAGAACAAGTGTTTCAAGCTACCGATCACATTCTGAAATCACGAATCGGTTATAGCGAGTTAAGTACCATGCATGAACAAGAACTAGTCCGATCAGCAGTCCGATGGACTACTGATTCTACCACTTTTCCAGACGAAATAGTGGCACAAATGTTTCTGAAAATGCCCCCAGCCGAGCAACGACTGGCGGGTATGTATATGATTCAGCACCTCATTACATTGTATGAGGGTCAGCACTCTGATCCAGGTCCGTTACATGATATCCTGAACGAGTTACTCCAGTATAGATGGAAAGGTTTAGGTACCGATTTAATTAGTGTCATTCTAGAACAGCGTCACAAATATAGAACGTTTTTGAACCCGCATTTTGTTCATGTCTCACCCCCAGAAAGTAAACCATTTTACATGGAGAGACAGAATCCGTTACGAGAAGTCCACCCAGTTAGAGGAACGGGTGGCGAACTAGAACGAGTGTTTGTTTACACCCCGATCACAAAGATGGAACTCTTAGAGATGAAAAAATTAATCCCCTGTCATGATAAAGATCCAGCAGGGTTCCATCGAGAATTAAAAGACATGCTCCGTATGGGAGAATACACGTATCCAGATATAATTAAAATGTTAAAGGTTCTGCTGCCCGCAGGGGTGTATGAAAAGCTCAAGGAAAAAGAATGGGAGGTGGGAGAGAAAAAGATCGATTGGGCAGTTCTAGAAGCTGAAGATAAGGCACGAGTACCAGGTACCGGTCTTGGAGCGAAATGTAAAGAATTACCTGAATTATTGATTCAAGTTTTACCCAGATTGTTAGCAACGAAAAAGGAAGACTGGGATGCAATCTCAGCCTGTAAACAGAAACAAGACGAAGACATTAGTGATTTTTATTCTAGATTTGAGAAATGTTTTAGCATCAATAGTGGCCTCAAGACAAGTAGTGAGTCATACCCTCATCTTTTTGTTACTAAATTAGTCGAGAATTCAAGTCAACAAATTAAGAATCGAGTTTTGAAAGTCGAAAGTACCTGGCAAGCTAATACCCCGTCCCAGATGTTACAGATGCTCCAATACCACCAGAATAGAATTAGAGAAGAGCAAGAACACGAGAGAAAACGTATGAAAGACACGAAAATGAAAGTACTAGTTGCACAATCTGTTCCTCAAGACAGTCAGAAGAGGGGTCCGAATCAAGCCAGTCATCCTGCAGCTCCCGTTAAAGGGAACTGCAATTATTGTAAACAGCCAGGTCATTTTATAAACGAGTGTGCAGTTCTGAAACACAACATAGCTACTGGTAAGACTAAAGAAAGACCACGTCCGCCTAGACAAGAACAAGTTTCACAGATTCCTCAGCCACAGAATGCACCACAGACAGTTACAGCACCGCAGCCCATCGCTGCAACACAGCATGTTACACAGCAGATGTACCAGTATGCACAGTCTGAGTATCCAGAGTATCAGCCATATTCATGAAACAGCCTAGAGAGGGAGGTAGGCTTGCCTCTCATCGAGATACCTGTAGATCAAGAAGGTCCCTATGTTCACAGTCAAGTACTAGGGAAAGATAGAAAGTTTCTGATTGATACAGGGGCAAGTAGGACCACTATAAATCACGCCGAAGTTCCAGGGGCTCCGCTCTCAGGCTCAAGAAATGTTTCCCTTGGATTTTCAGGAAAACCCATTGTAAATGAAATATCAAAGCCAGTTACTCTAGAAGTAGGTCCATTGTCCCGTACTACTGACCTGTTACTTACTAAGTCATGTCCAGAGAATCTATTAGGTATTAAAACACTGAAAGAGTTAGGTGCAGTTATATGCTGTTCCCCAGAGGGAATACGATTGTTCCTGCGTGACTTTAAGGGTCACTATGTATTACGAGATTTTGATCCCAGATTGTCCAATGTCCCGCAGCATCTATGGGCGCAAGGTCCAACTGATGTTGGTTATATGCAAATCACACCCCATCGTGTGACTCTCAAGCCAGGTGTAGTGTTACCACGAATCAGACAGTACAGATTGCCACCTGAGGCTGTAGCAGCCTTATCCAAAATTATTGACGAGCTCATGGCTCAAGGAGTAGTTGTAGAAACTGACTCCAATGTATGCAATTCTCCGATCATTCCTGTTATGAAACGTACTGATCCAAATGCACCTCCAGTATATCGATTAGTGATTGATCTCCGAGAGCTTAATAAATGTATTATTCCCCAGTATCCAGTTGTCCCAGATATCTCTTCCCTATTGACAGCCATTGATTCCGAAGCTTCATTTTTCACAGTCATAGACCTCAAGAACGCATTCTTCAGTGTCCCCATTCATCCAGACAGCCAGTTTCTTTTCGGATTCTGTTTAAATGGAAGGAGCTATATGTTCACACGAGCTCCTCAAGGTTTCACAGAAAGTCCTAGTATTTACAGTCAAGCACTTAAGAGGCAACTAGACAACATTCATATGCCAACTGACACTGCCCTGCTCCAGTATGTCGATGACCTCCTGATCACAGCCCGTTCTGAACGTGCTTGCGAGCGAGCATCACTCACAGTTCTGTATTTCCTAGCCGAGATGGGACACAAGGTGTCCCCTTCTAAGCTTCAATTCTGTGTCCAGCAAGTGGTCTACTTAGGACACTTACTGTCCAAGAGGGGTAGGCAGTTGACACCTGACCGTATCCAGTTAATAGCGAGTCTTCCTCAACCCAAGACCCAGAAGGAGGTACGTGCTTTTATTGGCCTTACTTCTTACTGCCGACAATGGATTCCTCAGTATGCATTTCTAGCCAAACCACTGATACAGTTAACGACACAGGAGACAGCCGCATCGACTGTCCTCCCTTGGTCATCTGAACATACACTCAGTTTCAATGAGTTAAAGAAAGCCCTATGTCAAGCTCCAGTTCTAGCTACACCGAACTACAGTAAGCCTTTTACACTTTTCGTCACAGAACGTGAAGGTACAGCATTATCTGTTCTCACACAAGATCAAGCAGGACAGTACAAGCCTTGTGCTTATTTTTCGAGCACATTAGATCCTGTAGCCCAGGCTCTGCCTGCGTGCCTCAAGTCAGTTGCAGCCACAGCACTAGCTATCAGACAAAGTGATTCCATAGTATTAGGACACTCCCTGACAGTACAAGTTCCACACTCTGTGGAAGTTCTTTTAAACCGAACACAGACTCAGCACTTGACAATTGCACGTTTAACAGGTTATGAATTGACACTGTTCCAGCCACACATAGAAATCAGACGCTGCAACATCCTGAACCCTGCTACACTGTTACCATCAGTTACTTTAAGTCCGGACACACACGACTGTGTGGAAGTAGTCAATATTACGACAAAGCCAAGACAAGATCTGACAGATATTCCGTTACCAGATCCTGACCTAACACTTTATGTGGATGGTTCATGTATGAGAACAAATACAGGAGAACTAGTCGCCGCGTATGCAGTGACTACCGACACCGAAGTTATTGAAACACACCGTATTGACACTCTGTCCGCTCAAGCAGCAGAGCTAGTTGCTCTGACACAAGCCTGCATACACGCCAAGAACTTGAAAGTTAATATTTACACCGATTCGCGCTACGCATTTGGAGTCGTACACGACTTTGGAGTGCTCTGGCAGGAGAGAGGTTTCATGACTTCTCATGGAACCAAGATTCAGCATGGTCTCCTTATTCAAGCTCTGTTAGATGCAATACATTTACCGACATCCATTGCTATCATGAAATGCAAAGCACACACGAAAGTTACTGACATTATTTCCCAGGGTAACGATCTAGCAGATCGCACAGCCAAGCTTACAGCACAGACTCCAGACATTCCAGTTAACATGACACACACTCCAGATCCGACTACATGTATGACAGTTAAGGACCCGACTCAAGATGTCATAGATATCCAGTTACATGCTACTCCCGAAGAAATCAAGAAATGGTCCGAACAAGGAGGGGTCCAGACAGATCAGGGATGGTTAACGACGGGAAAAGCCACTTGGTTTCTCCCCGACTCTATGGTTCAAGTCATTATCAATACCGCACATAGTCCAGCACATTTAGGAGAAAAAGCTATGTTAGACAGTATCCAGAATATTTGGTTCAACAAGCATTTACGAGCTGCAGCCAAGCAGAAAGTCCGTACCTGTATGATATGTTGTCAGTTTCATCCAGGTAAAAGTGTCCCGGTGGAACAAGGTGGATTCCAGCCCCCTGACCACCCTTTTGAAGTCCTCCAGATGGATTATATTCAGATGGAGCGATGTCGAGGTTTCAAGTATGTCCTTGTAGTTGTATGCGCTTTGTCCAGGTGGACAGAAGCATATCCAGTCCCAGATTACACAGCCGCGACCACTGCCAAGCAGTTGGTTCGTGAGTTCTTCCCCCGTTATGGACTCCCTAGGGTCGTATATTCTGATAACGGCCAGCCATTCTCCTCAGAGTTAATGAAACATGTTTCCCTTTTGTTAGGGTACCAGTGGAAGTTCCATTGTGTACGCCATCCTGAAGCAGCCGGTCTCGTAGAGAGACATAACCAGACTTTGAAAATCCGTATCGCAAAAGTTTGTCAAGAGAAAGGTGTAGACTGGCTAGTAGCTCTGCCAGTTGCTCTATTTTATATGCGCATGGTCGCACATTCCAGATCAGGTCTGTCCCCGTATGAGGTCGTATTCGGCCGCCCCCCTAACATGTGGGGTACACCCAGACCCCGAAGTATTACCGATGTTTCAAGTAATATGCTGACAGATTACCTAGCTTCCTTGATGTCTGCCCTCAACTCTTGTCGTTCACAGGTTGCCGCCGCATTTCCAGACAATACCGAGGTGGCACCGCATGAAATCGTTCCAGGATCCATGGTCCTTGTCCGGAATTTCGACCGCTCAAGTCCGCTGGAGCCTCGCTGGAAGGAGCCCCGACAGGTCCTCCTCGCCACCCGTACAGCCGTGAAGTTGGAGGGACGCAAAGGCTGGGTGCACCTTTCACATATAAAGAAGTTTTATGGACTGAAACCAGTCTCAAAGAACATTTCCCAGGATTCAAAGGATTACCAAAGTACTATTCTTAAGGACTGTCCCGCAAAGAACAATGATACTGCACCCTCCCCGTTAGAGAAAACTCCGCAACAGGAGTATAAGTTGAAACTCCGGTCTAGTAAAATAAGTCAGCCAGTTTGATTGTCTAAGTCCTCCCCTAGGTGAAACGGTTAGACTGTTTCTGACATGTATAAAATAGACCCCCATAGTGAGAGAGTTAGTCAAAATTTACTAACATTTAGGAGAAAAAGCTATGTTAGACAGTATCCAGAATATTTGGTTCAACAAGCATTTACGAGCTGCAGCCAAGCAGAAAGTCGGTATCTGTATGATATGTTGTCAGTTTAATCCAGGTAAAAGTGTCCCGGTGGAACAAGGTGGATTCCAGCCCCCTGACCACCCTTTTGAAGTCCTCCAGATGGATTAAATTCAGATGGAGCGATGTCGAGGTTTCAAGTATGTCCTTGTAGTTGTATGCGCTTTGTCCAGGTGGACAGAAGCATATCCAGTCCCAGATTACACAGCCGCGACCACTGCCAAGCAGTTGGTTCGTGAGTTCTTCCCCCGTTATGGACTCCCTAGGGTCGTATATTCTGATAACGGCCAGCCATTCTCCTCAGAGTTAATGAAACATGTTTCCCTTTTGTTAGGGTACCAGTGGAAGTTCCATTGTGTACGCCATCCTGAAGCAGCCGGTCTCGTAGAGAGACATAACCAGACTTTGAAAATCCGTATCGCAAAAGTTTGTCAAGAGAAAGGTGTAGACTGGCTAGTAGCTCTGCCAGTTGCTCTATTTTATATGCGCATGGTCGCACATTCCAGATCAGGTCTGTCCCCGTATGAGGTCGTATTCGGCCGCCCCCCTAACATGTGGGGTACACCCAGACCCCGAAGTATTACCGATGTTTCAAGTAATATGCTGACAGATTACCTAGCTTCCTTGATGTCTGCCCTCAACTCTTGTCGTTCACAGGTTGCCGCCGCATTTCCAGACAATACCGAGGTGGCACCGCATGAAATCGTTCCAGGATCCATGGTCCTTGTCCGGAATTTCGACCGCTCAAGTCCGCTGGAGCCTCGCTGGAAGGAGCCCCGACAGGTCCTCCTCGCCACCCGTACAGCCGTGAAGTTGGAGGGACGCAAAGGCTGGGTGCACCTTTCACATATAAAGAAGTTTTATGGACTGAAACCAGTCTCAAAGAACATTTCCCAGGATTCAAAGGATTACCAAAGTACTATTCTTAAGGACTGTCCCGCAAAGAACAATGATACTGCACCCTCCCCGTTAGAGAAAACTCCGCAACAGGAGTATAAGTTGAAACTCCGGTCTAGTAAAATAAGTCAGCCAGTTTGATTGTCTAAGTCCTCCCCTAGGTGAAACGGTTAGACTGTTTCTGACATGTATAAAATAGACCCCCATAGTGAGAGAGTTAGTCAAAACTCAATCCGATGTATCGTTTTTCTAAGTTTCATATTATTTCTCAGTATTATGATTTCCTGCACCAGTTATGCGTTTTACCTGTATTTTTCAGTTTCTCATGTAAATAAGTCTGCTAATGCTACAGTAGAACACACGTTTAGTGATCTGCCTCCTCATGAACTCTCTTACCGCCTCGCTATGCGAAATAATTTTTTCATCCGCATGTTACATTATTCACACCAGACCAGCAATGCCACAAATTGTTGGGTGTGTGGTCGACTCCCCCCTTTCCAGACACCGAAGGGAGTTCTGCCGCTCTTTCCTTATCCTTTTTCACATAATGGTTCGTGTGGAGCATGGTCCACGTTAACGTCATCCTCAACAGATATGTCTTTTCTTAACAGTACATGTTTTCCAGACAAGCAAGGTCTCCCCCACAGAACCGGGTTAGATCTAGAAAATGAAGTGTATAATTTAGGTAATTATTCTTCGAATTTCATGGTCCTGAATGTTCAGTCTGATTCCACTCCAGACTTACCTGCAATTTCAGTACTACCAGTCAAAGGCGAATTATGTGTCCGAAATAATGGTTCTACACACGTAGGACATAGTGATTGTACTACTATTGTCAAGTATAGTGACAGTGGGAAATCTATTTTCAAAGCTTCACGTCATTCTTATTTTATTTGTGGTCAGACCGCATATGTTCGTCTGCCCCTCGATTGGGAGGGAACCTGTTACATTGCCTTCCTACTGCCACCAGTTTTCCTAGCCCCACCTGATTATCATAGAAACACACATCTAGTACACATTAGACATAGAAGGGAGATCGAGTCCCCAATTGTCGATTATACTGAAACTGCCCTAGAACAGTATACAGATTTCAACAGAGGTTTCTTTTTCTTTATAGGACCTATCCAGAATAGTAAGTTAATCCGTAGGTTAACAAGAACCCTTGAAGTAGTAGTCAATGAGACTGCCTCTGCCCTAGGTAACTTAACTGAAGAGCAATCTGCTATGAGATTTGTCGTTTTACAGAATCGTCTCGTCCTTGACGTCATATTGGCCGATAGGGGCGGGGCCTGTAGAGTCATCGGATCTAGTTGCTGCATTTTCATTCCAAATAACGCGCCGTCTGTTTATTCAGCTATAACCAGACTCCATAAAATTGCCCATCTATTACACCAAAATCCAGGCACCTGGACATGGTCCGGTTGGTTCTGGAATATAATTTCCGCTTGGGGATGGAAAGTCTTGTCTTTTCTAGGTATTGCAGTAGCGATCATATTTAGCTGCTGCCTCTGTATACAATGTGGCCCTGCGATTTGCGGCATTTGTGCTACATCTTGTATTCCTAGTCCCAAGCCCCGTTCTAAAACACGTTCCCAGAAAATTCGTGACGAGCAAATGATACTGTATGAAATGATAGATGGTATCATGAATATTGATGTTTCCTGAAGGAAACGTAGTGACAAGGAGGGAATGTGGAAAAGTAAATTTTGCCATGTTCTGTGTCCCTACGAGTCCTCCATCATATGTTATCTGTGCATGATTAATATGCATATGTTATTCCCCATGTTCAATTAAAGACGCAATTATAGTTGTGTCCACCTTTAGTATGTCAGTTTCCAGTTCTCGTGAATACTACGAATATCAGGCCTATGTAAAGCTACGTTGCCACGTTTCTCAGTGTGCACGTTATTCCATTGTAAAGTCCCCGTTTCTAGGCCTCAAAAGGGCCCGGACACCAGTTTTCAGCTCCTGTCTCCTGAGCCCTCGCTGAGGAGCGATACAGCCCCCACCTGTATCCTCGACCCTTCACTTACTTCCTGCCTCGCAGTGCCCGGCTCAGCTTGGCTCTGCCTCTGAGTCTGCCAAGAGTATGTTATGATTCTAGCTATCAGTCCAGCCCTCCTTCTCTGCATTCCTAAAGCTACTGAATCGCATCAATAGTTTCCGTCATTGTCTAGCCTTCACGTCTCCACGTTAGAGAAATACTGTATTAATGATCATTTAATATTCTTCATCACGCACTACATGTAGAATAATGCATGCTCCAGTCTTAGAGTCTGTTCGCCTTTACCCCGATAACTTTTGGATTCCATCAACATGTTCTCTAAACATCAGATACTAGATACTGCTTAGGTACATGTCGCCCTGACTCTCCAGACTTCAGTCTCTGCTCCTAGCACAGAGTTCGTAGCCCCCAGCTTCTCCTAGTAACACGTCATTGCCAGTTTGCGCGCACCATTAGGTTAGAGGTCCCGGCTCCTTAGGTAGCCCCCTCCATGTTTCCGCCCCATTTATGACATAATCTGTTACGTTTGCATCACATGTCTATGTATACGCCCTGTTACACCTCTTTTCACCCTTATCTTTCGCGACTGCTACGCGTCACGCCTATTGCTCCTCCCACTGCTACGCCTATTGCGATGTAATGCTATGTGTTTGCGTTATGTATATATGCTCATGTACTGTTATTAAAAAGTTATCCTTCCTAGCGCGCTCATCCCAGATCCAGCCCCAGCAGCTGCTGGGCCCTGCCATCCTATTCCTATGCAGGTTGTCCTGTTCCTGTCCTTTATGCTGTAATAAACCTGCAAAACTCCTACTACCTCGAATCTTGACTCTTATTTATTGAGCTACCTGTTATTCATTTATTCATTCAAAAATAGATCCGGTATTATTTATTTATATACCACAAGGTCTCAGCGACATCTAAAAGACCTGCACAGGATCTCATGTGGTCTCCGCCATTCAGGTCTCAGGACTCAGCAACATATCTGAGATTGGCGAGTATCTGATGTGGTCTCCGCCATTCATGACTCACATCTGCTGGGCCGCGGAGAAGCTGAAGTGGTCTCCACCATTCAGGACTCACCAACATCTGTCACATCCGCGGAACAGCTAATGTGGTCTCCGCCATTCAGGACTCAGCGACATCTATAAGACCCGCACAGAATTCCATGTGGCCTCTGCCATTCAGGTCTCAGGACTCAGCAAAACATCTGAGATCGGCGGGGTTTTGACGGGCAATAGGAGCACGCCAACTGCTGCGAACTCCGCTGGCACCAGGTAATTATTTGCTCATGGATGTGCAGAGGCAACAGTCTCTCTCTGTCTCTCTCTCTCTCTCTCTCTCTTCCCTCTCTTCTCTCTCTCTCTCTTCCTTACTCTTTTCATTCCTTTCCTTCTATCTCTCCCTCCCTTCTCCCTTTCTCACTCCCTCTCTTTTTGTCTCTGGCTTGTTTTTCCTTCTCTGTTTCTCTCTCTCAGTCCTTTGATATGCGCATTACACACAGCCTTATTTTGTGCGTTATTTTTCAGGCTCTGTCATCGACATCCATGGTCCCCACAGAAGTCTTCCACCTTGTTTTTTCCTATTATGTTTGTTAAATTTTCTTTATTGGTTTATTTTTTATGTATATAAAATACTAAAAAAATAAAATGTAAAAATAGTTTATAGTTTATAAAAAAATTAAGTTTTACAAAAAAAATTATTAACCTTTTTAGTTGTTTTCTATACTGCTGTGTGACTCTTTCTTGTTCTTATTACTACTATTTTCTGGTATCCACCATGGTGTTAAATTTTGGACCACTTATCGTGGGAATACTGGTGATCTCTGCAGTTTGCACCAACTTCTGAATACTGTGTTAGATTTATCTCAACTTTAGTTGCGTTAAAGTGTTGATAATGAAATGCAGAGTAGCCGTGCCCGTGCAAAAAGACACAAGGTGCACCTTTGCGATTTATTCTAAATACTTAAATCCTGTTTTGAATGGCACTGAGGTAGTACCTGCACTTACAGTGGACACACAAAATCAATGAAGAAATCTCATTGTATTATATTGGTTAGGAATAGTGTGTCAGGTGCTGGATCTTGACGGGATACACTGCCCAGTTCGTATATTATTCTGCACACGAGAAAATGACATCACAACTTTCACAACTGCAATGCGAAATTAAATCCGGCGATAACCCACGCTACCACCAGGAATTTTACACCTGCTTTCTCCTGGTGTTAAGCAGGACGACTACATGCAGCATAAAAGGAAACACAGCCAAGAGCCACACCAGAACACCTACAGGTGCCACAGAGTCAATGAGCATGATACAGGGATACCCATAAGGGCCACAAGATTCATCGCAACAACCCCAGGACCACCAACGCCCCACAAACCCGCATCTGAGCAAGTGTGTCCGTGTGGTCATTGTGTTAGCATGATAGGCACGGGCCTGCAACATCACAGTTTGCTGTCTTCAGCAGACGTTACCAAGTCACCTCAGCGTTGGCAGTGACCCTGGACATGTAGCTACGCACGCATGCTCCTGCAAGCACAACACACATGTGCTGGTCCGGCATACACAGGTCAGCGCAGTGGTGTGCCTATCTGACAAGGGATACGGGCTGTCTCGGACATGTCTTTGTGCAGGAAGTACGTTAAGTGTGTCTCTGTGTTCTGGTGTGGTCTGCCACAAGGGCCGCAGCAGTAGATGTAGTAAAGTGGCATGTACCACCTCCAAACGGCACTGTCATGGTGTAGCTGGAATGCAGCACGACATGAGCAAATAGGGATTTCAATGGTGTGCTGTACGAGTGCACAGGATACAACAGCGCACCGTACAAAAGTGTGGGGGCTCAAGGGAGGGAGGAGCAGCTGTTTGGCAAGGTAACACACAGTGAACCCGCCCATGTGCCTCGTGCTCGGCATCTCATCCATGATGACCACGGTCTCACACATCCCACAACACCCATGATCGGCCTTTGTACACATCCTGTATGAATGCAGCATGGTTTTCACTTCTATGCTCATTCAGTGTTGTGATGTTGCCGGATAGAGTGACTTATGCACCTTGTTCGCGAGTTTCATTTTGGCCATTCTTTCTCTATACATGTGCTATACTTGATTGTACATGTGTGACATTGTGCCCATCTCCCCGTCCACTCACTCCCTGCTTCTTCCTCCTCCTTCTGCTTTTGTTTCTATACTTTTGCTCCTCCACAAATACATACATGTAAAGAACAAATTAGAACACTTCCTTGATTCTTTTATGTTTCAAAACTTATCTCTATTAGTTTCTTTTTAATTTTCCATCTTAACAGTTTTTTTCATATTCAACGACACATCGAAGTCAGCAGTGCAACGTATTTTATCAACACACTTTCTAGAACATTCTACAACACGTGCATGTTAAAAGTTCATCAATCTTTTTAAACCTAATGATATTTTTTGCAACATTTTCTCAAACATTTAACGGCACAAGCAGGTTAAAAGTTGACAATAGTTTTAAGTACGAACAGTGCCTTCCAAATGCAAGTAGCAGGTGTGGTTGAGTTGAGCAAATTGTATCCTATAATATGTACTCCACGTTCAAACTTATTTTTCTTAACCAATCACAAAGATGCTTTTACATCAAACAAATGTGTACCCTACTTTTAAAAAACAATGCTTTTCATCTCCCAATAAGGTATCGTTTTGTATCTGAAAAAAAAACGACTTCCCCATCTTTAAGCATATCTCTTATTCTACGAAGGAAGTGCATTAACTACAGACATCTTTCTATACCTTCCAGCCACACCTTCAAAATGCTAGTGTGGATTGTAATACATAGCTATGTTTTCTGGTGCAAGAGGTATGTAGAACAGAGACGTATTGACTTAGACTTGGTTTACAAAATGTGAACATTAAATGGTTTCCACAGAGAGGATTGAAGTGGCACCAATTGTTGCCTCTGGTTAAAACCTGTTTGCATCTTCAACACCCTGACCTCATGATTGTGCATTGTGGTGGAAACGACCTAGGCACATTGACTGGGGTAGGTTTGGTAATGCTTATGAAGGACACCTTTGGACAATTGATGTTATCTTTTGCCCCAAACTGTCTTCGTATATTCCAATAAATTCCAAAGACAGAAGTGGAAATGGTCAAGATAATTGTGTCCTCAGATTGAAAAATCTAGGAAGAAAGTCAACAAAGCTGTATCTGCATACCTCAGAAACCACAAAATGGGGTCCATCTACAACAACATACGTTTTGATATGGCTGATATCTACAGAAGTGATGGAGTACACTTCACAGATCAGGGAAATTGAGTTTTCCTGAATAACTTGAAGCAGTGCATCCGGACTTTTATGTAGCTCCAACTAATGAACACAAGGGCTCTTTTTAGAGCCACCCTATAACTTACTACTTAGGCCCGCTATTTTAGGGCCAGGTCGCGGCAACTCTCTGACCCTCGCCAAAATGTATTCTCCACACAGCTGTGCAACAACAGCCACACCATCTCACTTTGCAAAGCAGACCTCTAGCTTTGATCATCGACTCTACTCACCGATAGGCATGAGTAGTTTGCGCTTTACAAATACCGTATTGATTTACTTTCGCACTCCCTATACAGCACCACCTAACCACCATAAACAACTTGGACAGGTGTGGCACAGCACCCAGAGCACATGACTTCACAGCATAGCACACACAGTTGAGGCTCACTGTATCATCCCCGAGTCCAGCAGCAGCTCAATTTAACAGCAAGACACACTAGGCAATACCTCGCTTAATTTCTGTACCCCGCACTTTCAGACCGATAGGGGACAGTAGTTCAGTGACTTTACCCCGAGTCCGTCAGCAGCTAAGCTTACGCCCCCGTGCCATCAAACCCTTAGGAGTGAGTAGTTTCCAATTCACAAATACCACATTTATTTCATACACTCAAATCTACCTTTGCACTCCCTGTGTAACACCCCCTAAGCACCATACACAAGTTACAATGTTCGAAACAAAAGTTCATCCGAGTAGGTATAACTACATGCTCACACTACTTCGACATATGTGTCACAGCGGCCAGAGCACAACTTCACAACATATGACACACATTTTGGGCTCATGCTGTCATCCCTGAGTCCGCCAGCAGCTCAGATTAGCACCATGAGACTCTAGACAATACCTCACATACTTTCCATACCCCAGGACTTTCAGACCAGTACGGGTCAGTAGTTCATCCTAGTAGGTATAAACACATGCTGACATTACTTCCACAGGTGTTGTGGAGCGGCCACTGCACATGACTTCACACCATAAGACACACCATTTGGGCTCACGCTTTAATCCCCAACTCCCGCACTAGCGCACCTTAGCAGCATCACACTTTAGCGAATACCTCACTTGATTTCCGTAGCCCAGCACTTTCAGACCGCTAGGTATGCGTAGTTAGCTTTGAACCCCCTGTATAGCACACCCTAAACACCACACAGAGGTTACAGTGCAACTACCCTCCTCTTTTCCACTTTTTTCGGCCTTTTTTCTTCTTACCTACTTCAACGGAATCACAAAATGGCGGCCAACACTTCCTAGTTACAACCGCTCGCAGTGCTCGCAGCCAATCAGCAGCAAGCTCGTGCTCGTAACGCCTCAGCCAATCAGATGGCAGAATTCCCAAATATCAATATCTGTAAATTTCGATATTTCTCAAAAACTACCGAACAGATTTACCCCAAATAAACAAAAGAGGGCTTTCCAGACCAAGACCCTTCCCCTGCCAAATCTGGGGTCATTCCGTTCACTTGTTCGACCTGTAGCCTTGTCTAAAGTTTCCTTTGGAAATTAACATGGAGAAAACACGTTTTGGAAACCCCGTTTTTTCTGGCCCCCCCTTAATTAATCACCTTCTAACTTGCAACATAGAAGCTGATATCAACAAAGAATTTGTTTTGAAACTTTCATGAAGATTCATCAAACTACGCCAAAGTTATAAGCAAAACAAAAAATGCTCTTCCTATGGAAACTAGGTCCTAACTATAACTACCTACTGGTGACCTCCAGTAGGTAATATATATAATTTTTATTGTGTTTAGTTTTGTTTTTGTAAAACTTCAAGCATTGATGCACTTACAGCTGCCTCTAGGCCAGACTTCAAAATAATATAAAGGTCCACCTCCAAGCATTTCATTAAGTATGATGACAAAATCAGTTCCTTTCATCTGTGTCGAATGAAGCAATCCTGGCATTATTAATTTTATATATGCATAAATCCACTTGACAAGTCAGAATTTTTTTCGGATTAATCAAAAGTGTTTAAAAAATTCATAACGAATTGCAATTAGCAAGGGGGCGAAAGGAGCATCCCCTTCCATCTTAATCTCCCATGTCTAAACATATGCTGCCGTTGCAAACCATTGATAAATAATGAACAACTCAAAGGAGGTGGTAACTAATTCACAAAAGAACAATTGATCCGTTGCAAATACTACAATGGAGGTGGTAAATGATTCGCAAACTGGAAAGTATCTCCTTTCGGAACATTTCCCTTTGTGAATAGTGATGGGTGACCCTGGTGAAAGTAAGCAGTGATCCAGGGGATTATTGTCTGCTCCCACTAAAGTTAGCCAACACTTTAAACATTTGCATTTTAAAGCAGCACTAATTGCTTCAAAGAACACAGGCTGCTTGAAAAAAAAATCTTGTTTTAAAATGCAAACACAGCGATGATGGTCTGTTGCTCTGTGCAACGTAGCAACCCTGTGTTTGAAGCTACACGGATGTCGCCAATAGCGATCTGCGTAGTTAATATTCACTAGGGAGGCTATTCCCTACTGCGACCCACTGCAACTGGACATATCGTGATGTGACCTTTTAGTATTTAGGGCGCATTACAACATCAGAGAAAAGTTGTTTAATCTCAGAGGCATATCAGCAACAGACGGCGATAAATATTGCAAAGCGCGCTTAGCGCTTTTATATTCATCACGGTCTATCACTGGAATGTATTGCCTGGTTAACACGTTATTAACAACCCGTTACTCCAGGGCGATAATATTCCAGCGATATCCAGGGAAATGGGCCAACATCGCTGGAAAACCAACGATGTTGCACTCAATACGGCGATAGACTTGGTGATACGACCCCCAACATTATGGATATATAAGTCTATATTTTACCAGATGTTCAAATCCGGGGTATAACATACGGGTTCACCCAAATATAGTCACTGGGACCTGGGTAATATCAGTACTGAGAGAGAGGGGTCCCAGTGTATGACACAATTCAAATAAATATAAAGAAACAGTAAATTAAGCTACACCGTTTTATTAATCATGTAGCTTTTATATTCAATATCATATCATTAAAGGCACAATTTACAAAGGCTGTGGGGTGCCCCAAAGGAGGAAGGAGGTGAAAGTGAGGATGGTGTAGAAGGGAAATAGTGACATTAAAAAAACAACCAAATGGCGCAATTCTGTATATGAGTTAATTTAGGTATATAAACTAACACAAAACCATAAGTTCATTAAATCACTTGATTGGAACTCATACTTCACAATATACATAAATGTTATAATGGTGGTGTGAAGCTGATGATTCGAAAACAGTTGTCGACATTTCGACCCTCTGACAGTTGCAAGAAAAAATGTGTTACCCTTGCTGCGGGGTCTTCTTCAGGACAGGGTAGGGGCTGACAACCTAATTAAATACATATCAATAGTCAATTAATTTTGGCTCCTGACACTAGGTACGCAGTGAATGTAGCACACTAAGAGTATTGGAACATACCAAGATCAATTGTCGCTCTTTTTCAAACGATCAAGCGAAGAGTGATGAACATCACAGATATGTTTCAAATCCTACGATTAAAATAGGGAAGACATAAATGCCAGATCAAGTCCTAATCTATATTATTACTGTGGCACTGAAACAGCTGGAAAAGCACTTAAATGCAGTGCCATGGACGATAAGTCCTCTGTTAATTGGGAGTGGTGTAGACGGTAGGGTAGAAACAAATCACAGGTGGAGGTCACGGGGACTCTAACAAAGAAAGACAGGGATGGGGAGACCTAGTTAACCCTCTACAACGGAATGCAACCGATTATGTGGCGTACAACAGTGAACGAAGCTTACCCGAGGGTAGACTTCAAGGGACCTCGTCCACGCTGACCCGTCGTCGGAGCCAATCGGCATCACGCACTGTTTAAGGAAAGGAACGGGTTACCTCATGTATAGCAAGAACGAGTATGGCGTGTGAGAGAAGCCGTGTAATATACGGGCTGGGCTACTCACCGAAGACGGAATGAATCCGATGTCTAGGGGGCTCGCGTCTCACAATGGCGAAAAGCGCTTCAGTTCACAGTTGTACGCCACATAATCGGTTGCATTCCGTTGTAGAGGGTTAACTAGGTCTCCCTATCCCTGTCTTTCTTTGTTAGAGTCCCCGTGACCTCCACCTGTGATTTGTTTCTTCCCTACCGTCTACGCCACTCCCAATTAACAGAGGACTTATCGTCTACGGCACAGCATGTAAGTGCTTTTCCAGCTGTTTCAGTGCCACAGTAATATTATAGATTAGGACTTGATCTGGCATTTATGTCTTCCCTATTTTAATCGTAGGATTTGAAGCATATCTGTGATGTTCATCACTCTTCGCTTGATCGTTTGAAAAAGAGCGACAATTGATCTTGGTATGTTCCAATACTCTTAGTGTGCTACATTCACTCCACCTGTGATTTGTTTCTTCCCTACCGTCTACGCCACTCCCAATCAACAGAGGACTTATCGTCTAAGGCACAGCATGTAAGTGCTTTTCCAGTTGTTTCAGTGCCACAGTAATAATATAGATTAGGAATTGATCTGGCATTTATGTCTTCCCTATTTTAATCGTAGGATTTGAAACATATCTGTGATGTTCATCACTCTTCGCTTGATCGTTTAAAAAAGAGCGACAATTGATCTTGGTATGTTCCAATACTCTTAGTGTGCTACATTCACTGTGTACTTAGTGTCAGGAGCCAAAATTAATTGACTATTGATATGTATTGAATTAGGTTGTCAGCCCCTACCCTGTCCTGAAGAAGACCCCGCAGCAAGGGTAACACTTTTTTTCCTGCAACTGTCAGAGGGTCGAAACGTCGACAACTGTTTTCGAATCATCAGCTTCACGCCACCATTATAACATTTATGTATATTGTGAAGTATGAGTTCCAATCAAGTGATTTAATGAACTTATGGTTTTGGGTTAGTTTATATACCTAAATTAACTCATATACAGAATTGCGCCATTTGGTTTTTTTTAATGTCACTATTTCCCTTCTACACCATCCTCACTTTCACCTCCTTCCTCCTTTGGGGCACCCCACAGCCTTTGTAAATTGTGCCTTTAATGATATGATATTGAATATAAAAGCTACATGATGAATAAAACGGTGTAGCTTAATTTACTGTTTCTTTATATTCATTTGAATTGTGTTAATTAATGACCATACACTGGGACCCCTCTCTCTCAGTACTGATATTACCCAGGTCCCAGTGACTATATTTGGGTGAACCCGTATGTTATACCCTACTTCGAGCAGACGCTGGTCTGCGAGGTTCTTCGTCTTTCTGTGAATTTATTTCTGTTTAGCACAACATGGTCGAAAGGGAACTCCTTTCTTATTCTGAAGAGTATATCGATAGGCTTCTTGAAAACCCAGATAAAATCGTTCTATCCACCAACATCCCAAACATTGATTTTACTTTAAAGGGCAAAATATCACGCCTAGAACGGTTGGAGAAGAAACTAGTCCGCACTCGGTGGCACGGTCACCTACTCACGAGATATCTTAAAGAAAACATCATTCCGGTGGGCTTACAAATCAAAATTGAACCAGCAATTTTCATTGAGGTGCCCAAGTTTAAGGAGGGATTCAGTCACGTCGCAAACAACTGTTCTCGCCATTGGATGGTGTTAGGTGTTGAAACTGCTGCTGAACAGATCCAACTGATTGCAGCCGAAATTAAGGCACTCAAGGCAGAAATATCAGCTGATGCCAACTTTGCCAGTGCCAAGGAAACACTCAATAACCTAGAGGCATCACTCAAGGATTTTGATCTTACTACACAGAATCGCAAATTGGAAAAACTTGCCCGTGACATTCGTCTGTATGATAAGAAGAAAACTTATCCTTACCTCCAAGACGACTATTACCGCCAGGATAATCAGGGTCGGTTTACCAATAGAGGTCGTGGCAACTATCATGGCAGACGCAATTACTCAACTTTCTCTGATTCATCCTACAGTTCAGAGGGAGAACAAGACCAAGCAGGCCCGAGCTACTCTTACAACTACCAAGACTACGGCTACCAGCAACATCCACAGTATCCTCCTTTTTTAGGACAAGGCCTAGGATCATGGCGACCCCCGAGAGGCAGGGGCTACAACCGGCCCAGGGGCCAACAACGAGGCCAACAACAGCAAACCACGAATTGGGATGGCGGCCGGGGCCAAGCCCAGAAGCAGATCCACTTCCAGCAGGACCAACATGGAGAAAGGACAACTCGCAACAAGACCTACCGGTGGTGAGTCCTACACCCACCCCTAGCCCGGTTGTCAATATATCACAATACAACCTCAATGAAGATGAATTGAAAGTATTAATTAAAGGACTATCTTATGTCCCCACCAACAGACCAGATAACTTCACTGTACGTGCTGAACTTTTTCAATTTTTCAGAAAGATCTGTTTAAAATATTTTTTCCGCAACTCAGTGCCTTTTCAAAAACTATCATACACTGGTCTCAAGACACCTTCTACATTTGTCCCTTCATCTGGCACCATGTCACACAAGATTTTAGCTTATGAGGCTGTTGTCTGGAGAGATGTACAAAAAACACTGCAAGACAAAACCTATACCAAATTTAATATAAGCATCAAGGAGAAGGTGGCACTTCAGTCACTTGCCTTAAATACAGAGGTTATCATTAAACCTGCAGATAAGGGCGGGGCCATTGTTGTGCAGGATGTGTCTAAGTATGAAATTGAGATCTCCCGACAATTGAATGATGGTGTCAGCTATCAACAACTTAGATCGGATCCATCAAGAGCCTTAGCTCTTGAAATTCTGGAATTAACTCAGGAGGGTTTGGATCAAGGGTTTCTGTCAGGAAATGAGTTTCAATATTTGAATCCCAAAAATCCAAGATTGGCCACCATATATACTATACCGAAGATTCACAAAAGAATGGCTGACCCCCCCGGACGTCCCATCGTCTCAGGCTGTGGCTCCATGCTTGAGCCCCTCGGGCGTTATATTGACTTTTTTCTGAAACCGCTTGCAACATCTACGTAGTCATATCTGCGCGACACGATGCACACAATTAATATTGTGGAGAGTTTGCCCTTTGACCCGCAACACCAAATCTTGGCCACATGTGACATTGTTTCTTTATATACAAGTATTCCCCAAGAGGAAGCTCTTGCTGTAATAACTAGATATCTCCAACAACGTCCTGCTCCAGTAACAGTACCTACTGAGTTTATCATTGCCTTACTCAGGATAGCTATGACCAAAAATGTTTTCATATTTAAGAACCAGTTCTTTCTCCAGACGAAGGGAGTAGCCATGGGGGCCCCCTTTGCTCCCAATGTGGCAATTCTCTACATGTCAGCTTTTGAGGATGATACAGTTTTGAATAACATCAATCCATTCAGAGACCACGTGGGTCTCTGGATGAGATACATTGATGACATCCTATTAATTTGGGATGGGGATTCTGAACAACTGACATTGTTTCATACGTGGCTCAATCAACAATCTCCACATCTCAAATTCACGATCCAGTCTGACAACCACACCGTCGACTTCCTGGACATTACCATTTATGAAGACTCTGGCACTTTACTCACAACACTTTTCCGTAAGCCAACTGAAAGGAATTCCCTTCTACAATACAGTAGCCACCTCCCTCGCAGACTACGTGATAATTTGCCCTTCGGACAGTTCCTACGTATTCGTAGGAACTGTTCCAACAAAGATCATTATTTTGATGAATCAGAAGATCCTGCCAATCGTCTCCAACAACGTGGATACCCGCGACGTCTAGTGAGAAAAGCTAGGAAACGCGCTTGGTTTTACCCTCGTGAATAATTACTCACCCCTAGAGACAAAACTGACCCACAACATCAGCGGATTGTCTGTGTGACGACATTCTCAACTAAGAGTAACAAAATAAAGCGCATCATCAATCAACATTGGGATTTGATTGCAGACGACATCCAACAAACTAGTACACCGTTACACGCCTTCAGGAAGGCAAAAAGTATTAAAGACTATGTAGTACGATCCTTCCTACCCACTCCAGAGGATCCAACTATCACCTCTCTATGGAACCTTCCACCAAGTATCGGTCATTTCAGGTGCGGGCAGTGCAAGGCCTGCAGGAGCACCATACAAACTAAAGAATTTGAGCATAACCAAAGCAAAATTCAGCTCAAATCCCACAGCAACTGTAACACCTCCAACATCATTTATGCGATAACATGTCCATGCAATTTGATTTATATTGGGCAAACACAACAAAAGGCTAAAATGAGGATCCTTCAACACATGATCCGGATTAGATGCGAAGTACAGGGGGCACCACTTGTGGACTATTTCAAATCGGCCTCCCACTCCCCCGACAGCCTACAATGGGTGGTGCTTGAGAAGGCGACTTTGGGACCTCATGGAGGCAGTATTGCCAGTATTCTCAACAGACGGGAATTAAAATGGATCCTGGTTTTTGATTCTATTCAAAACGGCCTCAATGAACTGGATAGCTCTTTTTCCCAATTGTCAACTTTGCCCTAACTTACTCGCAGTTATCCTTTTTGATATTGTTCCCTTTCTGATATTGGTCTTGTGGGCAATTTTGATATGTATGAATTTTGATACGTATGGCCTTTACCGTCCTGTGATTGGTACGCCATCTATATGATGACCACGTGACAAATACGATTTATTGTTGTTGCTGACAATATCTCTTTTTACTCTCTCCCTCATACTGTGATGATATGATATTTGGAATATATGAAAAGATTCAATTGGTCGTGATCTATATCATGTTCAGCACGTAATGTTGATATATTGAGTTGATATCTGATATGTGATTCATAACTGGAACCAGGTATGCAATCTGTTGATGACTAGTACAACTGTTAGGGGTTAACCACAAAAACACACTACGAGTAGGTGTAATAATATCACATGGCCCGTACTTAGAAAATGTCCAGCTCAACGTAAAATCATACTAGCATTTTACGCCTTCACTATCTGGTGTAACCAAATATACAGATGTTCTGTCCATCAGATATTTCCCTTTACCTACCCTCCTGTGCTGCGTTATACGAAATATAATGACGCCTTCACAATCTGGTTAAGTTTTGCCTAAATGATCCTATGGTTGTCATCTATGTGATAATTCCCTTAACCACCCTCTTTTTGGATTTTTTGAAAGATCTCACGTAATATAACGATGTAACCCGTTTTTCCGACTCTGATAGTAAGTCTTTTTTCAGTGCAACTGTGTACCCACGTGATGCAGTTGCCTTAGTTACCAGTCTAGCCGGAAGCGCTTTTTCGCCATTGTGAGACGTGAGCCCCCTAGACATCGGATTCATTCCGTCTTCGGTGAGTAGCCCAGCCCGTATATTACACGGCTTCTCTCACACGCCATACTCGTTTTTGCTATACATGAGGTAACCCGTTCCTTTCCTTAAACAGTGCGTGATGCCGATTGGCTCCGACGACGGGTCAGCGTGGACGAGGTCCCTTGAAGTCTACCTTCAGGTAAGCTTCGTTCACTGTTGTACGCCACATAATCGGTTGCATTCCGTTGTAGAGGGTTAACTAGGTCTCCCCATCCCTGTCTTTCTTTGTTAGAGTCCCCGTGACCTTCACCTGTGATTTGTTTCTTCCCTACCATCTACGCCACTCCCAATTAACAGAGGACTTATCGTATACGGCACAGCATGTAAGTGCTTTTCCAGTTGTTTCAGTGCCACAGTAATAATATAGATTAGGACTTGATCTGGCATTTATGTCTTCCCTATTTTAATCGTAGGATTTGAAACATATCTGTGATGTTTATCACTCTTCGCTTGATCGTTTGAAAAAGAGCGACAATTGATCTTGGTATGTTCCAATACTCTTAGTGTGCTACATTCACTGCGTACCTAGTGTCAGGAGCCAACATTAATTGACTATTGATATGTATTGAATTAGGTTGTCAGCCCCTACCCTGTCCTGAAGAAGACCCCGCAGCAAGGGTAACACATTTTTTCCTGCAACTGTCAGAGGGTCGAAACGTCGATAACTGTTTTCGAATCATCAGCTTCACGCCACCATTATAACATTTATGTATATTGTGAAGTATGAGTTCCAATCAAGTGATTTAATGAACTTATGGTTTTGTGTTAGTTTATATACCTAAATTAACTCATATACAGAATTGCGCCATTTGGTTGTTTTTTATTGTCACTATTTCCCTTCTACACCATCCTCACTTTCACCTCCTTCCTCCTTTGGGGCACCCCACAGCCTTTGTAAATTATGCCTTTAATGATATGATATTGAATATAAAAGCTACATGATGAATAAAACGGTGTAGCTTAATTTACTGTTTCTTTATATTCATTTGAATTGTGTTAATTAATGACCATACACTGGGACCCCTCTCTCTCAGTACAGATGTTCAAATCCAGCGATAATGGCCAGCTAGCGGGATTTTGTACATTGCTACGCCGGCCGGGCCATTGTTGTAAATATCGCGAAGCTGCCTTTGCGATATTTATCCATGGAGCTATTTTGAGGCACACCTACTTTGCATCTCATCAGCGATGTAAAGTTAGGCATGCTGGGAACGGGCGCTAAGTATGCAAAACACGCGCTAGTGTGTCCCTGCTGATGAAGCGATAAAGTTATCGCCCCTTTTCGCCCGAAAACGGACGCTAAAGCGGGGATAAGTTTATCGCCAGCCCTTGTAAATAGCACTAAGTGATATTTGATGTATTTTCTTATTGTGGTTATTCTTTAATTTGCAAAATGACAATACTAAACATTTTTATTAATTGTTCGTGTGAGAGTCTCAATGTACTCATTATCTATCATTCACTGAATCACAGCATGACCAATACAATTAACTGAATAAGAGCAAGTATAAGCTGACTAACTTTAATGGAATTATATATGATGCTTTTACATATGTATTTTAGTTAAAACTATCTAGAGTCTGCCTATGAGTCGTTTTGCCTCTTTAAACAGTTGCCGCATACCCAAAAATCACCCACGCATTCCAAAGTAAACAGGTCGGCGCCTGCCCTTTGGAACTATCGATCGTGGGCAGATGTTTTCGTGAATTACCAAAAAAGGAAGCTTCAGTGAAAGAACATGACAAAAATTGCGACTATCCTCACCGTTTGGCTCTTGGAATACATTTTAATTACAGAAAGTGAAGGTTTGTGCTTTTTAATTTTCAAACGGGAGCTTATATGGAAATGTGTTATTAGTAAAGGTGATGGGAAGGAATACTTTCATTTTAATTAGATGATTTTTAAAATCAGATCAAACTGGCGTCAGTAATCTTATTCTTTCTGTTTCATTTGTTCATGCCATCCGATTGTTAAAACGAAGGCGTACAATGGTTGTATTTCCAAATTCGTTCTGTGTCGTTTTTTTAATGAAACGGTTTCGTCCTTTAGAGTTCGAGTCTACCTGCTTATTGAGAGATCACTGCATTGTGGGAACTCTACTGATTAATATGATGTTAGAATGCTGCACTGAATTTTTTTATTTTTTGGGATCTTTTTGAAGAGTTTTATGTTTATTTATCCATGAAAGTGTTCTTAAGTGGCGAAGGCACGTTTATCAGGGCAATTCTGCTCTAAAGAATACGGGGCCCAGTATACAAAACCTTTGCGGCCACAAACACTGTGAATCCCAAAAACCCGGCTTCGCAGACAAGGAGTTGCAGTACACGAAAGGCACGTTGGCTTAGGAGACAAACATGCATTTCCAACTTGTAAAGTTAATTTACAGCACCCTTATGAATTGGTAAGAAGAGGGGCATGAGAGGTGTGTCACATTTTTAACAATTCCCTATGGAACTTAAACACAACTTGTGAAATTGACAATATACAAACTTCCAAAATGTCACTGTATCGACTTGAGCAATGTAGTCAGTGTCTGTTGGTCTGGCTTCCACCTTGTGAACATTGGCACTTAGAATTGGGAGAACACTTAAAGGCCCAGGTACATGGAGGGCTTTCAAAAAATGCTGGTACTCCTTGAATACGAATGGAGGCCACTCTCTCTCGTCAGCCTCCATCTGTAAGTTCACAGCTATTCGCAGGGAGCTGCAAAGCCCTTCATCCTCATGAATATTAATGAGGCAGGTACATTTTCGACTCCCACTGGATTGGTCTTTTGCACTGCAACTGGTTAGTTACATTAGCCGCAGCTAAAACATAAGGTGGGCTTGCAGAGTAGTTAGTGAGCAAGAAACCCTGACATCTTCCGAAAGCAGACCTCTCATTCCAGAGAGATGTTCATTCATACACGTCCACAAGTATAGATAGTCACAGTTCACAGCACATTCACATGGGAATGTTCTAGGTCATGTTCGTAAAAGAAGAACAGCAATTCAAAATAAATCAGGACCTATTTAAGAAATGAGGTTTAATTCGAGGTTTTATCAGAATATGATTTCCTGAAAACAGTTTAATTTTATTCAAACGAGATTCGCTACACACTCATGGCTGCATTTACAGTTTGGCCGAAATTGTGCAAATCAGTAAGACGTCTGGTAATTATGTAGGTCACTCTATATGTTTTCTGCAATGCACTATTATGAAATATTTCTTGTATTCGAGGTGCAGAGGTAATGCTGTGAATTTACCTGATAACGCATCTCATATAACGTCCGTTACAGCGTATTTTATTTTAATAGCAAGTATGTCACCAGTAGCTGTCTTAGATGCTGTGCAGAAACATCAGCTTTTGATAATGGTCTTTTTTCGGACTGGTAGAGTCCAGAAGGTCCTTGGGCCAGAACCCCTGTTCCACTGAAACGCACAATCTAATATAAATTCATGTGCCTCACCAAGCACCTCAAACTGCCAATCCTCACAAGGACACCCAGACCTGGATGACACAAACAAACACATAGCATTGGCACAATACAGAGACCCAGCCTTGTAAATACTAATTACCACATTACCAATCAGAGTACAAAACACACATTGAAACTCATGTTATATTATGTTGCTGATTATTTCTATAGTGCACGTTCAGCAACAGGTCACTTTTCGCTGGATTGCTAATACAACCTTGATCCCTGGTTATTGGTAAGCCTGTTTGAACAACCATGTCTTCAGAAGCTGTCTGAATCTGGTGTAGTTTACAGTGGGTCAATGGCAGAGTATTCCAGACTCGCAGAGCAATGAAGGAAAATCTGCTTCCTCCAGTCTGTTGTGTTTTGTACACGGAGGGATCTCAAATAATGTAGGGTGCTAGATCTCAGTTGTCTGGTAGGACTATACTTGCTGATCCGTGACTTCACGAAAGCAGGACAGTTCAGTTACGAGGCCTGAAAGACCATGCAACACCCCTTGAACATGGTTCTCTTCGCGACTGGCAGCCAGTGAAGATCCCTCATCACTTTGGAAAGATGGCAATATTTGGGCAGATTATATATCGGCTGGGAGGCCTGATTTTGAATAAACTGGAGTCTGCGGAATAGGATTTTAGGGAGACCCAAGTAAAGAGAGTTGGCATAGTTAATTCTAGACGTAACTAGGGCTAATTTTTTCTGGGTGAAAACCTCCCTGGTAGGAAATGTCCTTATCTTTTTATGCCCCTATGTTGATAGAAGCTTAGCAATGTAATGGGGCCTATCTGCTGCTTGAACGATAGCTCTTCATCAATGATGACTCCAAGGCTTTTTACCACCTTTTTAGGGGCAGGCGGAGGACCCATCTCGCTGGTCCAAAATAACTATCTCTGTTTTGTTGGAATTCAACTTTAAATGATTGCAGTTCATCCAGTCCCGAATAAACCACATAGTGTCCTGAAATTGTTGTGTGGGGCTATCATTAACAGTAATTGCATATTATCTGCGTAGATAAAGATGTTGATTTCTTTGTTTGTAATGGAGCTAACCATAGGGTGGTTGTAAATATTGAAGAGGTGAGGAGATAGAGAGGATCCCTGAGGCACTACGGAATTCAGCTGTACCTCAGCTGACACAAAGGGAGTTAACGTAGCTCATTGGGATCTCTCACTCAGGAAAGAAATGATACAGTTCAAAGCTGAGTCTCTAATCCCCACACCCCTGATACGGTCAGCCAAAATGGCATGGTCGACCTTATCAAAGGCCGCAGACAGGTCCAGTAGCACCAGGCCCTTAGTATTGCATTTATCAGCTTCCTTCTGCATGTCATCAACTGCTGACATGATCACAGCCTCTGTAGAGTGCACTGGCCTAACTCCCACCTGATTCGAATCCAAGAACTCTGATTCCTCAGTGAAGAAACAGAGATGGCCGGCTACATGCGGCTCCAGAACTTTTGCCAAAAATAGTAAGCGAGATACCGGGAAAAAGTTTTTCATATCCGTGGGATCTGCTCCCACTTTTCTTAGTATGGGAAAAATATTCACTCTCTTAAAAGCCCTGTAGGCCAACCCCGAGTTGATGGATTGGTTCAGGAATGACAGTACCAGGTCAGCAAAGCCGGTACATACCGCTTTTAGGAGCATTTGTGGATAAATGTCATTCAGTGACCATGAGTTAACTTTTGTCAGTAAATTGACCAGGTCCTCCTTTGAAATTTGAGGGAAGCTGGAGATTGTGTGACTATTCCCCTCACCTTATCGTGGCTTATTGTCTGAGGGACCGGAAGGCATGCTCTTTTTGATAGCCTCAATTTTGTTAACAATGAAGGTATTGAGTGAGTCATATAGATTTTGCATCGGACTATCTGAGAGGGAGACTCTATCTGGGTTTGTTAGTCTGAGACAATCTTAAATATCTCCTTAGATTTATTAGGGGCTTTCATGATTCTACTCATAAAAAACTCACTTTAGTTTGCCTTAAGAGAGATTTATAAGGTTTCAATTGTTAAATATACTAAATTTTAGAGTCTGGCGCAGACATAGACCACCACTTTATCTCTTCTTGTTGGAGTTGATGAATTTCTGTTCATCTGATAACCATTTATTAGCCTCATGTGTTCTTGCTGGTCTAGATCTATGGACTGGTGCATGAACATTACTGGCCTCCCCCAGCCCGCTCGTGATATCATGCTCAAAAACCTCAATATCATCCTTGGATCCACGCAGAGACCTTCTTAATGCCTGACAGAAGGCTGTGAAGTTGACCCGGGCCCAACTTCTAGCTGTGATGGGCGGACCGGCTGAGAGGCTATTCCAGTTAGACAGGGGCACTGATAAAGAGATCAGGTTTGGTCAGACCACCCACAGGGTAATATAGTCAGATCTTTCATAGGAAGTCTGGTAGTCCATATCAGATCCAGAATGTGTCCTTTGATGTGAGTTGGAAAACTCACCAGTTGATCCAAATTTAGATCACCCAGGGCCACGGTAATATCTATATCTTGATGCCCCTCCCTCTTCATTGGCCCAGTAGTGGAAGTCTCCTATGAGAATATGTTGGCATTGTCGATAATAAGAGGGTCAATCTCTTCTACCAGGGCCTGAGGAAATTCCTGAATGTAATTAGGAAGTCTATATAACAGTACAAATATGAGTGACGGAGTTGAAGACTCCAGGTGGATGACTAAATTCTCAACCAAAGGTAAGTCAAGAGGGGTCATTTTCTTTCGCAAATCAGAGATTTTTCTAAATAATGGCTGCAACGCCTCCCCCATCTCCCCACCGAGCTCATTATAGTGAACAGAATATCATACTGTTCATGGGTAGCAGAATGTATATCCGGTGAGGACTACTCTGTGAGCCATTGAAGGAGATTAGAATCTGCTTACCATGGTTACCCCCACTTTTTGCTGGTGTTTCACAGTTTTTTTTACTTTAGTCTGGCTGGGGCCCTGCTATCGAGGACCCTAGCCTAGCTGCTTCCTCTCTAAATTGATTGCATGCACTTTAGGTACACTTCAGTTTGGTTACTGGGGTACTGTAAGTCCCTAGTATATGGTACACTAGGTACTATGGGCATAGGTACCCCAGAGGCCTACCAGGGGCTGAAGCATTTATTATGCCACCCCTGGGAAGCCTTCAAAATGACACCACAGGGCTGCTACTGCAGCCTGGGTAAGGTGGTGCATGCACCCCTTACTAAGATATAGGCTACACATATCTACCCTTAATCACTGACACATATAAACTTATCAGTCACTCCTATGGCAGGCCTTATCAATCCTGAAGGCTGAGTGCTTGGTTTGGTGTGAGAGGGTGCCCATGCATAAGCTGGCTCCTCTGCAGCTTTCGGAGCCTATTCTCTGAGGCTGCTCTGTGATGCAGCCAGACCATATACTATTAAGTGCATTAGAACCTCGGGGTAAATGCTAACTTTGGAATGGTTGCATGGAAACATGTCATGTTTGGTGTCAAACACTTTGGAGTCCTACCCCCCTGCCAGTCCTGGCAGCGGGGGTAGAATTCTACCCTTCTAGAGGGAGAGACATGTACACGCTGGTCTAACCGGTAATAGTTTAAGAGTCCTGGCATCACAAAATGGATGCTGCAGTCACAGACACAAGTCTGACCTCCAGCTGCTGACCTAAACACCAGCAAGGGAGGCCTAGACAATAGGTTTCGTGTCACAGGGAGGTGTAACCACCTCCCAAACAGGCTTTAGTGTATTGGGGCTGGGTGGATGCACTACATGAGTGCTTTGAAAGTCTGCACTGGGAGCACATTTGGTGTCCCTGTGCATATCTCAGTTCAAACCGGTTTCAGGGGCTACCAGCCCCTGCGCTGGCGCAAAACTGGACAAAGGAAATGGGTGTAACTACCTCTCATTCCTGACCCTCCCATAGGTGGGTCCCCAGAGTATGTCCAACCCCTTTCTTCAGTATAAGTAAGGGACCCCTGGCAACAGGGCTTTAGATTAAACCTGGACGATACTCTGAAACTGAATCCTGGAACTTCGATGCTTTACTAAAGACTAGAGGATGGAAGACTCTGTCTTGGGGTCAAGTAGTCACTCCCCTGCTCAAGCAGGCACCAATGAAGCATCTTGCCGGTCTGCATTTCTGAAGCTACCGACGGATTCCGAAGTATTTGCAACACAAGAGGAAGATTTCCAGACTTCGCAGATGCTGTCACGAGTCCCCAGCAAAGCTGACATCCGCAGCCCTCACAAATGATGTGGAAACGGAACCCCTGGACACCGTGCTCATTTGCTAGTGCATTAACTTCCCGATGTTTTCTGAATTTGTGCTTTGGATTACTTATAGCTCAAGCCCTGAGCACCATCTGCACCGAAGATTGTGGGCCTACACTCCATGCGTGTATTCCGCGAGCCCGCTTCTTTCATTTCAGCTTGAAGCTCCTTCATGATCCCTGGTCCATCTACTGGTGGGTCCCCACAAAGGCAACTCTCATTTTCCTTGGGCTGCCCAGGTTGCTCCAGACGTGCCCTGACTCTCCTCCACGTGGTGAGTCCCTTGAACCTTGCAGGTCCACATCGAAGTATTTCTTTGATTCCTGCGTGGGTTGCTGTTGCCAGGGCTTGTTGGGTCCAATCCAGGCACCGACACAGCAGCACTCGTCATCCTTTGTGGGACAGCTCGATTGCAGAGCCTGGTTTTCGTCGAAGCCTCCTGGTCCTCATGGCTGAAGAGTCAAGCTTCACCTTCTTCACCTGAAATCACCCAACATCGGTGGGCATTCGACTATCACTCTTAAGTGACCCAGACTCTGTCCCCTCTGCTTTCAGGTTCTTCTTATCTTCGAGGCAGGCTTGGATCACACCGGACACTTTCCACTTGGACGGCAGCAGCACTTTGCAGCAGATTGCCATTGAAAACGACGTACTCTGGTGCTCCCGTGGGTGTTGGCTCTAGAACCCCTACAGTCTAAGGGGGTTTGCTCCAAGTCCTCTCCTAAGTGTCCTTTATCTTTAAAATTACATCCATGACTTTCCCCATAGAAGTTAATGGTGATTCGCGGCTGTGCTCACACACTGCGCGCATCCCCTATGAGTCCCCTGTGTCACTACCTTGGGTGGTTCCTGGTGGCCCCAGGGGTTCTACAGGCTCTAGGCCTTGTGTCTATGCAAGTCGTGGTTCTTATACCACTTTCTTAATATATGGTTTGGTACGCCCCTAGGGCTCAACATACATTATGCTAATTTACTGTATGATATTACGTCTACTGAATGTACTTTTGCATATAGCCTCATAAAGAGACTAGAAGGATGTGTTTAGAATAAATACATATATTTTATATATATACCTGGTGTGGTTCTCCTTTCATTTGGTCATTCACAAGAATATAGACTGGTAAAACAAGCTGCTTTAAATTCCTCCAAGACTTAGCCTGAAGGCTTCTCTCCACAGCTACCACTAGGATAGCTTTCTTATAAGATTGTCTTTAACCTGCCATCAATAAGGGTCATTTGGACTGGTGCAAGGTGCCCACTAGAATAGTGGACAGCATATGCCAGGCCAACTTCTCACAGCCATGTCTCTGTGAGAAGCAATGTATCCAGAGATTGAGACTCCAGGAGCTCAAACATCTCATCCTGGTGTCTTACTAAGGAGCGAGTATTTAGGTAAATTACCCGAAGGTCTGATAAATGTACCTTCAGTGATTTGAATTTGTCTCAGACACTATTTGTCTAAGACTTGCTAGCCCCAGCTTGAGGAGCTGCCAGTATGCCATAGTCTTTTAAAACCATGGAAATAAGGGGAGAAATATTTTGCCACTCTCGGTCACAGCCTAACAGTTCCTTCCTGGAATAAATGATGTGGGGATCAGAGTAACTTATTTATTTATTTATAGTATTTATAAAGCGCTCTGTAACCCTACGGGCATCCTGGCGTAACTGGCCCCGGTCCCTGGTGGGCGCTGCGCAGATGCGCCATTCTTCCCTTAAAGGAGGTGAGGCAACTGCCTTTCCCAGCCCTCATCCAACCAAGCTGCTGATTGGTTTACTCCCTATCCAATCAGCTCAAAGGAGTTTCTGCAGAGCAAGCTACTTACTGCCAAGCTAAGAGACCAACTAAGCCCCGTTTATAGTACACACAGCTTCATACTCAAATACTGTAGTTCCCCCGTTACAATTCCTAGCTAAAATTTCATAAATTGTCATAAAAGCAGTTCCAACAGAGATAAAAGACGATTATCATGACCGGCGTGGATGCGTAATGCTTCCCTATAAGTAGGCGAGGCAACTGCATTCCCCAGTCTACATCCAACCAAGTAGCTGATTGGTTTACCCCCTATCCAACCATTAATACTCATTCTGCAGTACTTAATGCACCAGATATCACAGCCTCATCATCCATGACAATCTTGACATTCTCTTCATAATAGAATAGAATGTTTCTCATAGCCCTGCACATGCTAGACATCCTTCTTTACGCAGGCTTTGTATCCTTAAGATGCCTCCACAGACAACCCAATGCTTGAACTCATCTCTCAACTTATCAACTCCAAGTCCAATGCCAACCCCATTCTAAAAGACGTCAACACTTTTTTTTAAAACTATGTGAGCACCCACACCCCAATTAAAAGACACAATTGCAAACCAAAGGCTTCAGCTCCCTGGTATTCTAAAGACGATGCTGAACATAAATGATCCACCCACAGATAGGAAAGAAAAACAGAACTCTTGATACTGATGTTCCTTTGCCCAACTTGCAAACAGGTCATCACACTTAGCCAAAAATACTATACCAACACCAATAATGAGGCCACCAATAGAAGCAGAATACTTTTCAAGACAATCAAGCACTTCATTACCATCTGCCATACTCACGTATTCCTTACTCAACAGAAAAATGTAATGCCATCAACCTCTTCTTTTGTGTAAAGAAACAGAGAATTTGACAGAATATTGACAACCGCATGTCTGTGTTATCCCTTGTGCTCTCCACTAAAGAACTCACTACCCACTACAACGTTACCATGTCCGCCATCCTTGATGAACTAGCCCCCTTGAAACTGAAAAAAATCCAGGAACATCCCCTCCAGATCCTGGTTCAACTAGGACATTAATGAGGAAAGAAAGCAACTCAGAGCCAATGAACGTCTCTGGAGAAAAGACCCCTCCTCCAGCCATTACGAGGAACTCAGAGCAGCAAGAAGAAAGTACAAACAACATATCAACAACGAAAAATCCAACTTTTTCTGCTCCGCGCTGGATCAGGTCAAAAACAGACCAAGAGAACTCTTTGACATCATTAAAAAACAAACGTCCAAGCCAACAACATCCCTCGTCCAGCCCTCAAAAACCTTATGCGCCAACTTCGCCAACTTCTTCAACGAAAAAATCAACTTGATCAAACTTTCTTTGGACCTTAACCTTCTTCCCCCAGACAAAGACTGCTCTCCAAAAGCATAATCACCACAAATAAAAAGACCAGCAACAACCTGGTCCTCCTTTGACCCCATCTCAGAATCGTAGATCCTCAAACTTATCTCCTCCTCCAAGCCATCATCTCACAACCTCAACACCATTCCCGCTCAAATGGTCAAAGAGCTGAAATTCTCCCTAGCTCCACTTTGGTGCCAAATCATAAACAGTTCTATAAAAACTGGCACCATTCCAGACTGCCTTAAAGTCGGCCAAGTCACTCCTCTTCTGAAAAAACCAGGCCTAGGTGCAACCGACCTGAATAATTTCAGACCCTTCTCCAATCTTCCTTTCCTCGCCAAAATCCTCGAAAAATGTGTCCTTCGTCAACTGAAAAAACATATTGACAACATAAATTTCTTGACCAACACCAATCAGGCTTCAGAAAAGGATACAGCACCAAAACTGCAATCCTCAACATCATGAACGACATCTTCAACTCCCTCGACATTGGCCACTGCTATCTCCTCGTCCTCCTAGACTTGTCAGCTGCTTTTGACACTGTAGACCACAGTCTCAAAGAACGGGCAGGCGCGGACAAAGTGGTCCTCCAGTGGTTCTCCTCCTTCTTCCAAAACCGCTCACAAAGACTAAAAATCGAATCCTTTGCCTCCGAACTCGTTCCCGTAAACAGAGGCTTCCCTCAAGGCTCCATTCTCTCCCCTCAACTGTTCAACATATATATGGAACCTCTCACCTCCATTCTGAAAAAAGTGAATATCCCCTTTCATCTTTATGCAGATGATACCAGAATACTTAGCCTCCAAACTCAAGAAAGCCAGACAAGCAAGAAGCCTCAGGAGTTCCAACTCCCTCCTACTTATTCCCCTAAAAACGCGTAAAGAAAAGACTGCTTCCCGCTCTTTTGCAAGCAACGCCCCGTAAATTTGGAACGCCATCCGGTCAACATCAGAACCACCCCCAGCTTTCCAAAATTCAAAAGCCTCCTACAAACCCCCCTACCTCAACCGCGCCTTCCCGAACGCAATTACGTGACGCTCTCACCTCCACCAGGCTGTCATCCGTCAGCACGCTCCCAACGGGCATCCTTCAGTCATCGCACAACCACTACCTACCTCTTACCCTATCTCTGAACTCTCATCCTCTGAGTCGGCACCACGAAGAGAACATTTCCACCACTAGTCTTGCATTCCTACCTCATTGGCTCACTGCTGACACTCAGCAGAACTGTATATATTCTTTTTGAACTTTTTCTTCCTGAACGGCTCACCTCTGACACTCAGCAGAATCTGTAAAGCTTCCCTTTGAACTTTTTCTGTATTTTTCCTTCCATGCCTTTGCCCTGTATTTTGTCTCCTCTTCATCATGTTGTAAAGCGCTCCGATACCCTCGGCTCTGGCTAGCGCTGTAGAAGACTTCCAAATAAATAATAATATATAATAGTTTTCCAAGATTATTAATTCCCCTCCTTAATCAATGGCTCATCAAAATACAGGGCAGTATTTTCTGTCACTTAGAGCCAGATAAAGAGTTTGGCTGTCCAGGGGACTGCTAAACCTGTGGTGGCAGTCACTGGAGACCAGACTGGTGATCCACCCACTGTATTAGGAATACAGAGGTGGGACTGCCGCAACTGCCGGTGATCAGGGATCCCGCGGTGGTGGGACAGCGGCCAGAGACCCTAATATGCTGTTAGTGCCGCTGTGGCACTGCCAATCATATTAGAAACTTCCTCAACACCTCAATTTTAGTGGTGGTGCCGCCAACCTGAAATCGGTGGCAGTGAGGAAACAAAGGAGGCCCAACAGTTCCACCTGTTGCTTCAGGGCCATTGGTTGCCTGCAGGGGGACACATGTTGTGCACCCCTGTGTGTACTCACTCCCTTTTCTGCATGGCATGGACTTTATAGTCCATGCTGTTCAGAAATGTGCTTTGGAGTTCCCATCTCTGCACCTTTTTAATAGGCACTGCCGTGGGAAGTCCAAAGGACCTCCCAAGAGCCCAAAAGATAACTTGTAATCTGATGGGCAGATGGCAGTCCAGTTTAGCGGTCTTGGAGTGCAAGGCGCTTGCATGGCAGCACGCTGGAAGATCATTTAACCCGTAATCAGGCCCTTAGTGTGCTGTGTATTACAAAAACATCTCTGTAACTATATGAAAAATATATTATAATATTTATTCAATCAATATGACATAATTTGAAAGTTCTTATAAATCACTTAAAAAATCATAGATATATGTAAATAAAAACCAGTACCTATTAAAATGCAATTTTTCCGATCTCACTAACATACATTGCAAATTCACTTCAAAATGTTTTGGCCATTAGATACGATGGGATATAGAAATGTTGAAGTGGTATTTTTGTTAAATTACAGTTCTATCCCACATTTTGGCCCCATTTTTCATCATACTATTTCCTGACAATGATGGACCATCACACCATATTTGAAGGCTTTCTATATGTAAGTGATTTTTCAACTGTTTAACTGTTCACACATTCATACTTTCATGGCACATTCCTTAATACACACCTTCTGAAATCTAGGTTTTCATGAAGCACCATCAGCTTATAAGTTTGAGTCCTTGCCTTAATGTTTCCAGGCAGCCTACCCCACTTATTACTGATCCACTCAAAAACACTTTTTCTCTCACACAAACAGGCATGCACATACACACACACACACACACACACCCGCCCCCACACACACACACATTTAAAGAGATATGTATGTTAAAATATCACAGAGTCAGCACTAGTGAATTTGTAGTTATGGTTTGATCAGAGTGTCTGGTGGGAGTTTTTTGCATATACCTTTGGCATTGTCTCACAAATGTGCATGAAGCATAAAAAAAGAAAAATCTGTTTCCAATTCAGCATGGTAAATTTTGTGCAGATCTGCAGAGAGGCAAGAGTGAAAGGTGTTTTCAATTTTAACTCCGATAAGAAGTTTGATCTCTGCTACAGGAAAAATGCAGAACAGTTACGCCAAACTTGGCATGCAGTTAGAAATGTATTAACATATATTTTTTGCTGGATTTGGGGCGAATCCATTCAATAGTTAAAAAAAATTAGTGTGGAATTAGAGCTTTAAAGGTTTACAATATAGAGATATATGGACAGTTTCTTTGCTATCCCAAATGTAAAAAATAAAGAACTCACATTATAGGTTTCCTTCTGCTGTCCTTGTCTGTTCCACAAACTCAGAGCTGAGTCCATTGTCCAAGAGGCTCTAATTGACTGGTCAGAACAGAAACATTGTTGTTGCAGAAGCCATTTCAGGAAGCGGAACATGGTCCCTGCATTTAGGTAAAAAATGCCACACACTGCAGCATGGTGAGCACTACCTGACCCATTACAAGGTAGAGGAACCCTCAAAGGGCAACACAAATGTAAACTGTGTTTGTCACCCAGAGTTTGCAAACTTGGCCAATAATTCAGAAACCCCAGATGAGTGAAGGGACCAAATGCCGGTGAACATGCTTGAAGTTTATGGGCTGTAAAACTAGTTTGTTGGCCATGAACCTGTGAGTCTCATGCAGATTCTCCAGCGATAGCTTACAGACTCTGTACAAAGTCTGACAAATACACTGACCATTTGAGTGTCGCAAGAGTCCATGGCATTGATTAAAGTCTGCACTCCGGGGGCAGAAGAACAGTGTCCGGGCAAGATGCAGTGCTCTAGGAGAGCTCCTGCTGGCACACAGCTTACAGGCCTCCTCCTTCCTCTATCCAACTTGCACAGCCTAGGGCCTTCCAGGACTGGGCTGTATGAGGTAATTGAGATGAAGGGAAAGGCTACCTACCTCATGGACCGTAAGACCACCAGATAACCCCACAGGGTGCATGATATCAATTGTCTTAAACCACACTTTGAGATGTCTGAACTCACCATGCTGTTAGTGCCAGATGGAGAGGAGGAAGAGGAGAGTAAACCTCTCCCTGACCATTTTGACTCCTTGGAGAAAGATGGTCTGTGGAAGGAGTGATCCATTCCCACACCCTAACCCATGAACAGCAGACTGACTGCCACCAAGTGTTGGGGCTGTACTCTTTTCTTTTCTCCCTCACTCCTGGGATTACCAACCTGTCTACCCTTGATGAAGATACAAGGGCCAACCTCTCTGTTAATAATAAATCTTACAGGTTGTCAGATAAGGTGAAGGCCAGAATTAAAAGTGAGGTCTCTAGGATGTTGGAGTTCAGAGTGATAGAACCCCCAGTGGCCTGGTCCAGTCCTATGGTTCTTGCACAAAAAGCTGCCCCAGCAGGCACCACACCTGAACTGGGGTTCTGTGTGGATTATAGACGGCTCAAGGCTGTGGCAAAGAATGACGTGTATCCCATCCCTTGTACGGATGAGCTGTTTGACATGTTAGGGGCTGCCTAGTACTTAAGTAACTTTGATATAACATGAGGGTACTGGCAGATGACCCAAACAGAAGATGCCAATGAAAGGTCAGCCTTCTCCACTCCAGAGAGCCACTATCAGTTTAGAATGATGTATTTTGGTGTCAATAACACCCCAGCCACCATCCAGAGTTTGGTGAGCCAGGTACTCACTGGTATGGAGGCATTCTCAACTGCTTGCCGGGATGACATAACTGTCTTCAGTATCAGTTAGAAGGACCACCTTTTCCACCTTCCGTGAGTGCTTCAAGCTCTGCAGCAGGCATGCCTGACTATCAAGGCCCATGAGTGCCAGCTAGGGCAGGGGTCTGTGGTGTACTTAGGACGCCTGGTGGGCTAGGTGAGGGTGCAGCCCCTCCCAGGCCAAGATAGAGACTATCATGACTTGGGAGCCCCGCAAACTCCAGACTGAGGTTAGAGCATTATTCTGTCTCACTGGGTACTACAGGAGGTTAGTCAAGGGATATGGCACCATTGTTGTCCCCTTGACAGAGTTGGTTTCTAAGAAGGATCCCAGAAATGTAATTTGGACAGAGGAATGCCAAACTGCATTTGAGTCCCTAAAGCATGCCATGTGCACAGGATTATAGGAAAAGCATTAATTGTACTTTGAGGTATTAAGCGTTATTTGTTGTGCTAGCAAGTTATGATTTCCTAGTCCGCAGAGTCAGACTTGAAGACCACTGCCTCACTACATTGGGAGTTAGCTACTTGGTTCGTAGTTTGAGAATCATAAATATGGGGCCCAAGGATACCAGAGATGAAAGAACCAATTTATACAATTAGGATTGAGTTATTTCTGATTTCCTTGGGACCTCAAGACGGAGGTTGATAAGAATATGATTGTTTGAACAATCCATAGAGTTGCCATAGTGCATGATGATAGTAACGGCTGGTTTGTATCCTGTTGTCAGACCTGTCATCCTTGGCATGGTTTCCCCAGACTTTTTGCCTTCAGCCCTGTTTTGCTGACTTCATTTTTGCTGGTTTTATGCTCTGCGCTCAAAACACGGTAACATTGGCTTATCCACAATTGGCCTATTTAATTTACTTATATGTCCGTAGTAAGGAGCACTATATGTATGTACCATGTGCCTGAAAATTTAATTTTACAATTGGGCCTGCGGCACTGATTGTGCCACCCACTGTAGTAGCCCTTTAAACCTGCCTCAGGCCTGCTACTGCAGAGCCTGTATGTGCAGTTTTAAACTGCCATTTTGACCTGGCTATTTATTCTACTTGCCAGGCCCAAACCTTCCCTTTTATTACATATAAGACACCCCTAAATGAGGGCACTGAAAGCCATATAGGCAGGGTGAAGTGTACTTACAAGGTAGGACATGTACTTTCGAGGTTTACATGTCCTGGTAATACCAAACTGTTACATTCATGTTTCACTACTGCCAGGACTATTTCTCCCAAAGGCTAACATTGAAAGGGCCTTAAAACATCATTTAAGTAAAATTTCCGATTGGGAAAAGATGGAGATTTGGAGGTTACTCTGGACTCACAATTTAAAATCACAACTGATGGTAATGTCGGATTTTAAATAGTAAGTCTGAGAATGCCACTTTTAGAAAGTTGACATTTTCTTACTTAAAACATTCTGTGCCTCAGCCTGTCTCTGAATACACATCTGGGTTGAATGACAGCTGGGGTTTGTGCATTACCTTTAGATAGTCACACACAAAGAGAGTTGGGGTGTGCCATTTGCATCCTGCTGGCACATTACCAAGATGATGGGCCATGCTGAGAAAGATTGGGAGCGAAGAACTGACACACCTGCACAGGGCTGTGAATGTCCCCACACGAAGAGCTGCATACTCCCGTGTAGTGAGTCATGTGCCAGGGCAATAAAGGAAGGGACCTTGTGACTCCCCCACTTCATAGGCACAGCTGGTTATAAGTACTGAACCTGACCATTAAATCAGAGCTTTGCTGGGACCATGAACATTCTGCCAGGAAGAAAATCTGCTGTGCTGTAGGTGGGACTGCTACTCTGGTAACTGCTTTGTTGTGTTGGCATGCTGCCTGCTGTTTGGAGTGCTATAGGAGGGAGTGCCACTAGTTACCTGTTTTTCTGTGCTAGCATGCTACTTGCTGTTTCTTACCCGGGTGTGAGAAGGACTGGACCTGCTCCCTACATCCTTGAGCCCTACTTTCTCTAAGGGCTTGCTGGCTTGTCCCCTGTTCTTGAAGTCTCAGGGCTATCAAACACTTCCTTCAACGTTGCTTGAGCTGCTGGACTCTTCCAACTGGGAGTCCTGCCCTACCAAGAGGTGTCAATCCAGTCCTGGGCCTTGAAAGTGGATTCTGCAGCTTTTTTTCTGCAAATGGTGAGACGGCAATGACTTTGCGCAGAGCAGAACCAATGCAGTGCCCTCAGACAAATGCAAAAATAGCAGTTGATGGACAGAATGCAGAACAATGTTATACATTCACCCCAGTACAGAGATCTGGGCCTAAATCCATCGTTTTTTTTGCTTGTAGTGCCATTCCAGTTTGAACCCAGCCATACGCAAATCAGTCTTGACCCTGTGCCCCATGGGAACAGTCCAGCCCAAACTGCCAAGCCAGGTCCTTCCTGGACTTGCAACAAGCATCCTAGGACCGGTTTCAGGCTTTCAGCCCTCATCAGCCAGGATAGCTTGATTCCAGTGGCACATTGTCATTCAAAGTACATCCATGCTGGGCTCAACATTGACGCGCATCCAGACTGTGAGGTTTTATGCCAAAGCAGTTTGGACCCAAAGACATAACTGCAAGGTTTGATGCTGGTGCAGCACAAATCCAAAGGCATCACTGCAAGGTTCAGCAATGATGCAGCACCTACATCATAAGGGGTTTGACAATGACATGGTTCCTGACTGCGAGGCTCGACTTTGATGCATCAACCCAACTGTGTGAATTGTGGCCAACACTATTGCTTGCTCCATCCAAGGTACTTTTTCAGCAGGCTCTGTATGGGTCCTATAGCCAACCTGCCCTCCATCAATGTCAGCCTGAATCTTTGAATGTATCCCAGTCTAGTGCAACCTCAAGTAACCCCTAAGTGCCATTGATGTTTAAGCATCATATCGCAGTTCATTCTTTAAAAATTCATATCTCAAGTTCTACTTATTGGCTTTTTGATGTTTTAGCCTTGTTTTACTCAGATATATATGCTCTAAATTTCTGAACAGGTGTTGAGTCTTTTGTGGTGTTTTTACTGTTTTGCAGTAATTTAAGTGTTGCCGAAATACTTTACATATTGTCTCTTAATATAAGCCTGACTGCTATGTGTCAAGCTACCGGAGGGTGAGCACAGGATCATTTTGGTTGTGTATCTGACTTACCCTGACTAGGATTGCGGTCCCTATTTGAACAGGGAGCAAACCTCTGCCAACTAGAGACCCAATTTCTAACACATCTATACTACCTTTGCCTTCTCTCTAGTCTTTGTATGTTTGTGTGTCTCATTGGTAGTGGGGGCTTCTGTATTATGTGACCTTGATAGTCTCTTTGTGGAGATTCTTTCTGGCACCTCAATTCGGTGAGAATATGCATGATGAAAATGGCAGATATCATCTTTCTTGTGACTGTTCAGAAATGTGTGGGGTGCAATCTGAAGCTCACAATCTAACATTCTCAATCAATGAATGAGTGGATTTGTAAAGCGTGGCTAATCACCCGGGAAGGTATACAGATGCTAAGGATGTAGCAGTTGCCAGTGAGATCAGTGGAACAGCTAGGTCTTGAGTGCCCTCCTGAATTCTAGCTTCAGTGAATGTAAGGGGTGTGAGCGAGGGACATGGAGATGAATTGCAGGTATCTGGAGGGCTGGTGGAAGTTTATGCCACAGGTGATGTACGCTGGACCTTGAACAGGGTGCAAACCTCTGCCAACTAGAGACCAATTTCTAACACATGTGTACTATTTTTGCCTTCTCTCTAGTCTTTGTATGTTTGTGTTTCTCATTGGTAGTGGCGGCTTCTGTACTATGTGCCCTTGATAGTCTCTTTGTGGAGATTCTTTCTGGCACCTCAATTGTGTGAGAATATGCATGATGTCTGTGACAGATATCATCTTTCTTGTGACAAATAGAGCTCTGGATAGAATGGATACAAAAAGTGAACTTTGCGGACTAAATCGGCGAACAATAAATGAATAATTGCCTGGTCTTGGTTCTAATTGCATTCTTTATTAGGTGCAATACATATCCCAAAAGCCCAAATTAAATCTTGACTGGGAACATATATTATGCACAAGGACTTGTAAACTGTAAACAAAAATAATAGGAGAAAAAATCATATTAAGGCACTTATTTACATATGCATTCATACTAGAGTAAAATGAACAATGATGATTTTCGTCTCTAATTCTTTGAACTCATAGGTCCAGATGCACCAGGGGACAGTTTTTATGCACAAGAAGGGGAAGGAGAGCAAACTCTTTCTGTTGAGTTCTATGGCCCCATTATGGGGGTTTTCATAGCGTAGAAGTCAACACAGGCCAATATCATCGATTTTCAAACATGCTTTTATTTTTCCTACAAAAACAAATACCTTTTCCGCTATGGCCCACCAAATAATTGGTTGAACTTTTCCCCTTCCTTCCGCAGTCGGGGTTGTTAAGCCAGCCCTTGCCTATTGTATATCTCTGACAGTTTCCAAGGCGTGAAGGTGACATATCATAGAATAGGAATTACCTCAATATCTATATTTATGGGCATTCCAAAACCTCCAAGGCAATATATGCCTTCAAATGTCATCTTATGAATGTTTTTATGTGATTTACAAGAGATGACTTCCAGAACTCCCTTTGAGTGACAGGCACAAAAGAGAAACATTTGCTCTTTAACTTAAGTTTACACCAAAAATTGCCATTATGAATAGGCACCAAGGTACCATGGTGTTGAATTATTCTATACGTAGACAGAAAAAATATAAATAAAGGGATCAGATTGAAAATCTTACCCAGTATAATTAATTTTTTAAGATAATTACTTGCTCCTGTGTAATTTATGAGGGATAGATGGATATTGAACACATGTATTGTGAGAAATTGGGCTGTTGGTTGACTGAGGTGTGAGCCATGGGCAAACACCAGCCACAATCCCTTTCAGAGTGAACAACAAAGAGTCACTAGATTAACCTGTGGTAACCATGGGTAGATTGGCACAAAAAGCAGTCAGGCTTAAGTCAGAGGCAATGTGTAAATAATGTATGCATTACTGAAACAGTAATAAATTGGAAGTACAACATAAGAAAAATCCCAAAGCAATTTTTCAAAAATGGAGGAAATTTTTATAAATTATTTGACACCAGAACTACAAAAATCCAATCAGTAGAACTGGACTTTTGAATTTTTTAACTTTTATGTGAAACCTAACCAATAAAAGATCAAATCACCAACCAGAGACATCTAGTTGTGCAAGACTCTGTCACTGTTGAAAGTTAAGGCCAACTGCGGTCGAGCACGGTTCTGATAAAAAAAGTGGATTGGGCTTAGTCTGTGTTTACATTTGTACTTAGATAAATTCTTAAAGAAAAATGTCTGAGAAGGTAAAGCTCCGTGGTGTATGGCTGCAGGAGGTGTCAAAGGAGGGGATGTCCTAGTTGGATGGCCTTGTGTTGAAGCTGCGGGGACATTTTTTACATTCAGGCTAAGAGCCTGATTACAAGTCTGGCAGTCCTCTGTTGGTGGTCTGACTGCTGTCCCAATATCGCTCCCACCATCCGATCACAAGCTTAGTGTTAGGCCCACAGCAATTCTGCCTCCAGACTGCCGCATACGCCAAGAGCTGAGCCCCTCTAGCAGCAGTAGTGTGGACAGCTGTGGGAAATGTAGGCAGTACCGGCATCGGCATCACCATGCTCATTACTGCCTTTCTGCTGAGATTTTCTTGGCGGGACACCTCCATGAAAAGGTTTGTGGAAAGGCAGGGAAGAGGCCACAGCGTGTTTTAGCACCACTTTTAATTGCAGCTGGGGGCACATGTTATGCCCCAGTATACCAGCATTGTAATGCATGAACACAGTGTGCTATGCATGACATGGTGCATGGCAACAGCATGCCTGATGTGCAAAGAGCACTGCACTGTGGTGGCATGAGCTTTAGGCTCTATTTATTAGCTGAAGTATGCTGCCCCTCTGCCATAGCTGCTGACACACCACCAGCCCTGTGGTAGTGTCATAATACGGCAGTTGGTATGCTGCTGGCTTGACGGCATTCCTTTGACTGCTTCAACAGCCGCCCGGCAGTAGAACCGCCAAACTCCTAATGGGGCCCTAAGTCTCTGAAAAGGAAGTAAAACAAATCCAGCAGGACAAAGCAGATGACTGGAGTCATAGAAAGTTCCATGAGGTTGGATACTCATTTGATGAAGGACCCCTGAAAAGGATTTGCCTCTGGGGAGAAGAACGTAGTAGTAGAAGCTGTGAATTGAATACTACCTGTGATGCACCTCGGGCAGATAAGCAAGCAGGTTGGCCTGTTCTCCTCCTGTTTCTCAGGCACTTTTTGGCACAATTTTGTCTCTGTCCTCAGATTTGGACAATGGGCACCTGGGCATCTTTAGCAGCACATCAAAGGGGTCCAGAACTGATGTAAGACTCATTGGGGTTTAGGAATCACTCAGGCTAGTTCCAGATGTGGGTCCAAGCTGGTAGTAGACTTTTATGTCCCTGTAGCTCAGAACAAGGGGCCAGCAAACTCGCCCTTTCAGTCATTTCCATCAATCCTGGGTGCAGGTTAAGATGCAGGTCTCAAAAACAGGGTTGGGCTCTTAGCATTCAAGGTAGGCACCAGGCAGCAAAGCAGTCATTCCAGGTACAGTAGCAGTCTGGTAGTGTGCAAAGCAGGTCACAACAGCAGGTAGTCCTTTGATAGTGCTTCAGCAGGTCTAGTAGTGAACTGAAGTGTGGGTCTGAAGGTCTAATTTGTATACCCTGTTGCCCTTCTTCTGAGTGGTGGTAGAAGCTTCTGGAAAGGTTCTTTGAAATGCATGGAATTTTGTGACTGCCCTTCCCTGGCTCCAAGCTGTCTGCAGTGACAATACCGGGCTGTTAGACCTTTTGTGTGAAGGCAGAGAACAGGCTATTCAGCTAAAAGTGGAGTTTTTATCACCTGCGCCCCCCTTTCCCCATCCTACAAGCAGATGGTGTATTGAGGAACACCTAATCCCTCTATTGTGTGAATGTCTGGGAGGAATTTACAAAGTCTGTCACCTGCACCCAGGCATGTAACCCACGACAGACTGCAGGCACAAAGGGCAGGAAAATAGCAACTTTCTAAAAGCAGCATTTTCAAAATAAAATCCCGACTTTACCATTAAAGAGGATTTATCATTACAATTTCATTGGTACAAGACATGACAAATCTACCTGCTCCCAACTAGAAATTACATCTCATTAAATGTAATAAGGAATCCCTTATGTTATCGCATGCGAGGGGTAGGTCTCACAGTGGTTGAGAACTATTACCAGAATATGTAAAACTTAAAAGTACATGTCCAACCTTCTAATTGCAGAGAACCTGCTCTATGGGCTACCTAGGGTCTTCCTTATGGGCGAACTATATGTAAAAAAAAGGGGAGTGGAAGGCTTAGCAAGGGGGTTTAAATGCCAAGCTGAGATGGAAGTTTTGAATTCAATTCAGGCTGCAATGGCAGGCCTGGGACATGTTTTAATGCACTACTTAAATGTTTGGCATAATACATGCTGCAGGCCCACAGGTAGCATTTAATTTATAGGCCGTTGGTATATGGTATAACACTGTAAAAGAGACTTGTAAGTAAATTAAATATCCCAATCAGGCGTAAGCCAATTAACCGTGTTTTGGGGAGATAGCTCAAGCACTTATATCTGGTTAGCAGCAGAGAGTCCAAAGGCCAACAAAAACGAATTCATTAAAAAGTGGAAGGTAAAAGGCAAAAGATTTGGGAGTAACCCTGCAGAGAGGGTCAGGTCCAACATGTATGGATTTTGGTCAGGAGTGTTCAAGTAATGCTGATTTGGCCGCAAACATGGTTTATACTTTTCATGTGCAGCTTTCACCAGGAAAACCTTCGCAAAAATGGGATGGTGAAACTTGTCTGGAATCGAGGAAAATCTCATGGGAAGCGGTGCCCCAACACCAATTCCCATGTTTATTCTTGTTTTGAAGCGTGAAGTTCATAATGGGGCAGTAATCATTAATCCCTGCATTAAGGACCACACATTCTCAGTGCGCATTGCTAATATGGTCCCTATGGCCTCCTAAAATATGTGTACACGTGGTAGCAGGTGTAGAAATGAAATGAATGCACATATTTACAATTTGCACGGTGCTCTGAACTGGCTCCTAACTCCTTTCTTTATTGGTTGTTGCAAGATCATTATTTTAATTTTGAGTGATAGCATTTTATTGAATCGGTAACACAGTAATAGGGAACATGGCATGAAAACCTTACTTTGCCTCACCACTAGCAAAACTTTAATTGTGTGGAAAACTTCACAGACATATGTAGTACGTTTATATTGTGCGTTATGTCTCATTTTTCTCCCGAATAACACAGGATATTGAGATAAAGCAGAATGCTAACGCTATTCTTGCTTCAAATTTTCCCTGCCTCATTTTCTGCTTTGATTTGCATAAGCACTGAGATGGGTGGTGTATAATCTAAACAGTTTCTCATTTGTCGGTAATACATATTTCTACATTAACTTGATGTATATCCATTGAACATTGGACAATGTCCACCAAATTATTTCTACTACTATTATTTGTTATGTTTACATCGTTATTGCATTTGTTCACTCTCTTCTGTGAAAAAATCTGTATTTTTGTTGACCAGTGTCAACATTCGATGGAAAGCGTACTGTTACATTTACTAACAGTTACTCTTTCCATTTCAGTTTTCATCACGAACAAATATGCAAGCAATGTTTTGCAGAGGCACAAAAGATACAATACAGGGAGACTGGAGGAATTTGTGGCTGGAAACCTGGAAAGAGAATGTGCCGAAGAGCGCTGTAGTTTCGAAGAAGCACGAGAGGTTTTTGAAAACACTGAGAAAACTGTAAGTATCCATATTTTATATGCATACACAAGCCAGTGAGGATGACGAAGGGACGGGGTTTCGATGAGGCCAGTACATGTATATAACATAGCTTAAACGAAAACAAAATTTACAAAAAAATAAAAATAGTGTTTTGTCATTCGTTTTGTACCTCACTTACAGAGAAGAATATATGACTTTGCAACAATGAATGAGAGAGTAAGAAACAATATATGTGTGTGTTTTAATGTCCACTGTATACTAGAGGCTTCAAAAGAGTGTTTGGTCCTTCATCATGACGAATACACGTACACAAACTGCGTATATATAATATCATTGCGGGTCCAGCATTTTTTTGATAGCCTATAGTGTGCCTAGGTACTTTGTGAATGCCGAACACATAAGGAAAGTGAAACAGCACAGGGTTGAAAAATGTGCCCATAAACTGAGGCATCATTTTTGTCGACGAAAATTGGATTCAAATAGTTAGACAAGTTGTTACTCCTCTATATACTTTTGAGAATACAGATAAAGAAGTTCATCTTGATTTAATCAACACAGATTTCTTAATTTTCAGACATTAGGGGGCAGATTTACAATAAGTGACGCATCCCTACATATCAGCAGGGATGCGCCACTTATTGTGCGCCGCAGCTCCGCCACCATTGGTGCGCCGCATTTACAATGCAGCGCACCATGGAGCAAAAATGGCACAGATGCGTCACGCATCTGTGCCGTAAAGGCGACGCATTGCTGGAGTTGCGTCGCAAGCACGACGCAGCTCCAGCAATGCTCTGGGGGGCCCCATCTGTCCAATGCTACGTCAATCCTTACGCCTGCTTCAAGCAGGCACAGGGTTTTGACGCAGCATGGGCACAAAAGTGACTGAGTGAAATCTTGTAGATTTCACTCAGCCACTTTTAGGAGGCGTCCCTGCGCCAGAACGCCCCCCCTGCACAGGAACGCCTTCTTCTGACGCAGGGCTTTACAACGTGACGCATCTCCCAGATGCTCAACAAAAAGGTTGAGAGCTGTTCCTCTAGGAAAGGGGCCATCCACCAGGCAGATTTAGTGGTGGGTGGTTGGGTGTAAAGGGGAGGAGTAAGGAGGAGAAAGTGGGATGGGGATCCCGCTTTGGCGGAACTAGGGTCCTCACACACCCAGCAAGCTAGGTGTCATGCTTCATCATTTGGACCTGCTCCTCGTTGGACCGGCGCTGCAATGTCTAACGGGCACCCACTAAGGGGCTCTTTATCGGAGATCTTTTGTTCCTTAGCCGTTTGATGAAGTGGGGGTGTGTGGCCAGTGGTAGTGTAGATGATCAGGAGGTGCAGTGAGTGCGTGAGTGGTTAAAAAGGTTAGATATTCCAAGTAAATATATTTATTCTGGCTGGTAATCCACCTTGGTAAAAACAAAACGGAGTGGCAGTTCCCTCGGGGCGGGATTGTCAGTTGTTATACTGCTCAACTCTCTGTGTCAACATGTTTCTTGCCCTTTTGGTTAACTAGATACCGTGGCAATTCTTCAGGACCGTGAGCTGTATAAAAACAGTGAAAGTGATATGTAAAATCTACACTGGATGGTGCTCCTAATGAAATGCGACCAATCAGTTGTCGCTACATGTCAAATAATCATGTAGTCACTATAAAGATACCTGTGGAGACAAGGACTAAACAAATGAAATGCAAGGGTCAATAGTGAATAATACTCCCTAGTGATTGACTCCAAGTCAATAACATGCCTCCCAGGTCGTCCACTCCTCCTTAGTGTGGTACAAGTTAGGGATGTAAGATGTAACAACGCGTGTTATTAAAACGCGTGCTGTTACATCGCAGTCGTTACAACGACTGCATGTTACAACGGTATGCCTTTACAACGCAAGTCTTTACATCGACTTGCGCTAGGTGGTGTGCTAACATTAAAAAAGTGTAATTTACTATTCCAACTCCAGTCCACTTATCAGTAGGGAAGGTGTTGGGATAGTAAACTACACTATTTTTAACGTTAGCACGCCATCTAGCACAAGTCGATGTAAAGACTTGCGTTGTAAAGGCATAGCGTTGTTACATGCGGTAGTTGTAACGACCGCGATGTAACAGCACTGCGGTGTACTGACCGTGTTGTAAAGGATGTTTCCGACAAGTTAGTCATTTGTGAAATGTAAAATTCTGTGTTTTTAAAAAACATAAAAAACTATAGAAGCTCTCTCTCAATCACACATCATTCTAGATTATAACCACTTATCAGTGTCTACCCACTCAATGTATAGTAAATATATAGCCCTGAGCGCTTATCTTGTCTGTGGCTCATATCTAGTATTGAGACTCAACTCCCTTAGTGGTGGGGGGTGCCTCAATAGGGGCAGACAGGTCATGCCGGCGCCTCATAAGTAGGTGCCCTGTGTAGGTGGGGGGAAGAAAGGGCAAGTATTAGGTAAGCCCCTTCCACCAGCACTGTATTGGTATGATTGAGCTGAATCTCAATGCTCCAGTGGAGGTAGGCGCCAGCCTACACCACCCGCCTCCGATGGCCGCACAAGTGCAGAGCAACCGTCGCCAGCGGCGTCCGAACTCGCTCCCTCTCACACCGGAGTTAGGTGCAGCTCTCCCCCTCCGGGCACTAGTTAGTGTAAAACCGGTCGGGCAATCTACTCCTCTCCCGTGAGCGGGAAAGGTTTGTGACTTACTTGTGCATCCCGTAGTCCTTGTGGTAAGACCTACCCACGCTGTCAGTCCCTGGGCCGCTGGTGAGGAAGCCACGTTTGTGGGGCCATAAGAAGGACATCAATGCGTGCGCCAAGGTCGGGGCGTGTACGTCTCTAGGGGCGTGGCCTCATCAGACGCGCACTTCCTGTTGTGTTCCCTAAAATGCAAACAAGTTAGACCGCTCGTCTGTTTTGGCGGCCATATTGCAGTGTGTAAGTCTCTTGCTACCATGGTCCATGTACCCAAAATGCAACGGTGTATTGAGGTCAGCAGTCGTTACTACTGCCCCGGATTTGACTCACTTTCTTGCGGCCATTTGAATGGATCCGGCGGTATTATGGTGGGGTATTGAGGTATAAGTGCGCCTCTCTGTATATATATGTGTAGGGTATATCTAATGTCCAGGAGATTGCTATCGAGCAAAGGCGATCCCTCGGCGCGGTATAAGATGGACATAGAGATGTTGTGTGTTTTCCATGCTACTGTTGTGCACCGGTGTTAGTGGAGACCTACATGGTGTTAGTGATTGCCCTGAGTGGTGTGGTGTTATGTCACGCCTAGAAGCTGTTCTTCCTTATCGCCAGTGTGCTCTTCAGGATTAGACCATTAGTGCAAACAATGGTGTGATCAATCACTACTCTTGACCCTGTGCCTCATGGGAACAGTCCAGCCCGAACTGCCAGGCCATGTCTTCCCTGGACCGGAATCAAGCATCCTAGGACCGGTTTCTGGCTATCAGGCGTCTTCAGCAAGGATAGCTTGACTCCAGTGGCATAGTGAGCAAGGGACCCACATCTGGGCATACCCCTCCCACATAGGGTGAACTGCAAAACACACAAGATGATGGACGGAATGTTGCACAATGGCAAAACATTCACCCCCAGTCACAGATCTGGGTTTAATCCATTGTTATTTTGCTCACCAAGCCACCCCAGTTCAGACATGGCCATATGCAAATCAGTCTTGACCCTGTGCCTCATGGTGTAGTGTAGTTCCTATTATCCCAATAGGCTCTGCGCATTGGAATAATACCTTCAATAGTATAGGCCTAGACCAGACGTTAACTAGGTCTTCTATTGTCGATATTAGACTTAAAGTTTTGGGTTTGCCAGCTAGCTCAGAGTTCACTAGAAACTTTCTCGAATAGGCAAGGAGGAGTTGAACCTCCCTGGATAGACAAGAAGGAATTTAGTTTCTGACAACCATAGAACATGACAACTTTGCTCTCCCCTAATCAAGAGTGTATCTCTAGAGTCGTGTGAAAACAAAAGACAACTTATTTTACTCAGTCAGTACGTGCATTCTTAGTCTCACCAGATTGTAGAGAAAAGGAAGAGACGGGCGTGTTCAATAAAAGATGTTATTTATTGATCAGTCTCTTTTCTCATACAAGAGAAATGGATCGATATTATCGCAGTACTTATGGTTAAGTACAGTGCATACAATAAAAGCAGAAGTATAAAATAATACTGTAAAAACATTTATATGGTTTCTAAGCCATAAGGTGGTTTAAAATGGATAAAATAGATACATACACATATACATTTGACTAATCGTACTCAACTGGTGTTTCTAACTACGCCTACCCCGGTGTACCTGACCTAAGCCTAATACGTGGGCGGGAATAGAAAGTAGCAGTTTAAGTTAAGTTTGTTTTGCCAAGTGACTGACTCAAGAATTCTCTGCAAGGGGTTATTCAGTTCTGTACCTTGAATCTAGGATGAATGAGGGATGGTATCTCTCGTCTCTGGTCTCGATATTCCAGGCTGCCTGCAAGGGCTGCTCGGAAGCGCCGGAGCTGGATTTCTCGGCAGGAGAAAGCAGCGTCTCGTTCTCAGCGCGTCAGGAAGGCGGGGCTGCGCCAGCGGGGTCTGCTCTGCTCTGGGCTTAGGCAAGTCTGGCTGCTCCGATCTCGTCACCACCGCGTGTGTTTGCTTAAGGCAATACCGGTAATATTTATACCTGTAAGGTGCCGAGATTGACGTAAGGATGGACATAGATACGTCAATAAGGATGTCATACGACTTGGTCGTTAGCGCATTCTTTTGCTGAAGTTCTCGATTAAATCAAAACAATGGCCGCAGGGTTTTTCCCAGGTTGTCATAGGTTTGATTTGTTTTGAGAACTCCGTATGCCTTATCAGGGGCTGGAGGAATATCGCTTGTCTAATTAGATGGCAAGCGTTATGACCTAATCAGATAACACGTTCCTGTGCCGTAGTGTGGCTTAATCAGATAACGGTTTCTGCATCATGGGATGGCTGCTAGTTAACTTGTTAACCAGAACAGGGTCAGGAATAGGGGGATCGATACAGAACCTATAAGAATACATCACACCCACTCCACGCTAACTATGGCCATGTTTACGAATCTAGGCATAGTAAAACATACTGTAGAGTATCGTGTATACCTTACCACCCCAAAATACATATAATGCATTTCGAATAATGTAATATAAGGAAATAATATTCACATGTACTATATGCACTCAAGCTGTAGAATAATGCTAAAGTAATCACGCATATGTATACATTATTTCTAAATGGTATATGAGAATTTACACATGAAATGGCTCTTAATACAGAAGAAAAAAGGTTCAAGACCATTTCATCACAGAATAAAAATAAATATGAACATACCAGCGGGCAGCTAATGTCTAAAGTTTCTAAAAATAGAAAATTTTAGTTCTCTAAGAATAGTTTTTACTTTAAGCAGAAGATAAGTGTCCCGAAAAATCGTAAAAATATTTTGGGGCTGCTGAAAAAATCGCTGTCCGTGAACTGGAGGGAAAATTGTTCATGTAATTTTATCATTAAAGTCGAAGGCCAAATTCAGGGTGTTTGGAACGCCGTGTGCTAGCTTGCTCAAAAGTCTCTATTTCTGCTCTGGTGAGAACATCATATCATTTAGACTGTCGAAAAAGCTGTCAACAGCTTCTTGGGAGAGTTCCACTAACTGGGAAAAAGGTGTAACCATGCATTCGTGCGCATGGTTGTCTCCATTGACGTTTTGATTAGTATTGCTGACAGAAGGTCGTACCTGATCGATGCTGCTTTCATCTTGAACTCCACTACCCCTTAATCGTAGTGGTGAAGTTTCCACGAATGCCGTCATCAGGATTGGCAGCCGTTGAGGGCAGCACAAAGCATGAGCCTTTATCGGACCCAACAATGTTTCTGCATCCATAGGCGCATCCGATTGTAGCGTCAGACAGGTGTCCAACACGCATTCTTCTCCCCACAGCAAGCACCTTAATACAGGTAAAACACATTGATGCCACATTGGTCGAAATGAAAGAAACCAAGTCATGTTCAGGTCTCTAAGCCGGGATAGTCCCAGGATTTTTGATATCCGGTCCCGGTATCCAATGGCTCGAATTGTTTCTTCCCTTGTCGCAGGTGTTTTGTCTGTGACATGGTTTGCCATAACGAAATATTAGGACCAAGAATAGGATTCCTGCAATTAGTCCCAAAATGAGGGGAAGTCCGCCAAAAATCGAATGGACGAAGTCTGGAAAAATACCCAGTATGGCTTTGAATGGTGTTAATGCCATTGAAAATACTGTCTTAAATACTTTTGAGACTCCACTGGTATCAGAAATATTTAAGATTTCATTCAGGATTTCCGCAAAATGTATGGGGGAATTAGTTGATAACAATGAGTGAATCTCTGCAGTCGTCCTTGCGACTAGGAGATCATATGTTTCTTTTGATGACGTGAGTCTGGTCGGCGTCTGAAGAAGCACTGTTTTCATTCTGCTTAAAGTATCTATTCGAATAGAAGTAATTTTTAAGTTAGGCTATGCCCTTGCCTCCCTGTCTGGAAAGGAGCTGGGGAACAATGAGTGTCCACAGCACATGACCTTCGCAGTTGTAGTTACGAGATAAGGAGTCCCGGGCATAAGACTACAACATCTGCGATCCACAATTAGAATGTAACTCCCGTTATAGAGTCTTTTAAGGAATGGTTCTATCTCTGTTGCAGGTGCGCCTAGCTGGTGACATGAAAGGTTATTTGAGTTCCCTTCACAGGCTCCATGCAAACTAATTCCATTACACAGAAGTGTACTGCTTAGTGACATCGCACAATTATTGCCACTAAGAAACACTTTCTGTCCTTTATTACTGACACATGTATGTGAATAGGGCAAGTTCCATGTTGTCTTAATGTACCCTTTTCCCAATTTTTCGTACATGCCAGCCTGTATATATTTTTGACAGTATTGAAACCTGAAGGTTGATATCGGAATATTAATTATCCCATGTATTATCCATTCACTGACAGGTCGTTCTGACATTGTCACTGGTAATCTCTCGAGTTTCTCAATGCTCAGGATTGTATAATCAGCACCCTTTTGTGCCATACTGATTTGTTTATCAGTAAGGTTAAATATATTGAATAGTGACGTTGTGTTGATTAAACGCCAAGGCACATAGCCTGAACGCAGATTTTGTAACGTCCAGCCAAGCTGTACAATAGAACGCAATTGAGACTGACCGTGTTGTAACAACAGTAAGTCTTGCGATATTATGTCGATTGCTGAAGACACAATGCTGTCCAAAGAAAAAATTCTGGAGGACAGAGTCATTAACCCATTGTCCACTACAGAAAGTGATTTTTCCAAATTAATACGGTCAATTTCCCGTATACTTTCTGCTGTCTCAATTTGAGTTACCTTCCAGGCCTCGTTGTAAGCTGCATATACAGAGGCTGCTATGAAGCGTTTTTGACGCTGTTTGCGCGGTCCCATAATGAAATCACGCAAGTCAGCACCATCAGTAAGTAAAGTTAGGTGTTGCTTAATTTCTGTCAGTGTGGAAGTTTGTAGCCATTGAAGGCATAATTTGCCCACACTGTAGGTGGTTATTATCCCTGGGTGTTGTCTTTGGGAATATCTAGGGTCTGGCCTGGTCAATTTGAACCCCTGTTTTTTGTTCAGGAATCTGTCTTGACAGTTATTAGTATCTGTGGGCCAGATCAACCACTGTTTCCAATCAGGATGTGTTCTGTTTTGGTTTAATATATAGTTTACGTCTATCTCTTCATCTGTAGAGCTATTGCTGTCCATTGTTGGCTTTGGAATAAACGGTTTATTTAAGTCTTTGATTTTGGCTAAGCCAAGACAGGTGGTTTGTTGAACAGTGTCATTTAAAAATATAATTTGTTCTGGGATCATGCAGGCTCTAAACAATGATTCTATACCTTGTACTTGCCATTCTTTTGTACCCCAGACACTTTTAACTTCAACATTTTTGTCCCAATAATCAAAACCAAAAGTATTCATTTGTTCAAAAAATGAGTCTGAATATATCAATTTCGTGTTTGTTAGCATGGTCTTTGTCCCTGTCTTATTTGACAATTTGAAATAAAGTGTTTCAGCATTACTTGTGTTAAACCCTGAAAAGTATGAATATTTGTGGTAAAAGGTTCTTGAGCTTCCTTTTGGAGGGGTTGCACAATGTTCCCATTGATTATAATTTAAAACATTTCTAGGTTGTGCAGATTTATGTAGAAAATGGTTACCATAGTGGTTGTAACAGTACATACTATCATAATTAGTCGAACCCTGCAAATAATCATGTTTGGTAAATTTAGCAGACATCACTAAGTCAGACATCATATTATTTATACTTTCAAAGTCCCAATCATCAGCAAATGAGCTTGTTTTTACAAAGTCACTCAACGAGATCTTAATTTGGTGTGGATATTTCAGGATCTCAACCGGACCATAAATTTCGTAGTCAGTATTGTCCCATGCTACCCCACCCGGTATAGGATTGGCTGTGAAGTTGACTGAAGAAAGTTCTCTTTTCTCGACGTGTGAAGATGTGTGTGGCTTGAGGATCAAGTTGATTTTCTGACTTGCTGTGTCCATTTTAGCATATTTTCCCTCAATGAAGCGTCCCAAAGTTAGTACCATGATGAGCCAAAGTATGAGGATAAATGCACCAAAGCCCACCCAAAATTCAATCCATGGAGAAATCAGATATGTTTCTTTCAGCGGTTTCAAAAGGTCTTTAGCTTTATCTTTAAAGGTTTTTGTTGATGGCTGTGTTTTTGATTCACTTAGGTCTTCAGAGGAATCATCGAAGTTTATGAAGTAGCCGGATGCAGTTCTGTCAATTGTTCCAATTGCTTCAGGATTACTGTTTCTTGCATATTCGTTTGTTACTTCATTGTAGGTTGGTGTGTCTCTACTAAATGTTTTTATTTGGGTTTTCAGAGGTTTAAGTTCCAATGCATTGTTGCATAGTCCTTGTTGTTCTTCTGTAGGCGTTTCGAATGTGATTAGCCTCTTAGTTTGGACCTCTGTATTGGTAGCAAATCTTGGTGTTCTACTACTTATCGGGAGTCCACTTGGCCTACTGTTTGTTATTGGCCACATGATTGTGGTTTTACCAGGTCGATGGATACAACTCGGTTCTCCTTTTTACCAGCAAGCGGCGGTAGTACAACTGATCTTGTCCCGTTAATAGACAAGACAGGAACTGCTTTTCTGTAAGAAGGCCCAAATTCCTTCTTTACCGCGATCTTTTCTCTGACTAGATCCCCGACTTTTGGAATCCAGACAGGTCTTGCTGGGACAGGTGGTGGTTCTTCAGTGGTTGTTGGCTGCTGTTTCAACTTTATGTTGCTCAGGTCTTTTCTTGTTTTGTTTAAGTCCTGCAAAATAGCCAAACGATCTTTGATATCAAAGCTTTTTTCCTTTACCACTGAAGTCTGACTGTCAAGATCTAAGACTAACATCCTAGTTCCAAACAATAATTCGTACGGACTGAATCCCTTCAGAGAATTTCTTGGCAGGTTATTTAGACTACGTTGGACACTTATTAGATGTTTGACCTACCCAGCTCCCGAACCTAATACCTTTGCTGTTATAGATTGCTTTATGTCACGGTTTTTTCTTTCTACAATTCCGTTCCCCTCAGGGTGAAATGGACAAGAGTACCGCAATGTAATGCCCATGCTGGTCATGGCCTCCTTATAAGCTCGAGAGCTAAAAGCAGGACCCTGGTCAGAATGCAGCATGCCAATTGCGTATGTGCCGATAAAGACCCGCAAATCTTTTATAACAGTTCTGGCGTCAGCCGAGCGCTGGGGCCACATCCATATGAATCTCGTGCATGAATCCACTGCGACCAGGATATATTTATAGTTACCATCCCTTTGTAAGGGACCACAGTGGTCCAGATAGACACAGGCTAATGGTTTATCTGAGATTAGAAGGGGCGTCTGCGCTGGTCGTCTCACCGTTGATACTTTCATTCTTTGACATATTTCACATTCTAAAACATAGTTCCTTGTTTGTCTTCTCATTTGTGGCCACCAGTATCTCTGTTTTAACAATGATACTGTGGCTGAGACGCCAGCATGTACAGAAGCGAGCCCTTCGTGTGCCGCTATTATTAGTCCTAACCTATGTTCCATGTTTGGAATTGCCCTATCCCCCACTCCAGGGATTCGAGCAAAAGGAACATTGTTTTCATCAGTTATGTATGAGTATTTTACTGGAAAGCCTTTCGGGAGTGTTTCTATCGAATCCTTTTCTGTAGCGCTGACAGCCTGTAATATTTCGCTGTCTATTTTTGTTTTTGACCGTGTGATGGCAGCTACGGAAGCCGTTTGCACAGCTGCCTTCGCGGCCTCATCAGCCAATGAATTCCCTGCAACGTGAACGCCATCACGTTGATGACAGGTATGTGAATCCGCATCTTCCTGGGATGACTCGAATCACAAGATTGCGTGTGTTATCACGTGTTTCTAATTTTGTTTTAATTAACATGTCTGTTTGTAAGGATCTCAAAATTTCTGTGTGTATTTGAGTCCAATTGGTTCTTTTAAAATCTGGTTTTATTAGATCATAAAGGGGTTTGACCCTTTCTGCGTAATTTGCAATGTATGTTCTTCCGAAATTTAGGAAGCCTAGAATTGACTGTAGGTTTTTTAGTGTTCTAGGTGCTTGGAGTACGGCACATTTCTCTAGGAAATTGTCAGCCAGGCTTTTGCCTTCACTTGATAATTCATATCCTAAGAACAGGACTGTTAGATGGGCAATTCTAGATTTTTTAAAGTTGAATTTGTAACCCTCTGTTGCGAACCCAAGTATTATGGTGTTCACTCTCTTCAAGTGAGTATCTAAGTCATCATCTGTTAGGTATATGTCGTCGACATAAGATAATGCTTCGTCATCATATGTTTGTAGTAACTCTGTTACTCTCGCTGAGAATAATCCTGGGCTGTTCTTGAACCCTTGGGGTAACCGACAGAATTGTTTTTGAGCGCCATTTATTGAGAACGCAGACAAATATCTGCTCTCTGGTGCTATATTTTGACAAAAGAATCCATTAGAGATGTCTAATGTTGTTTTGTATTTTTTGCGCACTATGTTATTCATTAGCGCTGCACTATGCGAGTTTTGCACTGCAAAAGTTTTGCAACATGAGTTAAGGAGTCTGTAATCCAAAACTAGACGATATGAATTGTCTGGTTTGGAGACAGGAAACAAAGGGTTGTTCATTTGTGAGGTGCAAGTTTCAATCACCCCTTGGTTTTCTAGTTGATCTAGGATTTCTTTTACCTGTTTTTTAGCTTCTTGCTTAATTGGTTACTGTCTTTGTGCAGTAGGTTGTGATTTTAACTGGATTTTGTGAGGAGGAGAGTCCTCATCCCATCCTACGTGATTTTTATATAAAGCAGGAGCTTGAGCTACTGCCCACTTTCTGGCAAGTGTGTATTTTTTATGAATTGGGATATGATTTGAGAAGGCAGGCATAATTATTTCTTCGCCATGAGGGCAGTCCCTGACAAACTCTGGTGGCCAGTCTTTTTCAGCTAGAAGGATGTCATAGCCCTTGGAGAGATTATCCCAAAATAGTCCCCTTATTTTTCTAGTCTTATCCCCTTCTATACGTAAAGTTATTTCATATATTTTGTGAGGTTTGCTAACTCTGGTGTCTGCAGTTTCCACTTGAAGGTATTCATTCGTGTCCACTGTCTCCAGATGATTCATAAGGACTTTGCGAGCTATGCTCACTTCTGCTGCGCTGTCTAGCATTGTCAGAGCCCATTCTCCGTTTTTCAGTTGTGTCCTCAGTATTCTCGGCATTGTTAACTACTTTAATACTGGCTACCTTCTTTTTTGGAAATTGTAATTTCTTATTTGGATGAGCAGGTTCCTTGTCTTTGGACTTGACGTGCCCTTCCCTGGGTTCCGATCGTCCTCTTATTTCCGATTTCTGCGAGGAAGTCTGAAAAGATTGAGAGGGACGTGTATCAAAATCTTGATATCTATCCGGTTTCTTTATATTATCCCTATTTCTAAGGTTGTATTTTTTCACAGAGGGCTCACTTTGGGGAGACCTAGGTCCTTGGTCCGGAGATCTTTCTCTCCGCCGAGGAGACCTTCCTCTGGACTGGAATTTCTTTTCTTTTGGATTGGATTGTTTGTTTCCATCCCAGTTCTTCTTTTGACTGTTTAGATTATTTTTAATAAATATTTTTTCAGGACTTTCAATCAGTTGGGGTTTTACTGGTATTCCACCTAAACTATCTCTACCTAGTTCCTCATAGGATTTTTCTATAATTCTGGCAATTTCAGCTGGTTGGTCTGCTATATCTGTTTCTTTTAACCTTTGGCGGATCGCCACGTTTGCTGCTTCTCCCTTTATATTGGCTAGTAATATAGCCGAGACCTGCTTGAAGTCTTTCAGTAATTTCATACCAAGAGTTAAAGCGGGTTCTGGACCGTATTCGTCTTGAATTTGTTTTAGCACATCTGGTATTACCGAGATGGATGGAACACCATGCGTTTTTGTGTAAATGTAAGCAAAGACTGTACCCCAAGTGTCACAGTCCTCCACGTGTGGTGCGATTCCCATTGGAAGGCAGATAGTCAGAATCCTGTGTTTATCCACAGGAGTGGTGTCTGGAAACACCGCCTCTATTTGGGTGATTTTTTGTGCTAACCAGAATGGTATTTGTTCCCTTTTAGCTGGTACTTTACCTAGGCAGGACTGTATGTTCTGTGGTATAATTTTATTTGTGTTCCCCTGATGAGGGGTCAGCTGTGGAATTTTAATTGCTGGTTGAATTGTTGAAGTCCGCATTACATATTGGACTAATCGTCTATGTACTTTTATTAATTGTTTTAGTTGTATTAGAAGATCTGCTGCAGACATTCTTTCGATGTCTGGATGTGGTGTGTATCCGGCTAGGACCGGCCACGTTGCTCCTGGTCTACCTAATGGACCGAGCCTGGTGATGTGATTGTTGTGTTTTAGGGCGCCATTAAACAAGAGCAGGTGCTCTTGAAATTTAAGTGGTACTTCCACCTCCTCGAAAGGAGTGTATTCTTCAGGAGGTTCCTCTGTTTTGTAATGGTGGAAGTGCTTTGTTACAGCGTTTGCTGCTGGAAAGTTTATCCATGAATAGAATACCTCTGTCTGCCGATATTCGTGTGCCTCTATTACGAATATGACTGTGCCACCTCTAGGTGTCAGTCCATTTTCTATAAGTTTTAAAGTTATAGATTTTCTTATGTTGTCCAGGATGAGTATTAAATCCGGGTCTGCTTCTTGCATAGTATTATCAGCTGCTACGAGTTCAGCTGCTACTCTAGCTATCTCTCTTTCTTCTTCAGTGTCTGACATTCTACTGTCAGGAAGGTTATTTTGTTTGTTTGCAGATCAGGTTTCTTTGGAAACAAAGATTAGATGCACAATATTTTGGAACAGTGTATCCTTCAACGTTGACTAAACCAAGAACCATACATAGGAGTTTCTTCCTGCGAGGTTTGGCGGATATGACCTTTCACCCACTCCAGACGTCTTTTGAGTATTATTGGTAAAAAGGGGTCTGAGTGAAAAAGCACGACTGAGTTACTCTAATGTCTTGCGTTAGTTTTATCGCCTTTCCAAACGTTTGGGCGCCATGTAGTGTAGTTCCTATTATCCCAATAGGCTCTGCGCATTGGAATAATACCTTCAATAGTATAGGCCTAGACCAGACGTTAACTAGGTCTTCTATTGTCGATATTAGACTTAAAGTTTTGGGTTTGCCAGCTAGCTCAGAGTTCACTAGAAACTTTCTCGAATAGGCAAGGAGGAGTTGAACCTCCCTGGATAGACAAGAAGGAATTTAGTTTCTGACAACCATAGAACATGACAACTTTGCTCTCCCCTAATCAAGAGTGTATCTCTAGAGTCGTGTGAAAACAAAAGACAACTTATTTTACTCAGTCAGTACGTGCATTCTTAGTCTCACCAGATTGTAGAGAAAAGGAAGAGACGGGCGTGTTCAATAAAAGATGTTATTTATTGATCAGTCTCTTTTCTCATACAAGAGAAATGGATCGATATTATCGCAGTACTTATGGTTAAGTACAGTGCATACAATAAAAGCAGAAGTATAAAATAATACTGTAAAAACGTTTATATGGTTTCTAAGCCATAAGGTGGTTTAAAATGGATAAAATAGATACATACACATATACATTTGACTAATCGTACTCAACTGGTGTTTCTAACTACGCCTACCCCGGTGTACCTGACCTAAGCCTAATACGTGGGCGGGAATAGAAAGTAGCAGTTTAAGTTAAGTTTGTTTTGCCAAGTGACTGACTCAAGAATTCTCTGCAAGGGGTTATTCAGTTCTGTACCTTGAATCTAGGATGAATGAGGGATGGTATCTCTCGTCTCTGGTCTCGATATTCCAGGCTGCCTGCGAGGGCTGCTTGGAAGCGCCGGAGCTGGATTTCTCGGCAGGAGAAAGCAGCGTCTCGTTCTCAGCGCATCAGGAAGGCGGGGCTGCGCCAGCGGGGTCTGCTCTGCTCTGGGCTTCGGCAAGTCTGGCTGCTCCGATCTCGTCACCACCGCGTGTGTTTGCTTAAGGCAATACCGGTAATATTTATACCTGTAAGGTGCCGAGATTGACGTAAGGATGGACATAGATACGTCAATAAGGATGTCATACGACTTGGTCGTTAGCGCATTCTTTTGCTGAAGTTCTCGATGAAATCAAAACAATGGCCGCAGGGTTTTTCCCAGGTTGTCATAGGTTTGATTTGTTTTGAGAACTCCGTATGCCTTATCAGGGGCTGGAGGAATATCGCTTGTCTAATTAGATGGCAAGCGTTATGACCTAATCAGATAACACGTTCCTGTGCCGTAGTGTGGCTTAATCAGATAACGGTTCCTGCATCATGGGATGGCTGCTAGTTAACTTGTTAACCAGAACAGGGTCAGGAATAGGGGGATCGATACAGAACCTATAAGAATACATCACAATGGGAACAGTCCAGCCCGAACTACCAAGCCATGTCTTCCCTGGACCGGAATCAAGCATCCTAGGACCGTTTTCTTGGTATCAGCCGTCTTCAGCCAGGATAGCTTGACTCCAGGGGCGTAGTGAGCAAGGGACACACGTCTGGGCGTACCCCTCCCACATAGGGTGAACTGCAAAACACACAAGATGATGGACGGAATGTTGCACAATGGCAAAACATTCACCCCCAGTCACATATCTGGGTTTAACCCATCGTTATTTTGGCACCAAGCCACCCCAGTTCAGACATGGCCATATGCAAATCAGTCTTGACCCTGTGCCTCATGGGAACAGTCCAGCCCGAACTGCCAAGCCATGCCTTCCCTGGACCGGAATCAAGCATCCTAGGACCGGTTTCTGGCTATCAGCTGTCTTCAGCCAGGATAGCTTGACTCCAGTGGCGTAGTGAGCAAGGGACCCACGTCTGGGCATACCCTTCCCACATAGGGCGAACTGCAAAACACACAAGATGTTGGACCCAATGTTGCACAATGGCAAAACATTCTTCCCCAGTCACAGATCTGGGTTTAATCCATCGTATTTTGCTCACCAAGCCACCCCAGTTCAGACATGGCCATATGCAAATCAGTCTTGACCCTGTGCCTCATGGGAACAGTCCAGCCCGAACTGCCAAGCTATGTCTTCCCTGGACCGGAATGAAGCATCCTAGGACCGGTTTCTGGCTATCAGCCGTCTTCAGCCAGGATAGCTTGACTCCAGTGGCGTAGTGAGCAAGGGACCCTTTGGTGTATGGGAGTAGAATATTGTTCTCTTTTTAGAAGAGCTCCATAGGGACACCAAAGCGATGGCCCGTTATACTGAGATGGCAAGGCGACTCATCAGTTCCAAATCCAGAGGGGGGAACAGCAGGGATGTATATTGGCCCCGTTTTTATTTAATGTATACATTAACAATGAGAGATGGACCTGATTGCCACACATGCTGATGTTTCCCAGGTGGGTTGGCATGGCCTGCTGATACTTCTATATGAAGATGATATGGTCCTTATGGCCCGAACTGCCAGGGGGCTGCAAAGATTAACCAACTCCTTTGTGACCTTCATGGAAGATCGGGACCTGGTAGTAAATAACACCAAGTCATATGTGATGCAGATAGGCCGCAGCCCATCGAAATCCTTTAAGATAGGGTCCATCCCTGTCCCCAAAACAAGTGTTTTTCCTACCTTGGGGTTATGTTAAATTGGGGCCATTGATAAAAAGTAAACGGGGGCCTCATATACCCTAACTCAGCAATTTTTAACTTTGGTTCCCACCTGGGCAAAAAACTTATAGGTGCCTTCTTGCAGATCTACAGATCTAGGTATCTATTCTAGGGAGCATATAGCAGGGAGATCTGGGGTTATGCCTCTCTTGGTGAGCTTCAAATAGTGTAAAACAGGTACCTGAGACGATTGCTATGTGTTCCACAAGGCACAGATACTTTCATTGTCCACGAAGAACTGGGTGCGCCCTATCTGAAAGATTTGCTGTCCCTTCGACCCTTAGTTTACTTGCTCAAAGTTTGGTTAAACAACAGGGCTACCGTAATCAAAGAGATACTAAGGGACTGTTTGGGTCTAGATGATGCTTACCACAAACCCTTGTTTAACTATGTACAGGAAGGATTTAGAAAACTAGGCAGACCAGACCTCTTCTGCAACCCTGATACTATTAGCAGAAAAGACTTACCTTGGGCAAAGGAGTGCTGTCTTAAGCTGAGAGCGATGGAATGGGAGGATTGTGAGTTAAGAAAGTTGAGAAAGTCTAGGGTACATAGGTTTATCCCCCTGAAAATTGTATTATCCACGGAAGATTACCTACTAGGGCCCCTGAGTTCATATGACCGCTCTTTATTTAACTAGATTTCGCCTGGATTTATTTAATCTCCTTCCTGCGCACCCACGAGGGAGCAAGAAAGGTGAGATTCTGCTGCCCTGTGGCTGCGACGGTATGTCTCCACAGGACAAGCTTCATTTTTTAATGTTCTGTAGTAGTCATGAGGTGTCTAAGAAGGCCTTTTTAATCCCAATCATAAAACAATTTTAATCAAGTGCGATTAACTTTTATCTTTTTACAAATGTTGTCAGGGAGTATTTTATGGTACGTTCTTAATTTTTTGAAGGCTGTAGTAAGGCTTAGAGTGACTGTAGTAATCACTCCAGGCTGGTTGAGATATTTTAGGAGTAGTTATTGTAGATCAATAGTACAGCAGTAATACAGCCCCACCAGGAGCATCCAGAATGGTGCTCAGCCCTTCTCCAACTGTGGTTTTCGTACACCAACATTCCATGTTACATCATCTTTACAGGGTCCCACTGGTGGAGAGATGAATGACATAAACTAAAATATAGCTAGGATATAACAGTGACCTGTGAGGGGTGGGCGTAAACTAGATTGGTAGACATCGTGTACCCTTTTTATTAATTTTACTGTATTTTATTATGAATCCCAGTGATGTATTCTTGACTTTTATGGTTTTTGTACAAAAGCCAAATAAAGTTTTCTTGATTGATTGATTGATTGATTGATTAACAATAGGAATGGGAAGGAAATGGGTGATGCATGGATGATCTAGGATAGTTGAAAGACAGAACGGATAGTGGAGGGAACACACATGGGTGTCCAACATTATAGCTTAGACAAGCAGGCAGAGAAGCAAGAATAAACAGAATGAGAACAAAAGCAAAAGAAGAAGCAGATCTAAAAGCATCATAAGAGAGATAATATTAAAAACCAAGCAGAGATATACTGTTGAGTAAACCGGGACTCTGGTTGAGGTGTACAAGGTTTAAATTTTCGACCCATGGGTGTAGGTCTGAGTTCAGTGCATAACAGCTTTAGTAGGTAAGTACAGGTTATTTTAGCCCCACACAACCCACTGAGCATACCTGCTGATGTGGTGTCAGTGCTTTTCCGGTTACTAACAGTTCCTTAAAGATTTCAGGGACATCATGACAATTCAAACTCAATTTCGCTGCTTAGAATATCACACTCAATTATTGCATTAAGCAAAGACACTGTGAGGCATATTTATAAGGTGTTATCGCCATCAGAACATCACATTTTATGACATTTTAGTGGCAATAACCCCTTCACCTTATTTACAAGGTGGCGTTAAGAGAGGGATCTGTAAATTCACTGGCTTGAGTTAACTCGTCCCAGGCTAAGGCCTGGAGAATAGCCTTGGGGTTGGCTACTGCCTGCTTGTAGGCCCCCATACTGTCAAGCACCTGTCTCCTGTCTCTGGGGACCTGTTTTAAGATTGACTTCAAAAGCTGCAAGCATTTAGAAGAGTACCTGTCAAGCAACCTTGTATCTTGGGTGCTTGCTTGGGTTAATGGGGAAGTCAGTAGTGTGTTTGCCTTATCTGCAATACCAACAAAAGCTTGTAGGATATCCGTGTTAGAGGCAACAGCATCTAGACAGATTGCTGCCTTATGCATGGTCTGAAAAAAGAGGATCATTGTAAAGATAGCCGGTTCAACCTGCGTCCAAGTAATGCGCCTGCCTTGGTCCACCGGAACAAGGCCTCTAATCATCCCATTCCCAGAGGGTGTAGCATCCCTATGAACTGCTAGTTCCAAGACAAGGGGATTGTGGTCATCAAAGAGACTGTGAACAATAGCAAAATTGACAATCTAGAAAAAAATAATGGAGCAAAATAAATATGATATATATGATGTAAGAACAGCACCTTGCCTTGTACGTTAGAGCAATGCTGGGATTGGGCGTGCTAATCAATTTTTCCAAGGTGAACACCAGATTATGGGAGAATAGGATCTCACCCAGCTCCTTACCTTCATTGATGTGATCAAAATGGAACCCCTCTGTTACTGTGTTTGCCTATTAACATTGGCCTGACACAAAGATGACAGTTGAAGTCACCCACTAACCCAGTCATCCCCTGACTAAAACCCCCACCCTGCTCCCCAGGGCATTATGTGTTACTCTTAGGCTGTGAAGGCTGGAGACCTCTCCACCTCGTCCTGTGTCTATAAACAATACTTAGAAGTAAGGGAGGGCCATCCCGGAGAAATAACTTCCCCTGTATTACCATCATGTTCCTATCCAAATTAACAACCTGCCCATGAAGATCTACTGCCAGAAATATGATCACGCACCCTCTGGTCCTGCCCTGACAGGAGGAGTTAATCTGTTAATATCTGTGTCGGGCACTCCCTCAAATTCCTCCCCCCTGTTATATGGCAGAGTGGGGTCTGAGAGCAGCTAAGGGAGTAAGTGTACTGATGAAGGAGGCCACCTGCCTATTAGGGGCATGTACCACTGCCTGTTCTCAAAATGGTTGACTTCTGAGCCCTCTTCAAGATCTTTTCTGTGTCGTCCAGGCTGTCCGAGTGCTATGTAATCACCTCACTCTCCCACCTGAGGGGCCTTCTAAGCATTAACCAGGAGTGTGCCTTCACCAGGGTTTTCAAGAATTGCACTTTTCCATCATCCGATATCCTGAGTTTGGACAGAAACAGTAATGTATAATGTATCTAAAGACCTCAGAGGCATTGTTTGGCCCCTCGGAATGATTATTTGAGGCATTGTGTCTCTGTAATATAGTCTGGTAATACATTCACTTGGCTGCTCTTGATAGTCCACTGCCCTCTTGCCCTTGATGCTTGCAATATGTGGTCTCTATCTCAATAATTAAAAAGTCTCGCAACACCGGTCTGGGGGTAGCTTCCTGGGACGGTGGTCAGCTCGGTAATCTATGTGCCCTTTCCACAGAGAAGAAATGTGATTGATTACTGGGAAGCACAGTCTCAACAAACAACTTCTCGAGATCTGGGTCGATGCTGGGTCACTTAGCCCATTCTGAAAGACCCACTAGATGCACATTATTCCTGCAGTATCGGCCTTGTGTATCTTCTGTTTTTCAGTATAAGGAACAATCTTCCTGATGGAGGGCTTTGATGTGTCATTGCATATGGCTCTCTGTGGGACATAATGCTACTAATGTGGATTTATTGCTCACCACTCATTCCGCTAGCTTTCTATGTTCTCCCATTAATAGTCCCAGCTCAATCACCACTGCATCTAATTTGGGCTCTAGGATGGATTTCACATCTTAGATAGCCTTCCGTATGTCATCTACCTGGGAGGCACATTTCTACGTCACAGCTTCAGGGGCACTGTATGCCTCTATCCTGCAATCAGGAATTGCTGTCACACCATTAGGAAGACCACACTGGCCTCCAAGTTTCATGCCCTTAAGTTTCACCATGGTGCCAGGGGAGATATGACCCACTCCAGCCCCTGAGCATCTCAGTGATGTGAGACAGACAGTGGCTATAGAGTTGGGGTGCTCCCTTATCATCCAATCATGTGTCAGAGTCAAGTCAAGTCAAGTCATAAAATTTGTATAGCGCACTACATACCCAGAGGGTTTCAAGGCGCTTAGGAAGGGGAGGAGGATTATTTGTCAAATATCCACGTTTTAAGCTGCTTTCTGAACGCTAGGTGATTCTGGGTGAGGCGAAGGTAGGCGGGGAGTGAGTTCCATGTTTTGGCAGCCAAGTATGAAAAGGATCTGCCTCCCATGGTGGTCTTGTTGATGCGAGGTACAGTGGCGAAGGCTTGGCTGGAAGAGCGAAGTTGGCGGGAGGGGGTGTAGAAGGACAGTCGAGAGTTGAGGCAATCTGGACCGATGTCGTAGAGTGATTTGTGTGCGTGGGTAAGCAGTCGGAAAGTGATCCTCTTATTGACGGGTAGCCAGTGGAGGTCTTTAAGGTGACCAGAGATGTGTTCGTTTCGTGGGATGTCTAATATGAGCCTGGCTGAGGCGTTTTGGATTCGTTGTAGTTTCTTCTGGAGTTTAGCGGTGGTACCTGCGTAGAGGGTGTTTCCGTAGTCCAGTCGGCTCGTGACTAGAGCGTGGGTGACTGTTTTCCTTGTCTCGGAGGGGATCCAGCGAAATGTTTTTCTGAGCATGCGAAGAATGTTAAAGCAGGAAGAGGATACGGCGTTGACTTGTCTGTTCATTGAGAGTGAAGAATCCAGGATGACGCCAAGGTTCCGTGCGTGGTCTGTCGGGATGGGTGCTTTTCCGAGGGCTTCCGGCCACCAGGAGTCGTCCCATGCAGAGGGGGATGAACCTAAGATGAGCACTTCTGTTTTGTCTGAGTTCAGTTTCAGACGGCTTTGTTTCATCCATTCGGCGACTTCTTTCATTCCTTCGTGTAAGTTAGTTTTGGCAGTGCTGGGGTCCTTGGTGAGAGAAAGGATTACTTGAGTGTCATCCGCGTAAGAGATGATGTTGAGGTTGTGTTGGCGGGCGATGGTCGCGAGGGGGCTCATGTATACGTTGAAAAGGGTGGGACTGAGTGAGGATCCTTGAGGTACGCCGCAGATGATTTCAGAGGCTTCGGACTTGAATGGTGGGAGGCGGACTCTCTGGGTTCTTCCTGTGAGGAACGAGGTGATCCATTCCAGTGCCTTTCCTTGAATTCCGATGTTTCTGAGGCGTTGTAAAAGGGTGCTGTGGCAGACTGTGTCGAAGGCTGCAGAGAGGTCGAGGAGGATGAGGGCGACTGTGTCTCCATTGTCCAGTAGAGTTCGAATGTCGTCTGTTGCTGCGATGAGGGCGGTCTCAGTGCTGTGTTTGGCTCGGAAGCCAGATTGTGAGGGGTCGAGTGATTTGTTGGCTTCGAGGAAGGTGGCGAGCTGGTTGTTGACGGCTTTTTCGATGACTTTGGCCGGGAATGGAAGAAGCGAGATGGGGCGGTAGTTTTTGAGTTCGGTGGGGTCTGCTGTTGGTTTTTTCAGAAGGGCGGTGAGTTCAGCGTGTTTCCAGTCTTCCGGGAAGGTGGCGGAGTTGAGGGAGCAGTTGATGACGTCTCGGAGGTGCGGAGCTATGACAGAGTCTGCTTTGTTGAAGATGTGGTGAGGGCATGGGTCTGTGGGGGATCCTGAGTGGATGGAGTTCATCAGGCGGATGGTGTCCTCCGTGGAGATTGGGTTCCAGGCGTTAAGGGTGTTTACGGGGGGAAGATGGTCAGCAGATGGTTGGGTGGGTTGGCTTCCGGGTTGGTTGTCAAAGCTGTTGTGGATGTCAGCAATCTTGTTGTGGAAAAAAGAGGCTAGGGAGTCGCAGAGGGTTTGAGAGGGGGTGATGTCGTTGGAGTTGGCCGAGGGGTTGGAAAATTCCTTGACGATGTTGAAGAGTTCCTTGCTGTTGTGGGCGTTGTTGTCGAGTCGATCCTTGAATGCTGTTTTCTTGGCTTTTCGGATCAGTTGGTGGTATGTACGGGTGGCGCTTTTGAAGGCGTCCTTGTTGCTGGTGGATGGGTCTTTTTTCCAGGCCTTTTCAAGGGAGCGGCAGAGTTTCTTGGACTTCTTGAGATCATCGTTGAACCATGAGGCCTTCTTGTTGCCAAGTTTGTGTTGACGTTTTTTCAGTGGTGCTAAGGTGTCGGCGGTGTTGGATAGCCAAAGGGTGAGGTTGGAGGCGGCTTCGTTGGCGTTAGAAGAGAGGGCTGGGGAGGTTTGAAGGAGCGATGTGGAGATCTGATCCGTGGTGATTTTGTTCCAGTTTCTTTGCAGAGTTGGTTGGAGGTGGATGATGGGTTTCGGTTTGTTGTAGGTGAAGTGAACGCAGCTGTGGTCAGTCCAGATGAGATCCGTAGTGTGGCTGAAGGAGACATGGTTGCTGGAGGTGAAAATGGGGTCGAGTGTGTGACCTGCGATGTGGGTGGGGGAAGTGACCAGTTGTTTAAGTCCGAGGTTGGCGAGGTTGTCCAAGAGGGTGGTGGTGTTGCGGTCGTTGATCTTTTCAAGGTGGAAGTTGAGGTCTCCCAGAAGGATGTAGTCTTTGGAGGGGAGCGCGTGAGGGGTGATGAAGTCCGTGATGTCTTCACTGAATTTTGCGCGGGGTCCTGGTGGTCTGTAGAGGAGAGTGCCTCTGAGAGTTGTCTTGGGGTCGATGTGGATCTGGAAGTGGAGGTGTTCGGAGTTAGCGAGGTTGGCGTCGGAGCTGGTAGAGATGCGGATGGATTTCTTATGGACGATAGCGATTCCTCCTCCTGTATGGTCGGTGCGGTCCTTGCGTGTGATCTTATAGTCATCAGGGATAGCGATGGCGATGTCAGGGGCGGAGGAGGCGTTCATCCATGTTTCCGTTAGGAAGGCGATGTCTGGAGAGATGGTGTCTAGTAGGTTCCATAGGTCGATGGCGTGTCTGTGGACCGAGCGGGTGTTGAGCAGGATGCATTGTAGGTGGTTGGGGTCGGGAATCTGTGGTGTGCTCGTAGCGGAGATGTTGTTGGTGCCGCTAAATTTGCAGGAGAGGCAGGAGAACGGTCCATGGGTGCGTCCAGGAGCGGCTTGGACGCAGTTGGGGGCGCGACCGGGGTTAAGGGCTAGGAGGGTGGCGGTATCGTAGGTAACGCGGGGGGGCTGGCCAGCGCGAGGGGCAGGGGGTCTGGCGCTGGGCGCGGTCCAGGCGCGGACGGGCGTAGACGGGCTTACCTTTGGCGCACCTTCGGCGCGGATTGGGCGCGGTCGCTGCGCGCGGGAACAGCTGTCATATATGGATGGTGGAAGGGGAGGGGCGAGGGCGTCTCAGCTGGGAGGCGGGGCGGGCACACGAGGACGACGAGAACAACAAACAAAATGGAGTCGGAGGGGGGAGGCACAGCGGATCGCTACAGGTAAACGCGCTGGTAAGGCTAGGGAAGCGGACACAATGACACCACGAGCAGGCGGACTGAAATTAAAAGGCAGCGAATGAAGTACAGACACAGAGCGCCAAAGCAATCAGTAAAATGAGCACAGTGCGCCAATGCAATCAGTAAAATAAGCACAAATACAGAGCGCCAATGCAATCAGATAACAGGCAGCGAGCGAGCACAGCCACAGAGCGCCAATGCAATCAATAAAGTGAGCACAAGCACAGAGCAACGCAAACAGTTAGAGGGCAAGAAACGCTGGGATACCAGATGTCTGGAGGGACACTGGGAGCGACCCCTCAGCCCGTGAGGAAGGAGCGAGTCACGGCGCTTGTAGGGGGAGAAGAGGTATTTGATGATAGTGGGAGGGCGTCTCAGCTGGGAGGCGGGGCGGGCACACGAGGACGACGAGAACAACAAACAAAATGGAGTCGGAGGGGGGAGGCACAGCGGATCGCTACAGGTAAACGCGCTGGTAAGGCTAGGGAAGCGGACACAATGACACCACGAGCAGGCGGACTGAAATTAAAAGGCAGCGAATGAAGTACAGACACAGAGCGCCAAAGCAATCAGTAAAATGAGCACAGTGCGCCAATGCAATCAGTAAAATAAGCACAAATACAGAGCGCCAATGCAATCAGATAACAGGCAGCGAGCGAGCACAGCCACAGAGCGCCAATACAATCAATAAAGTGAGCACAAGCACAGAGCAACGCAAACAGTTAGAGGGCAAGAAACGCTGGGATACCAGATGTCTGGAGGGACACTGGGAGCGACCCCTCAGCCCGTGAGGAAGGAGCGAGTCACGGCGCTTGTAGGGGGAGAAGAGGTATTTGATGATAGTGGGAGGGCGTCTCAGCTGGGAGGCGGGGCGGGCACACGAGGACGACGAGAACAACAAACAAAATGGAGTCGGAGGGGGGAGGCACAGCGGATCGCTACAGGTAAACGCGCTGGTAAGGCTAGGGAAGCGGACACAATGACACCACGAGCAGGCGGACTGAAATTAAAAGGCAGCGAATGAAGTACAGACACAGAGCGCCAAAGCAATCAGTAAAATGAGCACAGTGCGCCAATGCAATCAGTAAAATAAGCACAAATACAGAGCGCCAATGCAATCAGATAACAGGCAGCGAGCGAGCACAGCCACAGAGCGCCAATGCAATCAATAAAGTGAGCACAAGCACAGAGCAACGCAAACAGTTAGAGGGCAAGAAACGCTGGGATACCAGATGTCTGGAGGGACACTGGGAGCGACCCCTCAGCCCGTGAGGAAGGAGCGAGTCAGAGGAGGCCTTTGTCCCTTGATTGTGCCAGACGTGCTTGTTCTTCCATGGCTCACTGCGTCCTCTCTGACCGATTGAGCAGGCAAACATGTAGGAAGATGACACCATACCCCCAGGATGCATACCATTGGTACTCACCAGTGTGTGGCGGGAATGTCCGCTGACTCTGCACAGGGTTTCCTTACAACAGAGCCTGGCTCTTCATTAGGAACTCCCTTGGTCATAGTCTGGGTCACACTAAGGGGCAGAACCCCATAGACATACGTTGAGGAGGGGACGCCCATTACACACCCCATCCCATTACCTCCCGTGATCACCTATACTCGCGAGCTCACTTCACCAGGGCCTAGCATCACACCAGATTCAGTGGCTCCTTGACATTCCCACAGGAGGCCCAACAAGGGGTGGGCAAGGAGACCTCTGGTCACTCCCGTGGCCCCCAGTCAACCAAGAGAGGCCCAAAAGCCATGGGCCAGTTAGGCAACCAGGATCAGGACTCCAAGCCCAGTGCTCGAGATTCCGACTCCTCCATCGGGGCCCTTCAAAGTTCACCCTGCGTCCCAGTCTTGGCGTGTTACAACTGGCAGGCTCCAGAGTAAGCAGTAAGCCGACCGTGAGCAGTCTCCAAGGGCTCCCCAGCTTTTAGTGGGCGGATGGGCCTGGGGGATCAGGATGTTTGCAGGAAAATCAATGGCCAGAGCACCGAACCGAGTGCCTTACTTGGTCGCCATCATGGCTGTGGCTCAGCTACTCAGGGTCAGCACAGGTCAAGTTAGTGACTGACTGTTTCTGTTTCACCCTGCAGGGGATTGTGACTGTTGCTTGAACAGGGCTCACACTCCAGTCAACTAGAAGCCCAGTTTCTAACATTAAGGGGCCGATTACGATGTCGGGCGGAAAGCCTCCTCTCGACAGTCAGAATCTCCTAGTCAGAACCCTTCCGACAGGCTCTGCCATTTTACAGTCTGACCTAATGATTAAGATGTCCGCGGTCAGTTTGTAAACCGCACGCTCTTTCCGAATCGGGTCCGACCAGTTCTTGGAGAATTCATGTTGGTTTGACCCACATCGTCCAGCTCTAAGGACTGCATTTCCGACCAAGCGATTACGATGTGGGTTTCCAACAACCTTTCTGAGTCAGCCTGTCCGACATGAAAATGCTGTCGGAAAGTGACTTTTGGGGCCCCTAACAGGGCCCCCTTTATTCTGCAGCCTCCAGTTGGGGGCCAAGGGATACCTAAGAGACTCCCTTGTAAAACCCTGCACCATGGTGCCTGTGAATTATTGGCAGGCACCATGAGGTGCCTGTGACAGGGTGCAGTTTTCTGCATCCCCCTCAGTTCCCCATAGGAGGCCATGTTGTTGGGCAGAACACGGGCTCCCATAAGAGTTAATGGTAATCCAACCGAACAGTGTTCAGTCGCATCCTAATTGGTTGCAAGTCAGTCGGTCCCGATTCCAAGTCAGTGTCGGGAGGAAGAAACGCTGACTGACATCGTAATGAGGCCCTAAGTGTTTGAAGGTTGCCCTCACTGAGTTATTCAACCATATTTTCAAAGGAGGGATTGCACCCCCTCCTTTAAGAGAGGGATATTAACATACACTCATATCATCCTATTACCCTATTAAATATGCACTATAACACCTTTATGAAAATATTAGCTTTAAGAATTTCTGAGATAATTAGTAATTTAATAGATACGGACCAGAATGGATTTGTTTCATTACACCAATTTTATTTGAATATACACTTTTTAATTGAAGTTTTTGATTTTGATATGGTAAACCAGACAGCCTCAGTAGTGTTATTCATGGATGTGGAAAAAGTGTTCGAATTTGAAGGCTGGAAATTCTTTTTTAAATTCTTGGAGACAGTGAAATTTTCATCCCAACTCATCAAGACAATCACTTTCATATATCAAGACTCTGTGGCACATCTGGTGGTAAATTAGAAAATCTCAGCTCCAATAAACTTCGCTTGAGCTCTAGACAAGGTTGTCCACTGTTGCCATTATTGTTCAAGGTGTTTAATGAACCACTTGAGATTTTAAGCTGTTAAAGCTCTCTATCCTGATTCTCCCAGATTAAAACTCTATTCTGACGATCGGGTTTTATACCTTTAACCACACCCTATAGCTATTAGTACATTTTTTGAGTTATTAAAAATATTTTCAGCTCTGATTGGATATGGAGTTAACACAGCTAAAACAAAAATGCTACTTTTTACTATGGGTGTGGAATTATTACTAGAATTTTTTCAGTTGATCCACAGCAGAGACACTTTTAGGTACTTGGGGATTAGAGATGCAAGTAACCTTGAAGACTTAAATAAGCTGAATTACACCCCTCTTATTAGGAAGATCGAGGGAAAGATAGATACCTGGCAGAATCTTCCAATGGAACAAGGCTGCTCCTTGGATAAGTCTGCAGAAGCTAAATCTTCATTGAGAAGAGGGAGCGATGTTGCTACGAGACTGGAAAACCTACTACAGAGCTGCTTTTTTAGTTATGTGTAATAGGTTTAATAACACATCCAAAGCTTCAACTTTTGACAGCTATTACAAGGAAAAAATGCTTGAAACTACCCAGTCATCCAAGTCTCCTTAATACCCAACATTGAAATCATAGATTGGTTACATATAGGACAGTAAATCCTGTAAACAAAAGCAGTTATGGTGCTATCTTAAAATTCCTTCAATACATGGTGCGCCCTCTCTCGAACCTCTATGCACCCAAGATCTTTAACAAACAGCTAAGCGATGGGGAAGAGCTAAGCAGGGGACAATAGGGGACTTTTTGAAAAAAAAAAAAACATATTTGTATTAATTTTTCATTAAACTATTACAGCCCTTGAGTACAAAATTGAAATTTCTAAAAGTGATCAGTCCAACTATTATAGCAGATAACATTTACATCATTACGTTCAGTTTTTGGACCAGTAAAGCGACAACAACGTTTTATGTATCCAAGGCTGTAGTCTACTGAACCCCCTCTAATCCCTGCCCCCCCCATCCCTCCTGTTTGTAGCATTTGTGTTCTATGCCTCCTCACGTCCCAGAACTGGCAACCTGTTATGGAAAAAATAGTGTTAAAAAATAGCATTACCTGACATCGCAGTTGACTGTCAAAGGTGATCTTATATGTATTCAATACAACAATCTATTCCAGTTATTGTGATTGTGAGGTAGGGTTAGTACCATTATGTTCCACTTCTATATTTGTAAAGGCCAGTTACATAATATTCCATTCTATGGCTATTGGGATTTTTTGTAAACCTCTGGCTTCTTCCCTTCGTATTGCTGCACTTTCCGCTTTCACCCAACAAATTACCTCACTGTGCCAGCTGTTAATCATGGGCGTTTTCTTGGATTTCCAGCGCATTATGATTGCTCTTTTTGCTAGTATTAAAGCCAAGTCCTTGAACCTATTCTGTACTTTGTGTTTCAACGATCTGTTATATATTCCTAGAATACATTCCTCTGCTGTGTTCCCTAAGTCTCTTTGTGTGGCTGTCAGTGTATGTTGCCTGACTGATTCCCAGTATTCCTGTATTCGGGGGCATGCCCATACCTTATGGAGTAGATCTGCTTCTTCCGTCTGACAACTAGAGAGCGGTGTTACGTCTGTGGGAACATCTATTTCAGTCAGTTAGGGGTAAGATAAGCTCTGTGAAATATCATAGTCTGTATGAATTTAAATGTTGCTTTTCTGGACACTTTCTTAGGGAATTCTAGTTGTCTTGTCCACTCGTTATCCATTATAACCCGCCCTTTGTCTTCCGCACATGTGTTTCTTAAGCTAGTGAGTTCTACTGCTGCATGTGCACGTATACCTATGTATAGCCGCTTGATGAGGTGCCTTCCTCTACCCATGTAATACAATGCCCTAACGAGTTCATATGGAAGATGTAGGGCAGTGTATCGTAGTGTTGTCTTCCAGCATTGTATCGCTGTGTGGAGAAGGGAAGGTAGATTTCAGGGAGTTTTTGTATTAGGCAATATTAACGTGTGGAGGATGCCCTGATCAATGTGTTGCATAGTGTAGTCTATTTCATGTAGATTACGGCCAGCGGTCCAGTAAGAAAGCCACTGTAGATGGCTTGCATAGTAATATGCTTTTAGATCCGGGACTCCTAAGCCTCCTTTATCAGTCCCTAATTGTAATTTTTTTAGACTTATTCTTCGTCCACCCGTCCCCCAGATTAGGTCTATGAGCATTGTGTTTAAAAGTTTGAATGTTGTATGTGGTACCAAAATTGGCAAATTAATACAATAAGTGGGGAAGGACTATCATCTTGGATATGGCAGCCCGCCCTATCGCTGAGAGCGGTAATGTGATCCAGAATGCAATGCTCCAGCGTATTGATCTGATTGCTCCGCAAAGGTTGCCATCTAACATTTCTGCATGTGTCCTATTTACTTGTATACCCAAATACCTGAACGTGTGGTAGGGTACTGGGATCATATAATGTCCAAATCTAGTTTTCAGAGGGTGTGTTATGTCTTTGAAGAAGAAAGCATTTGACTTCATAGCATTAATAGATAAGCCTGATATCTGTTCAAATCTCTGAAATATATCAGGGATTGGGCCTAGAGTACCTCGTATGTCCCGTATATATAATATAATGTCATCTGCATATGCAGAGAATAAGTGTTGTTTGGCACCAATTTGTATTCCAAGCTGGATTGCGTCTGTGCGTAACTTAAGTGCTAATGGTTCTAGCACTAAAATGAATAAAAGAGGTAACAATGGACTCCCTTGTCTGGTGCCCCTGTGAATCACATACTCAGCCAAGATATGACCCCCCTGTACGGGCCCTAGCAGTAGGAGCCTCATAATGAAGCTGTATCCATTTAAAGGTATTTGACGGGTAAACCAAATTTACCCAGGGCCTTGAACATATAATCCCATTACAGCAAATCAAACGCTTGTCTTAGGTCCAATGCTATACATCCGGCATTATCATAGCTCTCTTGTGCAATTGACATTATATGATGGAGTCGCCTAATATTCAATGAAGGTACTACGGGCTGGGAGAAAGCCATTTTGTTCTCTGTGAACTAGGTTATTTAGAGTTTTGAGAAGTCTATTCGCCAGTACTTTACTAAGTATTTTATGTTCTGTCATTAATAAAGATAGTGGGCGATATCCCGGCATATCTGTAGGGTCTCTGCCTGTCTTCGGAGGTGATACCACTAGAGCTTGCGCCGTCGTTAGTGGCTGCTTACCCAGCTCCAGTGATTTATTGCATAGAGTTTCCAGATGGGGGATCAGCGCGTCCGCGGCATAAAATTCAGCTGGCAGCCCGTCAAAACCTGGTGTTTTGTTACAGGGTAGTCCTTTTTTTGCAAGTCTGATTTCTGATTTAGTTATGGAGCCTATTAATTCCTTCTGGGCGGTTGCAGGCAAGCGTGGGTAGGGAGGATTATCCAGGAAATCGTCAATGGTGGTACCCTCTGTTGGGCCTCGTTTACTACACAATGTGGCGTAATTTTGTCTGAAAGCGTAATTTATACCATGCTGTGTGTTTTCAGCAGTACCCTGCAGAGTCGTGACTTCATTAATGATGACTGTGGGGGGTTATCCCTAAGCAGTTTGGCAAGCAATATCCCAGATTTGTCTGCTTCAGTGTGGTGTATTTGTGTGTATCTTTGGTAAACAAAGACTCTAGGAGCTCTGCATGTTTAATTCATATTTCTTGAAGTGGGGCCCTCTTGTCAGCGTCATGTGTAGCTTCTTGTTCCAATATATCCATATTTTTTTCTGTATCAATGAGATTATTGTGTATTTCCTGCCTGGGACCCACTATAGCACTGATTGCTCTTCCCCGCACCACCATTGTAAAGGCGTCCCATTCAATCAATATGTTGGATGCGGTGTTACTGTTCTCTATGAAGTATCATGTAATAGTATTGGATATGTTGGTGCCGAATACTCCATTTTCTAGTGTCTGTGGCCACATTCTCCAGGTGGGTACCGGAGTTGTGGTCTGAGAAGTTCGTAGCCAGGTAAGGGGCACACACTACCTGCATCGTTATCATTCTAGAACATTAGATTCTGTCTATGCGTGTGTGAAGGAGGTGTACCGGAGAGTAATAAGAGTACTCCCTTTGTGTCGGGTGTCGCATTCTCCACCCATCACAGAGATCCCATCCCTCTCACCACCCACAAAGAGTCTTTGTCTTTTTAGTCACAACTGCGCCATGTAGTGGAGGGTGAGAGCGATCCAACGCAGCATCCATTACTGCATTGCTGTCTCTCCCACAATCCACGGGTACATTTCCCAGCCTGACAATGCCTGATTTATATTAGACCAGTCTAGTTTCCCCCATTTCAAATTGTATCTATCCTGTTTGTCTATTCTCTGCTACAGGGCTGTAAATGGCATCCCATCTTTTATCCATCTTGGAGCTCCCCTTGCGAGACTGGAGTAATTAGTTGCAAAAATCTGACCTCTCCATTTTTTACGACAATAGGGGACTTGATTTGTAACAAGGTAATATCCTGGAAAGCAGTCTAGGCAAAACTTTCCCTAGCCCACATAGGGAATGCTTTGGATAATCTAAAGATTGAAAGTATATTAAGCATGTTTTTTCTTCTCCATAAAGAGGAATCAAATGAAATAATGTTGGATTTGTCCAATTCCAACATTCTCATAAAACAGATCGGGCACTGTGTAAGATGACTTATAGGGTGCCACAGTCATGCCGACAGAATATTACGTCTTCCCCAAAATAGTTGGATGAAAGATGTTGGTATATAACTGTGTGAGGAAGAATGGCTAGACATATCCATTGCTAAAGGGCAGATGTAGAGGAGTCCATATTTTAAGTGGATGCAATTGTACTCTGAGTGGCTAGTCTATTACATACTCAAGAAACTGCATGATTGGAATGCAGACATTTCTGAAAGGTGTCTAGGTGTAAAATGGTGAGCACTAGGTAGCATAATATTTGGGGATGCCAGAAGCTAAGGAGATTTTGGGACAATGTTGGACTGTTTATGCAGGATGTCGTATGAATCAAAGTTTTGCCAGACCTAACTTCAGTCCTATAAGGTATTGCACGACACCTGGGTCTGAAGACTAAAAATCTGTGAGTCTAGTGGTACATAGACATTTTGTTAACTTGTTCCCTGATAACTAATTATTGGAAATCAAGGGAGTCCCCAGACTTTCAACTGTGGCTTAATAGGTTACATGTAGTTTATAATGAGTATGTATATGCTAAATTGGTTGTAGAGGGTAACATTTTTTTTTAAATGTGGAAATGTTTTATGCAATTTACAGGATGGACTTTAAGAAAATGATTTAGCTGATTCAAAGTTCCAATGCACTAACTGTTTCAGATGCCCTTTGTTACATTTTTAAATCTCATATTGATTGTTGATCGCTGGACTCTCTCTTCACACTTTACATACAACTAACTATCTGATGCATTTTATTTTTAATTGTAATTTTGGGCTCAATTAAGACTTCCCTTATGAACTAATATTTTGAGTAGTGTCAACGCTGTGTTATATATGATATGGAATAGTTCTTTTGAAGTGAATTAAATTTGTGCCTTTTTGAGAAACTGTGGAAAATTAAAAATTAAAATTAAAAAAAGAAGGAAGAGTAGGTTTGATATTGTAGGAGGTGGAATACACCCTATGAAATAGTATATTGTTAACAGCCCTGTGGTGGACAATCTCTCTCATAGAGGGGAGTTAATATTTTCACATTTCAAAGTCCTGTTTGTGCATACTAAAAATAGAGCCTTCTGCTATGCACATACACAAATGTCTGCCATGTTTGCTCCACTAAAGTGTGGTAAATAAATAAATAATACCCTATTTTTGAATGAATAAATGAATAACAGATAGCTCAATAAATAAGAGTCAAGATTCGAGGTAGTAGGAGTTTTGCAGGTTTAATACAGCAAACACAGGAATAGGATGGCAAGGCCCAGCAGCGCTGCCGGGGTCAGGATCGGGACAAGGGGAATAACTTTTTAATAACAGTGCATGAGCATATATACATAACGCAAACACATAGCATTACATTGCAATAGGCGTAGCAGTGGGTGGAGCAAAAGGCGTGACGCGTAGCAGTCGCGAAAGATAAGGGTGAAAAGAGGTGTAACAGGGCGTATACATAGACATGTGATGCAAACGTAACAGAATATGTCATGAATGGGGCGGAAACCATGGAGGGGGCTACCTGAGGAGCCGGGACCTCTAACCTGATGGTGCGCGCAAACTAGCAATGACGTGTTACTAGGAGAAGCTGGGGGCTATGAACTCTGTGCTAGGAGCAGAGACTGAAGTCTGGAGAGTCAGGGCGACATGTACCTAAACAGCATCTAGTATCTGATGTTTAGAGAACATGTTGATATAAACTAGAAGTTAGGAGGGGAAAGGCTAACTTGATTCTAAGACTGGACCATGCATTATTCTACATGTAGTGCGTGATGAAGAATATTAAATGACCATTAAATGCAGTATTTCTCTAACGTGGAGACGTGAAGGCTAGACAATGACGGAAACTATCGATGCGATTCAGTAGCTTTAGGAATGCAGAGAAGGAGGACTGAACTGATAACTGGAATCATAACATATTCTTGGCAGACTCAGAGGCAGAGCCAGGGTGAGCCGGGCACTGCGAGGCAGGAAGTAAGTGAAGGGTCGAGGATACAGGTGGGGGCTGTATCGCTCCTCAGCGAGGCTTCAGGAGACAGGAGCTGAATCTGGTGTCCGGGCCCTTTTGAGGCCTAGAAACGGGGACTTTTCAATAGAATAACGTGCACACTGAGAAACGTGGCAACGTAGCTTTACATAGGCCTGATATTCGTAGTATTCACGAGAACTGGAAACTGGCATACTAGAGGTGGACACAACTGTAATTGCGTCATTAATCGAACATAGGGAATGCATATGCATATTTAATCATGCACACATAACATATGATGGGTGACACGTAGGGACACAGAACATGGCAAAATTTACTTTTCCACATTCCCTCCTTGTCACTACGTTTCCATCAGGAAACATCAATATTCATGATACCATCTATCATTTCATACAGTATCATTTGCTCGTCTCGAATTATCCTGGAACGGGATTTAGAACGGGGCTTGGGACTAGGAATACAAGAGGTAGCACAGATGCCGCAAATCGCAGGGCCACATTGTATACAGAGGCAGCAGCTGAATATGATCGCTACTGCAATACCTAGAAAGGACAAGACTTTCCATCCCCAGGCGGAAATTATATTCCAGCACCAACCGGACCATGTCCAGGTGCCTGGATCTTGGTGTAACAGATGGGCAATTTTATGGAGTCTGGTTATAGCTGAATAAACAGACGGCGCGTTATTTGGAATGAAAATGCAGCAACTAGATCCGATGACTCTACAGGCCCCGCCCCTATCGGCCAGTATGACGTCAAGGACGAGACGATTCTGTAAAACGACAAATCTCATAGCAGATTGCTCTTCAGTTAAGTTACCTAGAGCAGAGGCAGTCTCATTTACTACAGCTTCGAGGGTTCTGGTTAACCTACGGATTAGCTTACTATTCTGGATAGGTCCTATAAAGAAAAAGAAACCTCTGTTGAAATCTGTATACTGTTCTAGAGCAGTTTCAGTATAATCGACAATTGGGGACTCCCTTCTATGTCTAATGTGTACTAGATGTGTGTTTCTATGATAATCAGGTGGGGCTAGGAAAACTGGTGGCAGTAGGAAGGCAATGTAACAGGTTCCCTCCCAATCGAGGGGCAGACGAACATATGCAGTTTGACCACAAATAAAATAAGAATGACGTGAAGTTTTGAAAATGGATTTCCCACTGTCACTATACTTGACAATAGTAGTACAATCACTATGTCCTACATGTACGGAACCATTATTTCGGACACATAATTCGCCTTTAACTGGTAGTACTGAAATAGCAGGTAAGTCTGGAGTAGTATCAGACTGAACATTCAGGACCATGAAATTCGAAGAATAGTTACCTAAATTATACACTTCATTTTCTAGATCTAACCCGGTTCTGTGGGGGAGACCTTGCTTGTCTGGAAAACATGTACTGTTAAGAAAGGACATATCTGTTGAGGATGACGTTAACGTGGACCATGCTCCACACGAACCATTATGTGAAAATGGATAAGGAAAAAGTGGCAGAACTCCCTTCGGTATCTGGAAAGGGGGGAGTCGACCACACACCCAACAATTAGTGGCATTGCTGGTCTGATGTGAGTAATGTAACATGCGGATGAAAGAATTATTTTTCATAGCGAGGCGGTAAGAGAGTTCATGAGGAGGCAGATCACTAAACGTGTGCTCTACTGTAGCATTAGCAGACTTATTTACATGAAGAACTGGGAAATACAAGAAAAATGCATAACTGGTGCAGGAAATCATAATGCTGAGAAACAATATGAAACATAGAAAAACGATACATCGAATTGAGTTTTGACTAACTCTCTCACTATGGGGGTCTATTTTATACATGTCAGAAACAGTCTAACCGTTTCACCTAGGGGAGGACTTAGACAATCAAACTGGCTGACTTATTTTACTAGACCGGAGTTTCAACTTATACTCCTGTTGCGGAGTTTTCTCTAACAGGGGAGGGTTTGTAGCAATGTCTTTTGCGGGACAGTCCTTGAGAACAATATTTTGGCAATCCTTCAAATCCTGGGAAATGTTCTTTGAGACGGGTTTCAGTCCATAAAACTTCTTTATATGTGAAAGGTGCACCCAGCCTTTGCGACCCTCCAACTTCACGGCTGTACGGGTGGCGAGGAGGACCTGTCGGGGCTCCTTCCAGCGTGGCTCCAGCGGACTTGAGCGGTCAAAATTGCGGACCAAGACCATGGATCCTGGAACGATTTCATGCGGTGCCACCTCGGTATTGTCTGGAAATGCGGCGGCAACCTGTGAACGACAAGAGTTGAGGGCAGACATCAAGGAAGCTAGGTAATCTGTCAGCATATTACTTGAAACATCGGTAATACTTCGGGGTCTAGGAGTACCCCACATGTTAGGGGGGCGGCCGAAAACGACCTCATACGGGGACAGACCTGATCTGGAATGTGCGACCATGCGCATATAAAATAAAGCGACTGGCAGAGCTACTAGCCAGTCCACACCTTTCTCTTTACATACTTTTGCAATACGGATTTTCAGAGTCTGGTTATGTCTCTCTACGAGACCGGCTGCTTCAGGATGGCGTACACAATGAAACTTCCACTGGTACCCCAACAAAAGGGAAACATGCTTCATTAACTCAGATGAGAATGGCTGGCCGTTGTCAGAATATACGACTCTAGGGAGTCCATAACGGGGGAAGAACTCACGAACCAACTGCTTGGCAGTGGTCGCGGCTGTGTAATCTGGGACTGGATATGCTTCTGTCCACCTGGACAAAGCGCATACAACTACAAGGACATACTTGAAACCTCGACATCGTTCCATCTGAATATAATCCATCTGGAGGACTTCAAAAGGGTGGTCAGGGGGCTGGAATCCACCTTGTTCCACCGGGACACTTTTACCTGGATTAAACTGGCAACATATCATACAGGTACGGACTTTCTGTTTGGCTGCAGCTCGTAAATGCTTGTTGAACCAGATGTTCTGGATACTGTCTAACATAGCTTTTTCTCCTAAATGTGCTGGACTATGTGTGGTATTAATAATGACTTGAACCATAGAGTCGGGGAGAAACCATGTGGCTCTACCCTTCGTTAACCATCCTTGATCTGTCTGGACCCCTCCTTGTTCGGACCATTTCTTGATTTCTTCGGGAGTAGCATGTAACTGTATGTCTATGACATCTTGTGTAGGGTCTTTAACTGTCATACATGTAATCGGATCTGGAGTGTGTGTCATGTTAACTGGAATGTCTAGAGTCTGTGCTGTAAGCTTGGCTGTGCGATCTGCTAGATCGTTACCTTGAGAAATGGTGTCAGTAACTTTCGTATGTGCTTTGCACTTCATGATAGCGATAGATGTCGGTAAATGTATGGCATCTAACAGAGCTTGAATAAGGAGACCATGCTGAATCTTGGTTCCATGAGAAGTCATGAAACCTCTCTCCTGCCAGAGCACTCCGAAGTCGTGTACAACTCCAAATGCGTAGCGTGAATCTGTGTAAACATTAACTTTCAAGTTCTTGGCGTGTATGCAGGCTTGTGTCAGAGCAACTAGCTCTGCTGCTTGAGCGGACAGGGTGTCAATACGGTGTGTTTCAATAACTTCAGTGTCAGTAGTCACTGCATACGCGGCGACTAGTTCTCCTGTACTTGTTCTCATACATGAACCATCCACATAAAGTGTCAGGTCGGGGTCTGGTAACGGAACATCTGTCAGATCCTGTCTTGGCTTTGTCGTAATGTTAACTACTTCCACGCAGTCATGTGTGGCAGAATTCGGAGTAACTGATGGTAACAGTGTAGCAGGGTTCAGGATGTTGCAGCGTCTGATTTCTATGTGTGGGTGGAACAGTGTCAATTCATAACCTGTTAAACGTGCAATTGTCAAGTGCTGAGTTTGTGTTCGGTTTAAAAGAACTTCCACGGAATGTGGAACTTGTACTGTCAAGGAATGTCCTAAGACTATGGAATCACTTTGTCTGATAGCTAGGGCTGTGGCTGCAACTGACTTGAGGCACGCAGGCAGAGCCTGGGCTACAGGATCTAATGTGCTCGAAAAATAAGCACAGGGCTTGTATTGTCCTGCTTGATCTTGTGTGAGAACAGATAATGCTGTACCTTCGCGTTCAGTGACGAAAAGTGTAAAAGGCTTACTGTAGTTCGGTGTCGCTAGAACTGGAGCTTGGCATAGGGCTTTCTTTAACTCATTGAAACTAAGTGTATGTTCAGATGTCCAAGGGAGGACAGTCGATACGGCTGCCTCCTGTGTCGTTAACTGTATCAGTGGCTTGGCTAGAAATGCATACTGAGGAATCCATTGTCTGCAGTAAGAAGTAAGGCCGATAAAAGCACGTACCTCCTTCTGGGTCTTGGGCTGAGGAAGACTCGCTATTAACTGGATACGGTCTGGTGTCAACTGCCTACCCCTCTTGGACAGTAAGTGTCCTAAGTAGACCACTTGCTGGACACAGAATTGAAGCTTAGAAGGGGACACCTTGTGCCCCATCTCGGCTAGGAAATACAAGACTGTAAGGGATGCTCGCTCGCAAGCACGTTCAGAACGGGCTGTGATCAGGAGATCATCGACATACTGGAGCAGGGCAGTGTCAGTTGGCATGTGAATGTTGTCTAGTTGTCTTTTAAGTGCTTGACTGTAAATGCTAGGGCTTTCTGTGAAACCTTGAGGAGCGCGTGTGAACATATAGCTCCTTCCATTTAAACAAAATCCGAAAAGGAACTGGCTGTCTGGATGAATAGGGACACTGAAAAACGCGTTGTTGAGGTCGATTACAGTAAAGAACGTGGCTTCGGAATCAATGGCTGTCAATAGGGAAGAGATATCTGGAACGACTGGGTACTGAGGTATAATACATTTATTAAGTTCTCGTAGGTCAATCACTAATCGATATACTGGGGGTGCATTTGGATCAGTACGTTTCATGACTGGAATGATCGGGGAATTGCACACATTGGAGTCAGTTTCTATAACCACTCCTTGAGCCATGAGCTCGTCAATAATTTTGGATAAGGCTGCTACAGCCTCAGGTGGCAATCTGTACTGTCTGATTCGTGGTAACACCACACCTGGCTTGAGAGTCACACGATAGGGTGTGATTTGCATATAACCAACATCAGTTGGACCTTGCGCCCATAGATGCTGCGGAACATTAGACAATCTGGGATCAAAATCTCGTAATACATAGTGACCCTTAAAGTCACGTAGGAACAATCGTATTCCCTCTGGGGAACAGCATATAACTGCACCTAACTCTTTCAGTGTTTTAATGCCTAATAGGTTTTCTGGACATGTCTTAGTAAGTAACAGATCAGTAGTGCGGGACAATGGACCTACTTCTAGAGTAACTGGCTTTGATATTTCATTTACAATGGGTTTTCCTGAAAATCCAAGGGAAACATTTCTTGAGCCTGAGAGCGGAGCCCCTGGAACTTCGGCGTGACTAATTGTGGTCCTACTTGCCCCTGTATCAATCAAAAACTTTCTGTCTTTCCCTAATACTTGACTGTGAACATAGGGACCTTCTTGATCTACAGGTATCTCGATGAGAGGCAAGCCTACCTCCCTCTCTAGGCTGTTTCATGAATACTGCTGGTACTCTGGATACTCAGACTGTGCATACTGGTACATCTGCTGTGTAACGTGCTGTGTTGCAGCAATAGGCTGCGGTGCGGTAACTGTCTGTGGTGCATTCTGTGGCTGAGGAGTCTGTGAAACTTGTTCTTGTCTAGGCGGACGTGGTCTTTCTTTAGTCTTACCAGTAGCTATGTTGTGTTTCAGAACTGCACACTCGTTTATAAAATGACCTGGCTGTTTACAATAATTGCAGTTCCCTTTAACGGGAGCTGCAGGATGACTGGCTTGATTCGGACCCCTCTTCTGACTGTCTTGAGGAACAGATTGTGCAACTAGTACTTTCATTTTTGTGTCTTTCATACGTTTTCTCTCGTGTTCTTGTTCTTCCCTGATCCTATTCTGGTGGTATTGGAGCATCTGCAACATCTGGGACGGGGTATTAGCTTGCCAGGTACTTTCGACTTTCAAAACTCGATTTTTAATTTGTGGACTTGAATTCTCGACTAATTTAGTAACAACAAGGTGAGGGTATGACTCACTACTTGTCTTGAGGCCACTGTTGATGCTAAAACATTTCTCAAATCTGGAATAAAAATCACTAATATCTTCGTCTTGTTTCTGTTTACAGGCTGAGATTGCATCCCAGTCTTCTTTTCTAGTTGTCAATAATCTAGGTAAAACTTGTATTAATAATTCTGGTAATTCTTTACATTTCGCTCCAAGACCGGTACCTGGTACTCGTGCCTTGTCTTCAGCTTCTAGAACTGCCCAATCGATCTTTTTCTCTCCCACCTCCCATTCTTTTTCCTTGAGCTTTTCATACACCCCTGCGGGCAGCAGAACCTTTAACATTTTAATTATATCTGGATACGTGTATTCTCCCATACGGAGCATGTCTTTTAATTCTCTATGGAACCCTGCTGGATCTTTATCATGACAGGGAATTAATTTCTTCATCTCTAGGAGTTCCATCTTTGTAATCGGAGTGTAAACAAACACTCGTTCTAGTTCGCCACCCGTTCCTCTAACTGGGTGGACTTCTCGTAACGGATTCTGTCTCTCTATGTAAAATGGTTTACTTTCTGGGGGTGAGACATGAACAAAATGCGGGTTCAGAAACGTTCTATATTTGTGACGCTGTTCTAGAATGACACTAATTAAGTCGGTACCTAAACCTTTCCATCTATACTGGAGTAACTGTACGGATGAAACGATATATTCTGTCTAGATCTTCTTTCATATTCGGTAAGGTGACTAGATACTCGGTCACCTTTCTTACGCGGAATGAATATAAAACCATATTATCCTCGCCTGGGACTGGATCATAGCCGCATTCGGCAAGGGATTTTCTTATTTCTGCTACAGTCTGATGTCTGGGCGTACGCTGGGATGCTTGCATATGTAATTCGGCTGTCGTTAAACGCTTGTGTGGCGGCGGGGTTTGAGGAGTACCTCCCCCTGCGGCCCCTGAACTAGAGTCGTCTACTGAGGCTCTTCGTCCTGGCAGAGTGGGAAATGGAAATGTAGGCTGGACTTGTATGGCGGGCTGGACCGGGGGTACCGTAACAGGTACTCCGGTGTCTGGAGGAGCGGGAAGTGCCTGATTTACAGGGACTGGCGGAGCGCGAACAGGATTTGCATATTCTGGGACTGTGTCGTCCAAATAGGACGAAATAAAAATATCAGCTGCGGTCTGTTTGTGACGTAGCTTGGTCGGAACTAATGGTGGCGGGAAATTACTGGATGCCTCTGGGGTCGCTTTTGGCAAGCCCTCGGCAAGGAGAGGATACATACCCCTAATAAGGGCATGCCTCTGTCTGTCTGACTGTTCGGCTTTGACTTGTTCACCTATCTCGATTAGTTCTTTTTCTTGTGCTCGTTCTAAGGATTCTCTACTTAATTCTGACTTTCTGATTTCTTTTTCAGTTCTTTTATGAGCTTCTTTGCGCCATAACTCGATGGCATCTTTCTGTGACTGTCTGGCTTTCTTTTTCCATAATGCCTCTTCTACTCGCATGATGCACTCGGCATCCCATGTACCCGATACGGGCCATCTATACTTTTCTTCTAACTGTTTGGTATAATCTACCCATAAGTCTAGATACAAAATGGCGCTTATGCCATGCTTCTGATACATAAAATGACCTGGACTGTCCCTAGGCGGAACTGGAACTGCTGCTTCCAGCAGACCCTTTCTAGTTTTTAACTGACGTAACTTAGAAAACAAGGGCATGACTGGACTGTAATCTAGACACAATACAATACACAATGAACACGATACTTATCCCCCATTCATACCACGACATTAAAATACATGAAGAACATTTAAAAATAACAGTTCGAACAGAATACTACCTGGAATACGGAACACAGAATACATGAATTTCCTCGAGAACAGAACTGACTGGAACAGAAACTAGGTGCACTGCTGAAACAGTACGAAACTTACCGGTCTCATAAAGAGACACGTCAGGACCCGCATCCACCGAAGTGGACACTTCGTTTGTGGGTCTGTGTACCACCAACCCACGGACCAGAGTCAATTAAATTGACCCTGTCTAGATACTACCCCAGTAACGGTACTCACCGGGCAGCAAGAACGGAAAGCCTCAGACTGGACGGGACTGCTTGGACGCCGGACGGACGAACTTCGGACTTCTGTTACAGGTGGGCCTCCGGATACCTCGGACCTTGGACTCTCGGCTTGGGCTCTGGTCGGGACTCGCCGCGTTCCTCCACCGTCTCGTCTGGATGCTGGACCGCCTCCTCCGTCTCCTCCGTGGGCCTGAGGGATACTTGAAGCAGAAATATCTGCCGGTGCGCAGAAGAGTTCCGTCACGACTGCAGAGGGTCAGGGGGTCGGCGTGGCTTCACCGACGCGTGGGGAAAAGGCAAGTTCCTGTTCGGGCGCCATTATGTGGTAAATAAATAAATAATACCCTATTTTTGAATGAATAAATGAATAACAGATAGCTCAATAAATAAGAGTCAAGATTCGAGGTAGTAGGAGTTTTGCAGGTTTAATACAGCAAACACAGGAATAGGATGGCAAGGCCCAGCAGCGCTGCCGGGGTCAGGATCGGGACAAGGGGAATAACTTTTTAATAACAGTGCATGAGCATATATACATAACGCAAACACATAGCATTACATTGCAATAGGCGTAGCAGTGGGTGGAGCAAAAGGCGTGACGCGTAGCAGTCGCGAAAGATAAGGGTGAAAAGAGGTGTAACAGGGCGTATACATAGACATGTGATGAAACGTAACAGAATATGTCATGAATGGGGCGGAAACCATGGAGGGGGCTACCTGAGGAGCCGGGACCTCTAACCTGATGGTGCGCGCAAACTAGCAATGACGTGTTACTAGGAGAAGCTGGGGGCTATGAACTCTGTGCTAGGAGCAGAGACTGAAGTCTGGAGAGTCAGGGCGACATGTACCTAAACAGCATCTAGTATCTGATGTTTAGAGAACATGTTGATATAAACTAGAAGTCAGGAGGGGAAAGGCTAACTTGATTCTAAGACTGGACCATGCATTATTCTACATGTAGTGCGTGATGAAGAATATTAAATGACCATTAAATGCAGTATTTCTCTAACGTGGAGACGTGAAGGCTAGACAATGACGGAAACTATCGATGCGATTCAGTAGCTTTAGGAATGCAGAGAAGGAGGACTGAACTGATAACTGGAATCATAACATATTCTTGGCAGACTCAGAGGCAGAGCCAGGGTGAGCCGGGCACTGCGAGGCAGGAAGTAAGTGAAGGGTCGAGGATACAGGTGGGGGCTGTATCGCTCCTCAGCGAGGCTTCAGGAGACAGGAGCTGAATCTGGTGTCCGGGCCCTTTTGAGGCCTAGAAACGGGGACTTTTCAATAGAATAACGTGCACACTGAGAAACGTGGCAACGTAGCTTTACATAGGCCTGATATTCGTAGTATTCACGAGAACTGGAAACTGGCATACTAGAGGTGGACACAACTGTAATTGCGTCATTAATCGAACATAGGGAATGCATATGCATATTTAATCATGCACACATAACATATGATGGATGACACGTAGGGACACAGAACATGGCAAAATTTACTTTTCCACAAAAGAAAGCAAACATTATTTATACCAAGCCTAGCTGTGAAGGAGTTGAGTAGTCAGACAAGTAAGAGCAAGCTAGTATTTTACTCATAATCTACTTATAAGTCACAGCAATTTGACAGACACATGAATGAGCATATTATACCTATCATGCTGTAGATAAAATGGAAATCTATTATGTTATGTTTTCTGTCATGATAAGCCTAAAGTGAAGAGATAGCTTGAACGATATATGTGGCAGTGCAATAAAAAAATAATGATGCACGTCTAAGCTCCTTAAAACTCTTGAATTCCCACTCATGATGCTGAGAAGGGTCCTGTCTCCACTGCAATTGAATTATAAAATTAAATTTAGAAAAGCTCTAGTTTTTCAATGACTGTTATCGACTATTGCAACGTGATTTACAATGGAGCTCTAAGAAAGATCATTTTCAAGGTGAAGTGGATATCAAATCATGTATAAAGACTTTGGGCCTGATTACGAGTTGGACTGCTGAACCTGTGATGGCGGTCCAACCACTTGTGCACTGCGAACCGCATGCAGTGTTACGACTATAGCGGTCAGACTGCCACAGGACAGTTGCAACTGCCAAAGAACCAGAATCCTGTGGCATTCGTGCAGTGGTTAGAGGAAGAAATGTGACAGTGGTGCCACAACGGCACCACCGAGCATATTTTGAGTTGCCTCACCATCACCCATTTCACAGTAGTAAGCCCGATATGATCAGGGTGTCAGTGAGGCAACAAAGTGGACCCTAACAGTGACCCTTGTTTCATCAGGTCTCAGGGGGTACATGTTTGGGGCATGTATAGTACCCCCTCAATTTGCACCCCCAGTTCCTGCAAGTTGTGCCATTTATGCCACATCATGCAGGAAGGTGCAGGCGGCGCTCTGAGAGTGGCAGTCTGCATGGTAGGATTTTTCATGAGCCTACCAGACCGCCCACTGCTGTTGGTCCGCAGCTGTCAGACTGCAACAGGACCACCCACCAGACCAGTAATAAACTCCTGATCTGGCAGGCATTTGCACCACAGGTGTGGTGGTCCTACAAAGGAACTTCTTGTGATAATTCCTCATTTCTTAGTGGATTTTGATGGTACAATTGGTAATAAGCCAGTGTTTACTCCACCCAAAAGTTCCATGAACAATGGTATTGCTAACTTAAGAGGGTGGAGAAAATCCAGCCCATTTTCCAGTCCAATAATAATGACGACCTATATTCTTTTGTTTGAGTTTTGTACCTAGCAGATTGTAAAAGCATACCCACAGTGATATACTTAGAAATGTGTAAAACTGAAAAAGAAAGTGATATTGTATAGGATAAATTTTATGAAACATGTCTGAATGTGGTATGATTTTGCAATTCAATAGTTTTGAGTAAATTTAAAGTTATTAAAACAAGTGACTACAGTATAACACATTTCTTTTAGAATTTAGATCTTTTTTATTTTTTATGAATTTATAATAATTCTTTCCTAATATTTTTCTTTTTTAGAATGAATTTTGGAAGGAATATATTGGTAAGGTATCTCCAAATTTTATAGGAACTATGCTCTATATAATGCATGTTAAATATTTCTGGTGCATAATGAAATATTTTCATATTTTATGCCTTATATTTGAGTACCCTTTGGTTGTGGCAGTTGCCAGAAAGAGATGATGATTATTTCTTCTGCTGGGTTTACCACCATCACTAGGAGGTGTTAATATTTCAATCAAACAAATAGGCTACAATATTGTACAATGATGCAAAGGTGAATAACCAAAATATTGTTTCAAAAATATTCTGGTGCAACAATATCATGTCATAAATATTGTCAAGTCATAAATATCAAGGTAAAGAACGTGGAGGGTAAGAATACTGTGTATATAATGTATGTTTTAAATATATTTGCATATATTATTGTTTGTTTAATCTACTAAATATTGTTTTCTGATTAATTTAACATATATTAGTTTTTATATTAAGGGACTATTGGTATTATATTATTTTTCAGTATGGTTTCTAAGTTTTTATGTGTAATAACAAAGTTTTTACATTTAAATATTACTTTTTAAATTATTAATGTGTTGTGGACTTTGTAGGTTAACAAGAGGAATGTATTTTAATAGTACGTTATTATTTGTCCTGTCGTGTAGGTCCTATAAACCTGTATAGGATCTGTGCGTTTAGACAACATAGACTGTGGGATTTGTGTCCAGACTGATTCCAGACACCCTCAGCGGTATGTTTACCTGTATATCAGCTAGCTCACAGTGCCACTGTGAACTCCTCTTACCAAGGAGAGAATAGTACTTGGCAACTATCGAACATGACATCTCTGTCCCATCAGGACTCATGGAAACAGAACAATACTTTTCACTCAGTCCCACATGCTCACTTTGTCTCAGAGAGATACACGGAATACATTTTGGGAACGTTTTTAAATAAGCATTTATTGAACCACCGTCATTCTAATGTAAAATAGATTCGCTGAAATAACCATAAGACAGAAACAGATATAAATGATTGTAAGCACCTATAGAGTACACGGATGGTAGATTCATACCATAGTGCTAAAACAATGAATACTGGCAGGTAAAAAAAATACATGACAATTAAATGCATACTCCTACGATGTAACCCTAACCAGATGCACCTAGATGTACCTAGCATGTATGTAGGTGGCGAGCCAAGAATCTCCCTAGGTGGAAGCTAACCCCATTACGTGAAGTGAGAGACTGTGGGACCCCGTCTTGTTCTCAATCGGGACACCCCGCGAGGGATCTCAGACCACTAGAAGTTAGAGTGTCTGCGTGTAGGCACCTCAGCGTCTTGCGTCAGTGTGCCAGCACAGAAGTTCTTTTCTCCTGTCCCTGCCTCAGCAAAGATGTGATGTTTATATACCCAAAGTGGTACCTTCAGGGAATCTACCTTGCTGTGTCGTGTCGAACTAGGATGACGGAAGGAATAACCCTTTTACATAGTTATTATGCAGGAGATAGTAGTCCTGCTGAGATTTCAAGAATCCTCGGGCATAATGAATCAGGCTAGTTTTCAGAGAAAACACCATGCCATTTAAGCAGTACCGTAACTAGGTAAAAGTTGAGCACCAAGAAACTTTATATAGTGTAATGGCAGAAGAAATATAGGTGAAAGGTCTGGTTACTACCTGTGCCTATATCGGGGTACCTGTATGAAACCTAACACCCACTCCAAATCCGACTGGACGACATACTAAAAATTCTAAATATACTTCTAAAATATGCTTAAATAATACTAAAATTCTAGCATAAGCTGTAGAAGTCTATTAAAATATGTTCGTATATACGGGCCGAACAACTATGTGAGTCTGAAAGTCATGCTGTTTACCAAGAAAGGCAAAAAAAAGAGCGTTTCTTGTTTCAAAATTGTTTTTGAAAAAGGCCAAATCTTTTCCAGCACACGATGAGCCCAATGTTTATGTGTCCTGTTTGGGAGACACATCACTGCTGCTTGCCATCACAGACGAGGGTCCCTGCAATACCTCCCAGATCTGGTCAATCGAGCACAGATGATCTTCTTTACTGCCCACAGCCGCTGCTGGGGACGCCTGTACGATATACAAGGCCTGCCGGCCAGTAGAGAAGCCGGTCTCCATTCCAACAGGAGCTGAACTGTCCCATTGTGGCTACAAGAATGCAGACATCAACATTGGAATACGCAGAGGACACAGTAGTACGTGGGGGGTTAACAGGTCCAGTAAAGCATCCTCATCCAGTGGCGCAGCTAATGGAAGTGTTAGACAGAGATCCAACATGATTCTTGTCCGCAGAACAGACATCGTAGAACCGGCAAAATACAGTTAATCCAGACTAGTCAAATGATAGGAACCAAGATTCGCTAAGTTCCCGAAGGTGAGGTGTGCCCAGATTGAATACCATGCGATCACGGTACCGGCGCTCCAAGAGCATTTTTTCCATCTCCTTCGTGACTTGAACATCTTTTGCACAGCAGAAAAATGAAAATCGGGAATCCATCTATTAGTAACAGGATTAGCAGAAGTCCTCCAAAAATGCTTCAGAATATGGAGTGCATGATGGCGAGAATCACCCCAAACACTGAAAGATGCTTAACAGTCCAGAACCTATGATCTTAAATAGGTGTACTATACCCTTCGTATCAGACATGGTAAAGATACGTTGTACCATTTCTGTGAAATTGAAAGGGCAGTTAGTTCATACCAGTGCCTGATGCTTCTGCATCCCTTGATTTCTCCTTTCAGATGGACTTGAACTAGGCAACCCTCTCTGGTGATATTCCTGTAATCTTAGCGCCGGGACACCTCCGCTGGAGGTAGCCGTGCGCTCTACAAGCTTCTAAATAAATAAATAAAATGAATAAATCTCAGCTGAGGACCTTGCGACCTGAAGATCAAAAGTCTCTCGGGCAGCGGTTAAGGGCACAGTTTTTTGGAAAAGGATGGCTTTCATCCTGTTCAGAGTATCAAACTGTATAAAGGAAACATTCAACAAAGGCCATAACGGCACCTCCCTGACTCTGTAGGTCAGTGGAAACAATACTTGCATACAGCAAGTAACCCTGGAGCTTACAGTGATAAGATATGCAATTCCCAGAAGCATCCCACAACAACATTGATCATTCAGCATCAAGTAACTCCCATTCGAGATCAACTTGAATATGGATTAATCACGGCAGCCAGGGACCCTTTCATGTGACAGGATAAGTTTGCAACTGAACCGTTACAGGCCAGGTGACGCATGATATCATGGCAGATGAGAGATCTACTTAAAGAGTTCTTGCAGTCGTACTGCATAGAAATACTTCCATGTCCCCACTCTTGCATTGAAATCTACACGGCAATTCACAGGATTCCTTCATTAATTCCTCACCCATTACTTCATATCTGCCGGTCTGTTGTTTTTCTAGGCAGTATTGAAACTGGAAAGTTGTGACCGGTAAAGTTATTTGCCATGAATTAGGCATTCTGTGGACAGTTACTCTGCCAGAGTGAAAGGCAATTGGTCCAGTTTCTCAAAACGCAGCATTGTATATTTTGCTACCCTTTGTGCCACTGTTATCTGTTTCTTAGATTGCATGCAGAGAAAAGGGGCGTCGAGTTGATAAATCGCCAAGGCACATAACCAGGGAGCAATGGTTGTAGCGTCCGGCCTAACAACATAATAGAACGTGATTGAGACTGTCCATGCTGTAGTAAGGACAAATCCTGTTCTAGCATATCAACAGCAGAAGATACAATGTTACCCAGTGAATAAATCCTGGATGTTAATGTACTCATACCATTATCAACTACCGCTAAGGCTTTTTCTATGTTAATTCTATCAATTTCACGAAGTCTCTCCACAGCTTCCTGTTGCGAGATTTTCCATATTTCATTATAAACAGCGCATAAGAAACATTTCTCATGTGGCTTTCAGGGGCCCGATAAAAAGTCAGTTAGATACATGTTTTCTGATAATAAGGATAAGTGTTGGTTTACCTGGGAATGTGTTGAGGTTTTTAGCCAATCGAGGCATAACTTCCCAACACTGTATGATGTCAGTACCCCCAGATGCTCTCGTCGTATTTAGCGTTGGTCTGGCCTATGGATACTAAACCCTTTGTTGTTACCCCTGAATCTTGTTTGACATCTATTTGTGTCTCTAGGCCAAACTGACCATTTCTTCCAATTGGGGTCTGATGAATTGTATGAAACTGTATGTATGATGTCATCTACTTTATCCCCACTATGTTTAGTAAAGTTTTTCCACACCCCTCAAAGTGTGATGGTGAGGGAATCCGAGGTGTGTTCAAATCTTTGTTCTTGGCTAGTCCAAGACAGGAAGTCTATTGCACAGTGTCATTCAGAAAGATTATTTGCTGCAGGATGAGGCACACAAAATAGTGCTTCTGTTCCCTGAACTTGCCATTCCTTTGAACCCCACACTGATTTTAGGTCTATAGTGTCCTTCTATAGGTCAAAACAATATTTAGACAGTTGGGAATGAAAGGATACAGAGTAAATCTGTTTGGCTATTGTTAGTATATTTTTATGTGCAGTTATAGGTGCAACCTTATAGTAATATGAGGTCAGGTCAGAAGAGATAAACCCTGAAAAATAAGACAAGTTTGTGCGAAGATTCATGGACTATCTTTAGGTGGTGTTGGGCAATGTTCCCATTGGTGGTATGTAAAAAACATTACGTTAGATACTGGATGTATGTAAGAAGTGATGACCATAATGTTGGTAACAGTAAGTTTTTTCGTAGTCAGTTGTGTCGTCTAACATTTCAATGCTTGAAAATGCAGTGGATTGTTCTAAATCAGACAACATATTATTTACAGTTTCAAAATCCCAATAGTCAGAAAATGTACTAGAGGTAATGATATCATTTAAAGATATTTTAAATAAGTGAGGTATTTTCAAGAGTTCAGTGAGACCTAATACAACATATGTTACTATGTTCTAAACAATACCATAAGGAATCAGAACAGCTGTAATGTTCACAAAGGGCATCTCTCTTTTTTCACGTATGATGATGTATGAGGTTTCAACATCAAGTTTGCATTTGATACTGCTGACCGTCCTGGGAGATAGTTTCCATTCATGAGTAAGCAAAATACAGTCACTAGGCCAATCTAGAATGGGAAAAAAAACAGTATTCCAGTTATTTTCCAGAGCTGTGGCCATGGTGAGACTAGGTAAGTCTTTTTCTGAAAAATGTAAAAGTCATTAAGTTGTTGTTTACGGGAAACTGGAGCTGGCATTGTTTCATGTACATTGAAGTCAAGAGAGAAGGTATCAAAATCGATGGAGTAGCCAGATGCATTTCGATCTATTTTTGGTAGCTCAGCAGCTTTTGTTGAACTGGATGACGTCTCTTGTAGAGGCATATTTATGTAGATATCGGTGGTAGGCTGAATTGATGTTTGTCTTTCATTTGTTTTTTGATGTTCTGTATCAATAGGAACAAGTTGCATTTCATTGTTGGAAACTCCATTACTTTGTATTGGTGACTATTCAAATGTTATGAGTCTTTCTGTCTGAACTTCCTGTATGGTAGCAAGAGGAGAGCATAGGCTACCCAGGAGCCCATGATGCCTACTATTCAGTATCAGCCTCATAGTGTGGTTTGATTAGATCGATGTAGACTAATCCCTTTCCTTTTTTGCCGGCAAAAGGCAGAAGAAGTACTGTTGTTGTTTCTTCGACAGTCAAGACAGGTACAGGCTTTCTGTATGATGGCCTAAATTCTTTCTTGTCCACAATCTTTTCTCTGAACAGATTCCTGACTTTTGGGATGCAGGCAGGTCTTGCCTTGACTGATTTGACTTCTTCAGTGGCGGTGCTTCTCACTTACATGTTGCTTTGTAGTACCCGGAATTCCTTGAGATCCTGTAAAACAGCCATACATTTATTGAAGTCATATGGTTCCTTCAACAGCCAAGACAGGTACAGGCTTACTGTATGATGGCCTAAATTCGTTCTTGTCCACAATCTTTTCTCTGAACAGATTCCTGACTTTTGGGATGCAGGTAGGTCTTGCCTTGACTGGTTTGAGTTCCCCAATGGCGGTGCATTTACTTGCACGTTGCTTTGTAGTACCCGGAATTCATTGAGATCCTGTAAAACAGCCAAAGATTTATTTATTGTTAAATGCCCTCTGGACCACATAAAAGTGACTGACCCAACTACCACCAAAACACCTAATACCCTTGCTGTTAAAGGTTGCTTTAAGTCCTGGTTTTTCTTCTCCACAACTGAATTTCCCTTGGAATGGTACAGAGAGGAGTACTGCGGTGCAAAAGCCATACTTCCCATTGCTTCCTTGTAAGCCCTAGAGCTAAATGCGGGCCACGGTCAGAATGTAATGTGCCAATTGCATGTATCCCTATGAAGGCTCGCAAATAGTTTGAGCATCAGCTGAGCACTGAGGCCAAACCCACCGGAATCTAGAGCATGAATTCACTGCCACCAAGATATATTTGTAAGCCCCATCTGATTGTAGGGGACCGTAGTGGTTTCAAATAGACACAAACAAGTGGTCTATCTGATATAAGTAATGGTCTGTTCAGTAGACATGCCATGGTGTAACACTTCTATCTGCTGACAGCACTTTAAGATATATATCTTCGTCTCTTTGTCCTGGCAATCAATAGCGTTGTTTCAGTAAAGAAACCATTGCAGTAACTCCTGCGTGGGCAAAACCCAGACCCTCATGTGCAGCTAGTATTAAGCTTAATATGAGATCCGTGTTTGGTATTACTCTATCCCCCACTCCTAGAATTTGAGCATACGGTATGTTATTTGCATCTAACTTGTAGGAGTACTTGAGTGGAAATGTCTTTGTTACAGCTGATCTGTTTAAGCATGAAGCAATGACAGCTACCATTATGTCTCTGTCTATTCTTGTTCTAGAATGAGTGATTGCAGCTACAGCAGCAGTTTGTACTGCCCCTTTTGCGGCTCTTTCAGCCAATGAATTCCCTTCAACATGTATGCCATCACTTGATGACTCATCGTGTGTATCACATAAGCTCTCTGTAGTTCGTTTTTCAAATCAGCTACCTGTTCCCATAACAATTTATGCTTAATTGTACAATATTTTAAGTCTTTAAACCTGTTCTGACCCTAGTAGTAAAGATATTCATTGTATGACTGGACAGAGTAAAATTAATCGCACACAATTAGTGTGGGGAATTCTCGATCCATATTTATTAGTGCCAGTAACAGGGCTTTTAATTCTGCCTGCTGTGCTGTGCAGTCCCCTAGAGACTCTGTCTTCGTACTGCTAGGATGGAACTTGTCCTCCTGCACGCAACCCTTCACAATTACACATGTGGTGCTGTATTGTTGTTTACTTCCCTTGGCTGGCTGAGCAGATCCGTAGGGTAAATAATATATTCATAGTGATCTGGAAGCATTATTTAATTCAGGAAAGGATATTCCTGTTCATATTGCAGGAATGCTAGTGTTTTGGGTATAGAGCCAAATGTGTTATCAACATCTGTTGCAGTGAGAGAATTAGCCCATTGTATCTATCTTGGATGTAAAGCTTTAGCATTTAGAACCCTTTCTTTTGCGACAGCCTCTAAGACCGTTCCGGAATTACGACAATTATTTGTTTCCCCAGAGCCAGTGCTCTATCTCTCACTGCAGTAGTCTGTACTGGTGTCAGAATTGTTTCTGTGGAAGCAAAACGCATTTCCGTGTTTGTGTACAAGTGTGATTTATATGCTATAGGTACTGTTTCGCCTTCATTGAAGGTTAGGTAAGTATACCCGGATTGACCCGCTACAACACGGATCACCACATTTGTGATGTTTACACGTGTGTTTCAAAGCTATCATGTCAGCTTGTAAGGAACACGGGATATGTGTGTGTTTCTGTGTCCAATGCCTAACTGAAAAATCAGGTCTTATTCGGTCGTAGAAAGGTTTCACTTTTCTCGGTAATCTAAAATTTAAGTTCTGCCAAAATTTAAGAATTCCTATTTGAATTGTAAGTTTTCCAATGATTTAGGAGGCTTTTCCCTTCACTTGAAAACATTATTCCCAAAAATAGGACATTGAGGTAGGCTATTTTCGTTTTTTTTAGATTGAATTTTTAGCCCTCAGAGGCAAACCACAAAATTATGTTGTTCACCCTGGTCAAATGATCCATTAAATCATCATCCGTCAGATAAATAGAATCTACAAAGGACAATGCCTCTTCATCCAAATTCTGAAGTAATTCTGTTACTCTAGCTGAGAACAACCCAGGGCTAGTCTTATACCCTTGGGAGAGTCAACAGATTTGACACTGAGAACCTATTGCTGAGAATGCTGCAAAATATCTGCTTTCAGGTGCTATATTCTGGCAGAAAAATCCATTTGAGATATCTAATGTTGTTTTGTATTTTTAATTATTAATGCTGCACTGAGTACATTCTATACTGAAAATGTTTTAGTGCATGTGTTAGGACCCAAATGTTTTAGTGCATGTGTTCGGACCCGTGCACAGCTCGACTTGTGGCCGAAGTGGCGGATAGGGTCAATCTGGAAGTCAACAGACTTATTACCATGTCCTGTTCTGAAGCTCTTGTCCCGGCCACGTGGAAGCAGGCCAAGATACTCCCTCTTTTGTAAAAACCCTCGCTTGACCCGCTATGCCCGGCTAATTACAGACCAATCTCCCTTTTGCCTAGCTTCGCCAAGGTCTGTGAGAAATTTATCACTAGACAACGGGCTGACTATGTTGAAAGCTCAGGCCTTCTCCACCCGCCCCAATCAGGCTTCAGGGCCTCATTTAGTACTGAATCGGCCATGAGGGAGATTTCCTAAGCCATCAGAGACTGCCTGGATGATAACATTAGGGCTGCTTTGGTGTTGCTGGACCTGTCTATAGCATTTGACACGGTTACCCACGCTCTGCCGCTCTCCTGACTGGTGGAGATAGGTGTTTCAGACAATGCCTGGGGCTGGCTCCAATCCTATTTGGAGGATCGGACACAGGAGGTATGGCTCCCACAGTTCTCCTCAGCACCAAAGAAAGTGACCGCAGGGGTTCCACAAGGCTCTTCTTTGAGCCCTCTTCTTTTTAATATTTACGTCACCCCTCTGGTTCAGTTGGCGGAGGACTTGGGAGCGAAGATAATCATCAATGCCTACAACATCCAGCTCCTGTTCACTTGGAGGAAAAACAAAGTTTCTAATTTGGCCGCCTAAAAGTGCCTGACCACAGTCTTCCTGCTGGATGGCAGGGGCTGAATTGAAATGCAATGTGGAGAAATTGGAAATTCTCCTATTCTGCAACTTTCCCCTGCAGTTTAGGGAATCATTCTGGCCCTCCGACTCAGCATTGTCTTCCTCCTCCGGGAACCCAGTTAAGAACTTAGGGATGTGGTCTGAGGAGAATCTCCGCTTCTCAAGCCAGGTCAAGAAGCTGGCAGGGACCTGCTTCGGCATCTTAAAGTCCCTCTGGAATTTTCTTCCCCTTCTTTCCCAGGCGGCAAAGGTGTCAGTGATTCGAGCCTTTATTCTCTCTTGGCTAGACTACGCTAATGCTCTTTATGGTGGCATCCCAAACTACCTATTAAGTAAACTGCAAGTGGTGCAGATCACGGCGGCGTGGTTGCTCGTGAACATTTCCACCACATGTAGTGTAGTTTATTTCAATGGATGGGAGCGATTTATAATTAATTGGTTTTAATTTGCCAGCTTTGCACCCTCTCTCCTGTGTCCTATCAACCAGCATTTCCCGGGCCTAGGTCTCAGGGCCTGCGTGACTGTTTGTGAGTCAAGGTCGATGTAGAGTTCACAACGGGTGACTCTGTTAATAAAGAAAATATTTCATTTCCAGAGATGTATGCCTCGTTTTCCATATTAACATTCCCCCCATCTAGTAGATTTTTCGACTTCACTACCTGACCCATGCATTTCGATAATTACTGTACTTGGGGCCTGTTGTTTACCGCTACCTCCCTTTTAACTTATGTTCTACCCAATTCAGAGACTGCATTTTTACAGTAGGTTATCCCCAATTATATAACATCACATTCCAACAGAAACACAATGATAACTGGCAACAATGATTTACATAAACGTATAGCTATCATGAAAGCCAGGAGAAGCAATTTGACAATCACTCCTGCTAAGTGGCCCCTACCTCTTCACACCTGCTTCTCTGTAGATTATATAGTGTTTGGATGGCAAATGTCAATGTTCCATTGTCCATGTCGTTTTAAGGGATGAATGTCCAACAGGCAGTGCCAATCTTGGCACAGACCACTCCCTCCATTGCGGTCATTAAGTCCAGCACCTAACAGTGCATCAATACCATAAGAATTCTGCAGGGTGAAGAAGGGTATCGACCACCCATGCCCCCAGCTGTGCTTCCATGAACAACCTAAATTCTCCTGGAATGTCTTTGAACTCAGTTCAGCCAAATTAGTCTGCTGGTCTCCTTTAACACGCTTGGTGCAGCAAGGTGGTCTTTTTCTTTAAGGAGTGCTGGTACAAATCTGTTAGCTCTGTTTCAGGAATGACCAGTGCTGGGGTGTGCATGCTTACCAGGGAACACAAACATCTCCATCCGGGAACCAACTGAGTATAGGCATGCTCGCCACACTGCCAATAAAAATCCATAAGTGTGTATGTGCCCCATTGCATATCTGAAATATATAAAATCACTCCCTAGATAGAATTCGTGCCCATCAACAGCGTTCCTTTTCCTCTGAAAGATAAGGAATACATGGTGCATTTCCGTACAATCAGGGGTGGACCTTTCTCTTCTAATCAAGTGTATCCACCCACCTTGGTGTCCCAGATTTCCTGACATGGGTTAGCTATATTTTCATTAAACCCTTCCCCAGGTGACGTATTCCTCTTTTTATCCCTGAGCTTGATGACCCTATACAGGAATTCCATATTGGAAGACTATTTGATGGTTAAGACTACCCTGGATACACTAAGGGCCACTATCGGTCCACAGGTGGACGCTGGAGTGGACATATTTGTGCACTGAGTTGGGGGTCCGGCTACATCCATAAATCTCTTATCCCGAAACCTCGAGGCTAAGTGATATTCTTCCCTATAGTACCCTTCCTAAGCATTCTGCCCAGCTCGGTTTGGATGTCAAAGGGTTTACTGAAGATCTTTATTGCAGTTTGAGATATGGGTCCCCCGGGAGTCATATGTGCCCCACCAGCAGCTGCAGTGATTCTTCTGACCATCTAAGAAATGTTCATGGTATAGTCCAAAGGTGTAATCACCATGGAAGGGTTCAACTGTATGTTGGAACAGTGCACCCACGCATGTGTTAAGCAGACCCCTCGCTGACGGCCCATTTTCTTTCCCTTCAATTGGCGCCAGTTCGAAAATGTCCTTTTTCCCTTTGGATCATGGGGGCTGATAAGAAAATGGCATTAGCGTACTTGTTGTCTTTGTTGTTGCCTATTTTGAAATAACTTTGTTCTTTGTTAATTCAGCTATTCAAATATGCTCCATTATAAATGGTTTCAGAGATCCTATATTTTACTAGGGGGTGTGATCCTGCCAACCTACTAGCCATGATCTAGTGAGATATCAGAAGGCAACGCCTGTTAGAATATTTTTTTAGTGATTTGGGGAGTGAGGGTGACAGATCATATTTTTATAAGCCCTTGAGCTCTCCCCCTAATCCTGCTTGGGTAGTTTTTGGACCTTTGACATTTCTATTCTGGGTGATCACATCAGTGATAGGTATGTTTGTGAGGAGTTCTCGTTAGTACAGGGCGGGATAGAACTGTGGATTTTAGTAGGAGCCGTGTGGTGACGCAAGTCTTGAAAAAGGGTGGTTCGCCCAATGCAGCCCCTTCCTGTGGATGTTTTCTTCCTGGGGCTACCTCTTTTTGATATTACCCCTACTTACTTACTGTGCGGTGTAGTTCAGTATCGCTATTTGTGCTCTGAAGTGTAGGTGGAGGGGGCATGTTGTTGTTTGGTGTTGCTGGTGATTGCCACGTGCCCCGTGCCCTGTGTGCATATTTTGGTGCTTGTGCACCTCAGATGCATAGTTTTGCTGATCTCGACCCTGCCTTTGATCTAGAATCTTACTTTGGTGCTGATTTTTACTTGTTTGACTTTTAGTTTTGGGCGTTTTCCTTGAGCTGCATAATTCATGGTTTCCCTTTCCCCATGGGGAGAGGGTCCAAGAATGCTCTATGATTCTTCATCCCTCCCCTTTACTGCCCCCCATGGGGTCAGCAGTTAGGGCAGAATGTTTCCTGGATGGTGCCTGCAAGGTTGGAGCAATGTGAGTGGACTATGCTTGGAAGCGGCTTAAGCTTGGATGGGGGTGCTCCCAGTGCCCTGCGATCCATTAGGAGCTCGGGTAGAGACTTGAAAGCCTCTGCCCCTGGCACCCCCTCACCCTCTAGCCACACCCCCTTGCCCTCTAGCCACACCCCCCTTTGAAAGGCTCAGTGAGGCCCCTGAGTTGAGCCTCAAGCTCGTAGATATGCTGTGTTAGGATGACTAAATCCCCCAGGCCCAAAAAATCAAGAAATTTCACAAAAATAGGAGTTGGAATACAATTTTACACTGGAGAGGGGCGTAGAATGCCTGGATTGTGGCGCTCACCAATGGAGTCAACACAGACTCCTAGATGCTATGGGGCACAGACTAACTGCGGGCTCAAAAGGCTAGGTTAGGCCATTTTGTTTTACCAGCATTCTTCATGACTTTCTTCCTCATGCCATATGGCCTGGCCTTTTTGCTCAGAGCTACGCACTGCTTTAGTAAGTCTGTCTTCACCCTCAAATTCACTCTCTTCTTCCTCTACCTGGGCAAACCTTGCGCCATTGTGCAAAGGTGCCTGTGTTGAAGGGATGATTGTTTATGTGCAGAAGGGACACTTTCCTTCACATAAACAACCATTAAAGGCAATTTGCTCCTTCTATGTGTGCTCCAGAATGCAGAACACATAGAAAGAGCAAAAAACGAGCGGGCAAATTTACAAAGAAATTCAGCACCATGCTGTTTCATAAAAAAAAATGCATGGATGCGCAGGATGCACAAGAGTACGGCACACCTCTGTGTTTTTCCTTGCATGGGTGCTAAAAAAAGCAGTCTAATACCAGTGCAGACATCCTTGTGCCATGGTCATGGCTGCCTACATTTCAGGGGTGATTGTTTAAGTGCAGGAGAGGTCACCTTCCTGCACATAAACAATTATTAAAGGTGATTTGCTCCTTCTATGTGTGCTGCAGGATGTGCCACTCTAACTCCTGCTTTTGAAGGATGATAGATTTGGCGCTGATCCTTGTTATCTGGGGCAGCAGCAAAATGAATGGTTGTTGTGGCGGAACACCTACAGCAACACCCATTGCACGCCCCTTCGATGCAGAAAATGCATGAAAGGGTATGATATTTACAATGCAACGTTAATTCATGCATGGTGGCTTAGCATCAAATTGTAAATAAGGAGGACGGCACTGTGACTCCAGAGTGTCATAAAAAGGGATGCGCAATGCCCGAGGAGAAATAAAAGTATTTTTCGCTGTCATGCCACTCTAACGTCTCCTTTCAATGGCATTATTTTTTGGCGCTGCCTCAGATTTACAGATCCTCGAAAATCTGGGGCACAATCAAAAAGCTATTGGTGTTGCCGAGGAATGCCCACAGCAATACCCATTGCCTGCCCCTTTGAAAACTGAGTGAAAGGTTCCAATATTTACAATGCGGCGTTAAGTAATGAAAAATGGCTTAGCGCTGCATTGTAAACATGGAGCAGGGCATTGCTAAACCAGAGCATCATAAAAAGTGATACTCCGGTGGCGCAATGCACTTGTAGAGATGCCTAGAGTGTCCTATGTCCTAGAAGGAGTCATTGTCGATGAAAACCTTACTGGTCATCTCTGATGCTGTTCCAGTGATATGCCTCCTAATGAAAGGGAACCTGAAAATGAAGGTCCATTTCCAGAAGCCACAAGTAAAATGGCTCTGACAAAATTAGGTTTACTGAGATTTAGCGCTGTGTTTGCTTCACAGATGTGATGCAAATTGGCACAAATTATTATGTTACCAATTTACTTTCCAGAACAAAACTTGTAATGCACTGCAAATTCACTTGAAAGTAGCGCAAAGCAGTGCTCAGAGCTCCTTTGCATTACTTGATGCCAAGAGGGCATTCCATGGGTAGTGCATGTGTGTTCTCATGCAGCCACCGCAAGTTTCTGAAAAAAACTAATAACTATAGAGAGTAGACTGGGTTTTGTGTAAAAAACAGTGCTCACTTCAACCAGGCGCTATCATGGAGAAATGTTTTTATTTCTGCTTTCTTTTTTTACTTTGCATGTGTGCTGCACAAACAAGGTAGGAACAGTTTTAAACTTAGCCTAAGCATAGTATTTTGTGTAACCTTCCAGTAAAAAACAAAAGCTAGACGCATGCAAACACCCTTGCACGATGGTGCAAAGATGTCTGCATGGCGCCTAGCAGCACATTTCTGTGCTGGCTCTAGGGGAAGGGAAGGAGAGTGCCATATTTTTGCAAATATGGAACTCTCCTGCTCTCTCCTTCTTACGCAGGACAGCACAGCACAGCATTTGTGGCTGCTACGCTCCATGATAATTTAATAAATCTGGGCCATAGAGTTTCACTATTTCTGTGTGGAACTGCTATTGTTTCCCTGGTGTCTCAGCACACAAGGAATAGTGACAGAAATGCTGTCCTAAATTGTGTTCAATACTTTCCACAACTAGAAAATGTCATATACAGACACCTGTTTGACCCCTCTGGGCATTTTTGAGACCTAGCTATTTTTCTCAGTTAAATGGGATAATCCTTTACTGATAAAATACCACCACTTGCAGTTAACGGCATTCATTTCCTGTTCTGCTGCAAGGAGTACAAAAGTCCCAGGAAGAATTTAGTTATTATTTTTAAGTTTTCCATTCACTTTAATGTGACGGGTTTTCCCCATATTCTCTTCAAATGTAATTTATTTCAACAACATTTGATCCCTGTTAGAAATGGGGTCTCTAATTGGCAGAGGTATACCCCCTGTCCAAGTAAGGACCCCAGTCCTAGTCAGGGTAAGTTACAACACAATTCTAAATGATGTTGTGCTCACAATCTGGTAGCTTGGCACAGAGCAGGAATGGTTAACCTAGAAGAAAATGTATAACAAATTTGTGCAATAACTCATACAACAACACAGTACATACACCTCAAAAAACTCCACAATAGAGAATGTTTATCTGAGTAAAATAACACCAAAAGAACAAAAACTCCAACTTGTAGAAGTTGTGATATTGAATTTTGAAGAACAAGCTGCAATAAAGCACTGAGAAGCAAGAGTGCTAAAAATAGTACTTTGGGTCATACGGGACTGTGGCAAAGTCAAAGTTTGGGCCAACATCATTGAATTGCAGGCTGGCTACAGTAATAACGCAGGTCCTGGTAAACAAAGTGCCTTTCCTGGTAGCAAGCAACTACATGTGCGTATCTTCTCCACAGCAGCACCAGCAGGATTGCAAGAAATCTTTTATGTCCGTGAGACTTCAAAACACTGGAGGCAAGTCAGCAAGCCCTTGGATATCACTTGAAGTTTAGGCAGAGTGCACCTCTCCTTCAGCAGAGTAAGCGGCCTGAGGGCAACAACTCTAAAAAGCATTCTTCCAGAAGAGCAGTCCAGTTAAGTCATTTTAGCAGCACAGCAGTCCTTCTGACAGGGGTTCAGTTCAAGAGCCAGTAGTGACTGATTTGAGTGGGTTAGGGACCCAGTACTCATACCCAAAAGTGGCTTTGAAGTAGCTGTGACATCATAGGCTGGCCTCTAATGTGCACACAATCCCTTTCAGCTACGCTGCTACGCTAACCCTGCTTTGTGTGTAGATAGGACACTGCCTATTGAAGTGTAAGTGTCAGCCCCTCCCATTACTCCCAGACCAAGAATACTCATCAGAATGCAGATAAATGAATGATGATGGCTCAGAATGCGATGAGCCTTACCTTCCTGTGTTTGTGGCTGTCTAGAAGGAATGCCCAAAGTGTAGTTGTCACCAAACCCAGACGTGTATTAGAGTAAGACGCAAAACAGCTAAGGGCGTAGAAATGTCTACTTTCTAAAAGTCGCATTTCTAAAACAGTAATGTTAAATCCAATTTCAACAGTAAAGAGGATATATCAAGATCATTACAAACACATGAAACGTGAAAGAGCTACTCCTCTCTGATCAGGAATTACAGCATAAAAGTGTATGGAGGAATTCCCAATGCTAGCCTATGTGAGGAGTAACCAAATAAGTGTAGGTCAAGCATAACATGTCTAAGGGGGAGGGCACATGCACTTTAGCACTGGATAGCAGTGGTAAAGTGCTCACATTGCTCGGATATGAATTAATGAAAAGACAAGAGGCATTTGTCAAAACAGGAACAAGTTGGTTTAATTGAACTCTGCAGCAGGGAGAGCCTGGACAGAATGTGTCTGCTCAAAATCTCTTGATGTACAAAGCTTTGGCCATTCATTTATACAGTTCATGAGGTACAATAAAATGTTCTCTGTGTTGTGTTGCTAAACAGCATCTTAGTCGTAAATCAATCAAATGTGCACATCTGATAAGGACATAGATGGCTCTCAACCTCAGAAAGAGCTAATGTAGGCAAGTGTGTACGTGTCCAGATGTCTGTGCATGATCACTACGTGTGGTGTGCATGACGTGTCCTGATTGGTTAAGTGTACTTAAATACATGTGGCATCTAACTTTGTGCTATTTCTCCAGAACACAAGCCTTTGGCCAAAACATGTTTTATTGAGACCAATTACCTCAGACTAGTTTGTGATGCAACTATCTATCTGTGGAATCGATCAGGGTTTTTCCTGGGTGCATGTTTGCCTTTAGTTTATGGAGGACCTCATCTGTGACCTGTTACTCAATAGGCGTAGGTCGCAAAACCTGCCTGATCACATATCTCTGACTCGTGATTGATGACGAGGTCACCTTAGATGAAGCTGACAGCAATGATGTAACTCATTGGAACTCCTCAGAATAATATGGAAGCCACTAGTATCAATGTTATCAACATTGTGCACACAGTTGTCATTTTGCAGAGTGACATCATTCTTACTGGTGTCAATGTTATGTTTTTTTTTGGTCTGAACGTGCATTGACATTGCTCTTATTGGCAACAATAATATTGTCTGGCAAGCCTGTGAGGAATGAGTGTATCCAGTCTAGGGCATTTCCTTGGATGTCGGCGTCATGGAGTCTGGTGGCTAGTGTGCAGTGCGAGACAGTGTAGAAAGCTGCTGATAGGTCCAGGATGAGGAAGGCTACTGTTTGGCCCTGGTCCAGGAGAGCAAAGATGTCATCAGTGGTAGTGAGGAGGGCAGTATTGGTGCTGTGACTGCTGAGGAATACAAATTGGGAGATGTTTAGGATGTAGTTGGCTTCGATGAAGTGTGCTAGCTGGGTGTTGATGGCCTTTTCAATGACTTTGGCTGCAAGGAGCAGTGAGATGGGCCTTAGGTTCTTGAGGTCAGTCAGGTCTGCAGAGGGTTTCTTCAGGAGGGAGTTGACTTCGGCCAGCTTCCAGTCATGGGGGAATGTGGTGGTCTCGAGGAAGTGGTTGATCGTTCGATGTAGCTCTGGTGCGATGGCTGTGGCGGCCCTGTGGAAGATGTGGGGTGGACAAGTGTCTGAGAGTGCTGCAGAGTGGATGCTCTTCATGGTCTTTAAGGTATCTTCTGTCGTGAGTGGTGCCCAAGTGAGTAGAGTCTGTTGGATGACCACACCAGGGGTGAGGGTTGAGGTGGTGCAGATGTCTTGGTCATCAACGTTGTCATAAAGTGTCTTGATTTTGAGGTGAAAGAATGAGTTGAGTCTCTTGCTGAGGTCTTGTGAGGGTGGGACATCTTTTGTTTTGCTATCGGGCTTGGCAAATTCCTTGATGATGGAGAAGAGCTCCTTGGAGTTGTGGGCATGGGAGAGGATTCTGTCTTGAAGGAAGTTCTTCTTTGTGGATTTGATGAGTTGGTGGTGTGCTGTGGAGGCTGTTTTGCAGGCAGTGCATATTTTAGGGGTTTTAGTGTTTCTCCATGTCTTTTCAAGTTTGGAAACGCTTGGATTCTTGGAGTGCCGTGGTGAGCCAGCTTGCTTTTTGTTGTGTCGTCCTGTAGCCTTCTGGAGGGGGGCTAGCATGTTGATGCAGTTGGTGACCCATCGGTGGAGGTTGCTTGTTGCGGTGTTGGCGTCTGGCATCGTTGTGGGCGGGGTGTTGGTGAATGAATGAATGAATAATATTTTTTATTTGTGTGATTAATAAAAACCAATACAAAAAGAGAACAGTCAATATATAAGAGATATTTTAAAATTAGATAAAATAATATGTATGTAGGAGATAAGCATAAGACCACCCCTTGATATTTAGCTTTTTTTTTAAAGTGTAGTCAATTTTGTTCCATCGTTGGGGGCGGGGTGTTGGTGAGGGCGGATGTGAGGGGTTCTTCGGTAACTTTGTTCCATCTTTTGCTTTTTTTAAATTTATTTATTTATTTATGCAATTTTATATAGCGCGGACTTTACCCAAAGGTGTCAGAGCGCTTCACAAAAGGACCAATAGTGATACACGAGGAACAAAATACAAAATATAAAAGCATACAATAAGTTACATGGAGCAAAGTGACACTAGTGAGCAACCAGAATACATGAGGTAGCAATCGGTGCATTACAAGAGAAAAAAAGTGATAAGGGTGCAGGTTACAAAAACGTACAAGGCAGCACTCATGCTTGTGTGCAGTGGCTTTTCTAAAAGAGAAATTAATGCAGTGGTGGTCCGTCAAGAGTTCTGTGGTGTGGCTGAAGAAGGCATTCTTTCCCTCCTGTGAACTCAGGGTTGAGTGTATGTCCTGCTGTGTGAGTGGGGGCAGATACAAGTTGCTTCATTCATTGGTGAGGTTCTCTAGGAGGGCTATGGTGTTAAGGTCATCGTGGTTGTCCAGGTGGAAGTTTAGGTCCCCAGGTAGTAGGTACTCTGTGGAGCCAAGGGTGTGGGGTGTGAGGAGGTCAGCAATGATGTTGGTGAAAGGAGCATGGAGGCCAGGCGGTTTGTAGATGAGGATGCCAAGGAACATCGTTTTGGGGTTGGTCTAGATCTGGAAGTGGAGAGGTTCCACTGGGGGGGAGGCATTGTCCAGGTCAGTGGTTGTCAGGCAGAGAGAGCTTTTGTGGATAATGGCAATACCTCCTGCTGGGTGGGTGAGGCGGTCTTTCCTCATGTTTTTGTATCCGTCTGGGATGGCAGTTGCAATGTCTGGTGCTGAGTTGGCGTTGGTCCAGGTCTCTGTGAGGAAGGTGGTGTCAGGCGTATGGGTGTTGAGGAGGTCCAAGATTTCTATGACATGTCTGTGCAGAGAGTGCATGTTGTGGAGGATGCAGTTCAGTGGATCATGTGCACTGGTTTCTGGTGGGCTGGGAGCTGCAGCTGGGGTCTGGAGGTCGGTGAAGGTGCAGTGGCAGTGTCCGCAGGAGAACAGGCCTTAGGTGTTGCTCATCATCAAGAACTGGCAGTTGTTGCTGTGTCTCGGGTTGACAGCATTGAGGGTGCTGGGGTCGTAATGGCGGTGGGCCGGGGCCCACGGTCCCTGGTGCTGGTCGTGGTCAGGTCGTTGACAGGCTCAGATGGTTTGCCATTTGCATGCCTTCAGCACACCAGTGGTGCAGCCGCACAATGGCTGCCATTAAGTAGGGGTCAGAGGGAGGACGGTCACCTGAGAGGTGAGAACGGCAAGCTGGGGGGAGGGGCCACAGGGGTAGCAGCAGCGGGGAGTGCTGGAAAAAAAGAATCGGAATGAAAACAGAAAAAGCAAAAGCAGAAAGAGCAAAGCAGAAAGAGCAAAACAGAAAGAGCAAAAAAGAAAGAGCAAAACAGAAAGAGCAAAATAGACAGATCTAAACATAAAGAGCAAAAAGATGAAAACCGGCATAGAGGAAACAGAACGGGAAACAAACGCACTACCTTTACAATGCAGCTGTTACAATGCAACTGTATTTACATTGCATGCCATTACAACACAGAGATTACAACGCATGTCACTACAACACATGCCAATACAATGCATACCATTACAATGCATGTCATTACAACGCATACCTTTACAATGCATGCCATTACCGTGCATTATAAAGTAAGTAATTGAGTTTCTTTTAGTTTTAGGGTGGGTATTGGTTTGGGGGTACATGGGAATAGTCATTTTTACCCCTATACTATCCAACTCTTACCCTAATGTTGCACTCTCTGGAGTGGTAATAGTAATTTAGATCCCTACACTATCCAACACTTACCCCACTGTTACTCTAAAAGTATTATGCATTGTAATGGTATGCGTTGTAATGGTATGCGTTGTAATGGAATGTGTTGTAAAGATAGTTTCTAAAAATGCGTTGTAATGACATGCATTGTAAAATCATGTGTTATAAATGTAGCAGCAATGTAAAACCTGCGTTGTAAAGGCATGTGTTGTAAATGTTTGCATTGTAACATCATATATTCACACAGAACAGAGCGGAACAGCAGAAGAGCAGAGTGTTCTTCCACTAGGCCACCAGGGATGAGGTGCAGGCAGGAGCCTGCAGTGGAGGGAAAGAAAGGATCAGATCGGAAAGAGGGGGCAAAGAGAATATGGAAGATGAAAAAGAGAAAAAGCAAAAGCAGAAAGAGCAAAGCAGAAAAATCAAAACAGAAAGAGCAAATCAGAAAGAGCAAAACAGAAACACCAAAGTGGAAACAGCAAAACAGAAAGAGTGCTCTTATCACTAGACCACCAGGGATGAGGTGCAGGCAGGAGCCTGTGTGTGGAGGAGGACCTTGAACACTGACCTGGCACAGACGTTCCGGGCTAAGAGGGAAGTACCTCAAAGGTTGAGCTGTGCTGGGGGAGAGCAGTGACACCAACCAGGAAGGTCAGTGGTCATGCACTTCCTGCCGCGCAGAGGCCACCATTAAGTAGCGAGGCAGGAGCGACACGCTGGGGGAGGGGCCTTGGGGGAAGCGGGAAGCACAGGTAAGAAAGGATTAGAATAAAAAGAGGGGGCAAAAGAGAAAAAGGCAGAGCAAAAAGAGAAAGAGCAAAAGCAGAATGAGCAAAGTAGACAAAGCAAAACAGAAAGAGAAAAGCAGAAATAGAAAAAAGAAAGAACAAAGCATTGAGAGCAAAGCAGAAAGATAAAAACAGTAAGGGCAAAACAGAAAGACAAAATAGCAAGTGCAAAAAGAGGAAAACAGGCACAGTGGACACAGAAAAGAGCGGAACAGCAGAAGTGGTCTTCCCCTATACCACCCGGGATGAGGCAGGGCAGGAGCCTGTGCAAAGAGGAGGGCCTCAAACACCTACCTGGCAGAGAAGCTCTGAGCTCAGTGGGAAGTCCCTCAATGGTGGAGCTGCGCTGATGAGAGCAGTGACACCGACCAGGAAGGTCAGTGGTCTTGCTCATGTTATGGTATACATTGATATTGCATTGACGGGGATTGTCAACAGGCCATGGCATACATTCACATTGCATTTACTGATATTGCCTTCACATATCATGACATTCATTGACATCGCATTCACCCATTTCAATATTCCCCCTCTGGTTGAGTCATCAACTACTCTATCCTCCTTGAATGTCATGACAATTATGTAATTTGAAAGTGTGTGTGTGTGTGTGCGTGCGTGTGTGTAGTGTTGGTTGCTTTTTCCCTACCTAAGTGCATACTATCTAATTTTATAACTGCTTTTTTACTGCAAGAAACCCCGACTTGTAAGAAACCACATAACAGAAGTACAGCAAGGAGAATAGGCATCATGGATGTCAGTAGCTTAGACACCCATAAGGGGATCCATGAAAAGATACTGTGCAACCAGTCCTGCTCCTGGGCACCTCCCTCCTTCTTCATATTGGCTAGTTGATTATGCAAATGTTGAATGGCACAGGCTAATGTCCCATTGTTCATACTGTTTCCGGGGATAGAAGTGCAACAGGAAGCACAATCTATGCGCACATCCCTGCCTCTATTGAGGTCATCAGTTCCATCACGTACCAATTTTGCATCACCCTAAGGCAGCTAAATAACAGTTCTTCCTTGACAGCATTTAGGCTGAGCTCAGTATTATTAATCATTCACATCAGCTCCCATCTGGCTAATTGTAACCAGCTGACACTTGCATCTGGTTTACATGTTGAAGAAGAGTATTGACCCTCCGCCATTAACTTGAGCTTCTGTGAACAGTCTGAGTTCTTCTGGAATGGCTTTTTACTGAGCCCAGCCAAAATAATCAGCAGTTCTTCTCCTTTGAGACTAATGCAACAGAGTTGTTTTCTTCTCTAATGGATGTTGAGACAACTCAGACAGATCTTCTCCAGGGATGGCCAGAGTCAGGGTGTGTATGGTCACAACGGTGCAGATGCGCCGCCATACAGGGACAAGCTGGGTGTAGGCAAGGTCACCACAAAGCCAGTAGAAATCCATTAACTGGATGTGACCTATTGCACGTCCTGTACATGCAGTATCGTGCCACGTTGCTGCCCAATGGCATGGTTGCTTTCCCCTGAAACATAATGAGTACAACACAAGTTTCCAAACAATTTGGGGTTGCCCTTTCCCCTCCAACCTGGTATACCTATTGATCTCTTTATCCCAGATTTCCTGGCCTGAGGTGCAGAATTGCATGGCTGTTGTCTTCACTCCAATATCTGGTGGCTGATGCCTGGGTGCCCTGGGGTGTTTTCATCTTGGTGTGATGTAGAAAGAATATATCTTAAAAATAAATTTAAAGTCAGTTGAACTCTGAAGTACTTTATCAACTTGTCTTTTGATAGCTGTGGATCGTAGGTTAATTTGGAAAAATACATTTGTTAGGCAATGTATTGGAACATTCCTGTTTTATCTGTAAAACGATCATGCTATATGATTTTGCTGGGTCTATATGGTGTTACTGAGGAGCGAATTTTCCTATTGATACTAAACTGAGGAGAAAGACTTTTTATTGGCATTGTTGAGGTTTTCAAGCTTATTTCAGTGAGCATTAGAATTTTGAGGATAACCTGGGATTTTTAAACTGACTTTAATGTGATTCAAATTATGAGTTTTTCTACCTCTCCTTACTACAGCAGGGAGTGTATTTTTTACTGCAGGCTCATCTTGCTCAGAGCGAGATGTTTTAACAGGTGATGTGTTGTCCAGTTGAGCTATCTGGGTAGTGTGCAGTTGAGCTACCTGGGCAGTGTGCAATTGTAAGGAGGTTTTAAGTTTCCATTGACACATGCGTGTCCCTTGGGTCTTTGCACATGTTGTGAAACAACGTTTCCTTTTTTGGCCAAATGCCTGAGTCCCGCCCTTCTTCTAGAAGGGTTGAGAACCTTTGGGCTCTTTTGTGTGGGTCCCGGTGGGCTGTTTCCTTTTCTCAGGCATTGACACTTCATTTGAAGAGTTTTATACAGCGCTGGCTAGACCCGGAGGTTTCAGAGAGCTTTACATGAGAGCATGTTGCACAAAGTTACGTCAGTTACCATAGCATGAAAATAACAAAAAACATATACAAATTATCCGGAGCATGATGAAGGGTGGGGGTGAGGGTTCAACACAGGGGTATAGGAAAAGACAAACAAGGTCAGGTAAGGCTGGAAAGGGGAGTCAGCCACAGGATCACAGAGGGCGGAGGGAAAGGAAACACAGCTGAGAGATGGGTGGAAGCATACTCAACCAGAAGAAATGACAGTAGCAAAACTGTTATTACGAGAACTGATCCCTAGGTTTGGAATGCTAGTTTCTTAGAAACCAGATAGGTACCCACTTTAATAATGAGGTCCCGAAGATTATTTGCACAGCATTACAGATTGAGTAGACACTACATTGCAGCTATTGACCTGAGACTTTAGGTATATTTGAACAATCTTTGGACTATCAAGGCTCGACTAGCTAAAGTTAATGCTTCAACATCACTGAAATGGCCAGATGCTTTACCTTTGATGCTGATGAGTATTCAAAGTATCACTGATTGGAAGATTGGTTTATTGCTCCACGAGATTCTGATGGGCCGTGCAATGAAGGTGCCTGTTGTACACGCAAATGCACTCTTGAACATCACAGATGATATGTACTTGATTACTGCAAAGGATTGGCTTATGTGGTCCATTCTGTTTCTTACCAGGTTGCAGTTGTCACTAAAGATCCATGCCCTGCCAAGACACAGTGTCATGACCTCAATCTTGGTGATTGGGTTGTGATCAAGAAGCAATTTTGGAAGACTTGTCTAGAACAGAGATGGAAAGGTCCCTTTCAGGGTATTTTAGTAACCAACACTGCAGTTATGGGTTGTGGAGTTCCAAATTTGGTGCATGCATTTCACACCAATAAAGTGAGAAATCCAGAAGAAGCAATTGTGCAATTTCATCCTGAACGAAGAGCATTTGTGACAGTACCACTCCCAGCTGGGAGACCGTTAAGAGCAGTAGTACAGAGAACACAACTGCAGCAAGGAAAAGAACGGCGTGAAGATTGGCACACTACAACAAAAATCCAAGTACCTATTGTTTCACAAAAGGTCACTGATATCTCTAATGAAGCAGAGACTGACTCTCAACTTGGAAACATTACTATGACTACATCAGTACAGTCGGAGGATCCGGGTGTAGGTGCAAGCTCTGAAACGAGAAACATCACCCATAGAGTTGAATAGCCACAGAACTGTAATCAAGGAAGATGAGAAATAACATATCAACAGTTCCTTTTTATTTAGTGAAAAAGTCTTGTAGCCACTTCTAACAAGGATACTGGAGGTGGTTGAAACTTACATAGCTCACCCAAAGTTGGCTTTGGGTGAGTGGTCCTGGGTGCCGTCCTGCTCCCTCGTCAGTCTGTCTTCCCCCGGGGGCACGGTCAGCCAACCCCACCTCAGGGGGTCCACAGCAGAGGGGGCATCTGGATGGCAAACTCTAGTAGAGATTACCAATTGACAAAGCATGGTTGTTTTTACGACTGGGAGGGATATGAAGGGGGTGGATTGTCTTGGGGAATGATTTTGGAGTATGGTACATTTGTATTCTCCAATTGTATTAGGGCATTGCTGCCCCGACAGTCAACCCACCTTGCTGTTACAGTGGATCCGGCCCGTGCTGGATTGAATTCACTCGTTGTTGCAGTGATTGCCATATGTTCGAATACGCCCCTGGTGGGGCAGCTGTGGCCGGAATTCCTTGGAGCTAATCGTGTGACATGTGCGTGGAGCCCTGTCTTGGTTTTGGGGGTGAATGCACTGTGGGGGCTGTCGCTGTACTATTTTGTTTTGATCATGGTATATTTTTTGGCAGCATCGGTTGGCCTTGTGGCCCCTTCTGCGAAAGTTGTGTCATTCTATTAGGCCAGTATCGGACCAGCCTTCTTAGCCTTGGCCACTAGGACTGGCCAGATACACCCTGGGGGTCCATAAGGGGAGCTCTCCTTGAGACGGTGCTAGCTGGAAATTTGCAGCCAGTGTGTCCCCCAGTGGGTGGTCCCTTTCAACTTATCTTGGACCAACTTGGTAGCATCTCACTGTGCCTGCTCCTGCTTCTCCCTGTACTTTTCATGTCTCTTATGGTAATAGTGAGGTATGTGGGCTTGTATTTCTCACCAAGGTTTAGTGTCTAGTCTTACTACACTATGTAATATGGTCTGGTTCTTCAAGGGTAATCCCCTCTTGAGAATGTTGTAGGAGAATTTAACCTGGTAACCCGTTTCAGTCCAGGGTTGTCCTGGGTTCTGCCCCCATGGTTTTCTCATTCTGCCTATGAATTCAGTTATGGTCTCCCCAGGCTTCATACTTTCTGCCATAAGTCCTCCTAAATCTGGGCGGTTAGGGAACAGCTCCCTCAGGGCTGTTAAGATCTTGTGTCTAAACGAATTAAATACAGCCCTGTCATGTTCGGTGTTGGCGAGCATTATGGCTGGGATTTGGGCTCTGAAGAACACTGTGTCTATCTGTTCACCAATAAGGATGCTGAGCAGACTTTTGACTTCACCTATAGCTAAGTTGATACCTGCAGTCTCTTTTCAAAACATGAGGTCAATTTTTCGGTCCTGTGCATCAATGGGGGAAATTTATTCCTGAGCCCTTCTTTGTCCATCTGTGCCGAAGGCACATAGATGGTTCCTGCACACCATTTTTGGAGCAACTGGCAAATCCTGGCTTGGGGCTGCTCAGCCAGTTTCTCCCCAATATAGTGCTCTCAAAGCATCCGGCAGTCCTGAATATGTAGGGGTTCTCCCATTTTGAAACACCCCCTCCATGTCGAATGCAATACACCACAATGGCCATGTCCTCAGGTTCAAAGGATCCCTCCTCTGGCCAAAGACGATCATACTGTTGGCTCTTCCTTGCAGTCCAGGAGGCTATCAGATGGCAAAAAGGCTGCATGAAGATCTTATCTTCTTGTCTGGACATTATTTCGCTAGGGGTCTAGCTAACTGGCATGTTCGAGGGGAGTGGCAGATGCTTTATTCATTTCTCTACTCCTGCATACGTAGAGACCCCATGTTACTTCTTCTACGTCTCAATTGTGTCCCTGTCAGGCTCTCCTGACAACTTATTTCTTGGTCTGACCCTTGCCTTTGCCGACAGCCCAATGATGTGTTTGTTTCTGCTAGGGGTCTCCCTCCTGACTCATCCCTAGCCTCATCTCCATGTGGGACCCAAGACCGAGTACCTGTTTCTATCAGGGGAGGGACATTGTTCCCCATACCTGCTGGGCTTCCCCAGAAAGATCTCTCTCTCTCTTTCAAACCTTAATTCTCAACTTTCCTCTAAGTCCCGCCAGGGTTGCCTGCTTCTCGCAGTGCTACATGTTGTTTTTTTAAAGAAATGTTTTGGCCTCAACATCACTTCCTGATGCTTTCTCTATGCCACAGGGCTGCCCAAGCAAAGTGTAGGCCACTGCTTCCTCTTCAGAGTTCGCTCTTATGGTGTTGGTGCTCCTTTCTTCCCCACCACTGGTGGAATCACCTTCTAAGAGCACCACAAACTCTCTGACGTTATTGCGCTCTGTGGGGCACTCAGAAGTATGCACTCCTTGTTCAGTCCAGACCGGCTGGGTCAGCAGCGATGGGTGATGCGGTGGAACCCCGAGGGGGCTAGATACTGGTCTGACATGGGGCCAATAGTGCCCGGGCTGGCGGGACCTGGGATTCTCTGCCCTGCCCTGTGGCTTGCTGCCCGGTGAGGGGTCCAGAAGTCTCCTTGACCTGTGGATTGGTGCAAAACATCACGACAACAACTGAGATGGCCGGCATTAGTAAGAGCACATCCCTGCCGGTGTATAGTGGGTTGATGCAGAGGCCTTACTCATGGGTTCTGGGATTGCTCTCTAGGCTGGGTCCACTTCAAAGGTGGTTGATAATTCTAGTAGGGCCTCCTGCTTAGCCTTCTAATGTCCTGTATACCTGGTCTGTATGTGAGTCTTTGTGTGTTATATTGTGTTGGTGTTGAAGGCGCCCCCTTCAGGCCAGGGGATTTTCATGTATCGTGGTATGGGCATGCTACTCGCTGCAGTGTTCCTCTAGTTTCCTAGCCCAGGTGGGGAACCTTGCTTTCACCTGGTCTAACAGAGTCACCATGGTAGAGTGGGATGCTACTTTGTTTTAAGGGTTTTCAAAATGTTGGTTATCTTGAGATTTTCTTAAAATTATTTACCAATTCTACTTTTATTTGGGCAAAATGTGTACATGGCGGTGGTACCAAAACTCAATTTACTGGTTATGAGCTCAATAAACACCATGATGCTTCAACATTAAATGGTTAACATTCAAATTGAGACAAAAATACAATGAAGAAAAACTACCTATAACAAAAGTGCAACTGTTAGTTCAGGGCAGTGTGGACTGTTTTTCACCAGAAGCATAGACTTATTAAGGAGACATAACATTTAAACATGTGGCATTATTTGCAAAATTTCAAAAGCATCACAACATCCATAAATGGAAAAAATGAAAAAGATCTAAAAGAGACTAGAAAGGATAAACAAAAAACAGAGCGCTCTAGTAGTGCCTATAGCCCGTGGAGAGGGAATGCTCTCCACGGAGCTAGGTGAGCCTGATAGTCTGTCAGTAATTTAGGGGTGGGCCGAATTTGCGTAATCGCGTTACGCAAGTCTCTGCGAAACGGTAAAAAATCTCAGCAAACACGTAGAAATTCCGTGAACACGCGGAATTGCTTGTTCGTGATGCTTTTTTCCTGTTGGCAATTGCTGTTTGCATGCTCGGGGGAAAATATCTTGCGAACATGCATTTTGGGAACACGAACAAGCAAAAAATTTCGCAAAGTCGCGGAACGTCGAATTTTGGGCAATTTTGCGTTCTCCGCGGAACGCGAAATTACCCAAATTCCACAAATTCCACAAATGGAACGGAATTTACCACCCGGGCCTAGTCAATATTGGCTCAGCGGACAAAAATGGTAACAATTTTATTGGAGAAAAGGGAATATCGTGAAACTATCAGCCCTCTGCGGCCAGACACAAACTATACCTGATTCAACAGGACTGAATGTTTTTCCCTATCTTTCGAAATGCACCCTATATTACACCCAGGAGTTGTGCATATCACTGCCTAACGCCCAGCAATCCAAGCGGAGAGAAAAAAGGAACACCTCTCACTTCTTTCAGGTGTAATCAGTGTTGGAATTGACAGCCTTAAGAACTTTTGTAACAAAAAAAATCAAGTTTGAAATGTTGGCTCTATATCACACACAAAGCTTATGTGAACTGACTTGCCATCAAGACCTCTTGCTAACACCCAGGTGCAAGGGGAACCCTGATCCAAAGCCCAAGGTCAAGCTGTCCCTTGCTAATAATTTGGCAGCCACTGGTATCATTTTTATCGAAATTCTCAGCATTGCACATACAGTTGTCATCTTGTACATTGACATTGTTGTTACTGGTGTTGTCAAAGTTATTTTTGCCTTTGGTCTGAACGTACATTGACATTGTTCTTATTGGCAACAATAATTATATTGTACATGCATGGATTATGACATACATTAGGATCATTATTGCTGATGTCAGCGCTGCTGTGTGGGCACAAGGTACAATATATATTGACATTGCACTGATGGGCATTGTAATGGTTATGTGAGCACAAGCAATGGCATACGTTCACATTACATTTACTGATATTGCCGCTTTCTGGCCTGCACATTTCATGACATTCATTGACATCTTATTCACCCATTCCAACACTGAGAGTCCCAGAACCAGCAAAAACAAGTACCTAGAAATGTAGGGAGGCAGGCAAAAAAATTGGGGAAATACCAGCCCAAGGCTGTTAGGTCTAACAATTCCCTATACATTTTCTTCCTTTTTAGGTCAAACCTGAGCCAGCGCTGTAGGTACAGTACGGAGAAGCCCCGCCCATATTTTTCATTGGCTTGTGTCTTTGTCCTTCTTAAATGCTGGCGTTTGATTCCTTAATAGGCGTGTTAGTCCCTTCTTAGTACGGCCATGTCATCATTTGTATCCTAAATAACAAAAAGGCCTGAAGGTCGAGTATGGCTGAGATACTTAAACCAATACTGGACTGTTGCACATCAAAAAATTGTAATACAACAGTTATCACAAGGTGGAGTGACTTTCAATATGGCTGTTTGAGTCCTATCAGCCCACCCAAATGGCGGAGCCTCATCATGTAGGACCCCCAAAACTAGGTCTGTGTACTGAAGCCCAGATGTATTTTGGCTTCGTATCACTAGGCCATAGTCTGGTCACCGCAATTGTCCTTACCAATGGTGGAGCTGATTGGTGCAGTGCAAAAAAATGAAACAAGTGAGGTGTGTTAAAATGACTATAAAGGCAAACAAGGAACTTTATTGGTGTTCACCTAAACGCCAGACTAAAAAATAGTGTGAGGACAGTGTGACAAAATCACTGTCTAGATTGCTTGGTAAAAAATATATAGGGCCAACATGTTTCTGCCATAAGGTGGATGTTCACCGGCATTCGTCAGGGCCAAGCTCATATATATGCTACTGCAATTAACACTATCAATCGTGCTTGATAAGAAAACAATAGATAATCTAACAGACCATTATCAAGAAACATACGAGCGGTCATTGGGACCATCCTACCATATCCTCCTGATTGGCGCAAGCACGATTGATAGTGTTAATTGCAGTAGCATATATATGAGCTTGACCCTGACGAATGCCGGTGAACATCCACCTTATGGCAGAAACATGTTGGCCCTATATATTTTTTACCAAGCAATATAGACAGTGATTTTGTCACACTGTCCTCACACTATTTTTTAGTCTGGCGTTTAGGTGAACACCAATAAAGTTCCTTGTTTGCCTTTATAGTCATTTTAACACACCTCACTTGTTTCATTTTTTTGCACTGCACCAATCAGCTCCACCATTGGTAAGGACAATTGCGGTGACCAGACTATGGCCTAGTGATACGAAGCCAAAATACATCTGGGCTTCAGTACACAGACCTAGTTTTGGGGGTCCTACATGATGAGGCTCCGCCATTTGGGTGGGCTGATAGGACTCAAACAGCCATGTTGAAAGTCACTCCACCTTGTGATAACTGTTGTATTACAATTTTTTGATGTGCAACAGTCCAGTGTTGGTTTAAGTATCTCAGCCATACTCGACCTTCAGGCCTTTTTGTTATTTATGTAGTTCTATGGGGGTATTTACCTGTTCGGTCGTTAAACATTCCCCTCTGACCCTCCTCTGAAAGTTGTTGTTTCATCATTTGTATCCTCTCATGGCTACTGGCCCCTTTACTTGATTGATACATGGTACGTGTACTTTTTCTTTATTGAGCAGGGACAATGGTGGCCGCTTGTTTGTAATGCCATAGGTCTCACATTTAAATGTGACACCTATGGCATTGTACAAAGAAATTTGAGATCCATGGCACAGTGGTCCTTCCTGTAGCCCTACTGGTCCTCTCTTTGCATCGAGTGATATAGAGTGCTCCTGTTGTCTGGACTGTGCACAGAGTGGTTCTCTTTTTACGTACCCTGATTAGGTGTTTGTGCATAGAAAGGTAATGCATGTTTGATGGGAGTTTGGGACGGGGAGATTACTCACTGCACTGAGAGGACAGACCATGCCACGGATGGTTCTGTTCTTGGGCAGAGGGTTCCTGATAAAGGGGGTGTAGCTTCAATTGACAGTTGGGAGTGAGCACGTGGTTGGGTGGTTCGCAGGAACAAGAGAGAACATCAGAACATCACAACTCAGGCCAGCCGGGGTGCTGGGCTCCAGACTGCGGCCCACAAAGCCCAGACCATTATGTGCGGGGAATTTAACTAGCTGATTGGGAAAGGAAACAAACCACAAGTCTGGCACACACACAAGGCTTATCTTTCTCCCTCTTAAGGAAGTATTGGGAGCGAGTCTCTTGGGATACGGAACACGTCCAGCCCTGCCTTCAGGGTTTTTTTGTGCAGAGGCGACATTGGGGGCGGGGGGATTCAGTGAGCATGAACCCGCAGCACCCATTCACTTCCAACTGCCTTCCCAAAGAATAGTTTCAAAATGTTATTATTTTTTTTTAAGTGCGCTGTTATTTGATTTTCTCTAGCTGACAAGCTAGTGCAGTAGGTTGAGCTCATGCTGCAGATGTTTGTGTGATATTCTGGCCATAAATGTAATACCCGGTAAGATTGACCCAGACTTTCGTCTTTGACTGCCAGATGGCATTTGTACTGTTGGGTAATAATCATTTTTTTATAAGAGGGCTTTCGCTTTACAACATGTAAAGGCAGTATATCGCCAACATGCGTACCGCCTACATGGCTGTGAAAAAAATTCTGAGAAATGCCCCAAAAGAAATATCCCAAGGGTTGGCTGTTTGAAGCACATGCTATTTTTGAAAACGTAAAATGCATGACATTCAATGTTGAAATGCAAAAATAGTGCTGGCCACACAATACCTGTTTTCTGTTCCCAAAAAACCTTGGTGGGGGTGGGATTTCCGGAAGCGCATCCACCCACCATTGACGTTAATAGTTCACAAGGGTTGTGCTCAAATCAGGAGACAAATGATAAAATCAGAGGGTGTAGAATTAAATAATGTGATACCTTCAGATTTTAAGGCTACGTGCGTTTATACTGTTGATTAAGCCAATGTTAAGCCTTGCTTTACTACCCAAGTTCAGCTTTGATGGTCTTTTATTTGCTTACTGAAAGTTGTCGAGGGGAAGAAACACATCAACATTATACTTACAATGTAGCCATGCTGTAAAGACCACAGACTCCAAATTCCATTTATGGATTTTTATTATGAGGCAAAAAATAATTGGATATATACACACCACAAAATCAGCTAATATAAGCACAGTAAAAGCAATACAAAAGCAAATCTATGCATATAATTGATTCAGCAAAAGAGACACAAAATGATAAATTCCAAGATTAATACACAACCCAAGATGGAGGCGGACTAAATCCCTTTTTATTAGGAAAGGAAGCAAAAATATCTTTCCATACACTACTCTCATTAATGATGGTTCTTAGCTGGTTCCCCTATCTTAGCTCTCATGGTGTCAGCATGTATAGACTTCCTTAGAAGTACTCACGTCAAATAGGTCAAATAGCTTAAAGCTATGGAGCTTGCTCTTAAGATGCTCCTTCTCCTCCGAAAATCTAGAAGTCTGATTTTTCGGTCCCTGCGCACAATACAAAAAGGATAAATTCAGCCTCCCCCTCCTAAATGTATCCCGTGACATATTATTTCACTCTTTGGAGTTTCGGTGATTTTTCATGACTTCTTTAATTAAATATTCTTCGCTTCTAGTGACCTTGGAGTGTAGATAGGTCAGGCACAGACGATATCCTCCCCTCGCACTTCTCAGACTGTTCAAAGACATTCCAGTTATCTCCTTATACTAACAATAATGAGGATAAACTCCTTCTACCTACAATGGGATGAGAGCATACCGTTCTAGCACAAACAAAGATACATTTCAATTATTTCTTCAGTAGCTGCGGAATTGAAACCATAAACAGCCTGCAGTTCAGAGCATAGACTGCAGACAACTTTAACACACACGATTACATTATTATGAATATACTGTCTTCATACACAGGTGCATATAGAGATAATGGTGTCTTCTTTTACAAGCGAATTCTATGTAACGTGCACATTACATTTCTTGGTTAACGTGTAGAATAAATGCATTTTAAAAACATAATACATAGTGATACTGGAAACATATGTGGGTGTGTTTAAACTATGAGTATATTGCACCCCTACAAATTGGAGTGCTATATGCTCTCTATCACTGTTTTTCTGGGAACTGCATGACATGGAAGGGGTTAGGGTGGTGTGGCCGGAAGGGGCAGGGTGTCTCAGCATGTGGTGTGTGTTTATGTGCCTGGCGTGATGTTTAGAGGGGCGTTGTATGTCACGGTGGTATGTCTCGAGTGGTGTGTCTTCTCTCCCGCAAGGATTTCATTGAGTTGTTTGTTTGCAGAGTTGTGTGTCGCCTGGGCCCATGTGATGGTTTATGTGGTTCCTCTTTGTGGCTTGGATATTTCACATCCAGAGGCTCTTTTTGTAAAACACGTCATTCCAGGGAAATCTACCTTCGTATTATCCGAAGCATTCAGTGTGACTATTTGAATCTGATTACCCCTTGCAGAGATGACGCATAGTGCTATCTGGGGGCAGTCTCATAGATGCTGAGCATAGTCAGTCGCACGCTTTTACGTTTCTGGCACATTGTGTCCTTCTTAGCTTCCAGGGTTGCCAACAAGGCATAATTTCCTCACTCTGTGTACTCAAGATCACATGTTTATGCCTCCACTGCGTCCATGTTAATAAACTGTTTTTCCTCATGATTGGTACTAATCGGCGTGACAGGTCATAGGGCAATTATGAGGGAGGGGGGAAGGTGCTGATGCACCTGTCTCCACCCTCAGCCCATGTGTTGTATGTTCGTAACTGCACCATCTTAAATCTGAGACACCTGACAAATGGGTGTGCACATCCCAGGCCCGTTACTTAGCATGAACTTCAGTGGCGTGGGTGAACCTGCTTTCCGGGATCGACATACGTCAGCTTCCTGGCTCTCCTGTGCGCTGTGGGATTTTGTATTGCCCTGGGCGCTCCTGGACATATAATTCTGTCTCCATTTGCTTAGTTTTCTTAAATGCAAAAATGTTGGGAGAACTAGGAAAGCGCATAGACCAAGGGGCAGATTTATGTCGAACTTGCGCCATGTTTACACCGCCGTTGCGTCACGCAACGGCGCGGAAACGTGGCGCATCCCTGCGACCTATTTACAACGTGACGCATCTAGGCAGATGCGTCACGTTGTAAAGCCCTGCGCCACATGAAACCTGCGTCAGGTTTCATGTGGGCGTTCTGTCGCAGGGTGGGCGTTCCCTCGTAGGAAAGCCCCATAAAACTGACACAGTGAAATCTACAAGATTTAACTGAGTCAGTTTTACGACGCTGCTGGGTAAAATCCTTACGCCTGCTTGAAGCAGGCGTAAGGAGTGACGCACTACGTTATGTATGGGTGGCCTCTGTACATTGCAGGAGTTGCGTCGTACTTGCGACGCTACTCCAGCAATGCGGCGCCCGTACACCACAAGATGCGTCACGCATCTGCCCTTCCTTGCACCATGGTGCGCCGCATTGTAAATGCGGCGCATCTGTGGTGCCGCAAGGAGGGAATTGCGTGACGCATCAGTTCTGGCGCATCCCTGCTGATTTGCAGAGATGCGCCAGAACTCATAAATCTGCCCCCAAGTATTGAGGGCTGCATTTGGAAAGCACTGGCAAAGTTATTGGGTCTCACGTTATGGCTTTGCCTATGCTTTTGCTGATGCTGTTCGTTCCGTGATCTGAGCCGTGGAAGTATATAGGCCATTAAACAAGCATTTGCAATGCAATAGGTCTCAAATTCAGGCGAGTTTAGGCTATTAGCAGTGTATATGACAATGCCTTTTAGTTATGTTTTGGGTTTTAAAACAGAAATAAAAGGCATTGTCAATTACAATACTAAAAGCTTAAACTCTAGCAAGACCAATTGCATTGTAAATGATTGTTTAAATATACTATTTAGTATATTGTTTTCTTTTATCAGGCTACATTTGGAGCTTTTACATCTCTATTTTTGCCGTTAAAGCATTTTTAGTTGGTCGTTGCTCTAAATGATGCACCATAGTTTCTCTGAGGATTGACTTTTTGCAAGACTACGGAAAGCTGAACTTGTATAGCCCTACTGGAGCTTGTTTGCCTAAGCCGATCCTTTTCTTTTGAGCAGTGTTAAAGCACAGTCAAAGTACACGTCAAACAATGTTCTCTCTCTCTCTCTCTCTCTCTCTCTCTCTCTCTCTCTCTCTCTCTCCCCCTCTCTCTCTCTCTCTTTCTCTTTCTCTCTCTCTCTCTCGCTCTCTCTCTTTCTCTATCTCTCTCGGTCATGCTCCTAAAATGTCGCAGAAGATCTAGTCACCACTACACCACAGCATGATATACCTCACTGCCCAAGTCACTAAAAATTGAGTTATGCATTCACCATAATCTATTGGTGGATATTGATAAATATATCAAGACACCCATACATTTATAACTCAAAGTACATTAACATGTCACGGATATGATGAAGGCTTTTCTCGGAATCTTTTCATCAATATTAATAAATTTGCGATCAAGATATGATTAGATAAGAAAAGATTAAAATGGCCATCTATTCGTGGCAGCGGACATACGAAGCGACTCTCGTGCTTGCGTTTAAAAATGCAGCACGGAACTTAAAAAACATTGTTAATTTCTAGGCTAAGCTTTGAAATTTTTATTGTGTAACGCGATACAAATATTCCTCAATGTTTATATCTACCTATAAAATGGTCTGTCTCCCTACACCCTTTGGTCAGTTCTAATTAGTATCTTGCTGGTGCGGAATAACATTTTATTCTGGTGAATAATTATTTTAACTATTAACTGTAAATGTAGCTGTCCACTTGTCACTTATTGTGAAGAAGGCGGAAGAAAAATGAGCTAAGACAAACTGCACTCCGACGCCCCAAAAAACAGATAAGTTGCTAAAGGCCTTCTGGCGAATAAATGCCCCTTGGAGAGGCCTATTACTCAACGCCTTAAGGAAATCACAGCGAGGACGAGATGAATGGCGCTGCGGCCTCGTTGTTCATGTACCTGACACTCTACGTGACCTCCATGACCAGATGAAGTGAAATACATTTGTCATCAGAAACCACAGTCACTAAAGCACTGTTAGTCGTGTTTGACGAGGTGATCTGTGATGACTAGGTTAGAACAAGTGTTCTGTGTTTGCATTTCAGACTTATGGAAAGTTATGCGTGTTACTGCAGATTTGGTTTGGTGTGCATCACAGATACCAATAGCATATCATAAATCGAAACTAATAATTAGTGAAAACATATTCCATCAGAAAGACAGAAGAGCACGTATTTGTTAAAAATCAAATTACAGTACCTTAGCGTTTCGGATAGGGAATGGTGTAGAAATGTTTTCCATAGCTGAAACTGTAGCCTTCATTTGTATGTTTCTGCGAGATGCATTACGATTTTAAATTTGGGGATAGGTGCTTTGATGATAAAGAAAGTTGTATATAGATACGCCTACACATTTGGTTACTTGAATCACAAAACATTTAATCGTGTATATGCATAACTTTCATAGTGGATAAACACCTGTTTTTCGAACCCTTTGCCATTCTCTGCATGATGTAAATTAAGCATGAGTAATGTTAGAAAATTTGTGAACTTGAAGAAGTTCCTGTTAGCTTGCTTTGTGTCACTTCAGAATAGCAGTGTATGAAACTAAGACAGTGGGAGAAATGTACTAACATTTTGTAGCACAAAACAGATACAGATCTTTATGGGTTTTTTTTGCATCAAGGAGGCATACCATGGGTGGTACATGGGGAGTTCCCATGCAACCACTGATTGGTTTTTGTGCAAATCCATGTCTTCTAACATTAGTAGATAGAGATTTTAGTCAACATTGTATGCCTGTGCAAGGTAGGCATAAAGTTTGAGAAACGCTTTCTTTTCCGAAACATTTCCAACTTTGCAAGTGCGCAACAGTGTACAGCACACAGATAAAGTGGAAAACATGTTAAACTACATTAAAGCATAGTATTTTGTACTGGAAGAGTAAATCGTGTTTTGTACTGCTACAGTACCGTTCTAGGAAAAAACACTAAGCTTGACATCATGCTAACTCCCTGAATCATCCTGCAAGGGTATGTGCGTTGACGCAAATGTAGTTTCAAGTGCACTAGTGCAGGAGGAGAGAGAAACAACACCATTTCTTTGTAGATTTGGCAATGTTCTGCTCTCTCCCTTTAAGAAAACGCAGCACAGCAACTTTGCTTGCTTCACAGCATTGTGGTAAAATGTTTCAGTTTTGGCTCAGAAGGTGCATTTTGAAAACTTTGGGTGCTAATCACAAACTCAATTGTGTACTATATGAAGTAATACTACAGTAGTACAGTAGTACTAAATCACAAACTCAATTATGTACTATATGAAGTAATACTACAGTAGTACTACCTATATGCTGCAAAATTCTAAACACTGATTTGGAGACCTGTACCAATGCCACACCTATTTTTTCTGCATGAAGTTGGCAATGTGTGCAGACTTCTCCTCATATATAGGGTTATGTTTTAGTTGTAAATATGGAAGTGATGAGGGGAGTGGAACACTTAACAACTTAGGGCCCAATTCCGATCTCGTAAGTAAGAGCCGTATGCGTGTTTTCCGCCCGCCTCGTACAGCTGTTCAAGCGAACAAGTACGATGCGAGCAACCCAAAATTCACCGGCCAAATCGTTTCCGGGTCCGAACCACTCCCTATGTCTCGTTCATAAGCAAACCGTGCCATGCAATGGATGTGATTTACGACCGAGCTAGTACTATGCACACGTCGGACAGCCGGTCGAGCAGAAGTTTCTGGCTCGCAAAACGTCCGGGAAGTTGCCTTTGGGGGACCGCTTAGGACCCCCTGTCACCCGCAGCCTTACGACTTAGACACAGAGGGAAGCCCAAGGGTCTCCCCAACACAGGCATGTACGGTGCGGGTGGCACTGACACGTACCCACTGTACGGGGGCGCCTTTGTGCTAGATGTACCCATTCAGTCAATGGCAGCCCATGTACGCATCGTACGACGGCTCCCACTGACTTCTATGGGAGTCCGACCGAACTGAGCCTGGCAGCATGCGGCCACAAAGTACTCGCTCTGTCGGACTGCAGTAGTCCGGCTTGGTTGGAAAACACTACGGATCCGACTCGGTCAGAGAGCTTTCCGACCCAGATCGAAATTGACCTCTAAATAGAAAGGGTTAAGGAAGTAAGCCCATTACTATCCACAAACTACACTACTTAAGTTACTGTAGCCAAAAAGTTCACAAAGCAACAGTACATGCACTCCAGCCAATGGATAAATTCAGCACAACACAAGGCCACTCACAGGAACTACAACAACATTCCATAGAAACTAATCGGGCCAGTCACATAAAAGAACCCTGTCTTTTACTATTCAGATCTGCAAAACAAGCCTTTCTGAACCTTTCCCTCTGACATCAACTTGCCCCTGTAGATTGTCACCTTGGCCTCCTGGCTACACATTGCTTTTTAAGCCCATAATTTACTATTTTCAAACCTATGCTTTACCTTAAAATGAGAACTAACTTAAATGATCACACATCTCAGGGGCTAGTAGACAGTTTTTTTCCACAAATTTGCTTGCCCCCCTGCATGGCTTCTATATCTTTTCTGTCTCAATGTTGTTTTGTCTACAGTTCTGTGAATGGTGTAAGTCATTTGTCCTGTCTGCCTAGAGCAAACTTCAAGGCTTTAATACTTTTCTGTTGTCTTTTTCTTTTCTGTAATTTGTCTTTCTTCCTTTTGCTTGTGTCTTTCATCTGCCTAACAGAAATAAGTTACATCATGGTGCCAAGCACAAGGTCCCGGAGTTTGCAAATATTTTGGAAAGGCAAAGGGTTTGCTTTTATCAGTGCTCAATTTTAGAAATGTCGAGGAGCTGTGCTTTGGTCCATCTTGTTCCACACTTTACTCTGATTCTTTAGGATGGGACTGAATTTGCAGTACCCAAGAACTGGCTATAGCTTGTTTTACAAATTTTTCCTGGCCAATCGATATCTGCAAAAGACGCACAATTGATGGACGGAATGCAGAACAAATAAAAACATTCACCCCCAGTCAAGACATCTGGTTTAAATCCATCATTCTTTAGCTCACCGTGCCACCTTAGCTTTGATCTGGCCATTTGCAAATCAGTCTTGACCCTGTGCCACATGGGAACAGTCCAGCCCGAACTACTATGCCAGGTCCTCCCTGGACCGAAAATAAGCATCCTAGGACCAGTTGGGGGTTTCACCCTGCATCAGCCAGGATAGCTTAAATCCAGTGGCACAGTGAGCCTGGGACCCATTGTTCCCATTGGAGGCAGGGTCAAGACTGATTTGCATATGGCGGGGTTCAAACTGGAATGTTATGGGGAGCAAAAAAACTATGACTTTAGGCCCAGATCTCTATATTGGGGTGAATGTATGAAGGTTCTGCATTCTGTCCATCAAGAGCCTTTTTGCAAGAAATGGGCTGGTATTTTCGTAATTTCTAATAAACAGTAAAAATCAAACGTTGACCTATGTAATCTTATAAGTCCTTATAAGACTCACTAACAAGTTAGGCCTGGATGGTGTTATACCACTACTTTAGTAAATACCTCACACTCTGCTGCCACTAAATTCCTTAAGCTCCAAAAGCTTAAGTTAAATACACTACTTTGTCATGTGTGCATTCCTTCTGTTGGTTTTGTTGCTAGCTGATTCTATGGTTTCGTTGGTAATTCCTCATTTTAAGTCCTCTACACAGTGCTGCTGCCTACCTCTCTGATCTCATCAGTAATTGCTCATTATAAGTCCTCTAGACAGTGCTGCAGCTGCTTCTCTGGTCGCAGTGGGAATTCCCCCATGTAACTCCTCTAGGCAGTGCTGCAGCTGTGTCTCTGTTCTTTCATCCACTACACCCCTCCTCAAATGCATAGGTTAAAAACATTGGCATTCACAACGCCAACAGCTTTAACTTTAAACAATGTGCGAACTATTGCATTGCAATTGCATGTTTTAATATAGTTCTTGGAAGAGGACTAGAGAGAGCAGTTCAGTCCAGCTTGATGCCCACTCTCTTCATACACATAATAGACAGACTAAAACGCTGTGGCAGGATGCCCTAGTTTAGGTATCATTGTCTGTCAAGTATGCTCAAAGCAAGATTTGCTGTTGAAATCATTGTTAATCTTAAATGTAAATATTAAATAAAACAGGAGGACGTGGGCAACTGCCATCTAATAATTGTTACTTTTATTATGTGTATGGACAGAAGAGCCAGGACAGTTAAAAGCACTCCCATGCCCTGAGTTTCCTGCTTCATAGAAAATTATCACAGGCATTCTTGTCTATACCACATCTGACTATTGGCATAATAGTCTGTCGTTTATGTGTATGTGACCGGACCTTCTGTCAGCATAGTTTTTGACTATTATATCTATGGAGAATGTCCATGCAGGTGTTTCTACAGCTCTACAAGTCATTAAACAAGATAATGCAGACCCTGTACTTTAGTGTTCCGTCCTACATGCAGGGCAGTAACCTTTTAAAAAAAATCCTGAATGCAGGTAATGGCTCCGGAAACCTGTCACACATTGATATTGAATCAGGCTACCTCTGGTAGCCAATACATTTTGGACAGTTGATCACATTTTACTACGAACCCATCCCCTTAAAATATTTCAACACGTCTATTTTCGAATCATGATGTAAAAATCAGTTATGAATGTTGCTATATTCATGCGTTCCTGGTGAACTGAAAATGCTGTCTTTAGTGAAGGCAGCTTCTGCTAGTGGAGGGATGAGTTGTTGCCCAAATTAGTAGTTATAAACAATCTTTACCGTTAAAATGTAGAAAAGCCAAGAATGTACCAGTCAGAGTATGTATCAAAAAATACCAAAAATCAACGAGACAATCCCACTCAATGGCAAGAAATATTTAAAAAAAATTAAAAATAGAACTCAATGCTCTTCCTTAAATATATGTATGCGACGATGCTCTAAATAGCATGTAACTAATTGTGTGTAGTGTTTCTTTTAAACACAATGATACGAGAGTATAATAAAAATTTATGCACCTTTTTTATCGAAAGTCAATAAAATTAAGAGAAAAAAATGTATTTACAAGAAAGGAAAAGTAACAAGGAATAAAAATTATAGGAAAAAGATATAACGAAAAGAACAAGAAAAGGAAAGTATGAGAAAGTAGATTATTAGTTGGGGTTGCTTGTAGTCCACTACAAATTGTTATATCCCTATTCTTGTTAGTTCCAGTCAAGGTTTCAGGAATTTAAACCTGAGCTCAACCCCTGGTAGCAATGGCACAGAGCAGACAGGCTTAGCTTAAGAAAATGTGTAGAGCATTCAGAACCACCAAAACTGTTAAAAAGTAGAAAACACAATACAATAAAAATCCAACTCCAATATAGAGGATATTGAAATAAGCAAAATGACATAAAAACAACAAAATTCAATAAGGGGTACCAGAGATATGGGGGCCGGAAAAGCGGCAATCAAAATTTTGCAATATTTACAATGCGCCGCAAACATGCATTAGCGCATGTTAGCAACAGTTTTTCTTGCATCGCTAATTAGATGCAAAGTAGGCATTCCTGAGGAAAGCAGCTTTGCAATACGCACTGACACAGCTTCGACAAATTAACAAGACGGCAGCGAACCTGCAAAGTGATGCCTGAACTCACTCTAAGCCCCCCTTATCACCTGATTTTAACGTCTGCAAAAAAGAAGACTTAGCATTATGTACTATGGGCGGTGGATTGTGAAGTTTAAGCCACACTTCAGTATCAGCGAGCTCTGCCATTATTGCCAATCTTTTAACGCAAAATTTCTCGCGTTGAAGGGGTTTTTGGCCGCTATCGCTGGATTTTATATCTCTAATGCGCAAGGCGCTGTCAATAGAGCGCTATCATGGCGATAAAATCCAGCGATAGCCGGCGATTGAAAAAAACGCGCTAAGCGAGTTTAGTGATAATTATCGCTACATGTTGTGAATATGCCCCATCGACTTTTTAACTTTAGGTAAAATAGCACTAAAAAGCTCAAAGCGTGAACTGGGGGCAACTGGTCATGCTACACTGAGATTAAGGGTAAGTATTATTGTTGACAGTGATGGAGCTCTGGTCCTAAACAGAGACCAGGTTCATCCTGGTCAGTAGTTTTACCTTCTGACTGAGAGCCTGATTTAGACCTTGGCAGATGGGTTACTCTGTCACAATGGTGACGGATATCCCGCCAGTCGAAATATAAATCCCATAGGATATAATAGGATTTATATTTTGACAGACAGGATATCTGATCTAAATCAGGTCATTAGTCTTTGGAATGGAGGTTAAAACTCTGTAACGGGGCAAAGCAGCAGTCTGAGACTGAGATGGGTTACATGAGGCTGGAAAGTCTTCAGACAAAGTCCTGATAAAGCTGTTGACTTTTAGCAGGAAGGCACAAAACAGTAGAAATTAAAAATTTGCACCTAAGGAAGGTTCCTCACTGGCCAGGTACCTTTGGCGCATTCGCCCGGTGAAGAATTCTACCTTCAGTCTGAGTAATTTATTTGGTGCTCTGATTCCTCCAGCATGGGAAGGCTGCATGCTGTAGCCAAACAGGGCTCCACAGGCCGGATACCTTCTACGGAATGTACCACTGAAAGATTATGCTGCTGCAGAACAGCTCTGAGAAGGAGCAACCTAAATCTTGGCTTGGTTTTGCTTGGTTTTGCTGGCTTGATTAGTTTGTCTTGACTGTCTACTGCTTCTGCAGGCAAAAATTCTTGAAAGTGTTTCTAAGTCACAGCATTTAGGGTTAGGCCGGTGTCAGGAGTTCACTCTGACACAAGTCAGGTGTTCCAGGACCTCAGGAACAGCACTTAAAGCTCAGCACTCACTCAAGAGAAGGCACACGTACAGTCCAATGGTACATCCAATTGAAAGTGGTCAGCTGAGCTCTTCAGGAAAATAGGCTTTTTGCTGCTTTTGTGTTCTGGTAGCTTAATACCAGGTGAACGAGCTGACCAGTTGAGTCCACTTCTTAATCTTGGGGCATAAGTGGGAGCAGGACCAGCCTTTAGGGTTCTTCTCACATGTCACATCAGTCCCTAGGGTGACGTAATGACTTAAGGCCCAACTCCATTTTAAATAGTCTGCAACTCTGCTTTCTACATTTTTGCAGAATAATCAACATTTGCCTCTGGCGCTGATGTTGCCTGTCCATATCTTTCCAAGTACTGTGGAAGTGACAAGTCATTTAGGTATAGACATCAACAAAACAGCTGACGAGAAATCTTTCTGAAACAAATGCCTTGCTTCTCAATTTCAGATGAGATTGCCTTTGGTGTGCACGCAGTGCAACTTTACTGGGACCTCCATTAAGTAGGTCCTGGGGGAAAGTAGAGGCACTGGGTGGTGGTGGGCGGGGCCGGCGGAAATTCAGGTGGTGAAAATAGGCAGGATGTGAGAAAAGAAAAACAGCAAGAAGCATGCAGTAAGGGAAAAAAGCTTTATTACAAAATAAAGGTGATATGGAAAAAACTATCATCAGTAACAACAAAAAGCACACTTTCAAACTCAGCGATAAACTAGTAAGAGCACAAATACTGTTTGGGCACAGCTAACCTAAAGGGAGGCAGCAAGGGGAGATGGCACAGGGACCTATGTGATCTACAATAAGGGACATACTGTTCTTACAGAATACAAGTCCTACTTGTATTCTCCAGCTGTTAAATGTTTTGCTTCCATTGAAAAAGTAATTGCAGCTGTGCAATTGGCTATCTTGAAATAGCTCAAATGTTGAGGTCTGGAGGTTCTAAGAACTTCGCAGACCCTGAAGGGTAGAGAGGCCCTGTTAACTGAGGATGAAGGGATGTGGCCTTCCTATGTAAATACTAATGACCAAAGAGTATCCCTTCTGGAGTTCAAGCAACTGCACAAGGAGAAAGGGAGGAGTATTTTGTTATTTGCCACACTTATACACTACTCCTACTGAAGTAGGGAAGGGAAAAAAGTCTATAAAAGCACCTTTCTCCTACCCACAGTAGTCCTCAGGATAAGAGATATGTAAACTTCTGGTGTAATGATGGTGCACTTTCATGGGGTCATTCACCACAAGGCTGATTTTGATGCCAGATGAGGTATGTGTGTCTATGAAACTTGACCCAAGGAATGGAAAATAAATGTGTGCACATTCTCTAGCATGCAAATAAGCATACCAGGAGGGGATAAGTGTGTGCCATCAATGGTGAATCACAAGATAAATATCCTCGTGCTGTAATCTCATCATCCAATAATTTTCTCTTCTGAGGAGCTATTTGTTGTTGTCTCTCCCTTCCAGTTTTTCGAATACTTCCAAGACAAGATATCTCAGCTGGGATATATTATGTTTAGCCTCCATGAAGTGTGTTGCAACTGTGGATTTTGAGTTCATGGTTCCTTTGTTCGATTTATGTTCATTGATTCTTGATTTCAAATTTCTCTCTGTTTTTCCTATGTATACCTTGTCGCAGGGGCATTTCAGTAGGTACATTATGTTTTCTGTGTCACAGGTGGCTGTTGTCTGTAGCTTAATATCATTCCCTTTTATTGTACAAAATCATAATTTGTAAAAGAGAAGGAACAGAAAAGGGACAGATGGGCTCTTAGTTCCCAGATCAACTGGTCAATAATGCCCCATGTACAGGCAATGAGATATGACTTAAAGAAATAATTTATGATTTGTAATTATGCTCACATATCTTATGGAGGTAATAGTGAACAAAGTGGTACCCTGCAGTAGATTTAAAGTGTATAGGGTAACCAGAGAAATACCTTAGTATGAGCATAAGGAGTTTACTAACTTTAGGATTGAGATGACCAATCAGTCTGGTAAGTAGACTGCAAGTGCAGGCAAGAAATGGAAGGGGCTATGTCCAAGAGTAAAAAAATATAATATGCTGTGAGAAGGGCTACTCTCTAAAACAAAGGAGTCAGATAACACAAAACATAGAACAAATGGAAAATAATCTAATTATTAGATGCTGGCGACATGATATACATAACTGATGTGCTAATGGCCCGTCTTGGGACTATTTGCTGCACAAGGTATGAAAGACAATTAACTACTTAATTTCTTACTGAAATATATTTATGTGTTTACTGGATGTATAGTAGTAACAGTGAAAATAATACAGCACGATGGATGCATCCTGCAACAAGAGGGTATTTTCTGTAAGGCCAAAGAGTAAAGAGTAAAAAGATGAAGAGTATTGAAGTGTAGCAAACAGAGTACTGGTATAGTCTACTTACTAGTAGTGTATAACAATAACTTAGCTTCGTAGATGCTGCCGGTAGCTTGAGAAGTTTCCTACAGTAGGGCGGTAACTTGACTTCTCAATCAAATAGTGTGAGAATTTTCCTACAAAAGGGCGATTTAAATAGGAGGGAAGATTCCTAGCAGTAGTTTCTTACTTCGATCTGTCCTATTAAAGATGATGCCAACCGCAGTGTGGGATATATGTAAAATACCGTAATCTATGGTGGAGGGAAGCACAAAGGATGTAAACTATGTCTATGTGAATAGTGATACACATGCATGAAGGTGGCTACATGGCTTACTAGAAATAAATATTTGTCTGAGCACATCAGTTAAGCAGATCCAGGAATACTATCGCACAGAGTCCTGGTAAAGAAAACAATAGAGTTTGCCATGGGAAAAACAAGATAGAAAAAGCTAGCTGAGAACCAAATACTAATCAGCAAAGATAAACACTTTACTGTCTCATTGCTTCATAACTAAAAGATGTAGATCAGGAGTGGGTCCCTTGAGGTGCGACAGATCCATATATCAAGGAAATAGCAATGAGCTGCATGGTGAGAAATCAGTACAACTGTGACAACCGCCTAAACATGTAATATATGAACACCGAAGTCACCAAAACCTGACATTCCAAAATAACGCTGTGATACCGTAGTTGTAAATACCAATGAGCTGGATGTATTGTCTTGCTTACACATAATGTGGCCTCACGCATCCATTAAAATAATGCGGCTCGGGTCGTGACCCGAAAAAATGTCAGAAGAAGAGAGAAAGTTCAAATAATGGTGTTGGCAATCTCTGCGCCATCTTGAAATGGGTGCTACTTAACTACAAAATGTTAAGAGAGCCTATCGAGGACATGAAAGAACGTAATGAGTCTAGAAAAAGGGGAGAATATTTATGTTGTGAATGATTAAATCCGATGAACAATGTATATGTATAGATAGAAAAAGGGTTGTAAATTATTAAAACCAATAAAGTAGCAGACACAATTTTATCTAAAATAGATAGCTTGGATACACAAGGAATGCGGTAGCAGCCTTAACCAGATCTTAGACAAAGATCAACAAAAATGTTAACAAACATACACATAATTGAATATGGAAGAAAGCCTTCTGCCTTAATATTCCTACACCCTTAATTCAGACCACACTCCTGTAGTCACTCCACCAGGTGTGTGAGACAATATAATACCTAACACGTTGTCTAGATTATAATTTTAATCAGGGAAGCTCATGAAGGATTGGCATCTGCTCAGGTTTGGGTTAGTGCCATTGTAGTAATGCTACAGCAAAGCTGTTGGTGGACTAGTTTATATAAAAAGACTAGAGGCTATGTCCGGAAGTGTGACATTTTTCAGCAGGTCAAACTATCTGCTGTTAAGAGACTCCTGTCAACTCCCCTTATAGTCCCCAATATCCTGTGCAGGATAATTTATTTGGACCACATCGGCCTGATAAATTTTGTTAAACTGATATAAATTCTTATCGGTAGCCAAAGATTCATGTTCTTGATTCCTATGGGTGTGGCCACAGAGAAATGCAAGCACTTTAGTGGTTGTAAAGGATTTGAAGTCTCTGGTAGCTTTGGGCGCAGTTCATTCATTTAACTTGGATAATGGTCCTGCATTCACCTCCAAGGCTTACAGGGAAATTATGTCTGTACTGGGAGTTTGTCTGCAATTCAGCAACTTGTCTAGAGCGGAATCCTATGGGTTGGTTGATCATTCTAATGGCATGATTAAAGCCTTGACTGCTATGGTACAAAGTTTAAATCTTAGTTGGTACCATCATTTTTATGGAGTCCAGAAACCATTAAATAACTTTTCTAGACAGGTATTGTGGGGATGCAATCCATACACGTTTCTTCTCACAGTTCTTATGTATGTGCCTGGCCAAGACAATCTTGGGAAGGAGGCAGATGAGGAAAAGCATGCTCCAGAGAAAGGTTTGAATGGCTTACAGAGTATCCAAGAGGTCAGGCATAAGCTGTTAATGTGAACAATTCTAAAACCACCATCAGTGAAGAGAAGGTCGAAACCATTGCTGAGGGGTGGATCCATAAAGTAAGGGATCTAGTTTGTGTAAAGATCCACAAGGAAGATTTGTATCCATTTTACATACCACCCCTTACAGTCCTTGGGGTACGAGGCAAAATAACTAAATATCCTTTAATGAGAGCAGTAATATCGCTAGCTTGACTTCCAGCTGGGGATATTTAAGCGTACTGCACCTCCAACTCTACTCAGAGCAATAAATTCCACCTACGAATCGGATACTGTCATGACTACAGTTACCAATGTTTCACACAACTCTGTGGTCAATTAAGAAGTACCGCCTGAGCCATATCGATTTAACTAATGCCTTTTCAAGAAACAACTGAATATAAGAATGACTTTGAATTTGACTTTCATTTTTGCATAGAGGATTTTTCACCACACTACAAAGCCACTTTATACCATAGATTGCTTTGCTTCTATCATTGTTTCCTTGAGAGGTACTTGGTTCCACTTTGGTCCTATATCGTGACTAGTCTAGGAGTGTTTTTACTCATCATATGGCTCTCATAATTGCTGTTCTGCTACTACAAAATGGACAATATATTCCAGAAAGAATAATTGCACAACCTGTAGTTTGTGAACTACAGCCACATCTTTCATATCACAGAGCTCGAAGAAATCACTACTCTGTGAACATCACAGCTTACCCTGTGCCTGAGGGTATAGCAAGGGAAAACATTCCAGATCGAATTATGGGACCTACTGAGACATTGCAAATACCTTATGTTTTAAATGTTTTTATGGATTATATTGTTATTCCTAGTTATATTCCAGATAACTGGGATACAAAGACAATACAATTAATGATGTCTGATTTAAAGACATATGACACTTTAAACAATGAAGATCCTCAATTGAATTCAGTGAACTGAAAGAAATATATTTATATCCTCATTATTCACACTATTACATACATAGAACTAGATATCCTAGAGAAACACACAATGAGAGCATTGTAAAGATTCACCTCCTAATAGACACCCACATTTATTGAAGATGTGTCCTTACTTTCAGAGTGACACCAGATCACATACTCCAGATTTCTATTTTTCACAAAGTTCACAATGACTTCAGAATGATCCGATTGAATCCAGCAAGCTGATTTATTGAAATAGATTTAGTCAGAACCTGGCCATCCACGGCTATGGGTATTTGAAAGAAAATATTGATGAGAATGCTCTGCCTCCCTGAAGAGGTCATAAAGAGAATCCATCACTACCTCTTGGAGAACTCAGCTGGAAAACCACCCTTACCAGGTGCCTAGGGGTATGGAATGTTGGAGATGGCCTGTGCTATCTCCTCCTTGCTGTTTTTTCCTTGAAGCAGTTCCCTGTCTGTAAAGTTGAGGCTGGGCATGTGTACTGTGGCAAGACGGTATCTGGCTGAGTAGGGCGGGATCCACCTCTGGAGTGTAGTGGTCCCGGAAGTAATTAGCAAATGTGATCACAATATACTGTGGAGGCTGATAATGTGGACAGAATATGTTTTAAAGGTCGGTATAGCCATCCCCACTTTTCTTTGCTGCAATTACACAACCAGCATTCTCCCCTTTGTTCATTGTGACGACTCTTCAACTTCTACAGCGCATATTCCACCTTAAAAGTGAACAGTATATTGAGATCTTTTTTTTTTTTCTTTTTTTTAAGTCCTCATACGCCACTTCCCACCCCTTCTTATCTTGTAACGCCCTTAGGTGGTTTTCAACTCAACTATGAGAGGTTGTTTCCTACTGCTTATACTGCAGGCTTATAGGCTTAAGGGGAGATGGGAGGTACCACAGCCATGCCTAGTGCAGCAAAGCATATAGACTACATTGACCTCCAAGAGCATCAAAAGCGACTTAATCATTGGACCGTTTTTCTTCTCACATCATTAAAGTCACAGAATTTTGAACTCCCGTTCCCCTCACCCATAGTGATTTAAAAATAAATTCCAAAACTGGTGCTTCCTGTTATTTTGACCGGCCATGTCCAACTTAGCTATGCCTCTCATAGCTCTGATCCACATAAAGTCTGTCCGAGGCTCTGGCGATACCCATTATTTACATATTTCTCTTCGAGCAATCAAAATGGCATAGAAAAACAACTTAGAATTATCATCAAGGCCCTTACCTTGTGTGTCCAATCTGCCCGAGATGACCTGTTCAGGGCTTACCGTAATATTTAGCTCCATCATTTTGATAGCGTTGTACTTACAGCTGCCCAAAAATCTTGAATCTCTGGGCATGTCACAAACATATGGATGTCATCTTCATTTGGGCTTTTGCACTTAGGGCATAGCACCATGCCCCCATCCTTAAATTTAGCGAGCCTCTTTGGGGTCCAGTATGCCCTGTGGAGAGTGAACAAGTGATTCCTCCTTAAATTTGCAGGTTTTACCACTTTGTAAAGAATCAACATATCTACTTGCCATGGTTCTTCTGTAGCGATCCTCGGCAAGCACTCTCCCCATAGAACCTCTGGTAGTTGAAAAGGGCCATCCTCCATTTCGACTATTTCCCAATACCATGTTGCCACTTCTTTTTTTATCCGAATGTTTGAAACCAGCTTCTCTTCGAACTCGTTGTATCGTCCAATTAACTTTTCCTTACCTACCGCCCAGCTTTGTATCTGAAGATACTTCAATTTTGCAAAGTTGCGACCCCAAAGTTGCTCGCAGACCGCCCACGGTAACAAAACTCCTTCGCAGAACAGCTCGCCCCAAACCTGTGGGCCTTCTGTTTTTAATGCCCTAGCTAATACATCCTCCATCCAACTTGGAGCCCCCGGAGCCTCCCAGATTGGTGCAGCCGCACTGAAGTATGGGATTTTTGTCACTCGCCTAATACGGTACCACACGGTAGCTAAATCTCTTAAGATCTTCAATCTAACTTTTTTAAAGTACTTTGGATCTGCAAATTTATACAGAAAACCCCGCAAGTGGCACTTTTCTACTTTCAACATGGCAGCAAAGAGGTCCCCTATTGCTGAATTATTGGGGATTCCGAGGAGCATTCTACAGTTTTTAAGCAAAAAAGCCCAAGAATAAATTTGAATATCTGGAGCTGCTAGACCTCCCTTAGCATACTTTCTCCGAATTTTTTTCCAAGATAGCCTTGACCCCTTGGAACTCCAGATAAATGAACCAATTTCACTCTGTAGTTTAGCTACCCCCTCTTTCTCAAACATGAGAGGAATAGAATCAAATAAAAAGGTCAACTTAGGAGCACCATCATTTTAACTAGATTAACCCGGCCAATCATAGTTAGTGGTATTAAGCTCCAATTTCTCAATAGTACGGTAATGTCTTTCCTTGTTTTGGCCAAATTTACCAATGCTAATTGTTTTATATCTTGAATGATTTGTATCCCCAGATATCTGATCTGTTTTTTTGAGATTCCAGGCTCCACCGCCATATTCCAAGCCATAATTTCAGTTTTATCGGAGTTTAATCGATATCCTGAGACTTTTCCAAACTTCTTTGTAATGCTTTCTATTTCGACCAGTGATTTTGTCAAATTCGATGTTAAAACTACAATATCGTCCGCATATAGCCCTATCTTCCTTGACCAGCCCTGAAACCTAAAAGCGGGGATATTCTCTGTCTCTCTTATTTTGCAGGCCAACGGTTCGATATAAAGGTCAAATAAGAGCGGGGAAAGAGGTCACCCCTGCCTGGTTCCTCGCATGATCCTGATAGATTTTGTGTGAACTCTATTAACCAAAACCTTGGAATTTGGCGTATGATATAATCGTGACACAGTTTGAAGAAAGTTTTCCCCTAGCTGAAGATGCTCTATTAAAATTTTCAAAAACTCCCAATTTACACGATCAAAAGCTTTAGCAGCGTCTAAAGCCACCACCGCCAAAGGAAGCTTCTGCTCGACAGCAACATCTATACTACCTATCAGGGAAAACGTTAGTTCATTTAGGTGCCTGCCTTTCACAAATCCTTTTTGGTCTTCGTGAATAAAATACGGGATCACTTTGCCCAGCCTATCAGCCAGGATCTTGGCAACCAACTTATAATCACTGTTTAAGAGTGAGATAGGTCTATATGAATCCATATATTTCGGAGACTTGCCAGCTTTAGGTATAACAATTATGTTTGCCTGGTCCCATGATGCAGGAATCTCCCTTTTTTCAGAAAACACCTCATTGAACAGCTTTGTTAGTAATGGTGCCAACCCCTGCATCAAACTCTTATAGACTTCTACAGGAAGACCATCGGGCCAGGTGCTTTGCCTTTTTTCGCCTGCCTAATACCCTCCTCTACCTCTTCCTGCGTGATCTCTCTGTTCAAAACTCTTCGGTGTTCTTCCGTAGAGGTCTTTAGAACTCTGACCCACTCCTCCATCTCCTGCCTGTCCGGATGCAGATCTTCACTATACACTTCGTCAAAGTGCTTATAAAATGCTTCCACAATCTCATTGGTGTTTGAGGCTAATTTTCCTTCTACACCAACCTTGATCTCTTTTATCATGTTTCTAGCCCGATCTTTCCTAACCTTCCATGCTAGCAGTTTGCCTGGATTTTCCCCGTATTCGAAATGATCCTGCCTAGAGGCCTCCCATCTCTCCTTCACCCTTTTATTAATCACGGCAGTGAGTTGTTCCTTTAACCCTTCCAGCTTTTGAAGAATCTCCTCCTTAGGAGCTACCCCCAAATTTATAATAATAGTTTCATACTTTCGGATTTCCTGTTCCAAACTCCGTACTTCCTGGTAGTATACTCTCCTTCTCTTTGCCCCCAGGGTTCCCAGTCGCCCCCGGAGGAAAGCCTTGGTGGCCTCCCATACAATATCCAATCTAGTTGATCCTATATTATGTTCGATAAAGACCTCAAGCTCCTGTTGAAGGGACTGCATTGCTTCCTGATCGTACAGAACTGTGCGATCTAGCCTCCAGACTGAAACCAAGTCGCAACTCCCAATTTCCAGTTCTAAGGAGACCGCTGACTGATCGGACAGATGAACCCCTACATGTACAACCTGTTTCACTTTATCCGTTATTCTTGCATCTAATAAAAAGAAATCCATTCTAGATCTATGACTGTACTTTTTATTATAGTATGTATATCCAAGCCCAGTCCCGGCCAGCCTCCTCCAGATGTCGCATAACCCAAACTGCTCTATTAGATTTTTAACACTGGCCGCCATTTTGCAATTTCCCAAAGCTCTACTGTTCGCAGATCTGTCAAGCTTGGCATCCAATACTGTATTAAAGTCCCCTGCAAGAACTACGTAACCTAACAGCCCTGTCATCTCTTTTGTTAGTTCTACCAACGGGGTGACATCGTCCTGATTGGGGCCATAATATCCAATAATATTATATAATGATCCCGCTATCTTTAAGGTCACGATCAACCACCGGCCTTTCTCATCCGCTATGCTACTCTCTACCTGGCAATCTAGCCCTTTTCTAATTATCACAAGTATTCCTCTAGTAACCCTTGTTTGTGGTGAACTATAAAAGTACCTTATCCACCGAAGTCGACCCAGAAATTGTTTGCACTCCTCCTCCGTTAAATGAGTCTCTTGAAGGATCATTATGTTTGCTGAAGTATCTCTTAAGTATTTCAGGATCCTGTCTCTTCTCGCTTTTACCCTTAGACCATTAACATTCCATGACAGCCATCTCACCATCTGTGTTTTTCCCCTTGTGCTCTTACCCTCCACCATCATGTATTGATTTCGAATTTTTTAACCTCAAGGTGGTCCATAGCACATGAGAACATTTTTGTTTTTCACCCCCCCTTCTACCTATCTCACCCCCCCACGCCTGTGCCCTAACTGTTCCCCCCCTCACCTCCATATCCCCCCCCTCCCTGGGAGAACCCTTCCAGCTTCCTAAGGCCCAAACCTAGGCCCTTTGAGTGCCAGTCGCCAGCAGACGTGCTACCCAAACTTCTGTAAATAACCCATTTTTTTTTATTTTTTTATTTTATGTTTTTATACTGATTACGCAACCCGTGAGTTCAAACTACATCAACTAACTATGCACCACCACCCTGACAGTGTTCCAGGAAACTATCCACGTCTTCCACAAATCTGAAGGAGTAAATTTTATTATTCCACATAACTTTTAAGAAAGCTGGGAATTTTAACTGCACCGTCGCCCCCAATTTCCTTAGGGGCTCAATTCGCTTCCCCAGCTCCCACTGCCTATTTGCGGTAACTACCGACAAGTCCGATCTGATCTCAATTTTTGCTTCCCCCACTATAAGGGAGCCCTTCTTTAATGCCATGGCGAGGATCTTTTCTTTTAGGCTATAAGTGAGGAAGTTGATCAAGATCCTTCTGGGTTTAGACCGATTTGGCTTCAGTCTGAAGGGATCGCGGTGGATCCTCTGTATATCAGCAGCAATCTCCTCTTCAGACTCTTCTATCTGCAGTTCGGATTTTAATAAATGGACCACAAAACCTTTTAAATCTTCTCCCTCCTTTCCCTCTGGAAGCTTCAAGACTTTCAGGTTATTTCTTCGCTGCATGTTTTCCAACCTCTCTAACGGGTCCTCGTAAGCTCTCTCTCTAAATGTAACCTCTTCGAGCTCCTTACAGTTATCTTCCACTGCCGCATGCATCTCCTTAACCTCCTGTTCAAGTTTTCCTGTCCGTGTATTTAACTTGTCAAACTTAGCCTCCAATAAACCCACTGCCTCCCTAATGCCATCCTGCTTGACTTTAGATTCCTCAAAGCCCCTATGGACATCTAGATCTAATTTTCTTAGAAGGGCAATAACCATGCTATCTGAGTGCATCACTCCATCTCCTAAAACGGCACCCTCCTCTTCAATCCCGTCAATATTGCCCCCGTTCTCATCAGCTCTCCCTCCCATATGTTTTTCTGATTCTATCGGGTTTTAAATGGGCCACCTTCTATTGGAGTTACTGTCAGACTGCCACCCTCGGCCTCCATCTCTCCCGCTTCTGCCTCTGGAGCCTCCTCCACTTCCAAAATTTTATAGCGGTTCGGGCTCAAGTGTTCCGCCCAGTCCTCAGATGTTAACTCTTCTTGCTTACAACCTCTGGCAAGAACCAGTGTCTTGGGAACAGGTTTAAAATAAGAATTTAAAGACGGGTTGGTTGAGATTTTCTTCCCGAGGATTCCTGACCTACTTGTTTGTGTTTTTTTTTAATTTAAATTCAGCTTGTATGAATTTTTACTCTTCTGCTGTGTGTTATGAGGGCTCCACCCCCCCCCTGCAGGCTTCCCTGTACTCCTCAGTGCATAGCCTGAGTTAGGTTTTTGTGGGCATTTTCCTTTCTCCTTTGGCCGGGTGCCCACCTCCTTACAGTTATTTAATTCCCCAACTGGGTCATGTGAGAGAATTTCAGAGCCGGGGTGGTCCCTGCTTTTAAGGGGTGAGGAAGCAATTGCCTGAAAGCGACTCCCCTCCTGTGCTGTCCCTCTCCCCACAGTCCCACCTGCAGAGAACTGAAGCCTTGCCGCCACCCGCCTACCTCTACCTCTTTCTAAAGCTGCACGACTCCAACGCTCGAAGCCCTTCGGCGAAGACACCTCCGTAGACGCCTCCGTAGAAATTCCTGCTGCTTCCTTCTCAGCTGTTTTCACTGCCGCTAGTGCAGTGCAGCTTGTACTGCCCCGTCCACGTTCTCCATAAGCCGCCGCCGCCGCCTCTGCTCTCCCCTTGCCGACAGAAACCTGCCGGCCTCTCGCTCTCGCTCGATCGAGCTCCGCTATGCCGCTGCTACCGCCTTGAATTATTACACCCTCGCACACCTTAGCTCACACGGGTTAGCGAGCTTAAAAATCGCCGCAATCCATCGCTATACAGCCGTGATTCCTCTCTTTACTCGCTGCAGCACGCCGCCAAGGACCGGCACTCCCGACCAGTCACTCTAGCTGGCCGCCATGTTCCCCCTAACCACGTCCCCTCAGGCCTCCCAAACCGGCCTGGATCCCACCTTTTACAGTGTATTGAGATCTTGTGCGCTTTCCCCAGTTGGCGATGCATGGGAACAGAGGGGCGGGCCATTTATTGGCATTTAGGGTCCAGTATGGCCCTCTCCAAGTCACTCTGTTCTGCCTTCTGTTTGTTACTTATGGTGGCATCCCTCATCAACTGCCCTCTAATGGTCACCTTAGCCACCACCCATGGCATTTATGTCAAGGCTTCCAACCTTTTGTTGTGCCCCTAATATGTAGTGACATGAGATTTAAGCTGCTCTTTGCCTTGGGGCTGCTTACAATGGGAGCGGTTGAGGGGCCAGGGTTTGCTGATTGGCGTTGCAAGCTCCAGATCATCAGAGAAGTGGGTTTATTAGCAATCTAAGACCGCATCCTTGAGTATGAGAGTATTGTTCATTATGGTTATTATTGAATGGGAGGTGAGGAAATAATCCAGTCATGATTGGTGCCGTGTCCTGCCGAGATATAGATGAACTCCCCATATGTGGGGTGTAGCAGCTGACAGGCATCTAGAAGGCTACGTTAAGAGCAAAAGTAACCATAAAACAATAAGCAGCAAATAGCAAAGCATGGGCAGACAGGTGATACTCACCTGCCTGCTATGAAAATACAGAGTGACAACAGTAACTGATACATCAGTCCATCAACGGTCCTGTCTTCAATGGTGACTGGGATTTGTCACGTCCTCTATCTTGAATGAGTTCTACCATCTACCATCACTCTGATTGCTATGTCGCTGCTGCTCTGCAATTGTGATGACCTGTCCTGTTGTTATCTGCCTCCTCAATGGTGTGGGCCCTGAGTCCAAGGGGTGGGTATGTTTGTGGCCTGTGCAGCTGTAGTCAAGACATGTGACGTGACCATGTTCTGGTCATGTAGGCCTTCAAGTAAAGACTGCAAGTACTCCGTGTCATGAAAGTCCTCAGATTTGCCATCCATCATGATCGACATGTGTGCCGTCTCGAAGAGACCATACTTAATGTCCCATTTGCCCAAATGGGGCCTAAGAGAAAGGCAGGTCTTTTGCTTGTCATTCATCTCCATGGAGAAGTCCGTATGAAAATGAATTTTGTGACCTTCATATTCATACGGCCCATGGGCCTGAGCTGCTGCAATGATTTGTTGTGCCTGCTCCTGGCAGAGAAAACAAGCTATAATATGTTGCACTCTGTCTGACGCTGTCGGTCTTAGAGATCACATATGAAGCCATGGACGCCAGCCCATTATGCCCTCTCCGGTATGCCGAAGAAGTGGACATTGTCCCTGTGGCTTCTTTCTTGAAGGCTGATGATCTTGTTACACAGGTGTCAGATTTCAGAGTCTCTATCCGGCATATGGTTAAGCCTTGCTTCCTCTGCTGTTAGAAGTTGTTCCAACCCCTCTACCTTCTCATGGTAGGCTGCAATATCTGACATAATGGATTGTGTCTCTATTGTTAGGTCTGTGATTTTCACATACATGTCCTCCAGTCTGTGCCTCACTGTTGTAATTTCCCTGAGGATCAGGTCCATCGTGAGTTCGGAGGGGCTAAGAGGGCATATGTGTTTTTTGCTTGTGAGACTATCTCCATGAAGACTGCAGAGACCTCTTTCTGGAGTCCATTGCAAACTGTACAGTGGGCTGGCGGATGTGCAGGCCCTCTGCAGGTGTGACTGGGGTCCTAAAAACTGGAATATTGCCCAACGCTAATGGGCTAATGGGCTAGGCAGTGAAGTGCTAGACAGTATAAGTGGAGGCTCGGTGAACCCCAATGTGGAGGTCTGTGCCTGTGTCTGTGGGGGGTCCGCTTATTCACTTCTTTGGACCCCAGCGGTATGCACAGTGGAGGAGGAGGAGGGGAGGCCAAAGAAGATGGAAGAGAGGAAAGGGTCATCTCCTCGCTGGTCCAAGATGTAGTCTCTGACAAAGTGAGCCCTGTGCTAGCGCATTTAACCTCTCAACTGACCAGCTGCATAAGGCAGGCTATGACTTGAAGCAGGTCACCCATGTGGAGAGAGAGGGGAAGCCAAGTGAACTCTGGTGCAGACCGTAGTGTCCCACACTTTCAGTCTCCTTAGGCGGGTGGAACTTTGTATACAGGATGTGTCAGCAGGTGGCATTATTGTCCCTGAGAGCCCTGCCCATTAGTGCTGCTTGGCCTGCATCAGGGCATGAGTCCTATGACAAGGGTAGTGGGGGAACGGGTCCTCAAGCCTGGGAACACCCCAGCCTGCTGCAGACTGACTTCAGTGTTCTCCCGGGTCCCATGCCGTCCCTTTCTGCGAAGGCTGACATTGTGCTGCAAGCCCCCATTCCAGGTCATGGCAAATGGAGCAAGGACACAGAACGGCCCCCAAGGGGGATGCCAGTGGTTCCTGGAGCCTGCTCTATTCTGGTATCAGTTAAAGGGTTGGACCTCAAGACGGATACGTCCCAGTCCTCCGCTGACTGTGTTTGGCTGTCCTCCAGGCCCCACGCCGCCCCCCTTCTCATAGGCCAGACAGGCCAGTGTCATGCTCCTGGTGCTCACTTTGGGTCACAGCAGTGAGGAAAGGATAAGAAAGGCTCACAGGAAGGATGCTGGTTGTTCCAGGAGACCTCTCTACTCCCTCATTAGCTGAAGGAGACCTCCCAACTCCGTGGAGATTCCAAGTCAGGTGGCCATCTTGTTCGGCAGACAGGCCTCACCCTCCTAGCTTAGAATTAAAAGCAGAACTCTAATTTACCATAGAGACTATATCAAAGAACTGAAGGTTTATTTTACCGACTATTTATATAGTTTGCTTTCTCTTTTTGAAGCTGCATAATTTGTATTGCCATATTCAGAATCTTGCCTGACCTGTTTCACCGACAACATGCATCCCCTCCAACATAAATGCTTTTATGATAATGCATATGTTATAACTTTTTTATATTCTATTGCCTAAAACATTCAAGGATTGATAAAACAAATTAATTCACAGCTACCTGCATTTATTTCTGCTCTTTTATTTAATCATGCTTTAATGATGTCACATTATCTTTGCTACATTTTAAGCTTCATATGTATTACATATCGTATGAGATTAGGGGAAGCATAGAATGTTCTATCTCAATGTTCTGAGGGCATGGATTTACTTATAATTTAGTGCAATCCCCATATAACTCTCCATCAATATGACATCACAGTTCAGACATACAAGCTGGGGATGAGGTAAATACACAAGGCCCAACTCCATTTTAAGTAGTTCACAATCCCATTTTCTGCATTTTTGCAGAATTATCAACAACTCTGTCTTTGAATCGGGTGTCATTTGCCCTTATCTTTCTGAGAACTGTGATGGTGTCAAGTTATTTAGATATAGACATCAACAAAACACATTCTGCGACATCAGTCTGGAACAAGTTCCTTGTTATCTCAATTCCAAGATCGAATAAGAACAATAGCCAAAAGAATGTAGTCTGCATTGCCATATATTTGCGATATATATTTTAAGAAATGCATCTTAGACTACCATCTTGAAACTCACTGTTTATATCAAACATTACTTAGGTGATATTTGAAATTTCATTTAGATAAGATACAATATAAAAAGACTTCCACTTGACCACCTGTCAGAAGAGGTCCTCCGCCACAGATTATCATGAGAACGATACTGCCAGACAAGCAGCAATCCTGCCTGACAGAGATTCTACTGTATCACACTTTCTATCGAAAGCTGATATCCAGCTTGAGCCTGGGAAGAGCTGTTGCTGATGTTAAACGCATGTTCGCCTTTTGCAGGGAACACGGCCTCCTTAACTCCTGATAATTATAGTATTTTGCTGTAAATAAGGTATGCAATGTGCCTATCCTCTATAAGAAAATCTAGATGCATTTTTCTATTCTCCATGCTCTCCTACTATACGGCAGGGAAGTAGGTTGTAGGGTATTAGCTTTTTAGATGACATTTCAACGATGTAATAAATGTTTATATTATTCTTGTTTTTCGAAACATGCATTTGTGCTCTTCTAATTGTATTTTGTGTGGTTATTGTAGATGTGCTGAGCGACAGGGTAAACCTGTTGAAATAAATGTGCTTTAAAGTGTCTTTTTGCTAGCATATCTTGAAAGTGTTTCATTGAAGAGAACAAAAATGGTTTGTTTCTGACCACTATGGTGTCCCTGGATCCTTGTTTGGGGACTGTTAGTAACCCAAAAGTATTGATGCCACTTCAACTATGTAATGGGTGGAGCTCTGCAGGACTATACAATCCTGTCCTTCACATTCAAGAAATGGTAATTTAACTAAGTTCACTTGTGTCACCTGTGGTTGAGAAAGCAGACCTTGTAGAGCTGAGACTCAGTATATGCAACAACAGCAGGTGCAGTCCTTCTTCTGTATTTCAACGGTCAAGCAGTGTTCGGAAGAGGGTATTGGGGTGCCACATGTATGCCCACTGCCAATCCATGGTTGTGGGAAACTCCTGGCCACTCCCTAACTAATGGGGTAAAGGTTTCCATGGCTGGCTACCCACATTTGTAGCATTTCCTGTATGTTTCACTGTTAACTAACCGACAATGCACTTCCCTAGATCAAGATAGCAGGCCACCCAGGGGTATTTTTTTTCAGAGTTTTATATAGCACAAATTTGACCGGAAGGTATCAGAGCGCTTTACATGAGCACTAATTGTGTTACACAAGGACACATTATTTTTTGTTGGGCACGGGGAGATTAAGTGATTTGTCCAGAATCACAGGATGTTGAGCGTTCCTGCCGAGATTTAATCCGGTTCCCCAGCTTTGAGGTTGACAGCTCAAGCCATAAGGCCACATCCTCTCCTCAAAGGAATGGTTATGATAATGGGCAAAGCCTCCTTGTGGTCCCTCAAAACTGGTTCTTGCCTCAGCTCCTCTCTGTTGAAAAATGAGGAATTAATTGTGTGCACTGCTCAAGTAATGGGTCCACATTTGCCCTCCACTTGGAACCAAGCACCACATTGTATCGCTTGAATGTCATAGGATAGCGTTTCAGAGCAGTCCAAGGTATACACAAGGGAGGTGGTGTGGGGGTAGTAATCACCATTCTTAGAGCCACAATAATAACACTTAATAAGTGATTGTCCATTCTGTGCTTTACTTTAAAAAAAGAAAAGTGCTTTTATTACTCGTATACATTACTAAATACTATTCAACAATTTACAAATATACACAAGTTGATAGAATTAATTTTGGATAATTGTTCTTACCCTTCCCAAAATAGTGGGGTTCTAATACCACAACACAAATGTCTCAACATTGTCTTGTCCCTGTCCCAGTGTTCCTCAAAAAAAGCGCATCCGAGAGAGAGCTCTCCCCTCTGCGTAAGACCTTTCACAGTGGCGGGAGAATCCAGCAGGAATGTACTTCTGGCCTAACTGGGGTGGCAGAGTGGGCTAAAGAACGGTGATGGATTAAACCCAGATCTTTTGACTGGGTGTGAGTGTTTGATTGATTCAGATGCTCCCGTCCATCACCACCCCCTTTTGTACCTATCTTGAGCTGCCACATCACCTGTGTGCCCCATTTCAACCTTTCTGCACAGACTTCTTGGATATGTCAAGATGACATCACGAGGAGTCACTTGCCACATGGGCTCTGAGGGTCTCAGCTCCCCCCTCACTGACATCACTGCCAGGGTCTTCTTCCTCCAGCAATTCTTCAAAGTAGTACCCTCCCTGATTCTTTTTTTTGTTTTAACAATTTTATTTAAGGTAAAATCACAGAGTCATCATTGCAATACCATATTACATTCCAATTTGTGTGCACTATAGTACATAAATATTCACAGACTACATATATTTAATGATATGGAAGGTCACTGTTTCCATTTCTCCTCCTCGCCATATCCTCTGTTTGAGAAATACAAATCTACCTCCTAAAGGCAATCCACCCTCCCCATTTCTTGTCCCACTTCTTCGGGCAGCCCCGCTGCTTGTGGACCTCCTACTCCGCAATCATGCATCTATCCATCCCGCCACCCATCCAATGTCAATGGCCTTTGTTGGATCCCCAGAGCATTTGTATAACCCAATTCACCAGTAGGTACCCCAATAGGATGTATGACGTTATAACGCATACTATTACAACGCATGCTTTTACAACGCAACTTTTACAATGCAGGATCCATTACAACGAATACCATTACAACGCATTTTTTTACAACGCATATACCATTACAACGTAAGTATAGGTAAGTATATAATTTTTTTTTTAAATGTAAGTTACTAAATTTAATATAATTTAATTTTATTTAATTTTAATTTTATTTAATTTTGTTTTATTTTAATTTAAGTTTTTAAAAAGTACCCCTTTACCCAAAAACCCATACCTAGCCCTGAACCCTAAAAATACCCCTTTACCCAAAAACCCATACCTAGCCCTGAACCCTAAAAATACCCCTTTACCCAAAAACCCATACCTAGCCCTGAACCCTAAAAATACCCCTTTACCCAAAAACCCAAACCTAGCCCTGAACCCTAAAAATACCCCTTTACCCAAAAACCCAAACCTAGCCCTGAACCCTAAAAATACCCCTTTACCCAAAAACCCATACCTAGCCCTGAACCCTAAAAATACCCCTTTACCCAAAAACCCAAACCTAGCCCTGAACCCTAAAAATACCCCTTTACCCAAAAATCCATACCTAGCCCTGAACCCTAAAAATACCCCTTTACCCAAAAACCCAAACCTAGCCTTAAACCCTAAAAATACCCCTTTACCCAAAAACCCATACCTAGCCCTGAACCCTAAAAATACCCCTTTACCCAAAAACCCATACCTAGCCCTGAACCCTAAACATACCCCTTTACCCAAAAACCCAAACCTAGCCCTGAACCCTAAAAATACCCCTTTACCCAAAAACCCATACCTAGCCCTGAACCCTAAAAATACCCCTTTACCCAAAAACCCAAACCTAGCCCTGAACCCTAAAAATACCCCTTTACCCAAAAACCCATAGCTAGCCCTGAACCCTAAAAATACCCCTTTACCCAAAAACCCAAACCTAGCCTTGAACCCTAAAAATACCCCTTTACCCAAAAACCCATACCTAGCCCTGAACCCTAAAAATACCCCTTTACCCAAAAACCCATACCTAACCCTGAACCCTAAACATACCCCTTTACCCAAAAACCCAAACCTAGCCCTGAACCCTAAAAATACCCCTTTACCCAAAAACCCATACCTAGCCTTGAACCCTAAAAATACCCCTTTACCCAAATACCCAAACCTAGCCCTGAACCCTAAAAATACCCCTTTACCCAAAAACCCAAACCTAGCCCTGAACCCTAAAAATACCCCTTTACCCAAAAACCCATACCTAGCCCTGAACCCTAAACATACCCCTTTACCCAAAAACCCAAACCTAGCCCTGAACCCTAAAAATACCCCTTTACCAAAAAACCCATACCTAGCCCTGAACCCTAAAAATACCCCTTTACCCAAATACCCAAACCTAGCCCTGAACCCTAAAAATACCCCTTTACCCCAAAACCCAAACCTAGCCCTGAACCCTAAAAATACCCCTTTACCCAAAAACCTAGCTAGGTATGGGTTTTTGGGTAAAGGGGTATTTTTAGGGTTCAGGGCTAGGTATGGGTTTTTGGGTAAAGGGTTATTTTTAGGGTTCAGGGCTAGGTATGGGTTTTTGGGTAAAGGGGTACTTTTTAAAAATTAAATTAAAATAAAACAAAATTAAATTAAATTAAAATTAAATAAAATTTAATTATATTAAATTTAGTAACTTACATTTTTAAAAAAAATTATATACTTACCTATACTTACGTTGTAATGGTATGCGTTGTAAAGGTATATGCGTTGTAAAAAAATGCATTGTAATGGTATTCGGTGTAATGGATCATGCGTTGTAAAAATTTCGTTGTAAAAGCATGCGTTGTAAAAGTTGCGTTGTAACGGGTGCATACCACCCCAATACCACCCATTGTTGCTCTATGTCTGTTAGGTTGGTGGCCTTCCATATATTCAGAATCCCCATTCACGGTGATAATTGAAGGTGTTTACCCAGTGTATCTCTCATTTTTTTGGTTGCACTGATTCACAGAGGACGTATATTGGGGCAGTCCCACAGAATATGATAAAAAAGTACTGTCTTGGCCGCAGTCTCTAAGTCACAAAGCATCTGCACGGCTACTTATTTTGGCCAGGAGTACCCCGGAGAGAAAGGACATGTGGCGTATTTTTAGTTGTATTAGGCGAAATTGGTGGTTTATCTCTGTTTCCCTGGGGGACATTAATGATGTTTGCCAATCATTCATCTCTTGGCCCTATGTCTATTTGCCAGTGGTCTCAAAGAGTCTGGAAGGAGTCAGGTAAATTGTTGCAGAGTTTACGGTAGGTGCAGGAGATAGATTTTCTCAAAAGCTGTTCCGAGAGCAGGCGGTCCTCTAAAGGGGAGGAGTCTGGCATGGAGGGTAGGTCTGGAATGTTTGTGAGAGGAGCGTGTCTGATCGATCCTTTCTGATTAAGGAGCACAGGGGCAGGCCATGTGCCTTGCAGAGGATGACAGCTGGCTGACTGATGCAGGGCAATTTCATCCAGTCCCTTCCTCCTGGAGAGTTGACCTAAGCACTGTTAAATGCTTGCTTTGAAGGGCAAAGCCTTTGTTTCTGCAGCTGGGGGTAAAATAAATTAATGCAGCCTGGCAGGGCCACACATGCCTGGACTCTTCTTTCTGAGCTGAGTCAGAAGAATATATCATTTCTGGATGACCCATAAGCTGTTCAAATATGATTTTGGACTTTACAGAAGTGTTTTCGTCACACCTATTACAGTGTACATTGGTGTACTTCTCGAGTTTGTAAACCCCAGCGAACTGAAGCTGTGGCTGAATGCAGCCTTTCCCATAAGAGTATAATGGAGTGTTTAGGGCAGCAAAGCACACTTCTACTTCCTTACATGCGTACCCCCATTCTGAGGCCTATTTCAGGTCACCACCCAACCCTGCATAGTCCCTTCTGTGTCAGGCTACCTGAGCACAGCTCCTGGTTTACACACAAGAAGGGTCTCCCACATTCAGCCCTCACACAGGTAATCACACCTGTACTCATGAGTCTGCATGTAACAAGCGCAGAGTCCCTTACCCTAACTGCGTCGCAGTGTCCTTATCTCACAAGGCGGACACTGGCGGTAAACAAGCACAGTCCATTTTACCATGAATTCGGGGAGTCTCAGGTTATGAGACTCTCCCACAGTAAAAAGTTAAAACAGAAGGTGCCAAAAAAGTGAAAAATCCAGCTGGATTAGATGGTCAGAACCACTTTTTCACAGCCCCCTTGTGATGGGGGCTTGGCTAGCTACCAGTACCATAGAGGCGCAGGGGTGACCTACATCTGCTTGTGACATCCTTTGAAGTTAATCAAGTTATGCGAAATAGTCCAATCAGAAGTTGTTATAATGTAATATGGATTTAGTGATTTTTCATTGACACAACGTAAAAACGTAAGTATGCATGTCCTAATTTTTAAATGCCATGTGTCTTGCCCTATTGCCATAGAGGCCTATTTTATGGGTGGCTTGTACGTATTATAAAAGAATGTTTAGGCTTTGAAAAGGGTTTATGTTGCCACATTGAATTGAGAGTTTTATAACTACCTATCCATGCTGAAGAGGAATCAATCCACTAGTGACATTTAATTTACAGGCCCTGGGCACACGTTTGTACTATATACTAGGGACTTATTGGTAGGATAAAAATGCCAATCAATAGTATAGCCAAATTCAACATGTTTTAGGGGTCAGAGCACATGCACTGGGGTTTCCCTACAGCGTTGTACATCAGGAATTAGGCGGAATGTTACCTTTAGCCTGGCACCATGCCCAGTTCCCATGCCTCAAAACCCACTGCCCTTCATCTTCAAACACACATTGTCAAACCAACTTGTCCAGGATCTGCATGTGACACAGTGACTGTTTTTTAGGAAAACTATTCGTTTGGATACATGAAATGGGGCTCGTGAAATTTGGCCACCAATTTGAAGTTATTGAATTTCCTCGAAATGGCAGAAGTTCCATGTATGAAAGAAAGGGTTGACCCCAAAATATAAAAAGATATGGAGTAGCAAGAAAATCCTTTGTGGATATCACTAATAGGTATGAAATGTAGAATATACATACAAGCTGAATCTGTATTTTGCGAGTGAAGGCTGTCAGACAGGACAAACATTGACATGGGATAAGCACATATCTTTCATGGCATTACTTTTGTATACTCTAGAGAATCTCTTAGAGTATAAACTGTAAAAGACATTGTTGTACAGCTTACACTTGGTCAGAAAAATCTGTCCATTTGTTGGACAACATAAACTTCAAAATTGTGCAAGACTGATTCTAAGCCAAACATCAGGATATGCTGGCCTTAGTCTTGTTAGCTCACAGTGCACCATCTGTACCCCTAATTAGTTAAAGTGACAGGTAGAAAGTGCAAATTCAGTATGTGAAAAACAAAAATCAAAAATGCCAGGCACAGCCTTTTTATGAAGTTCACAAAGTAAACAAGTTGTTGCGTGCTCCTAAGGTATCACTCTCCAATCCTAAAAAGTGTTGTCCGAAATAAACCAATTAAGCATCCCCTGACTAGGGAATGTCCCTTAGTGCACAGCCATCTGGCCAAAACAGGCATACAATGTTTGAATCCAAATGATAGTGTAAATCCACCAAAAATATGGTTAACATAAATTTTAATGTTTTTTCTTTCTCCAATCTGATAGAAAATCTCAGATGTTATTCCTTTTCACAAATGTGCTTTTATCATTCAAATAAAAAGTTCCCGATGCATTTCGGGCAACTAAGTGCCCTTCTTCAGGGGACTCATCTGTGGATGAAACCAAACAATATGCGCAAATCACAAATTCAACGTTCTTTCTTATTCACAAATGTTTAAATCTATATACATTATGATCATATTCATGTCTTCAATGAGTAACCATGCATTTCGGTGCCTAAAAAGTCTCATGATGGTGATGATCTCAGTGACAAAGAGAGGCGTGAATGTGATACCAAGAATTGAAATGGAAAAGGTAATAGCTGATTCAAAACACCGTAGACAGCTATAATAATAAAAACCTAACCGGTGACAAATGGTGAACTCCATGCAAAACAATGATACAAACTGTGCCGTGTGAAAACGTGAAATGAGTGAAAATGTGCGCAGAACGCAACAATAAGCCAAGTCGTACTCGGGGTGAACGCAAGTTAACTTACGACAATGGTGTTGAAATTACGTCCATCTGAAATACAGAAAGACGTGTATGTTAGTGCTGGCATAAGCGAAGAAATAGCCAGTGGAGCTCATGCAATGTCTAAATCCACTTACATGGTAAGACGAAAAAAGTGTCTTCAAAAGGGTCTCTCGTGAGGATTTATAGGCAGCGAGCTAAATGCAGGCTGTTATAGATGCGAAGCACGTGCAGAAAAGACATAAACCATAAAAAGTCTGTCTAGGGTCCACGACGGTCAGTGAAGTAGGTACGTTAGCACCCAACCTGTACTTACGTAAAAAAACGGACGTGATGGCCAACAGGTACCGGTCCAGTCGCAGTAGAAAAACAGATGTCGAACGTTCAGCGTTTGCGGGGAGTTAAAGGAAATAGTTGTGAAGTCACGTGACCGCGTGAATAACGGCGGCCATTTTAACATGGTAAAAATACAGAAAAGTGAGAAACAGTGCTCTACGGTTAAAAATGGAGTGAAGTGGAAACAAAATCTCACAAACCAAAGGCGATATGGTGCAAATGAAGGTCTGAAAAAGGACGATGTTAATCAATACTGGGTATGATGTGCGAGTGTAACAGATACCATAAATGGAATCACCGATGTGACATGCATGCAACTATGTTGCTGGTACTAAATCCTCTTGCTAACAAAAGACATATATGACTGGTGTCAATGAATGTTACTAGACTTTCCCAATCTCATGAATCACATAAAATTGTCATGTATACCAAAATAAATTGTCATGTATACAAAAGTAAATTCATAATTGCGCAAGCATAAAGAGCACGTATCAATTATTGTATACACATTAAAAATAACATAAGAATTCCATCCTGTCATTCAGTCCATTGGAATGCATTGTGTTTAGAAAACGGATCCAAAAGTTCTCTCTCTGTAAGAGTCTATTGTTGTTGTCCACTCCTTCTTTAATTTCCACAGTTTCCAATACCAAAAACTTTAGTTGAGCAATGCTGTGGTTTTTGTATGCAAAGTGGACAGCTAGAGCTGATTTGGAATTTGTCATCGGTATATTGCTCTTATGTTCAAGTATTCAGGTTCTTATTTCCCTTGAAGTTTTCCCCACATAACATAGGCCACATGGGCATTTGATCATGTATATGTCATTTATTGTGTTGGAAGTGGCATTCACTCGAAGTTTGATTATGGTGCCTTTCATGGGGTGATTCATGTTTGGTCCATGGATGACGTCGTTACAATTACTACAGTTTTGGCATGGTTGCAAACCCTTAAATCTGGTTCCCTTTCGTTCAACATCCGGTTTTGTTAGCAATTCTTTAAGGTGAGGACTTCTGGTATACGCAAACATGGGTGGTTGAAGATAGATGCCATTGAAATCCGATTCTGCTTTCAATATAGACCACTGTCTCAGTATAATCCTCTTGTATTGTTGGCTCATAGTGGAATATTTTTAAATAATTACCATGCGATTCTGTGGTTGCTTGGTTTGACTTTTCAAGACATCCTCACGGTTTTTACTGTTGCTTCTCTCAGGAGCTCTTTGTAATATATTGAGTGGGATACCCTCGTTTCTTAAATCTTTCTATCTTGGATTGAGCTTGCCTGGTGCTTTCTGAGGGATCTGAAACAATTCTCTTGATCCTTAGTAGCTGTGAATACGGTAAGTTGCATTTGAGAATGGGTCTGTGGAAACTATTGAAATGCAAGATGCTGTTTCTGTCAGTATCCTTCTGAAAAATGGTAGTCTGAAGGTGATCCCCCTAACGTTGTATCTGTACATCTAAAAAACTGAATTACTTTTTGTTGAATTTCAAAAGTGAACTGAATGTGTTCATCAATATTGTTGATTTGTTCCAAATATACTAACAATTCTTCTTTGACTCCAGACCATATGATGAACAAATCATTAATGTATCGTAGAAAAATTCTTGTGTGTGTACTCCATGGTGCTTTGTTCAATATGTGTCTCTCTTCAAAATGGTGCATAAAGATGTTAGCATATACTGGGGCTGCAAAATTACCCATTGATGTACCAGAGAGTTGTAAAATCCATTTGTTGTCCCATTTAAAGTAACTTTGGTACATAGTAAACTGAAGAAGTTCCATCATGAAAACTTGTAATTCTTTATCCATGTCTACTCTTAATAAGACGAGTTCAATGGCTTCTATACCAAAATCATGGGGTATCGATGTATAGAGCGATTTTACCTCTGCTGTGCGGATCCAAATTTCCTCTTCTGGGTGAAATTTCAATTGACTGATTTTCTCAATGAAATCTGTGTTGTCACGTATATAACTGTTAATACTTGTCTCAAAAGGTTGTAAATGCCGGTCTAAAAATCTGCCCATCGGCTCGTGTATACTTCCACGGGTGGAAACTATGGGTCTGAAAGGTGGTTGTTACAAATTTGTATTTTCCTTGGGTAACATATATATAATCGATGATCTAGGGTTGGTTTGAATCAAAAACTACTTGACTCTTTCTGTGATCACTCCATTTTCCACTGCTTTTGAAACAATGTTTTTGAGTTACGCTTAAAATTGATTTGTAGGGTTGTGTTCTAATGCCATATAGGTATTGGTGTCATGTACATGTTTGTCAACTTGTTCTTTGTAAAACTGATTATCCATTATCACAAGGGCACCTCCCTTGTCAGCATTTTGACAGACTATTTTTGGATTGTTACCAGGTTGCGTAAAATGGCCTTCTCTTTAACAGTTGAATGTAATTCAAAAAAACTACTGCGTAGTCTTTCGAACAATTCATGAAGACTATTTAGTCAGAATTTTTTGTTATTTTAATCAGTAAGAGAAACTTATGTCGACAGGTCGTGTTAAAGTTATTTAAAAATATAACACAGAATATCACAACAAAGTTCAAGTTGAGAGGTAACACCCATCTCGATATCTCAAAATAGTCATCAAAAAGATTAGTCTATCTGAATGAATACTAGAAAGAGCACTACAAAGTAGTCCCCCTGTGGTTATTGACACCGCAAAAAAGATTATTAAGCACATGGGTTAGAAAACGAATCATTGACATAGAAAATCAAAAAGCAGCTAAGTTGCTGTAAAGCTATGCAAAAGACCCCTATAAATGCTCCCAGCGGAACCAAGAATCCGCGAGAGAAATGAGCAGACTCTCGGGAACATCGAGGACCCGAGTGAGAACATAGGCGGAAAGCCTATCTCTGACCATCAACTTACTTGAAAACCCTTGTGTGCAGTATCCCATCCTCCAACAAACGGCAGGCAAAAATGAGCAGAATGATGTGAATCCTACGCACGGCTTTTAAGACGTGCCTTCAAAAACATAGAAAGCAGACTAATCAGGAATTCGGACCTTTATCATCATGCCGATCGACAATCTACAGATATAAACTCTTGTTTAGAATGGCAGGTGGCGTTATACGAGGTTACAAAAAGCAAAAAACACTCCCCAATATTAAATCAATATGACACTCGTATAAAGAATTTGTAAATAAAAGTATTTTAAATAAGTGATCTCAAAAGAAGTCATATCGGCCAAATAGGGGCGGCAATTTTAGAACAGTTCCAGAGATAGAAACAGAGAACTGACCCCATCACCAAGATCTGTTGTTATCTACGGGAAGAGACAACAAAGGGAGGAGAAAAGTGAATTTCAACATACCAAATGACATCATTTTAGTTCAAAAACAGATAAAATAAACACCCTTATTCCATACAAATACCATTCCTTAGTCATATATACATTGTTGGTAATGCAAGCTCCTAGCTCTATGGAATCCAACCAAAGCCTTTCTTCATAGTTATATCAACACAATACAGAATGAAAGATGTATATCGCAAATTTACCAATTTATAAAGATAGTACATCACCGAATCTCCAAAATGACAATTCAAAACAAATTAAATGGAAACCAATATAGAGTCATAGTTAGAATCCCATGTAGTAATAACAAGTACTACTAGGTGACAATGATATATACAAACCAACAGATGTGTCAGCATTTCCAAATTGCTTTAATCAGTATCACATTATTCAATGTATTCATTGCTCTGGTTGAAGAGTACAACCGTACATACAAGGATATTCAGCAACAGTAATATATAAGTGACATTAGATGTTTTACACATTCCCAAATTACTGAATCCGTATTTTACAGTTCATTGCTCCAAATGAAGGGTACAGCCGTACCTTTTCAAGTAGATTCAGCAACATTAATATATGCATGACAGTAATGTTTACACATACCCACATTACTGAATCAGTGTTTTACAGTTCATTATTCCAATTGAAGAGTACCGCCGTACATTCTTCATGACTAATCAACATCAGTGATACATACACCAGAGTAGATGTTCCAACATTCCTAGGCACTTAATCAGTATCATACGTTTCAGTATATCCATTTCTCTAGTTTAAGAGTACAGCCGTACATTCTTCAAGGCTATTCAGTCCCTTATTGATGCTATCACAGTGGAACATCCACCGGCATTCCTCTTGGTCAAGCCTTCTGGCAATATCACCTCCCCTATTTGGACTTTTAATCAATTCGATTACCTGCCAACGCAACTCTGAAGGGGTGTGCCCATGCTCCGAAAAGTTCCACCAAGGGTGCATGCTCATTTTTACATCGGATGCAACTTTTGTGCTGAGATAGTCGACTCTTCACGCGTTGTGTGGTCTGACCGACGTAAATGAAAGTGCACGGACACTAAATCGCATACACCACATTTTGTGAATTGCAGTTAATGTGATCTCGCAAATCATATTTAATATTACGATGTAAAAACTGTTTTATGTTAGTTGTGGAGTCACACATTAGACAGTTCCCACATCGGTAGTGGCCCACAATTTTGTTGAGGCCCCATAGAGTAGTTAAATCAGCGGATGTCTTAGAAGGCAAAGCAGCTCTGACCAAATGGTCACTTATATTTTTGCCTCGCTTAAATGAAAAGAGAGGCATCTCATTAGGGATTCCAACAGCCTGTATCAAGGGCCAATGTTGTTTCACTATTTTCACAATTTGGTTGCTTTTAGTCCCAAAGGTAGTGACACATAGTACATGTTCAGATTTTTTAGGGCCACGAGGCATCAGCAGGAATTCGCGGTGGTTATACCACACCCTTTTTAAAGATCATTTAATTAATTGTCGGGGGTAGCCACAATGCTCTAACTTCTTGGCAAGTATTTCTGCTTCTCTGAAGTAGTCCTCCCTAAATTGGCAGTTCCTGCAAACCCGCAGGAACTGACCAAAAGGGAGTCCATACTTCAGGCCCTGTGGGTGATGGCTAGTGTTTTCCAAAAGAGTGTTGCGGGCCGTCGGTTTAGTGACAAGCTTAGTGGCCAGGTTACCCTCATAGGGAATGATAGTTAAATCAAGAAAGTCAGCACTCTCATTACTAGCTTGAGAAGGGAACCTCAGATCCTGTGAACAAGTGTTCAGCCATATCAAAAAACCTTGTGAACTCAGCATATCACCCGTCCAAATGAAAAAAATATCATCAATATAATGGGGCCAATGGCGCACGTTATAAAAATATGGATGTTTTTCTTGATTATAGATGTATTTACGTTCAAAGCTATCCACAAAAAGAATAGCAAAATTGGGGGCATAAGAAGCCCCCTTAGATGTACCTTTTATTTGTAAGTAAAACACCCCTTTAAACTCAAAATCATTTTGAGTGAACGAGATGGTCGATAGCTCAATGATGAAATCGGTAGGTATAGTCATTGGACCAGGTCTGGTGTCAAAAACCTGTCGAATGACTTCAATCCCTTCCCATTGGGGTATATTTGTGTATAAGGATTCAATATCAAAACACACGAGTAACTCAGTCAGAGGGTCAAATTGCATCTGTTCCAGATGGCAGACAATATCGCCACTGTTGCGTACATTACTCCGAGTTATAGGAGCTAACTCCTTAATGAACACGTCAATATATTTGCAAAAGGGCTCCAATACCGACCCACAGCCAGAGACTATGGGTCGGCCTGGAGGATTTCTGACATCCTAGTGTACCTTGGGTAAGGTATAAAGCACCAGTGTACGTGGCACTTTGGTATTCAAAAAATCCAAATCTTTGGGTCTAACAAAACCTGCTAGTTTTCCAGCCAATGTAATTCTCAATATCATTTTCTGTAAGTCAGAGAGGGGATTATTCCGCAAGATAATGTAGTGATCAGGATTGGCAAGTTGGCGATAAATTTCAGATTTATAAATCTCCATAGGTTGTATCACAATCCCACCACCCTTATCGGACGGTTTAATAATCAATTCTTTGTTCATTTTCAAAGTACTTAAGGCCTGTCTTTCATGGAAAGTGATATTATAAGTAATATATTCAAAAACTGTATTCAATACTATACTGTCACATCCCGAAGTACAATAGATTCAAACGCCAACAACTCAGCAGGCATCTGTACGGTAGGAGGATTAAATGTAGATGGAAGCCGCAAGTTTGACGGAATAAAAATTACATTACTTGGTTTATCCATGAAAAATACTTTAGGCGCAATTTTCCGGAAAAACTGTAATAATTCAATCTGTGTGTCGAATAGACAGGTTTGCTGCATTAGGAAAAAACTTAGACCCTTACTCAGTAAAGAAGTTTCAGCAGATGACAATACATGTTCAGAAAGATTAAAAATTGGGCAAATTGGCAACATTCGTGGTATCATCTACTGCGGTGGGCACCACTGGTAGAAATTCCGACGGGTTTGATGTTCCCCCGCCTGGGGGGAATGTTGCCGTACCAAAGTCCCAGTCAGGCTGCCAATATTGATTTCACCCAGACAAAGCTGATGCTTAGCAAACAATAATAAACAACAACATTTTGCGTAGTGAACTTTAGCTTTCGTACAGAATGATACTGTGCCTATGAAGAGTTGTAAATTGTGGCGTAAATTGTGGAACAATATCCATAAAAGCATGCGAGCAAAAGTGTGTCAAATGCCAACATTCAAGAAAAGATGTGAAGTTTAAATCTGAATATGTAAAATGGTGCTGTTCCTGCCTAATGTGACTCCTTGTCCCGTGAACCTCAGCTATTTTGTAGACAATACCAAAAATGCTACTGATAGATGACAAAATGCAAACAAAAGGAATATAACTTCTTTTCAGATGGTTTCCATGTTTTGCAGGTCTCCTTGCTATTAACCCCTGCCCTAAACCCTTTAATGGTAATTGTGGCAAATATCAAAGTGATAGCAGTGTAATTTTTTTTTTAATGTTGGCTCAGATTTAACATGAAAACAAATTAATTGGCAAGACATAAACATCTTGCCCTAATAAAGTTTGTGACATCAGAGGAGAGAATGCTATCTCTTCAATCTGATTGTTTATAAATGCAATGTCACTAAGTTTGTAGTAGAAAGACACAGCTCAATGATCTATATCACATCACACTTCAAAGGTGGAAGAAACATTTTTTAATTGCTTATTTAAATGTTGGCGACATTTATTCACATTGCATTTTAAATCTAATTTCACTAAGACTGATAATTGAAACTCCTACAGAATATAAAAAAATATTTTATATCATGCAAACGAATTACAGTATCTTGCTTTTTTTTCATATAACAAACATTAATCTTTATACATTTCTTTTAGTTTTATTAATAGTGTTCTTTTTTTCCAGATGGAAATCAGTGCGATTCAAACCCGTGCTTAAATGCCGGTGTGTGTAAAGATGACATCAGTGCTTATAATTGTTGGTGCCAGCTTGGATATGAAGGAAAGAACTGTGAATTGGGTAAATATAATTGTAATAAAAATGTTTGACTTTATTATACACCAAATACAATTTCTAAGGTAATGGCTGTGTACAAGCAATTGTGAGACATACCCTCAAAACCTAATAAGTTTATGTGGGAATACACAAAACAGATATTCTGATTGTATTTATGAAATTGCTGTCATTTTTAGGTCGAGCCGATCAGCGCATGTGTGCTATGTGAGCCATGCTGAATTGGAGTATGGACTTGAAGCCCTGCCCACTCCCCGCCCATATCTGTTATTAGCTTGTGTCATTATCTTTTATAAATATTGGCTTCTGATTAGTTATTAACATAACATGTGAATTTGTAAAGTGCACGTCCACCACTACGGGTATCTTTGCGCTGAATAAGCGATGTTTGTTGTTACCCAACTCAATGGTACTCATTTTATCGACCTCAGATGGATGAAAGGCTGAGTGGACCAGCCGGGATTTGAACCTGTGACCATGAGATTGAACACAGGTCCCTGCAGTAGACGCATTAGTCAGCTGAGCCACCAGACCTGGCATAATAGGCTGTTTAGTCCCGTCTTTGTACCACCTTGTCTTCATTTGTAACCTCTCATGAGGATTTGCCCTTTTACTTCAGTTGTTACACGGTACGTCTTCTTGAGACTCTAAGCACTCTTTTCTGTAATGGTTTCTCCTACTGTAGGCATGACATGCTTTCCTGCAACATTCAGTGCACCATGTGTGCTTTCAATTTAATGGCGGCCTTGGACCTTTCTTAAGACATGGCTCGTCTGAAGAAAGAGGCATGGTCCTTCTTAGTGTTAAAGAGCAGCTTGGGGCTCTTGTACACAACAAGCATTTGCAATGCAATATGTCTCGCATTTTAGAAACTCTGACCTGTTGGTATTAAAAATGACAATGCCTTTTATTACTACAGCTTTTTTCACACAAATAAAATACAATACAATGCCAATAGCTCAAAATCTTGCAATTGTGAAACCTATTGCATTGCAAATGCTTGTAAGGTCAGGTGTTATCCAAGGCCTTTTGATTTTACTAAAGTTATATCTATAATATGTTTTCTTAAAGGGGCTTTTAAAAAAGCTTGCTTCATCAAGTGGTGTGTTGTTGTGTCGTTCATATTTTTCTTCCGCACACTACAGCATACAGCATGGGGCACTGAGTCAGCCTACTTAAGCTATGGGCTAACTTTCCTTTGGCTGACTGCATTTTATTCTTTCAAGAGGAACATATTTCCACATAAGGTAGTTCTCTTCAGTGCCAGTGTTTTTTTCACGTTATTATTATGTTATTGATGCCTTTGTGTTTAGAGCCTAATGTGATAGCAGGACTCTTTGATGTGAGCAAAAGGCATCCTCCAGCATTAACAGTTCCTCTCTCCCGCTAATGGTTTCGTAAATTCCTTTTGGAGTGTCCTTTCTTTATCCGACTGCTGCTACTTCTAAACATTCCATATTGTGTGCAATCTTTAAAATGTATGCTCTTTCAGCATATTTGCAACAAAGTGCATTCATAACTGCATGCTTGTATGTCATGCTGGTATATTTATTTTAATTGGGGACTCTTGTTATACTTGTAAACCAATTTAGCATGCCGACAAAGCATCAGTGAGGGTTGCACACTTAGTGTTGCAGCGGGACTCCTCTTTAAACATCAACAAATTGGACTTTATCCCCACTATGTATCAAGGGGAAACCATAACATCCTAAACAGAAGCATCCTGCTTAAACTCTTTAAAGCACTTCCCCTTTTGAGCCACATAACCACCAGTGACATTGTTAGCATAGCGTTTAAACAGAACACGCATTTCTTGGGCCAAGAAACTACTACAGCTTCGTTCTCAGCCCCTTCTCCTATTGAACAAATATGGCAGCAGAGGGACCAATTTGCCAAGTGCCATCCAACCAAACAGTGGGCCTGGTAAAGGGAGCCAAAGGCTCAGACCACCAAACCCCTCAAAAGATGAAATAGTGCACAACTAAGAAAATCACTATTACCTTTGCTAACCCGGAAGCCATTAAGCCCCCCCGGACTTCGGGATCTAATTTTCGCTGGATCACCTTTAGACATGGCATGAACCAACACTCCAAGGCTGTAACATCTGCTCCTGGAATGTGTTCGGCCTCAGTACTAAACTAGAAGATCCAGGCTTCATGGAATTCATCTCAAAGTATAAAATTCTTCTCTTTCAGGAAACCTGGATGTCAAATCCTACACCTGTAATCGGATACAAGGAATTTCAGAGGCTGGACAAAAAAGTCACCAACCTAGGGAGAGCTAAATAAGGCCATTCAATTTTCATTTCAACCAATATTCCATGGCAAGTTTCAAAAATGGACCTTGAGTTCTCATGTTAGCAATTCGTGAAACTTGAAGTCCCACTCCTCACTTGTCTGCTCATTCTTAACATCTATATTCATCCAGTGTTCAAGCGAAAAAGGACAAGAGTTGATCACTTACTGGTAACACTGGCAACATTAAAACTCGCCCATCAGGATGCAAACATCATCCAGTCAGACGATTTTAATCTGAACTTACTGCAAGACATTAAAGAGCGTACACAGGCACCAAAACAATGAGAGACCGTGGGCAAGAGATGCGCAAGGGATGCGCAGCCAGTCTGGTTGAGCTTTCAATGAGCATGCTTAACGGGAGCTGCCCGCCAGACAGCCCTGAAACATACACTAGGATCACCCAAAAATTAGCTTCAACAATAGACTATACCTTCACGGATCACAACCTTTTCCCATTGATCACGATTTTCCCAATAATGGATAGGACAGAAGTGCCCACCAACCTCAATCGTTCGCGTTGTTAAGCAACATTGATAACCCAGTGCCAGCCAGAGTATTATCTCAACAGTCGCAATACTACAATTTAAAACATCGTACATGGAAAACAGATTTGATCGACGACATCATGGGGACATGCACCCACCTCCTGGAAAGATTCCAAATCGAACCTATAAACATACAGGCATGGGACCGCTTCACCCTAGAACTGAATCAAAAATTCTTTAATCAGGCCATAGGCAAAAAAGTATGAAGATACCAAGGGGCCGATTGGTTCACAAAAAATCTCATGACGAAAAAACAACAATTGAACAAACACCTTAGAAGCCTACGCACCCAGAGCTCTGCCCCCTCCTAGGATTTCTTGCTATTAATCAGCACAGCCAGAAAAGATCTAAAAAAGACATTGTGGCAAAAAAAGCGTTCCAAGAACACCACTGGGCCAAACTCTATCATTCTACGAAACAAAGGGATTCTAGTCTACCAGCTAACAAACGGCAAGAACCGGCATTACAGCTCAGACATAATGGAGGACTTCTGGAGAGCACACATCGATTACTTATACAAGGAAACATCAATTGTCTGTCCAGCAACTTGTGGTTCTGAACCAGGCGAAAGGGCAATTGTTGTAGGTCGCATCAAAATCATCTCCAACCCAGAAGCACCTGAATACTTCCTGCAAATCCAGAAACAGCAAGTTTTAAAGATCATAAAATAACTGAGATCTGAGGGAGCTCCAGGACCCAACGGTTTGCCAAACGCCCTGTTCCAGCACAATCCTTCATTCTGGTCCAACCTCCTTATGCCACTTTTCGCTTCTTTCCTAACATCCTGTACCATCTGAGACTCTTGGAGGGGCAGTGTTTTGAACCCAATACACAAGTTGGGCGCCCGTTCTGACCATCCAAATACCGTCTGATAGCCTTAATCGACGTGGAGGAAAAAATTTATGCATCTAACTTGTTGGTTGACCTGGTGGACTGGGTAAGAAAAAGCAATCTCATTCCCTACACACAAACAGGTTTCAGGGCAGGGATGGGCACACTCACGAACATATCCGCGGTCACCCTGCTAGCCAATCAAGCTCTCGCAAAATCCAGGCCTCTTTACGCATGCTTTATAGACCGCAAGGCAGCCAAGAGCCAAGCTACGGGCAAAAATGCAAAACTGGGGTGCCCCAACCAAACTCCTGGACGCTATAATCAATTTGTATTCCCAGACATGGGTTCAGGTCAGGAAAGGGGACGGGCACAGCATAACCAAAAAGTTCCAAACTCTTAATGGGTTAAAACAAGGGTGTGTGCTGGCACCCTGCCTCTTTAACATTTACACTGCTGACCTTGATAAACAACTACGGTCAATTCAATCTGACCCCCCAAAATTGGGCAATGTCCCCATACCCAGTTTACAACACACGGACGATAGTGTGCTCCTTGCACAAACACCTGTAGGTTTGCAGCGACTCATCACCAAACTAGGAGCTTACACCATCACGGCCCAACTAACCATCAACCACCAAAAAACAATAGTGATGTGCTTCCCCAGATGAGTCAAAACAAAGGCTCACAGTAAATTCATCTGGCAGTTGGATGAGCAACCTCTGTCACAGGTAGACTCATACAAATATCTAAGTTTTCAAATAGACAGCAATCTTAATTTTAAACCACAAGTGGGACAAAGCTGTACCAAAGCTAAACAACTGCAGTTTGCCTTCAGATTGCTAGAGAAAAAACTTACAGGTTGCTCTGCAGCTGGGGTCACTTCCTTCAAAAGACCTGACACCAAAATGGAAATATCCCTGGCAATCCAAGGAATGCTGCTTATGCGAAGGAGTGGACGAGTCCTTTCTACATTTACTTTGCATCTGCCACTTCCTGACAGAAACCTGAAAAACGGTCCTCCGGGAAGTCTTTAGGAAGGAACAAATAAGGTCATGTAGAGTAGCCGTCATCCAATGCCTTGGAGGACTATCAATTCAACTGTCCTGTAGAGCCATAAAATTCCTGAAAACTGCAGCAACAGTACTGGAAAAAAAAGAAAACACTAACTAACTTAACACGTTTTAGTACAACATGTCTAGAAATTCACTTATGGTATTGTCTATATGTTTTATACTCATCCGTTCTTTTTTTTTAACCTAATTACTGAGTACGTACCTTTGCACATTTTATTTCATAATGTACATTTCATGTATGGTGGTTTTACACCCTTTTATGATTTTTTAGGACATCAAATAAAAGTATTTATCAATCAATCAATCAATTTAGCATGCATTTCCTGCTTGGATGACTTTCTAGTTTGCTTTCAGTTCTCTTGCATGTCATACTTTTATAGACATTTTACAATTATATTATTAATTTAAGCTGTCTAAACAAATACAGTATATCTATCTATCTATCTATCTATCTATCTATCTATCTATCTATCTATCTATCTATCTATCTATCTATCTATCTATCTATCTATCTATCTATCTATCTATCTATCTATCTATCTATCTATCTATCTATCTGTCTGTCTGTCTGTCTGGCTGTCTGTCTGGCTGTCTGTCTGTCTGTCTGTCTATCTATCTATCTATATATTTATCTATCTATCTATCTATCTATCTATCTATCTATCTATCTATCTATCTATCTATCTATCTATCTATCTATCTATCTATCTATCTATCTATCTATCTATCTATCCATCCATCCATTTATCCCTCTCCATATGTGTTTGCAAGTATCTCTATTTACCTGGCTTTTCAAACATATTTATCTATTTGTAAAAAGATTGACAAAAACACTACAAGGAAAGCATTAGCAAGGAAAATGGGATGACAACCAATACGAGACCAATTGGCTTTTTTAATCTGGTATTAGCCAAGAACTTTACTAAACATTATGTGTATAACATAGTTAACAACATGGGCATTCAGGCATAATTCCTCAATTACTTTTTGCTGTGTCATTCCCATTTTTCTTTCACCCACACCAGGCCACAAAATATGTTTGCCTTTAGCTATATTTGTTAAAGATTTATGAGGCCTCAACAGCTTCCAACAATAAGAAATCCATGACAGGAAAAACAAGAAATGCCAAAGCCAGAGGGCTGGCAGCCAATGCCACACCTATTGTCTTTGCCAATACTTGATTAAAATTGTTGTAGGATTAGTGATAGAAGAGAAATACAATCTAATAGTACTTAATACTGTACTATGGAAGGCAGGGAGACATAAACAGAATCTGAGCATCATGTTAACATTGGAATAATCTGTAGACTGAATTTTGAATATTTGTAGGAAATACAGGTTATGCCGAGTGTATATGCTTGAATTCCTGGAACCAATGTCCCAATATAGATATGCTATAGGGTTTTATTAGTTCTGTATTTATTCCAAGCCAAATGAAAGAAACAAAGAACCGCCAACACTTGTTTCGCCCTTATAGCTGGCACACCAAGGGCTTTTTCAAGGCAAAAAAAACTAAACAATATGCCCAAGATCGTCCAGTAAGTATTTGAGCGGATTGACAAAGTGCGGCAAGAGAGTCCCTGCAGTCCAATGGTCATAATCACGGGCAAAACATGTGTCAGCTGTTATTTGTTTCTTTCCTTTTGCTTGAAATAAATCCAGAACTAGGAAAAACACATAGCATATCTGGCTATTAGAACATTTATTCCAGGAATTTAAGCAAATACACTCAGCACTACTTGTCTATCTTACAATAACTTCTTATACTCTTTTGGATTTTTGGGGTGCAACCACCTGACAGGTTGTCATCTTGAAAAACTAACTAGTGTCCTGTCTGGTTGTACATGAACCCCAGCAGTGCACCCCTCATATAACATAATCATATATTTTTTATAAACCTGGCTGTTTACAAACTTCTAAGAGTTCCCTGGTAGTTAAGTCTCAAAGGATTAGTGTGAAGTTCCTGTATTTACTTTTGCTGCTAAAGTATTCCTGGAGGTTCTGAGAGAACCTTTCATTAAAGTCTTATCATTGTATTTTAATACTGAGTGTATAAACCATCTTTTTCAAGAGCATGTGAAGATAAGTGTTAGCCAGGTATGACTTGCTGAAATAATTTGGCCTCCTATGTAAATAATAAGATGGGAAGTCTGCTTTCCCATAAAGCCAAGACGTACATACCAGCAAAAATGACAATGTCTATTTTATGAAACTGAACCCATATTTGTAGACATTGTGATAATAGCCACTAATTGGCAGATGCTATACTATACCCTATATATGTGTGAAAAGGTAAGCTTTTGGTTAAAAAGCAGGTATTTGAGTTCATCACAATGCAACAGATACTATACACAAGGCACTGTATCTAAATTCTGAAACGATCAACTTCCAACTGGATAACCCTAGTGACCAGAAGACCGCAACCCTTCTGGAGAACCTCGCCAACATTGGACTCAATTAGTTAGTCAGCAAGATTATCAGCCTGGATTACTCATAAACTATTATACTCACCTGGACCCACAATCATACTCACATATGCTAGTAATTATTGCTGCAATCAAATCTTTGTATTCCTACGTGATGAATTTACCTTTACATAATTTCTTACCAACCCTATCACCTTGGATTTTAATTTCCTCTGGTCAATAGATCAGGTTGTTAGCAGAATAGGTAGAAATTACATTTAACCTTTATTCTTAAAATGACCAAAGACTCAAGAAAGTTTTAAAAGTTTTATATAGTCAATAATTTGTGATTCATATATCAGTACATGTCATACACCAGTTTCTTTAAAGAAATAATCAAAAGTAAGATAAAATGACTTGGTTAAAATCTCATGATGACAGTACCTGGAAAGGATGGAAACAGAGAGCAGTACAAGGACATACCACACAGAATTATATTTACTTAGAATGATGTGAGGACCAACCCCTGGTCAAGGAGCTGGAAAGGGAACTCCCGAGCAGTCAGGAGCCAACAGATTAGGACAGGTTCAGGACAAGATAAGTGACCTCCTCTAGGTGACCTCCTCTAGATGCAACGCCAGTCTCACACCTCTCTCTGGCACTACTCTCTTCGATTCTTCCCTTTTGGGATGGTCAGATTCTTCTTCAGCAATATCTCAGTTTCTTCTCTCTCTTCGTCTCTTTTTTCTTGCTCTCTTGGTTCTTCTATAGGTGTGCTCGAACAGCGTCTATGACCTCTATGGCCTCTGCCATCATCTGCACCGGTGATGGGTCTGACAGTCTGCGTCGAAGCTGTGACATCTAACTAGGCCTACCTTAGTTATACTATTCTATGTGTATGTACCAACCCCAATGTTTCAATATTCATGAAAACCCCTACTTCTGATTGGACAAGGAGATGGGGAGAGATCCTTACACCATACTAATGTAATGTTTTTTCTTTAGTTCATTGTTCAATATTCCCGCCCCTTAATTTTTATTTTTCCAAGCTTTATTCCCACCCACATTTCACATTAGGATTAAATACAATGTATACAAATTTTGACTTCTTCTCCTTTCCTTCTTCGGATCAAGAGGTGAGGTTCACAAGCGCTTCTTTGCAAGAGCGAACTTTGCTGTATTTCATCTGACACATCATGGATCCGGACGAGTTTGGGTGCGCTTGCGCAGTAGTCAGGTAGGGTAGTGTTAGAAGGTGGTTCTGAGACTAGGGGCCATCCTGATTTTTCGCTTTTTGAGCACCTAATTGTTGAACTTTTACTGTGGGGGAGCCTCATAATCTGGGACTCATCCACAGTGAGCTCTTAATGAGGGAGACTGCATGGAGATTTTACTGGTATCCCCTGGCTTGACTAGGCCGCTGCAGCGGGAGTATGGGGCACCATGCTGGTTACATGAAGACACATGTGTAGATGCGTGTGCACACGTGTAGGGGCTGCGCAGGGGGGATTCCTAGCGTGCGCAGTCCAGTAGCAGGTACAAACTGAATGGTGTGGCAGGACCTGTGCAGAACTGAGTGGTGACATGGAATAGGCTTTATGCACTGGAAAGAAACATGCCAGGGAAAGTCAGTGTGTTTTACTGTGTTTTTCACTTCATTATTCCCTTATGGGGAGGTGAAACTCATGGCTAGAGTAACTTCCACAAGGCCTACAGATTCCAGACACGCACTAAAGTCCTGTGTAGCGGATGTGAAAATAAGTATTCTGCAGAGTCCAAAGCCATATTTGTACTGCTTTTGGGTCCTCTAGAAACGTCATATTTCTCTGAGTTCCTGGCTGGGGTCTGGCCCTGGCAGGTTAGATTAATGACCTTTCTTTCCAGAGCGAAGATCTTCCCTCCAAGGAGAAAAGATAGGTTGAGCTACAAGCCAATCCATCAACTGCTGTCCCTGGGTGCCAGTCACCAAGCTGAACCACGGTAAAGGCAGTGAGGGGGGAAGGAGTTGGTTTTCAGAGGCCATGTGGCCAGAGACACTGGATGACACCATTTTAAACAACCCAGAGACTGGACAAAAAGGAAGGAGCAGGGGCGGGGAAGTGATGGGTCGCTATTTGATAGGACACACAGAGACTTCCTGCCAGCACCCTACTCAACTTTTAAAAAGTACTTGCACAGGCTGTCTCTGGGGTGTGGTCTGCTGAGGCGAAAGGTGCTGGAGCCTGGCAATGGGCAGTTGGAAGGAGGTACCCCCTGACTGCCTCCCTGGGCCCTAACAGCGCCAGAAGAAGATCCCAGGACGCATCTGCGCAGGGAGAGGAGAGGCCCAGGTGGAGAGCCAGGCTAAAGGTTGGCGCAGGGAGCCAGAGAAGACTGCTCCCTGCAGAATGCACCCTCTTGGAGACCTGGAAAGTGAAGGAGAGTGGCTGGGGCACAGCACAAGCAGCAAGAAGATGCAAAAATGGGGCAGATCGGACTCCAAGGGCTGAGATATGGCCCCCGGAAGGTAGGCGACCTTTGACCCCTTAGAAGACCGCCGACAAAGTGTGTGGGGCTCCGCCGCCAGTCTCAGAGATGCCCTCTGGGTGGGTCAGGTCCTGGGGGCTGTCCCACAGAAAAGGGAAGCCGGGAAGCGCCGTCGCGCTCCCCGTGAAGTTGCCCTGCATGGGGGCCAGGAGCCCACCCTGACCCCACCGAAAGATGGATGCGGAGGAGCGCCGTCGCACCCCCTGCAAGGATGTCTGGGGCCCTGGCCCCCATACTTGGGCCCCGAAGTGCCCCGCCGAAGACAGGGAGCGCTGTCGTGCTCATGTGTGGAGGAGGAGGAGGGGCTAAGGACCCCATCCCCGGGCCCCGCCGTTGCGCCCCCGTGAAGAGGGGCCACAGAAGTAAAGCTGGGGGAGAGCCGTCTAGCCCCCGCTAAGATGTGCCCAGGGGGCCCGGGACCTCATCACCGGGCCCTGACAAAGAGAAGAGGCGGGGGTGCCGTTGGGCCCGGGACCCCATCCCCGGGCCCCGGAGTGATGAGGAGGTGGGGGGAGTGCCTTCGCACTCACCCCGAAGAACCGCCAGCCAGTGAGCTGCCTCCGTGTCTGCCCGCCGGAGCAGGCAGACCCGAATACACCCGCTGGCTCCCGAAGCCGCACACAAGGGGGCGGGCCGGGACGGAGCCGGCAGGGGCAGCTGGGGGTGAACTCCCCGAGCTGCAGATGGATAAACATTGGGGGTCCGGGTGGGACCAGGCCCCTCAACGAAGCCTGGAGAGGTGGTACTGAAGCTACAGCAGTGAGATCGCGGCTCTCCCCAATTCAGCGGGGGAGCCACTGCTACCATAATCATTGCTAAAGAGGAATCGCCCCATAATGCCTTGCAGGCCAGGCTCGGCCTGCAGGGTCAAAAGAGCGTGTTTGTTGCTTGTGGTGGTGACCCCATCCTCCTGGGGCCATGAATGTGCAGGTGCTGGGGGAGCAGCTGGAGAAGCGCAGTCTCCCCCTTTCAGGAAGAAAAAAGTCCCACCCTAAGTGTCTTGGGGATTGGAAAGAATAACCCCTCAAGGGCTCACCATACATTTAACACCTTCTAGGTTGGAACTTTTGTTCTTTAGCTGAGGGTGAATTGAAAAGTGCCTCATGGAGTGAAGGGCTGAGTAGGGGATGTCTGGAGAAGGGCATCCCCTTGAGATGAAGAGGTGTAAGTGCTTCAGAACTGCTTTTACTAATTGTTATTTCTTTTATGGGGACTAAAGTTCATGTTTTTAATGTGAAGTACATGGTAAAGGTGATGTCATAAGTAAAGAGCGGTTATGTTGTCAGACACTCCAGGTAGGGTGTCTTGCTGTATATTCATAATCCTAATCTGGTGATTTTATCTGTGATGCCTTTACGGGCTGTATTTGCAAAGCATTCTAATGATACCACGTGTGCTGAGTACTGTCATTCTCAAGTGTGCGTAAACATGTATTCTTGCTGCTGTGCTTACTGTTAGCCCTTAAGATGTAGTGGTGCATACTTTATGGTCAGTCGGAGATGCTCAGTCAGGGCCATGTGTCACCAAGGCAGGTGTACCCCTGTTTAATGCTTGTTGAGGTAATGGAGGGGGACGCCACTGGAATGGTGCCAGTGTGCAGGGCCCTCGCTCCATGTTATGTTCAACTAATTGCATTGGGGGCAAGATGATGTGCATATATGGGAGTGGTGGTACTAGACCCCCCCCCCACCGCGGGAGGGGAGGGGATGTTATGCAATGTCACAAAGTAATTCCAACAGCTTATGTATATTTGTAAATTGGTGCATAGTATTGAGTAGTGTGTGTGTTTAATACATGTACTCTTACTTTTATAAAGCAAAGTACAGACTGGACAATCAATTATTGGGTGTTATTTCTGCGCACTTGCAAATGGCGATTACTAACCCACAGCACCTCCCTTGAGTAAGCCTCGACTGCTCTGCATCGCTACCCTCTGAGTGTCAGGCGCTACAATTGGGTGTTTGGTTCCCAGTGAAGGACAAATGTAGTCATGTTATTTGTGCAGGCCTCACAGATGCTGCCTCGTTTTCCAACAGGTAGGGATTTTAGTCACCCTCCAGGCCCAAATATGAACTAATAATAAAGTTAGAGAAAGGCATATTACAATACGAAAATAAATGAATGCACTGTATACCACTTATTCCTACTCTAATCTCCTTCATTTATTTAACTTTTGCATTAGCAGTTTAATAAAACGTGTGAGATTTAGTTTAGGCATAGCATGTGCATTAACATGTGAGTTTCTAGCAGCCATCTTAATAGGTATTGCGCAGCTGCAAAGTTTCCCCTCCAAAGTAAAGGACGTCATACTACGTAGATGCACTAGACACATGTGCAGAATATTCCCGCATTTTTGGCAGCTATTTTAAGACAGTTGGGTTACTTATTAGTAAAACACATAGGCAAGCTTCCCCTAGAGTTTGTATAAAGTATACTGCAATATTAGTATTTACGAACATGTTGCTTACAATGTTACACGTTATTTAGGAAGATTGCATCCAAGCAAGTCTCTTTTATGAGACCTTGCTCCATCATCACCCCATCCCATGCAGCCAGACATACGCTCAATCCCATCCCCCCCCTAGCATGAACATCACTTACAGCCACACCACCGAATTCCTCTGGACTGACCACCATTGCATGCACTTCACCTTCACCACTCCTACCGTACATCACCGCCCTCACTGTTCCCCCTTCATAGCTGGAACAAAGCTATAGAAGAACATCTAATTGCCTTTCTCAGCATTACCGGACTGCCAACATCAAAAGACACCAACATCTCAGCATGCAACCTTCACCTATGGATTTCCAACTGCACCGACACTCTGGCACCCCTCAAGAAGGCATCAGGCAAGCAACTCTCCAAGAAAGCCAACTGGTTTAGTCCTACACTCCATGAGTACAGACGCACCTGCAGATGACTTAAGAAGAGATAGAGGAACAACAAAACCCCAGAAACACAGGCACCTAAAAAGCCTCCTCAAAACCATAAAGAAAATGGGCCTCCAAGACAGAATCAATGCCAATGCACAAAACATCAAAGAACTCTTCACCACCATCAAGGAGTTCGCCAGGCCCAACAGCAAGCACCTTCTTCCATCACAAGATCAGGCATATCTATGACAACTTTGATACTTAAGACCCTGCCACAATGCCCATCACCACCATATGCAACCATACTGCACCCCAACAGATCCTGCTCAACTGCACTCTGCTCACCACAGACAACACACTCAGGGCCATAAAGAGCATACACTCCAGAGCCCCATTGCACCCCTGACTGTATCACATCTTCCATAGATCAGCTACCTTCATTTCCCAGAGCTTTGCTGCACCATCAACTGCTCCATCGAAACAGCCACCTTCCCCGAGGACTGGAAACATGTCGAGATCAACCCCCTGCTGAAGAAACCATCCGATGACCTGACAGACCTCCAGAACTGCAGACCAATCTCCCTCCTCCCCTTCCCAGCCAAGGTCATCGAGAAGGCCATCAACACCAACTCTCCAAGTTCATTGAAGAGAACCACGTCCTGGACATCTCTCAATCCAGCTTCCGAAGTAACCACAGCACTGAGACCACACTCCTCACCTCCACTGATTAAATATGCTCCCTCCTCGACCATGGCAAAACTGCAGCCCTCATCCTACTAGACCTCTTGGGCACCTTCAATACTCTCTCCCACTGCACCCTAATCACAAGGCCCCATGACGCTGGCATCCACAACAAGGGCCTGAACTGCATACACTCCTTCCTTATCGGTCATACACAGCGAGTCAGACTACCTCCGTTCCTCTCGGAACCTTCGGAGATCATCCATGGAGTGCCCCGGGGCTCCTCCCTGAGCCCCACCCTCTTCAACGTCTACATGGTCCTCTTGCAGCCATAGTTAGAAACCACAGACTCAACATCGTCTCCTACACCGATGACACCCATCCGATCCTTTCCCTCTCCAATGAACCCACAGCCACCAGAATCAACTTTCACAGCAGGATGAAGACTGTTGCCACCTGAATGAAAGACAGCTGCCTCAAGCTCAACTTAGACAAGACTGAATGACTGAAGTACTCATCCTGGGACCTATCCCCTCAGCCTGGGATGGCCTGTCACACTGGGAACACCTCCCACCCCACGGACAACACACATAACCTAACCATCATAGACTCCTCGCTCACAATGTACTGCCAGATCAACGCTGTATCCTAAACCTGCTTCAACATGTTCAGCCTGCTTCAAAAAGACATTCAGATGGATGCCCACAGAATCTAGAAAGATGGTCACCTATGCACTTATCACCAGTAGTCGCGACTACAAGAATGCACTCTATGCCGGTGTCACCCAGAAACAGCTCAGGAAATTACAGAATGTACAAAACGCCGTAGACAGACTGGTCACTTCACAGAGCACCTCCGACAACTCCACTGGCTTCCAGTCAAGAAGAGAATCACATTCAAGCTCCTCACACATGCTCTCCACGACGTAGGACCATCATATCAGAACCACCACGTCTCATTCCACGTATGCGCCAGACAACTTCGCTCTGTCCAATTTGCCCTGGCCACCGTCCAACGGATTGAGAAGACCAGAACCAGAGGAAGATCCTTTTCCTATATCGTTACTAAGACCTGGAACTTGGTGGGAGGACGTGGCCTAGCCGCTAGGGCGGTCAACCTCAAATCTGGGAAACTGGGTCCGAGTCTCGGTAACAACGCTCAACATCCTGTGATTCTGGGCGAATTACTTAACCTCCCCGTACCTAACAAAAATGTATGTGTCCTTATGTAATGCAACTGGTTCTCATGTAAAGCGCTCTGTCACCTGATACCTTCGGGTCAAGTTTGCGCAACATAAAAAACCTCTGAAAAAAAAAACCTCCCTGCACCTCCAATCCCCGTCATTGACCCAATTCAGAAAGGATCACATGACCTGGTTCTTCGACTAAACCTTCAAACCCAGATGGATCTGCAACCTTCCCCCACCCCCTCATTGGTTTATTGATTGAAATGATTGGCCAAGAAATAGGATTAGTGATTCTCAAAAGGGTGTATAATAATGTTTTAGATGCTGATGTGGTCCTCTTGAACTTCTGAACTGCATACCATTACTCGATGAGAAGTGTGAAGGTTAAGCTGTTGAGATACAGGATAGAAATGGTGGACGTCATTTACACAGCTTTCCAATGAGTAGTTCTGTCTTAAATAAGATGGCCTTGGGGCATCCAAGCACAAAATACCAGATGTGTATTGTAACCCAAGGTAATCATTTTATCCATCTTAGAAGGGTGAAAGGCTAAAAGTATTCGCCAGGATTTGAACCAGGACCTGACCAGGAGGTTGCACACAGACCCATCTTAGAAGTAAGTTAGGCCTGAAAATGCTACCCTGACTAACAAAGCATTTCCTTTGAGCGACTGGTTGCCAGAGATTAAGATGTGTTTACTCGAGGAAACTGCAAGTATACAAACTTTACTCGTGGAAATTCAAGAATGTGTCACAACTAAGCCTGGAGCAAGATACACCTATTCACAGAACATGATTCGTGAGTCAGGTCACACTTAAACATTAAGCTATACCCAAATATTCACTGAAAAGGTACTTTGTAGGACTCAGCGTTACAAAAAAGATGAATCCTGTAAATACTTGCTTCCTTCTTACTCAACTTCAAAACAATTCCAAAAAATCTGTGTTTCCAATACCGATTCAGATAAACCCATCGGGCAAAAATGTCCGATCCGAACAGGGAGGATGGACTTGCAGACCAACTGGGGCACATAAGACCGAAACGTCGACAATGCACCCTTATTTCCTTGAAACATCACTAATTGATTTTAGTCATATATCCCATTTATGTCAATATTTGAATGTCTGATTTTTTGGGATGTTAGATGTTTTTCACATTGTTTCAGGCAAAAAGGTTAATTACACTTCTGTCAATCCCTTTATAGAGTCTAGAGAGTTGAAGGGATTGTTTTGGCAGTGCCAGTGTTGCTATTAACTAACGATATTCATATACTGTCTGTACATACAATTTGGATGTTTTGTGTAATGAACTGAATATAAATGTAATGAATTGAATGTAAATGAAGAAAACCCATTCGTAGTTTGGAATTTGTCCAAGACTGTAATTTTCTACATTGCGACTAATTATTCGAATCACAACTGTGATGTGATAAAGTGTGGAACTAATTTGGATATAAATAATTCCTCAAGGGCTTTATCTTGTATAAAACACTTATTCTACCTGGTTTCTTGGGGATAATTAGGTTGCCCTTTTGTGGTAATAGCTTTCTAAAAGTAGTATTTTCAAAATACTAAGTTTAAATCCAGCAATACAATTAAAGAGGATTTTAAATTACAATAGAAATGGGTGGAAGAAAGTATTTTTAAGCTGTTCTCAAACTGAAATCATCTATTTTACTATATTTGGAAGAGAGAACACAAGGAATTTACCACTGGTTAGTGTAAAAAGTTTAAAGAGTTCAGAGTCCTAAAGCCAGCGAAACTAGGGTAGTGAAGGCAAAAATCATGGGGAATTTCACACAAAGATGATAATTTCGAATGTGTAATTAATTAAGTCACTATCTTGTTAGGCGTAGTTAATGTGAAGTAGTGTGGCTCACTGGTTAGAGGCGGCAGACCCGAGAGCAGAGGACGGCCTGGGACCAGGGTTCGATTCCCGGCGCGGCAGGTTTCTGGACCAGGGTCAGCGGACTCGATAATTCTCTCGCCTCGGTGCCCACTCTGATCAGCGATCACACTCGGCAACTCTGGGCATTAGCTTGCCTCATCTTCACTAACGGCCCCACCAGACCGCCGGGGATGCCTGGTCTCACCCTGGAGATACCCATTAAGGGACCATCTCTCAGGGAAGCCAGGAAGGGTTTCGCAGCGGTCGAAGCGCCTTGGGACCCTACGGGTAAGTAGTGCGCTATATAAATGCCTATACATACATACATACAATGGTTTCAATAATTCAAACATGACCTCTACCCCTGGTAGCTGTAGCATAGAGCAGACAATCTTAAAGCTAAGAAAATGTGTAAAGCATTTAGAAGTACCAAAACTGTTACGAGTCAAAAACACAACAAGATAACAATGTCAATCCAATATGTAAAGGAGAATAATTTAATGAACAAAATGACACACAAGGGCAAAAATCCAATATGCATAACTGGGAATTTGTTTTTATAAAGTTTTGAATGGCAATAGAGGCAAAAGGCACTAAATGCCAATATGAGTCAACTGGAGGGTGGGTAGGATACACCTACCAGGTTGGCCCAGTCACAGGTTTTACCATAAGACATAGGGACATATTTATCAAATGTTCATGCACAGCAGGGCAGCAAGCAAACCTGCTGCACTGAATAAACGTGAGAGCTGAAAAGTGCCATATCTACTAATGTATAGTGCTCTTCAACTGTCTCCCTGTGCTAGTGCACTTGTGGTAGCCTAGGGTCAAAGCAGACACCCTTGCACCATGATGCAAGGGTGCGTGCGCTATGGGCAGGATTGTTTTTATGCCGGAAAGTATACCTTCCTCCACATAAACAATCCAAAAAGGCATTTTCCTCTTTCTATGTGTGAAGGAGAATGCATCACATAGAGAAAGCAGAAGCAACAAGCAGAGATAAACATTTCTCCTTGTTAAGCGGCTCTGTGGTAGGTGTACTAATTTCACGCAATCCCAGATTTTGAGACGTTGGTAAATCTGAAATTGCATAACATTCCATGGACGGATGCTTGTGAACACCCATGCTCCACCCAAGCAATGCATACCAGTCAGAAATGGAACATAAGGTAGTGCACCCCACATCAATTTGTTGATAACTAATGTTCAAGTCCTGTATACCAATATCTCTCGGGAAGCAACACAAAGCAAATTCTCCATCTGCGATGTACTAACTTGAGTGAGTGAATCCACTCTACAAGTGAAAAACATGCACTAAAAACCTCCACCCAAATATTAGCTCTTAAAGGAGCCCACCATACATCTAAATAACGGTGGCAACGAGATGGTACCCAGTGATGAAACATGCCTCGAAAGTAGCTGGGGGGTTATTGTCCTTTTAAAGTAATACTCTTTGACGGCTTTATGAAAGGAGCTAAAATATCTCTCTCTTTCACTCACATCTCTCCTAAGTATAGGTTCCCTCTATCAGGCACCCTGTTGCTTGTTTTCCGTGGTCTCAGCTAAAGGAAGGTGTTTCAGAGCTTCCTGAAAGTAATCTTCGTTCTCCCTTATTTTGGTGCCTGTTAGAAACGGGACCCCCGGCCGGCCAACGCTCACGCCAAGGTCAGTCAGGGATCGCCATTTCTAAGTCAGGGCAAGGGAGTCACACACCAAGATAACCCCTGCTCACCCTCTAGGTAACGTGACGCGAGCAGCAAGGCTAATCTCGGAGGCGATGTGTAAAGCGTTTGCGCGCGCACCCCAGCGACAACACCCTAGGCCCACCACAAAGGAAACTCCACACAAGGTTATATCAAAAATAGCCTTTGTATTATAATAAAAACACATTAGATAAGACACACACTTTACAATGTGCCAACAGGCACGGGCAAGATTTACAAGGGATTATGTACAAGACAGGGCCACCTGGACCACTGTCAGGAGTATGCACTTTTTAGAAATAATACTTGTAGGTATAACACTTTGCGCATAAACATATAATGAATGTAGCACACAAAATAGCTTCATGTAGCACACAACCAGGACTTCCTGGTAAAGGGTAAATACCTCCTACGCAACCCTAAAACACTGTAGGAAAATCGCGCAGGGAACTAGCACCTTATTATCAGGACCTATGGAAGGAAAACAATCACCTACGCAAGTCACATTTAGCAAAGGGAAGGAAACCTAAAATAATCACCTAAGCAAGTCACATTCAGCAAAGGTAATAAACCATAATCACTCCTCTATGCAGGTCACTTATAGCACAGGCGAAGAAACATAAACAATCCTCTAAGCAGGTCACTTTTAGCAAAGGGGATAAAACGTAAAATACCTAAGTAGGTCACTTTTAGCAAAGGTAATGGGACATCAACAATCCTCTAAGCAGGTCACTTTTAGCAAAGGGGATAAAACATAAAATACATTGCACATGAGGCCTTAAAACACATTCAGAGGTGCAGGTAGAACATTTGCGCAGAAATCACATAAGTAAGTAAATCATAAATTGCGCAGGGTGCATGTAGCACAATACTAGAACTGTCCCCCAGGCCAACTGGCCTCCCAAGGGCTGAAATGCCCTGAATCCAATGTCAGGGAAGGCTGCGCAGGCAGCCAAGAACACAAAGCCTAAACGTAGCAACTGTCCACTAAGTGCTGGACAGTTGTAAATACAGATGATCAACGTTGGAGCCTTGTGGGCTCAAGAACACAGGTGAGGGCAAGTACTGCGTGGGAGCCTCGGGGCTCTGACCACACTCGTGTCCCCTAAGAGCCTCTCTGGGCTCGCAAAGCAAATAGGCACTAAAGAGCTTCAGTGCTCTAAAACAATGAAAATGCCCCAGAGCCTCTCAGGCTCGTAAATATCAATTGCCCCCAGGAGCCGCGGGGCTCCAAGCACTAGAAATGCGGGATCGTTGGAGTCCCTCACGGGGGACCCAGGATGCTGAAAGGCCCGCAAGAGCCTCGTGGGACTACACACGGGGAGGGGCGGGCACCGGCAATGTAGCCCGACGCCCTCCTCCCTTCACTCGCTCTCCGGCCCCAGAACAATGATGGAGCGGCCCTCTAATCAGGCGGGGCCGCTCGACAGTCAGGCTGCAAACCCCTCTGGAAGCCCACACTCACCGGGCATCCTCGGCGCTGCTCTCTCTGGCGGGAGGGATCTCCGCTCGGGAGACTCGGGACGGCCAAGGCAGGCTGCTTCCTGCTGCTCTGCTCCTCTGATGATGCGGAGGGGTGCTCGGCCGGCTGGGCCAATCCCAGCGCGGCCTTGCGATGACGTCGGCGGCTGCTTCCACTCGGCCCGGTGCTGCGGCGGTGATCACGGGGCAATGCCGGGTGGGCACCGGCTTCCAATACTTAAATACAACGGGGCAATGCCGGGTGGGCACCGGCTACAAATTAAAATATAAAGCGAGGTGTGCACTCGCTCGGCCTGGCAAAGTGCTAGTAAGCGCTCGGGGGTAGAACCATCAGCGCGCCCAGCGCTATAATCAAAATAAAGCGCACCCAGCGCTTAGGGACAAGGGAGAGCGCTCCCCAAGCACAAGGTCCAGCACAAAGTCTCTTAGGCAGGCAGGGGGCAAGGCTGGGCCCAGAGCCAGCACACTGGGTCTCCAGGCAGGGAGACAGTCCAAGTGGCGGTCCTCCTGGCCCCAGCAACAGCAACAGCCCCCTCTGGCAGGATCCAAAAGTAGAACCACATTCATGGGGACACAGCCCCTTCTTATACTGTGAAATCCTTTGTTTCAGGGTGCAGAGTGGGGGGAAAACCAGTTGCAGCTGGCTTGGGAGTACCCTTGATGGCCCAACCACCCCTTTCATTCACTGGGGAGGCTAGGGTGGTTAGACACACAACAGGGGGGCGGAACCAGCATTGTGTGGGGAAAAACCCAGCCCATCAAGGAACCAGGTGCACTCCTCCCACACATCACTCATGCTAATCTCACACTCACCACCGGGCAGACCCATCCAGACTTCCTGGAGCCTGGCATGGCAGCCAGCTCCAGCCAATCACGCTCCAGCACCCTCACTGCACACATACATCAATGTCCAGAAGTAGCACTTCCCTTCTAGACACATACAAGCCGCACATACCATCGCGCAGCATTCATTCTCACGAGTTCACACATCCCAATCTCGAGCCTGCACTCCCCACACATCAGGAACTAACATGGACACACACATTCTCCATGCATTCCTATGGGAGGGCAGGCCAGCCATACTACACGCACGCACTTTGCTCTGGGACACAGGGAAAAAGTGCGCAGAGACCCAAAAATCACTAACACTGGGTCACAAATAAAAGCAAAAAGATTAGGGGTGAACCTGCCCTAAGGGCCAAGTCCAACACAACCCCCTTCCAGCCAAAACGCAGGGCAGACCAATCACCACCGTGATGGGCTTCCCTGCTTGGGGCGATAAAACACGGACGCGGGCCCGCAACTGCAGGGACACCCTCCTGTTTTGCGCCACGGTGAGCCCCTGGGGTTCCTTCTAAAACTACTATAGGGACTAACTGGGGTACCCCACTGGTACTCTCCAGCTGCCCTCGGCCAGGACCAGGCCCTAGGCCACCCAGGTACCACTGGATCCTGCCTACTCACAAAGTGGGGGGTAGTAACCCCTGGCACATAATAGCCATTCTCCACCCTTCCTGTCTGCAAGACAGGGCTAGACTGCCACTGGTTCTCCAACCTAGGGTCTACAACCTCAGGCGGACCAGGAGTCTCAGGGAAGGCTCTCCTCCCCTTACCTCTTCTTCTAGGGTTCCTCCTCCTCCTGCGAGGGGTCCCCTCAAAACACCATTCTCCCAACCTAGGGTTTAACCCCTCAGGTTGCACCGGGGTCAGAGGTGGGCTCTCCCACCCTCTGCACCCCCTTCTAGAGTCCTGCTCCCTCCCAACCGGGGCGGTACCTCTGGATGAAGAACTGGTCAGGACACTGATTACAGTAGTCCCACCCTTCAGGTCAGGTGGATCCTGAACCTGGCCTTCCAACCTCTGGTCTAAAACCTTTGGTGGAACCAATGCCTGGCACTCCAAGACTTCTGGGGACTCACATACTATCCCCCAATCACTCCTTTCGCTGGACTCCTGTACCCTCCCTACTGGAGCGGTACTGCCAGACTCTAGAACCATAGAAGCTCCGCTTACAGATGCTCCAGGTCCTCTACACACTAGGAGATCTCCCTCAAGTGAACTAACAGGCAAGCTTAGGTTCCCATCCTGGTGTTCCCTAAAGAAACCATCCAGGCTCTGAGGCAGGGCTTCGGGCGCCTGGGGACTCTCGGTCTCACACTCACTCCCGCTCCACTGAGACAGGCAGTCAGCCCCTACACCCTCCTCACTATACTGGGACCTAGCTGGGCTACTCTCACCCTCCTCCACCACGCTGGGCTGGAGGACACCTGACCCACTATTGTTGGAATCACTCACTAGTGACTCTAAAGAACGTCTCGCACTGTCCCAGCGCTCTGCTTCCTCTGCAAGGTCCCAAGGACAAAAACATTTCAACTTTAGCAGGTGCTGGCGCAACTCTGGACAAACAACACTGAGCAACTGCTCTTTGAGAACCATATTGACTATTCCGTCCACCTCATTGTCCGAGTTAGCCCTCAGCCAATCCCACATTGCATCAGAACAGTCATCCACAAAATACCCCCAATCCTGGTGAGGTGTTTTCCTAAGGTTCCTGAATTTCACCCTGAACTCCTCTTCTGGGGAAACAGGTACCATACTCGGGGAACTGGGAGTGGGACTGTCTACACTAACATTTAAATAGCTGCCACCACTGGACTCAACCCTCCCTGGGGAATCCAGAAAATCAAAATTGCACTCAGGGGATAACCTACCCTCTAGGGTTACCTTCTCCCTGAACAAGGCCCTTTCAGCCTCTAGCTTGGCGTGCTCCAACCTGAGCTGTTTTATCGCTAGCTGATGCTCCCGCTCTTCCCTCCTATCCAACCACTCCTCTGGGGACAGGATAAGGGATGGGGCGCTGGTACTGACACTGGACCCAGCAAGGGACTCCCTATCTATGGGGTCCTCACCATCTACTGGTGTCCATTCACTGTCATCCTCATTCACTTCACATTCTCCAGGTTTCCCCACAGACTCACCACCCTCATGGCGTGCGGCCCGGGCCCCCTCTCTCTCACTGTGCTCAAGATCCCACTGACCCTTTTGCCATTGGATCAGGCTGTCCCTAAGCTGGGACTGAGTATCTGACTCACTCACCTCCATGCCTCCCTCTTCACGGAATCTGACCAGCTCTGACCTACTGTACCTAAAAAGACCACAAAGGCCGGCCAACGCTCACGCCAAGGTCAGTCAGGGATCGCCATTTCTAAGTCAGGGCAAGGGAGTCACACACCAAGATAACCCCTGCTCACCCTCTAGGTAACGTGACGCGAGCAGCAAGGCTAATCTCGGAGGCGATGTGTAAAGCGTTTGCGCGCGCACCCCAGCGAAAACACCCTAGGCCCATCACAAAGGAAACTCCACACAAGGTTATATCAAAAATAGCCTTTGTATTATAATAAAAACACATTAGATAAGACACACACTTTACAATGTGCCAACAGGCACGGGCAAGATTTACAAGGGATTATGTACAAGACAGGGCCACCTGGACCACTGTCAGGAGTATGCACTTTTTAGAATTAATACTTGTAGGTATAACACTTCGCGCATAAACATATAATGAATGTAGCACACAAAATAGTTTCATGTAGCACACAACCAGGACATCCTGGTAAAGGGTAAATACCTCCTACGCAACCCTAAAACACTGTAGGAAAATCGCGCAGGGAACCAGCACCTTATTATCAGGACCTATGGAAGGAAAACAATCACCTACGCAAGTCACATTTAGCAAAGGGAAGGAAACCTAAAATAATCACCTAAGCAAGTCACATTCAGCAAAGGTAATAAACCATAATCACTCCTCTATGCAGGTCACTTTTAGCACAGGCGAAGAAACATAAACAAACCTCTAAGCAGGTCACTTTTAGCAAAGGGGATAAAACATAAAATACCTAAGCAGGTCACTTTTAGCAAAGGTAATGGGACATCAACAATCCTCTAAGCAGGTCACTTTTAGCAAAGGGGATAAAACATAAAATACATTGCACATGAGGCCTTAAAACACATTCAGAGGTGCAGGTAGAACATTTGCGCAGAAATCACATAAGTAAGTAAATCATAAATTGCGCAGGGTGCATGTAGCACAATACTAGAACTGTCCCCCAGGCCAACTGGCCTCCCAAGGGCTGAAATGCCCTGAATCCAATGTCAGGGAAGGCTGCGCAGGCAGCCAAGAACACAAAGCCTAAACGTAGCAACTGTCCACTAGGTGCTGGACAGTTGTAAATACAGATGATCAACGTTGCAGCCTTGTGGGCTCAAGAACACAGGTGAGGGCAAGTACTGCGTGGGAGCCTCGGGGCTCTGACCACACTCGTGTCCCCTAAGAGCCTCTCTGGGCTCGCAAAGCAAATAGGCACTAAAGAGCTTCAGTGCTCTAAAACAATGAAAATGCCCCAGAGCCTCTCAGGCTCGTAAATATCAATTGCCCCCAGGAGCCGCGGGGCTCCAAGCACTAGAAATGCAGGATTGTTGGAGTCCCTCACGGGGGACTCAGGATGCTGAAAGGCCCGCAAGAGCCTCGTGGGACTACACACGGGGAGGGGCTGGCACCGGCAATGTGCCCTGACGCCCTTCACTCGCTCTCCGGACCCAGAACAATGATGGAGCGGCCCTCTAATCAGGCGGGGCCACACGACAGTCAGGCTGCAAACCCCTCGGGAAGCCCACACTCACCGGGCGTCCTCGGCGCTGCTCTCTCTGGTGGGACGGCTCTCCGCTCGGGAGACTCGGGACGGCCAAGGCAGGCTGCTTCCTGCTTCTCTGCTCCTCTGATGATGCGGAGGGGGGCTCGGCCGGCTGGGCCAATCCCAGCACGGCCTTGCGATGACGTCGGCGGCTGCTTCCACTCGGCCCGGTGCTGCGGCGGTGATCACGGGGCAATGCCGGGTGGGCACCGGCTTCCAATACTTAAATACAACGGGGCAATGCCGGGTGGGCACCGGCTTCAAATTAAAATATAAAGCGAGGTGTGCACTCGCTCGGCCTGGCAAAGTGCTAGTAAGCGCTCGGGGGTAGAACCATCAGCGCGCCCAGCGCTATAATCAAAATAAAGCGCACCCAGCACTTAGGGACAAGGGAGAGCGCTCCCCAAGCACAAGGTCCAGCACAAAGTCTCTTAGGCAGGCAGGGGGGCAAGGCTGGGCCCAGAGCCAGCACACTGGGTCTCCAGGCAGGGAGACAGTCCAAGTGGCGGTCCTCCTGGCCCCAGCAACAGCAACAGCCCCCTCTGGCAGGATCCAAAAGTAGAACCACATTCATGGGGACACAGCCCCTTCTTATACTGTGAAATCCTTTGTTTCAGGGTGCAGAGTGGGGGGAAAACCAGTTGCAGCTGGCTTGGGAGTACCCTTGATGGCCCAACCACCCCTTTCATTCACTGGGGAGGCTAGGGTCGTTAGACACACCACAGGGGGGCGGAGCCAGCATTGTGTGGGGAAAAACCCAGCCCATCAAGGAACCAGGTGCACTCCTCCCACACATCACTCATGCTAATCTCACACTCACCACCGGGCAGACCCATCCAGACTTCCTGGAGCCTGGCATGGCAGCCAGCTCCAGCCAATCACGCTCCAGCACCCTCACTGCACACATACATCAATGTCCAGAAGTAGCACTTCCCTTCTAGACACATACAAGCCGCACATACCATCGCGCAGCATTTATTCTCACGAGTTCACACATGCCGAACTCGAGCCTGCACTCCCCACACATCAGGAACTAACATGGACACACACATTCCCCATGCATTCCTATGGGAGGGCAGGCCAGCCATACTACATGCACGCACTTTGCTCTGGGACACAGGGAAAAAGCGCGCAGAGACCCAAAAATCACTAACACTGGGTCACAAATAAAAGCAAAAAGATTAGGGGTGAACCTGCCCTAAGGGCCAAGTCCAACAGTTCCCTTAACATTTGACTCTCACGAGATGTCTAACTAAAAAGGGGCCACTTCACCATCAAGATATGCTTCTTTTTCAGAGTTTAAACAATGTGTATTTAATCAAGAGTTATCATGAATTGTATTTTTATAACTTATTGCCTATTGTAGGAGCATGCTTGCAAATGTTTGTAAAACTCTCTGTTTTATTGAACCTTGTGTGTGTATTGCAGTGCCAGCTCTGCCCTGTGCAAGCCAGCTCTAAGAGGCATTTGGTGGAATGTCAATTAGGCCATGGCCGATCTGTTTGTTTTGCCCAAGAACCATGGAAGCCTGTATGGCTTAGCAGCCTGTAAATTCCATGACCCAAAGAGACTAAGGACCCCAAGTGAAAGGAATTGAAACTCTCATGGTATAAACTCTTAATAAGAAATATAAACAACGATGTGATTTTTTTTCCACCATAATTTGCCAATTGTGAAAGATATCACCAGGAGGTTTGAAATCAGTATCCAGGTTTTTCCGAGAAATTGTAGGCTGTCCAGTCCCCACCATACTGTTATAAAAGGCTCGAAGCATGCACCAAAGTTTCTTCACTGAGAGGAACGACAGGCCGAGCTTTACATCCTGCAGTGTGAAGGTCACGTTGGGCTCTATTTTTGCTACAAATGTTAACATAGCAACAAATAGTCATATTTCACCGTTCATTGTATGACAACGATGAATACCAGAGACTTTCATAGTAAAGATTTGTAACGTTCGGAATGCATTTAGTGACATACCACAGTTCTGTGATGTTTTTGGTCAGTTGCTGGTGGACCTGGAAGGCTTATGCTCCGTGATTGTACTGCACACCTAAATAAACAGTTCAAACAATTGAATGCGTGTTTTTGCAATGGTGATGAGTGCATCTGTACAGCATGCACTGTGGTGGCAAAAGACCCGGGGGCACATTATTAAGAAACGTCGTTAACATTATTGCCATTTTAGAGGTAGAAACTGCTGCTAAAGCGGCGATAATGGGCCTGATAATACGCCCTTGTGAATTCCCATAGAAGCCCATTATCTGGTGTGAACATGGGCTTTTATGGGAATTCTCTACGGCATATTACAAAAGCCCATTATCTACGCTTTAGCGGCAGTTTTCTGACGCTAAAGAGGCGATAATGTTAACGCCAGGCTTGATAATATGCCGCTGTGCTTATCAATGCTTCTGGGATGTACCATTTCATCAAGACCCAGTGCTTCATTAGGGGCCTCCTGCCACATGAAGGACTCCCTGCAACCTGGAGTGAGCCAGGCATACAAGTGGTGGTGTGCAACACCTGTGTACAACGTATGACGCACAGATACAGGTGACAGATGAAGCAGAGGAGTGAACATTTCAGAGGACCCATATGCATAGCATTACCATAGCAATGGACTGAAATGACTTGGTGGCCTGAATTTTCAGTGACACATACAGAGCATTTTATTTTTCAAACACCTAATTGGAAAGTATCGCAAGCATTGCAGCTACCTTCCTCCTTTATGTCACTAGGGAGAGAGAAATGACTATGTTAAATAAAAAAAGTAGCACCACTGCATTCTTTATGTCCCGGAGTTATTTAGCCATACAAATGAGAGGAATGTGCATCCCAAGTGGAACAAGTTAATACAACGAAATAAGTAACATGTATAAAGGGATAGGGGACCTGTCTGTGAAGTCAAGCATTTTGAAAGGGCAGAACCACCATGAAGTGGTGGCGAAACAATTGTGCAGGAGACCATTGTCAATATGTGTGTTTTCTTTGTGGCAGTCAGACACATATGGACAATGCCAAACAGATTGGCTACAAATATTTCTCAAGTGCAACATGGTGTGGCATTTTGCATGTGTTTCAATCTATGAGTAATGTGGTAGGGAATGTGAGGGACACAACAAATAAATCAGAATCCTATGTAGTGGAGGATGAAAATGATGTTTCGATGGTCAGTGAAATGAAGAGTGGTGATGAGGAAGCAATTAAATTACCTGTGGTGGAAATGAAAATAGAATCTGCTAAGCTATTTTAAATTGCCATTATGTAGGGATCTTAGTAGATTCCGAGTCTCCTGTCACTTTGATGGTTGATAGGGCATTCGAAAAGTTTGGGAGATTCCAAATGAAATAGTTAAGATATTTGCATTTGGTGAGAAGAAGGTAGAGGTATTTGGTAAATTTCAGGCAATTCTCAAATTTGAGGATTATGAGGCCAAAGGTGTAATATATGTGGCAAGGTATGAATCAAACTTGTTGAAACAAGAAGAGCGTGCAAAGTGAATATGATCATGGATCTCCACCATCCTGACGAAATCATCTCAGGTTTCAGGATTATGGTATTTAGTCGCATGGCTGAGAATGGGATAATGGAGCTAGATGTTTATAGAGGTGCCCAAGGTTTGCAATGACAACCCATTGAAGCTCAAGGGTTTCAAGTACAGGAACCTCCTCAAGAGAATGCAGTACTGACTGTACACAACCAGATAATCTGCCTTTACATTGAAAGGTGAGTTGGAGAAGATGTGTGCTTAGAGAATCAATTTAGTTATTGAACGTTCTGAGGGGTTGGCTTATGTAGTGTTGAAATGCAAGGTGAACAAGTCATTAAGATTGTGTGTGGTCTTCTTGCATGACACAAACTGTAATAACTGGGTGGACTTTGAACCACTTTCTAATATTAACAAAATGTTGTGCCCACCAAAAGGTACTGAGGTATTTACATCCTCAGACATGTCAGTGGTGTACTACCCAATGGAACTATGCAAGGACTCCATATCTCACATAACTGATGACACCATAGGGTACCTATTGATACAAAAACATGCCACCTAGCTTAGTTGCTGCATCCTATGTTTTTCTAAGGAACGATGAGTAAGTTATTCAATGAAGGAGCTGGGTATTTTCAGGAAGATTATCCTGGTTCATGGAAAGGATGGGCATCAGCAATACCAAATACTAAGGGGGGAAGGGGTGTTAGCAATTTTAAAGAAAATGGATTTGACCCTGAGGATGGATACACACAAGTTTGTTCAGGATTGGATAGTGCATTTGGGACACCACATATTGAAGATAGGTGTTAAATCAAAGGCAAAATTAATGAGGGCTATGGAAGAAGCCCATTCGCAGGTGATATTGATCTATTCAGTTTATTATTCTGGATGGCCGAGTACAGTGCTAGGTCTGTGCTGCATTTTGCAAACAAAAGAGCAGCACTATGGAAGTTGAGGAAAAAGAATCAGAAGTATAATTTTTTTGACTGAATAATTTTGGGGATTCTGCATATGTTCAAGAAAGATATAGTTAAGAGGAGGAGCTTCGCGCGCACCCAAGATGGTCGCGTGAGCACAGGGCTCCCGGACCCTCGCCACCTCCATCGACTATCCTGTACTTTATCCTGGTTCGGACGACGGGTGTTTATTGGCACAGTTCTACTGCTCATTTATTGGCTTCAGCGAACTTTTTTGGACTTCGGGGTCCAAAGTTACAGACTATTGCAGTTTCCTGGCCTGCTCCATGGTGACGCCCCGCGCTATCTTGTCTCGCTTGCCGTCCAGTAAGTGAACAACAACGGACTGCCAGGCTTGCGTGGGCTGGCGACCGCTTTCGGTTTCGATTCCTGTCCGGAGCTCAACCTGACTTTGTCGGCTCCGTGGACGGCCGGACGCTCCTACACCATTGGTCTCTCCGCTCCTACTGCCGATCTGTAGCGGCTTCCAGATCTGAGACTGGCACCACCTTCGCCCTTTTGGTCCTACATTTGCCACCGCAGTCACCATTTTTACCCGTCAACAGGCGACCCATACGGGTCCAGGATCCAAGATGGCCACCAAGCCTGAGGGTGGGAAGCGCGGGCCTAAACCGGGCGTTCGAGGGAGTGCTCTGCAAACGAACATTATGGACCGGTACACTCTAGCTAAGGGATCGCCGGGAGCAGCGGCTAAACCCTCGACGACAATGCCGGAGGACTCATCGATTGAGGACGAGCCCTCGCTGCGAGATCTCATGGGCGCCATCACCGGTATGAAGGCCTCATTGGGGCAACAATATGAGGCCTTGACTCTCAAACTGGATACGGTGGCGATTGATGTCAATCTGATCAGGGCGGACTTGGCGAAGACAAACGAAAAGGTCAAATCCCTGGATCTTAAGACCTCTAGCCTGGTCACCGACGTCTCTGACTTACAGGCTGAAGTCGGGAATCTGAGGAAAGCCAATGATTATTACTCTGGGCACCTAGAGGACTATGAAACCCGCGCCAGGCTCAATAACATCCGCCTGATTGGGGTCCCGGAATCATCGACTGCTGCCTCGACGGACCTATTGGTGGAAGACCTGGTGCTGAATCACTTGGCGCCCAAGGGTCTCAGCAAGTTTTTCGCTGTCGAACGTGCGCATAGGATCCCCGGCGGCACACCTAAATCGGGTGCTAACCCTCGACCCATCATTGCGAGGATCTTTCATTTCCGGGACAGAGACGCTATCCTGCAGGCTTCGCGGCAGTCTGGTCCCATTGCTTTTGAGAACTCTACTGTCAGCTTCTATCCGGACTTTACACAACAGGTCCAGAAACAGAGGCTGGGGTTTCAAGGGGTCAAGAAGAGACTCCGGGAAAGGTCTATGAAGTATGCCATGCTCTTCCCGGCCCGTTTGCGGGTGGTACATAGGGATCGTACTTTTTTCTTCGACCATCCTGGGGTCGTGAGTGACTGGCTTGACACGCTGCCTACGGATCATGAACCTTTTGAGGACTCTGGCAAGTCGGATCGGGCGGAAGGTGGCCCGACGGAGCAGGAGTAGCTGTTGACTTTGACCCCGTACCCTTCCCGTTGGCTTTGAACTGTGCTATGTTGTGTTCTTAATATTTGCAAGTAATAGTCTTTTTGGGGGTGGGTGGGGGGTGAACGGGTCCTTTCTCCTCCTGGGTTTTCTTTTCGTAGACTAGTTGGGTGGTTGGGCGACAGGCACACTGCAAGTTTATGGGGCTCTTTGGTCTTCAGCAGGGGTGCGGGGTGGGGGGTATAGTTGTTTTGATACTGTTGGGGGTACTGGGTTGTTTGTTTGAATTTTATTGTTACTTGCAAGGCGAAGGAAAGGCGCACTCCTGTTTTTTGCAGTTGCTCTGGGTGTGGGGCCGGGGAGGGGCTGAACACGGGGATGGGGGGTAGGGGACTTCGGTTATTGTGTTGGAACGTGAACTGGTTGGGGGATGGGATTAAGAGAAGGGTGGTGTTGCAATTGCTGAAACGTTTGACTCCAGATGTCGTCTTACTGCAGGAGACTCATTTGCTCGGCAACAAGTGCTACGCTTTGAATAGGCGTGGTTATCGCCTTGTGGCGCACTCGGGTTTCACTTCGGGCTCTAGGGGGGCGGGCATTCTGGTCCGGACCTCCCTCCCCTTGGCCATTGATGATGTCATACTGGATGATAAGGGACGATACGCCGCCCTTGTGGGGCGCTGGGAGGGGAGGGTTCTTATTCTGATTTCTGTGTACGTGCCCCCGGGCCTCCAGGCCACCACATTTGCTGATCTGAGTGGACTTATCCTGGGTCTCCCCGAGGGTCTGCTTTTGGTTGGGGGTGACTTTAATGCGGTGGTCTCGGGGATGCGTGATCGTCACCCTCCCAGGGAACTGCCGAAGGGCCAGACTTGGTTGAGTGACTTCCTGGAGACGCTGGGGCTCACTGATTGCTGGCGGTTGCTTCACCCGGGACAGTTGCAATATACCTATCATTCTGGTGCTCATGGTAGTCTCTCGAGGTTAGACCACGTATTACTGCCCTCGGCCCATGCATCCCTCATACGGGAAGTTAAACATCTGGCACGGGGTATCTCTGACCATTCTCCGCTTTGGCTGGTGGTTGATGCACGGCAGGGTTCGGCGGGCCGAGTGGCTCCGATCAACCCCTGGTATTTGAAGGACCCCAGGGTCAGGGATGAACTGGTTAAAGCACACAACTGTTATTTTGAGGAAAATGTGGGCTCTGTTTCCTCCCCTAGTTTACTTTGGGAAGCTTACAAGACGGTCATTCGTGGCCAGGCCCTCTCCTTGATTGGTAGCGTGAAGTTGGCTAACCGTGCTGAGATGGTTCGACTTGAGGGGGAGGTCACGACCCTGGAGGAGTGCTTGGAATCTGGGGTTACCGCTAAGGGGTTACATCTACTGGAGTTGAAACAACATGAATACAGAGCTCTGGTCACTGAAGCTGCCAAGGAAATGGGGAGGGAACAGCAGGGACGCCTGTATGATGTGGGTGATAAGGCTGGAAAACTGCTTGCTTGGTTGGATAAGAGGGAGAATGCAAGTCGTGTCGTCCCTGTGATTGCTGCGGAGAGTGGTGAGTGTTATACAGACCCTGTTGATATTGTTGCATGTTTTGCCGATTATTTCCGCGAGGTGTACTCCCAGGTGTCTGATCGATCAGAGCAGGACTCCCGCCTGCTATTGCGTGATACTGCACTTCCCCGATTGTCTGGCATTGATAGAGATGCTCTGGATGCTCCGCCTACTGTGGACGAGATTGCCGCCGCTGTCCGTTCGGTCCGATCCGGCAAGGCCTCGGGCCCTAATGGGCTCCCCATTGAGCTCTATAAACTGCGCCCGGATTCGCTAGCTCCTCATCTGCGCTCTATGTTTCTTGAGTCTTTGGAGGCGGGTTTTCTCCCGCCCGACCAGAGACTGGCCACTATTGTTGTCATCCACAAGGATGGTAAACCTCGGGATCGCTGTGCCTCTTTTCGACCCATTTCATTGATTAATGCGGAACCTAAAATCTTGGCCAGGCTGCTGGCGACGCGTTTGGCGACCGTTATTGGGGACCTGGTTCACCCTGATCAATCCGGCTTTATACCGCATCGCAACACGGCGCTTAACCTCCGAAGGTTGCATGGCGTCCTGGCACGGGCCGCGACGCTGCGTGAGCCCGCCATCTTGGCGTCCTTAGACGCTACGATGGCGTTTGATACAATAGAATGGCCGTATTTGTGGGCGGTTTTTGCTAAGTTTGGTTTCGGTTCGGAGTTCGTTTGGTGGGTCAAATTGCTTTACGCCGGTCCCATGGCTCAGGTGGTGGTCAATGGTCGGGTCTCTGCGCCCTTTGCACTGAGCAGAGGGACGCGACAGGGCTGTCCCCTGTCCCCCTTGTTGTTTGCTCTCGCCTTGGAACTGCTGGCGGCCTGGTTGAGGTGGGAACCGTCCCTGAAGGGCATTAGATGGAATTCGGAGTTTGAGGACCGTGTATCTCTTTACGCTGATGATATTCTGCTTTATCTTACATCACCCCATAAATCCCTCATTGTGCTGTTTGATGTCTTAACGTCCTTCCGCAAAAACTCGGGTCTTGTCATCAACTGATCGAAGTCCTGTGTATACGTCCTGTCGGGTACCGCCCCCCTTCTGCCAAGTGGTTGTCCTATCGCGATTGTGAAAGATGGATTTAAATACCTAGGCATTTTTATCACGCTGAGCCCTGCACTGCGGTTTGACCGTAATTTACTGCCCCCTCTTCAGCGCCTTCGGGCAGATGTGGTCGCCTGGGGGAAACTTCCTCTTTCTCCCCTGGGTAGAGCGGCATTGTTTAAGATGATGTCACTGCCCCGCTTCCTCTACGCATTGCAAAACACGCTTGACGTTGTCCCGGCTACATACTTCCGTGAGGTTGAGAGTTTACAGAGACAACTGGTGTGGGGAGGTAAGCCCCGGATCGCCATTGCTAAATTGTCGCTCCCGTGGTACGACGGTGGAATTGCTTTGCCTGATATCCGTCGCTATTATTGGGCGTCTCAACTGGGGGCAATAAATCATTGCATGTATGGCCCTTTGCCGAATCCGGCCTTCGAGATGGACAAATGGTTGTTACCGGGGGGCGACTACAATAGAGCCCTCTACTCGAAACTCACCCCTCGCAACGTGACGGGCCCCACTAGGACGGCCGTCCAGGTGTGGCGACATGCTTCCATGGCACTTGGGTGGACTGATAAATTGACTCGTGCCACCCCCCTGTACGCGTCTGATAGACTTGGCTAACTTTGGCAGTCCCGGGGGTTTGATAGGTGGGACTTGATTGGTATCAGCAGGATTGGTGATGTTTGGACTAAGGGGAGAATGAAAACGTTTGAGGAATTGAAAACCGAGTACGCTTTGAGCGATCGCGAATTTTTTCGCTATGCGCAGGTCCGCCACGCGGTGCTCTCGGTCTTCCCTTCGGGTGTGGAGATTCCGGAGTCGTCCCCGCTTGAGGACAGGGTACTGGACGGACATATTCCTGATAGTACGATTTCGCTTATTTATAAAAAATTCATCAACTCCAGGTCTGATCTCCTGTTTCGCCTTAGAGAGGTCTGGACTGGTGATGGGCTGGAGCTGGACGATGAGGACTGGCAGGCGGCGATCTCCTCCCCTAAAGAGGTGGCCATCCAGGCGCGCCTTAGATTTGTGCAACTTAAAATCCTGCATAGAGTGTATGTCACTGGTCCCCGTTTGGTACACATGGGCTTTTCTGTGGATGGTTTGTGTCGGCGTGGATGCGGTCTCCTGGGCACCTTTTTACATATCATCTGGGAGTGCCCTGAGATAGTGCGATTCTGGACCCGTGTGCATGAGGTGATGAGTGAGGTTACGGGGGTGCGATCGATGCCGGAAGCTAGGAGATGCTTGCTGAACGTGTGGGAACCGAATGATTACTCCGTATCGCAGCTTCGGTGGGTGACCTTGGGCAATATGATTGCCAAAAGAGACATTGCGCAACTGTGGGGCGCTCAGGGCCCGCCCGGGATTCGGAAATGGAAACAAAACATGGACTGGTGCATGTTCAGAGAAAAAACTGTATATGTTTCTCGAGGTACCCCCTGAAAATGGGGGAAGATATGGACTCAGTGGAACACTTACCGTGGCGATATATGTGCCCCTCCTCTTCCTGACCCAGATGTTGCACCTATGTCCCCGTAACCCGAGGGTTCCTCCACATACTATTATATACTGGTTGCAATTTGTTTCTTCTGCCCCCCTCCCCCCCCTGTGAGACTCTTCTCGATAGAACAAACGCTCATTGGATTGCCCTTCCCGCTCCAACACCATGTGCTGCAACGTTGTGTATACTGATGTCTTTTTCTTCCTCCTTGCAAGTTGTTTGTGTTTGTGTTATAAAATCAATAAAAAGTTTTCAAAAAAAAAAAAAAGAAAGATATAGTTGGCAATAAGGTGGCAAATAAGATTATGACAGATGCTACAATGATGGACATGGGCCATGTTTCTGCATTGAGAAGCAACGGTAAAATGGAAATAATAGTCTTTGTATAAAAAGTCTTATGAGGTGCAAAATTAACAGAGAACAAGACCTCATGTTACGACCATAGACACATCAACACGACCCAGAGATTATACACTAGAAAAGGATAGAATTGCTTTTGGTAAACATAGTATCACTGGGAGCACTTGGCAGAAATTGCAGAATAATATTATTTAGAACAAAAGAACAGGCCTTACAGCACTAAAACTTGTTCATACCGGCATTAAGAGACTGGCAAGATTGGGCGTAACAATATAGTTTCAACAATAACTTGCTCTCTATTTAGGCAAATAAAAAAAGGGTGACGATAAGTCATCACAAAAACACTGCAGCTATCTCTGAAAAATAAACCACTAAGTAATCTTCCAAGGAGAGGTCATTCAGGCCAATTTAGATATTTAAGTAGCCTACAGACAGCCATTTCCTACTTCCTAAACACCCAATTTATGGATGCCTTTGTGCAGTTTGTGCTGTTTATGGTTCTTTAGGAGGTGAAACCATTTCATTTGCTTAATTGATTTCCTAATTTAATGAAAGAGTCCTGTGACATGAACTGTACGTAAAGCTGTAGAATAGTTAATTTCTTCTTTGGATTTGCTTTTTGAGACTTTAGTATTTAACTCTTTGTTTAGAATTGGAAGTTTGTTTCAAAATATATATATATATATATATATATATATATATATATATGAAGGAAAATCGCTCCGGAAAAGAGAGATCAGAGGCCAGAGAGGATTCCATGGGAAACAGCATGTTTATTCCAGCAAAAAAAGTGGTGGCAGATGCATTTCAGCTACATGCCTTCTTCAGAGCTCAACAATTTGAAAGAGTCATTCAGTCCGATATCCCACTTCTGCTCCTCTTGAGGTTGGGGTGAAGCCCCAGAAGCATGCCGAAGTCCACATACAGCTCCCTTGGGTCCTCTCGAACTGCTGCAGCCCGTCCCATCAGGTAAGCGAGTGAGCAGGGACAGCCATGTACGCCATAACGCCCAACTGGCGGTAAAATACCCCCAACTGCTCTTGCTGTCCTGACGGTATTGGCGGACACCGGACTTTTTGGTACCCCGAATTTCCAAATTACTGCGAGCAGCATGTTGCCAGTAACAGTCCGGGTCACTTTGAACAGCAGGGCTTCTGTGCTGCGCCTCTGGCCGGCGCAGTAGACATGAAGGAAAATCGCTCCGGAAAAGAGAGATCAGAGGCCAGAGAGGATTCCATGGGAAACAGCATGTTTATTCCAGCAAAAAAAGTGGCGGCAGATGCATTTCGGCTACATGCCTTCTTCAGTGCCCAACACTTTGAAAGAGTCATTCAGTCCGGTATCCCACTCCTGCTCCTCTTGAGGTTGAGTGCAACTAGCTCCTCCCCCTAGCTCATAGGGCTCACCTGTTGCGTGTTCGCTATGAGTGAGCAGAACTTCAACTCCCAGAATGCACAATGTGGATCCAACTGGGTCGACGGTGTGGGGGAACAAGTGTCAGTGACAGCGAGCCTGTTGATCTGTTGCAGGTAGTGGCGGGTGAAGCCCCAGAAGCATTCCGAAGTCCACATACAGCTCCCTTGGGTCCTCTCGAACTGCTGCAGCCCGTCCCATCAGTTAAGCGAGTGAGCAGGGACAGCCATGTACGCCATAACGCCCAACTGGCGGTAAAATACCCCCAACTGCTCTTGCTGTCCTGACGGTATTGGCGGACACCGGACTTTTCGGTACCCCGAATTTCCAAATTACTGCGAGCAGCATGTTGCCAGTGACAGTCCGGGTCACTTTGAACAGCAGGGCCTCTGTGCTGTGCCTCTGGCTGGCGCAGTAGACATGAAGGAAAATCGCTCCGGAAAAGAGAGATCAGAGGCCAGAGAGGATTCCATGGGAAACAGCATGTTTATACCAGCAAAAAAAGTGGCGGCAGATGCATTTCGGCTACATGCCTTCTTCAGCGCCCAACACTTTCAAAGAGTCATTCAGTCCGGTATCCCACTCCTGCTCCTCTTGAGGTCGAGTGCAACTAGCTCCTCCCCCTAGCTCATAGGGCTCACCTGTTGCGTGTTCGCTATGAGTGAGCAGAACTTCAACTCCCAGAATGCACAATGTGGATACAACTGGGTCGGCGGTGTGGGGGAACAAGTGTCAGTGACAGCGAGCCTGTTGATCTGTTGCAGGTAGTGGCGGGTGAAGCCCCAGAAGCATGCCGAAGTCCACATACATCTCCCTTGGGTCCTCTCGAACTGCTGCAGCCTGTCCCATCAGGTAAGCGAGTGAGCAGGGACAGCCATGTACGCCATAACGCCCAACTGGCGGTAAAATACCCTCAACTGCTCTTGCTGTCCTGACGGTATTGGCGTACACCGGACTTTTCGGTACCCCGAATTTCCAAATTACTGCGAGCCTCTGGCCGGCGCAGTAGACATGAAGGAAAATCGCTCCGGAAAAGATATATATATATATATATATATATAACCCTCCTCGTCTACTCCTTGATTCCAAAAGAGACACAGCACTCACGGGGGAAAGTCACAGATTTTATTAGACTTTGAAACGCACTAGATGCGTTTCGGCATACGCCTTCCTCTGTAGTACCACAGAGGAAGGCGTATGCCGAAACGCGTCTGGTGCGTTTGAAAGTCTAATAAAGTCTTTCCAAAATACAGATATACCTCATCCCAGTCTCATTCTCACCCCAGGAAAGAGAGTTCGCTTTACCACAAGCACTACAAACTTCACTAACTGAGGGCTTAGGCAGCTAGGTGACTTCATTACAGAAATTAATACAATTCTTGTTCAGAATTAAACAGTTCAGTGATTTAGTATCTAGCTTCACTATGTATATGCTCTCAAGGTGCTTTAGATTTTGCCCTCTATTGTTTGGTTACTCAAAACCATTACATTAAAACCAGAGTACAAAATTACAAAAATTAAAACAACAAGTAAATCAGCAGGCAAGTCTGTATGGTAGGTCCCTGGACGCTGGTAAGCTCAAAGGAGTAGTATCATGATAAGGCGGCCCAGCGTGCATCTGCAGAGTCTCAAATCATTTGTGCCCTAAGTGGCCATCAGCTTAGACCGTGTCTGTTGGATAAACTTAGCAAATGAGGCCATCTGCTTTACTATGGTCAATGTGTATAATTGCCTCCTTTGCGGTGCGTGACCCCACTTGTCTTAAGATAGGCCTGAGGTAGAGGCTGCGTGCTACGCGCAAGGCCGGGCAGCAAAATAAAAGATGGGCCAGCGACTCACGTTTGTAGTTGCAGAGCCTGCATTCCGAAGCTCCCAGTCCTGGCCGTTCAACGGCATATAGTTCTTTAAGGGGCAAGGGGTGTAGTCTATAGGCTAAAATCTTGTGAAGGGCTGAGCGGCCCATGGCTTGCGTGAGATGGTGTTTGGGGTTATGCACTGTGTGCGGCAGGCATAGGGACTCATGGAAATCTCGTTTTGCCAACGATTCCAAATCCAGTTACCGGGAGCGAATGCGAACTTGTTTTTTGATCGCGTTTTTGATTGCCGTGTAATTGACTAGCTCAGGGTCCCAATGCTCGGTGGCGAGGTTGAGGAGATCCTTCGCCGCGTTAAGGGTGGTTGACCAAGGGTTCCCAGATTCCGTAAAAATATATTTCAGAACTGCTGTCAGTGTCTTATCTTGTGCTCCTGTTGTGAGATAGTAATATTTGCTCAAGGCAGCCATCTCTTCCAGCTTTTGTAGGTTGAGCGAAAATTCTAGGCGGACAAGAGTGTTTCTGGTGCACTTGGGTAGATGGAATAGTCTCTTGTAAGCTCTGCAATTGATTTTTTCCAGTTCCTTATTAAGTTTGCCTGGGAACGCTTGTTGGGCATAATTGAGGGCCGGCATAAGTTTTGCCTTAAGTACTCTTTAAATGGCCGTTGTAGATGGACTATGTAAGGTGGCTTGTAATTTGCAGAGGGCATAGGTGATGGTTTTCCCTTCGCATTGGATTTTCTTTAAATGAGTGCCTGAAAGCCCCGACTTGTGGTAGCAGACGCCCAAATAGGTGTATTGCTGTGTGCTTTCCAAAGACAAGTGGCCAAGCCTCCATTTGGCTAGTTTTGTTTTTGGATAGCATCCAAAGATTACTATTTTTGACTTGGAAGGGTTAGCTACCAACCTGTTTTTATCGTTATATGTTGCCAGGGCAGTCAGCGCCTTTTGTAGGCCTATCTTAGTGTTATCCAGGAGTACCAGATCATCGGCGTATTGCATGAACTGGATTTTGGTCCCCCCGATCCTCGGGGTGGCTAAGGCTGCCCCGGACAGGGCTATCTCCATGTCTGCTGTGTATAGATTGAACAACAGTGGTGCTAAAATGCACCCCTGTTTTAGGCCTCGATCCGTGTCAATCTTCTCAGATGCGGAATCACTCAAAAGTTTGATTCTGACCCACGTTTTTTGGTACAGCGACTGAATTGCTCTTAGCAGGGTCGGATTGATATTCCATTGTGCCAGCTTTCTCCATAGGATAGCACGATCTACCCCGTCGAACGCTGCGGAGTAGTCAATGAAGCAGGCGAATAAAGGGAGGCTTTTGCTCAGCCGTGCTTGGTGGGCCAGGTAAGAAAGTGCAGTGATGTTGTCCACGGTTGAAGACCTGGGTCTAAATCCGGTTTGACAAAGGGGCAAAAGACCTTCTTCGCTTGCCCAGTCTGCAAGATCAGACAAGATTGCACTGGCGTAGGCTTTGCCCTCGATGTCCAGGAGGGCAATCATCCGGTAGTTGGGCAGGTCTGATTTAGGTCCTTTCTTATGGATTGGGTGAAAGAGAGAGCCTCTCCAGGAGTCTGGCACATCCCCCAGGAGCCAGCATTAGGCGTATAGGTGGGTCAGATTTTCGGACCAGAATTATATGTTTGCTTTAAACAATAGACCTGGGAGGCCGTTGGGGCACGGTGCGCCGTTTTGCCTGATTTTTGTTAAGATTTTGGACACTAGCAATTTTCAGGGAGGGGCATTCTTATGGGTAATGGAATCTGGCTCTACTCTTACTGTGGGTGCGTTCTTTGAGTGAAGGGCGTCTTCTTCGTTGTATAGAGCTTTTACGTCGGCAACCCAGGTAGAGGCCTCGAGGGAGTTTTCTCTGTGATTGGCACCTCGTCCGAGATTGCTTAAGTAGCTCCAGAACTCTTGCGATTTCCCGGGGCTCAGCAAGTCAAAGATTTTCAGCCATTGTGCGTCGCAATGTTCACGTTTTGCTGCCCACACCTTCTTCGAATGGCTTTTTGCGGCCTCTTGTAGCTGATTTTGCTCTCTATTACCTCCCGTGGGATGTCTTTTGACTGCATCAAATATATAGTATGTGAGGCACTTGATGTCATTATTGTGTGAATCATTAACATGTGGAGCCTCTAGATAAGAGCATTGGTTGGTTAGTCTTCACTACTCTGTGGTGCTGGAGAATTCGCGTGTGTGCCTTCAGAATCGTACTGCCCACATACTGTAGTTCACAATTTCAAATGAGTACATACAAATCAAACTCTTTCTTACAGATAATTGAACCCCTGATGATAAGGGGTTTCTCAGTGAAGGTTGTGCTATATATTCGATTGCACACGCCTTGCATTTGTGACATCTGTGGAAACCACTGGCTTGCAGCAGCTGATTGTCTGGTTTAATGACTTAAGAACGCTCTTCGAAATGTGATGAAGTGGTATTTTGAGCAGTCGATTTTAGAATTGTGTCACCTCGTATCAGGTGCCAGGACTCTCTAAAAATTTGTCTTAGCCGATTTTCTTGTTTATTGTATATTGTGATCAGTTCGATGACAGATTTGTCATCTTTCTGTTGTCTAGTAGGGAAAAGCAAAGATTCTATGCTTTTCAACTCGACTTTCACTCCTCGGCTTCGAAGTAAGTCTTTCAAGTAACGTTGTGGTATGAACTACTCACCATCTAATTCTTGCCCACAATCATCAATACAGCTTAAATTCCTCATTAATCTCAGCATCTCCCCATAAGGGATGCTGTATTTCAAATGCTGTGGGTGAAAACTGCGTGCTTTAAGGGTAGAATTGCCAGAGGTCTGCTTTATAAACCTGGTTGCCAAATTCCCACTGCTCACAAACACCCGTAAATTAAGGAACTCAGTTTGAGTCGCGTTGATATGGCCAGTAAAATGTAAATTTACGTTGTTCTGGTTAGCTACATCTGTGAATTTATTGACAGTCTGTGCGATCCTCTCCTTATATTAAAGAAATCATCCAGCACACACTATGCTCACCCCATACATCACAATGGTCATTGATGAACACCTGCTCCTCCCCCCAGCATATATGCAAATAAGCATAGCCTGGGGTAAATATTTTTGATATAGAAAATAACATAAAAATACAACCTCATTACAGCCCGATTAGTCTGACATTTCACTTTAGACTCCCCAGAAGTACCCTATGTACATAGCGCGTGAACATGAGATCAACCATTTGCAAATAAAAATAAATGGAAATCTTGAATTAACAAGATAAGTAATACAAATGGGCCTACATGTACAGAAGGCTTTTGTATTTGTTAACAGTCTAAACCCTATTACAGGCCATTAAGGAGCTTGGTCTTTGGTTTGTGGATGGAGCAAATGTTCTGGACACATACCAACAACCAATATACTAATCGCATCCCAATGTCAATTAATTGTATTGATCACCTCTTCCTCAATTTGGAAGGGGACATGAAAGCTGATCAGGATTTCAGCGATATGCTACAAACAAATTATCTGAAACTGAAAATGTGTTCACAAGATTAGAAAGAATCACAGCTTATTCTTAGACATATCTGTTCTACCCTAAGGCAATACACTGAGAACATCATTACATGGGAAGTATCAATAATGTTTTGGGGTGCTCGGATACGAAGAAAGTTTAACATTTTCAAAGTTTATTTATTATACCGGGTATATTGCTTGTTCCTTGACATACTGATGACTTTTGTATTCTTTTGATCAATAATGCTTGGCAGTGCTTGATACGGATAAAGACTAGTTGAAAGCCACAATCTAGAACTTAAGTTTACCTATGTTCTCAACTGTACATCTAATACAGGAAGATCCACAGTATTGGAATTTGTATACTAATGTATAGACAAAGCATGTATTTTGGTATACAGTCAATCATTATGAACGGATATTAAATTTATAAATGTCATTGTATTAGTATATACTTGATGACATATGGATACTTGTCCTGGTAAGCACGCATATATTTGACCTTCTTGTTGCGAGGTGGACAAGTTATTCTCATGTATGATTGATAATAATCTGAGGCACACTGTGAAGCCAAAACACATCTTTGGTGCTGAGCAGAAATAAATGGGTGACTAACTTTGATTGGTATGCCATCTCTTGTTTGCCATGAATTATTGTGGGCAACATCTGTGTACTTATTTCTGATGGAACCGAGGACCATCGCAATCACCAGCAATGGCAGGCTTGTTAGCGAAATCTCTGCTTTTCCTAGGTGCACATGCTGGACGGAATTATACCAAATTTGGCAGAAAGGTAGCTTTTTTTCGCAGATTACACTTCCAGTTATTTAATGTAAATCCATTCAGTAGATTGTAAGAAATTAAGGGAAATCCAAATTTGTATATCGATGATTGTTAAGCCTTCGCAAATAATAATACGCTTGTGCAGAGATCTCCAGTGCTATGATTGGCTGCCAAATCTTCAACCAGGAAGTGCGACCGGCCATTTTGAGACTTGGCTTCAGCTGAGTCCCTTCTAAAAAATGGGAAAAAAAGAAAAGGGGGCAGTTGTACAAATATACTAATCCCGTAGCCTTGGTCCTGAGGTCCCAGAGTAATTCCAGCAGGACAAAAAAAACACTTTTTAAAAAAAGTCTCAGTTAAATTTGCGTATTTCACCGTGAATAAAAAAAAGAAAAAAAAGTGCGCCCTCTGTCGCTCGCTTTTAGAATTGCCCCCGGGTGGGTCAGTTTAATGGACTATGACTAATTTATGCCCCAGGGACCACCGCCTCCCTGAGGCTTAGGAAAATATTAATGTGCATGGTCACAAGCCCTCACCCGGCTCCAGGGACAACCACCTCCCCGAGGACATACAAAAAAAACAATAATAGGGGTGCTGCACTGGCTTCCCCCGAGCCCAAGGAACCACCACCTCCCCAGGTCTACTATTTACATTAAGGGGAGGGTTCATGCAGGCCACTGGCCCCGGGGATCAGCACCTCTTCGGGCCAAATACTTGATAAAAATTAAGGAGGAAGCTGCATGACACCCCTCCCTGGCCACACACAGACCTGGGAACCACCTACTCCCTGGGATCAGTCTGTGCACAGAAAATGAGGAGGGCCTTGCAACCCCCTCCTGGAGCCAATAATGGTCCTGTGGACCGCCATCCCCCAAGGCCTGCTCCTGCTAAGACCTGGGGTGCACACCCCCAGGACATAGCTGTTTGCTTTTGATTGGCAGGAGTTTTGACAGCTCCTGCCAAGCAAAAGCAGACACTCCACTTCCAGCAGGCGGGAGCTGTCAAAGTGCTTCCACATACTGGAAGTGGAGGTTTCATCTCTTTCCCTGCCTGCAGACAAAGAGATGAAAATATTGCTTTTACAAACAGGGAGCTGCATTTCCAGCATCACTGTCATTTGCAAGAGTGATGCTGGGTCTCAACGGAGGCAATGAACCGTCTGGAACAGTGCGGGCATGAAGGCCCCTCCAGCTGTCCCCATCCTGCACAGTGGGTGTCCTGTGTGGCACAAGGGCAGCCAGGGATGCATGGCCAGACCCTGGAGGATGGGGTCCTTTGGGCCGACATCAGTCTTGGGGGGGTCACGTGGTCCCGCTCCCCATTTAGTTAAGGCTGAGGTGCAGGGGGTGAGGTCCATGGGGCCAAAGGCTGTTCACAGCCCCCTCCTTCATTCATTTCAGGTTAGGCGTGGGGGTCTGAGGTCCCTTGGGCCTAATTGGCATAGGGAGGCTGGGTGCACTGCCCTCCTCTCCTGTGCAGAAGAAGGCAAAACAGAGGGCAGAAAAACAAGCAGAAAAGGCGGGACAGAGCAAAGAGAGCAAAACAGAGAACAGATAAACTAGCAGAAAAGACACAACTGTTAGAAAAACAAGCAGAAAAAGGAATAACAGAGGGCAGAAAAACTTGCAAAAAAAGCAATAGAGAGAGAAGAAAATTCAGCAGAAAACTCAAAGCAAAGCAGAAGAGGGCAAACCAGAGAGCCCGCAGACCTTCACCCACTCACTCACAAACACACTTAGAGACTCATGCACCCCCTCACAGACCCACTCAGACACTCACACACCCACTTACAGATCCACTCAGAGACTCACACGGCCACTCAGACTCATGTACTTACTCACAGTCCTACTCGGAGACTCATGCACTCACTTACCGAACCACTCAGAGACTCATGCACTCACTCACAGACCTAGTCAGATACTCATTCATCCACTCAGTGACTAATGCAGCTTCACTCGGAACTTAATGCACTCAGTCTCAGATCCACTCACAGACTCATGCACTGACAGACCCACTCAGAGACTCATGAACTCACTTACAGACTCATGTGCTTGCTCACAGACCCACTCACAGACTCAGTCAGAGACCCACACACCGACTTAAAAGACCCACTCAGACACTTATACACTCACTCACAGACTGACTCACACACTTGCAAACCCACTCACACACTCTGACATCCACTCACATACCTACTCACATACCCACTCAGACGCCCAATGAGACACTCCCAGACCCACTCAGACACTCACAAAACCACTGACTGACCCTCTCAGACTCCCACGGACCTTCTGTGACACTCATGCACTCATGCTCATACTCTCTGTCAAATGTTACAGTAAGGAAGTTAAAGTAAAAGCACCTTAGAAATTACCTTTAAAAAACAAAGGTGACAATAATGTTATAGTTAGGAAATAGACATTAAAAAAATCTTAGAAATTCACTGGAGAAAAAGGTTATAGGGATGTTATAGTTAAGGTCACATTTGACTCACACAAAGCCATAGAAATGTAGCAGTTATAGTTACCTGAGCTAACTCTACATTTTGGCCCTGCAATGCACTGCTTATGACCTCACATATTACATCACTCAGTACAGGGCCATTTACATCACTGATGACATCTCAAATGACATCACTGAAGATGTCACACAACCACTCACTCATCCATAGATTCACTTACACCCAGTCACTCACTTATACACCACTCACATAACCATTTGCTCACCCACACAGCTACTCATACAACCAGTCACTCACCTGTACAGCCACTCACACACCCTCTCACTCATCATTCAGCCTCTCAACACAGCCACTCACTCACCCATACAAACACTCACACACTGACACACCCTCAAAACCACTTACATACCCAACCACACATTTATATAAGCACTCACACATCTGCTCACTCACCCACACAGCCATTCACACACACACTTATTTTCCGATACAGCCACTCACACACTAGCTCACTTAACCAAACATCCACACAAACAGCCACTCACTCACCTATACAGGCACTTACACACTCAGTAACTCACTTATACAGCCATTTGGACACCCACTCACTCATCCATACTGTCACTTACACAGCCACTCACCCACTCATATAGCCACTCACACAGCCACTCAATCACCGATGCAGCCACTAGCATGGGTGTGACAGTGTCTGTATGTGTTTGTGAATGAGAATATCTGTATGGGTATGTGAGTGGTGTAGCTGTATCTGGATGGATATGTGAGTAGCTGTCAGAGGAAGAGAGCATAAATATGTGTATTTTATTTCAGCCATACTCACTTTTGGATCCCCACTGAAGTTAAATGGCGACTATGCTGAGCCTCACGAGGACTCCACGGATTCCACGAACAATCAAAGCAAAATTGAAGGCATTTTCTTGGTCAGAATACACCCCCACCGCTCATTGTAAGCATTTAAAAGGAATCAGGAGTCCTCTCACCTGACCCCTTCACTTAATATTCACTCTAGTTTTCAATGCCAGCGACCATTCCCCGGCAAACAAAATGGTGGCCGTAAGTTTTCTGTCAAGGTATGGCTAGACAATCAGGACTTTGACAGTGCTTGTGAATCCCGGACTACCCGCAGTGGAATACGAGAGTAATCCGCTTTTCCAAATATACATTTTGTTTTACAGTTTAAATCTCCCGAACTACTCAACAGATTTACACCAAATTACAAAAAACGACTATCTGTGTACCAAGATCTAGCTTTCTGCCAAATTTGGTCTAATTCCATCCATCGATTCGGGCTGTAGTCATGTGTAAATCTCTTATGGGAATTAAGATGGGGAAAACGCATTTGGGGACCACTGTCTTTTTCTTGGCCCCCACTACAGAAAACACCTAAAACATTTCCAGACCCCATGAAGGCATGCCAAAGGCAAGCCCATCTGGACCGGGCCCAGGTCCACAGTCCCTGGTCCTCACACGGTATGTAAACCTTCAATATCCTATTCAAGTGAGAGCTTAATGGGCTTATGCCCACCAATGCGCCAAACTTTTTTATCAGCTTAAGTGTGAACACTTAATAAAACCGGACTACCCCCAATGTCTAGGCTGTGATACTAAACTTCCTAAATTTTAGATTTACCAATCAACTCCCTGAGAGAACCAACAACTATATACCAAACGGACGGTGACCTACAGTTGGCTCTTATCAATGCTAGGTCCTTGATCAGACATAAATATGAAATAGCTGATTTTATCATAGACTACAAACTTGATGTACTATTCGTAACAGAAACATGGGTGACGTTTCATCAGATCCTGATTTTAATATTGCAGTTCCGCATGGTTACCAAGTTTGCAGAAATGACAGACAATTAAAAAGAGGTGGCGGATTGGCATTGATCCATAGGGCTGAACTAAGTTCTTTTTGTTCAATAATTGCCACACCATTTTGTGAAGCCTTTCTCTTCAAAATTACTCCTTCTGATCAAGACACTTTTAAAGGCCTATTGATCTATCATCCGCCAGGCCCCAGATCTAAATTCTTGGTTAATTTCTACTCATTGTTAGAGCTCAGTTTCCTCTGTAATTTCTTCACAATTTTAGGGGATATGAATTTTCACCTAGAAACAAATGAAGACAGAGATACGGAGGAGCTACTCGATATGACATCAGAATTTGGCCTCAGACAATTGGTTCTTGATGCTACGCATATTGGAGGACACACCCTAGATAGCCTGTTTACTAATAACCCGTCCATCTCCAATTTATCTACCCTCCCGTTAATTTGGTCGGATCATCATGACATTCTGGTTAGCTATAAGCTCATACGAACTAACAGCACGAACAGTAAATTCAAAGATCACCGGCAGAGCATTGCACAAAATTGAACCCACAAATTTGGTCAACGAGCTAGCACAAAGCCAACTGGATTTGGAGAAGGATGCAGAAACCTCAGCCATAAATTATACCACCTGGCTTGAGATTAACTTCACAAAATTAGCTACTATCACATGGATTAATAAAAACTGAAAAACTCCATCTGCCCGTGGTTCGCTGAAGCCCTGAGAATGGACAAACAGGCTTGCAGAAGGCAAGAAAGGATCTGGTGTAAAAATTATGAGCTACCAGAAAAACATCGATATAAATCCATGCTTTCAGATTTCTGTTAAAAACTGATTTTGGGGAAAAGGTCTACTATACAGCACAGTTCCGGTAAATAATTATTTCTAACTGTGAAAAATTTGACCACAATTACGAAAGATGATTCTGTTAATCATAATCAAGAATTCTGTGATGCCCTGGCTCTCTCCTTAGGAACAAATGTAGATCAAATCTATGATCAGTTTGCCCTATCCACGCCAAATGGTAACACAATTTAGCAAGAAAATAGTAGGAAAGCCTCTCTTTTTTACTTCTCTCCTACTTCTCTTGTGCAAATCACCAAACTGATCTCTATTGCCAAATCAGGGTCTCCGGAAGATCCCTGCCCTCCTAAGATCCTTCAAAATATTTGCCATTTTAGTGGACAGTATTTATCCAAGATATTTAACCAGATGACAGCGCAAGGATCCTTTCCTACTGTGTGGAAGCAGGCTCGTATCTTGCCTCTTCTAAAAAAAACCAATCTAGATGCAACTGACATGGCCAACTATCAGCCCATTGCGAGAATACCACTGCCAGCCAAAATAATTGAGAAAACCATAAATGTGGAACTCTCCACTTTTATTGCAGCTAATCAGATTCTAGATCATAGCCAGTTTAGCTTCAAGGATAATCATAGTACAGAGTCAGCTCTGTTTAAGACTACAGAAGAAATTTGTTCCTCACTAGACAGCTGTGGGTAAGCAGCCTTGGTGTTCCTTTACCTATCTGCTGCATTCGATGCGGTGGATCGTACGCTTCTGGTTCTTCGACTAACATCAATTGAGGTTGGAGGGAAAGCCCTCTCCCTGCTAACATCGTTTTTATCGGAGAGGACTCGAACAGTTCATCTGCGCAAATTTAAGTCTGCACCCTTCACCCTTCCATGCGGTGTTCCGCAGGGCTCTTCGCTGAGTCCCACACTCTTTAATATTTATGTAGTGGAACTGGCACCACTGATAAGAAATTTTAATCTGATTCCCACCTCCTATGCCAAAGACACCCAGTTGGTGATCTCGACAGTGGATAACAACATCAATCACTCCTTAAAACTCCATGATGTATGCTCACCATGAGTCACTGGATGAGCACTCATTGCTTGAATTTAAACTCAAGCAAAACAGAGGTGATCATGGTTGGAAACCTTTTCCCACCTTGGTCTCCAGCTTGGTGGCCAGACAATCGTGGCCCTCCTCATACCTCTGTGGATAAAGCTAAGAACCTTGGGGTCATCATAGATGAGAAACTTAGCTTTAAAGCTCAAGTTTTCAAGGTGATGTATTCCTCGTTCCTTACAATCAAGATCATAAGGAAAATTCTCCCTTTCATCCCAAAATCCTCTCGAATCTCGGTTGTAACCTCTATAGTCTTGGCTACACTTGATTACTGCAATGGATTAAACATCAATGTGCAATCTACTCTCCTCAGGAAGTTACTGGCAATACAAAATGCTACCGCAAGACTGATTTTGGATATACCTAAACATCAGTCTGTTAGATCAGCAATTCGAGACCTTCACTGGCTGCCAGTCAGTCAGTGGGTAAAGTTTAAGGCACTTTAGATTGCCCATAAAGCACTGCACAAAGAAGGGCCAACATTTCAGGGGACCTTTTAAGATGGTACTCCCATGATAGACCTCTGCATTTGGCCAATGCCAATCTAATGCCGGTGGTCAGGATCCAAAAGATGAACTGGGGGGGAGCAGTTTCGTTCATAATACTATCAAGGAATGGAATTCCCTTCCTCTATATCTCAGAAAAATTCCCTCCCTTCTTAAGTTCAGAAAACACCTGAAGACCTGGCTCTTTTAGAAGCAGTAGTTCATAGTACAGTATGCAGCACTGGAAGCGCCAAGACACCTGAGAGTATACGTGCGCTGTATACCTTTAATTAACATAACATAACATGTGAAGTACAAGGGACTTTTTGGGGCAAAAATGTCATGAAGGTTCATCAACCAGCACCAAAGATATAGACACCTGAAAATTACCTTTTGGATAGAACCTTTGTACGTACAAGAGACTGCCAGTAGGTACAATATATGTGTATGTATATATATTACCTACTGGCGGTCGCCAGTAGGTACTTATAGTTAGGACCTAGTTTCCATAGGAAATCCGCAACATTCTATTTGGAATAACTTTGGCGCGAATTTCTCCAAGAAAATGGCCTGCTTCGCTCCACTCCTTCCTTGAAAGTTTGGGGGTGATTCGTCAAGTGGAGGCTGAGAAAAAAGGGGGGTCGGAAAACGTGTTTTCACCATGCAATTTTCTATTGGACCTTTAGCCAGGGCTACAGCCCGAACGGCTGAACGGAATTACACTAAATTTGGCAAAAAGGTAGAGTTTGGTTCGCAGACTACCCTTTTTGTTAAATGGTGTAAATCCGTTGAGTAGTTCCTGAGAAAATCAAAAGTAAAATCATAGATATATCTATAGGCGCTTACCGTACGCGTACGGTAAGAGTACGGTCAAGCGTACCATTACAAGCACGAGCTGCATGCTCATTGGCTGTCAACTGTCTGTCAACACTCCAAACCAGGTAGTGTTGGCAGCCATCTTGTGCCTCGGTAGAACCGAGGTACAAGAGAGCAGTGAAACGAATGTGTAAAACACGCAAAGGGGGCAGGGTAGAAACACCCTGACCCCCTAGGCCTGGTCAGGGGGTCCCACAAAGACCCCCGGGGCTTTGTTGTTGTTTTTAAAAATCTGTGTGGGGGGGGCTCAAGCCCCCCCACATGCCCCAGGGACCGCCACCTCCCCGGGGCTCTAATATGTAAAATAGGGGGGTCCGTGATGGACCCCCCAGCCCTGGGACTACCACCCCTGGGGATTTTAACGGGTGGGAGGGGGGTCGCCCGGCCCCCCTCCTGGAGCCCTCGATGGCACTGGGGACCGCAACCCCCGAGGGCCGGCTCCTGCAGTATCCCGGGTGCCCACCCCGGGACACTGCTGTGTGCTATGGTAGGGCGGGAGCCTCGGGGCTCCCACCCTACCACAGCAAACTGCAGGAAACCTGCTTTCTCTTTCAAACATCAAAGCGTATTGCTTTTCTGCTTGGGGAGCAGCATGTTAGCTGCTCCCCAAGCAGAAAGGCAATGCCGGCTCCCGAAGGACGCGGGGAGCCGGCTGGGAATGTGGGGGCTTTGGGGCTCCCCCCACGGTCCCCAACAATATATTTTAGCCCCGGGGGATGGGGTCCCCGGGGATTATAAAAAATTAGTAATACCGCCTATTTTTTTTTTCCATAGATATACCGTGCGCGTACCATGCACGTATATACGACGTACGATGCAAAGTCTGTAAGTCGTCCTATGAGCGTACACAACCAAAAAAAAGAAAAATATTTTTAGATATTTATGAAGTGTGTGTGTTTACATGTTGGGTGGCTCTAAAAAGAGCCCTTGTGTTTATTGGGAGATTTTAGTACCTACAAGTAAGTACCGATGCATAATCTAAAGTACAAGAGGAAGACTCTTTTCCCTTCATCTGTAAAATGTACACCATCTCTCCTATAGATGCCATGCATATTGAAGCACAGATTGTTATGGTAAATGGACCCCATTCTATAGTCTCGGAGAAACGCAGAAACAGATTTATTCACATGTTTCCTAGCTTTCTCAATCTGTGGACAAAATTGATTGGACCAGTTCCATTTTTGCCTTTGACATGTATTAGAATTGACAAAGGTAGTTTGGGAGAAAAGTGACATCAGTTCTGTAAAGGTGTCCTTCATAAACATTTCCAGACCTACCCCAGTCAAAGTGCCTAGGGCATTGCCACCACAGTGCACAATTATGAGGTCAGGGTGTTGGAGATGCATAAAGGATTTCACCAATGGCATCAATTGGTGCCACTTTAACCCTCTCTGTCCAATCCATTTAATGTCTACATTTGGTAAACCTAGGTCTTTGTGAATTCCTTTCTGTTGTGCGTACCTTTCACTCCAAAGAATATAGCTGTGTCCCACAATCCACACTCTAAGCATCTTAAAGAGAGGTCTGGATGCACTCAGATGGTTTCTGTAAATGAAAGGGCAGTTTGAAGATTTTTTTTTTCTAAAATGGTGGATAAGTGGACTTTTGAAAAAAGCAAAGAAGTGATGGGTTGTTTGAAATGTTATTAGCTATAAAACTAGGGTGCAATTTTCTGTTTTTTAAAAGCGTGTTATTTATTGGTTAAGAAAAAGTGATAGAAAAGAACATTACTTAAGATAAGCAGGCACACTTGCTGTTTTTATTTGCAACAATGTATGATGAACTTTTCACCTGTGTGCTCAGTTAGGTGTTCTCTGAAGTGTTTCTATGATAACTGGCAGAATGTGGAATGGGGTAAGGGTTGAAAGTTTTATCAGGTATAAAGGGTTCAAAAGTTCAAGTAATAAAAATGTGTGTTTCATTTTCATTTAATGTGGGAATAAATGTGATTTGTTATTTATTTGTATATGTGTGTATAATGAGTGTGTAGATTGACAGGAAATGTTTGCTCTTTGCTATAGGACTTCCTGACTCCCTAGGGATGCTTAGGTAGTTTTACAATGATCCCCAATGTCAAGATGTTTTTTTTCCTTGCTTAGGTATGTTTACGGGACGACTTACAGACTTTGCACCGTACGTCGTATGTACGTGCATGGCACGCGCATGGTAAATCTACTTAAAAAAAATAAATAGCCGGTATTACTAATTTTTTATAATCCCCGGGGACACCATCCCCCGGGGTTTAACTGTATGTTTTTGGAGGGGCTAATGGCCTCCCCGCAGGCCCGGGGACCGCCACCCTGGGGCTTTAAAAAAAAAAAACACGTGTGGGGGCTGAAGTCCCCCCACACGCCCCGGGGACCGCCACCTCCCCGGGGCTCTAATATGTAAAATAGGGGGGTCCATGACGGATCCCCCAGCCCCGGAGACCACCAACCCCGGGGCTTTTAACAGGTGGGAGGGGGGCCGCGTGCCCCCACTCCCGGAGCCCTCGATGGCCCTGGGGACCACCAACCCCCAGGGCCGACTCTTGTAGTGTACCGGGGTGCCCACCCCCGGGACACTGCTGTTTGCTACGGTACGGCGGGCATGAAACTGCTTTGATTTTTGACAGTGAAAGCAGTAAACCTGCTTTCTCTTTCAAACATCAAAGCGTATTGCTTTTCTGCATGGGGAGCAGCAAAAATTTGTAATAGAGGCTATTTTTTTTACGATAGATTTACCGTGCGCGTACCATTCTTGAACGTACGATGTACGGTGCAAAGTCTGTAAGTCATCCCGTAAGCGTACCTAAGCAAGAAAAAAATCAATTATAAAAATATATTTTACAGATATCTATGAAGTTTATGTGTTTATGTGTTGGTTGGTTCTAATGAAAGCTTATCTCTTTATTAGTACTTATAAGTAAGTACTTATGAATAGTCTAAAGTTATTGAGGAGCAGTGTTTTATAGCGTGCTGAACTTTTGACCTCTGTTGACAGTTGACTTTTACATGATCTGTTGGTGGGTTAGGGTGGAAAGTTATGTCAGTCGGAAAGGTTTGAAATGTTGAACCAATAGAAATGTGTGTTTGGTTTTGAATTATTGTGTGAAGGAATTTGATTTGCTAATAATGTGTATATATGTGTAAATTGAGAGGGAAAATGTGCCATTTCTTGGCTCTACTGCAAGCATTGAAGCAGAGAGATTTTGTGTAAGAATATCTGCTGTGTGAGTGGCATTCTTCTTATTCTACCAATCAGTTTGAAAGGTGAGTTGATAACTTGTAAGGGACTTATGTGGTGCATTTTATTTTTAGTGAGAGTAATGTGTTTATCCTTGTAAAGTTTGTAGAATCATATTCTGAGTTTGTGTGCATTTGGATAACTATGGTGATAAAAATCATTTGGCACGTTAATGTGTTTAGTTTGTCACCTTTGTGCAATAAAGTGCAGTACTAAAAATGTAGAATCTGTGCAGTCACTTTTTTAGTTGTAGAATACTTTAAAGTGTTGCTTGTTTAGAATTAGGCTTGTGTTCGAAATCTACAATTTTGTAGTCAGTATACATAGACTGCTGCATACACTTTTGGGCAGATTCACAAGCCCCCTGGGCCTCAATCTGTTCTTTTGTGTCTAATTTTTGGATATAATGTTGGAAAAAAAATTATGCAGCAAATTGGAAATGTATTTGCAAAATGAGTCAGGATTGTCCACTGAAATGTAGTGGTTATATACTTGGAATGTGTTTTGTTAAAATGTATGGTTTACATTTTTTTGTCTAGAATCATACTGAGCGTCTGTGTAAATTAAGGAATTATACTTGCACCTTTTTCCATAATCTCCCCTGTCTCTCTTCACAGTTTACCTCTCTCTGCTTATACTGTCCCCTCTCTTCTGATATTTCCCCTCTTTCTTTGTTTTTACTTGTCTTTCTTCATAGTGCTGCTTGTTCTCATAGTCCCTTCTGTCCTCTTAGTCCCTCTCTGTCCTCATTGTCTCCTCTTTCTCGTAATAGTCTCCCTTCTTTTTATACTCCCTCTTCTGACTTCTTAATCTTCCCTCTTTCATCATACCTCCCTCTTAACAATTCCCCAGTCCGTGTATATAGACTGCTGCATGCACTCTTAAGCCCCTTGGGCCTTTTTCTTGTTCTATTGTGTCTCATTTTTGGATGTACTGTTAGCAACAAATTATTGCAGCAAATTGGAAATGTATTTGCAAAATGAGTCAGGATTGTCTATTGAAATGTAGTGGTTATATACATGGAATGTGTTCAGTCAGTTGAACGTTTTAGTGTGGGAAATGTGTTTTAGTAAAATGTATGGTTTTACATTTTTTTGTCTGGAATCACACTGAGCGTCTGTGTAAATTAAGGATTTATACTTGCTCGTTTTTCTATAATCTCAGCTGTCTCTCCTCACAATCTACCTCTCTCTGCCTATACTGTCCCCTCTCTTCTGATATTTCCCTTCTTTCCTTATTTTCACTTGTCTTTCCTCATAGTGCTGCTTGTTCTCATAGTCTCTCCTGTATTCTTAGTCCCCCTCTGTCCTCATTGTCTCATCTGTCTCCTAATAGTCGCCCTTCTTTTTATACTCCCTCCTCTGACCTCTTAATCCTCCCTCTCTCATGATACCTCCCTCTTAACAATTCCCCAGTCAGTATACATAGACTGTTGCATACACTTTTAGGCAGATTTACAGGCCCCTTGGGCCTTTTTCTTGTTCTATTGTGTCTCATTTTTGGATGTAATGTTGGCAAAAAATTAATGCAGCAAATTGGAAATGTATTTGCAAAATGAGTCAGGATTGTCTATTGAAATGTAGTGGTTATATACATGGAATGTGTTCAGTCACTTAAACGTTTTAGTGTGGTAAATGTGTTATGGTAAAATGTATGGTTTTACATTTTTTGTTCAGAATCACACTAAGCGTCTGTGTAAATTAAGGAATTATACATGCACCTTTTTCCATAATCTTCGCAGTCTCTCCTCACAGTCTACCTCTCTCTGCCTATACTGTCCCCTCTTTTCTGATATTTCCCCTCTTTCCTCATAGTGCTGCTTGTTCTCATAGTCCCTCCTGTCCTCTTAGTTCCCCTCTGTCCTCATTATCTCCTCTGTCTCCTAACAGTCCCCCTTCTTTTTATACTCCCTCCTCTGTCTACTTAATCCTCCCTAGGATATAGTACTAAATAGTAATATGCATGGTGTCATATTTTTTTGTCTAATATCACACTGTGTCTTGGTGTTCATATTTTCTACACTCACTTATCATACTCCCTCTTCTATCCTCCTACTCCTTCCTCTCTGATTATACTACCTCACATTTCTTATATTTCCCTCTCTCCTTATACTTCTCTTTTCTCTTCATATTTGCCTTTCTTTTTGCATACTTCCCCTACTCTTCATAATCTCTCCTGTCTTAATATTCATCCCTGTCACCATAGCTTTTACTGTTTCCTCATAGTACTCTCTCTCTCCTTATACACTCAGTCTTCTCTTATATTTATTTTTTCTCCACATTTTTGTCTCTCTCTCCTTATATTCCTTCTACTTGTTTCTTTATATTCTCCCTTTCTTCTTATTCTCTCTCTTCTTTGCACATACTTCACATTCTTTTCTCTTTTTTTGTTTCTCTTCTCATACTCTCCTCTGTCTGCTCACACTTCTCCTCTCTTTTCTTATACTCCCTACTCTGTCCTGATATTCTTCTCTTTACTTATTGTCATATTCCTCTCATCCTTCCCACCCCTTACCTTATACTCCCTCCTGTTTTCATATTTTCCTCTCTTTTCTCTCACTTCTCCCTGTCTGCTCATACTATTCCCTTTTACTTATATTCCCTTTTGTCCTATACTCCTGCTCTTTGTGTTCGTCTTCTCCTGTGTCTCTTCATATTCTTTTTCTGTTTTCATTTTGTCTTGTCTCTCTTTATACTTCCCGTTTCCGTTCATATTGTCTGTTCTCTTCTCTTACTCCTCCTCGACTGGCTGTGTATACTTTGAGGACTTTCCTCATAGTTCCTGTCTTTTCATACTGACCTCTCTCTTTATATTTGTTTGTCTTGTTATACTCTTCCCTCTTTTGTCATACTCTTTTCACTCTTCATAATCTACCATCTGTTTATACTCCTTCATTTTTCCTCATTGTGTATCCTCTGTTTTTGTACACTCTTCTTCTTCTTATGCACCACTTTTTATCACATTATCCCTGCTCTCTTCTGGTACTCTTCTGTCTCTTGTTATATTCACCCCTCTTTCCTTATATTTTGTTCGTCCTTATACCAGTGCCTGTTTCCACATATTCCTTGTTTTCTGTATATAGTCCTTGTCTCTCTTATTATACTGCTCCCCAGTCTCTGCACAGTCTGCCTCTTTCTTCTTATACTCTCCCTTCTCTTGTCATACTGCCACCTTTCTCTTCGTACTCCTTATTTTCTCTTCATAGTTTCCAGTCTTTTCATAGGGTCGTTATCCCCTTATACTGCAGTGTTTGCTAATATTGTTTTTTCTATTTAAATTTCTCGTTGTCTCATAGTCCTCTTTCTCTTGTTGTAACTTCTTCTATTTTCATACTCCCACGCTTTTTGTGATAATCTCCCCTCTCTTCTTATAAATAATATGATAGTGTATTTCATATATTTATTTTTCTGAAGTGATATATATTTGTTATCATAGATTCTTTTGATCAACACTGAAAAAAAGCCATCATGCCTACAAAAACTGAAAAAAGGAAAGAATGAAAGAAAGCAGTTTATTTAAAGCGAACTCATCTACAAGATTTACCTGAAGATCAATGTGTTAACAAAACGAAAAAAAGTCCTGGTAAGACTACTATGGGGCTCATTAGGATGACGGGCGGACTTTGTCCGCCCGCCATCCTGTCGGAATTCAGGACTGCCCGCCATAAGGGTGGGGGTCCCGTGGGGGGTATTAGGATGTGCCCGCCACAGTGGCACACAATGCATTTTTAGCATTGTGGCGGGCGGTGCTCTCTGCACCGCCCGCCACAATGCTAAAAATGCATTGATGCATTTGCATAAACAAAGCGGCAGGCACCGCGCGGTGCCTGCCTCTTTGTTAATGCAAATGAAGGGGGTACACCCCCCCGTGTGCACCCCCCACCTCTCCTTCACTCTGGGGGCCCGCAGGGGGCCCCCAGCGTGAAGACCGCATGCCTTTCTGTGGCGGCATCACCACCGCGGAAAGGCACCTACAGACGCCCATCATAAAATGGCTGGCGGTGTCTAATAGACACCGCCACCATATTATTCCTTTTCCACCCCGGCCGCAAGGCGACCAGGGCGGAACAGCGGCGGACGGTCTTTCTGTGCGCCGTGGTCCCCCCCGCCATACTAATATGACCGGGGGGAAACGAGTGTGGATGTCGGGCGGATTGCCCCCGCCAGGCTGGCGGTGGCTACCGCCAGCCTGGCGGGGGCAATCTGCCCGACATCATATGGGCCCCTAAGACATCATAATATGGCTGGCGGTGTCTGATAGACACCGCCACCATATTATTCCTTTTCGGCCCCGGCCGCAAGGCGACCGGGGCGGAAAAGCGGCAGACGGTCTTTCCGTCCGCCGAGTTCCTCCCTGCCATACTAAGATGGTGGGGGGGGAAACGAGTGTGGATGTAGGGTGGATTGCCCCTGCCAGGCGGGCGGTGGCTACCGCCAGCCTGGTGGGGGCAATCCACCCGACATCATAATGGGCCTCTAAGACTTTTCTGCGAAAACTGTTAAACATTAAGAGTAGTGTGTACAAAGATAAAAATAGTATTACTGTATCTGCAACTAAGAGGAAAGAGAAGAACCATGGAAAATCATCTTCTAAAAAAAACATGTATAGCAAAAGGAGGAAAAACCAATATAAGGAAATAAGGAAGAAGATGTTCTATAATAGAGTACTGTCTAATTTGACTAAGGTAGTAAAGAATTGTAAAAAAAAAACAGAATTTTATAAGAAAAAGAAATGTATTGAAAAAGTAGTTGACAAAGCTTTTGAATTTAAGAAAAATCTGTTTGTTTTAGTCATCAATAGGATTCGATCACTAGATAAGCCAATCCATTTAATGAAGGCCAAAAGTAAGTAGAGAAGAGTAATTAACAGAAGTAATTTTTCTGAGGTTTTTTTGGGTGAATGGAAACATAGTTCAAGTTCAGAGCCTTTTTTAATGAAGAGAGTTATCTTCAGAGTAATGATTTCTTGCATGCAGTTGACACTACTGGTCGTGCTTATGAGGTTAAAAATGGTTGTCCTATTGAGAAAGAGAAAATTGTTCCTAGAAATGTAGAAGAGGAGTTAGCTGATGAAGTTTTAGGGAGACGTCCTAAAGGTCCAGTGTACACTTGGAATAGCAGTAGTATTTGTAGTGTACGGCAGGAATCTATTGATTTTTTACGCAATTTCTTACGTAACTATACTAAGAAAAGTGTTAAACAAAAGATTAAGATGTTGCAAGGATTAGACCCTTGCAGAGTGAGAGAAAATACTGGTTTGCAAGGTCATTCTCTGGCTTGTCTTTCTAAAAAAGTATGTTGAAGTATTTTTCACCATTTCAGGATGTTAGCAGTACATTATACTGAAATGAGGAAATTAGTCAGAAGGTTATATTATGGAAAAAGTCCAGCACTAATGTTAAAAAAGTTGAACAGTGCTCTTTTGCATGGATCTGTATCAGATGTAACGAATGTGTGTGATGAAATTCAGGTTAGTTACTTTGGTCCTGAAGAAGACAGTACAGAAATGGATACGTTAATAGAAGGAAATGTAGAAGAGAATGTACAACATTGTAGTACAGAAACATTTGAGCAAGAAATTTCAAAGTTCAAGGTAATTTCAGGTGAAACACCAAGTTATTCTTATATTTGTTGTCGACGTACTCATTATAAAAATCAGACCAGGACTGTTGATCTGTAATTAAAATGTGAAAAGGAAAATAATAATGAGTGGATGGAATTTGCAACTTATTTGTTGGTAGAGAATTGTTTTGATTTGGGGTCTGATCAGCGTATTTGTAAATATTGTTATAACAAATTAGACGAGAACAAAATGCATCCTAGAGCTGTGCATAATAATCTTGAGCTGGTAAATATTCCTTCTGAAATGATAGATTTAAATACTTATGAGTCTATTCCTATTCAATGTGTGCATCCTTTTCAGGCTATTGTTCGTATGGAGCCTAAGACAGGGAAATTGCCTCTAGATTTAAAGAAAAATATTGAAACAATTAGTGTAGAAAATGTAGAAGATGAACCTTCTGTGGTAATTTAACAGCGATTAGATTGAGCATTAGCGGAAGACATCTTAGTTCTAGCCTTTACCTTGACATTTAGCGGACTCCATTTTGTATTCACGGCAGCCATTTTGTCTGCTACATGCTGCATCGTGTCGACCGTGTGCTTTGTCCTATCTTCCTGTTCATGGAGCTTGAATCTGCCCGGCAATAAGCTGTATTTAGCATTCCCCCACTTTGCTGCTGTCCGTTAGGGTTCACATCTGTTAGTGATTAGTTCCAGATAGGAATGTGTTTGTCAAGCCCCAAAAACTGTTAGCTCCTCCCACTGATCGATTGTGCCTCTCGATATTACCTTATATGTACATAAATCATGCTCTTGTGTTTTGTACCGCCTTCTTTTGAGCCCCTGAGCGGGTTTAAATAAACCATGCTTTCTTGGCTCGTGGTGCTACTTCTTGCAAAACCAAAGGGTACTGTTTGAACCGTAGCACCACCTCATGAGGTGTAATAAATGTTATGTGTTCTATTCCAGTTTCTGTGCCAACTTCTTTCTATTGGTCTGAGGACTTCGTGCAGAGAAGGGCGAACCCCTTGCACTAGCGGGTTTGCCTGAGGCCTGCCACGATTAATTGGCGGCCAACGTCGGGCTCATCGGCGACTCGGATGCCCGAAGGATTGGTCGTGACGAAGGTTTGGAACCTCGCTGAGGACTCGATCGCTGCCAGAAGAGACCCGAGTCTTGGCACCCGAAGGCGTTTCTTCCCTTCTTTCCGATCTGACCATCCAGATGGCGCCGGTCTTCGACTGAGATCTCTTCTGTTGGTTCGCCGTGCAGTGGCTGTTTGGTCGAATTTAGAACTTGGCAATTGGAATCTGGGCACCCTATGATTGGTAAGAGCCGTTTTGCGGCACCTACTATGGAATTTGGATGCCCTTGCATGGTAAGGTAGTTTTAGGAACACTTGCTGTGGCAAATTTGTATTTGGAAAAGAATAGTCTATTTTGTATTTGAAAGGATACATATATGTGTTGCAACCCATATAGGCAGGCAATGTGAAGATTTTTCTTCAATAATTTGAATTTGAATGGCGCAACATACTAAAGGTACCTTAAGTGCTACTTTGTGTATAATATTGCATATTTTGCATTATTTCTGGCATGCCTGTTTTTAGCGCACTTCGAAGGTTGTGTTGCTTTTGTAATGGTACTAGCCTCCGATTGGAGGAATAGCAGCCGGCTGCCGCAGAGGGGACGCCTAATAGAGAGATGTATGTGAAGTTTGGTCTTTCTGCCATAATGTACAGCACGTTGTGGCACAAACATACCAAAAAGGATCCAGGAATTACGTTGCCCTACGCATGGGTCATTTGATGCACGGAAGATTGAGTTTGTGGAGCAATGTATGTTTGAGCGGAAGTCTAGACGTGGTATGCTTGAATGCGTGCGTATGTGGGAGAAAGAAGTGTGACAACAAGCGAAGCGTGAGCAAGCGTTGATTGAGAAAGAGCAGCGAAAGAATGTGAATGAGAAAGCGTTGGAGTTGAGAAAGAGTGAAGCGAAAGAATTGAAAGAGAGAGAGGAGAAAGAACGCAGGTTGCAGGTATCTGGCCAATATACTGTCCGACAGCCTCTCTATTCTGTCCTTAATAAACCGCAAGATGATTTTTTGTTATTAGATCAACCTCCACCTCCATATGCCTTTCCGTCCGCTCCGGTCGAAGGCGATGAGGATTCTGACGCCGATCAACGAAAAGCGTGGGACACTCGATCCATGCTGTCTGTTCAGCGTTCGGCCGATATCAGACAGGCTGCTCGTAAAGCATTACGTAGCACTGATTCTGCTCCCGCTCTTTTAGCTAGTATAGAGGGATGGTCTGAAAAGGAGCAAATATATTTCACTGAGACATTTGCTTCAGAAGTTGTAGGATTGTTTCGGAGATTCTCTCTAATAGTAGAACCTGACCATGTAGCAACTGATTGTAAAAACATGCGTGATGGTCTTTTTGTTTTCTCTCAGGTGGCTGATACGATTAGATGGTTGGTTAAATTACGAACTGAGGCGGTTCACTTGAAGGAGAGAAAAAAGCTTGCAGACGCAGCTGCGCAGCCCAATCCGTCCGGAGAGTCGCAGTCTTCTATCTTCAGAACAGATAAGACAATGCCAATCGATAAGAGGCCTATGCGGGAAGCCGCACCCTTGTATGTTCCTCCTAAAGGAGCGGGTGACAGTAATGATAAAAATTCTGTTGATGCTAAAGAATATTTAATTTATAATTGGGTGGATACTCCTTGGAATAGAGCAGATGTAATGGCGCTTAAAGCAGCATTACCCGATCCGCGTAAAAATCCAGCCGCTTTCTATGAGGAAGTAGAAGGCGCTATCAATTCCTGTACCATGACCCTATGTGATGTAGATTTATTTTTTGGCTTAATATTACCACCAGATATGTGGAGGACCGTTCGTAAAATCGATGATCTTGTTACTTTTGGTACCGAATGGAAGGAATTAGAACAAATGGATGTGGAGAGGGAGCCCACTCAAAAGCCACATCAGTCAATATTATATCTCCCCGCGGCAATATTACCAAGCTTAAAACAGTTATTCCCCGTAAAAAGATAGATTGGACTGTTTTGGCATCGTGTAAACAAAAGGTAGATGAATCGTTTTCTGATTTCTTTACACGTTTTGAGGAAGCTTTCCATGATTTTAGCTGACAGTCTTTGACGGATGATACAGGCAGACACCTTTTTGTCGATAAATACGTTACGAATTTGTTGCCAGGGATAGCTAGCCGCTTAAAAGCCAGTGAAAGTTCTTGGACTACATCTTCCTCAGCATCTGTTTTGACGATGGCTCAATATTATGAACTTCAAGAACCAGAAGCAAAAGGTAACGAAGAAAAGAAATCTAAAGATTTGAAAACGAAAGTTATGTTAGCCCAAGTCTATGGTCCGCCCTCTAGAGGCTACGATAGAGGCAGACGCGGATTTTTCAATCCCCCTATACTCGTACGAATCTGTCCATTAATCAATATGCGTATTGTAAGAAATTTGGTCATTGGATGGCTGATTGCCCAGTGTTGCGTGCCCAGCAGAATTCATGAGGCCGGGGACAAATGAGAAATTGGTCAGGTTTTTCAGGGCCTTGGGGAAATACAAATGATCGTGCTCGATTTGATACTAATGTGCGAACACAGGATGGGTTCAATTTTTTTGACAGACGAAATCAATATCAAATGTCTCATTATGTTCAGCCTGACCTTTACGATTCTGTTCATGCATAGGATTGCCTAGGATGGGGTAAGGAATCAGTTGAAGTTCCAGTAGATCAGACGGGTCCCTATGTTATCGCACATGTTTTGGGTTCCACTCATCGGTTTCTGGTTGATACAGGAGCTACTCGTAGCGCTTTGTCTAAACAATTGGTTCCAAAGGCTCCCCTGTCTGGCGTAACTATTACTTCGATAGGTTTCGATGGAACACCTTCCCTTAGCCCACTGTCACAACCACTTGCATTCCATGTCGATAAATTTAGTGCTCCATGTCCGTTTTTGCTTTCTCCAAACACACCAGACAATATTGTGGGTCTTGATATGCTGAAGTATTTCAGTGCCACAATACGATGTTCTCCTGAAGGAGTGCGTGTCATTTTGAATAACAATCATTCCGTGCCTGAAAGAGCTTGTCTTGTTAAAGAGGATATTGCATTGGCTTCACTTCCTAAAACTTTGTGGGCTACCTCAGACACTGATGTGGGTCAAATGGTTATCCCACCGGTACATATTAGTGTCAAGGAGGGAGCTGTGTTACCTCGCTTGCCTCAATATAGGATTTCACAGGAGTGTGAAGAAGCACTCATACGAATTGTACATGATCTCATTCAAGTTAGGGTTGTTGAGTAAGTTCCATTTAATGTTTGCAACAGCCCGATTCTTCCAATTCTGAAAAGAGACATTGACACTTGAGTTTATAGATTCATCATAGACTTGAGGGAGGTAAACAAGATTGTTGTACCGCAGTACCCTGTGGTTTCTGACATCACGACACTTCTTACTTTGGTTCCCCCGACTGCAACAACGTTTTCTGTTATAGACTTAAAGAACGCTTTCTCTTCGATCCCTATTCATCCTGACAGCCGATATTTGTTCGGTTTCACTTTGAATAATCGATCGTATAGATTTTGTAGAATTCCTCAAGGCTATCCTGAGAGTCCAAGTATTTACAGTCAAGCATTAAAAAGAGAACTTGTTTCTTTTGTATTGCCTGTTGGTGTGGCTCTCATACAATATGTCGATGACATCTTGTTGGTTGCCGATGCTCCAGAGCAGTGTGAAACGTGTACTCTGTCTTTGCTTTCTTTTCTTGCTTCCCATCATCATAAAGTGTCACGAAAGAAATTGCAATATCGTAGACCAAAGGCAACCTACTTAGGTCACCTTTTGTCTAAGGAGGGACGCGCATTGACATCAGATCGTATACAAGCAATTTTAGATACTCCAGTACCTACTACACAGAAAGGAGTACGTGCATTTCTGGGTCTTACTTCCTTTTGCAGGCAATGGATTTTGGGGTTTTCACATATTGTTTAGCCTTTGTTAGCACTTTTGACAAAAGACACTCCCGTACCCCTTCCATGGACAGATGAATGTGAAACTGCTTTTCGACAGTTACGACAAGCCCTTTGTTCAGCACCAGTGTTAGGTACACCAGATTACACGAAGCCTTTTACACTTTATGTGCATGAGAAAGATGGATGTGCATTGTCAGTTTTAGTCCAGTTACATGGTGATAAGCAACGTCCCTGTGATTATTTTTCAGCAGTTCTTGAACCTGTTGCTCGAGCATTACCTGGGTGTTTTCGCTCAGTTGCAGCAACGGCTGTGTCAATACGACAGAGTGAGGGAATAGTTTTGTCACATAAGCTGTTAGTGTTGGTACCCCATGCGGTTGATGTCCTTTTGAATCAAACAAAGACGCAGCACTTAACTAGCGCTCGTCTGACAGGATATGAACTGACATTGCTAGCTCCTCACATTACATTGAAGAGATGTGCAACTTTAAACCCAGCTACTTTGTTGCTGTATCCGGCGACTCAGCCTCAGTCAAAAGAAACACATAATTGTATATTCCTGACTGAGGAACAGACAAAGGGTCGCATTGATTTGCAAGATACGCCCCTTCCAGATCTGGATGGTGAATTGTGGGTTGATGGGTCTTGTTTGAAATTACCAGATGGTACGACCTCAGCCGCATATGCAATCACCACACTTGAAACAATAGTGGAGACAGCTCGCATACCACAGAAATCGGCTCAAGCAGCTGAATTGATAGCTTTGACACGAGCATGTCAGCTTAGTACTGATTTGTGTGTGAATATTTATACAGATAGCCGCTATGCTTTTGGAGTGGCGCATGATTTTGGCCTGCTCTGGAAGGAACTAGGCTTTCTTACATCTCACGGAATGCAAATAATGCACGGAGACTTAGTGCATAACCTTTTGATTGCATTGACATACCCAAAGAAAGTAGCCATAGTGAAATGTAGTGCGCACAAGAAGGTGACAGATAAGATTGGACAAGGTAATGCCTTTGCAGATCACGTGGCACGTGAAACTGCGACGCAAAGAAGCACTACTCCCATGTATGTAGTGAAGTCACAAGCTGAGCGTTGGCATGATGCTAGGCAGGAAGAACGAGAGATACAGAAATCTGCTTCTGTCAAAGAATGTGAACAATGGTCTGAAGAAGGAGAGTTGGATGATGAAGGTTGTTGGCGGAATAAGCAGATGGATAGATGGAAGCTGCTTATAACCTTTGCATAACCTATGGTTCAGATGGGACATGGGCTAGCACATGTTGGAGCTTCAGCAATAACGAAAATACTTACGCAAGTTTGGGAGCATCCAGAAATTGCTAGCACAGCTAAGAGAGTAGTACAGTCTTGCTTGATCTGTTTACAATATAATCCTGGAAAAGGAACGCGATTTCCAGCTGGAGGTTTTCCTACACCAACTGCACCTTTTGAAGTCTTGCAAATGGATTACATCCAACTTGAGCGTTGTAATAATTTGAAGTATGTTCTAGTGGTGGTCTGTGCCTTCAGTAAATAGATTGAGGCGTATCCCACAAAGAACAATACAGCTATTACTACTGCTAAGGTGTTACTGAAGGAATTCTTCCCGAGATTCGGTGTTTGCAGACTCCTATGGAATGATAACGGACCTCATTTTGTTGGGGAAGTTATCAAATATGTCTTGAAGGGATTAGGAATTAAACAGAAGTTCCATGCAGTGTTCCATCCACAATCAGCAGGATTGGTGGAAAGGTATAATGCTACTCTGAACCTGAAAATAGCGAAAATTCAAGCTTCTACACACTTGACCTGGCCAGATGCGTTGCCACTGGCGTTGTTGTCTATCAGATCAGTACCACATTCTAGAACGGGTCTCACTCCTTATGAGGTGGTATTTGGATGCCCTATGAATATTTGGGGAGTTCCAAAACCGAGTTCTGTGTATGATGCACCTTGTGTCTTGATGAAAGACTATCTGGCACAGTTAACCAACAGTTTGGTTTCTATTCATCAACAGGTTCGAGAAGCACTTCCTGACAGATCTACAGGTGAAGGCCATGAGCTCCGACCTGGCAACCTGGTGATGGTGAAAGCGTTCGAGAGGTCAAGCAGCTTGGAGCCGAGATGGTGTGGACCAGAGCAAGTGCTCCTCGCCACTAGAACAGCGGTTCGAGTCACCAACAAGAAAAACTGGGTGCATAGTACCCATTGTCGAAAAGTATCGTCGACCCTGGTGGAACATGCTGTGCTGACTGATCATTGAGAGATCTTAACTACGGAGAAAGGCCCTGCTGTATCACCTGACGAATCTGCGGAGTTCTTCACAGAGCAGACCATTCCTGGAACATCGCGATACAACTTGAGACCGAGGTCATAATCTACAGTTTTTTTGAGAGAAACAGGTTGAGCAACCGCCCTGGGTAGTGGAAACAGAATGCTGATATGACAAGGGGGGGATCAGCCCTGCGTAGTGTAGTGACACTCGTCTTGATCTTCGGTGCAGAAAACAACATCTACCCACGGGAGAAGAGCTCCTATGACTATTTTTGTTTTGTTTTGTTTTTAGAGAAAGTTGATTTTTGTTGCTATCATGAATAATAAGAAGAAAATTTTAGGTGTTATAGGTGTTTTTGCTGTTTTGACAATTATAGCAGTAATCACCTGGTCTGTTGAAATGATGGCTCCTGCTCATGAGTTTTTTGTGGTTACTACTCCAGTCCCAGAAGAACATCAGCATTTTACTCTTCCGTATCATGAACATAAGCACCGACAATCTTATCTTAATAACACGTTTGTTCAGATGCTTCACCACACCCACAATGCTACAAACACTACTAATTGTTGGGTATGTGGAATGCTTCCAGCGCATCAAAAGAAAGGAGGAACACCTTTTATTCCACTTCCTTTCTCGCATAATGGTTCTTGTCGAGCCTGGTACACTCTTTTGTTTGCAACTAGAAAACCTGCAGTAGGTGGACTTCTTTTCCGTTTGAATAAGGAGTGTTATCAGAACAAAGATGGGTATCCTCAAGCAAATGGAACTATATGGGAATGGGAGGAATACCGACCAGACAATATTTCTACACCATATGTTTTCACCCACACAAGAGACTTTGTTACAAGCAACCAATCTGTAATTACTGTTACAAGGACTAAAGCAGACTTATGTGTACAAAGCACTGGGCGAATCCCAGTTGGAATTAGTAATTGTGTTACGTATTAAATATAGATGGAATGAATGACAGTTCCTTCTTGGCTTCACATAACACATATCTAGTATGTGGAAGTCATGGATATCATAGGCTACCAGTTGGGTGGTCAGGTGTATGTTATGCATCTTTTTTGTTACCTCCTGTTTTCCTAGCACCTGCATCATACCATCGAGATTTTAAACTGTTTAGGAATATTTCAATACATCGATACAAAAGGACACTAAGTACTGATGAAGTGGATCGAACAGATACTAGTCTACAGCAATATGTTGATTTTAATTTGGGCCTGTTTTCTTTTGTGGGCGCTGCATTAAATAGCAGGAAAGTGCGACGATTAACTAGGGTTGTGGAAGCTGTCACTAATCAAACTGCTATAGCGCTTGGAAATATTACTGAAGAATTACAAGTTGCCAGAATTGTAGCGCTCCAAAATCGCATGGTGGTAGATGTGTTGTTAGCCGACAGAGGTGGTGCATGTTAAATTATCGGTAGTAGTTGTTGTGTTTTCATTCCTGATAATTCGCCCTCACTATATGATTCAATTCTTAAACTGCATAAGATAGCTACAGACATTCACACCAAGAATGGCACCTGGACTTTTGCTGGTTGGTTTTGGGCTCTAGTATCTGCCTGGGGTTGGAAATTACTGACTACTCTCTGTATTGCAATTGCAGTGATTCTCACCTGTTGTATGTGTATCCATTGTGGCCCAATGCTATGTTCTATGTGCATCACTGCTTGTATACCATCCAAGAAGAATGCTGTAGATGTGAAGGCACAACACGTGTTAGATTAAGAAGAAGCTGATATGATGCGTACAGATATACGGGATGAATGTTTAGATTACCCTAGAAGAGCGTATGTCTTCAGCTAATGCTAAAAGGGTCATCTGTGGTAATTTAACAGCGATTAGATTGAGCATTAGCAGAAGACATCTTAGTTCTAGCCATTATCTTGACATTTAGCGGACTCCATTTTGTATTCACGGCAGCCATTTTGTCTGCTACATGGTGCCTTGTGTCGACCATGTGCTTTGTCCTATCTTCCTGTTCATGGTGCTTGAATCTGCCCGGCAACAAGCTATATTTAGCATCCCCCACTTTGCTGCTGTCCGTTAGGGTTCACATCTGTTAGTGATTAGTTCCAGATAGGAATGTGTTTGTCAAGCCCCAAGACTGTTAGCTCCTCCCACTGATCGATTGTGCCTCTCGATATTACCTTAAATGTACATAAATCATGCTCTTGTGTTTTGTTCCGCCTTCTTTTGAGCCCCTGTGCGGGTATAAATAAACCATGCTTTCTTGGCTCGTGGTGCTACTTCTCGCAATACCGAAGGGTACTGTTTAAACCGTAGCACAACCTCATGAGGTGTAATAAATGTTACGTTTTCTATTCCAGTTTCTGTGCCAACTTCTTTCTATTGGTCTGAGGACTTCGTGCAGAGAAGGGCGAACCCCTTGCACTAGCGGGTCTGGCTGAGGCCTGCCACGACACTTTAGTTATTCTTGATAATGCGTTCCTACTAAGAGTAAGAAAATCTGGCAGGAATTAGTGGATGTTAGGAAAGTGAAAAAGGCAACGTTTTATCTGGTAAAAAAATAATCCTTATTATAAAAATGTGTTTCTGAGAGCAGAAGAAATAACCGTAGAAGAAGATAGTGATGTGTCATCTGGACAAATTGAAAAAGTGGATGTGTCCAGAACTGAAGGAATCTATGAACATTAGAGTGTACATCCACTGCATTCTAAAGAGGTGATGGGGAATACTATAGAGTTATTCCAAATGAAAGAAGCAAAGAGAAGTCCCATTAGTGTATGGGAAAAAAGCTTGGAAGCTCGTTGTTATGATATGATGACCGACCTGTGCAGATTCCTGCATCTGAATACCGGACATCAAGATTGTATGCAGAGGATCCAAGATTTCAACAATGTATTCCGTATGTGTTTACAGGTGTACATCTGCAAAATGTTTTGGTAAAGGAATTTATGGATAAAGTACACCAGAAAGATAATGTTTTGGAATCTCAGTTAGCTAATCTCATGGCATGTCAGCGTGGTACTAATGAGTACTGGTACCGTCGTCATGGAGAACTTAAATGTATGCTAAGGAACTTAGGAACTCCTACATGGTTCCTTACTCTAAGCTGTGCTGAATATGCTTGGGATGATTTACTTCAATTTCTACGAGAGGCAAATCCAAATATAGTAAATATTGAACACAAGACACCTGGATAATTCTGCTCTTTGGATCCAGTTAATTTATGCATATATTTCAATCATAGATTTGAAGCTATGATGTATTTTATCACCAATAAAAAAAAATCCTCCTCTTGAAGAGATTCTGGGCTTCTTTTTGAGAAAGGAGTATCAAGGAAGAGGTGCTCTTCACATACATATGCTGATATGGATCAAAGATGCTCCCAAATTTGGAACAGACTCAGATGATACTGTGCTGTATTTTATTGAAGAGTATGCTACATGTGATGTACCCAAAAGTACACAAGATAATGACTTAAGACAACAAGTCTTACAATTCCAAAGCCATCGTGTGGAAAATACTGTTGTCGAAAGTACAAATCTAAGGACAAATTCTACACCAAATGCCGTTTTGCATTTCCATGACCTGTAATTTCGAAAGGAAGAGTGAACAGTTTTATGTCATCTTTGCGACATACTATCACAAGAAAGTCTCCAAAAAATACCTACAACTTAAGAAGAAATGAAGAATCAAAATATATAAATGACTATAACCCAGTCATTTTGTCGATGTGGAATGCTAATATGGATATTCAATATGTTGTGGAAAATTCCATTGCTGTTGCTCGATATGTAACATCGTACATAACAAAATCAGAAAAGATAGAATTGAAGGAAATGTGGGAAGAGATTTCTCATGAGAAGACTCTAAGTAAGAAATTATATACTTACAGTTTGAAGATGTTATCTCATCGGGAAATTGGAGCATATGAATGCTCGGATCACTCATCGTCTGCAAGTCTATACTCCAAATCTAGAAGAATCATTTGGGTGAGTCTAAGTCTTGCTGCAACTCGATACCGGGTACTTAAATCTGTACAAGAAATTTTATTTTTAGCTGAAAAAGAGCCAGAAAGTACAGATATTGTGAAAACAAATATGTTGGATACATATTATCCAAATAGAAGTCATCATTTTGAGAACGTTTGTCTCTATGAAGTTCTGTAAAACTATATTTTTAAACGGAATATTACAGAAAACATCAATAATGGTATATATGCCGTGATTGGTTATGAAGGATGTTTGGTGAAACAAAGAAAAAGACATTTGATTAGTCACCGTAAACTGAGTTGCGAAACACCTGAATTTTACTATTTAGCTCTTTTGCAACTTTTCAAGCCATGGCGTTCAGAGTTGGAATTACTCGGAGATTTCGAGAGCTATGAAGATTCCTTCAATGCAAGTAAAGATACTATAGAATGTCCTGTTTTTGCTAATTATGTGAAAATGTTGAACGACGAAATTGAGCAAGAAGCTACAATTGCAGCTGAGATTGCTAGAGATAGTTCTCAAGACAGTCAATCTTCTGCTCCGTTGAGTCAGGACCCACTAGGAGAACCAATTGTTCAAAATGAAGCAGCAACTGCTATGGAAGAGGTGGAAACAGCAATGTTTCAAGCTCAAGGAGATGTATCAAACTTAGGGAACTTGGAAGAACAACTAAATGTTTAGCAGAAACAAATGTATTAGCAAGTGAGAGAACAGATTCACCATGGATTACTTCATGAGAAGAAAGAGTACTCTTGCTCATCATTTGAACCTATCCGAATGTAGGTGAGTGGACAAGTTGGAACAGGGAAAAGTTTTTTTAATTAAATTAATTACAACTTTTCTACAGAAAACAACTGAGTCGCATTTGTCTTGTGTTGTCACTGCTCCAACTGGATTAGCAGCCCACAATTTTACAAAATTACTTTACATCGTTTATTAATGCTACCAGTAAAGAATGAAAACAAATTGGTGTGCCACAAGCTATCTGGAGAAGCTTGTTGTGAAGTTTCAAGAGTCTTGAGGAAAATGAAACTTCTGATTATTGATGAGGTAAGCATGGTATCAAACTTAATGCTTGCCTTTGAGCATTTAAGAATGCAGCAAACTCTTAAAACAGAGTATGACGTATTATTTGGGGGAAAACACATCATCGTTTTTGGAGATCTACTACAACTTACTCCTGTGAAAGGACAACCAGTGTTTAAAACACTGGCACATGAAAATACCAGAAAGTCTTTGGGTAGTATTGGAAACGTTAACATTTGGTAATTTTTTCAATATAAGGAACTTATTACAAATATGCTTCCGGTAAATGATGCAGATTATGGAAATATTCTTCAAGATATAAGAATTGGAAAAGTGACAGAACATGGCAAACATGCTTTACAGAGACGATTACTTCCCAATTTGTTTCCAAATGAAAATATTGTTCCTGAGGAAATATATAGGAGAATTGCAGAAAACAAATCTGTAATCTGCTTAATGCCAACACTGCGTGAATGTTCTTTATTCAATGAAGAAATGTTGAAGTTGGAAAATGAAGAAATTATAAAATTGGAAGCTATTGATAAAATAGAACATTAAGGAATCACAATTGTTTTGACTGAAAAGTTGAAGCGTAAATTGGATTCTTTAGAGAAATCGATAAGTAAAACTGCTGGTTTAGAAAATAATTTGTATGTGTGTGTAAACTGTAGAGTAATTTTACGTTGTAATTTGCATGTGGAAAAAGGTTTAGCAAATGGAGCAATGGGTAAAATTGTTGATTTTGTTAATTATATAAATAGAGATGGGATTGAATCTTTGAAAATCAAATTTGATGAAATTGCTGAAGTGCAACAATTTAGTCGTTGTTCAACTCGGTTTTTACTTGTAAAAGATTTGTATGTACCTCAGTGTCTGAGGATACGGGCGCGGGGTTGGTGGGGTGAATGGGTGGGGTCCAGGTGAGGGTGGTGGTTAGCTAGTCTTCAGTGATTTTGCTCCAGCAGCGGCAAGGGATCTGTTGGGTGCGGTGGCGTGTAGTGGGTTTCCTGAAGGTGAAGTGGATGCAGTGATGGTCGGTCCAATGGAGTTTGGTGGTGTGGCTGAAGGAGACGTGGGAGCTTGCGGAGAAGATGGGGTCAAGCGCCTGGCCGGCAGAGTGGGTGGGTGTTGTGATGAGCTGTCTGAGTCCGAGGTTGGCAAGGTTCTCAATCAGGGTGATGTAATTAGTGTCGTTGTTGTTCTCAAGGTCGAAGCTCAGGTCCCGAGGAGGATGTAGTCTGTGGAGGCGAGGGCGTGTGTGCTGACGTGGTTGGCGAAGGAGTCGCTGAAATGTGGCCATGGTCCAGGGGTTCTGTAGACACGGGTTCCTCTGAGGATGGTGTTGGGATCGTGTGGATCTGGAAGTGCAGGTGTTCGGCGGTGCTGTGGGTGTCGTCGGTGTTAGTCGAGACACTGAGAGTGTTTCTGTGAACAATGGCGATTCCTCCTCCTGTTCCGTTGGTGCGGTCCCTGCGGGTGATCTTGTAGCCTTCCGGGATGGCTATGGTGATGGTGGGTGTCGAGGAGGGGTTCATCCAGGTCCCCGTCAGGAAGGTGACATCTGGGGATGTTGAGTCGAGTAGGTCCCAGAGTTCAACATCGTGTTTGTGGGCGGAGCGGGTGTTGAGAAGAATGCTACTGAGGTGGTTGCATTCTTCCACAGTGGGTGGGTTGGCGGCTTAGATGCTGGTGAAGCTGCAGTTCCAGCAGGAGAAGGGGCCTTGGGTGCTCTTTGGGGTGGCCAGGAAGCAGGCGTGTGATCGTCCGGTGTTGAGTGCGTCGAGGGTGCTGGCATTGTAGCAGAGACGGGCGTCGTGGCGTTTGCTGGGGCCAGGGGTTCCGGTGCTGGGTGCGGTCCAGGCACTGAAGGGCACAGACGGGCTTGCCTTAGGCACGCCTTCACCACGTCTGCTGCGCGGCCACGAAGTGGCCGCCATAAGAAGGGCAAGTGGGAGGGAGGAGCAGCTGGGAGGAGGAGGTGGGTGAATGGGTGAGCGGGGGGCGGGCCACAGGTGACACAGCAGCGGAAATAGAGTGGGGGAGGAACGGCGAAGGATACAGAAGGAAAAGAGAGGGCACAGGGCGCAGAAATAATACCAGAGGGAAAAGGAGGAAAGAAAACAAAGCAAATGGCGATTAAACAAAGAGCAATGCAGATACAGCAAAAGCAAATCTACAGACTGCTACTGGCCACCAGGGATGAGGCGCAGGTGGTAGCCTGTGGGTGGAGGAGGGCCTTGAACTATACACAGCAACAGTAGCTGGGGCTCAAGGGCACGGTCACACAGGTGGTGCTGTGTGGCGTAGGAAATGACCAGCCTCAAAGGGTCAAGGATCGCTCTCCTCACCGTGCAGTAGCCGCCATAAGACGGGGAGGTGGGAGGAGCAGCTGGGAGGAGGTGGTGGTCGAATGAGAGAGCGGGGGGGGCGTGGCCACAGGGGACGCAGCAGCGAGAAAAGAGAGGGGAGGAACGGCGAAGGATACAGAAGGAAAACAGAGGGCACGGATATAATACCAGAGGGAAAAGAAGGAAAGAAAACAAAACAAAGACAATTAAACAAAAGCAATAAAGATACAGCAAAAGCAAACCTACAGTGAGAAGGGGGCGGGGCCACAGGGGACGCAGGGGCTGAAAAGAGCGGGGGAGGAACGGCGAAGGGTAGAGAAGGAAAAGAGAGGGCACCGGGCACAGAAATAATTCCAGAGGGAAAAGGAGGAAAGCAAATTAAACAAATGGCAATTAAACAAAAAGCACTACAGATACAGCAAAAGCAAACCTACGGCCTACCACTGGATACCAGGGATGAGGCACAGGTGGTTGCCTGCGGGTGGAGGAGGGCCTCAAACTCTACACTGCAGCGGCAGCTGGGGCTCAAGGGCACAGTCACACAGGTGGTGTTGTGTGGCATGGGGAGCGACCAGCCTCAAAAGGGTCAAGGGTCGCTCCAGCCTGCTAGGTGTAAAAAGTGTAAGACTCTTAAAGAGAACATGCCTTCATCCTCCGTCCTCCACAGCCGGGAAGCGCACATACTAACAAAGAAAGAGTTATAAAATTAGGAGAGCTGTAAAAACCCTTTTTTTGGACAATTGTTTTTTTTAGTTATTTTGAAGACAGAGATTTGGGATTAAGGAATAAGGGGAGAGGAGAGGAAGGTGGAGTAAGGAGAGGCAATAAGAAAGGCAGGAAAAGACTAAACTTGAGAGCCAATTTTTTCCCAGGCTGGACAGTGGAAAGTTCATTTTCATAAATAAATTTCTCTCAGAATAGGAAAACATCTAAAAACTACAAACACATTTTCCCAAACAGATTGAAATATGGCACCTAAGACTACAAATTGCACTACATAGTTGAAGACAGCTTCGGCGACAGCTAGAGCTGAGCTCGCTCAGAAAGCTCCCCAAGGATCAGCCCCAATTACAAGTCCAACTAACTTAGAAGGTGCACTCTGAGGAGGATCCTGTTGTGACGTCACACGCCAGAGAGAGCTCGCAGCTGCAGCAAGCGCACCAGGTCCCTGACCGCGGAGCTGATCGTGGAGCCGAGCTGAGCCGAGCCGAGCATAGTCTCCGAAGCCCGGAACGCCTGCCCACCCGCCAGCTTGCCTGCCTCCCTGCCTGTGTCCCCCTGCATTGGAGCCAGCACCGCAGGGGCGATCAGTGAGCCGCAGGTCTGCAAGTCCCAGCGACAGGTCCGAGCGTCGGGTCCAGGCTGCCCGCGCTGCTCCAGCCTGATTGAGCCCGTCCCGATCCCGGTTACAGGCCCGCCCACTCTGGGAGAGTGATCACCGTGCGGCGACCGAGGGCTCCAATAGCCTCTGTGCCACCGTGCAGATACCGGCGGTGGTGGTGCGGGGGGGTGAAAGGGGGCGAAAGGCAAGAGGAGGTGTGAGCAGCGAGGGGGAGAGCCGCAAGAGGAGCTGTGGTGTGGTGTGTCAGCAATATCACTGACCACGCGGACCCTGGCTAAGAGAAGAGGGGTTACCACACTGCGGTCCTGGGCTTGTTGAAGTCACGCTGGAACACCAAATGTGGACTCCAAGTCTCAGGAACCTTCGCCTGATAGCACCTGGGCCGGGAGCAAGCCGTGCCCGGAGTCGTGGAGGACCAGAGAGCCGGAGACCCTGCCCGAAGGTACAGCAACCACGCGAACTGCAAGCACCTGATTGAGGAGGTGAGGAACGGCAGGAGGATTGCTGGAAATATCATACCGCTACAGGGGAAGAGACGACTGGGAGCTGGAAGCACTGCCAGACTTGGCGCCTGTTTCTCCCAATAGTTACTGGTGGTGGCTGGCGGTAGGGGTAGAGTTGGGACCCCGGTCTCCCCCGCATAGACCCTGCATAGCCCTTGGAGGGGTACTCCTGTCTCTTTTAAGCGCATTGGGGATTGGGGACCGATTACGTGCCAGCACATGCACTGTAAAAGAGCTGATAGGTAACAGCGGGGGACCCCACAGAGAGAAGCGGGGGGTCTCGAAGCCTCTAAAGCCTCAGAAAGCCCGAGGCCATCCCTGCAAATAGCCAACACCTAAGCCAGAAATCGAGGAAATAAAGCAACCTCGCTGCTCTAGCCATCAATAGGCGCTTCCATCCGAGCAAAAAACTCATAGAGTTAGAGGGCTGGAAAAAAAGGAAGATGAGGTCAGGGAGAATCCGAACAAATCCACCAAAAAATGCAAAGAAGAAAGTTAAGACCAAATCTTCTACGCATCCCCCAGAGGGTAGCGCAACTCCCACATTAATTCCTCCCATCTATTCAATTTTCGGAACAATGAACCCCACTGGCAAATTTCTATTCCTGAAAGATCCCGTGTCAGCCATATATTCAATGCCGGCAACCCCAAAAGGTCTGCAAAACCAAAATCGACGGATACAAAGACCTCCTTGCCCGCTCCCAGCACTATTGCAGAAAGGGCCAACGGAACAGAGGGGACCCTTAACTGTATGGAAGCCACCCACGGTAAAAATAAACATATGATGCTAACTCAAGTTCAAGTGCATTTGGAAAATAAAAGACGTGATCCAGCACAAGGAGAGGGACTAGAGAAATCATTAACATCAACACTATCATCAAATAGGTCCTTGGACTGTTCCATCGAAGGACATACAATTAAATGTATATTAAATACTTGTGATACAAACTTATCTACGACTGGAAGCAAACAACCCACAAGTAAAAGGGATAACCAACACAATACCAGTACGCATGACTCTTCATACAAGGTTCATCCAAACAATCACTCAAACCCAAGATCGGCCCCATGCTCAAGCCAAGCACTAGTAAATCGTACAGAAAACATAAAGGAGCGCTACCCCGGGTGGGCACTCCAAACACCTACAAATAACCACAAAAAAACTTTTATATACAAGGACCACTTGGACATCAATACAACTGAAAGTAACACTGAGCAAACTAACATCCATGATAAACCAACAATTATTACAAAGGAGGACCAGGATATAACAACAAAGGCTTCGTACCCAAAAAACTCATTAATCAAGGAACCATTAAGCAAAAATACAATCGAAATATCCAGCGAAATGAATCAGGAACTGGACAATGAAATACTTATAGATTCAACAAATGACCTTGACGCAGACGGTCAAAAGGAAACATCAATAATAGAAATCCCAAGTCTTTCTACAATGGCTGATTTAGCAATAACAAAAAGTCCTGGAAATAGGCAAAAAATAACTCAGGGGTGGAAAGATGTCACAACACCTAAAGAACAAACACAACCGGAAGTCAGCACTAATCATAGTAAAGTGCACCAGCCCCAGCAAGAAGCAGTACAGGATGTTAAAGATAATCTGGAATCCATACTTATGTTACACAGTGCACTGGGGTGTATATTGGAAACCTTCATCAAAACTCTCAATATGCAGTCAGATAAGCTCGACATACAAATACATCTTATGGGTACAATGGCGGAACACATAGCTGGCATAAATAAAAAAACTAGACATCATGGCCAGCACATTCAACTTCATTAAGGACCAGATTCGCCCATGTACACCATCCAAGGCATGTACCTGCCACCCAATACTGGAAAAACTGCAGGATTTGCCATCTATACTCAATGAAATCCTACAGGAATGTAAGCATGCCAACCAAACTAATAACAGTACCCCAACTGGCTGTGATCTCATTTCTTTCGACCACTGCCAAAACATACAAACAAGCAATGTAATTAAACCCAGGAATACTAAAGCAGATAACATAGTAGCACCGCTGCAGCAAATGGCAGAATAAAAAAATAAACAAAATAACCCAATAATAATATTCGATGAAATAACAAAGGAACCAAAAGCAACATGTGTTACTCCCCCATCCAGAAAAAACACCCGTTCCAACCTACCAGAAGCAGAACAATCTGCCCAGGATGGGGTAAAAATCATAACAACCAGAAGAGCCTGACTAAACGGCAGAAAAAAATGGGCAAGAAAAAATCAGAAATCATCTTTCAAAGTGCGTACCTGAAAACAAGGTGTCGTTAACCAACTTCCCCATCTTTGACCGGGCCAAAACAAAATCAAAATATGAGCATAACACCAAAGAGGGGCCATGCCAGCCGACAATAGCGAGAGAAAACGACCGTAAAGACCGGAAGACCTTGACTAAAGATGAGGGATGCAATCCTATGCCAAAAACCTCCAATGATCGAGCACACAAAATATCACCAAAAAGAACTACACCTACAGAAGGGGTCGTCCAAGCTAAAGCCCTGGAGAAGGGAATTCTACCAGCATTGATCATATGAGCCCATCTACGGCCACTAGTTGTTCAGATATCAGTCAGGATCTAGGGGCTAGTATTGTCGTAGAACTAAACAAATCACTAGAGAGTTTGCAATGCGAGCGGAAAAAAACGGAACTTGCCCCAGGCCAAAAGGCCAGCACGTTGCACGAGGATAAACTGTACCCCACAAATGAGCACGAACAAACAAAGTAAAAGGCAAGCAATTGCAGACCCTACAGTCTTGTGGCTAAAGGCGCATACAAAAACCACAAAGCGCCTTCAATCTTGATCACAATCCCAAGCGTTAATCCGACAACAGGAAAAAGCGACATAGAAAACAACAGACAAATAACAACAAAGGTGGACAGAAAAACTCACGATTACATTCAAGTAATGTTTACCACTGATAAAAAAGTAGTGCAGCAAAGACCAGAAATAACAAACTTAGAAAGGACAGGACTTCGCCCTGTGATTCCCGCTGAGGAATATGGGAGCCACTCGGAAATGGTCGGTGCTAAACGTGCAGAACGAGAAGTAAAATCTTTACCCAGCATGTTACCCATGCAAACTCAAAATGACGTACATAACCAAATAGTAAAATATTCGCACGTCAACGCAAAGGATAATGAAAGTTATAAACCAACGAAACTATACCAAAATGGTAAAACATGCATCGTCACTGACCAAGCAACTAAGGTGAAACCAGCCAACACAGGAAAGCTACTCTTTGTCCCCAACTACGAACCGCAAGGCTCCCAGGACTTTTTAAATCGCGGGAATATACTCCACCTGACATCTGCAATTCCAAGTCTTGGCTACCTAACAACAGCTGACCTACTCTCCCTGGAGAGATGTAGGAATTGTAAAACACATCCTTTCTGAAATGGTTAAATTCGAAGAGTGGGGAATTACCCTGAAAGAAGTGATAAATTCAGGTCACCCGTCTCCTCTGCTAAGAAAGTATAGCAAAAGAGAAAATCAAGTTCGGATAAATCGGACAACGCACTCAGTGCTTCAAGGTGCTAGGGGGGCTGAATCGACTGACAATGAACATCTGAGACAGAAATCGTCCACTAACATCAATTGAACCCACTGTCAGCCAGGCGATAACGAAGGAAACACCATAAAACTCCTTTCTTGGAACATCGCTGGCGCAAAAGACATCGAAAAGAAGCACAGTAAGGCTGCCTCCTGGGATCCATATGAAATCATAGCCTTACAGGAAACGTGGCTAACAGAACCAATTGATGTACCAGGCAGATTATGTTTCCACGTAAGTGCGATTCGCCCTCAGCGCTACGGGCGCGCAAGTGGGGGGCTTTCGGTCTACATAACAACCGCCCTGATGATTAATGCTACATCGACACCAGACATGCAAAAAATTAAATTGGAGAGCATAATAAGGGGCAACAGTAGATATATTATATTAATTAACATATATGCCCACCCGAAAAAGGCACTTAAAAAAGCGCTCTTTCAACGCGTCGTTACTGTAGTATCAAACATCCGCCTTGAACAACCACCTGGGAGATTATTCTTACTGGCGATTTTAACTCCAACCTCCTACATGAACCAGAAGATGAGGATAATATCAATGTAGCAAATGAATTGTGGAACGTTGTACCCCAGAAGATTCCACGGGTCAAGAAGAAAGATAAAGGGGGCAGGCAGCTGATGTGGGATCCTGAACACCTTGGGCTAAGGGTAATAAATGGTAGATCTAACCAGGATAACCCCCCTGCCATCACCTACACAGGCCACAATGCAAGCTCCATCCTGGATTATACAATAGTAACACTACCCTTGCTAAATCGAATAAAAAACTTTCATATAATTTGCTCCTTAGATAGTGACCACTCTATGCAACATATCGAGATTATGCTGACCACAACTAAGTACTCGCAAGCGCCTACGATAGCAGGTAATACTTCAACCATCAATCTGAAGCGAATAAAATGGACGATCGACTCACTCCCTCAAATAGCGCAGAACGCCAAGACGCTATTCCAAACTATCACCAATGAGAAAGATCTGTGCTCAGAAACCTGGTCGGATTATTTGGGAAAGCTTCCCAGGACCAGCGTTAATTTAAAAAAAATATCTCTCCCAAAAGCAATACCAAATTCAATAAAACAACACTCTCATTGAGGAGACATTTGCAAAAACTAACACGACGAGCATATGGCCATAGCCTAAACCCCAGCATCTGGCAAGCAGTCCGGATAACAAGGAAACAATACAAGAAAATATTTTGGACAGAAAAGCAAAACCAAGCAAATGACTTCTGGACTAAACTGTTGTACAACGTAAAAAAATTGGATTCCAGGGCCTTCTGGTCACAAGTCAATTCCCTAAACCGAACAGCGCAACCAATAAGCATGACCTGCATTACTGAAACTGCATAGGCCCAACATATAGTCGACACATTTTCAATCAAGTCATCGACACCTTCAACAACAACTACTATATCCGCAAGCGAAACATCCGGAATACTGGAGCAGGTAGATAACACCTCTGTCCAGCCAAATAACATGACCAATCATCATGAAAGTATGGACCGACAGTTGTGGCAAGATGACGAGTTTCTCTTATTACAAACAATCAAGAAAAGCAGGCAAGATAGCGCACCAGGTCCGAATGGCATCCCGCAGGCCATCTTCAAAGAGGACCCTCAGTACTGGGCCAGCAAACTCAATCTCCTGTTCCGATCAATAAACAACACCGGTCGAGTCCCAGATAGCTGGAGGGGAGCTATCATAAATCCAATCTACAAAGGTGGAGATCGCAAAGACCCAAATAGTTATCGCCTGATAGCCGTCATTGATGCTGAAGCAAAATACTATGCATCACTTGTACTAGCTGATCTAGCTCAATGGTCTGAAACGAACAACAAAATACCGCTGAACCGACGGGATTTCGTCGTGGGACGGGAACCATGGCAAATGCTATGGCCCTGTGCCTGATTGCTGAAAAAGTCCACAAAACCACCTGGAACTCTACACTTGTTTCATGGACTTTAAGGCGGCATTTGACCATGTGAGCAGGCAAACACTTTGGGCTAAACTGAAACATCAGGGCCTGCCGGACTCAATCCTCACGCCAATTATCGACCTGTATACCAATACTTGGATGCAGGTAAAAATCGACAACGGGCAGCGGTTAACCCGGAAGATCAGCACCGTTGATGGCCTAAAACAAGGCTGCGTGTTGGCCCCTCACCTCTTTAATCTGTTTATGGCAGACTTGACAGTAAGCCTAGACCAGATTAATGCTCACCCTCCCCGGCTAGGTAATCGCTGTGTAACGCATCTATCCTATGCCGACGATGTGATGCTATTAAGTCAGACGAGAATAGGCTTACAACGTCTACTGCAAGACCTGACCAGATACACCAAACAGAATTTGCTAGAAATAAACAGCAAGAAAACCAAGATCATGGTTATAACACGACGCCACAAAGCCCCACCAATCTTCCTAATAGACACCGTTAAGCTGGAAGTGGTGGATAGCTACAAGTATCTGGGGATACAACTAGACAAGCGCCTTAACTTCTCTGCACACTTTAAACACATTGAAAAAAAGGTTTCAACTCTATTACATGCCTTCACCAACTTAGCGACTGAGCTTAAAGGCCCAGTGGTCTCCCCCTTGCTAACCGCAATGAAAGCAAAGTTATTGCCTACAATAGCATACGGGAGTGTATTACATCATGGCAAAAGTGCAACACTAATTGACAAAATACAGATCAAAGTCTACAAGCGTGTATTCGTCATACCAAACAACACATCACCGGCACAAGTAAGACTTGAATTTGGTTTACAATCGCAAGTGCTCTTGAAAAAGTATGAGACCATCAAATTTTGGTATGATGTTCGGAGGAATCAGGAAAATGAAGTCTACCGCACCATGTGGGAAGCAATCCAAAAGAGCCCGAACTCCGAATATGCAAAGTACTTAAGATTATCGCTAGAAACAACTGAGTTGGCAAATCTCTGGGAATCTAAGCTTCCAGTACTATCGTTCAAACAGGTGGTTAAGAAAACTGCCAAAAGGCACTCGCTCCTTAACGATAAGTTAACTTTCAGTCACCGAACCCACGCCTGGATGACCATTAAATCATATAAAAAGCCTGTTCCAGCAGCCTCTTTAGATCTTGCCTTCTCGCCATTCATCAAGCGCAAATACCTCAATTTAAGGTTGGGCAACCTTCCAACAAGTGCAGATCAACCGAAATGGAGGCCCCAAGAACACAAAGAATGCGAACTTTGTGGTGCAGGTAAACAAGACTTCATCCATTTGATTTGCACTTCTTCAGCCATGAACCAAGCCCGTCGGTGCTGGCTAAAACCAAAGTTTAATGAATACGGAGTACGCACCTGTTGGTCTGCAATTGTTCAAATCCTATGCTCAGTGGATCCACAATTTATCTGCAGAACAGTCAATTTCATCAACAATTTCGAGAAAAAGCGTGGCCTTTTGGCAAAGACCTGATCTTGATACAAGAACTTCTTTATTGTAGCTGAACCAGGGCCCTCAACAAGCTTATCATTAAGCAAGTTTGACATCTGATTTTATAGATTTTATCTTTTATATTGTAGTGTCAATGTCTTGCTTTTTAAACACAGTGGCATTTTATATATTGTAATGGTTTTAATTGACTAAACAATAAAGAATTTACTTACTTACTAACAGTCCAACTAGTTCTGAAGATGATGTTTTGGAGCATGGGTAGGAGGGCCTTGGGGCCACTAGTGAAGATTGGGTTGAAAGCCCTAGTAAGAGACAACTAAGTTTAACCCCTGAGGTGCTAGAAAGAGGCAGTGCACCATAATCATCATCAGGTTTGGCAACAAAGGCAGAAAGTTTGGATAATAACTTTCCGGTAGTGAGTCAGGATACAGTGAATAGGGAGAGCTAAGGAATATTAGTTATTTACAAAATTAAAGGCACCTTCACTTACCCCCACCATTTCCACGCCCTCAAGTACATCAGGCTTCGGACCTGGGCATACAAGATGCACTGAGTATTCAGTCTCATTCTCGTCCTGAGTCGGTTGCACAGGAACTCCCTCTCCTTTTTCATTCATTAACCAATCCCTCATCATCATTATTGTCTACTGCCGTAGCGGAGGGAATATTGTCAACAACACCAACTCAGAACCAGCATTTAGAGATGGGGTAAGTTTCCAATGTGATATAAACTCTATGCTCAGCCTATTCTTGATGAAATAAGAAAAATAAAAGCCTCACAAGCAACAGAGATAGCAGCACTTCAAGCACATCTTTCAAAAATTGAAGAGGTAGTTGGATCTTATCCGGCAAGACTTCAGGAAGCTGAATCAAGAATCCCTCTCCTGAAAGATCATGTGACTTTGATACAGCAGCAGGTCTCAATAGATAAAAAACAGAAAAACCTGCTGGAAACCAAGCTAGAAGAATTGGAGAATCATTCCTGAGGTTCAAATTTGCGGCTAGTTGGGGTCCCTGAAGGCTGCGAATCATCTCAACCACCTCTGTGCGTTTAATCTTTTATTAAGGAGAATGTTCTTTCAGAGTTTTCAGGTGATCTTACGATCACATAGGCACATAGAGTTCCTGCTCAGCCATTCCCCAGTCAAAACTGTCTAGAACTATCTAACTGAATTTTTCAGACTATCGACTAAAGGAGCAAATCTTGACAAGAGCAATTCAGAAGAAGCAATTCTCCTCCTGAGATGTTCCTAACTGTTGCATATTTTCCGATATGAGCGCAGCAACCACGTGTCATCGGACGGAGTTTGTTAAGCTCCTCTACTTGTTTAAAGAGCAGGGAGCCCAAGCGGCCATTGCTCAACAATCGAAATTACGATGTCAGTTAGTGGGAAAACTCCTTGTCTAGATTACTGCTGGACCAACAGGGAAATTCTGTGGTAATGAGGTTACTAGATTAAGTCTCCCAAGAAACTCATTGTACGTTCTCAGAATTAGAATGGCAAGAGATCTCATTATATGTCCATAAATTATTAAGAGCTGCTAATTTTAAAAGAATGGCTTTTCTATACCATTGGATGTCCTATTATACACCAGCCCTTCTGCATAAGTTGTATCTCAAGGTAGAGGACAAGTGTTTTTGTTGTCAACAGTCGAGGTCGGGATTGGCTCCATATGATTTTTATTTGTCCGTCTTTAACCCAGTTTTGGGCAGAAGTGTTCACCGTTGTTAATGAAAGTCTACAAAGAGAAATTAAGCCAGAAACAGAGATAGCATTATTTGGGTTTATAAGACAAAGATTGAATACCCCAATACCTAGAGGAGAGAGATAATTTCTTGCGAGCTGAGAATGTGCATTGTTTTTCTATACATATTCTGGTACATATTTTACATTAACGAAGGAGTTGTAGTTTATGTTGTCACTTTTTCAAGCATATTTAGATATTTCATCTACCTAACACTTTACTAAATTATTTGCTCTTTAGGCTGGCAGTTAGAAGAATGATGAATGAGATGCCAAGGGCGTAGTTATCAATATTGAAGCAGATGCAGTGGCAATAGAGGGATGTGATGGGTCCACTGCACCTGAACAGTGCTTGTTTTTTGACATCCACTTGGAAGCAGGGCACGTTCCTTGCTTTCATTAGGATCCATGGCATGTTTACTTCACCACAAGGTGGTGTAGGATGAGTGTACAATGGTCATACTGAGTGCGTAATCGGGCCGCCTGCGGGCCCCATAACTTCTTTTTTGCCCACCCACCATCCCCTAAGGCAGAGTTTGGATCTAAAGTCTTCTATCACATGCTATGGATAAGATTTTGTTTTCCTTTAACAACTTTATTCTCAGGTAACAGAGTGTTGAATGTATAATGTGTAAATAAAAGCGTGAAGTTGAATTTCTTTTACAAGCTAGATATTGTCGTATTTTAGTGTGTCTCTGGTCAGGCGGTAAGGTCAACATTGGTAAGCCTAGTCTGCGGTCCTTAGCGGTCAACACCATGTAACTCCAGGGGTAGTGAGAGCTGATAAGTAGGCTGTCGGGGGAGTTATTCTTCCCAGTGGGCCAGGGGCCACCCCCGCACGTGCATGCGCATCAAGGCGTAGATATGCAGAAGTCTGCAGCCCCCTAAGGGAGTTCAAGGCACCGGGCGTAGGGGGGGCCGGGAGGAAGAATCTGTCCGATAAGCTGTACTCCCTGCACAACCTTACTCCGGGAGTAGTATTGGTAGTACCCTGGGTCTTGGGGGTGGGGGGGGGGGAAAGCTGCTAGACATTGACTTTGCCGTAGGCTCTGGAGGGGACACGCAGAAAGTAAAATCATGCATTGTTAGATCTACGGTAGGAGTGCCTTCTGTATTAGACTGTGTTAAGTTTAGCCCCTGGAACAACATGTGACTACCAATGTAACTGTACTTTCTGCGTAAATTTCAGTAATTAAAGTTTTTAAATTTGTTTTGTTAATTGTTAATAAATACGGCCGGGGGGGTTACACCCCCTGAATCCAACTTTAGAACAATCTTGGTGTGGTTTCCAATCCTGTGCAAATGGGAGAGGGAGGAGAAATCCAGAACCCCAGAGTATGTAGTTCGAATAGGGGACCTAGGTAAGTACCAGACCATATTGCTATATTTGAAGCATGCAGCTACAATGAGCATCTGACTGTTCAATATTTCCAACCTCTCCAGTAGATATTGGAGTACATGGATGTAAGGGGTGCCCACCACAAGCAAGAAACGTGTACATGGTTGTTTATGTCCATCACCCGTGCTTCTTGTACATTTTTGTATGGCAAGCAAGATTGTAATGTTAAAATGCAAATGAGCACAACCTTTAACCACACACGTTATCAATTCAAAGAAATTCACAATGATCAATTCAATATCTCTTTCCAGAAATAGCTCTTACTTGTTCAATTAAGAATGGAGGATGCCAGCATTACTGCAAGAAGGACCCCTTAAAGAATATTGTATGTTTTTGCGCACATGGATACAAACTAGGAAAAGACGGGAAGTCATGCGAACCAGCTGGTGAGAATATGAAACAATGTCATGTTTATCAGATTTTCTTTGGAATGTGTGTTGTTTCTTGATAAAAAAAAGTTGAATGCTCACCTTCAACCTTTCAAGCCTACATCTGTAAGCAGGGCAATAGACGTCCTCAAGGACACTGTATGTATGTATATTTGTACCTATGTTGTATTTCTTCTATAGTGTGAACCATGCCAAAAGTGAGCGACTAGCTTCACAGGGTAAAAAACAAGTATAAAGTGAACACGTGGTAGGAGAGACAGCTGGTTTGTGGACTGTTAATGCCGTTTGCTGTAGTGTTTTTTAAAGAGATGCATCTCCTAATCGTCCCTACTTTGGTGCAGCATTGAGGTGGTCCTGATGCATAAATGGATATTGTTTCAAATCCTGGATGCATAGGTGGAGAAGGCTTGCCGCCCTGTGTTTTGATATGTTACTCTTCTTAATTCGCTCTCTGACGGTGTCTTGTGTCCGGGCACCCATCAATGATGGTGAGCTTGTCTGCAAGACAAGAGGGGGTTCGTTTCGTGATGGCTTGGTAAATTATGAAGCTGAGGCCTACTTGCTGAAAATGATTGCTTAAATGCCTGTAATAGCGCATTCCAGAATTTTGCGCTAAGCAACAATCTGGCATTATATTGCCCTGTCTATTGTATCCATGTACAGTAAAATACTGTTTATTTATTAGATTGTCATTGAGATATGTCACGACATCTTTGCAAAATATTCTCAGTACTTTGCAAATATTCTCAGTATTTGCTCATTCTGCACTGATGTAATTAAATGCATTATGGTGACAGTCTTGTTGCAGTATGTTTTATTCCCTTTAACAGTACCATTTCCTTGTGGGAAAATCACAGCCGTACACGTCATAGAAGCTCAGTCCGGGCAGCCCGTGACGCGCTCAGAACCGACATTTGAGGATTACGACAATTCGAACTATACTAACAACCATACCTCAGCCGACTCCAAAGGGCCAGAAAACAATGATACAATCACACCTGTGATTGTGGACACGGATGTGCGGATTGTTGGTGGAACTGACAGCATGAAGGGGGAGATTCCTTGGCAGGTAAAGCGCGCGCGCAAAGACCTACTTTGATGATTCATCTGATTGTTTATTTGCCTGCCATCTGCTTCAAAGTCGCCTGTGATTCATTTGTAATTACATTGAACGGAAAGTAGGCTGGGCCGCCCCAGACACGAAAGATAAATCAGCCATTATGTTCAAGCCGGCAGCGCCCCTTTCTATTTGACTTTGAAAGGTAATGTGTTAATGTGCCAGCGTTTGATAAATTACCAATGCTTCTGATGCAATCAGCTGCAGCTCGTGTTCCTGGTGAATGATGCCGCAAGGGAGCACCTGTAAAGCGGAATAAAAGAGAATCTGGGGGAGCGCCTTTTGATTAAAATAAACGTTATTAGGTATATTCATTAAACCCCTTTTCTTGAGAATAACACAGACTTTGTGCAAATGCCTAAATGCAGGTGGCATTAAAATACAAAGCTTCTCAGAAACATTCATGTGATACAAAAACAAAGTCAATAACCTGGCACTTGTTACGCGTTCAGTTACTATTTGTAATGGGTCCTGTAAGAAATTGGTTTGGTAGTAAAGAGGGTGGAATCCCAACCAGGCGTCAGCTACATTCCTCGTTAGGGTAACCACAAAAGTCAATAAATTAACCTGTGCTAACACTCTGGAGAGCTTGGCACAAAGCAATCACGCTTTACTTAGAGGTAAAGTGTAAAGTATTTTGCAGCACTCAGACACACACACCCACACACAGTGCTAAAGTGATAACACAACACAAGAACCATCCCAAACCAATTATGAAAAATAGAGTAATGTTCAATAGATACAAATATACAAAAAAAATCTATTTCCAATTAGCAGAACTAAAGATATAACATTTTAAAGTTTCTTTTGAAAATAGTCTCATAAAGCACAAAGCATAAATCGTGCTAGACTAGGACAAAATCACAAGTTCAGTCCAATGCCAATGAAGCAGGTGGTTGGGTACAGGTCCAAGGGCAGCCCAGAGGAGTTGTACCTTCTTGTTGTTTGGGCTGTGGTACAAGGTCCTGTGTCGGCCTCTGTTGCAGGCTCCGGTCAAGTTGCTGTTCAGGAGCTGCACAGTGCTGCAATGCAAGGTTATGCATCACACTGCACCGTTTTCAGTAAAGCCAGTGATCAGGAGAAGCTAGGCACTGTTTTGTGAGATCTTGCATTGGGCTTTGCCGTGTTGCGTCGGTTCCGTGTGAAACCTTCAGTTACACTGGGAGGAGTACCCTCTGACTTCAGGCAAGGTTCCAAGGCACGGAGGACAGTACTTGGTGGGTCAGGACTCACTCCCACGGAGGCCAGCAGAGGGGACCATGTCAGGCTCAGTTGGGTCTGGTAAGCTGGGAAGCAGAAGAGATCTATGTAATCTTGTGTCCCTGTAGCTCATACAGGAGTTCAGCAACCTAAGCCTTGGAGTCACTCTGGGCACATGGTATCGGGGCAAGCACGGTCAATATTCCTTTTTCAGACAGCACAGCAGTTCTTCAAGCAGCGGAGCAGTACTTCTGGCAGGAGGACAGTCTTTCTTTAGAATCGTCCACAGATCCAGGAGTGTTCTTTTTAGTGGTTCTAAAGGACCCATTTTATACCTAGTTCCAGTCTTTGTGCTGTGGATCCCTGACTTATCACCATTTCAGTTTCTGGTCAGTCCTTCCCTTTCTCTTGGAACTGGGTCCAAACTGTCCTGGGTGACAAAAGGAAGAGCAGACTTGGTGTCATTTTCCTTCGTGTGTGCTTCAGGCAGAGTCCAATGAAATGTGATTAGGACAGGGCGCAGCTCCTCACAATTTATCCTGCCAGGAAGATCCTCTCCCCTCAAACTTAGGATTCCTTTGTCCCACTCTCTGGAAGCATAGCACAACCCCAACAGCAAACCCCTCCACAGTCATGTGACTTAGGATACTAGGAGAAAAGCATAATTGATTGAGACACAAGAGTGCAAACTTTCTAAAAGTGCTACTTTAAAAATTGCAACTTTAAAGTCGGATTGCACCTTTAAAAAGGTTATTAAATTACATTTTGTTTGAGTGTACACAACATATCAGTTCTCAATCTGAAGTTAGGACTTATAGAATGCAATAAGGTAACCAATGTTTGCCTATGGAAGTGATAGGCCATTCAACAGAGAAACACAACTTTAGATGTTTTTACTTTCAGGACTTGTATAACTAAACACACTTGTCCAGCTTTTTAAATACTATGCACCCTGCCCCAGTGGGGGTAGGGGTCTAACTTAGCAATGACTGATACGTTTTAAGAAAAGGAATGTTTAGGCCCTGCAAAAGGTTTATTTGCCAGGACGAAGTAGACGTTTTAACTAGCACTACAGGATGCAATGGCAGTTCCTATACATGTTGTGTAGTGCTAATTTAATGGATGGCACAATGAGTTGTGCTGCCCACTTGCAGCATTTCATTTACTTTCCCTGCGTTCATGAAAAAAAATGTATTAGGAATTTTTAAGTAAATTAAATATGCAAATTGAATGTAAGCCAATGTTACCATGTTTTAAGAAGAGAGCACAAGCACTTAAGCACTGATTGGTAGTGGTAAAGTGCATGTATATTGCCAATAAAAACAAGTTTAGCAAAAAATCTTGGAGTGAAGGCAAAATGTTTGAGGACATACCATGCCAAGAATGTCAGTTCTAGCAGTTTCATTCTGTGACTAGCTTTGGTGGGGCCCAGGACAAAACTTTATAGTGTGGCCCCTATCTCAGAAATATTTATCGACCTTCAAAGGATGAAAAGCTGGCTGAAATTAAATCTTTTATTTACAGGTGGCAAAGAGGTATCTATATCAAGCACATTACCCTACCAATTGTGTGAAGGCCATGTACATCGTGTAGTGGCTACTTGATGCAGGCTTGCATGCAGGTCCTGGCCTCTTCAGCGAACCCCTCACTGTGTATGACTCAGGGCCATGCGCAGCATGGTCTGGTTACTCATGGGGGTTGGGTACAGGGCTCGGCTAGAGGACAGGCTATGTGTGCAGCCCCTAGGTTTTGTGCAATTGGGAGTTGGGAACTTGCAGGGTTTAGGTGCATGCTTGGCCTTAAGCCAGACCCTACAAACAACGTTCCACTGTACACAACCAAAATTTAAAATTCAGAACAGGTTATGATAGGCCCCTCATAACAAGTGCAGAAGTCCAGCGGGCGGGCTTTCAAATTCACGTCCGATAGGGGCAATTCAGAGTACCGGCTGTACATCGTGTTTTTCCTGCAGAAGACCCATGTTGAAATCGTTAATTCATGCAGATTGTCAGGGTTGAAACGTCGACGGTCTTTGGTCCATGCATAAGGTCCCCTCGCACACCATTTTATGTAATTCATTAACCCAGCTAGGGTGACCTCCTTTAATAGATGTATAATTGGACCTATTTGTCAATATTTTTGTGTATAATCATGGTTCACCGTGTTGTATAATACACAAATCCTGTCACTTTTGTCACTCTACTCACCTAAGTCACTCTAATCACACCCACATGCGCTGCCTTTTTAATTGATTTATCGGACAGCTCTTATGTCTTGATAATTCTTGACTTTATTTAAAGATTTGAAAATATGAAGTGAAATATTTCTCTTTATGAATGAGACAAATTCGCTTATTCTCTTTTCTGTTCAAGTTGGTTACTTTTTAAATAGGCTGTTTACATTGAATATTAAATACCACAAAGAAATTGTCTGACCCGACATTTCCGGTTGTTACTTGTATCACGGAATCGTAAGACAGCGCAACAAAGAGAAGGAGTGGCTAAAGATATTCGAGCTGCTAAAGGAAAGATCACTCACCTGTTTCTGGAATCACGTAAAGAATTTGAATCACCTTGGTCAACAAGGGAAAACACTATTTCAGAATCGGAATGGGAGAATCATGTAAAGCGCCTGTTTTATGCATATAACAACACAAACAAAATAGTGCTCAGCCTGCAGCAAACAGAAGAACAACAAGAATTTGCTTCATCTCTCCAAATAGTAAAATTGATCAAGGCCATGAAATGCATGGAGCTCCAGGCCCAAATGGTCTTCCAGCTGGCATCTTTCAATCTGCTCCAGAAGATTGATTGGGCAGCTCTCCTAACAATGCTCTTCAACGCAGCCGCAATCCAGGCAACATCCCCGAAGCTTGGAGAGGTTCGACCCTATGCCTGATATTCAAAAAAGGCAAACCCTTAAAGCCAAGCAACTATCGCCTAAAAGCCTGCTAGACTTGGAGGCAAAAGCATACTTCTGAATCTTATTGAAAAACTTGAAAAGCTGGGTATCAGAAAAGGAGCTACTCCCCTTTTTTCAAACAGGCTTTCGTGGAGGAGCAGCCACTAACAACAACATCATTCCAGTATCCGCCATTAGCCACTAAGCTACGCAGTACAACTCCAACTCTTGTGCTGTTTTATTGATTTTACTGCAGCATTTGACAGAATTGACAGATAGACCCTGTGGAAGAAACTAGCAAGCTGGGGCATCCCATCTCCTCTTTTAAAAGCTATTATTTCTCTGCAATCTGAAACCTGGGTCCGAGTGAAAACAGGCCTGCCATCACTCTCAGCCTAAATACCCACCACTGGGGGTCTGAAACGAGGCTGCGTGTTAGCACTATTACTTTTTAACTTATACACAGCAGACCTGGGGAAAGCCCTGGCCAGCAGTTGCCTTGTCCCACCTTCGCTAGGCCACAGGTCCCTCAAAATCCTCTAATATGCAGAGAACATAGTTGTCAGGGACCTCACCAAAGTGGGGCTCCAACGAGCATTGACCAGCCTACATGAATACAGCGTAATGAATTTCCTTACCATCAACTCAGATGAACCAGAAATACTTGTATTCAGCCGTCCCACGACTATTACTTCGGCCCTCAAATATAAGTACCTGGGGGTGTGGTTCACAGAATCTGCTCAACCATCCACTCACAAAAATGCCCTGATAAAGAAATCAATTGCAATCCTCTACGAATTAACCAGGCTCAATAACAACCTAAAAAGCCCTCTACAGAGGGACTACAGAAAGTGATTCAAGCATTCCTCCTTCCAGCACAGATATATGGACATCAAGCTTTTCCTGGAGCCTGCTCGCAAATGCTTGCGCAGTCGCAGTGAGTGGGCTATAAGAAAATCCAACTATGAAAATACCTCCTCAGAGCAAGACTTAGACTGGAACTGGGGTTGGTGAAACAAGCCCTTATCATTGAGGCTGACTTTCTCAAATATTACCTTTGTACACTAAAATCACCGGAGAACTCTCTCAAAGGCTGCCTCAGAGATATTTTCGAGAAGCAGGGATCTCTGTGGAACAACCAACTAAAGAGAGCTTCAGCAACCACTGAGATAAATCATTCAGCGATTGCACCGACTTCTGTCTCCTACCCAACATGAAAAAAAGAACATTAACAAACAAGTGCAATTGCCCTCAGTCCAGCAAGAACAAGCTTCCTTAAAATCAATACTTTTGTTTGCCCCTTTAAAGTCCTTGTATTTGGTAGCTAAATCCCAGCCTTACATTTCACCTACCCTCAGACCTGGAACCCGTAGAGAGATTATGTACATGCGAATGCTGGTTCTATCGATCCTGGATTTCAATTGAGCCTGGGCTAACCGAAAAAAAGGAGGCGCCTGCAGATTATGTCATTATAATCATGAATCATGGCTGCATCTTCTGTGTGGTTGTCCTTCCATGGTCCATGAAAGTAGAACTTTTCTCAGGCAACTTTTTCTGAAACAAGAGGCACACATTTACTTAGAGGCCTCAGCTGTATGTTTTTCACAAACGGAGGCCTCCATCCTGACTTACTGCAGGAGATTTGTAAAAACACTCAGGGATGCATTTCACCCTTGCCCCGAACTTTCTCAATGGCCCTACAAAGTCCTGAAACAGATATCGGACTACTGCACAAAGGAACAGATAGACAAACAATCTCCCCCCACATCTTTCAACTTTTCAGGTTATCGAAAAAGAAGAAGGTAACATCAAATGTACCTGATGTACAACCATCATTGAGTTAAGAATATTCATAATAGGAAACCCTAACACACCTCACACATCTCCAAACTCAAAGATTACAACACAGCACTAGCACTCTACCCTACTTCTCTGCATCTTAAGAAAGATTACATACTGTAGAATCCATCTATCTGAACAGCCACAGTCTTTTGAAAGCTTTTATCTTTTTGTAATAGTTTTAAATAACTGATGGAAACAAACTAAATTGAACTGTAATTTACTGGGACTACATAGATAGTTAAAGTTTCCACTCGATACCTATAGAAAGATTAACACACACATGCTCTAGACTTTAGGATTGCACAAAGCACATGCACTTTAAAAGAGTGTTAGCATTTTGAGCTGCTAAGGGGATAGGGATGACTAGGGAGAGTTTACGGGATACAACATGGCGGTATGTTTACCAGTGAAATATTTATCAACAACGGGCTTCCCTCTATACTTAACTCATGTTGCAACCTCACCTACAAACAAACTTCAATAGTAGAATAAATTGTACATCTTTAAGCAAAATCCTCGAGCGGGTGACAGAATAACAGTTTTTTAGTTGCAATTATGTATTTGAGCAATTGACTCTGTTCAGTTTTTAAGGTTTTACTGTTATTCAATGGTTTTCATTAATCAAGCAAAGAAACGTGGCTAGTATATTTAATGTTTTACATGTTGTGGCAGTGAAAAACCTTCAAAGTCCATTCACACTGCAGAAGACTGGCCCTCCCATAGGTTTACCTTGGTTTACACTATAACCTGTAATACATGCTGAATTCAATTAGGGAGTGGGTGGCAAAATGGTTAAAGGACTCATTTTTATTTAAAACACAACTTAATGGTCAAGTCATATTTTATAATATTATTCTGGAAATCACACTTTTAAAAAGCTGTCATTTTCCTAAATAAAACTAAATTGCTTTCCATCTGTCGCCAGACTCCTGGTGGCTCCCCTGTTTGATATGTGTATTGCTCCCAAACATTGGACAAAGGGCCCTGAGAGTAGACAGGGTGACTCCTCCCTTGATGGGATAGCCTGGAAGGCTGTGCCCAGCCCTTTCCTGAGGTTCAAAATTTGCCTACTATGTCACTGGCATATGCATCTTACATGTAAGCCTGCCTACCTGTTGTCTCTAGTCTTGCTGGTACTAAGCCAAGTGACTGTAGATGAACTGACCAGAACTGATTTATGGGGTAAACAAAGGCTTGAGCTATACCCAGAGGCAGACACTAGGGGTCCATTAGGATGTCGGGCGGTGACACCACCGCGGTGGTGGCGGGGCGGAAAAACAGCTTTCTCCGCCCGCGAGCAGCAGAACTCACGTCCGCCACATTAGGATAGGTAAACACAGGTAATTTCCCGACCACCGTGGAGCACCGCACCCCGCCATCAAGGTGCGCCCACCACCGCGGCGGGGGGAGCCAATCGAGACCCTCCGCCGCGCCCGATGACGTCCGCCCCGCTCGACAAATTAGGATGGCCCAAAGAAGCAGACGCACGGCAGCGGAGACACCGCACAGCTGAAGAAGGCGGAAAGTCGACAGCGGAGCACGAACGCCGAAACCCGACATGAACCCCATGGACCCAGCCCTCCACATGCATCCGGTCATGTACCTGCTGCAACACTATCGCCAGATGGGCCGCCGCGGACGCCGCCGCAGGTACGCCACTACACATATGCACCACACCGCCGCGGTCAACACATGCGCACTATGCAGAAGGCAAGGCCACACCAAGGCATGCAATGAGAGAAAGGGGCCCCCGTAAGTACACACAAAATTATTAGTACAATGACAATCTAAATATATACACATGTGAGTCAATTCGCTAGCATTGTTTTTATTACAATGAAGCTGAGCCAAAATTATTTGATAACAATTGATGTACAAAATTAATAAATTCTTTAGATATCCGTGCCCTGGGAAGGGGAAAGGGAAGTGTGCAGTGAGTATAGTGAGTATAGGAAGGGATAAGTGACATAAACACAAGGGCCAAAAGGGCCACACACTATTATATACAAAAATATTTCAGTTTTTAGAAATAAATGACCGTTGGTTCTATTGTAACCTAGAAAAAACCAGACTTCATGAGTGTACCAAATAACACAATGTCAAAATGAAGTTGGAAAACAGGAAAATAGTCGACGATTCGACCCCTTTTGAAAAGCAGGCTTGAATAGATCCCTTGCAGTGGGGTCTTCATCAGGACAGAAGACAGGGACACAGACCTGTTTGGTGTAAGAATTCACAGATTAGGGGTAACTCCAAGAGAGTATGTATTCAAAACTACTAAGCACATCCATTAAAAATGTAAGAAAACAAGACATACCAGGATGCTTGTTTTCAGTAGGTGGAGAAAGAACTACCCTCCTAAGGTGTAGAATCTGGACAATAAAGTCAACCTCTAGCGGCAGGATGGTGGCAGTGCCTATGTTGATAAATTGGCATCGAAGAAACGTATCATACTGAATAGAAATGAAAATACAATTACCATAGGTAATACATGCCAAACTACCTGACAAAAAGCAATTGGAAGTTACAATCAGAAAACTTACAGTAATTTTGCAAGTTCAATCCCAAATGTAGTCAGGGGCGATAAGGGAACAGCCGCATGTTAATGGCAGACTCAACACATCTTCATCTGGAATGGCACTCCCAGTTTACTAACATCTTTTCACAATTGGTTGAATGATCAGTCCTCCCATCTGCAATTTACCACACATTCAGATTCCCAGAGAATAGATTTTTTGGACATTACTATTTTTGAAGATTCAGGGTATCTGAAAACGACCCTGTATCGTAAACCTGCGGAACGAAATTCATTGTTGCAGTACAACAGCCACCATCCCCGGGCACTCCGTGATAATTTGCCTTTTGGGCAATTTCTTCGTATCCGAAGAAATTGCTCGTTCAAGGAACATTATATGGAACAATCTGAAGATCTATCCAATCATCTCCTTGAACGTGGTTACCCCAAGAGACTTATCCGCCGGGCCAGGAAACGTGCTTGGTTCAATCCGAGGGAAGATTTACTAATCCCTAAAACAAAGAGCGACAGTCTAAGTGACCACATAGTCTGTGTAACCACCTTCTCTACCAAGAGCAATGCTATCAAACGCACAATTAACCATCATTGGGCACTTGTTGCAGAAGATATAGACCATAAAGAACTTCCCCTTCATGCTTTTAGAAGGAACAAGAGTGTGCGTGACTCAGTGGTCCGATCCTTTCTACAGAGTCCAATAGATCCATCACTTGTTGACTTGTGGAATCTGCCAACCATTGTTGGTCATTACCGTTGCGGGACATGCAAAGCCTGTGACAGTACAATACAGACCAAAGTTTTTGAGTACCGTAACATTAAAACATCTATGAGGTCTCATACTAATTGTAATTCAACCAACATAATTTATGCCATTGTATGCCCTTGTGGCTTGATATACATTGGCCAGACCCAGCAGAAAGCCAATGTCAGAATTTTACAACACATGAGTTAGATCCATTGTGAAGTTCTAGGTGCGCCCTTGGTTCAACACTTCAAAGCGTACGGAGAGGGGTTGGCCTAACGGCTAAGGCGCTCGACCTCGGACCTGGGGAACTTGGTTCGAGTCTCAGTAACGACGGCAAAAACCCCCTGTGATTCTGGGCAAATCACTTAATCTCCCCGTGCCTAAAAAAAAAAAAAAAAAAAAAAAAAATGAAAGTGTGTCCTCATGTAACGTAACTGGTGCTATGTAAAGCGCTCTGATAACTGATTCAGTTCGGTTCAAGTTCGCGCTATATAAAACTCTCTAAAATAAAAAAAATTAAAAAAAAAAAAAAGCTGCCCTTCACTCTCCAGAGAGCCTAAAGTGGGTCATTCTGGAACAGGCATCTTTGGGCCCTAGGGGTGGCAATATTGCTGATATTCTCAATGTGAGGGAACTCAAATGGATGTTTCGCTTTAACTCCATCAATGAGGGACTCAATGAGTTTGATAGTTCATTCTCACAGCTGGCTTTGCTTCATTAGATCAATCTGCACTTCACTATGTACCTTTAGTCCCACTGTGAATGTGATCTCTATGTATCGATAGAACGTTATGTGCTTTGTTCAAATTTAAATTTTAATCATATATTCTGTTCTATCTATATTATGTGGATACCATGTGGATACCATCATTATGTTTGCCTTTACCGTCTTGGGACAGGTACGCCGGCATTATGATTTTCTAAGTGTGGGTGTAATAATGTATGTACTATCAATCAAGCTTGTGAACTGGTCTCTACCGTCCTGTGACAGGTACACCAGACTTTGTAAATTATGTATGGTACTCTAATTGACTGGTTGGGTTCTTTTATTAATATCATGATGGACCGCTTTTTTACCACTGGTAATTTTTCCATTTTTGATGAAGGCTCGACTGCAAATCCCCCCAATTTTGAATGAGTATTCATTCTGTGATTATCGGTTTTGTAGCGCGGCCTTCGAATTGTGTCCTTATTTTTAAATCTTTGATTATGAGACTATTCGGTAGATTCGAGTTTGTTGTTGTAGGTCTCCTGAGACCCGTGTATCACAATTACAACATCGTGATTCGCCTTTACCCATAGAAATTTCCACCATTCAAAGATGTCCGCCAATATGCATTGGTTTTCTACATCTTTCGCCCTCCTCGATTTCCATGTAGGTTTAGACCACGTGATCGCAAACACTGACCATGTGATCGCGATTATAGGTAGTAGCGTTTGGCGCGTCCTTTCTAGCGGTTGCAGAGGTTTCCCCGATACTGAACCACGCATTAGGTATGTTTCCGTCTGGTTGTGATGGTTAACTTTGATGTTTAAGAGGAACAACCTTCATAATATTGGCGTGTTCCACCGTTTCTGATACGATTCCTCTCATATCCTATGCAGATGCTGGTCTGATTATTACGTGGATTTTGAATTTACATCTCGGCCATTTGATTTCTTTGTTTACCGGTAGGCTCTCACTTTCTCTATTTGATGGCTGACTAAACTGTGTTTTGGAGGCTTTTGAATGGATAAGTGTTCATGGGTTTTACATCCACAGAGACGCTGGGATTACTGAGTGATCTATCAACCCTTCACACATTTATGTGTTGAGTCTGCCATTAACATGCGGCTGTTCCCTTATCGCCCCTGACTACATTTGGGATTGAACTTGCAAAATTACTGTAAGTTTTCTGATTATAACTTCCAATTGTTTTTTGTCAGGTAGTTTGGCATGTATTACCTATGGTAATTGTGTTTTCATTTCTATTCAGTATGATACGTTTCTTCGATGCCAATTTATCAACATAGGCACTGCCACCATCCTGCTTCTAGAGGTTGACTTTATTGTCCAGACTCTACACCTTAGGAGGGTAGTTCTTTCTCCACCTACTGAAAACAAGCATCCTGGTATGTCTTGTTTTCTTAAATTTTTAATGGATGTGCTTAGTAGTTTTGAATAAATACTCTCTTGGAGTTACCCCATATCTGTGAATTCTTACACCAAACAGGTCTGTGTCCCTGTCTTCTGTCCTGATGAAGACCCCACTGCAAGAGATCTATTCAAGCCTGCTTTTCTAAAGGGGTCCAAACGTCGACTATTTTCCTGTTTTCCAACTTCATTTTGACATTGTGTTATTTGGTACACTCATGAAGTCTGGTTTTTTCTAGGTTGCAATAGAACCAACGGTCATTTATTTCTAAAAACTGAAATATTTTTGTATATAATAGTGTGTGGCCCTTTATGTCACTTATCCCTTCCTATACTCACTATACTCACTGCACACTTCCCTTTCCCCTTCCCAGGGCACGGATATCTAAAGAATTTATTAATTTTGTACATCAATTGTTACCAAATAATTTTGGCTCAGCTTCATTGTAATAAAAACTATGCTAGCGAATTGACTCACATGTGTATATATTTAGATTGTCATTCTACTAATAATTATGTGTGTACTTACTGGGGCCCCTTTCTCTCATTGCATTAACTACCCAGGTCCCAGTGACGTTCATGGGTCAACCCCCCTTTGCAACCCACACCAAGGCATGGGCAGGGCACAAACATCACAGGGACACACCACCCCAAACAACACTGCACCCCACCCGAGCTAGTCACAGGCCAGGTGCCTATCCCGTGCACCCCCATGCACACCAACAAGCACTGTAACAACAATCACACTACACACACACTGCAACACACAACACACAACCAGGGACACAGGCACTGCATGATTGGCTGACAAGGAACACACAACACTAGTGCACTCCCCACAGCCCACACAATTGCATACAATCATCCACACAGGGCAAGACAAAACAAACAACAGGCATACAACTCCTGGCTGACACATGTGTGTCTCACACCATACAGGGGAACACATACATACACTACAAACTAACACCCTTCACACTGCACACCTCTGCCACACCCAACACCACACATGCCATGTAAGCCATGCCACCAGGACTAAGGGCCAACACAAGATGACCATACACATACACGCCTGGGCACACAGAAAGGAAAACACACACATACCTCATGACATGACAGACAGCTACAAAACCACTGAACAGCTGCACACCCTGTGCTGCCAGTGTCCCCCAAGATGACCTGTGAACAATGTATGCAGCACTAGCAAATCACCAAAAAGAAACTGCATGGCCTGTAAAATAGCCATCACATAGTACAACATCAGCAGGGCCAGAATGGACTGAAGACCCTGTCACCCCTGTCTAAAAATCAGATGGCCACAAAGAGCCTTGCAATGGTGAACTTACAAATAGAGCATGGTACTCAGTCAAGCAAATGCAAACAAGAAAAGGACTTTAATCAGCAAGGAGACTGATAAAACACACATCAGAAGTATCTTTATTTATTCATATATTGCACAGATGTAGCAATACAACATTAGTAGACAACAGCAAGCCATAAAATCATGTACAAATGGTAGAGACTATGCACAGGTCAAACACAAACAGGAAGTGCAGAGCCCATGGCAGGGGAGAGTACAGCACATCAGAGCAACAGGCCCAGAGTCCTTGGCAGGGGTGAGTACAGCACATCAGAGCAACAGGCCCAGAGTCCTTGGCAGGGCAGGGGAGAGTACAGCACATCAGAGCAACAGGCCCAGAGTCCTTGGCAGGGGAGAGTACAGCACATCAGAGCAACAGGCCCAGAGTCCTTGGCAGGGCAGGGGTGAGTACAGCACATCAGAGCAACAGGCCCAGAGTCCTTGGCAGGGGAGAGTACAGCACATCAGAGCAACAGGCCCAGAGTCCTTGGCAGGGCAAGGGAGAGAGTACAGCACATCAGAGCAACAGGCCCAGAGTCCTTGGCAGGGCAGGGGTGAGTACAGCACATCAGAGCAACAGGCCCAGAGCCCTTGGCAGGGGAGAGTACAGCATATCAGAGCAACAGGCCCAGAGTCCTTGTCAGGGCAGGGGTGAGTACAGCACATCAGAGCAACAGGCCCAGAGTCCTTGGCAGGGGAGAGTACAGCACATCAGAGCAACAGACCCAGAGTCCTTGGCAGGGCAGTGGTGAGTACAGCACATCAGAGCAAGAGGCCCAGAGTCCTTGGCAGGGCAGGGGAGAGTACAGCACATCAGAGCAACAGGCCCTGAGTCCTTGGCAGGGCAGGGGAGAGTACAGCACATCAGAGCAACAGGCCCAGAGTCCTTGGCAGGGGAGAGTACAGCACATCAGAGCAACAGGCCCAGAGTCCTTGGCAGGGGTGAGTACAGCACATCAGAGCAACAGGCCCAGAGTCCTTGGCAGGGGTGAGTACAGCACATCAGAGCAACAGGCCCAGAGTCCTTGGCAGGGGTGAGTACAGCACATCAGAGCAACAGGCCCAGAGTCCTTGGCAGGGGTGAGTACAGCACATCAGAGCAACAGGCCCAGAGTCCTTGGCAGGGGAGAGTACAGCACATCAGAGCAACAGGCCCAGAGTCCTTGGCAGGGGAGGGGTGAGTACAGCACATCAGAGCAACAGGCCCAGAGTCCTTGGCAGGGGAGAGTACAGCACATCAGAGAAACAGGCCCAGAGTCCTTGGCAGGGCAGGGGAGAGTACAGCACATCAGAGCAACAGGCCCAGAGTCCTTGGCAGGGGTGAGTACAGCACATCAGAGCAACAGGCCCAGAGTCCTTGGCAGGGGTGAGTATAGCACATCAGAGCAACAGGCCCAGAGTCCTTGGCAGGGCAGGGGTGAGTACAGCACATCAGAGCAACAGGCCCAGAGTCCTTGGCAGGGGAGAGTACAGCACATCAGTGTAACAGGGCCAGCAACACACCCAGATCGCAAACAATGGTCTTGACTAGCACACCTCTGTGTGGCACAGGCGTATGAGGGTGTTGACAACTCACTCCTGGCTGACATGTGGAGTGGGACCTGGCTGTGTGTCAGGGATAGCAGGTCCACTTGACTGGTGTGACAGAGGGACATGTGATGTGGTAATAACAGAGGGCCTGCAAGGTGGAGGGCTGTGCGGACCAGGTGGCACAGTGGCACGTGGAGGTGGAGTCATGCTCACCCTTGACACAGTGTGGGTGGGAGAGGTTGGAGGGGTGCCCTTCCACTTTTTAGGAATATGAAATTGCTTCCCTGTCATGGGGTTGATGGGAAGTGGCGTTGACACCACCGGCACACACCCCAACTGTCCCACATCAGGGGCAGACACTGGCACTCCCTCTGGAGAAGTGCTTGATCCTGCTGAACGCTTGGGCTGGCTACGCCTCCGGACCACCTTACCCTCTCTGGAAGGCGTACCCCCTACAGTGACCACCTTCCCACTTCCCCCAGGGATGGTGTCTACAGTGCCCTCCTGTCCCTTCTTGCCAGGGCTGCTCACAACACTGCCCTCCTCTACCTGAGTCACTGGCCTGGACACAACACTGCCCTCCCTTGCCTTAATCACTGGGCTGCTCACAACAGGGCTCTCCTCTGCCACAATGACTGGGCTGGTCACAACAGGGCTCTCCTCTGCCACAATGACTGGGCTGGTCACAACAGGGCTCTCCTCTGCCACAATGACTGGGCTGGTCACAACAGGGCTCTCCTCCACCTGCCTCGATGTACTTTGTTCTGGGGTTGATGTGGTGGGTGGTTGTGTCCCTGTGCTCTCCCCAGGTGTAGCCATGACATCCCACACATCCTCTGTGGGCATAGCTGAGTCAATTTCTGGTGATGCCTCTGCAGGATCTGAACCTGATGTCTGCCACAATGATCTTCTGGCCTTGCTCTTCTGTGACTTCACCTTGTCTGTGCATATTGGGGGGGGGGCTGCTCTTCTTTGGGGATGGAGTCTGTGGACGGGATTGTTTGCTTTGGGTCTGACCTGTGCTCCTAGTGTTGTATCGTTTAGTTGATGTAGGTCCAAAGTGGTCACTGTCATCTGATGTGGCCACTGACTGGGTGGACGTCACAGGCACCTGAGCTGCAATGGGAGCATGTGCCTGTTGGAGGGCTGACGTGACTGTTGCTGACAATGACTGGAGTGTACGATGTAGCCCACCCACGTCAGAGTGTATGCCCTCCGTGAATGCCAGAACCTGGCCTAATTTGTTATCGTGGGCACTGAAGGCATTGAGCAGGGCGGTCTGGCCCACGCAATGTTGGCGCAGGAGCTCTACGCACTCTGCACTGAGGGCAGCAGGGGGGACAGGTGCAGGGGCAGCGGTGCCATGTGTGAATGTTACTCGTCCCCTCTTAGTGACACGGATACGGCCAGCCCCAGAGGAAGTGGATGGGAGGCTGGGCAGTGGCCGCTGGTTGTTAGATGCTGCAGCAGACTCCCCATCCCCTGTGGCTGCTAACAGGGACGCATCCCCCCTGCCATCAGATGAAATAGTACTCTGTGTCTCAGCCCCAGATTCCTCATGCATATTCCTGTCACCCTCAGTAGCGCTGGTGTGGTCAGTGTCACTTGGCTCAGTCTCAATTTGCTCTGCTGCCGCTGTCGTGCTGGTCTCGCCACCAGTTTCAGGATCATGTTCCGCCGTGGTGTCTTGCGAATCTGCATTAGTGAGAGAAACAGGGTTGTGTAAGTGTCATCATCTGGTCACACGATATCAGATCAATGCAGCACATGAGAGGCCTAGAGCTACATGGTAACCACCACACCCTCCAATCACTGTGCAGCTACACACTATATAGACCACAACAGTGCCTGTCATGCAGACAAACAGCCAGGAGTGGAGCAATGTCGATGCCACACAGCACTACACCCTGCCCATGGATGGTGTTCCCCCAGCCCACATTGACCTGCCCCATGGACATGATGTAGCCACAACACACATCACCACTTACAGCCCAAAAGGGAACCAGAGGGGACCACACACACCTGTATTGACTACACATGCCACGTTGCCAAATAGGCCATTACAATCACCATGTGCCAATCAGGGTTTACATTGTCGTCATATGTTTGGGCCTCTACCATCATGGTGCATGCAAAGTAGACAGACATGGTGTCACACTCATTAAGTGGACACAGCTGTGCGGCAGAATATCGACTCCACCCACCATCCCAAAGAAGAGTGACCATGTGGACACCAAAAATCTGTCAAGGACTGAAAACTGCAGGCAGGAGCAGCACAGTAAGGCCATGGTGGCCCAATGCCTCATACAGACACACATCACAGTTGCCACTCACATCACATATCACAGCATGGCAGCACACGCACATCACATGTGTCACCGCTGCCACAGGCACTGTACACATGCATCCACTCCCAGACAAACTCTCCCTCCCCGGATACTCACCATCTCTGTCTTGCTGCTGATGCCCCTTCAGACGTGCATCCAGGTCTGGATTGGTCACTGCCAGTATGCGTCCCATCAGCGTAGTCATGGTGCGCCGGGCCACACGCCCTGTGCGTGGTACCATCCCCAAGGTCATCTCTGCCACTTGCTTAGCCAGCCGGCTGATGTCGTCCCACCTCTTGTGACAGTGTGTGTGTCGTCTGTTTGATACCCCCAGGGCTCGCACCTTTGCTGCTATGGCCCTCCAGACAGCCTTACGTTGGTGTACCTTGTGCTGCAGGTATGAGAGTAAAGAAGGCCAAATGAACAATTACACAATGTCATATGTCAGCATCTATCAGTACAGCAGCCAGACATTGACTCGGGACTCAAAGTAACCTCCCTCCCTCCAGAACTGGGGGTACCCTCACAAGGCCACTCTGCATGGCATAAACATTAGTGAATGCATGCACACATTGAGGTTCCTAGTCTCCATGATAATCACACTAAAGCATGATGCTTCAACACAAATGCATCGACAGCACTGTGTAATTCAGAAATTGTACAGGGCACTGATGGGGCATATCCACTAATCAGTGTGAAGCAACTGTATCATGTAAGTTGGCTGATGTTCAATGTTTGGCTGTGCAGCCACTGAACCTACTCTGTGGGTCACACTGACTATGACTACAGGGGCACCCTGAAATGTCATCACAAGCGTACACTGTGCTGGCATCTACAAGGCTAACAACCGTTGGTTATGTCTGCCCGAAAAAGTAGCACAACCCACTCACACATACAAGTACAGGCCTAGGAAAGAGTCACAGTGCAACACACACACTCCCACGACCTGGAAACAGCTTGTCTGTCAGTGTTTGTCAGCACCCCACATCCAAAATCACATACTGCAGCATCATGACTACACATCTGACACCACCCTGCCCTACTGCTCCCTTCATGGTGACTTACCACGACATTGGGGCCACCAAACAGGCGTGGGTACTGTGCCAGCACCTCGTTCACAAGGACATCCAGCTCCTCACTCGTGAATGGACTGGCACGGATCTTATCTGTTCTTGACATCCCTGTGGATATGGCAGACCTGTGGCTGAAGTGAGTTGTGAGGGGTCCCAGGCAGCAGGCTCTTGAAGCAGCAGCAGGACAGGGTCCCAGGCAGCAGCTTCTTGAAGCAGCAGCAGGACAGGGTCCCAGGCAGCAGCCTCTTGAAGCAGCAGCAGGACAGGGTCCCAGGCAGCAGGCACTTGAAGCAGCAGCAGGACAGGAACCCAGGCAGCAGGCTCTGTGAGCAGTGGAAATGTGAGGCTCACTCCCACAGATGTATAGCCCCCTGGGGTCATCCAGAAACTTTAACGATGCAACAATTGGTTGTCCGGGTCTGCCTTATTCAAAAGCAATCAATGACCGCCTCCGCGGTAGCGGAGCACAGCTTCCGCGATTTTCAAATCTGCATATTGCCACCGCAATCATCGATGCCATTGGCTGTATGCAATGCTCCACGGCGGTGACGCACCACGGGTGCCCGGGGTGCGCTACCGCGATGGTGCATCATTCAAAAGCATCCAATGACCGCCTCTGCGGCAGCGGAGCACAGCTTCCGCGATTTTCAAATCTGCATCATGCCACCGTGATCATCGATGCCATTGGCTGTATGCAATGCTCCACGGCGGTGACGCACCGCCGGGGCCCGGCGGTAGGTACCGCGACTCATGCGGCAGAGCATACCCACCGCCATGTACACAAGTCCATGTGCCAATGGCTACCTTGGCTGGGTAGATGGTGGTGCTGGGGTCACACCGCCGGGGACCGGCGGTAGGTACCGCGACTCATGCAGTGGAGCATACCCACCGCCATGTACACAAGTCCATGTGCCAATGGCTACCTTGGCTGGGTAGATGGTGGTGCTGGGGTCACACCGCCGGGGACCAGCGGTAGGTACTGCCATTTTAGTACACATTGCTGTGTATGTCAATCCTGGACACTGTATCAGCACCCTGCAGCTACATGGTGTAGGGCACAACATTGCACACACGATGCCACACAGCCATGTCATCCACAGGAGGACGCACGTTCGGTGTGAGCCACTTTTGCCTGTGTTTCAGCCATTTTAGTAAGGGTTTTGATGGCTGATGATGATTGACAGACATCAGGTGCTCTACATTGATGTTGTGACGTTTAATGTGTTGTTGGTCAGTGCAGACCTTGACCTGGCTGGTGTCACTGCATTGTATCGTACCTGACTTGTGTATTCACAACTGATCATGCACACAACCGGAAGTGTCCCTGGTACTGTGATCATTGTGTTAATGAATGGTTGCAGAATTTACCTGATGCATTGAGGTGTGGCAGGTACAGCAGATGGGTATGACAGACATGTTAGGTCACATTACATTGGCGGGTCTTGTTGCACCATGTCTGCACATGTCAAATGTTCAACCATTATATCCGCATTCACATTCCCCGATGTGTTACTGTCACTTGGGTATTGTCACTGGAGAGGCATGCCCTCTGTGTGTAGCTATTGGCCAGCCATGTAACCAGATGTGCCATGCATCTCTCTGGCCCTTGTTGTTTTCCCATTACATCATTGATGCTTTGTGCTATGGCCATCTCATGATGCTTGTCACTGACATATTCATTTTACTCCTCAACTAGGAGGAGGCCGAATCTCCTACGTCACTTGACTGTGTTTGAGGACATGGAGAATGAGGCAATCATCAGGAAATTCAGGATGGACAGACCAACATTGAAGATCGTGTGTGATCTATTGGAGCCCCAACTGCAGCCTCGCCTTCCCTATCCTACGGCATTCACACCCACCTACAAGGTGATGGCAGCACTACACTTCTTTGCGACTGGTTCCTTCCAAGAGAACGTGGCTAACGCTGGGGGGATGTCGCAGCTAAGTGGGCGGATCTAGCGGATCTCGCGTACGCGAACTTGCGGATTTACGGATTCGCAATCCGCGAAGATCCGCGAACTCTAGCGGATTTGCGGATTTTTCTGTTTTTTGTGTTGGCGCGTGTTCGCGCCGATTTTGGGACAAGTTCGCAATTGCGAACTTACTTTTCGGCTCGCAACGGCCGCGACTATGTTGTTTCTACGTCTGGTTTATCATCACAGGTTCACAGCACCCTCTGTTTCACCACTGCCACCCTCTGGGACACCCATGCCACCCTCTGGTACATCCTCACTGGCACCTATTAGGTTTATTTATCACTGTAGATTATGGTGGTTGAAAAAAGCAAGCACACCTGCCCTTCTTCAACTGCCATCAATTAATTTGTGTTTCATTAATGTGTCAGTAATTTTGAAAGTTCCAGTCTGGCTGGCACCTGCTTCCTTCCTTATCTGTAATTTGCTTTTTGTTGCAGTGAAATTTTTTTTTCACAGGACCTTTATGGTCTACTTGTAGCTATTCTATGAGCCTGCTGTTTGGGTCATAGCAGGGTCATAGAATAGTTGCAAACTCTGGAGGGGCCAATCAGGAAGCACTACCTTGAATGTTACTAATGTTAAGTTTGAACTTTTGCACCTGCTCATTGCTTTCAGTTTAGCTAAAATCGTTTTTTCTGCAATTTCGCGCGTTTTTTGGGGCGCGAATCCGTGCGAGATCGATTTCGGAAGCCGCGAATACGTGCGAATACAAAATTGTTTTTTTTGCGACGTGTATGTTCGCGTGATCTTGCGCGTGTTCGCGAGGCGCTTCTAGCTGTACGTTTGCCAAGTTACCCTATCGGTCGTACACGGGCGCGGCCATCTTGTTGGCGTGACGTAATTCCGTTTCCGCCCGCTATGTGTAATCTCGCAAAGTGTGCTGCTCGCTAGTACAATTTCGCGCGTACTCGCAAGGAAAATCTCGCGCGAACTTACCCACGCGGTCGTGAACGGGCGCGGCCATCTTGTTTCTCATTCATTGCTATGGTTCTGGGCATGCTTTCTCTATCCTCTCTCAATCTCTGCCATCCTTTGCTTGTTTGAAGTTTTTTTGATCTAATTTTACTTATTATCTATCCCTCTATTTTTCTACCTCTATATTTTTGTGTTTTCTGCAGCTTTTAGTTACTTTTAAACTACTTTTTTAAACTCTTTTCTTTTCTTCTTCACTATTCTATTTCTTCTTTATCATTTAAGTTTATTTCTGCCCAGACCATGGTAAAGGGAGCCGGGAAGCACCCTGAGAAGGGGAAGGGTCCCGCACCCCGTGCCCGGCTCCCGTGCGGGCGTTTAAGGGGGGAGCAAGTGGTCCCGAGGGAGATCTTCAGCGCGGAGGAAGTGGCGGCACTGATCTTCCATGTCCAGCGCCGCCTCCCCAAGACGATCCTGGGAGGCGGCAAGATCGCGACCGGCTATGGCATCCGGGAGCGTCGCAAGCGGTGGGAGAAGGTGTGCCGGGCCATGTACAAGATCTCTGGGGTCCGGCGCACATATAACCAGGCCACCCACCGCTGGACCGATGTCATGGACCGGGAGCGGGACTTGCTGGACGCGCTCGGCGTAGAGGTCCCCGGGCTTGGTGAGTAGTAGTAGTAGTACATTTACTACTCTGTTTTATCCTGCTCTGTTATTTGCAAATCTTTGTTCTTTACCAAGAGCAATAATGCTGCCGATTACATTGAGGTAAATTATATTTCAAAATCTTCTAAGCATTTCAGGTGCACTGCTCTCCTTCTCAGTAGCCTTGCTTGCTACTATGCTTCTTTGTTTTGTATGTTGTGTTCAGAAGCATTTCATTGGCCTGAGAAATTATGTATGAGTGTACTGTAAAGAAAAGAACTGCGTAATGCTAGACAGTAAGGGTCATATTTTCAATTACCGGCGCATCCCTGCAAAGTAGCAGGGATGCGGCAGTAATTGTGTGCCATGCCACCACCACCCATTGGCCCAAAACGTCACAGAAGCCTTACGCATCTGTGCCGTAAAGGCAGCGCATTGCTGGAGTTGCGTGCCAACGATGGCGCAGCTCCAGCAATGCTCTGGGGTACCCTATCTCCCCAATGCTGCATCAAGCCGTACGTCGGCTTCAAGCGCGCAGGGTTTGAGTCATGCATCATTGTCCTAAAAGTGACTGATTGACATCTTGTAGATTTCCCTCAGCCACTTTTAGGATTCGTTCCTGCGCAGGTACGCCCTCCCTTGCGCCGGAACGCCCCCTGATGGCGCAGGGCTTTACAACGTGATGCATCGCCCATATGCCCATATGTGTTTTATTTTTAATATATACGCCGCACCAACACCATGGCGAGTCTTTTGTTCTGCCGCTGCGTCAGAAAAGGCACGCAACAATGGAGGAAAATGAGCCGCAACTTCCGCAAGGGACTTCTAAATCAGCCCCAACAGACTGAAGTCCAGTCCTTCCTTTAGACACATGGCTATAAGAAGAAATAGTGGCGGTGGTGGCGGGTGGATTGATAGTTTGAGTATTCACTGATCTGCAAGCAGGATGGACTTTGTCTGTCACGTGTTGCGCACTGCTGCCTGCAGTGCCAGGCCTAGGCAAACCTCTTTAGTAGTCTGTTTATTGAGTTACATAGGAACTTTCTAAGTCAACGTTCCGCAAATCAGGCAATACGAATAACATAGTATACCACATGAGATAGATCCCGTGGAATAGTTGTCTATCTATTTGCTATTTTTCCAAAATATGTTGTTATTGTTCTTTTGAAATGTTTGATTTGGTTGAAAAATCTCATCCATGTTTTCTGGTTTTTCTTTCTTTCATGTTGTACATCAGCTCCCCCCAAGGGCAAGAGGACACAGGAGGAGAGTGCTGAGGATGCAGGCCAGGATCGGGCAGGCGAGGGCTCCTTTGCTGGCCCCAGTAAGTTTACATTTTAATAAACAGTACCTATTTTTTCCTAGCGTTCCTCATTCGATTTTTTCTAAATCGTCTTTGATCTTCTTGTAGACTGGATATAAATTCTTATCCTGCCTCGAATATGACTCCCTGTGGTATTACTAGACTATTCTTATTAGTCTGTCTGTGTAGCTAACTAAGATTGGACATTTGGCAATTCCATTGGACTCCCATTATATTCAGCAATACCTCTATGCACTGTCTCCTTACTGACTAGATAGTGTGGCAGAGTCATTCAGCTCCCGAAGTCACCGATTATAGATCCCCAATGATCTCTAGATTATCGTACGCAGGACAAGAGAGTAGTACGGAGTCACAGCACAGTCAAGAAGTGTCAGAGGCACTCATGCTTGCAAAAATTCCAAAACCTTTAGCTCATCCACTCTAGTCTAGAGGAACAAAAACCACAGAGTCTATTTAAGTTTAAAAGCTTTATTAAAAGTAAACACATTTATTAAAATCTACTTTGTCATAAAACTATTTAACTGTAAACGGAAAAGTGGTTAGTGCTGACGATTAATTGGACACATTTCTTGTGGTCGAGCCGAACTCTCACCTGGTTTGAACTTGATCCTGGTCGTGTTCTTAGGACTCAGGAGTCAAGCTTCTGTCTGTTAGGAGAAAAAGTGGTGCGTGTTAAAAATCAAAAGCAAGCATTCATCAGTTGTGCATAAAAGTGCAGCAAGACAACAGCCTTCCCTGGAAAATGGGACATTTTTACTATGGAGTAGACAGTCACAAATTATTACATTGTATTCTGTTTTTTTAACATTTCTCCTAGACCAAATATTATATAGTAGTGAGTGGTGTATTCTAACATTCTTAAATGTACTTTGTAGGTGTAACATCTGGTGACGGGGCCAGCGCGGAGGTGGCTGTGTTGGACCAGGACTCGGAGGCCTCTGGGGAGGAGGCGGCGGTAGAAGAGCTGGCGGACGTTCCTGTGGGGGATCAAACGGTGGTGGCGGAAACAGGTAAGCTATATATTCCTTACTTATTGAGATTGAAGACTGCATAGTGTGCTTTCTGCACGGGTGTATTACAATTACAAAGCAACCAGGTAGTAGCCTCCTCGAAATGTACTTCGACTTAGCTGTGAAGTTTTTGGTGAGAAGAATCCCAATAAGTTCTTAGACGAACGTGATGGATGGGATGAACGAAAAGCGAAAGAAGGGTGTAAGTAAGTGGGACGCGAACTTGTATGATGGCTGGCAAAGAAGAACGATATGTGTTTGCTTGGCCCCCGAGGTGGCTGGGAAGGAAAGAATATGGTATGGTGCATGGCTGGGTCAATGATGAAGCAAGGATGGGTGGAAGGACAGCAGCCTGGGTGGGTGAAACAGAAACTGTATGTGTGCGTATACTTTGACTGAATGGATGCCTGGAGCATGGTATTCTCTGACTCTTAGATAGCACATGTGTATCTAGAGAGAGTAGATGGTCGCCAGGTGAAGTAAGTGTTACCTTGAAGAGCATGTACCACCGCACCCGCACGTCCGTTCCAGTGCAGGGAAGGCAAGGAAAAGAAATTGTAAATGTGTCCAATACTACCATGAATAGTAGCAGTACTTTGTATTGCGTTTGCATTCACAGCATATATCTGGTTATTACGGTGGACACTCCGTACCTATCTTAATAACTTTAGTTTACTTGTAGTACGTCATTCATGTGTGGGTGTATCACTGTTCACTCAATATTAAGCAAAGCACCTAAAGTCATCTCATCTGTCATTAAATACGTCCCATGTGAAGTGATAGATAATCAAATTAGTTAGCTTCTTCATTTTCCTTTTCTAGTACTCATTTGCACTGTAGGGTGAAAGGTAAATTAATTAAGCAGTAGCCCTTGTAACAGAGTATTCTCAGTGCCACCCGTAATAGAAAAGTAATAGCTTCACCACCTGCATGTACTGGACCGGTACAGTAACGCAAGTCTGTCTCACTCATCATGGTGTGCAACTTTTTTTCTCGGGTGCAAGTTCACTGTGCTGTGTCCATGTCATTCTGCCGGCTTGCATAAGATAACGTACCCATTTCCCTAAACAAGAGAGAAGAAGAAGAATAAGACTGGTGTACTGTCATAGTCGACTGTAATGGAAGTCCATAGTGGTCGTAGAATTAGTTCATTAAACTACCACTACTGTTAGAGCAAGGATGCAGAAGTGGGAGGTTACATAGATACTGTCCTCAATAGTTATGTACTGTGCTTTCAATTTGCTACTTGTACTCTGTGACCCAACTTTCGGCTCAATCACTTTGTGTTATTAATAAGGAGCATTGGTTACAGACTATGTCTTTCTTTCTTCATATAGTTGCTCCTTCCAAATCAACAACAAGGAGGGAGCAGGCTAGATTGGCCCGGCAACGGAGGCTGGAGGCCACAGTCGCCGAATATCGGCGGCTGGTGGCCCTGGAGGAGGAGGAGGACACGCAGTCGAGCGGGGCAACATCCTCGACTGTGACCACTGCATCCTCCTCCGTGACTAAGCCAGCGGGACCGAGCCGGGCTAAGAAAGACGACCGCCACCGCCAAGCAACCGAAATACCAGCTGCCCCCCACAGGAGCTGCAAGGAACGCCAACGCCGCCTACGAGTCCGCATGTCCAACCTGGAGCAGGAGGTCCTGAGGTATAAGAACTTGGTTAAGGGCCTCCGCTCCGAGCTTGCCACCCTCCGCAAGGAGTATGATGCCCATGCCGCATCATGCACCAGCACCAGCACCCTCCAGTAGTGGAGTGTCCCTTGCCCTTTTTTTATAGACTTTTGGGGGGTGGGATTTGGGAGTTGGGATCGTTTTGGGACGTTTCAGAGACAATCGTTGGGGTTAGGGTGGGTGAGGGAGATTATTTTGTTAGGGCTAAATAAATATATTTTTCAACTTTATCTGACCATACCTGTTTTTTACTGCTTTTCAGTCTGGTGGGTGGGGGGCGGGGGTGTAACAGTAACTTTGTTTTCCTGAACAGTCGTAGGACTTTAGTAGTACAACCGTCAATCTCTTGTCTACTCCGAAATAATACTCCATTATACTACCTCCCACCAAACGCTTATCTTACCTGTAATTTGTGTTAGAAATTAGGGCTAGGCCCAGGGCTGGCTCCAGGTGAAATGGGGATTAACGTTGTCAATCCTGGGCGGGTGACATTTCCTCATTGCGGTGGTACTAGTGGTGTGACACAGTGGCAGTTGCATGCCTATGGAAAAAAAGAAAACAAAACCTTGTTTGTCCTCCTTACTGTAGCATTACAACGGTTACGGTACGATCGAGAAAATAGCAGGTGACAGTACACTAGAACAGTGCCATAATGTAGCCTAACAAATGGTAAAGTATTTGCTTGCAAGTATAACTAGTACTTGCGTTGAATTTATTTGACATTGGCTACTACTACTAGAAGATATAGTACTGAAGCTGAGTAAGTCTAGAAGATATCCTCGTATTCCTTCACCAGCCTGTTGCTGCTATGACCTTATCCTCCCCAGCAAGTGTGTGGAATTATTGATGTCATTTTAGTCAGACATCAAGCAAAACAACACAGCCCGGGGGAAGAGGGTTAGGGTTTGTAAAATGGATGGGAATGGGGGTTTCTTTTTGGGTAGGTTTTGTTAAGAGAAGAAAAAAAAAGCAGAGCATGGACAAACAATAATTGAAGATACAGACAATCTTTGGTTACAAACTAAAGGTAAGCACATGCAGTCACACTCATAGAATAAAAGACAACAATGGATACTGTATCTGTATTGCGTATGTTGTTGGAGTTGTCCTGTTGAATTTGGTAAGTAATAAGCATGCAGCAAACAATTCCTCTTATTGGCGGCACTCCTCCATTCCAGCTGACGCTTCGTCCATCAATGTGGTGACCACTGACAGAAGACACCCTGTCCACTGCCTGCCTGGCGGATGTTGACTGAAACCCGGCCTGTAATTATTGAACGGAAAACAGGAAGTGCTATTACAATACCACTGATAAATAAATAAAAGGTATGTACGCTGTGTGGTGCAAAAAGTCACACTTTGATTTCCCTAATAGACAGTACAATATTTTAGAAATTGCGTGCTCTGTCTGAGTCACCTTTTTAAGGATCAATAAGTATGGCCAAAATATTATAGCGGATCTTTCCCCTCAAGGTAGGTGTACTACTGTGTTTTAGAACAAAATTTGACCTTGAAAAAAAGGCTGTTCCTTATGGATTTTGTCCAAAACACTTCTATCCGGTATTAGACCTTCCCAGGAATGCCCCAGGCAAGACCCGCCGGCGCCAACCCACCCGCAAAAAACCACCCGACAACACCCCCAAACAGCGAAAAAGCTAAATCTCATACTTACAATATCTCTCGGCCTTCGGTCCAAATGCGGCGCTGTTCAGCTAGGTCATCATCATCATCAATCATCATAACTCCTGTTTTCCACCACGGATTTCCTGAAAAGCAAATGCAATCAAGATTAGACTGTCGCAGCAGTGCTTCGACAGAGACCCCGGCCGCAACCCACCCACGAACAGCAGGAAGCCCCCCAAAACGCTACATTGAGCAAGATGTCAGAAGAAATAGCAAAAAAAAGGCTGTTCCTTATGGATTTTGTCCAAAACACTTCTATCCGGTATTAGACCTTCCCAGGAATGCCCCAGGCAAGACCCGCCGGCGCCAACCCACCCGCAAAAAACCACCCGACAACACCCCCAAACAGCGAAAAAGCTAAATCTCATACTTACAATATCTCTCGGCCTTCGGTCCAAATGCGGCGCTGTTCAGCTAGGTCATCATCATCATCAATCATCATAACTCCTGTTTTCCACCACGGATTTCCTGAAAAGCAAATGCAATCAAGATTAGACTGTCGCAGCAGTGCTTCGACAGAGACCCCGGCCGCAACCCACCCACGAACAGCAGGAAGCCCCCCAAAACGCTACATTGAGCAAGATGTCAGAAGAAATAGCAAAAAAAAGGCTGTTCCTTATGGATTTTGTCCAAAACACTTCTATCCGGTATTAGACCTTCCCAGGAATGCCCCAGGCAAGACCCGCCAACCCACCCGCAAAAAAACAACCGACAACACCCCCAAACAGCGAAAAAGCTAAATCTCATACTTACAATATCTCTCGGCCTTCGGTCCAAATGCGGCGCTGTTCAGCTAGGTCATCATCATCATCAATCATCATAACTCCTGTTTTCCACCACGGATTTCCTGAAAAGCAAATGCAATCAAGATTAGACTGTCGCAGCAGTGCTTCGACAGAGACCCCGGCCGCAACCCACCCACGAACAGCAGGAAGCCCCCCAAAACGCTACATTGAGCAAGATGTCAGAAGAAATAGCAAAAAAAAGGCTGTTCCTTATGGATTTTGTCCAAAACACTTCTATCCGGTATTAGACCTTCCCAGGAATGCCCCAGGCAAGACCCGCCAACCCACCCGCAAAAAAACAACCGACAACACCCCCAAACAGCGAAAAAGCTAAATCTCATACTTACAATATCTCTCGGCCTTCGGTCCAAATGCGGCGCTGTTCAGCTAGGTCATCATCATCAATCATCATAACTCCTGTTTTCCACCACGGATTTCCTGAAAAGCAAATGCAATCAAGATTAGACTGTCGCAGCAGTGCTTCGACAGACACCAAAAATTACCCACAAACCCCCAGAACCCCGCCAAAGAGCACCTCAAAGGCAAGCAAGTCAGCAAAAACGGCAAGAAATTTCCACCTCATATTTGGTCCAAAACACTTTTGTCCATTATTAGAGCTTCACAGCAATGGGCCCAAATCCGTCAACTCACCCGCAAAGAAGTACAACACCCCCACAAGTGCTGAGTCTTTCTTCATTGGGCGTAATCCAGCACTCTGCTTGGAGGGAAATCGCAGTCTGGAGGAGGAGGATAGAGGAGCATGTTCTTCGGAACTTGTGAACCTGAGGAATGTAGACTGCGGCACCTTCAAAGCAATAAGCAAACAAGTGAAGACAGTTCTGATGATGGTCTTGTTTTTGGGATTAGGTGATTAAAGTTTGAATTAAATTAACTGTGCAAAACAAAGAAAGAGAGACACAAAGCACACAGGAATAAAAGGGAATAAGGACGAAAAAGAAAGTTCTTGATTGATTGTCTCATTTTCAGTGCTCGGTGTCAGGGAATAAGAACAAGATTTCGTCATCATACTCTGCGAATTCAGGCTGGATGAGGTCAGTGCCACCGAACAGAGAAAAAATCCCCTCATCTACGTTGCCGTCCTCCTCGTCTTCATGCGGCGTGCTTTCTCGTACTTTGTAATCAGGTGGTATGAGGTGCTGATTCATCTTGATCATTGTCAGCCGCTCCACATTTTTGGGCGAGAGGCGGCTCCGTTTGGGAGTTACAATGCCACCAGCAGCACTGAAAACACGTTCAGAAGACACACTTGCGAGTGGGCAAGACAAATAGTTTATAGCCAGGTTGTAGAGCTGTGGCCACAATTGTTTTTTGCCATGCCAATACTGCAATGGCTCCTCATTAAGAAAGACCACTGTTGAGTCATTCATATAGTCCTGCACCATCGACTCAAGGTCATCAACGGTTCCTCCACTTTGCTTACTTTTTGCTGTGGCTGTGACATTTTTTCGAGAACCATACCCCATCAAACTTAGCCAATCCTCCTCCGCAGCCACTGTTAGTGTTGTCATTGTGTGTGGTGCAGATGATCCAGTTGCCGGTGTCTTTAACGGCTGAGAGGTCACTTGTGCCCCAGCCACAGGTGCAGAAGTGGATTCTTGTGACTGGGGATGGCCTGCTGATGCTGATGCTGATGTACTGGCTTCTCCTTCAATACCCTGCCGTTCTTTTTCAAACCTATTGGCTGACCAGGCTAACCAATGTTTGTACTTTTGAACATCTGCATCATCAAAAGGAAAGAATGCTTCGTCTGCCAGCGCCTTTTTGTAGCGTGGATCCAGAATAGTAGCACAAATGTAATGCTGATCGGACTTGATCTTTTGAAGACGTTCATCACCACGTAGGCGCTCTAATAATTTCTCTGACAAAATGAAATGGTTTTTTTTTTCTTCATCTTCTTTTTCAAACTCAGAAGACACCGCCATCAGTTGGTGCTCCAGCATGCACAACAATGGGATAGCTTTTCCCAAATTACAGTCCTCCTGGCTGACTGCACGCGTGAAGAACTCAAAAGGACGAAGCATGTCTGTCAGGCTTTTAACTATGTCCCATTGCGCCGCAGTCATCCGCAGGTCCTCCTTCTGAGATTTACCCTCTGTGAAGAAATAGTGATCGAGTACCGTATACTGCTCATACAGACGCTCAAGCATGTAGAAGGTTGAGTTCCAACGTGTTGCCACCTCCTGGATGAGTGCTTTCACTGGCATTCTACGTTGAAGTAGCAGTCTCCGCAGATGCTTCCAGGCCTTAAAAGAATGGCTGAAATGGTTGGACATTTTGCGGCAGGTGGCCATTACCGCGAACGCTGCACTGTCTCTATCACTCAAGAATTTTTGAACTACCAGGTTGATACAGTGCGCCAAACATGGCACTCTGAAATAGCCACCCTCCGACATGGCCTTAACTACATTGGAGCCATTATCCGTGGAAACATAACCAATCTTGCGTTTTAGGGGGGATAGCATTGTCAAGACCTTTTTGTTAAACTCTTGCAAAAGGTTTTCTGCTGTGTGACTTTTCTCCAAGCCAAACATGGCTAGTGTTGCATGTTTCCGAGCAGCTTTGAAAACTTTGTCCGGGTCAACACCTGCGTTTAGCTTTGCTTTAACACCTGAAAAAGAGACCCAGTGTGCAGTGATGCACATGTAATCATGGCCTGGGCCACTGGTCCACATGTCTGTTGTCAGATGTATTGTGTGAACAGCACTCTTCTGCAAAGCTGCCCCAATCGCCTGCAGCACATCTTCATGTAGTGCTGGAACCGCAACTCTGGCAAAATAGAACCGGCTCGGAACTTTCCATTTAGGGCAGAGCGTTGCCACTAATTCAAGAAAACCTACCGCTTCTACAAAAGAAAAAGGTAGAAGGTCCACAGCTAGCATTTTAGCCAGCTTAGTGTTATACAGACGCGTCAGTGGGTGGTTGCGTTCATATGGCACGTCTGAAGTAAGCATTGTTCTAATGTTGCCCTGGACCAAGCATTTACGGGCTGATAATGACTTCGTTGACCCAATTTTGCTCGCTGGTGAACTTTTGTGCGTTGGTGTCTCACTCGCTCCAACACTCTTAGTGTGCCTCACATTGGGTGTGCTGCTGACAGGGGTACTGGGTGTAAGGGAAGTGTTTGACACGTCTTCTTCCTGCTCGTCATCATCAGATGAAACATCAACGTTTCCTTGAATTTGGCCTTTCTTGATCGCATCTAGGTGCGCAAACCATTTGACAGTGTGCTGTCTCCTAAGATGACCTCTCTGGCCTCCGGTACCATAGTTGGTACCTGGCTTACCACGACTAACTGCTTGCTTACAAATGGTACAAATGGCAAACTTTGGATTTTTTGGACAAACAGTAAAGAAGTCCCAAACTGGGGACTTGAAGTGTCTGTGGGACATGGAGGAGGCGGCGATACTGGTGGTGGTGGTCATGAAGCTAATGCCAGATGAAGTGGAGGATGTGGATTGCCCAACTTTTGTACGTTTTGCACTTTCACCGCCACTAATTAAGGTCGAGGTTGACGGAGGTCTCTTCTTGCCAGAAAGAAATATGGAAGCGGGACGAGTTGGTGTACTACTTAACTCCAATGATTGTGGTGTTTCCACTGCCTCCTCATCGACAACATCATCATCACGCTCAGCAGCTCTTCGGGCTAGGGTCAAAATGTCTGTTTGCTGCATGCCCGCTGGGGCTGCAGTGACCTTTATGATGACTGGGTCATCGTTGGCAGAGTCTTCATCAGCAGCAGTATCCGCCACTTCTTGTTGAGACTCATCACACTCCATAACTCTGAGACTTTGGACGAGCTTCCTTTTACGCTTAACTACCTTTGTTTGTTCCCAAGTTTGATCCGTATCATCAGAAGGAGGTGTGCTTGAAGAGGATGTAGACACCACCCTTGATCTCTTCCTTGCTAGGGGTGTGGAAGACAATGAAGGATCATCAGGAGGAGTGGCTTCCTCAAATGATACCTCGCCTTGATTGTCGATTTCCTGATGTGCCCCTACTTTGGGAGGAACAACTATTGTGGGCACTTGTTGTGACCCTCCATGCACCTCTGCTTGCGCATCTCCTTGCGCTGCCTCTCCTTCCACATGTACTTGGGCTTGTACTTGCACATGTGATTGTTGTTGCGGCTGTGGTTGTTCAACACTCGTCAGATGAGCTACAACAACCTGTGTTGATTGAGGGACATTGCTGCTGCTTTCTTGCGATGAGCCAACATCACTGGTCGATGGTGATTGAAGAAGTATACTGGCTGCCTCTGCAGCACTCAAGGGCTTGGACTTAAGTTGGCGTGGTGGTGGTGGTGGCATTGAGCCCAATGGAGCGGGGGTGCTGCTGCCAGCTTGGTCCCCAGCAGATCCCGCTGCAGCTGCTGCAGGCATACTTTTTTTTTTACTCCCAAAAAAAGGGGCGGGCGGCACACCAGTGTCCTTGGTAACTTGCTTCTTCTGCTCCTTACTGGCACCTTTCTTGCTAGAGGAGCTACGGGTTACTTTTTTTGGGGCCATCTTCTTCAGAGCAGGTCAGCAGGCAGCAGTTGCACGAGTTGCAGAGGGTTCTGTGTCCAGACGTGACGTCGCGTGACGTTATGCTGCACACACCGCTGCAGGACTTCTTCCTGGCACTGGTGGTTCTATTGAGTCTTCTTGTGCACCTAAAAGCAATGGAAGACAGAGGAACATCAGTTCAGTTATACACCCCAAAAAATCGACAAAACACAGAAAAATGAGCACAATCCCATGCCATCCATGATGTTTACATTGAAGACACCCCACAGAAAGACTAGGGACATGCAAGTATGCAACACTCACTACCCCTGGGCATAAGGGATGAAAAGTAGGCAAAATAAGTGCAGGCCTCAGACACTGCCTCTCCTCAAAATGGCCCCCTTACACCCCAAGCACATGTTGCCTGTACCAGCCAGCACTCAAGATGGCCACCACCACCACCCACATGGCCAGTCCACATCAACAGTACACCCCCAAAAAACAGAACAACAGCCAGAAATCACCACAATCCAATGCCATCCATGATGTTTACATCAAAGAGAGTGAGACCACACCACAGGCACACTCAGTCCATGCACCAGCACCACCCCTGGGCAAGGAAAAGGCCACACCAGCAGCCCCCCAAAAACGACAAAAAACAATAAAATCTGCACAATCCCAGCCCATCCATGGCCTCAATGGTGTTTAAATTCAAGAAGACACCCCACAGAAAGACTAGGCCCATGCAACACTCACCACCCCTGGGCAAAGGGCCACACCAGCAGGCCCAAAAAAACGACAAAAAACAATAAAATCTGCACAATCCCAGCCCATCCATGGCCTCAATGGTGTTTAAATTCAAGAAGACACCCCTCAGAAACACTAGGCCCATGCAACACTCACTACCCCTGGGCATAAGGGATGAAAAGTAGGCAAAATAAGTGCAGGCCTCAGACACTGCCTCTCCTCAAAATGGCCCCCGTACACCCCAAGCACATGTTGCCTGTACCAGCCAGCACTCAAGATGGCCACCACCACCACCCACATGGCCAGTCCACATCAACAGTACACCCCCAAAAAACAGAAAAACAGCCAGAAATCACCACAATCCAATGCCATCCATGATGTTTACATCAAAGAGAGTGAGACCACACCACAGGCACACTCAGTCCATGCACCAGCACCACCCCTGGGCAAGGAAAAGGCCACACCAGCAGCCCCCCAAAAACGACAAAAAACAATAAAATCTGCACAATCCCAGCCCATCCATGGCCTCAATGGTGTTTAAATTCAAGAAGACACCCCACAGAAAGACTAGGCCCATGCAACACTCACCACCCCTGGGCAAAGGGCCACACCAGCAGGCCCAAAAAAACGACAAAAAACAATAAAATCTGCACAATCCCAGCCCATCCATGGCCTCAATGGTGTTTAAATTCAAGAAGACACCCCTCAGAAACACTAGGCCCATGCAACACTCACTACCCCTGGGCATAAGGGATGAAAAGTAGGCAAAATAAGTGCAGGCCTCAGACACTGCCTCTCCTCAAAATGGCCCCCTTACACCCCAAGCACATGTTGCCTGTACCAGCCAGCACTCAAGATGGCCACCACCACCACCCACATGGCCAGTCCACATCAACAGTACACCCCCAAAAAACAGAAAAACAGCCAGAAATCACCACAATCCAATGCCATCCATGATGTTTACATCAAAGAGAGTGAGACCACACCACAGGCACACTCAGTCCATGCACCACCACCACCCCTGGGCAAGCAAAAGGCCACACCAGCAGCCCCCCAAAAACGACAAAAAGCAATAAAATCTGCACAATCCCAGCCCATCCATGGCCTCAATGGTGTTTAAATTCAAGAAGACACCCCACAGAAAGACTAGGCCCATGCAACACTCACCACCCCTGGGCAAAGGGCCACACCAGCAGGCCCAAAAAAACGACAAAAAACAATAAAATCTGCACAATCCCAGCCCATCCATGGCCTCAATGGTGTTTAAATTCAAGAAGACACCCCTCAGAAACACTAGGCCCATGCAACACTCACTACCCCTGGGCATAAGGGATGAAAAGTAGGCAAAATAAGTGCAGGCCTCAGACACTGCCTCTCCTCAAAATGGCCCCCTTACACCCCAAGCACATGTTGCCTGTACCAGCCAGCACTCAAGATGGCCACCACCACCACCCACATGGCCAGTCCACATCAACAGTACACCCCCAAAAAACAGAAAAACAGCCAGAAATCACCACAATCCAATGCCATCCATGATGTTTACATCAAAGAGAGTGAGACCACACCACAGGCACACTCAGTCCATGCACCACCACCACCACCCCTGGGCAAGCAAAAGGCCACACCAGCAGCCCCCCAAAAACGACAAAAAACAATAAAATCTGCACAATCCCAGCCCATCCATGGCCTCAATGGTGTTTAAATTCAAGAAGACACCCCACAGAAAGACTAGGCCCATGCAACACTCACCACCCCTGGGCAAAGGGCCACACCAGCAGGCCCAAAAAAAACGACAAAAAACAATAAAATCTGCACAATCCCAGCCCATCCATGGCCTCAATGGTGTTTAAATTCAACAAGACACCCCTCAGAAACACTAGGCCCATGCAACACTCACTACCCCTGGGCATAAGGGATGAAAAGTAGGCAAAATAAGTGCAGGCCTCAGACACTGCCTCTCCTCAAAATGGCCCCCTTACACCCCAAGCACATGTTGCCTGTACCAGCCAGCACTCAAGATGGCCACCACCACCACCCACATGGCCAGTCCACATCAACAGTACACCCCCAAAAAACAGAAAAACAGCCAGAAATCACCACAATCCAATGCCATCCATGATGTTTACATCAAAGAGAGTGAGACCACACCACAGGCACACTCAGTCCATGCACCAGCACCACCCCTGGGCAAGGAAAAGGCCACACCAGCAGCCCCCCAAAAACGACAAAAAACAATAAAATCTGCACAATCCCAGCCCATCCATGGCCTCAATGGTGTTTAAATTCAAGAAGACACCCCACAGAAAGACTAGGCCCATGCAACACTCACCACCCCTGGGCAAAGGGCCACACCAGCAGGCCCAAAAAAACGACAAAAAACAATAAAATCTGCACAATCCCAGCCCATCCATGGCCTCAATGGTGTTTAAATTCAACAAAACAGTTGTATCATGCACCCATAACCAACCCTGGTCCTACTGGATACTGTGGCTACCCACAATATAATTTATTTAATTTTCTGAAAAAGTTCCAAAATTGTACTTGCAGCAACTGTAATGCCCCAAACAAACTTACTTGTGAAAGTTGATTTCTAATCCAAAAGTGATCCAAAGACAGTCAAAAAGGCCTCAAATCCAAATATCCAGCAGCACCCACAAAAAGTAATCCTTCCAGCTCCAGATCCAAATGAAAGTGACCAGGAGATGGACAAAGCACTGGGAGGAGCCTGCTGGACAGGAACAGGAAGTTGGAGACTGTGGGGCACTTCCTTCCTCCCCCCCCCAAAATGGACTCCTTGCAAAAAAAAAGGCCATGCAAATGTCAACCTGAGGAGTGATTCTGATAAAAATCATAATTTTCTGAAGGTTTATCCTGTTTGCTGGTGATTTTCTTGCGCGAAATTGCAAAATCTCTATTTCGCAAGTGCGAGATTGTTCCTTTCCGCCGCAACTACGTGTTCGCAATTGCGAACTCTTGCGAGGTGTGCTGTGCAAGGTGGCAAGCCGCGAGTACGTATTCGCGGGCGACAAACTCCCGCGGGAACACGCAGCAAGATCTAAAATGGCGCGTCACTCGCAAAGAAAAACAACTCGGCAAACGCTAAAATGACGGAAAGTGAACGCCGTGCACCACACCGCGCGCCGCAACCAAGCAAAAAATCCGCCGCGAGCGGATTCACGGATTTTCGACAAATTCGCGAGCGTTCGCGGATTGCGAATTTGCCGAAAATCCGAAAAATCCGCGAGCGGAGCGGATTTTACGCCCATGCTTAGTCGCAGCCCATGTTCAGCATGGTGCTGAGGGATGTACTTGAGGCCATGATGATATATCACAATCGCTACATACATTTCCCCAGGGGACATGAATTGGCTGCCGTTAAGGGGGACTTCTATCCACTTGGGCGCATCCCACATGTAGTCGGTGCCATAGATTGCACCCATGTAGCTCTGGTGGCACCGCAGGCGACGGAGCACATTTATCGGAACCGCAAACACTACCACTCCATGAATGTGCAGGTGGTGTGTCTTGCGGACATGACAATATCTTCAGGGAGGTGGGAGCGCACCAGACACGCCCCAACGAAATTACCTTTTGCATGATGGTTCATGTAGTTCATTATTTCTCGCTCTGTTCAATTCAAAGTGTTCATAGCCAGTGCTGTATTATTAGTTTCAATTCGTATCCCTAGACACGTGTTTCATGATTCCTCAATCGTCAGTAGGGAAAAAGCAAAGTTCATAGGTTGCAGGGCATGCTGCCTTATCTCTCAGGACCAGTTCCACTCACAGCTTGCTTTTTTCCCTACTGACGATTGAGGAATCATGAAACACGTGTCTAGGGATACTAATTGAAACTAACAATACAGCACTGGCTATGAACATTGAACTGAACAGAGCGAGAAATAATGAACTACATGAACCATCATGCCAAAGGTAATTTCGTTGGGGCGTGTCTGGTGCGCTCTCACCTTCCTGACATGACAATATCACATGTGTGTGCAAAGTATCCCGGTTCGGCCCATGATTCGTACATTATGAGGAACAGCATGGTGCCACGGATGATGGAGAATCTGCATCCCGAACGTGCCTGGATTGTGGGTGAGTATCACTACTGCTATCACGTGCTGTGTGTCACTGGCTTTACTGTGGCCGTACAACATTGCAATGGGTGTTTATCATTCACAGGTGACTCTGCATATCCCAGTAGGCCATGGCTGTTGAGCCCACTCCGGAATCCCCGGACACCAGCAGACATCCGCTACAATGAGGCCCCTGGCAGGACACGACAGGTAATCGAACGGACTTTCGGCCTGCTGAAGTCAAGGTTCCGGTACCTTGACAGGACCGGAGACGCACTCGCATACTCGCCTGGGAAGGTGTGCAAGATCGTTGTGGCATGCTGTATGCTGCACAACCTGGCCATCCACAAGGGGGTCCCCCTGCTCCTGGACGATGGTGAGGAACCAAGGCCACAACCTGCTCAGGGACCAGAATCCAGTGATGAGGACAGTGGAGAGGAGGAAGGAGTTGACCTACGCCAGCAGCTAATCCAACGCTACTTCACTTGAAGGTGGGTGACGAGTTACAACGTGTACATAGTCTGGTGTGGTTGCTTTTGTTGGGAATGGATATGCGCAGATGTTCCCGATATGCACATGTTCTGTCGCCTATGTATGGTATTGGTGGAATTGACGTTACGTACGGAGACGTATGCTGGACCGTATTTGTGCGTATCTGCTAGACATTGTGTAGTATGCCTGTGATATTTTGGATATTTTTGGAGCAGTGATCTGTGTGTGTTGCCACAATAAGACCAGTGACTGTAGTTCTGTTGTGTCTCCCTAGGTGCTACAGAGTGTTCCTGCCCTGCATACTGTACATCATGTTTACACATCATGGACATTATCAACAATGTTAATACTGCACTAAAGAATTCACTACACAAAATCTGGAGTGTCAGGTATTTTATTTTCGGAGTGTACATGTGAATTGTGCGGGAATATTTACAGGAAGATGGGGAATGAGCAGTGAGTTGACAGTCATGGTCGCAGAGATGCAAGAGTAGACACCACATGGATGCGGTGACCCAGTCTAACAGAGAGAGGTGCCATTGCCAAGGCAATGTGGGGAAAGACAGTCCAAACAGTGAATGCAGTTGGGGAGAGGGTTGTCTTCACGGCTGGCTCCGTGACTAGCGTGTGGCAGGTGCTTTGCCTCCAGAGACTCCCAGGCTCTTCTTTGGACGCCCCCTAGATCTTTTTGGCGGTGGGGGGCCTGCTGAATGGCCAGTGGCGTCAGAGGACTCGCCCCTCTCTGTTGGCGCAAGGGAGGATGGTGGACTGTCATCCTGCTGCACAACAGGAGGGGACGGAGGTAGTGGTTGGGACACAGGCCTGTCCCTCTGCAACGCCACTTGCTGGCCCATGAGGTCCACCATCTGTCCCAGGCGGTTATCGATGGACCTCATCAGCAGGATGAGCTCCCTTAATAGTTCATCCGACCTACCACTTTGTCCCTGGACCTCTTGGTAGGCCTCCACAACTCTGGTGAAGTGGTCCAGGGATGGTGTCCACTCCTCCCGAGGTCTGGTGTTTACCCTGGCCCTCCCACCTGCTCTGCTGCCACGGACCTCTTCCCTCGCCACTGGTGCGCCACGCACTGCCTCCCTGCCCTCCACAGGTGTTGCTGTGGGCTGGTCATCCCTAGGGACAGGGAGGGTGCTGCAGGTGGTACTGGTGGTAGTGGTGGTGTTGGTGGCAGTGGCGGTGGTGGCGGTGGTGGTTGTGGTGGAGGCAGAGGCCGGGACAGCAGGGGTCTGCTGCGTTGTTGTTGCAGCAGAGGTGGTGTTGGCGAGGATGGGGGCCTGGGACCTCTGGGTCTGTGGCACACCAGATGGGCCGGGCTGGAGCTCATCATCCAAACTGTCCTGGGAGTCCGCATCTGTGAGTCCATGTGCCGGAGGTGGAGACTGGCTCTGCTGGTCATTGGTGTGGTCCTCAGCAGTGAGTTCTTCATCACCTGTGGAGTAGATGGGGAGTGGTCAGTGTTTCCGTCATCTGCGTATCATCATCTGTCTGTACACTAGTTATATATGCTGTCATCAGTTGGACAATTCATGGCAACACCGTGTAACATTTCATAGTGCAGAGTAACATCATGGAGTCATACAGGTTGAATATCAATGCATTGCGTCCAATAGTTATTTGATTTCTACACACACACTTCATGAAGAATTACGGTTGTTACGTACTTGTAAGGTGAGTGTGCAGGGTGCAATGTCTGACACTTGCTCCTGGGTGGGGGAGGGCTCCATGCTGCTGGGCTGTGGGCCAGGGTAAATGTGGGTGCAGTGAGACAGGCCTCCCTCCCTGCCTCCCATCACACACCCTCCCAGTGAAGATGGCTACCAACCTGTAGGTCTGTTTGTGAAACAGTGCAATGGCTGACACTTGCTCCTGGGTGGGGGTGGGCTCCATGCTGCTGGGCTGTGGGCCAGGGGGCATGCTGGGAGTAGTGGTACAGGCCTCCCACCCGGGAGTAGTGGTACAGGCCTCCCACCCACAAACACCCTCCAAGTGAAGATGGCTACCTACCTGTGAGTTTGTTTGTTAAACAGTGCAATGGCTGACACTTGCTCCTGGGTGGGGGAGGCCTCCATGCTGCTGGGCTGTGGGCCAGGGGGAATGGTGGGTGCAGTGAGACAGGCCTTCCTCCCTGCCTCCCATCACACACCCTCCCAGTGAAGATGGCTACCAACCTGTAGGTCTGTTTGTGAAACAGTGCAATGGCTGACACTTGCTCCTGGGTGGGGGTGGGCTCCATGCTGCTGGGCTGTGGGCCAGGGGGCATGCTGGGAGTAGTGGTACAGGCCTCCCACCCACAAACACCCTCCAAGTGAAGATGGCTACCTACCTGTAAGTTTGTTTGTTAAACAGTGCAATGGCTGACACTTGCACCTGGGTGGGGGTGGGCTCCATGCTGCTGGGCTGTGGGCCAGGGGGAATGGTGGGTGCAGTGAGACAGGCCTCCCACCAAAAACAGTGCTCCAATACAAGATGGGTACCAACCTGTAGGTCTGTTTGTTAAACAGTGCAATGGCTGACACTTGCTCCTGGGTGGGGGTGGCCTCCATGCTGCTGGGGTGTGGCCAGGGGCTATGGTGTGAGTTGTTGTACTGACCTTCCTCCCCCATACAGGCCTCCTCAGCAGAATGGCTGGCTACATGTTGGGTAGGGATGGACAGTGTATTGGTGGTTGGGTATTGCAAGGAGGTAAATCTCAATGTGGTGTTAAACATTTGTCTGTACTTACCAGCCTCCGCTCCCCGGCTACTCCTGTGAGACTCTCAGGTAGCAGGATGGCAAGCACCTTCTCCTCCCATGGTGTGAATGTCTTTGGTGGGATGGGAGGGCCACTGCCAGTCGCGTTTGCCAGCGTCCAGTTCTTGCTCCTCCTCTCCTTGACAACCCTCTTGAGATCATGCCACCACTTCATGATCTCCTTCTTGGATCTTGGGGTGGCCCCAACTGCATTCACCCTTTGGACTATCCTTTCCCACATTTGTGTCCTGGTGGCTAATGGTGTCTGTTGGACCAGGTTACCAAATAGTTGTGGCTCTACTCTCACAATCTCGTTGACCATGACTGTCAACTCACTCTCGGTGAATTTTGGAATTTTTTGTGATGTCATGGTGTGTGGGGGTTGAGGTGTTTGTGGGTGCAGGGGTGTGTGGGTGCAGGGGTGTGGTGATGAGGTGTGTTGTGTGCTGGGGTTTGTTTGTGATGGTGTGATGGTGGTGTTGATGGTGGTGGTGGGTGGGTGGGTGTAGTGTGCTATTTTGCCTCTCCTGTCAGATGTGGTGTATGGCCTTCTGTTCTGGAAAGATGCAAAGAATTGTGGTGAGTGGATGGGGTGGCTTTGTACTCAGCTGTGTGGGTGTGTCACTGTAAGGTGAGTGTGCAGGGTGCAATGTCTGACACTTGCTCCTGGGTGGGGGAGGGCTCCATGCTGCTGGGCTGTGGGCCAGGGTAAATGTGGGTGCAGTGAGACAGGCCTCCCTCCCTGCCTCCCATCACACACCCTCCCAGTGAAGATGGCTACCAACCTGTAGGTCTGTTTGTGAAACAGTGCAATGGCTGACACTTGCTCCTGGGTGGGGGTGGGCTCCATGCTGCTGGGCTGTGGGCCAGGGGGCATGCTGGGAGTAGTGGTACAGGCCTCCCACCCACAAACACCCTCCAAGTGAAGATGGCTACCTACCTGTGAGTTTGTTTGTTAAACAGTGCAATGGCTGACACTTGCTCCTGGGTGGGGGAGGCCTCCATGCTGCTGGGCTGTGGGCCAGGGGGAATGGTGGGTGCAGTGAGACAGGCCTCCCACCACAAAACAGTGCTCCAATACAAGATGGCTACCAACATGTAGGTCTGTTTGTTAAACAGTGCAATGGCTGACACTTGCTCCTGGGTAGGGGTGGCCTCCATGCTGCTGGGCTGTGGGCCAGGGGGCATGCTGGGAGAAGTGGTACAGGCCTCTCAACCACAAACACCCTCCAAGTGAAGATGGCTACCTACCTGTAAGTTTGTTTGTTAAACAGTGCAATGGCTGACACTTGCTCCTGGGTGGGGGAGGCCTCCATGCTTCTGGGCTGTGGGCCAGGGGAAATGTGGGTGCAGTGAGACAGGCCTCCCTCCCTGCCTCCCATCACACACCCTCCCAGTGAAGATGGCTACCAACCTGTCGGTCTGTTTGTGAAACAGTGCAATGGCAGTCACTTGCTCCTGGGTGGGGGTGGGCTCCATGCTGCTGGGCTGTGGGCCAGGGGGCATGCTGGGAGTAGTGGTACAGGCCTCCCACCCACAAACACCCTCCAAGTGAAGATGGCTACCTACCTGTAGGTTTGTTTGTTAAACAGTGCAATGGCAGACACTTGCTCCTGGGTGGGGGTGGCCTCCATGCTGCTGGGCTGTGGGCCAGGGGGCATGCTGGGAGTAGTGGTACAGGCCTCCCAACCACATACACCCTCAAAGTGAAGATGGCTACCTACCTGTAAGTTTGTTTGTTAAACAGTGCAATGGCTGACACTTGCTCCTGGGTGGGGGAGGCCTCCATGCTGCTGGGGTGTGGGCCAGGGAAAATGTGGGTGCAGTGAGACAGGCCTCCCTCCCTGCCTCCCATCACACACCCTCCCAGTGAAGATGGCTACCAACCTGTAGGTCTGTTTGTGAAACAGTGCAATGGCTGACACTTGCTCCTGGGTGGGGGTGGGCTCCATGCTGCTGGGCTGTGGGCCAGGGGGCATGCTGGGAGTAGTGGTACAGACCTCCCACCCACAAACATCCTCCAAGTGAAGATGGCTACCTACCTGTAAGTTTGTTTGTTAAACAGTGCAATGGCTGACACTTGCTCCTGGGTGGGGGTGGGCTCCATGCTGCTGGGCTGTGGGCCAGGGGGCATGCTGGGAGTAGTGGTACAGGCCTCCCTCCCACAAACACCCTCCAAGTGAAGATGGCTACCTACCTGTAAGTTTGTTTGTTAAACAGTGCAATGGCTGACACTTGCTCCTGGGTGGGGGAGGCCTTCATGCTGCTGGGCTGTGGGCCAGGGGAAATGTGGGCACAGTGAGACAGGCCTCCCTCCCTGCCTCCCATCACACACCCTCCCAGTGAAGATGGCTACCAACCTGTAGGTCTGTTTGTGAAACAGTGCAATGGCTGACACTTGCTCCTGGGTGGGGGTGGGCTACATGCTGCTGGGCTGTGGGCCAGGGGGCATGCTGGGAGTAGTGGTACAGGCCTCCCACCCACAAACACCATCCAAGTGAAGATGGCTACCTACCTGTAAGTTTGTTTGTTAAACAGTGCAATGGCTGACACTTGCTCCTGGGTGGGGGTGGGCTCCATGCTGCTGGGCTGTGGGCCAGGGGGAATGGTGGGTGCAGTGAGACAGGCCTCCCACCACAAAACAGTGCTCCAATACAAGATGGGTACCAACCTGTAGGTCTGTTTGTTAAACAGTGCAATGGCTGACACTTGCTCCTGGGTGGGGGTGGCCTCCATTCTGCTGGGGTGTGGGCCAGGGGCTATGGTGTGAGTTGTTGTACTGACCTTCCTCCCCCATACACGCCTCCTCAGCAGAATGGCTGGCTACATGTTGGGTAGAGATGGACAGTGTATTGGTGGTTGGGTATTGCAAGGAGGTAAATCTCAATGTGGTGTTAAACATTTGTCTGTACTTACCAGCCTCCGCTCCCCCGGCTACTCCTGTGAGACTTCCAGGTAGCAGGATGGCAAGCACCTTCTCCTCCCATGGTGTGAATGTCTTTGGTGGGATGGGAGGGCCACTGCCAGTCGCGTTTGCCAGCGTCCAGTTCTTGCTCCTCCTCTCCTTGACAACCCTCTTGAGATCATGCCACCACTTCATGATCTCCTTCTTGGATCTTGGGGTGGCCCCAACTGCATTCACCCTTTGGACAATCCTTTCCCACATTTGTGTCCTGGTGGCTAATGGTGTCTGTTGGACCAGGTTACCAAATAGTTGTGGCTCTACTCTCACAATCTCGTTGACCATGACTGTCACCTCACTCGGTGAATTTTGGAATTTTTTGTGATGTCATGGTGTGTGGGGGTTGAGGTGTTTGTGGGTGCAGGGGTGTGTGGGTGCAGGGGTGTGGTGATGAGGTGTGTTGTGTGCTGGGGTTTGTTTGTGATGGTGTGATGGTGGTGTTGATGGTGGTGGTGGGTGGGTGGGTGTAGTGTGCTATTTTGCCTCTCCTGTCAGATGTGGTGTATGGCCTTCTGTTCTGGAAAGATGCAAAGGATTGTGGTGAGTGGATGGGGTGGCTTTGTACTCAGCTGTGTGGGTGTGTCCAATTGGATTGTGGTTGTCAGGTGTGTTGTGGGTGTGGTTCTGTAGTTTTGTATATTTGTTTCAGTAATTTATGTATCTGTGTATGTGTGTTGTATATTTTGGGGGCAGGGCTACTTTGTTTATGCAATGTTGATCATCACTGTGGTGCTTTCACATCGACCGCCATGTATTTCATGTTCGTCCGCTGTGGTGGCTTTGCTGCTGCTTGACCGCCATTTCTCAGCATTCAATCCTGGCTGCGACCGCGGCGGTCGTTGTCGGCGGTTCTGCCCGCGACACCCTCGGAGATATTGTAATTTCCCGTGCGGTGTCTCCGCTTTCCCTGTGGACGGTTTTGTCTTTTCCGCTGCTTTTCCGACTGCTGCGGTCGGAGTTTTGGCATCACCGCACACGTCGGGCGGTTTCATTTTCACCGCTACCGTCTGTAGTGGCGGTGGATCCTGATTTGAACGCCGGTTTATCCGCGGTCATGGCAGGCGGTTGTTTTCCGCCTCCATGGCGGGCGGGGTGGTTTTCCGCCCGCTATCCTAATGGGCCCCTAGGCATTAAAGTGGTCCCCACAGAGCTCTTCGTAGAGCAGTCCTGGAACTATGGAGATCAGAAAAGGGCGGGCCTGCTCTATGAAACCTGAAGGAAGGCTGAACCTGCCTGCCCTGATCCTAGGAGCCCAGAATTTATGGCAAGAGTGAGTTGACTGCCCTCGTGCTTGAGCTATAGAGTCATAACAAGCTTCCAGAGGCCTCTCCCCCTGCAACTGCTCAATAGACCAGTCCCAACTGAACCTACTTTGGTCACTGGTGCTTGTATCTGCTTGCTTTGTTTGGCAAAATTACACAAAATACAATGAGGATACACTAGATAACATACTACGAAATAGTTCATTCAATTCATCAGACCACAATTGGAAAGGGATGGTTCATTTTATAGGTGTCAGTCATGATTCAGGGGTACTACCGAAGGGTTTAGTGTCCATGGGCCCTACCAGCGCTATGTACCATCAGAACACACCATGTGGTGACATATTACAGTGTTGGGTAGTTATGCCTAGAGTGACTAAATATTTCAGCACCTGTCCTTACTCTCAGACGACATGGATCTCAGGGATTTTTTGGTAGGTCCCCAGAAGCCACGTCAAAAATGCTTTGTATACGCTATTTACAATGAGGTTTGGAAAATGTCTCAAGAGGAAGCTTCTTAGAGACTATGTGAAAGTGAGAGGGTTAACCTAGAAAAGGCTTTGGCAGGGGTTGACAATGGTATGACCACATTATCCTCCAGGATTTATTTGCTGGCCAACATTATGTCTTATGCAGCAGATAAAATGGAAAAGGATTTGTCTATATTACAACATGTCCAATTGCAATTGCGATTCATTCGTTTATTGAGCTGGGCGCTACACTTATTGCGCTCTGGTCACGTCATCCGGCGGTATATCAACTGTACGACTCTGTTTCCTGCATGTGATCTAACAGAAAGTAAGAAAACAATGACACAAAGAGATGCAAAATATACAATGCTGTACATTGAAAAATTGGACCAATTACCTTTTAACATGGTTGAGTCACCTTCTACAGAATGGTTAATCCATGGCCATATTACACTGCCGGTACTGACATTCCGATTTCAGTACTGTCTACAGTATCACCAAGTAGGCAGGTATGAAGCATTGGGACAGGGTTACATACATGAGTCCTGGGATTTTCCATACAGATTTAGATGGAGGAATAAGGATGTTGAAATTAATCTCAGCGGTTCAGACTGTGAGAGTTCTTTAAGAGGGTCTCTAATTTGTCAGGATATTTTGCTTCACAGAGCCTGTAATGCTTTGGTTGCAAGTCTACTCTGTTACTTGAAAGAATCCCCAGATGCCATGATTCATCCAGTGTTCAAATGGCTCTTGAATGGGAGCTATTTGATGTTGAATGATCAAGGTTGTTTTGAGATGGTACCAGGCATCGCATATCTGGTCAAAGTAAGTTTCAGGGTTACATGTTGTATGCAGGTATTGTTTCCACTGACCCACACATTTAGAGAGGCAATGCTCTAGCCTTAGTTGGATGTTTCCTTTATACAATTTAATTTTCTGTGCAGCCATGCTTTTACAGAAGGATGTGACCTTAGAGTCTTTGATCTCCAGGTTGCAAGGTCTTCGGCTGAGATACAGGAGGTAGTCCAAACGAACATCCTGCTCCCTTTCACAGAAATGACTCATGGTATCTTTAACATGTCCGATACAAGTGGGATTGTGCACCTATTTAAGAGCATAGGTTCTGAACTTTTGAGCAATTTTCAGGCAATCTATGGAGTTATTTTAGCAATTACACACTCCATATTGGGAAGCATTTTTGGAGGGCATCCACTGGTCCTACTACTTTTAGAGGGTATCCTGGTTTTAATTTTTGTGCTACGCAATGTGTGGCCCAGATCCATCAGAGATGGAAAAAGCACTTCTTGTGTGACGTCGCCGGGAACACATTGTAATCCATTTGGGTGCACCTCAGCTTTCGGAGCTAAGCAAGCACAGTCTGGGTCGACTGCATCTTGCCTGTGCTTCACTGCCTATTCTGCAGATACGAATGCATGTTGGATATATGCCTAACACTTCTATTGGTTGCGCCACCGGATGTCCATGTACTACTGGACCTGTTAAAGGCCCACGTATTACAGTGTTCTCAGTATATTCCAATGTTAATGACTTTGTTCTTAGAGCCTCCACGGGATGCTTCAGATACGGTCGGAATGGGTACCGGCTCTACATCAAGCACACAGGTACTGAGTGTTCCCTCAGCAGCTGCTGTGGGAACTGAAGATGATCACCTTTGCTCAATTTACCTGATGCAAGAGGTGTTACAAGGTCTGTTATTTGCAAATGCGAGCGACAGTGATGTTGCCTCTCCCACACAGGTCACATAAATATTCGGCTCTCCGTGTGATGGTAAAATTTGCCCTTTTCCAAAAAAAGCCATATTGGAATTCAAAAACATTGTTTTGTTTTATTTTTCTCTACTGCTCTCACAGAACACCATGGCTTTCGATGTGCTCAGTTGATCTACCGGTATATTGACTATTTTGAGGACATATAGAGCTTTTTTAACTTCTGCATCGTTTTTTACAAATATCATGTTTTATACTCATTTTTTTAGCAATGTTTTTATGCTTATTAAACAGGCATATTTTAGCATTAGTTAATATTATAGTCCGTCGGATGAGGATTGGGTGTTATGAGCACTAATGTACCGCAATATATGCCTAGGTTGCTACACAACCTCTTGCTCACATTCGTCCTAACTTGCTATGCATAACCGCTATGGCACTGACCGTACCTACATGTGCGCTGAAAAAATGTCAATCAGTTTTCTCTGAAACTGGTCTCATTTATTATGCATGAGTATTCCTAGTATCATATCTTAATCCCCTGCCCAGGACATACACCGCAGAACTGCCATTTTCTGAATAATAACTCTGTAAAAAAGTCACCACTAACATCATCCTTGGAAGACAGTTCCACTATACATAATGGCAAGCCATTACACATCTAGGTCGAACCCCTGGGGGTTCTTTTTGGGTATAAAAGAACAATATATTTGTTGGGTTACCAGAGGAGAAGCTGTCACACTGACACTAAACGTTGAGGTCCCGGTCTGCAGAAGCTTCAGCAAGCAGGGGTCTGACAACCATTGTGGGGTGGCCAACACAAGACCAAGATAGGGTCCTTCATTCTCTCCTATCAGGTAATGGGGTTGGCTCTTTCCTAGTGGATTCTTGGCTTTTTTCTTTTTTTGTTGAGTTTTCTATAGTGTGAACTAGACCCAAAGATATCAAGTATCAGAGGGATTTACATGAGCACCAGTTTCGTTCCAGAGGGACTCATAAATCTTTGAGAGGCACAGAGAGATTAAGAGATTTTCCCAGAATCACAGGATGTTGAGCGTTGTTACTGAGACTCGAACCCGGTGCCACAGCTTTGTCGTCGACTTCTCTAGCAGCAAGGCTCAATCTTCTCCCTTTACGCCCACATACATGCTAGGTACAATTAGAAACACTTAGGTAGGGTTGCATCTGAGGACTACGCTTGATTACTGCCATGTATCTGTATGCCATATATTTACTGTTTTAGCAGTACAGTAGAATTCTACCTTTTATTCACTCTGTCAGTGTTTGTAATCTTATATATTCATTTCTGTCTAATGATTGTTGCAGCAAACATGTTTTATATTAGAATGACGCTGGTTCAATAAATGCTTATTGAAAACGTCCCCACCGTTTATTCTGTGCATCTCTCTAAGACCAAGTGAGTAAGAGTGACTGAGCAAAAAGTAATTTACTGTTTCCATGATCTCTGAATTTGTGATTATGCATAACAATATGATTTAGGGAGTATTTTTCAAAATGTTTTCGTTCTTACACACCGTGGCCAGGGCGACTGACGCTGGAATCTGGGGACCACGGTTCGATCCCCGGCTCCGGCGGCAGGTTAGCCCAGTACCATGTGACTCTGGGCAATAGCTCGCTTAATCTTCCCGACGGCCCCCCAGCACCTAGAGACCCTTACGGGTGATTGTGCGCTTTACAAATGTGGACTTTACTTTACTTTACACACTGGGCTTACATTTGAAAAGCACAAATGCAGTGAAATTTATTTGGCAATAACGAGTGTTCTACTATTTTATGCTCCCACTTGTCTTCCAATGAAAATGGTACCTCACTTTAGTGGATAGGCCTGGTGCTGAGATAGGGAACTAGTGAAAACAAAATATCAATGCATCACATTTTCCCACTGAAAACAGACTCTTTTTTTCAATATGGGCAGCTGTGGATTTTGAGGCCTTGCTCAGTCGGCATCTAGTAAATGTTGTAAAGTCATCCAGTGTGCCCCCCTATTGTTTGCTAACTGGTACTGGTGGTAAGTGACTCTGCCTGTCCCTGGGCTCTGTCTATCCAGTGTTATGTTGAAAACACTAGTGAAAACACACACATGAATTAGAGTACACTATATATTAGGGTATACTTACATTTGGTATTATGAGCACCTGAGGCCATTTTAAGAGCAGCCCTGTGTTGCAGCACTGATTTTAAAAGAGAATTCACTGCAAACTCGACATTGGTGGTTGGAATTTTGAATTTGAATTTGTAGAGCGCGACAATTACCCAAAGGCATCAATGTGCTATGACCGGCCGCCCAGCGCTCCCACCTAACTGTAAATCCACTTGAAAAAAGCTGTATATAAAGCATGGAGCCAGGTTTTAAGTGCTTTCCTAATAGGCAAGAACTGTGGGATAGCCCTCATGCTTTGCAGAAGAGAGTTCCAGAGTCTGTGTGCAGCAATCAAGAAGGCTCCATCTCCCCATTTCTTCTTTTGAGTCCTGGGCACAGCAAGCAGGTTTTATGTGTACCGAACCCAGGTTTCTACTTGTAGAATGCTAGTGAAATATATATTTAAACCTTGCCAGACTGGGGAGAAAAAAGGCCTTTTGCACTCTACAGAGCACTTTAAACATAATGCGCTTTCTGATGGGAAGCCAATGTAGGGCCTCCAACCCCATAGCAGCCGATTGGTGCCAGGGAATGTCAAGAGTTATTTTAGCAAGCACATTCTATGCTACTTAGAATTTGTGCTGAGTGCTAATGTTGGGGTCTAGTTAGAGTGAATTGCAATAGTTCAATATGGACATAAACAGGGCTAATAAAACCTGCTTTCATGTAGGCTGAGGAATGCGAGGAAAAGCTTTCCTGAGCATCCTTGTGATCCAGAAGCAGGTTGCCTCAGTGCGGTTGGCCTTGGCATTTAGCGTGAGGTCAGTATCTAAGAAAACTCCAAGATTTTTGTCTTCTCGACTGGGGTGGGACATGTGCCTAAAGTGTTTGGCCACCAATTACTATTCCAGCTCAATGCGCAAGGGGCAAAGAGCAGCACCTCGTTTTTATCATAGTTTATTTTCAGAGAGTTCCGTCCCATCCAGTATTCAACTGCCAACATGCATTGAGTGAAGTTTTATGCCGTGGTGGCAGAGTTCTTGGGAACTGACACAATAATTTGTGTATCATCAGCTTAAGATAACACCTGCATCCCAAAAGCCCAAATTATATCTGCAAGTAGTGACATGTAGAGTTTAAAGAGTGTAGGGCTTAGTGATGAGCCCTGCAGCACTCCACACACAGGGGGAAACCTCTGTGTAGAACTGCTGTAACATCACCCTCTGAAAGGGATCCCTAAGCAAAGAAGACAAAAGGGCCAGGGCTTGATGTGTGATACCCATGTCTTGGAGGGGCACTTAAAAAGTGATAGTATACAATATTTTGGCATATTAGATAACTCCAAGGTCATCTCTACGTATCCCATGGGTGGGGGACCATGTAATTATAAGGAGGGTCCTTATAAAAGATGTTTTATAAGCCCTGGTGTTGGAGAAATTGCACATATCATGTTCCCCACATAGATCCCCAGCCACATAGGAAACCATTGCAATAGTTTATTGACACATAAATATTGCTAGGAATTCAAATAAATATCATTCAATGATTTAGGAGAATGCTATTGATAACTCCACCAATATGCTTTTGTTGAATTTATCCTAAAATATACAGAAAATATTTTGTAAGTCTCCCTTGTATGTAAACTGCAGCCCTCCTGTGGTTTTCCCAAATTGGTCAGAGTTAACAGGATTAGCCAGGCTTCTCTGATGAAGTGATAAGTGGCTCACCCAGTGAGAAGCTATCTAGTGGAGAGGGATCTGCTACACAGAAATGCCAGACCAGGAACAAGGAGTAGTAAAGCGTGAAGCCTCAAATGACGAATAGGACAGGCAGGGAATGCTAGGTCCATCTACCCCATCCACTCTGACCAAGCCAGATAGGAATCTGCAGATTAGGGGGAGGATAGCTATGGAAATGAGCCATACCATCCATTGGTTTGGATGGTTCCCACTCCTCTGCTGAGATTTCAGCCATACTGAAATTTGGAGGAATAATCCTATCTGGGGGAAGAACATGCAACATTTTGGAGGAAGCGCTCATGCTCTGGGGTGTTGCCTTGCATCTCATTAGATAGGTGTGATCTGCAGCTTAACATCATAGAACATTGAATAGGTATGTGAGAGGAGCAGAGCCTCTCAAATCAGCTGCTTGATGCTAAGAGAAGAACAAGGATTGACATGCTGGAACACTGATTTGCACAACTAGACCCTGCGTTCTGACTGACCTCACTTGTTGCATAATCCGGAACTACAGCCCTGTGGATGTACCTTGCTTCAAAAGTATTAAAGAGTGGACTCCCTGCAAGCAATGGGTTAACAGAGCTCACCTGGAACATCACCAGCAACATTCCCCTGCCTGGAGTGCTTCCAGTCTATTGTTAAGAGTTTTGTCTAGGTGCATTTTGGGAATTGTGGTCCCAAACTTTCATAGACCATCTTGGAGTTTCCAGACCCCTGGATTGTGTTTTAGACGCTTTGGACCCTCAAGAGGCGCTTCAGAAAGAACTTCGAGAAGTTTGGAAACATTTCGAGCAACTTTGGAAAAAAGCTCCATAAGGTGACCGACTCAACCGTGATAGCCAAGCCTGACACTACAACTGAGACCTGGCCCATATTCCAGGTCCGTCACACTGAAGAGCACCAGAGGTCTGACTTTAACCGGGAGCTCCTTGAAAGTTAAGCTGGAGAACACTCACTGAATCCGAACTGGTGAAGGGCATCCAGGGACCTGTGCGACAAAAGTTCTAGGAAGGATTCTAAGTCAGCAGGTACATTTTTTAACAAGGCCTACCGCTCAGTGTATCCGTGCAGGGCTCCATCACAGTCAACCTGAAAGTTTGACTGTGATGGAGCCTGAAAGTTTGACTGTGCTGCTTTAGGTTTCATAAGTTCTAGAAAGTGTATACTCTTTAAAAAATCATATCTCCGGTTCCCTACATTGGATTTTTATTGTTTTGGTGTAATTTTAATGATAAATATAGTTCCTATTTATATAAATTGGTGTTGGTTTTTTATTGTGTGCTGTGTCTTAACTATTTACTGAATTGGTTTAGTAAATGCTTTACAGACCTGTCTCTTAAGCTAAGCCTGCCTGCTCGCAGTCAAGCTACCCAGGGTTGAGCATGGGAATATTTTACTGAGACCTATACTGTGCCCTACACTGTGTTAGTGGCCTTATTGCCAGTGGTAGATGCATATTTACAACTATTAATAACCCACTTTCCAATAGGAAACATAGCAAACGTGCATATTTTGGAAAAAACGACAACTGGGGGAATCCAAGGTGAAGTGACCTGCATAGCTCTCACTGTATTTCTTACCCAGAATCCATTGCAAACCCAATAGTTTGACTAAAAAGCACACTTTCCTAAATTTTCTGTGATGGAAATTTCTGGAATCTGATGGGAGCCACACATTTCCTCCCACCCAGCAGTTTCCCAAGTTGCCCAAAAAAAATGGTAACTCACTTGTGTGGGCAGGCATAGTGCTGAGACAGGAAAAGGCCTGAAACACAACATTGCTACATCACATCTTTCCACTCAAAACTGACCCTTTTTTTGCAAGCAGTGTAGCTGTGGATTTTGGGCCCTAAATTAGCCAGCACCTAGGGAAACCTAGCAAATATTTTTGAAAACTAGACACCAGGGGAAGTCCAAAGTAGTTTGACCTGCATGTCTCTCATCAACATGTTTTATCCAGAATCCCTTGCAAAGCTCAACCTTTGACAAAAAAACATATTTTCTTCACATTTATGTAATGCAAAGTTCTGTAATCTGTGGGGAATCACAGAATTCCTTCCCCCCACCACTTCCCCACGTCTCCTGATAAAAATGGTACCTCCCATGTGTGGGTAGTCTAGGTTCCCAGTACAGGAAACAGACAAAACTGACTCTTTTTGCAAAGTGGGTAACTGTGGATTTTGGGCCCTAAGTCAGTCGGCACCTAGGGAAACCTAGCAGCAGATTTAAAAAATAGACACCTGAGAGAATTCAGGCTGGGGTACCTTGCATGCCTCTCGCCAGGTCTTTTTACACAGATGCAAACCTAAAACTTTAAAAAATATATACATTTGCCTCAGATATCTGTGTTGGAAAACTTCGCCCAGCATTCCCCTAAGTCTCCGAGTAAAAATGATACCTCAGTTGTGTGGGTAGGCCTAGTGCCCGCAAAAGAAAACGGCCCAAAAAGCAACATGGATACATCACATTTTTCCACACAAACCTGACCTTTTTTTTGCAAAGAGGGTAGCTGTGAATTTTGGGTCCTAGCTCAGATGCACCTAGGCAAACCTAGCAAACCTGCACTTTTTTCAAAACTAGACAGCTAGGGGAATCTAGAGGTGCATGACTTGCATGGCTGTCACTAGGTCATTGTCCCCGAAGTACTTGTCAATGTGAAACTTTGGCTAAAAACACATTTTTTTCTCATATTTCTGTGACGGAAAGTCCTGGAACCTGAGGTGAGTCACAAGTTTCCTACTCTGAGTTCCTACATATCCCCAAATGAGAACGGTACCCAACTTGTGCAGGTGGACCAAGAGGCCATGATACAGAATACCCTAAAGCGCTACGTGGATAACTAGGCAAACAACCTATGGGGGATTTTGGATAATGTTGCAGATTTTATGCATTTTAAAAATCCTTCATAATGACTTGTGAGTCTTTAAGCATTAGAACTAGGGGGCAGATTTATGATAACTGGTGCATCCCCAGGGATGCAGCAGTTATTTTGTGCCGCTGCTCCGCCACCCATGGTGCGCTGCATTTACATTGCGGCGTACCATGGACCAAAAACGGCACAGATGCGTGACGCATCTGTGCCGTAAAGGTGGCGCATTGCTGGAGTTGCGTCCCAAGCGCGACGCAGCTCCAGCATGGCTCGGGGGTGCCCCATCTTTACAATGCTGCGTCAAGACCTATGCCTGCTTCAAGCAGGCGCAGGGTTTTGACGCAGCATTGGCCTGAAAGTGACTAAGTGAAATCTTATTGCCCACCCTGCGCCGGAACGCCCACAAGTGGCGCAGGGCTTTACAACGTGACGCATCTGCCTAGATGCGTCACGTTGTAAATGGGTCGTAGGGATGCGCCACGTTTACGCCGCAGTTGCGTGACGCAAACCTGGCGCATTCCCAACATAAATCTGCCCCTAAGTGCTTTTAAATGGGGGGACATCCCTCAAAAGACAAACTATTTTAATTATTACAGATAATATTTAGCTCCACCCTTTTATGGAAACCTCATTGGGAACATAGCAAATAGTAAGGAATATCAATGCCATCTTCATCTTTGCTCAGAAAGTAAAGCATAAACCAGTAGCTGAGCTAATTACACTCTGTAAAACATAAATTTGGTTTCAGCTGCCCTTTACGACACAGGGGCATGAGCATTTTAAAACGCAGATTCATTCTAACACATTGAAAATGGCCTCACACGCAGGTTGCTTGCTATTTCCCAAAAATCTGCCAATTTGATTTGTCGTAAGAAGTTGGGCCTGTCTTTTTGTAAAGTGCCAAAAAGGAATGGCCCCACTCCTCTTAAAGACTAAATGTTGGATGAATGCAGAGGCGGGGCTTGTAAGGACATGTATGTCTGACTGCTTATCTTTAGATAATGCAAAACAATTCTTCGGCTAGTATACCTAAACACATTCTTCCAAAAACTGGACCGAAATGAAATGGTTTCTGACCCACAACACCTTGGCACAATGCTAAAGAGATTGAGAAACGTCATTTTATTGAGACCCAGGTGGATCAAACAATACAGAAAGCACAGAAAATGAGGACTGTAGGGCTAATTTTACAAATATCAACAGTTAAATATGTTTAACTGTATTTTTTTGTGTATGGGAAATCAAACTTACTGTCTGTATCTTCCACTTTTTAGATTGAATAGCATTCATTTTTTAACTCAATGTGTTTGGCAATATGAAATATCACCCAGTCACTGCAACAATGTAGTGAAACTGAGCACATGTCACTTTATTATTTTTGTCCACTATATTCTGGCCTAAGATCTACCTTTTTAGCCACTGTGTTACTTGAAGCAAATATTAGGCAATAACGGATGTCTATGAAGTATTTACAAAAATGCCTTTGGAAGACATATGTTTCGAAGTTTTAACTGTTATTAAGATCGCATTAGAAATCAGAAAATTGTATGAAAAAAATATTTTTTTACGGATTATATTTAATTCCAAACATTTATTGTTACATTTTAGATACGCCAGGAACGACTTTTAAAATTACATTGTTAGTTACCGTCTTAGTTTATGAGAAATGACTGTAGACTATATCATTACCCCTCGTATGTAATTTATTAATTCTGCCTGATGGGAATCTCAGCATGCAGATTGCGTACAACTAAATTGAATTTGGAAATTTGTATATGCTTTTATGGCAAATGCAGAATAAAGATGTATGAACTGAACCCAACTGATAAGCAAGAGGGTAACCTGCATTATTTAGGGCTGTGACGTGGCATCACTCATGCAAACCTACGAACCGTAGACATTTGTGAAAACATTTCAGCATAAGGTATTTTGAGCTTCATTGAAGTATTATTTATTATAAAAACAGTCCCACCCACATAACATACATATCTTTGTGAGAATAAAACAAGAGCAAAGCTTTTCATGCGTGAGTAATCACCTGCATCTACATACTTTGCCAAATTCATCTGAAAACTTTGCAAATGTTACAATTTGCAAAGTTCTTTTCATTGAGCATACTTGTGAAATTAATGTTTTGTTGTTAAGATGCATGTCTGATATAATTCATGCAAGACTGTGCAGCAAGGCAAATTGCTGAGCTGCATTGCATGAATGGGAGAGAGCTGATGGGAATGTAGCCATATTTACAAAGATTTGGAGTGCTTCAGTGCTATTACAGTGCTGGTGCAAGGGGGCTTCCAAACACCAACGTAGACACCCTTAGGACTTGCTGCAAGGGTGCCTGCTTTACAGGCAGGATTGTTTTTGTGCAGGAAGCGATACCTTCCTGTGTAAAAAAATCCAGGGAGACATTGTTCTCTTTATATGCATGATGCAAAATGTATCATGCATCGAAAGAGGAAGCAACAATGAGATGTATATGTACTTCACCTTGCTATGTCTCTCTGAGGTAGGAGTATCAATTTCATGCAATTCAAGCTTTAGAAACCTTGGTAAGTCTGGAATTAGGTGAAATCCATTTGTGAATGCACTGGAACGCCCATGCTCCACTGATAAAACTCAAACCGTTGCATTTTGTTATATTACTTTACAAAGCAATACAATGCAATCCAAATTATGCCGTGCATGGCTTTGTATATCCCAAATACGCTTTTGTATTGCCCAGCATCACTTTGTGTGACAGAAGGGCAGCGCATAGACTAAATAAATCTGCGTTTGAATGTTTAATTGTGAGGTTTTATTTACAGAAAACAGTGGACATTTGTATTCCTGTACTTTGAACAATTTTCATTTTTCCTCACTAAAAGAGAATTTACCTTATTTAAATCCGTCTCATCCAATATGTTTGCTATATCTTTGTTGTGGTGAGACTCAGCCAGGCCTACCAGTGCTAGGGGTTCGCCCTTCTCTGCACAAGTCTTCAGACCAATGGAATAGAAGTTGGCACGGAAACTGAAATATAAAACAAAGTACTTTTATTAACCTTAAGAGGTGGAACTACATTCGCACAACACCCTCCGGTAGTGTATGAAGTAGCACACTGAACAGAAGGAACATGGTCCTTTTATACTCATACAGGGGCTCAGAAGAGGGCGGTACAAGTACAGAAGAGGTTTACATACAAAAAAGGTCTTTACAGAAATGCACAGTCAACAGTAGGGCAGAGCTTAGCAGTTTGCTAATTACGGTAAACATACCATGATAGTTACAGACTAAGACATATGTGAACAGTTGCAGTGTCTTCTGCGCAAGTGCAGAGTAGCAGAACCTAAATATAGTCTGTCCATAAGCAGAGCACAAGAGAAAATGACAGCAAGGAAGGACAGAGCACATGGTGAGCACATGGAAGACAAGGTGGCTGTTGAAAACAAGATGGCTTCAGCTAAATGCTAACCCTGATCGCTGCCAAATTACAACAGACGACCCTTTTAGAATTAGCTGAAGACATTCATTCATTTGAGGTAATCTGGATTCACATCTTTTACATTTATATTCATTATTTCAGAAATCTCTTTATTCAGCATGTGTTGGGCTTTTATTTCTGCAACATTTCGCTTGGCAGGTGAATAGGCAGTAATGCAGACGGAGCAAAGCATTGGAACACATTGTATGCATATACAGCATGTAAATAGTACCACTAGTATTACACATAGGATGGTGAATAGCTTTTAGCCCCAGGTAACTATCAATGTCCAAAACCAGCTAGCAAAAGTCCAGGTGCCAGTCTCTTGGTGAATTTCAGCAACAATCTTATGCAGTTTAGAGATTGCATCAAACACTAAAGGAGAGGGATCGGGAATGTAGACGCAGCAACTACTACCTATGATGCGACATGCACCACCTCGATCAGCCAGAACCACATCTAAAACCATACGATTTTGGAGTGCTACAATCCTTGCAACTTGCAGCTCTACTGTAATGTTTCCAAGTGCCATAGCTGTCTGATTGGTAACCGCTTCCACAACACAAGTCAATTATCTTATCTTTCTGCTGTTTAATGCAGCACAAACAAAGAAAAACAAGCCCAAATTGAAATCAACGTATTGTTGCAAGGCGGTGTCAGACTGGTCCACCTCATCAGTGCTTGTTGTTCTGTGCTTAGAAATATCATTGTACAGTTTAAAATCCTTGTGATACGATGCAGGAGCAAGAAACACGGGGGGCAACAGAAAGGACACATAGCATACTCCAGAGCATCCAACAGGTAGTCGGTAATATCCCTTGTTACCACAGACAAAGTAGGTAATATGTGAGGATATTAAACTACTGTTATTGGTATCTTCAATAGTCAGAACCACAACACACTCACTTCTTCCTACTGGAATTCTCCCAACACTGCCTATACATAAGTCTGATTTAGCTCTAGTAACAGAAATCACAAATGGTCCATTGTTTTTAATAGTTCTCATATTTGGGAAAACATACGGCGTGGAAATATTTTCAGGTCGATACTCCTCCCATTCCCATTTAGTCCCTTAAGATCGAGGATAACTTCTTCATCTGGCTAACACACCTTATTGAGATGATAATTAATCCGTCCTACTGCCATCCTTGAAATGTTAGCCTTTTCGGAGGCAATCAAGAGCGCAAACCAAGCTTGGCAAAAACCATTATGCGAGAAAGGAAGAGGAATAAAAGGTGTTCCTCCCTTCTTCTGGTGAGCAGGTATCATCCCACATATCCAACAGTCAGTAGTATTTGTGGCATTGTGAGTGTGATGTAACACCTGAATAAATGTGTTGTTCAGGTAGGATTGTCGATGATTTTGCTCATGGTATTGAAGCGTAAAGTAATGATGCTCAGCTGGCACTGGAGTACTGGCGATCAGAAGCTGCCGAGCAGGAGCCACTGTCTCAACATACCAGGTTGTCACTGCTACAACTATCCTAGCAACAACAAATCCTACAGCACATATGGCCTTTTTATTACAGATCTTAGCAACAGTGGATCTTCCTTCAGACATGATCACTTTGTTGTCGAATCAATTGTTGGAGCTCAAAAGTCCTGGGCAGCATTGGTTTCTTCACCGAGGGTCCAGACAGGTGCCACTATGTAGGACTGATTCCCCCTTTGCCACATCAGTGTCGTTTCACAAACCCAGGACGGTAGCTCAACCAGTATTTTTAAGCAATGCAGACTCTTTCCGTGGTCTCAGTTGGTACCGGGAAACTCCAGGGATCGTATGGTCCTGGAAGACTTCCTCAGATCCGTCAGGTGAGATGGCGTGTCCTTTCTCCACATCCAGAATCTCTCGATGGTCAGTCAGCACAGCAGGTTCCACCAAGGTAGGCGACACTCACATGCAGTGAGTGCTATGGACCCAATTATTCCTATTCGTCACTCGAACTGCTGTCCTGGTAGCGAGGAGCACTTGTTCCGGTCCTCGCCACCTAGGCTCCAAGCTGTTTGACCTCTTGAAAACCTTGACCATTACGTGGTCACCGGGCCGGAGTTCATAGGCCTCACCTGTGGATCTGTTAGGAAGAGCTTCTCTAACCTGTTGATGAATAGAAATCAAACTGTCAGTGTCAGTCAACTGTGCTAAATAGTCACTCATCAGAACACATGGTACATCATGTATAGGGTGTGGCTTAGGACCTCCCAAAATGTTCATCGGTCTCCCAAATACCACCTCATATGGTGTAAGCCCAGATCGTGAATGTGGCACTGATCTAATAGACAACAATGCGAAGGGCAAAGCATCATACCATTTCAAAGATGTGGAATCCAGTATTTAGGCTAATTTCATTTTCAAAGGAGCGTTATATCTCCCCACCAATCCTGCTGATTGTGGGTGGAACACTGCATGGAACTTCTGTTTGATTCCTATTTCTTTCAGGACATACTCAACAACTTGCCCAATAAAATGAGGTCCATTGTCACTCCACAAAAGTTTACAAACACCAAATCTAGGGAAGAATTCCTTTAAAAGCACCTTTGCTTTGGTGAGAGCTGTATTATCCTTTGTAGGGTATGCCTCTATCCATTTACTGAAGGCACATACCACCACTAGAACATACTTCAAGTTATTGCAATGTTCAAGTTGAATGTAATCCATTTGCAAAACTTCAAACGGTGTGGTTGGTGTAGCAAACCCTCGTGTAGGAGTCTGTGTCCCTTTACCAGGATTGTACTGCCAATAAATCAAACAGGACTGTACAATCCTTTTAGCTGTGCCGGCAATATCTGGATGCTCCCAAACTTGCGTAAGTAATTTCGTTATTGCTGAAGCTCCAACATGTGCTGACCCATGTGCCATCTGAACATAGGTTGTAAATAGGCTATAGGCAGTTTCAACTTATCCATCTCTTTATTGCGCCAACAGCCCCCATCATCCAACATTCCCTCTTCAGACTATTGCTCTAGTTCTTCCACAGAAGCAGAACTCTGTATGTTTAGCACTTCTTGTCTAGCATCAAGGCAATGTTCAGCTTGTGACTTCGCTACATACAGCGGTGTGGTGCTTTGCTGCATCGCAGTCACACGAGCTATGGGATCTGCAAAGGCATTGCCTTGTCCTGTCTTATCAGTCACTTTCTTGTGTGCACTACACTTAACTATAGCTATTTTCTTTGGATATGTCAGTGCAGTCAAACGATTATGCACTAGTTCTTCGTGCATTATCTGCATCCCATGGGATGTAAGAAAACCTCTTTTCTTCCAAAGTAGGCCAAACTCATGGGCCACTCCAAAAGCATAGCGGCTATCTGTATATATTTTCACACACAAGTCAGTGCTAAGTTCACACGCTCGTGTCAAAGCTATTAACTCAGCTGCTTGAGCTGACTTCCGTGGTATACGAGCTGTCTCCACTACTGTCTAAAGTGTCCTAATTGCATATGCAGCTGAAGTCGTTACATCTGGTAACTTCAAACAAGACCCATCAACCCATAGTTCCCCATCTACATCCGAAAGAGGTGTATCTTGCAAATTGACGCAACCCTTTGTCTGTTTTTCAGTAAGGAATATACAATCATGAGACTCCTGTGACTGAGTCTGAGTCGCTGGATATGGCAACAAAGTAGCTGGGTTCAAGGTTGCACATCTCTTCAGGGTAATGTGAGGGGCCAACAATGTCAAATTGTATCCTGTTAAATGAGCACTAGTCAAGTGTTGCGTTAAGTTTGGTTCAAAAGGGCATCAACCACATGGGGTGCTAGCACCAACAGTTTCTGTAACAAAACTATCCCTTCACTCTGACATATGGACACAGCTGCTGCTACAACTGAACGGAAGCACCCGGGATCAAGAACAGCTGAAAAATATGCACAGGGTCGCTGCTTGTCACCATGTATCTGCACTAAGACTGACAATGCACACCCATCTTTCTCGTGTACATAAAGTGTAAAAGCCTTCGTGTAATCTGGAGTGCCTAAAACTGGTGCAGAGCAAAGAGCTTGACGTAACTGACGAAAAGTATTCTGGCATTCAGTAGTCCATGGAATGAGCATTGGAGTATCTTTGGTCAGGAGTGCCAACAAGGGTTTAAAAATGTGTGAAAAACCTAATATCCATTGCCTACAAAAAGAAGTAAGACCAATGAATACACGGATATCTTTCTGAGTAAAAGGCACTGGTGTATCTAAAATTGCTTGAATGCAATCTGGTGTAAGTGCACACCCCTCCTAATACAGAAGGTGACCTAAGTATGTAACCTTCAGTCTACAATATTGCAATTTCTTCTGTGACACTTTGTGGTGGTGTGAAGCAAGAAAGGAATGCAAATACAAAGTACATTTTTCACACTGTTCAAGCGTATCGGCTGCCAACAAGATGTCATCAACATATTGTATGAGAGCCACTCCTTCAGGCAAAGTGAACGAATCAAGTTGTCTTTTCAATGCTTCACTGTAAATACTAGGACTCTCAGTATACCCATGAGGAATTGTACAAAATCTGTACGATCGATTATTCAAAGTGAAGCCAAACAGATATCGACTATCAGGATGAATAGGAATCGAAAAGATTCTTCAGATCGATCACAGTGAATGTAGTTGCTGTCGGAGGAAGTAAGGTAAGAGGTGTTGTTATGTCAGAAACCACGGGGTATTGTGGTACTACAATCTTATTAACTTCTTGCAAATCAATTATGAATCTGTAAATCCTAGTGTCAGTGTCTTTTTTCAAAATAGGAAGAATAAGACTGTTGCAAATGTTATAAGGAACTTCTTCTACAACCCCTACTTCAATTAAATCATGGACAATGCGTACAAGTGCTTCTTTACCTTCTTGAGAAATTTTGTATTGAGGCAAGCGTGGCAATGAAGCCCACTCCTTGACACTAATATGTACTGGTGGAATAACCATTTGTCCTACATCGGTGTCTGAAGTAGCCCACACAGTACTAGGGAGTGAAGCTAATGCAATGTCCTCTTTAACAAGACAATACATCGTAACGTAGCCCTAAAAGACTTGAGCATATCAAGACCCACAATATTGTCCGGAGGGTTCAGAGAAAGTAAAAATGGACATGAAGCAGTAAATTTGTCAAAATGCAAGTGGTTGTGACAGTGGGCTAAGGGAAGGTGTTCCATCGAAACCTATTGATGCCATGGTTAAGCCCGACAGGGGAGCCCTTGAAACCAATTGTTTGGCTAAGGCGCTGCGAGTAGCTCCTGTATCAACCAGAAACCGATCAGTAGACTCCAAAACATGTGCTGTAACATAGGGACCCTTCTGATCTACAGGAACTTCAACTGATCCCTTACCCCATCCTAGGCAGTCCTATGCGTAAGCAGAATCTTTTAAATCAGACGGCAAATAGTCAGACATTTGATATTGGTTCCGTCCATCGAAAGTGTTAAAACCATTCTGTCCACCTATATTAGTATCAAACCTAGCACGATCATCCGCACTTCCTCTAGGCCCAGAATATCCTGAACAGTTTCTCATTTGTCCCCGTCCACGGGGAGACTGCTGAGCATGCAATACCGGACAATCAGCAGCCCAATGTCCAAATTTCTAAAAGTACCCACACTGGTCAGAAGACAAAGTCAGACGAGCATAAGAAGGAAAAGACGGACCATAAGACACATGTCCAGCCCTGTCACCACCTCTAGAAGGCGGACCATAAGCCTGAGCTAACATAACCTTTGTTTTTAACCCCTTAGTCATCGTGTCCTCATTACCCTTCGCTTCTAATTCCTGCCATTCATAATACTGAGCCATAGTCAAAAGAGAAACCAGAGTAGAGGTAGTCCATGAACTCCCACTGGCCTTTAGGCGACTAGCTATTCCTGGAAACAGGTTGGCGACATATTTATCGACAAACAGATGCCTGCCAGTGTCATCTGTCAATGACTGCCCACTAAAATCGTGGAATGCCTCCTCAAAATTTGTAAAGAAGTCAGAAACCGATTCATCTGTCTTTTGCTTACAGGATGCTAATACGGTCCAGTCTATATTTTTAGAGGGAATAATCGTTTTAGCTTAACTAATATGGCTGCGGAAAGATCTAAAATTAGCTGACATGGTTTTGGTGCAGGTTCCCTTTCTTGATCCATTTTTTCTAAATCTTTCCATATTGCCCCAAAAGTCGTACAACCATCAACTTTACAAACAGTTCTCCACATATCAGGGCGTAATATCAATCCAAAAAACATATCAATGTCAGGCAGAGTCATAGTACAAGAACTAATGGTACCCTCAACTTCCTCATAAAAAGCGGCTGGATTTTTCTGCGGATCAGGCAATGCAGCTTTAATAGCCATAACATCCGCTCTATTCCAAGGAGTGTAAATCCAGTTATAAATAAAATAACCCTTTGCATCAGTGAAATCCCTATTATCATCTGTTCCCGTACCTCTAGTAGAAACATACAAAGGTGCGGCTTTCTGCATAGGTTTCGCATGAACTATCATAGTCTTATCTGTTCGGGAAGCAGAAGCCTGTGTCATGCTGGTCTGGGATGTTTGTGCAGCTGTGTCAGCTGCCTTTTTCTCCTCTTGCAAATGGACTACATCATCACGCAATTTAACCAAACATCTAATTGAGTCAGCCACCTGAGAGAATACAAAAAGACCATCTTGCATTAGCTTACAGTCATTTGCTATATCACCCGGCTCCAATTCATCTGTATGTTTCCTAAATCGCTCAATAACCTCTGTGGCGAATACCTCGGTAAAATATATTTGCTCCATTTCCTGACAGTTTTTCACGTTATCTATAAGTTCAGAAGCAGGAGCAGTGCTACGAACGGCTTTGCGAGCAGAGGCTCTAAGGTCAGCTGCACATTCAGCGGTCAACATAGAGTGAGTTTCTCGTGATTTCACTTGCTCTGAAGCAGAGTCCTCATCTGACTCATGAGGAGCAGAAGGAAAAGTATACAGAGGCGGAAAAAGGTCTAGCAAAAGGGATTCATCTTGTGGTTTATTAGGAATAGGATAAAGGGGTCGCCGAACAGCGTATTGGCCAGTTACCTGCAAATAATTCTCCCTATCTTCTCTCTCTTTTATTTATTTATTTTACTTGTTTTTTAACTCTAATGCTTTCACATGAATACTTTTTTGTTCTTTTTCAATCAAGGCTTGCTCTCGCTTCATTCGTTCACGCACTTCTTTCTCCCTCATTCTTACACAGTCAAACATCTCTTGCCTATTCTTTCGCTTAAACATACATTGTTCCACATACTGAATCTTTCGTAAATCAAATGACCCATGCATAGGCCAACGTAACTCAGGATCCTTACTAGTATATTTTTTCCATAACGTGCTGTACATTATAAAAATATACCATATTTAATATACATATCCCTATTATGCGTCTTAAACTGGTACCACCACATAAGCAACACATTCTACGAAGTGTGCTAGAAACAGGCATGCCAAAAATAGTGCAATATATGCAGTATTATAAGCAAAGTAGCACTTAAATAATGTTGTTCTGTTCAAATCTTATACAAAGTAGAGAAAATTCTCCTCATTACTTGCCTATCTAAATTGTAATTTATATATTCCCAAATCTCAAAATCCCCAAATTGGCCAATACAAATTCCACACCAAACAGCAAGTGTCACATCAAATGACCTTACCAATCCCAAATGTCCAGATTCCAACTGCCAAGTTCTTGAATCGACCAAATGGTCACTGCCCGGCGAATCAACAGAAGAGATCTCAGTCGAGGACAGGCACCACCTGGAGGGTCAGATCAGAAAGAGAGGAAAATCGCCGTGGTTGCCAAGACGCGGGTCTCCTCGGGCAACGATCGTCTGAAGCAAGATTCCAATCCTTCGCTTCGACCAATCCTTCGGGCATCCAAGTAGCTGATGAGCCCTACTGGTTGGGCGCCAATTTGTCGTGGTGAGCCTCAGCCAGGCCTACCAGTGCTAGGGGTTCGCCCTTCTCTGCACAAGTCCTCAGACCAATAGAATAGAAGTTGGCACCAAAAGTGAAAAATAAAACAAAGTACTTTTATTAACCTCAAGAGGTGGACCTACATTCACAAAACACCCTCCAGTAGTGTATGAAGTAGCACACTGAACAGAAGGAACATGGTCCTTTTATACCCACACAGGGGCTCAAAAGACGGTGGTAAAAGTACAGAGGCGAAGGTGTACATACATAAAAGGTCTTTACAGAAATGAATAGTCAACAGTAGGGCGGAGCTTAGCAGTTTGCTAATTACGGTAACAATACCCTGACAGTTACAGACTAAGACAAATGTGAACAGTTGCAGTATTTTCTGCGCAAGTGCAGAGTAGCAGAACCTAAATATAGTCTGTCCATAAGCAGACTACAAGAGAAACCGACAGCAAGGAAGGACAGAGCACATGGTGAGCACATGGCAGACAAGATGGCTGCCGAAAACAAGATGGCTTCAGCTAAATGGTAACCCCGATCACTGCCAAAACTACAACATCTTGGTCCCCATTTTCATCAACTAGTTTTGAAAGATAGTTGCTATTATGAGGTCACTCAGCTGACGCCTAAATAAGCCATCCATCCAACTGCCCAAATGCTATGTTGCAGACCATGGGCACCCACCCAACCAGATACCTATAATAGACCAGTCTAATATTAGACAAGGTTACCTGCTTGGTTTTATTATTAAGATTTTTCTAAACAGTATTCTTTTAGCACAACAATCACTTTTAGCATACTCTTCCTTTTCCCTGAATATGTTACTCCTCTACAGCTGAATAACAATATCCCCAAAGAAAATAATTCGATATAAAAATGAAGGGAAACACATCCCTTGGCAGCAGCAATTTTCATCACAAGCAACTGCAGGAGACCCTCATGGTAGCATTTTGAGAGTAGAGATACAAAGCACTGAACGTTCTGTGATTTTCATTCATTAGACCACATTGATGATTTGCTTATTAGGCACATTGAACCCACTCTTTATGATGCCTTGCTAAAGCAGAAACATTGAGAGCCCAAATGTCGTGCTCTTGCTTGAAACTTTGCATTAATAAAAATAATTTGTTATTTAACAACATATCCTCGAGAAATTAATTTATAACAGTAGTAAGTAAAGACTGGAAACACTATGAATGTGACAGACTACAAGTTGCAGGTTGGAAAATTAAAGGAGCTCTAGTGTCTAAGCTGTATTTAGCTCCACACTTACATGCCAGTTATTTATAATATGATAAAACAAAGTTCCATTCAAAATTCATCCAAAAATCACAGCTTGCGATGGGTGATGATGGCACAAGTCAAGGAAGAAAGATCAGTATTATCAAAATGTATGGATTATTGAACTTTCCAGCAAAGACTATTTCTGTTGCTTAAGTTTTATCATATACCAACATACTAATGTGGACTTTTCCTGCTTAAGGAGGGTATCCATTTATTAGCCATGGCATATGACCTTCACATTCTTCTCAAACTCATGCTTTTTCTTCCTCATTTCTGTAGGTCCATCTTCTCAATAAAGACGGCGTTGGGTTTTGCGGTGGATCCATCATTAGTGAAAAGTGGATTGTAACTGCAGCCCATTGTTTTCCCACAGTAACTGAGTTTAAGGTGGTTGTTGGTGAGTAATGTCTTCCTGAACCATGATATAGTTTGTATTTCAGTTGTGTGCTTGCTCTCCCATGTAAACATATTAATATTAAGTGATTTAACGACTCACACACGAGTGTACTTGGTGTCAGATGTAATATCCATGGTGTGGAATACCCCCAAAAATCTTGCCTTCACTCCTCCTGTTTTGCATTATTTGTTTTTGTTGGCTTTATACCTCTATGCCTTTTACCACTACTAACTACTGATAAAGTGCTTGTACTCTCTCCTTCAAACATGGTAACATTGACCTACACCTATTTGGCACATTTAATTTACTTGTAAGTCCCTAGTAAATGGTACTACAAATACCAGGGCTTACATTAGTGAGTCTGCAGCACTCAGAGCGCCACTCACCAAAGTAGCCTTTTAAAACATGTCTCAGGCATGCTACTGAAGTCTGGAGTGCAGTTTTAAGATGTCATTGCGACCTGGAAAAATAAACTCTTTTCCAGGCCTAAACCTTAATTTAATGCATTTAAGTCACCCCTAAGGTAAGCCCTAATGGCTCATAGGGAAGCGTGCATTGTATTTAAAACATAGAGCATGTCGGTTTAGTGAAAAATTCCTAAAGTCATTTTTCACTAAGTGCAAGTCCTATCTGTCCCATTGACTAATATGTGGTTACCTTATTACATTTAATAAGGGACAACTTTTGAATGTAAGCAGATAGCAATATGCTAATTAGACTCTTTAATGATAAAGTTGGATTTTAAGTCCAAATTCTAGAAATGCTACTTTTAGAAAGTTGTAGTACAAAAGGGGGTGGTGATGAACGGAGCATCTGAACCAATCAAACACTCACACCCAGTCAAAAGATCATCTGGGTTTAATCCATCACCGTTCTTTAGCCCACTCTGCCACCCCAGTTCAGACATGGCTATATGCAAATCAGTCTGACCCTGTGCCTCATGGGAACAGTCCAGCCCGAACTGCCAACCCATGCCTTCCCTGGACCGGAAACAAGCTTCCGAGGACAGGTTTCTGGCATTACAGCCGTCTTCAGCCCGGCTTGCTTGAATCCAGTGGCAAAGTGAGCAAGGGACTCACGCCCTTTTGTACCACTTTTGGCCGCCATAAGTGTGGCAGGGTATGCTCAGACGTGAGTCCCTTGCTCACTTTGCCACTGGATTCAAGCAAGCCGGGCTGAAGACGGCTGGAATGCCAGAAACCGGTCCTCGGAAGCTTGTTTCCGGTCCAGGGAAGACATGGCTTGACAGTTCGGGCTGGACTGTTCCCATGAGGCACAGGGTCAGACTGATTTGCATATAGCCATGTCTGAACTGGGGTGGCAGAGTGGGCTAAAGAACGGTGATGGATTAAACCCAGATATTTTGACTGGGTGTGAGTGTTTGATTGATTCAGATGCTCCGTCCATCACCACCCACTTTTGTACCACTTTTAGAAAGTTGGCATTTTCTTGTCCTAACCATTCGTGCTTCATACCAGTATCCTTTGTAACAACTGTGAATGACTCTGTTGTAGTGGTTGGTGTATTCCTGCCTGACAGTGAAACAAAGGGGACTGGGTGTAAGCAGGATGGAGAAGCCCAACAGGATATCTGAGGGCAGAGGTGTTCACGGTGCTAATTACATTTCAAAGCGCTTACCTTCAGAACACAAAAATGAACCTGACACTAGCCTTATGGCTACTTCTTGGAGTCTAGGCAGGAGACGGAAATAACTTTTGTGAACCAGATGTGGGGTTATCCAGGATGTCCCCCATTTCAAAGGTTGGTACCAGGTATAAATATTTGACCACCTGAAACACGCTTCAGTACACTCCTGGAGCTGTGGAAGGCTACTGAAGGACTGCCTAATACTCCAGATGGCATACATGCTGCTTGCAGCCAGTTTTTTTCTTCAGAGGACTGACCTGCTGCTACCAGAAAACTACATTGCTGCTTGAGGGCTGCCTTGCCTCCAGGAGCCTGACCTGCTTCTTAAAGCCTGCTTTGCTGCTTGAAGGAGAGGACCATCTCCTTGAACCCAGGACCACTGGAGGGACTCTGAGGGATAGTTGGCTGGCCTCCTGTGTGAGCTACAGGGACATAAGGAGCTCCAGAGACCTTCAAACCTGTACCTGCATTTGCTGAACTGAGTCCTAACCCCAAGTAGTGCCCCCCGAGGTTTGTGACCCAAGGAAATGGTGATGGAGGTGCTGTTCTTTTTTTTATTATCATAATTTTTTTTCTGTAGTCCTCATTCACCTTGAAAAAACAAAGCAGAAAGACTCTGGGGCCCACTTTGATCAGCACCTACCAGAGAGCTTTGTTTAAAACCAAGGATAGTGCACTTTACACACACAGAACCTCTCCCATCATGATTTGCTCCGGCCAAAGGCCGTCTGCAGAAACCGCCAGAGCAGTGAAGTAACACAGTTTAAAGGCATAATCATAGGACTGTATTCAAATCAGATTCAAGCCAATTTTCGCATGGAGACCAGAAATCATTTTTTTTATTTAGTGATGCTCTATCTAGTCTAATTGTATGTTTTACAGATGTAATCCAATCTATCATAGTCGGAGGTACTTTTTTTATCCAATTATTACAGATTTCTCTTCGAGCAAGCAATATCAAATAAAAACTCAGCTTTCTTACATTAGTAGACATGGACTCATATTGTGCCTAGACCCCAAAGAAAACAAAGTCTATGCTTACATGAAGTGCCACTCCAAGTGTCATAGACATGCAGCTAATCACATCTGCCCAGAAACATTGAATCTCGGGACACTCCAGGAACATATGTATATCATCCACCTTGTCTTGGCTGCATTTTGGGCATTTCGGAGTGACACACTTGCCCAATTTAGATAGCCTTAGGGGTGTCCAATAGGCCCTGCGTAGACAAAAAAAAGTGGTTTCTCTTTAAATTTGCGGCATGCACCGTGGAGTACAGAATTTTAAAGATACTTGCCATAACTCTACTAACTGCATCTCTGGCAAGCTCTTTCCCCACATATCGGTTGGTAGTCTGAAATCTCCATCCGAAAGTACCATCAAGAGCCAATACAGATTTGCCCCCTCCTTCTTTCTCTGAACGTTGGCGGCCACCAAGGACTCCAGCTCATTTTAAGCGCCAATGTTTACTCTGACAACTTGATACAAACTTTTCCTCTGTAGATATTTGAACCTTTATATTGTGTTGCTTGTTATCTCTGGCCACTTATTCCAAGGAAGTAAAGCCCCATCTTCAACTAGTTGTTTCCAACACCTCACCCCTGCCTCCCTCAGAGGAGCCGCCAGACTATCCTTGGCCCACTCTGGAGAGCCAGGTGCATCCCATATTGGTGCCAATGCACTATAATAGCTGAGTTTTATCTCCTTTCTGACTTTATACCAGGTAATTGCTAGAACATGTAAAATCTTCAGACACACCTTCTTAAAATATCTGGGCTCTCCAAGTTCGTAGATAAAACCTTGCTTCCCCCTTCACGTCTGATAACATCACCATTAACATTTTACGAATGTCTGAACCATCTCGTTCATTCAAAAGCATATTCCCATTTCTTAGGAGGAAAACCCAGGCATTATAGGACAAATCTGGGAAACACAGGCCCCCCTTATCTTTCTTTCTGCAAAGCTTTTTCCATGCAATCCGCGTGCATGTTGAGACCCAGATAAAACTACTTATCTAAGCCAATCTTCTCTAAAAACCAAAGGGATGTTCTGGAAAAGAAAAATGAGCTTAGGAAGGATCATCATTTTTATTAAGTTCACTCTTCCAATGATTGTCAGCGGTAGATGCGTCCAGCTCAATAGTGAGTTACAGACATCCTTCCCGACCCTTTTAAAATTTATTTTCTGGGATTTTCTCGATGTTTTGCATGATCCTAATGCCTAAGTATCTCATCTTGTTATAGTGCTCACTTGGTATGGGTTCATGTTCCAGGCCATAATCTCTGTTTTTTGTTCTTTCACTTCATAGCCTGAGATGCGCCCAAATTGAGCGGTCAGATCATATATTATTAGGAGGGAGGTGGACAAGTCTGAAGTATACACCATTAGATTGTCGGCGTGTGGAGCCACCTTTTTCTCCCAGCCACTATATCTAAAGGGGGATATTTTATCTGAATTTCTAATCTTCACAGCTAAGGGCTCGATATCTCGATTGAAAAGAAGAGGAGACAGAGTGCTCCCTTGTCTAGTTCCCCTTGAGATCTTAAATAGAATAGACAGATTCTCATTCACCAGAACCCTATCTGTTGGGTTTTGCTAAATCAATTCTATGGTCCTACAGAAGATCTTATCCAAAATTGCACAACCTTATTATTTTCTGAAGATAGACCAATTTACTCCATCAGGGGCCTTCATGGCGACTAAGGTAATGATGACCAGGAGAGCTTTATGGACCGTTGCTATGTCTATTGCTCCACTTAAGTTATAGGTTAGATTCTGGATCCCGCTCCCCCTGACAAAGCCTTTTTGATCCTCATGTAGGAGATCACCCACCACCCCATTTAACATTTCTGCCAAAAGTTTAGCAACGATTTTATAATGGGTCTGTACGATTCACAAACATTTGGCTGTTTTCCTGGTTTAAGAATCAGCGTTACTATAGCCTCATTCCAGGATGATGGCATTTCACTTTTTTTTCCAAAGATGCCTCAAAACAGCTTCATCATTACTGGGATGAGAACCTTACCCAAACTTTTATGTAGCTCAGCAGTAGTCCATCCAGACCCACCCCTTGCCCAACTTCCCTGACATTATTGAATTTCTGATCTCACCCGCTGTAATAGAGCTATTGGTATTTTTAACATTACTTTCACTGATTCTACGGGGGATATCCTGATCCATCTATTCCCTCATATCTTCCTCTATAACTACCAATCCCTCCTGATATACCCTCTCAAAATGATTGCAAATGGCCACTTCTATTTCTTCTCTGGTCGTAAGGGAATTTCCTGACGCTTCACACCTGAGTTCTTTTATAACACTTCTTGCATGATCTTTCTTAGTTTTCCAAGCTAGGAGTTTTCCACACCCTTCCCCATATGCAAAGTAGGCGAGGTTTCTCGCTTACCACTTCTTCCGCCATCTCTCTTCTACCACAAGGGGTGGTGATGGACAGAGTCTCTGAATTAAGCAGAGTACTCTCACCCAGTCAAGAGATCAGGGCTAGATCCAACACCGTTTTTTAGCTCATTGCACCATCCCAGTTTCAGAACCTGGCTGTATGCAAATTAGTCTGTCCCTGGCCCAGTGCATCATGGGAACAGGGCAGACCAGACTACAAAAGCCAATTCTTACACTGGGAAGGAAACAAGCTTCCGGGGACCGGTTTCTGCCATTTCAGGCGTCTTCGGCCCGGCTTGCTTGAATCCTGATGGTGCAATGAGCAAGGGACTCACATCTGAGTATACCCTTCCACGCTTAGGGTGGACAAAATAATTTACAACAAGGGGTGGTGATGGACAGAGTCTCTGAATTAAGCAGAGTACTCTCACCCAGTCAAGAGATCAGGGCTAGATCCAACACCGTTTTTTAGCTCATTGCACCATCCCAGTTTCAGAACCTGGCTGTATGCAAATTAGTCTGTCCCTGGCCCAGTGCATCATGGGAACAGGGCAGACCAGACTACAAAAGCCAATTCTTACACTGGGAAGGAAACAAGCTTCCGGGGACCGGTTTCTGCCATTTCAGGCGTCTTCGGCCCGGCTTGCTTGAATCCTGATGGTGCAATGAGCAAGGGACTCACATCTGAGTATACCCTTCCACGCTTAGGGTGGACAAAATAATTTACAACAAGGGGTGGTGATGGACAGAGTCTCTAAATTAAGCAGAGTACTCTCACCCAGTCAAGAGATCAGGGCTAGATCCAACACCGTTTTTTAGCTCATTGCACCATCCCAGTTTCAGAACCTGGCTGTATGCAAATTAGTCTGTCCCTGGCCCAGTGCATCATGGGAACAGGGCAGACCAGACTACAAAAGCCAATTCTTACACTGGGAAGGAAACAAGCTTCCGGGGACCGGTTTCTGCCATTTCCCTTGCTCATTGCACCATCAGGATTCAAGCAAGCCGGGCCGAAGACGGCTGTAATGCCAGAAACCGGTCCCCGGAAGCTTGTTTCCTTCCCAGTGTAAGAATTGGCTTTTGTAGTCTGGTCTGCCCTGTTCCCATGATGCACTGGGCCAGGGACAGACTAATTTGCATACAGCCAGGTTCTGAAACTGGGATGGTGCAATGAGCTAAAAAACGGTGTTGGATCAAGCCCTGATCTGTTGACTGGGTAGGAGTGTTCTGATTAACTCAGATACTCTGTCCATCACCACACCCTTTTTGTAATTATTTTGGCCACCATGAGTGTGGAAGGGTATGCTCAGACATGAGTCCCTTGCTCATTGCACCATCAGGATTCAAGCAAGCCGGGCCGAAGACGGCTGTAATGCCAGAAACCGGTCCCCGGAAGCTTGTTTCCTTTCCAGTGAAGAATTGGCTTGGTAGTTTGGTCTGCCCTGTTCCCATGATGCACTGGGCCAGGGACAGACTAATTTGCATATAGCCAGGTTCTGAACTGGGATGGTGCAGTGAGCTAAAAAATGGTGATGGATCAAGCCCTGCTCTGTTGACTGGGTAGGAGTGTTCTGATTAACTCAGATACTCTGTCCATCACCACACCCTTTTTGTAATTATTTTGGCCACCATGAGTGTGGAAGGGTATGCTCAGACATGAGTCCCTTGCTCATTGCACCATCAGGATTCAAGCAAGCCGGGCCGAAGACGGCTGTAATGCCAGAAACCGGTCCCCGGAAGCTTGTTTCCTTTCCAGTGAAGAATTGGCTTGGTAGTTTGGTCTGCCCTGTTCCCATGATGCACTGGGCCAGGGACAGACTAATTTGCATATAGCCAGGTTCTGAACTGGGATGGTGCAGTGAGCTAAAAAACGGTGATGGATCAAGCCCTGATCTGTTGACTGGGTAGGAGTGTTCTGATTAACTCAGATACTCTGTCCATCACCACACCCTTTTTTGTAATTATCTCTCTTCTACCATCACAGCTAATTCCAGCCTAAGATTTTGCAGGAAGGTTTCTGAAGGCCCCAATTATTGTCCAACCCCATATACTGTTATCTGTTCCTCTGACTGCTGAATATTAAGTTCTATTTCCACTACTTCCACTCTATATTTCTTCCCTTTGAATGAGTGTATGGAGGTCATTTTCTCCCTCAGAAAACGTTTGAATGAACCCCATACAACCCCACATTGAAATCCCCTGCTAAAATGACAGGGTGCGTAAAACTTAACAATTCCGTCAGTAATCCTCTAAATGGACTGGGGTCATCTATATTTGGACCATAATACCCGGCTACTGTAAATTTTTGATGGTAGCACCGTATTTCCGTTATAACCCATCTGCCCACTTTGTCTACTCTTCTTTCTTCTATGGTGATATACGGGTTCTTTTTAACTAAAATCACTAACCCTTTTATAGTCAACTGTTGGGTCACAGATAAGCTCTTGGATCCAACCTCTGGGCTTAAAAAGATTTTCCATTGCTATGTAAGTCAAACGAGTTTCCTGCAAAATTATAATCTGGGCTGGGTCATCTTTCAGATATTTTAGGATTTTCTCTTCCCTATATTTGACTCTTAGCCCATTCATATTCCAAGAGAAGATCTCCAACTGAATGCTCTGGCCATCACTCATCCCTTGTACTGTAGTCTTTCTACACGAGGGGTGTGAAAAACAATATTTTGTCAAGGAGGACATGTTAATTTTTATTTTTTCCCTCTGCTCCCCACCCCATGACCACTATTACTCCCATAACACCCTAAATCGCCCACCCTGGAGCACCATCCTTTTTACTCCTCCATGGTCTAGGCCTGTGGCGGCCCCCTAGGAGTCGGGAGTCTAAATAACACCTTACTTCGTAGTGCCGCTAGCATTATTTTCTTAACCTAAAAAGGAAAAAAACACCCAAAAACTCCTAAAAAAGACAGAGAGAAGAAAGAGCCTAAGGAAAGGGCAGACTTGAAACAAGAAGAAAGTGATATTTACCTCTGCCCCAAACCCTCTCTATCTTACCCCTTATCTGAGATGGATTGTATGCACTTCTCCACCTCTTCCACCCGCCGAAAATTCTGCATTTTATTATAATGCATCACCCTCAATGTAGTGGAGTATTTCAATTGTGCCGTAGAGCATAATTTCTACCATGGGTCTAGCAGTTTCCCTAACTCCCAAGGTTTGGTTGCCGTGATCACTGACACATCTGACCTTACTTCAAAGTTAATTCCATCCACAGTTAACAACTTCATTTGTATTACTTTAATTAGGATTTCTTCTTTATTTTATTTGTATGGAAGTGGAATAGGATTTTTCTGGGTTTTGTTTTATTTGGGGTAAACCTAAAAGGATCTCTGTGGACCCTTTGAATGTCTACCATGAGATCATATTCTGTGTAGTCAACTTGGGTCCCTACTTAGATCAATCTCGCCACAAATGCTTTTATGTTACCACCCTCTGCCTCCTCTGGAATTTTTAGCAGACAGAGTTTATTTCTTCTTTGATTATTGTCCACGGATTCCAGCTTTTCTTGAACACCCACTCCATTTTCCTTAGCAAAGTGATCTCTTTCTTGTTTTCCTCAGTTTGGGAAGTCGATTCCCTCACTGTTGTTTCTAGCACCGAAGTCCTAGCTGACTGGTCAGCTAGTTTCTTTTCCAACTTGTCACATGTAGATCTCATCTCTATTTGATTCCTTTCCGAGGTCTCAAATCTGATCCTCACTTCTGTTGTTAACACCTGAATCAGGTCAGAGACCGATTGGGATGTTGGTGGAATTGATGGCCCTTCCCCTAGCTCGGGACTTAATGCCTAACTCTGACCATTCTGACCAGGTTGTAAACCCCACTGTACTTCACCCAGGCAAGGTGAAGGGTTCATGATTGTATCTGCACACGCACTTTCCATCCTCTGAGTGTTAAAAGTAGACTCCTCCAGGGTCTGTGAGTCATCCACCAAGACTTAAAATCTCTTTGGGCTAAGGATGTCCTGTCCCGCTAAGAAGTGTGAGGGACTGGCGGGCAGACAAATATCTGGGTGTTTTAATAATGGGGTTTTTGGCATCACTGTAAAAAAAGTTCATAACGAGGGTGTAACTTTTCATTTTTATGGCTGGGGGCTACCCTTGTCTTTCTAGATTTCCCCCACCTGGGGCTCACCCAACCCCCAAACACAGCCCGGTCTAACTGGGTATTTCCTTTTCCTTTTACTATAGCAGTGTCAATAGGCTGAATATTCCCACCACCTAATAAGGTTCTCAGCTTCTTAAATCTTAAAGCATATCCTGCCAAGCTCGAGCGCTGCTTGGGTCCACAGCAGGTCCCAGCCCAATAGTACTGCGGCCACCGAAGCTGTTGCTGCAATTGACGAGGTAAGCAGGAGCAGAAAAAAAGGAGACTGAAATAAAACAAAATCGTCCTCTCTAGCGCCATAATCTACGATCCTTTCGCTGTCTGGGTGAGAATTTCCATTACACCAGCGGAAAGTAACTCCCGACTCCTAGAGCCTCCACGACCTGCTGCTAGCCGGCCGCCATGTTCTCCCACTCCCCGGAGCTTTTGCTATGCACCCTCTGAGGTGCTCTTCTTGCCTAAACCTAAACATTGGGAATTAAAACAAATATAACCAAACAGTTCCAGAAGAAATGATAGAAGACTAGGACCTATCTGCCAATCGATTTACCAAAGGTTCATCAACAGTCAGCCTGACTTTGCTGAAGCTCCCACTATGTTCCTCTCTGCAGCAGCAGATCCACTTCAGTTCTGGCCTCAGCAAGCTCTCCTAGGCACAGATTGATGTTTGCTCCGACTAGATAAAAATCTTCACTGGGCTTGATGGCAACAGTTTCCTCGGCCTAGAAATCCGGCTTTTCCTGCTCAGAGCTTTTTCTTGCCATCATCAATGGCTTAACTGAGATTAATTGAGTGGCTCCTAGACAACAACACCACCTCCTCGGACACAGCCTGCTGCATTGCACCACTGAACTTTATCTTCTCTTGATCTTTTCAAGCCAATCCACTGTGGTATCTGTCTTGCACTCTATTGTGGACAGCATTAACTTTTCACTTTAGCCCAGCCTTGCTCGACCAGATATTTGTGGTTGGTGCTTTGATCTTTTAGGCCAGGGTTCTCCAAACCGGTCCTGGAGGGCCAGATCTATGGCAGATTTTTTGCATTTCCCCATTTAGATACATGTAGTTATTTTAAAAATCTGGCATGGATCAGGCCCTCCAGGACCGGTTTGGAGAACCCTGTTTTATGCACTGCATCTTACGAAAAAATTTTACAGATCATAAGTCTGGTTTTATTGATTTGATTTAATTGGTTTTGGTGCCCTTTTATTTAGCAAGATTTTCAAAATTGGTGTGATTTTTTTTGTGTTGTGTTTTAATTGTATTACTGTTTGAATGCTACATAAATGCATTCAATCAATCAGGGAATCATAAGTAAGCTACTTGCCTGTGATGGTCTCAAGGCGCTGACATTGCTTCTAAGTTACGCCCGACTGCTATTGTGCCAAACTACCACAGGTTTAAGAACAGGTTCATTTAGTGACTTTTGTGGTTCTTCCTTAGAAGGGGGTGATTGTTGCTTGAGTTGGGCTTCTGCACCCTCAATCAATAACCCAATTGATTACTAATACCAATTATATTACAATTGTCTACCTGCTTTTGTAAAATCGATTTTTTACCAGCATACTTTTAGTACACAAATTAGCTGCTTCCAGCCCATAGTAATGTCAAAGTCAACCCCAATAATTATCAATATTAGGGGAGCATTTTTAATAGAGTTAATAGCAGTAGTTAAACTCGCAATAGTTATTGCCAGAAACATGAATGAAGCAAGTTTCCTGGGTATATTTCTATTTGTACCAAGCGAGATACAACCTCTAGTTAAAATCACATTATATTTAAGAAAATCTTAAGCCATTCTAGCAGTATGCCATAAAGTAACATGATATGGGCAGAAAGGATAGAAATGTATAAGAAACTGGGTTATTGGTTGAGGGGGGTGAAGCTCTACTCAAGCAGCAACCACAATCCTTGTCAGAGTGAAGTCACACGCAAACCCCGTATTATCTTGTACTTAAACATCTGGTAGCTTGCCACAAAAGCAGCCGGGCTTATCTTAGAGGAAATGTGTTAAGTATCTATGCCGCACTTCAAACAGTAATGAAATAAAAGCACAAGACAAGAAAATCCCAAACCAATTTAGAAAATTAGACCAAAGCAACAAAAATTCAATCAGTACAGCCAGAGATTTGCAATTTTAAAGTTGAAAGTGAAAATAGTGCCAAAAAAGAACAAAGACCAACTTGCAGATATGTGGATATTGGAGAGTGGGTAAAAGTCACAAGTTCAGGCCAACCGCCATTGAGCGTGGGCTGGATGCAGGAACCAGGTTAGTTCCATTCAGTTACCTTCATAATCCAGTTAAAACAATTCTAGTTGAGGTGGAAGGGGCCACAAGGAGCGAGAGAGCATTGTGGTAGCCATTGAAGTAGCATGAAGAGCCGGCCGAGTATCGCGGATGGTTGTTGCTGGAACATAACTTTGGTGGTCACCGCGAGCTGTCAATGCTGTAGCGCAAAATGCAAATCTTATGATGGCGGGCATTCTTGGCAGTTGCTGTAGCCCAAAGAGGCTGGTTCACCAGAACTTTGCCTTCCCAGGCAGTGTTGTAGCAAGGTCTTACCGGGAATGGGCCCCAAAACTTCAGGGAAGTTCAACTTAGGCCACACCAAGGGTCCAGGACCCGAGGCACACCACTTAGGGTCAGCAACTCACTCCAGCATGGGAAAACAGGGCTCAGGCAAGCTCAGTTGCAGGTCAATTGCAGGTCCACACAGCAGGTCCACACAGCAGGTCAGCCAGGCAATTGCAGGCAAGCCCTGGAGCTTATGTCTCTGTAACTCAGAACAGGAGATCATCTGACTGTCCTTGGGAGTCACTTCTGCCCAGGATGAAGTGTACAGATCCAGTCTTCCTTATCAGCAAGCAGGGCAGCAAGCAGCAGAGTAGCAGGGCGGCAGAGTGGCAGTCCTGGAAGCAAATCAGCACAGCAGTCCTTCTGTAGTATCCACAGTTACTCAAGAGTTGGGTCTGAGGGTCCAATATTTATAACTGGTGCTCACTTATAAGTAGGAAGAGTCTATAGAGAGTTCCCTTTGAAGTCCTTGACATTTTCTGCCACCCCTGGCTCCAAGCGGGCTACATGAACACGACAGAGGTAGAAAGTTCTTTGTGTGAAGGAAGGGAACAGTCTATTCATTTGCAAGTGGGGCTGTGCCCAGTTCCACCCCCACATCCTGCCAGTTGATGGACTATCCAAGCACATCCAATGGGAAATATAGGCCTTGCAGTAGTGAAAAAAGAATACAGCAGTGTTTCACTACCAGAACATGTCAAACTTAAAAGTGTATGTCCTGTTTAAGAAAAAAAAATGCACCCTGTCCTCTGGACTATCCTGGGCCTACCTTAGGCATGATGTATATGTATTGAGAAGGAAGGTTTGACCCTGGCAAAAGGTTTGTTTTGCTGGGTCAAAGTGGCAGTTTAAAACTGCACATACATGGCCTGCAATAGGCCTGAGCCATGTTAATAGAACTACTTGAGTGGGTGGCACAATCAGTGCTGCTGGCCCAATAGTAGCATTTGATTTAAAGGCCCTGTGCAATGTAGGGCACTGTTGTCAGGACTTATAAATAAACTAAATATACTTTTGGGTATGAGCCAACAGTACTGGAGAAGTGTGGCTCAATGGTTAGAGCGGCAGACCCTGATGCAGAGGTCTGGTCTGGGACCAGGGTTCAATACCCGCCTCGGTGGGTCCTGGGCTCAATTTCCTCGGACCTGATAATTCTCGTCTCGTGCCTATTCTAATCATGGGTCCCACTCTGCAACTCTGGGCAATAGCTTGCTTAATCTCCACAACGGCCCCAACAGCGCTGGGATGCCTGGCTTCACCTTGGGGATGCCTAGGAGTGGACATTTCACAGGGATAAAGCCAGGAAGGGTTCCTAAGCGGTATACGGACAACTCTGGGACACCTCGGGTGAGGTAGCTGTGCGCTTTACAAATGCCCTCATTTCATTTCATTTCATTACTGTGTTTAGAGAAGAGAAAGCATGCACTTTAGCAGTGGTGACCTGCTCACAGTCCTCAGGCCAGCAAAAACTAGATGTGATAAATGGAGGAGGAAGGCAAAACGTTTGGGGGAAGACCACCCTCAGGCTGACAGGTCTAACAGCTACAAATTCTATCCAGGTCCCTAGAGCAAGAAACCAAGCCCTGGAGTTCAATTGTTTATTTGATGGAGATATAAAACAGGAGATATTTAGCTAGGGTACCTGTATTAGATACAATTCTTGTGAGATGTCTGAGTAAACAGCTAAAGTGGCAAAACCCAAACCTTGCTGCTGTGAGTGCTCATAACTCAGGAACAAGGGGTGCCTAGGTCCAGGTAAATTTCTGTGGAAGTAATATTTTGTAATTCTTTTTGTCATTTCACTTTTATTGTAATCTGTTTACCATTATTTTCTATGTATGTTTGATTCTCATAAATACCTACCATACACGGATATTCCCTAATCTGCCATGTAACTTAAGCAATGAGTGAAATACTAAAAATATACATTTGTTTCCTATTTTCCTTTCATGGAAATTATTTTCCAATAGAATCTTTTCTTCCTAATACATTCCCCGTAAAAAAAGGGAAATGTGGGTGCCCAGTGTTGCTCTTTTCTCAGCAGTTGCCAATATACTATTCTAGATTACATTCAGACGCTCGTATGTTTGTGCTTATCTACATAGTTATAAAAATGTGGTTGTTCCTCTCATAAACATTAAGTTGTCCTGACTACTCTACTGTCGCTCTCCTGTGAATATTTACCAGTAGCGATTTCAGGAAGCCTATGATACGCAAATTACACAAACTTTGCATAACTCACGCTCACACATGTGGAAACGAGCCCTGCGTCATACAAATGTTTCAGATTTTTTTGTAATCCAGTCTAGATATTGCTAGCAAAGTGTTTGATGTATTTTCTGCTCCATATTTCTCCTTTTTGCATGAAAGAACGCTTTGTGAATCGACCCTGTGAAAAGAAAACCTTTCCGATCGATGGAGGTTGATATACTAAACAGCTCAATGTATTTCTGACTCACATAAACATTCACATCCTTGTGTTCTCCGTCTTCTTTTTTTATGTTTTGCTCTTATCTGAAACCAAAACAAAATGTAAACATGGTTATTCTGTCTATTTGTTCAAAAGGGGTAACAAATATGTTTCTGCTAAGGGCTCTTCGTGTTCAGACTTTTAATGTTTCCCGCTGGTTCGTAAACAGTTCCTTCAAGAAAAACATCGAAATAGGTGGTATGTCCTCCTGAGGTTTCAGTGCTAGTCATAATGTGTGTGGTCCAAAGCTCCGCTGTTATTCATTTAATACATCAAATAGAGTTGGACAGATGTCTTTTATCGTTGGCAATACAATAAAAAGAGTTTCCATTATAGTAACAATAGTATAAACATTGATTTACCTCCTTGGTTTTAATTTCTGAAAATATCTTTTATTTCATCAGGTGAGCATAACACCGAACTTAATGACGGCACAGAGCAATACCTTCAAGTGAAACAAGTCATCATGCACCATAGCTACAACGCCACTCAAAACAAGTACCACCACGACATAGCGCTGATAGAGCTGGCAACCCCGATGCAACTCAACAGCTACGTCACCCCGATCTGCATCGCGAACAAGGACTTCATCGACAGCCTCACGAAAGAGAAGAGTGTGCGCAACATCGTGAGCGGCTGGGGTGACGTGCGCTTCCAGGGGAGGCCGGCCACAGTCCTTCAGAAGCTCGAGGTCCCCTTTGTGGACCGCGCGGCCTGCAAACGCAGCAGCAGGTTCACGGTCTTTGTAAACATGTTCTGCGCGGGCTACGCTGACGTAAGCAAAGATTCTTGCCAGGGAGACAGCGGGGGCCCTCTTGCTAGCCAGTTTAATGACGTGTGGTTTCTAACAGGAGTAATTAGCTGGGGTGAAAAATGTGCGATGAAAGATAAGTACGGTGTTTACACCCGAGTTTCCAGATTTGCTGACTGGATTAAAAGCACAACCCAGCTGCCTTAATCAATAACTTCATTAAGGGAATGTCGGTGCCTAGCTCATCCTTCCAGTTTATTATGCAGAGTAGCGTAAAAACCGATCTGTCACAGTTCAACAGTATAATTGCATATTAATATTGTCAGATAAAAAGTCTCAATTTTATTACTCAGAGATGAAGTGCTACTGCTCACAGCTCTTTGTAGTGATATTTTGGAATCTAAAATGTCAGTTGTTTGAAAGATCACAAGTGTTGCAAATTCTTAGAAGGCATCGGAAAGGCGCTGTCATTTTCTGCTTGGCTGCAATTTCACAGCTTGATATAGAAAATGTCACAGAGATTTAATGAGAATGCCTGACATAACTATGCATGGAAATTGGCGAGTATAATTCACACATGTACAGTACTGAGCTTATGTTGCTTGAATGCCTCATCATCGCAGAAAAGATTGAACGATTGCATAGGAAAGGACCTAGTAATGGCCCTGTGTTCTGTGCAATAATAGGCCATCGCAACAAACAATTCAAATATTTTCTGTCCCTGTCTTTCTCAGAAACAGTTTCTTCTAATAAACCTCTTGTGTCTGTGCTTTGCTCTTGTGGATCCATTATTAGTGTTATGATTTTTAACTACACGATACTGATTTCTGTTTTATCACAAGACAATATTTTACAGTGCAATCCACACTGCTGCGAATTACTTGATCTGAAACATGCCTCGGACGAGATGACAAATAACCAGGCCTAATGGGAGTAAAAGGTCGCTAACCGCGCCTAGAGTAAAAAGCTGCGTTATTTGGACAGGTATCCCCCACAACACTTAACTAATAATATCTATTCCACCTCCCAGTTCCTCAATATGGAGTCTGCCCTGAATCCTGTATATATGCATCATCTAGCTCCGACACCTGCAATGCAAGGGTGGAATACCATACCATTAAACCACAAAATAGGAGCAAATGGTAATATGACACATCTGATGCCATTTACTCCTTTAGAGCTTTTTAATAGGTTCGAGGCTTTCAGTGGCCTGGAGGAATGTGACTGATGTTCAAGGTGTGTAGAGGGTGTGGGGGGGGGGTGAAAATGCCTCATGCATCACAAGGTCATATGAAGAGAAGGGTATTTGTTGCTTCATAACTGGTACACATACCGCTGTAACATATGCTGATATGAATAGCAGTTTATCTGTTGCATTATCCACAGTGTCTTCTGGGAATAATGAGGGTTCTTTACTGCTCTTACCTGTCATGAGGCCAGAAAGTAGTGCCTCTGTAAGTGGTGCTGTTAAGGGTGCACGTATGATAGGATGCCACGAAGACCACCCCAGAATGTCATTGTTATCTTTGGATTCTCCATCTAAAACTGACAATACTCTTGCCCCGTATGGGGTTCCTGATTCTACTCTGGAGCACTCAGAACCGGTTGTAGCAAGTACTATGGACTCTGGGGACACACACATAGAGTCACTTATTCCAATATCTGCTCCAATTACCAGAGAAACTCTTATATGTCCAGCATCTGATGATTGTGTGAGCCTAATCTCGTGGAACATAGCTGGCTTGGCCGACAAGATATGTGACCCAGCCTGGGTATCATTTATCAAAAAATTTACTATTGTGTGCCTTCAAGAGACTTGGGTGGAGGATAAAAACGTCCACATTGAAGGTTTCCTAAGCTTCATGACTCCAGCGGTTGCCTCGACTAGGGGCAGAGCAAAGGGTGGCCTGGCTACCTTTATTAATTTGGGCTTGCTTTGCAAAACAAGCATCTGTCACAATGATAATTTGAACATCCAGATGCTTGACATAAAAAATGGCAAGAATGTTTTGACCCTGGTTAATTTTTATAATGCTAATAGCGGTAATGGTGTTTGTAACATTGCATCCCTAACAGATTTAATGAGTAAAAATGCATGCACTGTATCACGGAACATAATGATAGTAGGCGATTTTAATGTTCACCCATGTGGTAACCCAGGCTCTACCCCAATGGGCTCCCTGGGATGTAACAGTGTTGAAGGCTTCCACTTTTCTCATACTAGGGGAGGCAAGAACCTAAATGACTTAGTGAATGATAATAACTTAACTGTAGCTATGTCTATGGTCCCTGATTCAAAATTTTTTGACGCTCCAACCTTCAAAGGACACGGCCAGGGATCCTTTATAGATCATATATTAGTATCTTCAGATCTTGTACATCGGGTCTCGCAATTTACTATCCTTCTCAGTGTTTACAGCGATCACAACCCCCTAGTTATTAGTTTGGGTGGGTCTTTACTCACAAAACGAATGTCTCGCAATGACCGAGGCACGCTGAGTTGCATAAATGGTAGACGCCGCATTAAGTGGACAATGATAAACCAAGACACTTTGTATTCCAAAATAAACAGTGCATGTGAGGAGGAGCTGTCTGCATGTTCATCTTTTGACTCATCTCCCGCGAATATCTTGACCGGGTTTGCGGGGTTGATTTCAAAGATTGGTTCTCTGCTAACAGCTCCGACAAAGGGGCAAAGTGGAAAAAATTCTAAATGGTTTGACCACAATTGCTCAAAGGCAAGTAGGGATCTGAAGAATGCTCTAAAAATTAAACCTAGAGACCCTGACCTGATAAAAAGTCTTCGCCTGACCTACAGGAAGGCATTAGCCGATAGAAAAAAGGAAATTAAGGTCAATATCATAGAATCCCTCCTCGATTCCTCAGTGTTGGGGAACAGCAGCAAGTTTTGGCAAATTATCAACAAACCCTTGTTTGATAACCCTAATGACACAGTACCTGGTACAAATATTTCAGAGGGGGAGTGGGTGACTCACTTTAGTACAATTTTTAAGAGTAATGAGCACTGTGCAGAAAATGCTTTTTTAATATCATCTGTGAACCCAATAGGCTTTACAGTTAACGAGGTTGCAAGGGGGATTCAGGGTCTAACTAGCAACAAGGCCCCAGGCCCGGATGGTCTGCCACCGGACCTGTTCAAGTCTAGTATCCCCTTTTGGGCCCCTGTTCTCACGGCGGTAATAAATGCAGCAGTGATAACGGGGTGCCCAAATATGTGGGGTCTATCGACTATAGTCCCCGTTTTTAAAAAGGGCGATCGCAGCAGTCCATTATGTTACAGGCCGATTTCTTTAATAAATTCAATAGCTAAAGTAGTAGGGGGGGTAATTCTTAACAGGCTATCCACATGGGCTAAAGATAACAATATTCTATCACCTATACAATATGGGTTCAGACCTGGCCATTCGACTATTACACAGTGCCTGAACCTATATTTGATATTAAGCAAATATACCCTGGCTAGACAAGGAACCGTCTACATGGCATTTATGGACTTGTCGTCCGCTTTCGATTGTGTGGACAGGAGCTTATTATGGGCTACCCTGTTGAGAATGGGTGTAGAGAGGAATCTTGTCAACTTCCTAGCCGATCTGCATTCGGATACTAGAGCTAACGTCCGTTACACCCAAGACCTTAAAGTAACGGACGAATTCAGAATAAACCGGGGAGTTCGTCAAGGATGCATCTTGGCCCCATTCCTCTTTAACCTATATATTAACGAATTGGAGGAATTTCTTTTAAATACTGAAGCAGATTACCCCTTTGTTGAGCGCAAGAGGGTGCCCGTGTTACTTTATGCAGACGATGCTGTTCTTATATCTAGGACAGCAATCGGTCTTCAGAAGTTATTCAATTCCTTCTTTAAATTTATGGAGTCACGTGGCCTAAGCATTAACAACTCCAAGTCCTATGTCATGAAAACAGGAAAGGGTACCCGGAAAACTGATTCCTTTAGTATAAATGGGGAGAAAACCCCCTCAACTAATTCCTTTTCATACCTTGGGGTCCTCTTAGATCATAAATTATCGTGGGGCCCCGCAGTGTCTAAAAAGAAGGGCGAAATATCACGGGTAAATGCGGCCATTCTTGGCTTTGCAAAAAAAATCGGTAACTGCCCTACGGCCGCATTGCTCAAACTGTACCAGGCAAAAAGTGTTGCTGTTGCCTGCTATGGAAGCGAGCTCTGGGGCTATTGTAAGATAAAAGACCTAATGGTTACAGAAAATAACGTCCTGAAAAAGATACTGAGGTTGCCAAGGGGTATTGGGAACTACTCTGTACATGAGGAGTTGGGGGTCCCCTATTTAGGTGATAGAATAGCAGTAAGCCCGGTTCTGTGTTGGCTGAATTGTTGGCTTAATACCGACATTCCACTCACACATGCCCTGCTGAAAGAAGCCTTATTGTTAGACGGGAGGTTTAAAGTCCCGTGGGTGAAGTATATAAAGGATTGTTTGACGGCAATTGGCCGTTCTGATTTGTTTTATGCTCCCAACTTGATTACAAAATCCGATGTTACCTCGGTAAAAAATGCTCTATTATTGTTAAGATGTACTGACAGAGAAGAGGTTGAGATACAGAAGGACAGCGTTAGGAAACACTTACTACTTAAAACCTGTCCACAAATGGAACCTTATTTGACATGGCCTATGACCAGTTATGAACAGTTTTTGTTAATAAGGTTCCGTTTTGATTTATATCATCTCCTACTGGCGGTACCAAGTGGGGCACAACGGGGTGAAGTGTTGCCAGCTTGTGGCTGCGACGGAAAGTCTCCTCAAGATCTGGCCCACTTTCTTTTTATCTGCCCCTATTACTCCACCCCACGGAAACTATACCTTATACCGTGCCTTAAAAAACTGAATTTTGTACAAATCAAACCTGCACTTTACTACTTACAACTATTGAATTGTGACTGTACCTTATTTGTCTGTAACTTTTTAAAAAAAGCCATCTGTTTTAGGAAAAGCATGGATGGATAATTATGCTGCGAATGTTTTAGGTGCTTTTAAACAATATAGTAATTTATGTTTTTAACTAAACACTGCTCATGCCTTTAGTGCCCGCTGTACGATCTTTTTCTTTGTACTGTATACTGTGTCTTTCACTTGCCACATGAAATGAATTGTCCGGAATGTTTTTAAATGTGTACTTATGAATTGTACTTTTATGATTGTATTATCTACAATCGAATAAAGATTTTTGATTTGATTTGGACAGGTATGCAGTTCAACATTTAACAAAATATAAACATAGCCTCACTAATACAATATCACATCCTAACACCCCTGCACCCTTAATCCTTTCCAACAATAAAAATTCCCAAAACATTCTACCATACAATCCTCACCATCCCCTTTCTTTCATCCACTGACCTTCACCTTGGCAGTCATCCCTACCCTGTGTTTCCTCTGACCAAGCCTAATCTGCAATGCCCTCAACCCTTCTTGCCTGTCTCGAACTCCTCAATTTCTGCCACCAGTCCGAGTGACAATATTGTCCTATTACCTCAAAACAACCCTAAACATAAATTAAAAAGTAATTAATATTAGGGAGGGAGCGAGGGAGGGAAACTAAAAACTTCTGGCCCTACCTCAGAACCACAGCTTGAATGTCGTATCTCAGAATAACCTTAACCACCATTCAAGCCCGTCCACTGTCACCAATGACCAATACCTTTCTGTCTTGGTTGTTCCACCAGCAAAAGCTGCCCTGGGAGGACATCCTGTGTATGCCACCCCCAGGAGCCCTCATTGGGTGAGATGACAAATAAACAGCTCTAATGAGAGTAAACGCCACTTTATTTGGACAGGTATGCTGTTCAACATTTTACAAAATATAAACATAGCCTCACTAATACAATGTAATATCCTAATAACTTCCCACCCTTAATCCTTCTTAACAATACAAATTCCCCAAACATTTTTCAAACATACAACCCTCACCGTCCCCTTTCTTTCATCCACTGCCTTCACCTTGCCTCAGTCATCGTTCCCCTGTGTTCCCTCTGACCAAACCTACTGTGCAATGCTCCCAACCCTTCTTGCTTGTCTCAAGCTCCTCAATTTCTGCCACCAGGAAAAACACTGCCAGGTGTTTTTCCTGACATGGCCCGACCCCATAGCAAAAAACACATCTATTGTTGCTCATCGGTTAAGGAAGGGGGGGATGTAAAGGGATGGGTAAGAAAAATGTATATATATATATATAGTCATGTGATCAAGCCTCGTTTGAGAGGTGAAACGCGTTATGACGGATGGCTGGTGTAATTGAATAAAAAATCACCGGAGAAATTGCACGAAAAATTTGGGCTTACTCTCGTTATTCCTTCAGGAGAAATGATGTGGTGAATGGCGTTTTCGTTATATATATATATATATATATATATATATATATATATATATATATATATATATATCCAGTCACAAAAGTTGTCGTTATTGTGGGAGAGCCCTCACACCAGCATGTTCTCTAAAAACAGGATCAGCCACGGGAACAAGCCCTTAACTTCAACCATGACCGGAGGCTCGACGTGTTTCGAAATTTCTTCCTTTCTCAGGAGCCGATCAGAATGAAGACGCCAACAGCATGGTTTTGGAACACCTGCTTTATTCAAAATTAGAGTCCCGCCCTTTCTTGCCGGATATCTCACGCCTTGCACACCGCAAGGCATCCTGGTTGTTGCAGTCCAAAACCAAAGTATAGCCCAAGTGGGTGCTGTTGGGGGACACACTGATAAATAAAACCCATGTGGGTACATGCCGAAGCGGGCAAAGCGCCCGCAGCTTTAAGAGTCCTCCTGTGAGTGAGTGCTGGTGTCCTGATGCGAGCCTGGGTTTCCCGACTTTGCATATATATATATATATATATATATATATACATATATGCCTTGTCTCTTCTCACCATAGTTACCACGGCTGAAGTCACGGCACAGCAACAGGTTCAGTTCATAAAAGTAGTTTATTCACACACCATGTGCAAAATAACGTGCATCAAATAACGGACAGCCTTCCACTGGACCATAGAGTCCTTGGGTCTAGACCTCATTTTTATAGTGCATTAGTGTAAGTACCCTCTTCCCTTTCCATGGTCATCTAGACCATCAACCCTGCACAGTTCTTACTGGCTTTCCAACGCAGCCATTTTACATTTTAACGTTTCCGTAAAGTACTCTGGCTGTTCAAAATTGCTCAAAGCCAAATTATAGATTATACACATATACATATTAACATTTAAACAGTTTTCTGCTTCCCATTCTTTTGTAGCATTTTCGATTTTCTAACCGTTCATGAACCAATGATTTTCGATTATATTCAGTAAAGTACTCTACTAATTCCGGAAGTTAAGCAAAATAGTTTTTTAACATTGTTTTCAATTAAGTTATTATTATCACACTGGTTTATAAGTACACTATTTACATTTTAGTAATTACTGTAAACAGTCTATTTAGTGTTACATAATTATGTACATATACATTAGTACCAGATTTATAGTGCCGTGTTCATTGGATAAGGGGAATAAATGCTGAAGATTTCTGTAAAGTACAGGTTATTACATCCATAAATTTATATCCTCATCCCGCTTTTATCCATTTCCTTATTTCCTCGAGTTCATTCTAACAACGATTCATGATAAACTTTATCAAAAAACCTGGGACGCTATGATACTTTGGCTTTGAATTCTGGCTAATGTGCTATACTTTGTTGTCCAGTTCCTAATCTCATCACATCTATTCACATATTTTTTTCACATGTTATTTACATATTTTCACACCTCTCTGTTTCGTGAAACAAGTCTCTCATTTTCTCTACCATTTTCTCTTCTTATATTTACAAGTGTACAAACAGTTCGGCATCTAAGTTATGTCCATTCGGGACCTCTGTTCCCATGCCTAGTATCATTCTGGATTCAAGTTTTCGAAGTTGTAATGTTCGATCTCCACCCCTTTCTGAGATTTTACTTAATTTGATTCCTGAATATTTCAGTAAGGCTGGGTTGCTCTGATGGTATTTGGCAAAATGTGTGGCCATCGGGTAGCTAGGGTCTTTGTTCTTAATTGCCCTTAAGTGTTGTAATATTCTTAATTTCAATTTATTGATCGTGCTCCCGATATAAAACTTATCACAGGGGCATTGTAGTCTATAAACCACACATTTTAATTCACACGCGATGTGATCCTTCATTTTCTCTATTTTGCCATTTTTAAGTTTATATTCCTTGATGTTCACTCCATGATCACAGGCCTTACACTTATAGCACTTCCAGAAACCAGGAGCTGTTAACCAAGCTCGTTTGTCTGGTTCTCTTAACTCAAGATGGCTTTGAGTTAAGATATCTCCTAGAGATGAAGTTTTCTGGTAAGCAATGCTTGGATAGATGGTTAAATTATTTTTCAAAGTTTCATCCAGGAGCAAGATTTTCCAATGTTTATGTAATGCTCTTTTCATTTCACTACTTTGGTTGTCAAAATCTATGATTAGTCTTGTCACTTCATTCTTTTGATCATTTTCATTGTCCATGATGTTTTCAAACCTTTTGGTTTTTGGTACAAGCAAATCCACTCTCTTTTTCATGGCCATCCTTGATTTTGCAGATGATATCACTTCTTCCGGATACCCCCTCTCCAACAACCGTTGGCTCATTTTGTTTATTTCATCTTTTAGGTCCATTTGTTCAGAGCAGTTTCTTTTTGCTCGCAGCATTTGGCCATATGGAATACTCCATTTCAATTTCACAGGATGTCCACTATTCGTGTGAAGGATGCTGTTGCATGATGTTGGTTTCCTATGGATTTTAGAGCACAATTTGTTGTTCTTTACAAAGATCTCTACGTCTAAGAAGATGAGATTTGTGGAGCTGATGGTTGAAGTGAAATGCAGATTATAGTCATTTACCTCCATGGATTCAATGAATAATTGGAGTGAGTTGTTGTCTCCTTCCCATATGATGAACAAGTCATCTATAAAACAACACCAAAGTTTTATTCTGGACCCATTTTCTTTTTCTTTTTTCACTACCCCACTTTCCCAGGCCCCCATCAGGAGGTTCGCATAAGGGGGCGCAAATGATGTTCCCAATGCGGTCCCCTGCTTTTGGAGATACATCTTTCCCAAAAACAGGAAAGCATTGTGTGTTAAGCAGTAGTGAAGCATCTCCAGTAGCATTGCTGGGTGTTCCAAAAGGCTTACTGAGCGTGCTCTTAGCACATTTTTGACAGTTTTCACACCATCCTCATGACGTATCGAGGTGTAAAGAGAGGCAACGTCAATGGTTGCCATTAGATAGGCTGGTTTCCATTCACTCTCAGAGATCTTTTTTAGGAAATCCATTGTATCCCTCAGGAAAGATGGTAGTGCTGTCACATAGTTCATTAAAAATATATCTATGAATCTTGATGTTGATTCCAATAACGATCCTATGGAGCTTACAATTGGTATTCCTGGAGGTTGTATGAGGGATTTGTGAACTTTTGGTAAAAAGTATATTGTGGCAACAATTGGACTATCTGTTTTTAAATAAAAATATTCATCAAAGTCAATTAGGCCCCTTTCTTTCCAACCTAACAACAAAGAATGATATTCACTGGTCCATTCTTCCATTGGATTTTTCTTTAGTTGCTCATAGTGTTCCAGGTTGTCGAGTTGCCTGTTGGCTTCTAGAATGTAGGCTGACATGTCCTGTACAACGAGGTTACCACCTTTGTCAGATGACTTGATTATTATTGTTGGATCATCTTTTAATTCGGATATGGCTTTGTATTCTTTTGGTGAAAGATTTTGTTTCTTCTTCGCGTTCTTAACAGATTTATCCGCGATCCTCGTTATTTCTTCAACCATTAGTTCATGGAACAAATCCACCTTGTTACCCAGTGGAAGCTGTAGACAAAATCTTGAGCTTTTTTTTAAACCACTATCTCCTCCTGTGTTTGTGGTTATTCCCATTGTGTCACAAAGCTCAATCTCCATTTGTGGTGATATTATGTTATCACTTTGACTTGCTGAAGGAATTTCTTGAATCGATGTTAAAGTTATGATGGCTGGTAGGTCCTTTTGTTTGACAGCGGATCGTGTTTCTTTTGCCTTGGGGGCATGTGTTTTCCTAGTGTCTTTTTCAGCAAAGTATTTTTTTAATTTTAGTTGGCGGCAAAATTGATATAAGTCAATACGTGTGTTTGGTACATTCATATTTTTTGTGGGGCAATATGAAAGGCCTCTGTTCAAAAGTTTTAGTTGTATATCTGATAACTCTCTGCTTGATAAATTTCTGACTTTATATATATATATTCATTCTAAAAAACATAGGTTTCAGGGGTGTTATAGTTAGCTGGACATTGTACTCATGCAAAACCATTGAAATTTCTCCGTTATAGTTAGTTGTACTAACTGTAACTCTCGCGCACACAATCCACTGGTAATGATGTCACATATTATACAATTCATGACATGGTCAGTGACATCACTGATGACATCACTGATAACATCTCAAATGACATCACTGATGACATCACTGATGACATCATCCAGTGAATGTGGTTTGGTTTGTTATTTAAATATGTATTATATATATATATAGCAATCTGCATTTAGGAATCAGTGGATATATACCTATCTTGATGGAGGATTTAGTAGCAGTGTCATTGACTGTTTACTTGACTAATTTATAGTGTCTCACTAAATATATTGGATAGTGACTGAACTGTGTGAATATCTGTATTACTTTATCAGTTGTTGTGTAAACTGCTGCAACAGTTGGTTACTAGCTATGTGTAAGACTATATTATTTATTGCTTAGCTAACTGATTATTTGTATGGGAGAGTGAATGTGTGTGTGGTTCGGTGGGGGATCTGTGACTGCCCAAAGATATGTGAATAGTTAATTCAGTACATGTATGAGGTTAAGACATGTTATAATAGTTGTTTGGGTGAGTGAATATCTTTATGGGTGTGGTGATGAACAAAACTATTTCTTAATGGTACATGTCCAACAAAATAAAACAAATAAAAGGCAGTGTATGTGACAGTTCTTGTATATAAATAAGTATACATAAAACTCATTGATTGCCTGAGTGACTGTATAGATAAATGCATACTAGTAATAGTGATTTCATAACACACTAAGTATGAGTTACTATCTATATGAATAAATGAAGTGCTATTTGTTTAAGTGTGTAGCTGAATAATTGTAAATAGGATACATTGTTTGCAAAACTGAGTAGGATGACTGCATAACTGAATACGATGTGTGGTGGTGTGTAATGTCAATTTAAGTGTATAATTATATTTGATAGTGTTCTATTGATCATTGACAACATGTATGAGTGAATCTAAAAGTAATTGATTAGATGTGTGTGTAGATCTAGGAATCACTGAGTGGGTTTTTAGATACTTGTATTGCTTTGTCAATGGAGTCAAATATGGTACTCTGTATTTTACAGTGAGTGATGAAAGAATATACTAGTGTATGATGAGGTGTATCTGATTGTCACATGGATGATGTCATCAGTGATGTAATTTGAGATGTCATCAGTGATTTCATGAATGATGTCACTGACCATGACATGAATGGTGTAATATGTGACATCATCACCAGTGGATTGCGGGCACAAGAGTTACAAATAGTACAACTAACTATAACGGAGACATTTCAATTGTTTTGTATGAGAGAAATATCCAGCTAACTCTAACACCCCTGAAACCTATGGTTTTTTCAATGAATTTCTAAGTTTTTAAAAAAATGATAATTCCTAACTATAACCTGCCTGAAACCTATGGTTTTTTCAGTGAATTTCAAAGGTTTGTTAAATGTCAATATCTAACTGCAATATCCCTATAACGTATAATGTTTTTAAAGTAAATTTTAAAAACACGTGTATTCTTTTATTCTTTTTATAGCGAAAACAAACTTTACAGTAGTGTTTTATAACTTATAATTATAGCTCCTTGTTTTATGGTATTTATTTTTTGTACATTTCCATCTGTATTTATCCATATTTTTTTTAAATAATTGTATCTGTATTAACCCATATATATTTCGGGTTTTGTAAAAAATGAATCTGAAATTAGTATATTTCCACATTTATTTTACTGATAAATATGCGTTCATGGCTGAAAGACTGACCGTTTTCACTCATGTAAACACTCTTAGATGATAAACTATATTTAACCTTCATATTAAAATGTGCAAGTTTTCTTCTACAAGCATATATATTGCTCTATAAGGCTCTTTACGAAAAGTCTTTTATTGTTTTTACTCTTTTACTGTTAAAATGACAGACCTGTTGGCCTAGTACTCATCATTGACAGCATTCAAAATCGCTAAAAAAAAACCAATTTCCGTATTTATCACACTTTAAAATAAATATATAGAGGAAAATAAATACTTTTCTGTCTGTATTTATCTGTAAAAAGCAGTAAAAACATAAAACAAGGAGCCCTACTTATAATTTAAGACTGTTTCCAACGTAATTAGCAGTAATTAACATATAAGTGTGGTAAAAGTAAGACGCAGCACCTATAATACCTGACTTCGGACAACAGCGTTCACAGTTCGATTCCAAAGTCCATCAGCATCTTAGCCCACCACTATCTCACTGTAGGTAACTCCTTGCTTAATCTTCCCAAAGCCCCAAATGCCTGCACACCTTTCCGGGTGTAGCTTTATGCTTTACAAATGCTGGCATTTTTTCAATTTAACAGCATAGTGATAAGAAATATTATCACTTTTTTTTCTTCTATTGTAAACAATATTTTTTTTATGTTTTCTATTTAGATGTTTTTAATCATGAGAATGCAAAGGACACAGTTTACCGGGTAACACTTTTTTACATGTGCACAAGTAAAACATTTAAAACATGAGCACGTGTAAACTGTAAAACGTGACATCTAAATAGGCGGAGCCGCATCTTCCTTCCCTAGACTACTGAACAACCAAACACTATATAAACCACACCTATTGTGCGATTAGTTTCGTTTTCGCAAGTTATTTCTCCATCGCTAATCTGTGATGCGGGTTCCCTTTTCTAGCATCAGATTCTTGTTTTGCGTCAGCAAAACATATTCCGGAGTTGTAAGTTGTTTCATTATGGCATAGTAGATAGTTATAATTTGTGGCTATTTGTCAAGATTTAAACATTTATATCCAGAAAAAAGTTTTCTTGCATGTTTTCTCTTTTTTTCTGTAACTTCAGCAGCTTGTTTTCAGAAACAGATATATTACAACAAACATTGCTTCTTTTCTGACTGCTTTCAGCTTATATATTGTGACTTTCTATATTATATTATTGACACTGTACTTCGCTTCAGAGGTGTTGGTGACCCATCAGCGGAAACCCTAAACATTTTCATTCAACATCACCACCTTCCAGTTGTAAGCGTGTTTTCCCCTAGGGATCATATACTGTTAATATGTATTTCATAATATTAACAGTTATGCTGATCTCAGTGGAGTTCATGACCCGTCGGCACAAAGAGTAAAGATATATAAGCAACGTCACCAGCTTCTGGTTTTTAGTCTGTTCCCCCCTTTTGATCATATACTGTGAATATGTATATTATAATTTTCACAGTCATAATGATCTCAGAGGAGTTTATAACCCGTCGCCACAAAGATCAAACTTTTTGACGTCCCGGACAAAAGAAGCTCAGAAAATAATTACTGCTCAAAAGAATTTCATTATGGATCTTCTGTTCTATAGATAACTTTATTTTCCTGTTCTTTTTACTGTAACAATGGTGTCATTCGTTACATTGTAATAGATTGTCCTATTGTTACAGAAGAGGAATAGGAGATTTGTCGGCGCCATCTGTAATACAGCTTACGAAGCATTAGAACGTACTTGATCGGATATTTTTTTCAGTGAGCATATTTTAGGAAATTGCTTAATAAAAAAATATAGCTTTCATACATACTTTGTTACTTTAAATATTTGATAAACCCTACATTTCTGAATTTTATTTTCTAATTTTTATTCTTCTCAGTTGCGGTTCCTATTCACCTTCTCCCTATGGAATAAATATGACCAGTACTGTATATTATATTAGTACTATCCTATATATTCATAAGTGAGTATGTGATTTGTTAGCGGGACAGTGTGCGGCCTCTAAGCACTACGACAGAACGTTCCTGAATTCTACAAAATACAAATTTGAAAAATAATAATGCATACATTTCTACGTAATATAAAGTTGCTTGTATTTAACTGGTTTTTAATTGTTCTCCTGACCTCAGATAATGTAGTGCGGGAGTGTTTTTTGTAGCACTTCTATTCTACTTTATCTAAAAGTAACTGATGCCCTCTTACATTATCAAGAATATGGGGCAACACTTTTACAAACTTTAGCAAAAAAAAGAAGGGTATGGCCATGCTTAACTGATATTTCATGAAATTCCATTTTTATTTGTCACCCCTTTCATATATACAGCGTCAGTTTCTGGAGAAAGTTTATTTGTAATTGCTAAATAAAAACTGTTTTAAACCTAGACTGAAATTTTAGCTGCGCAACCACACATCCCCATCAGAAAAGTAAACACCACATTATAGGTAAATAGTGCTCCTGGGAAGTATCCCAGCGCAAACTTCCTTTAAAAAAACACCACATGACACTGTAATTTTTCGGCCGTGATTTGTTTACCCCCTCGGCAATTATATAAATGGCCCTTAAAACATATAAAAACAATTTTTACCTTCACAATACCTGTCCATCACCTTGTGACCACTGTACAGAGGTAATAGTGTTCCTAGCCTCCCCTCTACTACTTTATTTCCCCATACTCCTTTGGAAGTGCATCAAAAAATGACTTACAACAGTGAACCGTTCCCACCCAATAAGAATCAAACTTGTGCTCGGAACACTCTAGCCAATAAAATGTCCATGTTTTTCCGCAGAGGAGGAAGGAATGACTGCCAACACTTCTAATTTTAATGCTCACAGCCAATGAACATTAAGCGTCGTAACGTCCCGCTTGCAACACGTTACCAAATGAAATGTCCCTAATACTCTGCGAAGACGGAAGGAATCGCTGACAACACTTCTACTTTCAACGGTTTACAGCCAATCAACATTAAGCTTGGGAAAGTCCTCCTTGGAACATGTCAGCAAATCAGATGTCCCTCCTACTCCGCAGAGGGAAAGTGAATGTCTGCCAACACTTCTATTTTCAATAGTTTGCAACCAATCAACATTAAGCTGTAGAATCTCCTCCTTAGAGCACGTCAGCCAATCAGATGTCCCTCCTACTGCGCGGAGAGGAAGTGAATGGCTGGCAACACTTCTACTTTCAATACTTTGCAACCAACCAATATAAAGATCAGGAAGGTCCTCTTTACAACATGTAAGCCAATTAGATGTCCTTGCTTCTCTCCAGAGCAGAAGTGAATTTCAGAAAACACTTCTACTTTTGATGGTTCGCACCCAATGAACATTAAGATTATTGTTGGAACACCTCAGCCAATTAAACATTCATTTTATTCCACGCACACATACAGAACACACCCTCCCACATATTAATACATTTCCTATAACAAAGTGACTCTATCTGTAACAAAAGTGAACACTGCCTAATAAATAAACATTATTCCACATTATATTAAAGAAAAGCCGCAATACGTCACATTGTTGTTTTCCCAATATAATTTCCACACCCTACTGCACCTCCCTCCGAGCATGAGTGAAGCCCCAGGACTGTGGGGGCCCCAGCAAACCCCTGCTATTATTTTTTATCCAATACCCCTGGGACCTATTTCCACAGCCTACTGTATGTTATGTTATGTTATGTTATTGTGATTTTTATAGCGCACAGCTGCCCCAGCAAAGGGGCGTCCCGGCGCTTTTAACTGGCAAAAGGAAAATACCAATACATAACTAAACAGAAAGCAAAAAGGAATAGCCCAAGGGCGCTCTTATGAGCCAGGAGGGAAGAGGAATGTTTTGATGGCCCTCCTGAAAGCAGACAAGTCCTCTAGAGCACGGATATGAGCTGGTAGTAAGTTCCAGAGCTTGGCCGCGAGGTAACGGAAAGACCGACCTCCGGCCCGAGAACGTTTGAACCGTGGGACTGTGGCCAGATTTTGACCCAATGACCTCAGAGAGCGGGAGGGAACATATGTGGTGAGAAGATGCTCCAAGATCTGGGGGGAAGACAGCTTGAGAATTTTAAAAGAAAGACAAAGAGTCTTAAACTCGATCCTTTGAGCCATGGGTAGCCAATGGAGCTTATGAATGGTTGCTTTCGCCGAGCAGTACCCAGGTAAGCCCACCAGGGCTCTGGCCGCAGCGTTCTGAACCCATTGCATCCGGATGACTTCCGCCTGATTGGCCCCCAACAAGAGTGAACTCGCATAATCTAATCACGAGAGTATAGTGGCCTGGATTATCAACTGTCCGCCCTCTCAACATAACTGAAGCCACAGGACTGCTGAGGCCCCAGCGAGCCCCCACTATTATTTTCGTTATATTTTCCACTACCTTCTTCAACTAGGCTTCTACCGACACACAAAATGGCTGCCAGCACTTCCTGGTTTTGAATGTTGACAACCCCTTGACAGCCAATAAGCATTTAGCACGGGATCAGGCCGGTGCGCTTAGTGTGCATGCAAGATACGAGCATTCACCGAGGCCATAGATATATATGTACTTTTACTTGTAATTTTCAAAGAAACTACTGAACGTATTTACACCATTTAAGCAAAAGACACGAGTCTGATCTGAGGACTACCTCCTTGCCAAATTTAGTATAATTCCGTTCAACCGTTCGGGCTGTAGCCGTGATGAACGAAATTGCATGTGGAAAACACGTTTGGGACCCCCTTTTTTCTCGGCCCCCGCTTCAAATGCAATATTTTAGACCCCGGGATTTCTCCTTCGTAGGTAACTAATTTTTAAACAAGCACAGGAGCCCAAGCTTCGTTGTTGTAATTTTCTCAGTAACTACTGAACAGATGTATACCATATAAGCAAAAGGCACAAGTCTGAACCAAGTACTACAACTTTGCCAAATTTGATGTAATTCCATTCAGTCATTCGGGCTGTAGCCGCGATGAACGGTACCTATGGAAAATTGCTTGGGAAAAACACGTTTTGGAACCCCCTTTTTTCTCAGCCCCCGCTTCACTAATCACACCAAACCTTTCAGGATAGGAGCGGACCTTAGCACCCCACCAGTTTTGAAAATTTTGCGAAGATTCGTCAACCTGCTCAAAAGTTACTCAAAATAGAATGTTGCAGATTTCCTATGGAAAATCGGTCCTAACTATAACTACCTACTGGCGACTAATATATATCTACATATATGCCTTAGATCTGTCGTCAAAATAGCTAGCTCATTGTTTTGCTAGAGCTAGAGAGCGAAAAAAGAAGACTGTCACCAAAACAGCCTGATTTTAATACCAGTTTTTAATAGCCAATATTATCGCTAACTTATCCTTGATGTTTAGTAAAAATGGCTCATTATCTATGAAATAAAGGTAAACTCTGTCTTGTCTAAAAATTGAAAATGTTCCTTTTTTATATCACTATGTTCTAGCCAACCTATACTATTAATGCTGCAAAAAACTATGCATTCCCCTATTTACTTTCCTTCTGGCCTTCTCGACTGAAGTAAACTATTCAGCACCCCGCCAAACTCACCTGAGAACCAATGCTCTCAATATCAACTTCGTCCCAGCCCAAGATCTTGCAACAATTTCCAAATCCTTTTTCATATTTTTTATCAAACCCAGACCTGATAACTGAACAAGGGGGCTCATTATGATGGCGGAAGGACCGCCACCACCGTCCTTTGCCATCTGACTCCCATTTCCCCCCGCCCCATTAGAATGGCGGGGGAAATCGCAATGTGATCACCTCTGTCACAAAGACTGCCCTCCACGCTTCCGCCACAGGCAATTGTCACTATTGCCTGGCGGGGCGGTCAGCATGGGTAAAATGGCGGCAGTGCCTAGCATGGAACCGCCAAGGAAAGGCTGGCGGAGACTGGGTTTGGGGGCCCGGTGTAGGGGGAGGGTGTTTGTGCACTGGGGGGGGTACCAATGGCACCCCGCCTTACATTTACATGCACAAGGTGTTAGGCAACGCGTGGTGCCTGCCACGTTTTTGCATGGATAAGCACTAAGCGGCATTTTGGCATTGCGAAAGGTGCTGCAGCCAGCAGTACCACTCGCAATGATCAGGGCCCTGGATGCGCCTGCCATAGTGGCGGGAACATCCTAATACACTCAGCGGGACAACCGACTTACCGGCAGGCGGTCCCAGCACCGCAACAATGGCGGGCAGACTGATGTCCACCTGCCATCTTAATGAGCCCCTAGGTAATTTTCCCCTTAATGTAAAAGTAAAACATAAGGACATTTTCCAACCAATTCCAAATCAGATAACCATGGTAATAGCTGCCCCCATTTCATACCGCCTCCCCCCCACCATTCAATTTTGATTTCATCGCTGCAAAATCTTACATTTCTTCAGATTGGCCATTTTTCAGCATGTTTCGCTGCCCATTTTATGAAAGAGCGTCCAATTATCCGAATGGCAAAATAAGTAGTTGCCGGACCAGATACGCAACCTGAAAAAGAAATGAAAATTAACCAGCATTTAAAGCCTAAGACCATCGTCCTAATAGTCTCACATCATTGAGGGAAAAGCCCAACCTTGATGCTTCAGAAGAAGCACCGATTCTGGAAGAATGCATATCAAAATGAAAAGGATCTTCCCCAGTATGACAAAGAGCTTTTTCTTCACTACTAGCACCTGTGAGGCTAGAAGCTGTGAGCCATTTTGGTGTTTGATAACAAAACCTGAACTTGCCTCACTTGCAGCCTGGAAATCTTGCCAGGAACACTGGACATAGAATGCCACACTTTTTCTAAGTGTTACTTTCATAACTTTCCCTGTCTGATCAGTCTTAGATCGTTCCAAAAATATTTGAATTATTTCTCTTGAGGCGAATACCTCTTCCCCTTTCAGCCCGCCAAATTATCCTTTACCTAACAATTCTGATATTCTAAATGTCCAGAAAAATAGCCAATCCATGCATAACCTAAATAGCCGTTGTTCAAAAACAGAAAAACATATTACAGGAAGGGTCCTTCCCATTTGAAGTAAGATTTTTAAGGATACCGGGTCTCTAATAAATTAACCTCTTTTCTTTTGCCCAACCTTGTAACAAACGCCTCCCCATCTCACCCGCTGAAATCTCATTGCCCCAGAAGAACTTCCCATAGAAGCTCAAATCAGCTAATTTACCAGCAATTGTGATAGCTGAAATATTCCTTTCAATGTTAAACATAATGAAACAGAGTACATCTTCTCTGCTCATCCATATACCTTGCTCATTTTGGGACCTCCAGGATGCACCCATCTCTATAAATTCCTCCCAAGCTCTTCTATATGCTGCCCTGGTACTTATTGCTGGTGAGTTCTCCACCAATTCAAGCTTTCTCAGTCCAATGGATCCCATAGTTCTTGTGGCAACATGTGTTTTTCGCACATCTGCTCTAGGTGCCAAACCACGGAATCTCTGCCATTGCGAACAGGATAATGCAGCTGCGATATTATTATTTGCACCTGGGACATGTTTAGCATTAAAAATATTGTTAAACGTCAAGCAACCTAGCATAAATCTCTGTAATAGCTTTAGAAGACATTTATCTTTAGCTTTTTGACCATTAACTAAATCCATCACCATCTTGTTCTCAATGTTAAAAATGACAGATTAGTTGGGCAGTTTGGAACTCCACACAGACAAGGCCACCAAAGGTGGGAAGAATTCAAAAAAGGCAATACTCCTTAATTTTTCGATCCATTTTACTGCCCATTGCTCAGAACACCATCTGCCTTCCCAGAAAAAGCCAAAACCATTAAATCCTGCAGTATCTGAAAAAATCTGAATCATCCACACAAAAACCAAATCTAACGACCATATGGTAACATCATTGAAAACTTTTAGAAATATCAATCATATTTCCAAATCTGCCCTGACTGCTACTGAAATTCAGATCCTATGATGTGGCAAAGTGGCGTTAGACATAGCAAAACCTAGACACCTACAGGGAGAGGTGTGGCGCCGCGGCCAGGGCGACTGACGCTGGAATCTGGGGACCACGGTTCGATCCCCGGCTCCGGCGGCAGGTTAGCCCAGCACCATGTGACTCTGGGCAATAGCTCGCTTAATCTTCCCGACGGCCCCCAGCGCCTAGAGACCCTTACGGGTGATTGTGCGCTTTACAAATGTGGACTTTTTACTTTACTACAGAAAGTTATTCCAGCTTTTACCACATGACAATCAAAATTCAAGAACCCCAACAAACATTGAATTTGTTTCAGGCATAATTTGGGAGAAGACTTTGCTTCTTCGAGCAATTTAAAAATTTCTTGCACTTTCCCAGCTGCCAGTCTCACTTCCATCTTAACAGCATCTAGTTCAATGCCCAGACAAATTAGACAAATATTAGGGCCTTCTGTCTTTTCTGGAGCCAAAGATACTCCTAACTCTTGTGCCATGGATTTAAATTGATGGAGTGCTTTCTCACAATCGTGAGTACCTGCTGCACCTTTGAACAAAAAGTAATCTAAATAATGAGTGAACCCTTCATGACGTGATCGGTATGAGAAATACCATTGCAAAAATGTACTACAAGTTTCAAACAGCTTGCATGAAGTGGCACAGCCCATGGTAGCAGTTTATCTACGTAAAAAGGGTTGTCAAAATGTATACCCAGCAATGAGAAGTCTAAAGGATGAAATGAAAGCAATGTAAATGCTGACTTAATTTCACATTTTGCCAATTCTGCTCCTGGGCCTACTTTTCTGATCCATTTGATGGTTACATACAATGACGCAAAATGCACTGCAGTATCATCTTTTGCTATGAAGTCATTTACCGACAAGCCGTGAGGCCAAGAAAGATCATGAATCATACGAAATTCATCCACTGCTTTTTTAGGTATCACTCCTAGTGGGGATATCATCAGCTTAGGTAAAGGCCAGCAAACAAAAGGTCCTGCCATTCTTCCTTCAGGCACTTCTTTATCCAATTTCTGTCTCACAACCTAAAGATGCTCTTTTATTGATATCAAATTATCTGCAAACCTACGAAACCTAGGACCTTGGTACCACAGTCCAAAACCTTCTTTAAAGCCCCAATCAAGCCTTGTCGCCTCCTCTCTGTCAGGGCAAAAAACATAATTTTTTTAAATCAATTGGAGTAAATTCCCTTGTAGCCAGGTTGAATGTATCCACCTCTACCCCTGACTTGGCCACTACATGATCAGTTTGTCTAGTCCCCAAAGCACTGCAATATGGCATGTTCCCCCCACATTTTGAACATTCATGTTTGTACCTGCATGGAATCCTTGGGCAATTACCCCTATTAAAACTTCAACATGCACCTGAGTTGGGATTATGAACTCTGTTCCATGCCCCCCCACCTCCAATTTGGGCTTGGTGAGAAAGGGCTGGTGAGGAACTGCTAAGTCACTTGCTGTGTGCATATTGGGCAGAGGTCTTTGCGGATACATCCATTGCACCTATAGTTCATTGTCCACCTCCCCCCATGGTTTTTCAGGAAACACCACCAAACATGCCCGAAATTCCTCATCATACTGCAACCAAGCAAAAACCCCAAATTCAATATGTACTTAAATAATGGTGTTAATGTATTTGAATATCGATACTGATGGCTCTGGAAACTTTTCACAATAAACACTAGCAAATATTAAAAATGCAGATGTGCATGTGTCAATTGTTGTGGGCACTTTTGGTCTTTTTGCTAACTCCCAGGCTTCTTCTCTAGACCCTTCGTTTGACTGTATTGCTCTAAGGAAAAGTTTTAATACATCCACAAATTCACCCTTGCGAAATTTCTCTTTGGTTGCCTTGCGAAAATGTGCTCCCAATGGCATGGAGAGCCCCATGGAAGGTAAACATTCTAACCCATCATCTTTACTCTTCTCCCCATCCTCTTTAGCGTTTGTGTCATTTTCTCCCTTTGACTGGGATATCACATTGCTGACCCCTTTTTCTTTTGCATTCTTTGTTGATTTACTCTCCTAAATTTTTTTATCTGTTTCTGACTCTTCAATAATGACTTCTGTACCTACATTTTTATACAATAAATTAGGCCCCAATAGCTTAACTTTCTATCAAAATACTTTATCAGTACCTCAGTGACTCTCACGTGTTCTCAATGTGTTGGATGATTCTGGCGGAGCCCGCTTTTTACTATCTCTTGCTTGTGATCCTTTTACACACCTTCATCTGATCAAAGACCCCACATTGGTTTCTTCTTCTGTAAATCATGACTCTCTAAAAAACTATTAGGAACCACCCATTTCTCCCTTTCATGCCTACAACCATCACGGTCTTTGTTCCAATTCGGTCTCTCCCCTTCTTCCAGCTCTTCGACCTCTTCATCATAGTCTAACGCACATTCCCACTGTTCTTCCCCACCCTCCACACTTACCACTGGGCATTCAGCATCCACTACCCCCCATCAAAATGCTTCCAATCCACCATTTTTGAGTCTTGTATCATAAGCTTCTTATCTCGTGAAGTCAGGACGGTTGTGCCAAACCTCTCCCTCGCTTAGGCCGGTGACAACAGGATGCTCTCGACCTGCCTGGAACATCTTCAGGGCATCTGGCTTTTTCATGCAGAATTCCCAATTCGTTGCACCGCAAGTCACCAAAACTCGCAGTAACTGTGGTTCTGAATTCTTTTTTACTTGTACCCTCTTGTTCTAAATCTGCCTCACCAGGCACCCAAATCCATTTTCCTTTTTTAATGCTTTTTTATGTCCTATTGCATTACCTGTGCTTTCTATGTCTGACTCTTTATAGTTTTGTGGAACTATTCCCACTATTCCTATTTGCCTGACTAAAGTATTTCATTCTTTTAATCTTTTATTCTGACCTACTTCTCTTTCCCCATCATCCTGTACCGCACTCATACCAGGCAAAGATCTATCTGCACATGAATGACCAGTTTCATTTGCCATTAGCAATGAATGTACAGAAATTGGCACTATGAAGGGATATATGTTATTCAGAGGCACAGAACCTCTGCTTTCTTCTTTTAGCTGATACAGTTCACCATTATTTTCATTGGTGGGCAGAGTAGATGAAGCGCATCGTTCCGCGCATTCTCCTTTGTTTAACAACACCCCCGCCGCCCGCCCTTCACTGAATGGGTGCTTCCTTAAATGCGTGCGTTTGCACACACAGCTCCCTCAGCCTCACAGACGGAGCAAGCTGAAGCGGAGGTGAGGTGAGAGGCGCTTCCTCTCTTGCCGCTTTCTTTCTTTCTTTCTGTATTTTCCGCTAGGCAACGAGCTTTAACTAAAGTCACTGCATTTTCATGGGTTGAGCAGGCCATCACTGATCTATCCCTACCTCAGACCCACAGCTTGAATGACGTAGCTTGGAATGACCTTAACCATCATTCAAGCACTGCCCACTGTCTAAAACCACCAATGACCGAAACCTGTCTTTCCGAATTCTTCCACTCGCCTGAAGCAGCCTAGGGTGGACATCCTGCGTATGCCACCCAAGGAGCCCTCATATTTATGAAGGAGCAGTAATACATAAAAGGGCTGGGTTCCACTTAGGTGCTGAAAGTACAGTCACAGACAATGATAGAGGGATGCACTAGTTAACTAATAATACCCTGATTTGAAACGTTGTGGTGGGAATCAGTAACCACTTTTCACCACGGTTCTGACACTTGTTTCGCTTGTTTTAATTGTAAGTGTTAGAATCCCCGGATCCCTGGTTGGCTGAGGTAGGTACCATAGTCCAAATAGGGACCCACGAGCCCCCAACATGAGGGAAAGACAGGTCGCCTCTAGAGATAGCTCCCGCTCCACCCCCTTGGTAGCTTGGCACGAGCAGCCAGGCTTATCTTCAAGGCCAATGTGATTCGTATTTGCAATTATGCTCACAGCAACTCAATGATGATGACGCAAATAGACTCCACACGAATTTCATAGAAAAACATGTATATGTATATAAAAAGATATATGATGCGACCACACAATACGAAACCAACATATGCGTCGGGTTAAAGCTCCCCCTGGCCTATTACTATCGAGCTAAACTAAACAATCCTATGTACTTCTAATGTTGTAATATGCAAATCGTTATGCAACAACAGGTATTTCACAACATAAGAATGCAGATAGTAATACGGCTATCTGGTGATTTGTACTGTTTCTGTAATGCAGTGCGTAATGCAACAACGTTGTAAACTTTTACGCCCCCATAATGCAATGTGTACGGTCCCCTTCAGAGGCTCTGTTAGGAAAAAGCAATGCAACACATAATACAGTTATCAGACAGTTTGTTATTTGAAACAATGCAATGCGGAACACATATATCTGGCAGTTTGGTATGCAACACTAATGCAATGTGTAATACAACAATCCTGCAGTTCGTGATGCAGGCATAACACATCTATCAGGCAGTTCGTTATGCAAACCTAGGGCAATATGTAACACACCTATCAGGCAATTCGTTATGCAAAACTAATGCAATGGGCAATACGACAAACAGGCAGTTGTTGTGCAGGAATAAGGCAATGCGTCATACAATCATCAGACACTCAGTTATGCAGGAATAATGCAATATTTAATTAACTCCGGCACAGTTCATGGTGCCTCCGGTGGTCTCTCCGCCCCTCGCGCTGGCTTGCGGTTAAACTCATGCCACAGTTGTCCCCGCACACTGGTAAGATATAACACAGTAAATGCAGCTTCGCACTCCGGCCCCGGTGCTGCCACTCCGTTGGCACACGGGCTGCGATCCGAGCCGAAGCAAAGGCTCGCACTGCAGGACAGAGAAAGAGGCTGAGAGAGTCTCCCTCCGGGCCCGTGCGCACCCCAGGAGTCAACACACGTTACCTGGGGGGCACAAACCTACTCTTCTCTCCTCATCCAGTGACTTGGGCCTCCGATTCAATCTCTCTGAATTTCCGGGCAATGGGAAGATCCCAGACTGCACACTACACCCGCACTCGGAGTCAATGAGACTCACTGGCCTCTGGGTGCACGATAACCAGACATCTCCTCACGAGGGTCTCAGGCTGCACACAACAAACGCAAGCCGCGGCGCTGAGACACATTTGATCTTCTGGTGCCCACGATCACAGGCTCAACTTGCGGAGGTCTCCGGCAGTAGAAAGCGCACAACCTCCGCGTCGCGGAGACACACGTTATCTTCTAGCACCCCCGATCACAGGGCACAACTTGTGCAGGTCTCAGGCTATAGAAAGCACACACACACAGCATCACTTGTGACACACTTGATCTTCAGGTGCCCCCGATCACAGGGCACCTCTGGCAAGGGTCTCAGACTACAAACAGCACATGCACACAGTGTCGCTGAGACACACTTGCCCTTCTAGTGGACACCATCACGGGCCAATCCACGCGAATGTCTCAGGTTGCACCAAGCACACTGCGTTGCTGAGACTTTCTTAGGCTTCTCAGTGCACACTTTCACAGGATGATCCTCTTGAACGACTCAGGCTGCACAAAGCACATGCACAATGAGTTGCTGAGTCTCATTTGGAACGACACGTGCCCAAGATCATAGGGTACAACTTACGAAGGTCTCAGGCTAGACAGAGCACTTGCACACAGCGTCTCTGAGAGTGTTCTCTGGAAACTTTTGTGTTCCTGTGTTTCCGAACAGGGAGCCAGCTCACCTCAGGCCCTAGGGGACAGTTACTTCAGGACACAGCACACCACAAAGTCCTTCAAGCAGGGGGACACAGCACACAGCAACATCCCTTTAGCCATTCCTAGGTTGAAACAGCAAACTGCAGGCCAGCCCCAGATCACACAGCAAGAGCAGTCCTATCCATCAGTCTCTTCAGTTGTTTCTTAATTGGCAAAGGTCCTCTTGCCTACAAAGTCTTGTTCACACTCGATCACGCCATTCTCCCCAATTCAGGGGTTTCAGCTCGCATAGTTATACCCCTCAATGACTTTGAAGTCTTTGTGTTCCAGGGGGCACAAACCTCTGCTCAAACCAGTTCTGGGTGCCTCCCTATCAGTGACACCTTCTTCCTTTGCTTAGTGGGGGTCTGGATTCTCAATCACTCAGCAGGAGATGGGATACTTGTTTTATTGCATCAGCCCAGGACTTTTCACCTCTATGGGCTTCTCCTCCCCTACACTCCAGATGCAGGTCAGCCGGTGCTGTCTCACCTCCTCCCCAGGGTCAAGACATTCCCTAGATACCATCGCTTTCAAATCCAGCCAGTCAATCCACAGCCAGGCAGAGACACACAGAAATGTTTAAAGCACAAAAACCCAGCCACTTCTGAAAGAGTGGCTTACAAACACATAATGCAAAAGCCATCTTTATAAAAAGATGTGTCATTGCAGGGTGAGTTCAGGCATACTAAACTTCACCTTTCCATCTTAAGCCTTTGGGAAGATAGGCTGGAAAACATATTACACCGCCTTCCCATTCCATCCTATGGGCAAGATTGACTGTGAAAACAGTGAAAAACGAAATGGAGATGATTTCACTGTCAGGACATGACACACACCTTAGTACATGTCCTACCTTTCACATGCACTATACCCTGTCCAGGGTGGACCCTAGACCTACCATAGGGGTGTCTTAGGAGCACAGAAAGGGAAGTGTAAGTTCTGGCAAGCTTTTACACTTGACAGAACAACATGGTAGTTTCACAAACTGTGCACAGTCCCTGCAATGGCAGGCCTGAGGTCCCTTTTTAAGGCTACTTGTGTGGGTGGCACAAATAGTGCTGCTGGCCCACTTGTAGCATTTGCATGACCAGCCCTGGCACACATAGTGCACTTTACCAGGGACTTCACTTAGTAAGGCAAACGTACCAATCAAGGACATCCAATTACCATTACATTATACGGGGAACAGTTACACTTTGACACTGGTTAGCAGTGGCAAAGTGTCCAAAACATCTAAGTTGCCAACACATGTCAGAAACAAGGTCCAAGGGAAAAGCAAAAAGTTTAGGGAACTTAAGCCAAAAAGGGCCAAGTCCCACATTAAGGCAGAGATGGAGACAGATATACCACCATTATGATGCCACCTCAGAAATAGTGGCATTCCTGACTACCCCGCTCAACATTAGCTTACCAAAGTCCCACTTTGTTGGAATCAGGTGGTAGTACTAGTAGCACAAGCACTAGCAGGGGGACCCACCAGCTCTGATCTGGGAATTATCTGCTTTCCTGCAATTGTAGGTAATCCTTCAAATGTGTGTCATACTGGTGTGATAGTCCCCTGTGTTTCCATTTTCACATGGGTGTTTACACAACTGAGGGGAAGTAATATAAAGTATTACTATGGTTCAACATGCCTTGGGCTCCGAATACATACGTCATAGATAGTCCCACTTGTGTCTGCCAGCTCCCTAACAAATATAGGTTCTGCCGGTAATTCTCAATGGACCTCCAACAGTTACAAGGACATCAGCATATCAAAGCCTGATGCTGGACTGATTTTTGCCATCATACCAGCATCCTACCTCCACAGGAACAGCCATGCATGTAATTGGGAGTAAGTAGTGCAAGCGGCCATCCTGGATGCTTGTTCGGGTTGAACTAAGGATTATACCAGTGTGGAAGCTATGCTTACATCCAAATCTAACAATAACCCACAGTTCATTTGGTTGAAAGATCTGGTCTGGATTAAAGTTAGTCTCAGAGCATGTGGCTAGTTGACAGCAATGTAATATCTCAGGCTTAAAGTTAGCCTGATGGCATGTGGTTAGTTGACAGTTGTGTATATTCATCATTCACTTTAACACATTTCTTCACTATTTACTTAACACATTTTATACGTTAATGATATTTACACATTGTAAAGTGTGTCATTGTATTAAAGCAAAATGTATCTTCACTTAAAGGTGACTACCATCATATGCTTTGCAATGCGTTAATTGCTATCATGTTCAAATATCGACCTTTCAACATATATTATTAGTTTTTTCCATGAAAACAATTTTCCGTCAATTTCAAGGTTAACATAAATGAGCCAGCGGGGTGTTGCCACGACCTTCACAAAGATGGCCGCATCTGTGTGAAGCTCCGATGGTGGCAGTTCCAATCTGCACCTGCCTAAAAATTCACCAGTGCCTAGGGAAACTGCAGAGTGAGCAGACGGGGAGCATCAAGACTTGGTGAGCACATATGGTGATATGGAACAGGGTGAATCTGACACATCTTCGGATGCCCCTCCTGATCCCATTTGACAGAGTGCCAGCCTGTAGTGCGGTTCCACTATTCCCAATAGGCTCTCTCTACATTGGAATAGTATATCCTGTAGATTAGACCTAGGACTGAGGTCGACTAGGTCTCTATCGAATATACTAGACTTAATTGGGTGTGCCAGCTAGCTCAGAGGTCACTAGAAACTTTCTCGAATTCACAAGAAGGGATTAGTCTCTAACAACCGCATAAACATGACAAATTTGTTTCCCCAAGATAAAAAGTATCTTCAGAGTCGTGGAAACAATAAATAGATATTTCACTCAGTCAATCGTGCATGCTTCGTTTCACCAGAGGTGCAGAAAAATAGATAGACGGGGGTTTTCAATAAAAGGGTTTTATTGAACAGTCTTCTTTCTCAAGCATAAGAAATGTACTGCTACCATCGTAACACTGGTTGTAAAATATAATGCATCCAGTATAAATAGTAGAATAAAATAAAACTGTAAGAGCATTGTATGGTTCCTAAACCATAGATAAATTCATACATAAATAACAGAGGCTAAAAGTACTCAACTGGTGCTTCTAAAATATGCCTACCCCAGTGTAGCTAACCTAAGCTTAGTACGAGGGAAGAAGTAAGTGAGGTGTAGCATAAATATAGTATTATTTTGCCAATAATCTGTCCAAGATTTCTCTTAGGGTCTAATCAGCTCCGTACCTCAGTTTAGAATGAAGAAGGTCAGTCTCGGGACTCGATTTCCCAGCAACCCGCAAGGGTAGCCTGGAAACACTGGAGCTGGATTTCTCGGCAAGAGAAAAGACAGTGTCTCTCTCAGTGTGTCTGCTGGAGGGTCGGCTTCCTTCGGCACTTGCTGTAGCAGAGCGCGTCGGCCAAGTAGGTAGTCAAACTGCTCCAAACCACTGAGTGTTTGCTTGAGCAAGTGTGGGCTTATTTATACCTTGAAGGTGCCATGTTTGATGTATGGTTGGACATAATAACGTCATCAAAGACTCTCAGTTATTTTAAAACTTCATGAGTTCTTGGATAAATCCATATTCAAGCAAGGGGAAGTCCTGACTGCTGAAGGCAAGTTTTTCCAAGAAATCGTTCTAGATTTTCAGAACTAGTGGAAGTAGCCCTGCCATATTTGGACTGCATGAGCTATGCCTAAATATGGTTATGATTTCTATCCCTATATAAGGATATGGTGATTTATACCTATATAAGGGTATGAATCGGGAAACTTACAATAGAGTCCTAAAATAATACATAACAAGCCCACATCCTCCCTCTCACCCTGTCTCACCAATCCTCCACACATCACAGAACTGAAACACCAGGCGGAAATCATCCCTTGTGATAGCAGAAATCTACTGCAAGGGCCTGCTTGGGACTCAGGTCACGGAAGGAGAGGGCTCGAGCGAGTAATCGTGGATTGTAGCAGAGCAGGCCCCACGGAATCCAGAGCAGGGAGCATGCCAAAAGTCAGGTCTTAGCCCAACACAGCCAAGATGGCACAGGACTCCCTGTGATGACATGCCCTGTACTGGGAAGTGTGCAATGAAGTAAGTCACATACCCATGCACCATCCCCCAATTATCCAGCAAAATAACAACGCCTCCATGTGGCCTGAGATGACATGCTATACTCAAGAGAGAAAATAGAAATACTGCCTCACTATTAGCTGAATACAGTGAGGAGTGGGGGATGAGGGCAGACTTATCTCCCACCCTTTTATCACCAGAGTGGACTTTCTAGTCGTCCGCTCTGTCAACCTCGCAGTTCCCCTTACCTGTGCTCTCTTCTATCGTCCTCCTCACAGTATGCCCCACTTCATTCCTGCCATACAGGAACTGTTGGCCACCTTGGTGTTCAACAACTCCTCTGTTCTGATACTGGGTGACTTTAACTTCTGGCCCTGCGACCCCCAGGAGGACCGCACATCTAAAGATTTTACAGAATCTCTCCACTGCCGAAACCTTACCTCCCAGACTCACTGTCCCACTCACATACACGGCCACACTCTCGACCAGATTTGGTCAGCTAATCTGTCCATTCCCTCCCTCACCGTCCTCCCTTGCACCTGTCCAACCATTCCCTGATTTCCTTTTCCCTTGAAATCGGGACCATCAATAAACCCCTTCCCCTCAAAAATGTTTGGGCTCGGAATTGGAATCGTTGGGATTCTGCTGCACTCTGCTCTTCCCTTGCAGCTTCGCTTCCTTGCATGAGCCGATGTCTCCCCTGACTCTCAGGTCGCAGCCATCAACAGCTGGCTTTCTGCCTCTTGTGACTTAGTTGCCCCTCTTCGGCTGGCAGAACATGTCGTTCTCACGAGGCCAATAGATGGTTTACTGACGAACTTAAGACCCTCAAATTGGCATTCAGGCAAACCGAACGCCACTGGAGACGTGGGTAATGCCCTATCCTCAAGACACAGTACCTGGCCCGCCTTCGTGACTACAAAAAAGCCATTGTCCTAGCCAAAAGGGAATATTTCTCCTCAAAAATTCTCCTTGCGGTTAACAAACCCAAGGAGATCTTCTCTACGGTTTACGATCTAGCAACCGCTGACAGAGTCACTCCCAATCCGCCCCCTCTCAATCCCTCTGTAACTCTCTCAATGCCTTTTTCATTGAGAAGATTGTGATCATTAAACGCAACATCCCCTCGCCTTCCCCTTCCTTTTCTTCCCCCCTATTGCCCCCCACATCCTCGTCCCTTCAACAATTTCCTCCTATCTCTAAGGAGGCCTTCCTCACTTTGCTTAAAAAAGTGAAATCAGGGTCCCCCTCCGACTGCTGCCCTGCTCACATTCTGAGAGACGTTTTCTCCAGCTGCCCAGATCCCCCGCTTATTTTTCTTAACTCTTCCATTATCCAGGGAATTGTCCCAGACCTTCTTAAATCAGCCACAGTCATTCCCATTCTAAAAAAACCTGGCACTGATCCAACCTCTCTTTCCAACTTTCGCCCCATTTCCCTGCTTCCTTTCCTGGGTAAGATCCTGGAGAGCCATGTTACCACCTACCTCTCTGCCTATATTGAGGAGCACCATCTTCTTGCCTCCCACCAGGCTGGCTTTCGTCCAGCTCACTCAACGGAATCTGTCGTTCTCTCTGTCCTGGATGAGCTTAGGAGAGGCGCTGACATTAACACCCCCCAGGCCTTGGTTCTCCTTGATCTGTCCGCCGCCTTCGACACGGTCGACCATTCCATCCTTCTCAAGCGTGTCGAGGGCGCCGGCATTCGGGGGTCTGCCCTGGCCTGGCTCGCCTCCTTCTTACACAACCGCACTCAGGTCGTTCAGCTGGAGGGTTTCTCTGCCCCCTCCCGCCCGGTCTCTTGCGGGGTCCCCCAGGGTTCTTCTCTCTCCCGCTCCTTTTCAACCTCTATATCTATCCTCTCATACCTGCTCTGCTACAAATGGGGGTCACGGTGTTTAATTATGCCGATGACCTCCAGCTCATTTTCAACCTTTCTTCTTCCCCCGACTCTACTCTCATGTTTCAATCTACTCTGACCTTCATCTAGGATTGGATGAACCAAAATCATTTAAAACTCAACCCCGACAAGACTGAGCTGGTTCTCACTGGTGTTTCTCCTAGTCCCTGGACTCCTGCTTTCTGGTCCCCAGTCCTTGGTCCCCCTCCTACACCCTCTGTTTCTGTCAAAGCATTGGGCATCAAAATCAGTCAAGATCTCACTATGCGCCCCCAGATTAGTACTGTTGTCTCATCCTGTTTTCTGTCACTCAGGATTATACGCAAAATCTCCCGCTTTTTCTCCACTGATGGCCTCAAACTCAGTCTCTTGGCCGTGATTCTATCCCGCCTGGACTACGGCAATGCCCTGTATGTAGGCGCTCCGCCTTATGAAATCCAGCGCTTACAGTTGATCCAAAATCAAGCAGCACGTCTTATCTATAGGCTTCCTAAAACCCATCGAGTCACTTCCTTACCAAAAGCGCTTCACTGGCTACCCATCTCCCAGCGATCTCTCTTAAAAATGGGTTGCTTGATCTTCATGGACTTAGCTGGCACTGCTCCAGTCTTTATCATTAGCTTGATTTGCGCCTATGTTCCCAGTAGAAACTTCCGCTCCTCCACGCAGATCCTGCTGAACGTTCCTCGCTTTCGGAGAAAAAAATTTGGAGGCATGAGGTTCTCCACCCTTGCCCCCCTTTTCTGGAACTCGCTTCCCTTCACCATCAGGTCTGCTCCCACTTATATGGACGTCCCCGCAGCTCTTAAAACCCACCTCTTCTCCCTAGCTTATCCTCTGTAGTTCTCTCCCGGTTTCCCCTTTCCCTTTTTCCTCAGCTTATGTCATTGCATAGCACCAAGAAACCGCATGGTGTTAGAGCGCTCTATAAATCTTTTCAACTTCAACTTCAACTTATTGAATGGCTATCCTGATAAACAGCCTTTATGGAAAAGTTTGCCAACACTAACCATCCCTGTATGGCCTGAACAGCCACACAGTCATTGGATGGACACAACTCACTCCCCCCTCTCCCCAGTAAAGCAATAGCTTATGCACGGATGAGATTTGGGTATCTTGGGAATGTCCCATTTTCCCACTTTTGATTGAACCTCTTGCCTACGGCAGCCCGGCCTTGTCCCGTTGAGAGGAGCTTTTGAATTAGGATTGAAATTGATTCTGAAATCCTTCCCCCGGCACTGTAATTATCAGTATTTTTCAGATAGTGGCGTCTTTCGTTCTTCCTAATTATGGCGATACGAACTAGGAATTAATACTCTGATTCCGATTTACCTCGACATAGGGAACCAGTGGACCTACGATTAACAAGAATGGTTTTATGACCCTTGGGCCTCCATGTTTTTACGAGAATACTTTCTGCTTGCCCTCGTGTTCTGTTGGAATATCTGATTCTTTGGACAGTGTTACAAGAAAGAACACTCCTATCTCAGGACCATAAGATAGGCTCTACAGCCCTGATGTTCATACTGGTTCAGATAACAAGCTAAGATGATCACATTTTGGGTCATGAATGATTTAAGGAACATATGTTGTGCGCCCTGATGAAGGAATTTCTATAAACGTCCTTGGCACTTTCCGAAACGTGCATCAGCGCTTTTATCTCTTTTTTGTATGTTTTGATTGTGAATTGTATGATTTTTTTGTTGTTTGTAATGTCTGATGTTTCTTTATTTTAAATGTATTTTGGATTTACTGTTTTCTTTTGCGTGGTATTTTCATGGCTGTTGAACCTCTATAGTGTGAACTTTTATTTATACATTGCATTTTATGGGCTGTCTGTCTTCCCCTTTTTGCATATGTTATGAAATATTTCTATTAGATTAATATTTGTATGTGTTGTATTTTAGATTAGTTTTACGTTCCCCAAAAAATACAAATGATAAAATACTGAATTATGAAAAATAAGTTATGGAATCTAATTGAGCTGCTCTGTGGGTAGATGTTTTCCATATTGTGGATTTTTTGTCCTCTGTTTATAGGTAGTTGGGGACATCCTTTTCATATTTTAGAGTGAACCTCCCATTTTCAACCCGCCAGCCCACCATAATAATGTACAGTCTATATCGCGATATCATTGCTCCCATAATACTAGCCCACGCAATTGCATAACAGCGCTTCTGACCTGCAATATGGGCCATACAGATGTTAAGCAACAAAGGTTAATGCTCAACTGCTTGAAACCCCCAGAAGGCTGTGGCATGCCCTCAGATATGGACAAATCTGCCTCCTCTAGTAACATAACAACCATAATGGCTGAACTCAAGGTGGGATTTAGCGGTATGGACACCCGTTTTGATACACTGACGCACCGCATTGACAGGCTGGGTGAGCGACTAGACAGCACTGAAGCACATGGAAGAAATGGAAAGAGTACTTAAGCTATAAAAAACGAGGACCTCAAGGCCAGATCCCGCCGGAATAATATACGTATTGCAGGTATTGCAGAAACCACCAACATGGGACGCCCTGAGATATATGTGGAGCAACTCCTAACAGAAATTTTTGAGCATTCTAGCTTCTCCACCACATTTGGGGTGGAAAGAGCACACCGCTCAGTAGGCCTCCAACCACCAGAAGGCACCCCGCTGTGCTACGTAATAGCACAGCTGCTCAACTACAGGTACAGAGATATCACACTAAGGCTGACCTTGAAACAAGGTCCGCTCAGGCACCAGGTCGCTACAATTTCGCCGTTCCTCGACTTCACTCCCATGGTACAGGAGGCCAGATGGAAATTCAATGATGTCAAAAACATCCTGTGTAAACTGGGCATCCGATACGCCATGCTTTACCCGGCACATCTAAGGGTAGTACACAAGGGCCGCGCCAAGATCATGGACACTCCTGCAGATGGGGCTGTTTTCTGTAGGGAGATCCGAGTTAAATCCTCCTAATTTCAATGTTCAACATCGGCAAACTCAGGAGTGTAACACTCAGGCTGTTCATTTTTTGCAACTTGCAACGACAAGACTTGAAGATCACTGAATCAACTGAAGGCGGTGCCAGGTTACATATCTTTACTTGAACAACTTCCAAGACCCTGGAAACGTACCATGTTGTCATTTTCTCCTAGCACCTGCGTGTCCAATGTATAGTAAGCAACCTGTTCAGAAGAGCCACCGAGGCCGGAATGCTGTCACACCCCTACGGTGATCAACACTTGTTTTTGTATTGGACATTTTCTTGTTTATTTGTGTTGTTGATTTGAAAAAGGATTCACTGGATGCTATTTAATCTAGTGGAGGTGTGGGAAAGGGTGTATGGGATTTTGTTGAGCACATGTTAGTAAGTTAATTGTCTTTTGCTACAGAATGCTGCACTACACAGTATTGTTCGCAAATCATTACACTATACCCCTCTACCAAGCCATCTCCCATAATATGACAGTTATTCCACCCATGTCGGATAAAAGTTTAAAACTCTCTGCTATGTCATGGAATATTTGTGGCATCAACAACCTGCATAAAGGTAAGCAGAAGCTCTCCTACCTGAAGAGGCATGATATTAAAATCACATTTTTACAGGAGACCCACCTATCCCCTCAAAGTGATCAGGTCTTTGCTAAGCAATGGGGTTCCCACCAATATTTCTCATGCTACAGTTCTTACTCCATGGGCACCTGCATCCTGATCTACAAAAGTGCCCCACTCCTACAACACGCCCACTAGGCTGACCCGAATGGCTGCTATCTCTTGCTGCAAGGCACCTTGGCCGAAGAAAAGGTACTGCTAATCAACATATATGGCCCTAATATAGACAACCCCTATTTATGTCAAGACCTGCTGGTCCATATGGACAGACCAGAGAATGAACATGTTGTAGTAGAGGGAGATCTCAATGTGCCACATTACCTACAGACAGACTCAAATAGTGCGCAACCCACTGACAAACCTCAGGCTAGATGAGTGTTTCGACATATCACCAACGCATACTCGCTGCTAGATGTCTGGCTTACACACCATGCACATACACCTGGCTATAAGTTCTACACCTCCCCCCATTCCATCTGGACCAGAATAGACTCCTGGTTCATGATGGCGAGTTCCCTTCTGTGGGTCTTTGAGGCGGCGGTCCTCCCCGGATGCTATCAGACAACAGTCCTGTCATCCTTAATTTAGAGATCCCATACAACTGCCTGGCAGAGTACCACTGGCGATATCAGTGAGGCACCCTACAGGACCTGGTATTTTGTATCCAGTTGCTAACCGCCATTACAGAATAATTCTCAACATGCACAGTTTCCACACAGGCCACCCTATGGGAGGCCTTCAAAGCATATATTCGCGGAATATGCATCTCCTAACACACAGGCATTTTACGAGACATCAGGTCGAGTATGCACTACACAATCTGTAATAAACTACTGCTGTGGATAGCATAACCCGTCTGCAACAGCAGATGGACCTCTTGGCAGCGTTTAAAGACCTAGCAGACAGGGAGGTCATATACATGCGTAAATATGCAAGTCCCCGCCTATACACGGAAGAGGAATGGCCTGGATGAACACTGGCTTGCCTACTATGCTTAGCATAAAAGCACATAGCGGAGCGCCGCTCCACCACAGGAGAGAGAGTCATGTGGGAGAAAACATTCTGAATTAATTCAAAACCTACTATCAAGCTTCGTGTACAGCACATGTTGCAGAAAACCCCTCTCAGATCACCTCATACCTTGAGGATATTGCGATGGTGTGGCTAGTGACTGGACAATGGATGTTTCTCAGTGAACCTCTGAACCCAGAAGAGGTGACACAAGCCATCTTGGCCCTAGATTGAGTCAAGGCTTTTAGGATGAATGGGCTCACAGGAGCTTTCAATAAAACTCTTAAACAACATTTAGCCCTGAGACTCCTTGCAGTATAAAATGAAGCTCTTGATTCAGGTAAGCTGGAACCCATGATATGCAAGGCGGTCCTGACAGTACTGCTAAAACCATGCAAGGACCTCAGCAGTTGCACTTCTTACCAACCTCTTTCCTTACTTAAACTGGACAACAAAATACACGCAAAGATACTCGCCACTGGGGAGGAGCTTCGCGCGCATCCGTGACGGCCGCGTGAGCACAGGGCTCCCGAGACCCTTTGCCACCTCCCGCATCTATCCTGGATAATATCCTGATTTGACGGAAGATCATTGAGGTTTTCTTTTTCTCCCTTTTTCAAGGCAACAAACTGTTACGACTTCGGACATTGGTGTGGTGCTCGTTCTGAGATGGGAGTTCATCGTGGGTTTGGATGGGGGGCAGGGGATTGAAGTTGCTGTGCTGGAATATAAATGGGTTGGGAGATCGGATAAAGAGAGGGGTGGTTATGCAGCTTTTGCGGCGCCTCTCGCCCGATGTTGTCCTGCTACAAGAGACACACTTGATTGGGAATACTTGCCACGCTCTCAATAGGCGGGGTTACCGTCTTGTTGCTCATTCTGGCTTTACTTCTAGTTCTAGAGGGGTGGGTATACTGCTTAAGACCTCACTCCCCCTCGTGGTTGATGAAGTGATTCTTGACGCTAGGGGTCGATATTTTGCACTGGTAGGAAGGTGGGAGGGAAAAACAGTTTCATTGGTATCGGTGTACGTTCCTCCTGGCTTACAATCCACAACATTTGCAGACTTGGGGCGGATGGTTTTTGGTCTCCCAGAGGGTGTTCTGATATTAGGTGATATTAGGGGATACTTTGCTGAGAGGATCGCCCTGTGGACTTTGTTCAGGCTCCTACCTGCTGTTGACTGACTTTGTGGGACCAGGAAACGCCCGACGCCTTGCCGGACCCGCTGCGCGGGTCCCGCTTCGTCCCCTGTCACTGTGGGGCTCTTGGGACTGAACTGAACTGTGCATCCTTGCACCGGCAGGGCTGCGAGCAGCATAGCAGGGACTCAATTTCCCAGGAGTCCCTGCTCGTAACACCTGAGGCCGCTCTCCCTGCCGGTCACGCCCCCCGCCCTGATTTAAACTGCCTCGTCCTCTTTGACTGCGGGATACTTTGCTGAGAGGAACGCCCTGTGGACTTTGTTCAGGCTCCTACCTGCTGTTGACTGACTTCGTGGGACCAGGAAACGCCCGACGCCTTGCCGGACCCGCTGCACGGGTCCCGCTTCGTCCCCTGTCACTGTGGGGCTCTTGGGACTGAACTGAACTGTGCATCCTTGCACCGGCAGGGCTGCGAGCAGCTTAGCAGGGACTCAATTTCCCAGGAGTCCCTGCTCGTAACACCTGAGGCGGCTCTCCCTGCCGGTCACGCCCCCGCCCTGATTTAAACTGCCTCGTCCTCTTTGACTGCGGGATACTTTGCTGAGAGGAATGCCCTGTGGACTTTGTTCAGGCTCCTACCTGCTGTTGACTGACTTCGTGGGACCAGGAAACGTCCGACGCCTTGCCGGACCCGCTGCGCGGGTCCCGCTTCGTCCCCTGTCACTGTGGGGCTCTTGGGACTGAACTGAACTGTGCATCCTTGCACCGGCAGGGCTGCGAGCAGCATAGCAGGGACTCAATTTCCCAGGAGTCACTGCTCGTAACACCTGAGGCCGCTCTCCCTGCCGGTCACGCCCCACCGCCCTAGCTCTACTTAATTGCTTGGGGAGACCGCTGCGCGGTAGCGCGCGGGAGCGCCCGGGGCGAAGCCCGGGCAAAGGGCGGGCCGTCTGTGGCCGTCCGTGGTCGTCGGGGTTGGGTTGGGACACCCCCTTAGGCCATTGGACTTTGGTCACTGAACTGGTTATATTAATATTAATGTGCAGAGGGATGCGGGACCACTCATTGTACTATTATATTTGTAGTTGGTGTGGGGGTTTGCTGAGTTTAATACATTCAGTATCTTGGTTGCATAGCCTGAGTTTTTCCTCAGCATGCCGCTGCGTTCGGGCAAGGATCGTTCTGTAGTGCTTCAGACTTCTAAGGGGGTGGTTTCAGGCCCATTGGATGCATTTATAATCAAAGCTACGGGAATACTGGAGAAGGAGATAGCCTTTGCGGAGAAAAGGCTATCTTTAGATCTTATTAGTGGGAAACGCTCCTCCCTGGGGCATACTGCTACTGCGACCAGCCCCCTACCCACATTACCTCCTCCCCAAAATTCTAATTTGGTTCTTGTTTCAGCAGATATACACAGTGAAGCAGAAGGTCCTCCCCTATTGCATGGCACCACTGACACTAATGAAGCTGATATATCTGGGAGTGGGGGAGAAGATAGTGTGCTATCAGCTAGTCCGTCTTTAATAATTTCCTCCTCTGAAGAAGAGCCCTTAGTGACTAGTTGTCCCGGTAAGAGGAAGCGTAATAAGGGTAGACAGAAAGGGGGGTTGTCTAAGGTATCTAAAACAGCCTGTCCATCACTGCCTGCGGACAATACCTGTCTTTCAAGAGGTGACTCGCTACACCTACAGCCCCCTAGTAGCCTTGATACCTCCCCTGTAATTCCCTCTGGGGCTCCCCACATTGGCTCGGTAAATACGAGTGGTAGTGATTTCGACTTACTGGCGCGATTGGAAGTCCTATTTAAGACACTTCTGTTGCCAGTGCTAGAGAGAACCAGGCTTATGAACCTTAAAATAGACAGTCTAGAGACCCTTATAACAGCTAATTCCTGCCTACTTAAAAAACTTGTCCATGACCAGGCAGCACAGCTGGTTTCTTCACTACTGGTAACTCTAAGTCCCAGGGAAATAACCCTTTAGCTACCAATGCCCATACATCCGGTGGATCAACAAACATTTGTACTAACAGACCGGTTCCAAAGGCCAGGAATCTAAAATCGCTTAGTGTTCCCAATCCACCCACGACCCCGGTTGTTCAAACCTTGATACCTAAGAAGGCTAGTGCTAAATCTAATGGCCCGCCACAGCCAAGCTCTTCTAAGCCTACGAATCACGCACAGGCTCAGATCATGGGGGCGGGCAAGCCTAAACCGCTCACCCATCCCACAGCGAGCACTAGCTCGGCTGTTGGGTGTGCCCATCTTCCTGGACAAGTTTCTAAGAGGGGACCTCCACCAGCGGACTTACCGATTGATGCCACGCCTTATACTATTGTCCTGACAGGTGTTGTTCCCCTTAGGGATGGCCAATCTGAACCGCATGGGGATCTCATGAATAAGGTAGCCTTTTGGCTAAATAAAAATCGTCCCCTCCCACCCAATTCCTCCACAAAGATCTTGACTGTCCGGAGAGTTGACTGGGTGGCATACTGTGCAAAGGATTTAGATGGTGATTGTATCCTTATAAATTTTCGGGATCCGTGGGTGGTTGAACATATACGTAGGGAGGCTAGGTATGGAAAGCTGGGGGACGAACAATCTTTAAGTTTGAATAACTTCTATCCTAAAAGACATGGCGTCCCTCCCCCTAATAGTCTTCCGTTATTTAGATCGGTAGGGAGGAACCAGGCAGTGAGGTTCCCCAATCCCCCCTTCTATCCCTGCCTATCGAATCGGTTTGAATCCTTGTCTGGGTTGGAATATATTGATTGACTGGGGCAGGATATCATGGGAGAAGGTACCAGTAGAGACCCCAAAGGTATTAGTCAGTTACCACTCATTTCAGAACAGAGTACTCTGGAGGATGAAAAATGGAAAGAAGGTGGAGACATTAGCCCTGAAGCTTCCACCCCGAGATTTAGTTCTCCGTCCAGGACGAATGTTGTCATGGTGGAGGACGTGAGTACATCAGACTCTAATTTAATTTGTAGCCAAGTGGGGTCGCTTAAAGTAGTCTCCTGGAATATAGCAGGGTTAAGGGGTCGTATTGATAATGATGATTGGGCAGACTTCATCGACACCTTTGACATTGTTATTCTACAGGAGAGCTGGGCAACCGCCCCGATTCATAGAGCAGGGCATCTTAATTTCTTTAAGCCTGCCATCCAGGGCCCCAAGGGTAGAGCCTCTGGAGGATTGGTGGTGTGGATTAGACAGTCTATGGGGTATAGTTTATCGGAAATTGTGGTAGGCAACCCGGACCTTCTGGGTATTAAGCTCAGCCGGGGTAATGAACAGGGCATTGTAATAATAAACATCTACGCTAGAGGACGCCCAGGTGGTCGTAAGCAGCCAGTTATGGATGACCTTGATTTGCTTTTGAGGGAAATAGGTAGTGATAATTTTATTCTTGTTGCGGGAGACCTAAACTGTTCATTTGAACCCATACACAGTGTGGGCGAGGATTTGGGGGCAGATGAAGACGCTGTTTGGGATATCCCGCCTCTTTCACTAAGTAGGGGTGTTAAGGGTACAGAGGCGGCACACCTTTGGTTAGGCCTTTGCTTGGAGTGGGGTTTGCGTGCAGTGAATGGGCGTACGTCTTCTGATAAGATAGGTAGGCCACCCGACTTTTAATAATGGGATCAGTATGAGTCGCATTGACTATATTTTAGTTAAAATAGAATTCTGGTCCCTTGTTATTGACATGGAGGTTGTGGCACGTCCAGAGAGCGACCACAATCCACTTTCGTTAGGTCTTAAGCTTTCAGGTGATGGAGGTGGGCCCTCTATTACAGCTTGTCTAACGTCAGAGGTTATTTTGTCCAATGACAGAAGACGGGTAAAATGGTCCAGGGTTATAGCAGATCCATCCACAATTAAAGATATAGAGGAAGAAGTAATGAAAACAACGAATGCTATGGAATCTTTTACATCTTCCTTGGGGGTTATTTCCCAGATAAGTGACCTGCATGACCGGTGCTTTGCGAAATTGAAAATTTTGCTTACGCAACCACTGACACTAAGGAAAGACCAGGTACGGAAAAAGTGGTATAACAAGAGTTGTAGGTTAGCGCACAGTAGACTAATCTTAGCGGTCAAATCTAGGGTCATTACCGATATTAGAACAGCTCGGATATTATATAAAAAAGCACTGTGGGTCGCGAAGAAGGAGTGGGATGACCTTCATTGGTCAGAGCTCCTTTTGGCGTGTCAATCATCTAACCAAACTAAGTTTTGGGAAACCGTTAAGTGGGGCAGGAATCCGGACTCCCAAACTCCTGTTAATCATGTTTCTGCGGAAGATTGGGTGGCTTTTTACTCTTCGCAGTTTAGAGCCTTGAACGCAGGCCACGACATCCAGCAGGAGTTGGAAGTGGTTTTGCCTTCTAACCCTAGGGTCGTGCTTGCTTTTTCTACCTCTGATACGGAGCATGCCCTTGGTGCAGTACAGTCAGGGAAAGCACATGGGTTGGATGCAATACCTGCAGACCTTTTTAAATAGAATCTTGATATTTGGGTTCCTTATATAACCAAGCTTGTCAACGCTATCGCTGCAGGGGCAAGGATCCTGGACTCCTGGAAAGGGGCAGAGATTGGGTGGCTTTTTACTCTTCGCAGTTTAGAGCCTTGAACGCAGGCCACGACATCCAGCAGGAGTTGGAAGTGGTTTTGCCTTCTAACCCTAGGGTCGTGCTTGCTTTTTCTACCTCTGATACGGAGCATGCCCTTGGTGCAGTACAGTCAGGGAAAGCACCTGGGTTGGATGCAATACCTGCAGACCTTTTTAAATCGAATCTTGATATTTGGGTTCCTTATATAACCAAGCTTGTCAACGCTATTGCTGCAGGGGCAAGGATCCCGGACTCCTGGAAAGGGGCAGAGATTCTACCAGTTTTTAAAAAATGGGACCGCCCAGCCCCGGGAAATTACCCTCCCATAAGTTTGATAGATTCTCTTCAAAAAATAGCTGCTAGGATGGTACTTGCAAGAATCCAGGGGTGGATGGAGCAGGAAAATATATTGTCCCCAATGCAAGCTGGATTTAGATCAGGCACTAGCACCATAGATCAGGTCTTTAGACTTACCATGTTGTATTGGAAGGTGGTTCAGTTGGGTGGAGGTGCTATTTACGCCGCTTTTGTGGACCTTAAGTCGGCTTTCGACTTGGTACCAAGAGGGAAATTGTGGGAATCCCTTAAACTTATGGGTTTGCCATCCGAACTCCTGGATATAGTAATTAGACTCCATGAGGATAACTTTGCCAAGGTGAGATGGGGCAAACAAGGTCAGGTGACAGATAGCTTTCTAGTTACACGTGGGGTGCGTCAGGGATGCGTGTTGGCACCCACTCTATTCCTTTTGTTCATCAATCAGGTAGTTAAATTCTTCTCAGACACCCAGACAGACGCACCATCCTTGGGCGGGTCTAAGTACCCGATGTTGATCTTTGCAGACGATACCCTGCTCCTCTCTAAAACCCGAGGGGGGTTGCAAATAGCCCTCAACAGGTTTGCTGAGTTTTGCAGGGCTAATGATCTACAGATCAACGTAGACAAAACCAAATTTATGGTTTTTAGTAACAAAAGCCCCATTACTAGTTCTGTTAGTTTGAATGGTGTCTTGATCGAACAAGTGAATGTAATGACTTACTTGGGTGTGACCCTGGATTACCGCCTAAGCTGGAAACCCCAGATCGAGGCATTATATCTTAAATTTGTACGCCTCTCGGGTTGTTTACTCCAGGAGCAAAAGAAGTCCTTGACTAAGCGTATTGCCCCGTGTTAAAAATTTTTGAAGCCAAGATAAATGCAGCCACTTTGTATGGCGCTGATGTTTGGGGTTTCAAAGACTTATCTCCCTTGGTTAAAGCACAAAACAAATTTTTGCGTAATTTGGTAGGTCTCCCCCAATCTACACCTATCAAACCGCTGTTGTTAGACTTGGGTTGTAAACCCTTCGATGAATTGGCCCGTTTTCGTTTGGTGGCTTTGTGGCGACGACTCTGGACTACACCAGAGCTTAGCCTTTTTGCCAAGGAACTGGATGAGGTTAAATCATTGTGGGGCGCTTCTAGAATTCCATGGCTAAGGGAAGTGAAACAAGTGTTGGAAGAGATGGGACTCAATCAGCTCTGGACCAATCCGGGGGGTTCTACCTTCACCTCCAAATCGGATTTTAAAGACCTATATTGGGCTTCAGTAAAGATTTCTGCAGTTGTCCAGTCGGACGCTACCAGTTTAACAGGCCTTTTTTTGGTTCACAAATTGACCCCATCCTTAGAGCCATACTGGGATGTGATTGTTAAAACCCTTGACCGGAAACTATACCATCAGTTCCGAGTCGGGTCTCTCCCAGTTAATTCCTTTACTTTGAAGTGGGCTGCGAATTCAAATCCAATTAACACCTGTCCCTGGTGCCCGGATCATCTGGAGAGCATGGGACATTTCTTTTTTGCCTGTCCAGCCTATCGTGCTCCACGCTTAAAATGGCTCAGACCCTTATGCAGTAGACTGGAAATCAAAGGGAGTTCTGAAGCCATGAAGACATTTCGTACTAACACGTCTGAGTTGGTTGTGGTTGGTGTGGCTAAGTACCTAGGTTGGGCATGGATTATTCGTACCAGGAACCCTAACATTTTTTAATGGTCTTAGTACCAATAATGTTTTAATATTAACAAATGTCTGCTGGCATCTTAAATGTCTTTATTATCAATTTGTTTAATAACTTTTTAAATGATAATTTTTTTAAATGATGATTGTTATTCTGGTTTTTTATAATACTCTTTGTCTGTTTTGTATACTTGTCTGTTATGAATTGATATTCGAAATAAAGACTTTCTGAACTGAACTGAACTGAACTGATATTAGGTGGGGATTTTAACTCAGTAGTCTCTGGCAGGGCGGATCGCTATCCACCCAGGGACCTTACAGCTGCGCACTCCTGGTTGGGTGAATTTTTGGAGACTTTGGGGCTTGTGGACTGTTGGCGGTTAATGCACCCAGAGCAGACGCAGTGGTAGTCTTTCTAGATTATATTATATCCTGGTGCCGGCGGCCCAATCCCCCTTGATTGGAGAGATTAGACACCTAGCTCGGGGTATATCAGACCACTCCCCTCTCTGGTTCTATTTTAACTCAAATGCAGGCACTGAAGGGAGAGTGGCCCCGATTAACCCCTGGTATCTTCTTATCCCCAAAACCCGTACTGAGTTGATTAAATCATTAGATTTGTATTTTGCTGGAAACGTGGAATCCGTGTCCTCACCTGTTTCATTGTGGGAAGCTTTCAAGACTGTTATTAGGGGACAGGCATTGTCTTTGATAGGGTGTGCCAAGAAAAGTAAAAATGAGGCAGTTGTTCATCTCGAGACAGAAATTACTGAATTAGAGACTGCATTGGAGCGCAACGTTACTCAAGACGCATTGCATAAAATCAATCTTAAGCAATTAGAATACAAAAACTTAGTAACTGATGCTGCCAAGATGATGAGTAGGGGACAACAGGGACGATTGTATGATGTGGGCGATCAGGCAGGAAAATTGATTGCCTGGCTGGACAGAAAGGAGAGAGCGAGTCGTGTGATTCCTGTGATTGAGAAATAAGATGGTGTGCGTGTGACAGACCCGGTTGACATTGTTGGATGCTTTGCTGATTATTTCCGGGAGGTTTACACCTCGGTGTCTGACAGACCCGAGGAGGATTCTCAGTTGTTACTTAGGGATATCGCATTACCTTGTTTGTCAGAGTCTGATCGGGGCAGTTTGGATGCCACACCCTCGGTGGATGAGGTAGCTCTGGCGGTGTGCTCTATACGCTCCAGAAAGGCCTTGGGTCCCAATGGCCTCCCCATCGAACTGTATAAACTGCACCCTGATACACTAGCGCCATACCTCCGTTATATGTTTTTGGCTGCGCGAGAAACTGGCAACCACCCTCGGGATCAGCGTCTTGCGACCATTGTGGTGATCCACAAGGAAGGTAAGCCACGGGAACGTTGCACTTCTTACAGGCCTATTTCGCTCCTGAATGCTGAGCCTAAGATTCTTGCCAAGCTACTCGCTAACCGCCTTATTACGGTGATTAGTGATCTGATTCATCCGGACCAGTCGGGCTTTATCCCACACCGTAACACAGCATTGAATTTAAGGCGTTTGCATGGTGTTCTCGCGAGGGCAGCGACTTTGAGTGAACCGGCCATCTTGGCGTCCTTAGATGCCACGATGGCCTTCGACACAATCGAATGGCCGTATCTTTGGGCAACACTCGCCTAGTTCGGTTTCGGCGCTGGCTTTATTAGTTGGGTTAAACTCCTGTACAATACGACACTGGCGCAGGTAGTGGTTAATGGTAGGGTCTCCATGCCCTTTGCCCTTGGTAGGGGCACGCGGCAGGGTTGTCCGTTGTCCCCGCTTCTCTTTGCTTTTGCGTTGGAGCCACTCGCTGCTTGGCTACGGTGGGAACCCTCCATGAGGGGTATATATTGGACTCCGGACTTTGAAGATCGTATTTCATTGTACGCGGATGATATTTTATTGTACCTCACGTCTCCCCAAAAATCGCTTAATGTGTTGTTTGACGTGCTTAACTCCTTCCGGAAGAACTCGGGTCTTGTTATCAACTGGTCAATATCCTATATTTATGTTCTCGCGGGTGGTGTCCCCCTTGTGCCGCGGGGTTGCCCTATCCAGGTGTCGCAGTCTGGTTTTAAATACTTGGGTGTGTTTATCTCGCTGGACCCTGTGGTTCGCTATGACCGTAATCTACTCCCCCCACTCCACCGTCTGCGCTCAGATGTAGTGAGCTGGCTTAAATTATCATTGTCTCCGCTGGGGCGTGCGGCCCTTTTTAAAATGATGTCCTTACCGTGATTTCTATATGCACTCCAGAACAGTTTTGACGTGATTCCGTCGAAATATTTTCTGGAGATAGAATCCTTGCAGAGGCAATTGATATGGGACGGACGTTCGCGCATTGCTCTTCCAAAGTTAACGCTTCCCTGGTATGATGGCGGCATAGCACTTCCGGATATTCGAAGGTATTATTGGGCTTCCCAACTTCCTGCCATCAACCATGGAATGTATGGTCCGGCGTTGAATCCAGCATTTGAAATGGATAGGTGGCTGCTACCGGGTGGTGACTATAACAGGGCGCTTTATTCGGGATCCGCCCGTTTAGGTCTCTCTGGACCTACCGCTGTAGCCGTGCGTATATGGCATAGCGCAAATGCGGCTATGGGCTGGAGAGATAGATTAACCCGGGCAACTCCACTGTACGCCTCCGCAAAATTGGGTTCTCTGTGGAAGACTAAGGGGTTTGACAAATGGGATACGATTGGTATTAGTAAAGTACGTGATCTCTGGGTTAAGGGAGGAGTAAAGACCTTTTCGGACTTGCAAGTGGAATATCAGCTGAGTGATAGGGAATTCTTTTGTTATGTTCAAGTACGTCATGCCTTGAATTCAGTTTTTCCGGTGGGAAGTGACGTTCCGGAATCCTCCCCCCTCGAAGATCGTATATTGGATGGTCATGTACCGGACACACCATTTCATTGTTTTATAAAAAGATGATTAATGACCGGTCGAGTTTGCTTGACCGCCTTTTGGGACACCTGGATTGCTGATGGTATTGAATTAGACGACGAGGATTGGCAGTCCGCGATCTCCTCTCCCAGGGAGGTTGCGATTCCGGCCCGCCTCCGCCTGGTCCAGCTCAAGATCCTCCATCGAATCTATGTCACCGGCCCCCGCCTGATTCATATGGGCTATTCCGCGGATGGCTTATGTAAGCGTGGTTGTGGTCTCCTCGGCACCTTTCTTCATATAATTTGGGAATGCCCTGAGGTGGTGCGTTTTTGGAACCGTATACATGATGTGATGAGTGAGGTAACGGGTATTGTGATGATGCCAGAAGCCAGGCAATGTCTATTGAATGTATGGGGGCCGAATGATTATGACGTGTCGCAGCTTCGATGGGTGACTCTTGCCAATATGATAGCCAAACGAGATATTGCACAATAATGGGGGTCCCAGAGGCCCCCTACAGTGACTGCCTGGAAAGAGAGTGCGGACTGGTGCATGTTCAGAGAGAAAACGGTGTATGTGGCGAGAGGTAGACCCAGGAAATGGGGGAAAATTTGGAACCAGTGGAACTCGTACCGGGGAGATATATGTACACCCCCGCTCACAGAGATCCCTAGTCCTCCCCAATCGCCCTGACCCAGCATTCCTGCTATGATGTGATGTATTTTATTGTTCATATGCAATTCTTGCCCCCCCTTACCTGTAATCGACGACTTTTGTCTTTTGTTATCGTGTAACTCCCGTCCTCCTTGAGCACACGCCTGATGATTGTACTATTGTTATATTGCCTTGTTTGTTTGTTGATGTTTTATTATAATAAAAAGTTACAAAAAAAAAGAAAGATACTCGCCACTAGATTAGCCTTATTGATGAAGCATATCATATCACTATCCAAATCTGGTTTTGTGCTGCACAATTTGACCTCCCTAAACCTCCCTACCATATTCTCAATAGACACCCCTGCTACACCAGCAGCTATGGATCTACTAGAAGCTGAGAAGGCATTCAACTCTCTTGAGTGGCCAATGCCCCGCACCTTCCTGCTTAAGTTGGGCATAGACCCCCACTTTTGCCTGCAGGTGAACAGTGCACTTACAGACACATTTCCCATATACCGAGGCACCCAACAAGGATGCCCACTGTCTCCTCTTCTTTTCATAGCCGCTATAGACCCACTGGTGCCTGCCTTCTTGGAAAGCCACTCGCTCCGCAGGCTACAACTAAAATATGGCCCTCTTTTGCTTTTCCTATATGCAACTATCCTACTTTTCGTCAGACACCTGCCGGATAATCTAACCCCACTTATACAAGAGATAGCTAGATATGGAGAACTCTCAGGACTCAGAGATAACTGGACAAAATCAGAGCTCTTCCCTCTAATAGACGCCATCCCAATCTCCCCTGCTGACTCCCCCCTCCAATGAGCAGAAGAAGACACCAAATACCTTGACATCCATCTGCATAGAAACAAAGATCAGATCATATAGCACAACTATGTCCAGCTTTGTCGTCCCTCATGACACAAGTAGACAGATGGACCAGACAACCACTCTCCATGTTGGGGAGACTGGCCATATTTAAGATAATAGTGCTGCCCAAATTCCTGTATTTATTCACAAATATTCCTCTCCTGTTACCACATACCTTTTTTCTCTTGCCACGTTGCATCCTGCACCATCTGGTTTGGCCAGGAGCCCCCCTAGAGTCAGCTGGGACACTCTCACACTTCTGTGTGAACATGGGGGGTTCAGAGTACCAGATTTCTTCTCTTATAGTCTTGCTGCCAAATACCATTACACATACTGGTGGTACCTCTATGACTCCCTCATTTCATATATCCACCCTGAATGCACACAACTGGATTGGCTTTAACATTCACAAATTCTGCCAAGGGGCATACCCGTGGAAACTCAGGATGGTCATGCTGTCGCCACAGCCTGCAGAGCATGGTCTAAAATGCGACGCTCACTAGTTTGGGTCCTCTCTATTCAGGTGCTCTTCCCCTTTCGGACAATCCGTGGCTTCCCCTAGCATGGGAGGCACTAGTGAATGCATGCTCAGGAGATATTCCCTGTTCTCTTTGGGTGACTTATTCCCCAATGGCCATGTTTAACACTTGACAGAGATTACAACAGTAAGACAATATCTGCTACATGGATGTGTTTATCATCAAGAGATTAGAGAACACCTTGTGCTCTCACCTGCCTTCCTATCCGCTTAAACCCGATGATTTTCCACCTTTAATCATAGTAGCCACAGCAATAGATGTCAGACACATGACATCCAGGCTTTACCATTCGTTCATGACCCTTAGACCAGACATTACTACACAAGTGTGGGGTAAATGGGAGGAGGAGCTGGGGACACCACATACAGACAAGATCTGAAGCTACTGCTATGCACAAATAAAAAGCATTTCTATTAATCAGAGACACAGGCTTTTGCTCTTTAATTATATACACCAATATCATATCTCCCTGGTAGATATTGGCAAATTTGATAATTCCAGACCAGATAACTACCTGAAATGCCATGCCCCAGGAGCAGACTTTGCACATGTAACCAGGACTTGCCTGAAAATCTCCCCCTATTGGGCGGCTATATTCACACATATATCTGCCATGTCCAAACATACCGTAACCTCCGATTCTTTAATGGCCCTGCTGGGATGTACACAATATGTGCCTTACGCATCTCACTGCCTGGTCTCTATGGCCGTATTACTGGGCAAAATGGAAGTGGCACTAGGATGGGGAAGTGCCAGATCGCCCACTCCTTCGGAATGGCTGGAGAGTATGAGCCACTGCGACAGCATGGTGGGAGACTATGCCAACCTAAAGCCCTCTACATCCCACCATGGAGACATCTGGGCTCCCTTCCACACATACCTTCACGCTAATCCAGCGCGGCTCCAAACCAAACCTCCAAACCAACACTATATCCCCTAGGAGCTACCACACACTATTCGTCAGTGGGGCCCATAACACTGCGAGTCACTCATTCACACAAATCACCCTGCTCCTAGGATCAATGAAAACTAGAGGAAGAGATGTTGGATTTTAGCGGAGTGTCTTATTTAATTCTAACATTTTATACACTATATACATCTGCAGTTTATCAATACTACCATGGTTTTATTCTTAGGAAAAAAATTAAAGCACCCCACCATTTGGTCAATGGATCAGCTAGTAAAAGTTAACTAATGGACAACAAGACCAGCTTAATTCTCCATTTATTCAATTTTTATTTAGAGACTAGGGGCCAGATGTAGGTAGGCTTTTACCGGTCGGTAACGGCCGAAAACGGCCGTTATAGACCGGTAAAAGCCTATTCCTATGTAGGAGGCTATTTTACTGATTCGGTAAATAACGAATCGGTATTTACCGATTCGGTATTTACCGAATCATCATTTACCGATACGGTATTTACTGAATCGGTATATGAGATGTAGGAAGCACTGTAAACAGTGCTTCATGGCTTTAAGAATTCGTTAAGGAATTCCTATGTAAATGCATAAATGTGCATTTACACCAGTGTCATGTGACAGACATACATCCCCTTAGGGCATGTATGTATGCCACATGTGCACACCAGCACTAATCAGGGGTGCAACAGGGTGTTACATGTGCACACCAGCACTAATCAGGGGCGCAACAGGGTGTCAAAGTGACACCCTGCCACCCTTGAATTTTTCCCAATTTTACCGAATCGGTAATTACCGATTCGGTAATTGACATTCATCCCTATGGGCCTCCGGGCCCATAGGAATGAATGGTAAATATCGAATCGGTAATTACCAATTCGGTAAATACCGAATCTTAACAATTCGGTATTTTTCACCGATTAATTACCTACATAGGATTTACCGATTCTAAAATACCGAATAGGTAAAATTCGGTATTTTAGAATCTGTAAAACCTATTTACCTACATCTAGCCCTAGGTCTCCTAGCGTGACCTTATTTTATTTAGCCTACTTAGATAATCATGAAAACATTTAATAACCTGAAAAAGAAAGTTACATTCAAACAGTTTACATTTATTAGCAGAGTAGTTCAGAAAAATAAGTCGAGTCTTTGGGAATTGGGCCGATTATCTCTGTTTTATGCACATCATAGAATATGTTACGTGAAATTACACCCTTTTCCCCGATTTCATACATTTTCAAGTTCAAACAGAATAAACTATGGAGCCTCTCTCAACTTATATTTTCACTTCAATGATCTCTCTCATATGTTCTGGCAACATCCCTCTAGTTTTCACTTTTCGGTACAAAGATCTCTCTTTTTAGTTCTTAACACCGCCAGCTTTGCCTGTCTTTTTGAAAGACGGATTGTTTCAAATATAGAAATAGTGGGGTTTGGATCGGCCTCTAGTGCATGACTGGATGCAAGCCCGGGTCCAGGACTCTTGGTCCGGGAGGGTTATAAACACAGAAGGTTGGGCCATGTTGAAGGCGAATGGGCAGATACTTAATTGCAGATATCTGATATTTTAGGTACTGACTACGGTCGAATTTTGAAATTTTAACGCCATAACCACAAGCCAACGAGGTACATATTTTAATTTCTCTGCTGCGCCTTTTGTTTAATGGAAGGGGAGGGACGCTGTATGCAGATAGACTGCAACATGCTCTTAGTCATGGGGGGCAGAAAAAAAGTTCCTGTTGTCACACGTTCCCTTTGCAGCTTAGCATGTTTTTAAAAAAAACCTCTGGCAGATTTGCACTTTGAAAAACAATGACGTTTAAAAACGCGGCGCAGTAAGTAGTGTAACTACTTCACAAACCCCTGCTGAACACAATAATGCACACAACCATTTTGTATTCTTCTGTTCAATACATATTCACTAAAAATCACAGTTAAAAACGGGCTCATGGTGCTGACAAATGTGGACCACCACTGAAACTCATCAGTTTTTGTAACTAGCACAAACAACACAGGCCATAACTCATGTTGCCTGTCATGCTCGAAACACCAGTTTCACAATGGAACAGAAACAAACAAAAGGGCAGCAACACGGTGAGTGGCACAAGTTATGTCATGCATTATGTGTTTTGGTAACCATAAGTGGGTAATTTCACTGGTTGATTCATTTGCGTCAGACCCATAATTCACTTTTTAAATTCAGATTTTTCAGTGGTCCAGTGCCGATCACCATTGCTGAAGGTTATATTAACAATTTATTCAAAAAATGTAACCAAACATGAACATTCCAATTCTCCTCATTGTCAACTGTAGCTGGACTTAGAAGAAAACATCATTTTCAAGATAAGTACCCAAACATAAACATGGAATAAAAAAAAATCTTAAGAGTTCCACATGTAATATGGTCCTCTATTGCCATCTCGGAGTATTAGTTGCATTTACAAACCATTTAGCTTTCGGCCTTATGATTTATGATGTCACCAGAACACCTTGAAGGCAGTATTGGGCCACATTACACAGTCAGTTACTTGTTATGTATGCCATATAAATAGCAAGATCCATTTTTAGTGAAACATTCAAAATATTTGAATTACGTTTATTTAATTTCGGCTACCACAAGGGATGCACATTTGTTTGCACAAACAAAATTAGGTGGCGCTTGATCAGGGATTACATAGTTTATCGGATGAAGAATGTATTTGAAATCATATCTATTTGCGCTTTGTGTGACATTACAAAACGAAAATGTGAAGTCTGCAAAATGTACATATTTCAGTAATGACCAAATGCGGATATAATGTAGGCAAAATGGTAAATAAACTCCATGTACAGCTGTAAGCAGTTTCAGCTATGACATATTATCACAGGGTTGGTTTTAGGTAGCAGCACTTTTGTACATAACTACCCGCACCACTTGATGTGCTAGCCTCAGACAATTTTGCAATAGTAATTATAAGGTACGTTTTAAGTTCTTGTAACTAATGAGCATTTAGCTAGCAGATTTTTGGTACATAGGTCTGCTCACTTTGCTCCACTTGATCTCCTCACTTAGCCAAGTCAATCATGTTCTGCCCAGAAGGTATATCTTGCTGTTAAATCTTGTGCTGGTGCAAATGCTTCCTTCCATACTTGAGACGTTATTTTCTCCTTCACGCATTTCGTCTTTTTCAAATTAGAACATGCCGCCCGGCCGTCATGCTAGGATTGAACAGTCAACATTTGCAGACAGCTTGTAGAGCCGCAAGATTCTGTCAAAAGGCTTTGCAGCTAATACAAAACATCGAGAAACAGGAAGCCAAAGGCCTGAAACCGGATGCGTGAAGTGCAACGAACAGATCCACTAAAATACCCCTCACAATTACACCAAATAAATGGACGTTTAGAAAGGTTTCCTTTTAACCACTTGAGAATTTGTACTAAAAAAAAAAAATGTGTTTTATGTTACAATATTGTAAAGGTTTTAATTAACTATATACAATAAAAATCTTTCAAAAATCTTTCGCTTCCTTCCATAACCCATTCTATGTTAGTCCTGTGCCTTTCTCCCATCTGTTTTGAGGTCATCCAAGCTTCATGTGTCCTTTTTGACCCTTCCAGCCTCTAGTAGCTTTACCTCTAGCAGTAACATTTACAGATATTCCCTTCTCTTTCTTGATGAAAGAAGTGACAGCATTCTTGATAGGCTAGTATTGAGATGTTTCGTTGTTTTGTAACATTTATTTGGTTTGCAAATATTTAAATGATACCTAATGTGCACCAAGTGATAAAAGAGGCTTTATTCACCCAGGCAAACAATACTTTGGTGCTCTATACTAAACAAACATGGAAACATGCATATGCCCATTATTGAAGAAAACAAATCTGGACCCATATGACCCAAACAGCTACAGACCGATTACAAATGGACCTTTCCTGGGCAAACTTATTGAAAGAGCAACATTCACCCAGATGTCACAATTCGTTGACAATAACTCCATACTTTCCAACTCCCACACAGGTTTCAATCTAGGAAGAGGCACAGAATCTGCCCTCACCGGTATCTGGGCTGACCTTAAAAATACAGCAGACCTTAACTGGGTCACTGAATAAATTCTCTTTGACGTTTCAGCTTCCTTTGACAGAGTTGATCATGACACTTTAATCCAAAGACTCCACAAGGTATGGCACAGAGGGGACTGCTCTTGACTGGATTCCATCCTACCCACAAAACAGAACACACTCCCATGCTTTTCAGCATCTAACTTAAGTCATTACCAGCAATGATCTAGAAATTTTAGCTGCATATGTTGAAAAGTGGTTTATTGGTAGGTGTAGGTAGGCACCTACCACTGTTAAGACTACAATCACAATGTACGGGCCAGTCAAGGTCTCAACAAATGATTCCCTTGCTCTATCCTATGTAGCTGGCTGCGAGCATGCTGGCTTAACTTATGAGGCAGGTGTGTATAGCATTTAAAAACACCACTACATTAAACTATTAAGACGCAATAAATTCAACACCAATTTATAACAATAGGTTGTATCTGTATGAACAAATAGTCACCAAAATGATACACATCCAATGTAAGGAACCAAAGATATGAATGCTAAAGATTAAAAGTAAAACTAGTGCCAAGAAGCAACTAGCACTCAAAAGGTTAGAAAAAAGGTTGGGCTGGACCAGGGTAAAGTCCAGAGTTCAGGCCAACCATGATGTAATACTTTTACAATGACCTCCAGAAGTGTTTTTTGAAGCAGGAAAGTGGTCCATAACCTCAGTCCAAGGTTCAGATACTCCGGTTTGTCATTTGGAGTTTGGGACTACAACTCTTAAAAATACACCTGGTCACCTTATGGGGCTTTTTACAAAAGTTGCTCCAAATTTTTCTAAACTTCTAGTGCGTCTACCTGAAGTTCCTCTAGAGTGTTCAAAATGTCCACAACACCAATCCAGGGGTTTAGAAGTTCTGAAATGGTTATTGGGATGTTGGTACTGCAATTCCCACAATGCACCTGACCAACTACTTAAAAGTCCACTGGACACACTCCAGGATGAAGCGTTCTTGGTGAAGATGATGAAGGAGGACTCTGTTAAAATGTAGCTTGCAGGGAGTCTACTCCTTAATCCTTCTTGAAGCAAGGCAAAGTCCTTAGGACTGTAGTCCCAGAATGTGCAGCATGTGCAGTCCATCAGAGTGCAGACCTTTGGGGTGCAGATCAGGTTTGCAGCAGGGGGAACCTTCTTTTCCGTGAAGATTCATGCAGCAGATCTGAGTTGGTTGGCAGCCCTTCCATATTTATGCTGTGTTCCTGGGTATCAACCAAGGGGCTCCCCTGACCAGTGGGATGCAGGATGCCACCCATGTGTATGACTACTTCCTCCAAAGTGTAGCATAGTTTTCTCGCAGAAAGCACTATTTTTTCAATATCCAACATGGAGAAATTCTCTTCTTGGAGTTCAGATCAGGCTAAGTCAGCACACTGGAGTGGCTAACATTTCCCCAACACTCCCCTTCCATGCCTCTGCCTAATCTAATTACAGGGGCTCCTGTGTGGCTAGGATGTCAGGATGTGAGAGTGAGCCTGTGCTGTTCTAAAAGGCCACTTCTCCCACATCCTGCCTTTTGCTTCTGCAGCTGCAGTTCTCCATCCACAAGAAATCCATTGTCTCTCTAGGAGGCTATTTTACACCTCATTAAGACAGCTTGGCTCAGCCTGGCAAAGGCTACCCAATCAGGAGAGGGCAGTTTGAAGGCTGAATTTTGGCTTACAGAAAATAAAGTTTAATAGCTTATTTTCTGTGTTAGTGATTATATATCTAACAGTGACACATTGTTGTCATTAGTATAATTTTAAGTCCTTGAATGACATTTGTCCCTGGCTTCTGTCAATATTTATCCCTAAATAAAATATTCCAATGTTTGACTATAGAGCTAATGCATTACAATGGTAAAACAAAATTGGCCATTTTTCCCATCACCATTGCATATATAACAAGATTATGTCACTGCATATAGTTACAACGCACCCTACCCCTGGGGCACCTAGAGTAGACCTTAGAAGTGACGTAAAAATACAGTAATGTATTACTTCAGAAGTACGTTTAATTCCAAAGTAAAATTGGCATATAATTCTTCTTAAAAGTAGCCTGCAAGACAGGGCTGGCTTTTAAAATGACAGCAGGTACCACAGTAGTGCACACTTAAGTACAATATGTCTACTGGGCATCTAAACCTAGATGCCATACCATATACTAGAAACTTATAGGTAGATTGCCAGTATCAATTCTAATTATACCTAATTACATAATGTACTTTTAATCAGAGGACAGACCCTGGGTCTGGTTCGAGAGCCCAGGGCCCAATCAGATATACAACTAGGAACTAGTAGTTAAAGAGGGGAAAAAAGTAGGGGGACACTGCAAAAATTTCCTGATTTCTCACAGCGTGCTATAACTATGCAGATGACACACAACTACTTCTTAACTGGTGTTGGAAAATGGCCTTCTCTGAAGGGTCACCCCAAACCTTTTATTTTCCACCTCCTCTTTTTCTTTTCTAACAATTTTATTTAGCATTTTGCATTAAAGAAACTTGACACACATAGCACATTGTCGTGCATAGATATATAGGATGGTACATTATGGCAGAACTGAGCACCTATCCAATTCTCGTATTATGAACAGAAATATATAATTTAATGGGCAAGAAGGACAACACTTCATGACCCATAATATTGATATAGATAGCCCTTCCCTTCCCCCACCAAATGTGCAATGAAGGTGCTTGTGCTTGCTTCCACACCTGAGCTATGGTCAGTCTTACTGCAAGGAGGAGGTGGGAAAAAATCTGCCCTTGAGGAGTCGTGGTGGGAAAAAGTCTATCTGCCCTTGGGTCACCCAAAAGAACCAAGAGCAGGTTGTTTGGCAATGTTAAGCTAGTGATGAAGTATACTGTAGCAAGAACCTTGTCCCAAAATGCTTGTATTGCAGGGCATATCCACCATGTGTATAAGAGGGTACCCCTGTCTGGCAACCTTTTCCGACATAGTTCTAAGCCCCCAAACATTTTATGGAACAGCAGTACCGGGGTGAGGTACCAGCATGTGAGGATTTTGTAAAATCTCTCTTTTGCCTTTCTCAGTAGTCTGGGCAATGTACCACTGCTGACCCGTGCTAAAGTGCATGTAGTCTCTGCTCTAAACATGGTATAATTAGTATACACCTGTTTAGCATTACGTGATTTACTTGTAATTCCCTTGTAAAGTGGTATATCATATAACCAGGGCCTCTAAATTAAAGGGTACAAGTCAGCCCGCAGCACTGATTGTGCTACCCACAGAAGTAGCCTTTTGAACTTGTCTCAGGCCTGCCCCTGAGTGTAGTGTTTACTCTCACTATGAGTTGGCATTTAAAACTAATTGCTGAGCTTTACCCTCCTCTTCTATTACACATGAGTCACCCCAAGGTAGGCTCTAGTAGCCCTTAGGGCAGGGTGCCCTGTAAATTAAATGTGGATCATGTACTGGTATGTTTTGCATGTCCTGGCAGTGAAAAACAACCTATTTCATTTTTCACTACTGTGAGGCCCACTCCACTCGTAGGCTAGCACTGGGAATCCCTTAAAACACTTTTAAGCTGTAATTCCTGAACAGAAAATAGTAGATGTTTCATGTGTTTTGAATGGTAAAGATAAATACTCCTTACTGGTAAAGTTGGATTTAGCATTACTATTTTTGAAATGGCACTTTTAGAAAGTGTAAAAACAACAATTGATGGACAGATTGCAGAACAATGTCATACATTTACCCCAGTACAGAGATCTAGGTTTTTGCTTACTATGCCATTCCAGTTTGAACCCAGCCATATGCAAATCAGTCTTGACCCTGTGCCCAATGGGAACAGTCCTGCCTGAACTGCCAGGCCAGGTCCTCCCTGGACTGGAAACAAGCATCCTAAGACTGGTTTCAGGGTTTCACCAGGATAGCTTGACTTCAGTGGCATGGAGAGCAGTGGACCCACGTCTGAGTAAATTCATCTCTAAATATCACACAACGCGAGTGTATGGGGAGGGTGAGCGCCCTGGCAGGGCCCTGGCTGAAGAAATTAGGCCCCCGCGATTTGCTAATCAGGTCCTAGAGATAGTGGAATATGTGGGTAAATGACATATATACTCACAGGGAATACTTGATATTTTCACAGACTTTTATGCAAAATTATACCACACGCATAGGCGGCCCCATTTAGATGATGCGTCCTACTGGGACGACACCGCTGTGGGGTGGATCAACGATTCGCGCAGAGAATCCCTATCTGCTGACATTGAAGAGGATGATTTACGGGCCGCTATAATGGTCTTACACTTTGGTAAGGGTCCCGGGCCAAATGGACTACCTGCGGACTTCTATAAGTGCTACATTGACCAGCTGGCCCCATTCCTTAAGCTCCTATTTGAAGAAGCTAGGAACAGCAGGAGTCTCCCTGCCTCCATGAGACAAGCCCTGATCACCTCCCTACTCAAGCCTGACAAAAATGCCAAAAATTGTAAAGCATATAGACCCCTGTCATTGATCAATTGTGACACCAAAATACTAGCGAAAATTGTAGCCAATAGGCTCACCCTTCTGATGGAGGGACTGGTTCTTCCTGATCAATCAGGGTTTATACCTGGCATGACCACATCCCATAATTTGCGCACAATATAGACCCTGAAGTATCAGTTGCAGTGATATTTTGGGATGCCACAAAGGCATTGGATTCCCTGGAATGGAATTACATGTATATGATACTGGGCAGGATGGGCCTTCCTATGCCATTTGTCACATGGATTAAATTACTATAGTCCCAACCTGAAGACACTATTCAGATTAATGGTGTATACTCCGCCCCAATTCCAATTACCAGAGGTTCCCGGCAGCGGTGCACCTTATCTCCCTTATTATTCACCTTGGCCATAGAACCCCTAGCGGCTAAACTTAGACAACACCACAGGCAATATTTCATACAATACCCTACGAGACAGATATTAGTGTCATTACACACCGATTACATCACTCTATACTTAAGGGACCCACGGATCAGCCTCAATCCTATTCTGCAAGAGTTCATTAGGTTCGGGAATTACAGTGAGATAAGCATAAACTGGGGCAAATCACAAATATTCCCTCTCACTCTGAACACAGCAATATTCCCTATGGAATTCATGCTGCAATGGTACGAGTCTGAAATCAAATACTTGGGGGTGGTAATATCCCGGAATAGAGAGGAAACACTTTGCGCCAACTATGGCACCGCAATGGGATCAATCACCAATTGGGTATTGCGCTGGATCACCTTGCCTATCACACTACCTGGCAGAGTGGCCTTAATGAAAATCATTATATTGCCCAAACACTTATTTCTCTTTACCAGCATTCCCAACTACCAGGACGCCCTTTTTTCCACACACTTCGCTACTAATCAAACTGGCTTGAGGCGGAAACAGCCTTGTATGACCTGGTGAACCATGACGCAGCCATTCACTAAAGGCGGATTTGAAGCTCCAGATATGGAACTCTATTACCTCAGTGCCCAAGCGTACTATGCTGTGTATTGGCTCAACCCACCACTATTCATCCAGCACCTCGCCATAGAAGAGGGCTACATGGCACCCAGACCTCTCAATGAATTCTTGGGGACGCGTGTCCCTGGTGACGGAGTCGCATATCATACGGTCACGTGTACAAATAGGGCCTGGGAACGCATAGCCAAAAGAGTACGCAAACTTGTGCTATACTCCCCGTTGAGACCATTAGCACATCTCCCAACTTTACCAGTTGCTCAGCATGCAGGGTACCGGGAAATACTCCGCAAAAGAGACCTAATGACTTGGGGAGACTTATACCAAGAGGGTACATTTAAGGACAAACAGACACACCTGCAGGTATAAATCACTACCCCGCTCGACGTGTTCTTATACTTGCATCTAAGAAATTAGGTCAAAACGTATATCCCCGAAATTCCACTAGACCCTGCCACGATGGAGACCTTACACACTCTATTGAAAATGAAAGGAGCTACACACGCGGTGTCCAGTATTTATCACACAGCATCACTTGAAACACCACAACAATCACAGGCGGGCAGGGAAACATGGGACCGGGATCTATCAACTCCCCTCACTGATAAGCAATGGGTGTATTGCTGTGCACAGACAGACGCTATCACTGCGAGCAGCCGGCTAAGAATTATACATTTCAAATTTTTGCACAGAACTTACTATAAACCTGTGCGCCTCTGCAAATATAAACTGAGGGAGGATGACCGCTGTCAGCATTGCATGGCAGTGCATTGAGGTCCACAAATACTGGCAAGAAGTGGGAACTGCGCCTGCAGCCATGGCTGGTGCACCCAATCCCAACTCCCCACTCATTGTGCGTTTAGGCTATACAGCTGACATACACACGCAGCATAAAAAACTCATGGCATTAGGATTCCTACTTGCTAAACGCAAAGTGTCGCGTAAACGGGGTAGGGTATGGGCCCCTAAATTCATGGATTGGCTATCGGATTCCATTTATTGTAGGGATCAATTGACGTGCTTTGCAGAGTTGCTCCCCACCTCATCACGCCCGAGAGATATGTGGGAACCACTGCTGGAATACTTGAGAGAACAATCCGACTAAAAATCACCGTCAAGAAGAAGCAGGCTTGGTTTTGCACTTGGGGGGTTGGCGTGGTGTTGGTGGTAATGGTTTATACGGAATGTGTCCAGTTAAGATCCAAACTGTCAATGTAACCCATCGAAACAATATGATAAGAATGTAAATTGCTTCAACATGTGTTGTCCGCCTATCACGAGACTCTATGTATGCACCTATGTGGGGGGAGATGCAAAAAGTGAAATGCAATGTGACAATAATACCAGCTGCTTGTATAACACACAGATGTGCAAAGACGTTCATGGTATGCCAAGAAATAAATCAGTAGTGTATGCAATAATGTCTGTAAGTTAAAAAAGTTAATACATTTTTTTTTAAACTACACATTGGTGCAGGATTACTGTTTACTGCCATTTCGATCTGGTGCACAAAATCAATGTGGCCCATAGAGCAATCTGAGTTGGTCCTTCAAGAAAGACCACACAAGGTGACTGCGTGGCGTTGAATATTAGAGACCTGGGTTTGGTGCATTATTATTTGGCACAACTGAATTCTTTTATACCTTTCACACCACATGTCAGGGCCCACCCACCAGGGCATTTTTTCTGCCCCTAACACTCATATGTGATAATAGGGTGCCCTAATTAAATTTAAGGTCTGACCCACGTCCTTGGTCCATCTACAGCTCTGTCTGATTGCTTCAAAGCACTTCGCGGTGATTGACTTCCTGGCACAGCTGCAGTAGAGGGAGAGCATAATTATCCGCCCCAAGATATAACCTGTGAGTCCTTTTTACAACAAATATCAAACCAAACTGCTACCACATCTAAAAGAAGGCAGAGTCACAGGCTACAATTTATATCATGGAATATCGCTGGGACTCTACAGAAGCTGACCAATGAGGACAGGGTATCACTTATGTACATTTGATATAGTATGCTGTGAGGAGACCATGGCTACCTATGCCGTGCATTTTGATGGTTTTTAATCTTATTGCTCTCCTGCAATTCAGTAACCAGAAGCGAGGGGGAAGGGGGTCTGGTTGTTCTCATTTTAGTAAAATTTGAGAATCTTACTAACAAAGTACTACCGATTAAGCCAAGTTACCTGATTTTACATATTTTTTCTCCTGATATACTTGACGTTATTTGAGTAAATCTTCATTTAAATTTCTTATCATTACAACCAGTGGATATTATTGAGGAACTGGGGGAAATATTGGAAAACTACTCAAGTCTCAAGGGATGTTATATACCAATCATATGGGAGGTGATTTTAATATCAAGTAATGTATTTTCAGTAACAATTGCATATGCGGATTTGACAATGGTAAAAGGGAGGATGTAAGTCATTTTACTCATAAGGCATATGGGGATGCTTTAATCAAAATCATCCTCATAAAGAATATGTTTTTTTATCTGACTTTAAAAGTCAAAATATCACCCATCTGTAGGAAGAGGCAAGGGCAGCTCGATTGATTTTGTGCTTATTTCTAAAGATCTTACTCAAAAACTTTTAAATAATGAGGTACACCCCCTTCCATACAGTGTCCACAACTTGATCATTCTATGGGGTATATTCAAAAGAACGTGTGATAACTAACGCAAGAGTGGCATAACGCAACTTTCAACATCGCAGCCAATCGCGGGAAAACAACTCTGTGACAACGCAGAATTCACAACACGGCGGTAGCATGAGATAGTCTGCCAAAACCGTGGACAATGTCCTCGATACAACCAACTCAATGGAGACAAAAACACAAACGACAACACCAAAAAACCTGCGATGAGGAAATCAGCGATAAGCAGCGCCAGACCTGCAACACACAACTGGCAGACGGGAAAAATCACCATAAATGAGTAAAACTGACCAACACCGAAGCACCATGTAGTCAGCCGGAGCAGGCGCAGAGGACGAGCGCAACCCCACAAGCACCCCGGATGACCAGTCCGCAGGCAAACAGGATCATAGTCACAGAGGTGATGGAACACAATCAACAACTGTTCGTCACCTCCAATGTGTCATTGGGCACTAAAAATAGAATCTGGCGGGGCATCGTGGACAAGGTGAATGCCATCAGGGAGCACAAGAAGATAATGGACGAGGTCAAGAGGCGATGGAGTGACATCAAGCGGAGGACCAAGGAGAAACTCTCGGCTAACCTGAATGCAGCAACGCAGCCTGGAGGTGGAGGCCCAGTGCCACAGCTCGTGCTGGATGACATGGAGTAGCTGGTGTCAACAGTCATCAGTGTAGAGACTGTGGCTGGAGTCGGGGGATCGGACACTGCAAAAGTCACTCGAGCGGAGGTTAAGGGCACAGACTTCTATAAAAGCATGGTTTTCATTCTGCCTAGAGAATCAAATTAAAGAAAAATTCAGTGAAGGCCATAACGGCACCTTCCTGACTGCATGTGTCAGTGGAAAATAATACTTGCATACTACAAGTAACCCTGAAGCTCACTGTTACCAGATATGCGATGCCTGGGAGCATTCCACAGCAGCCTTGACTGTTCTGCATCAAGTACCTCCCATTCAAAAGTAGCCCGAAGGCTGGAGTAATCACTGCAGCTGGGGCACCCCTCAGACGACAGGACAAGTTCACCACAGAACCATTACAAGCCCTGTGTAACATAATATCCTGACATATGAGAAATCCACTTAAAATTAAAGCGTTCACACAGTGTGCTCCGCTTAGAAACACATCTTGATCCCCACAAGGGCATCGAAATCTGTAAGGTAATTCCCAAGATTCCTTAATCTATTCCTTACCCATTTTTTCATATTTTCCTGCCAGCTTTTGTTCAAAGCAACATTGAAACTGAAAAGTAGTGACCGGTAGAGTTTGCGACCATGGATTAGCCACTCTGTGGATAGTGATTTTGCCACTGTAAATAGTGTCCAGTTTTTTAATTCGCAGGATTGTATATTTTGCTCCGTTTTGTGCCATTTCTTTCTATTACCTGTTAGATTGAATTCAGAAAACAGAGACGTAGTGTTGATAAAACGCCAAGGCACATAGCGTGCACGCAAAGATTGTAGTGTCCAGCTCAACAACATTTTGGAATGTAACTGAGATTGCCCTTGTTTTAATTTGGCCAAATCTTGTTCCAGTATGTCTATTGCAGAAGATACAATGTTGCCTAAGGAATATATCCTGGAGGACAGAGTTTTTAACCCATTAATAGGGTCTATTTCCTGTATTCTGTCTGCAGACTCTTGTTGGGATATTTTCCAAATTTCATTGTAGGCAACATAAATGCCAGCATATGTGAAACATTTCTGATGTGGCTTCCTGGTACCTAGTAAAAAATCCCTAAGATCCATGTCTCGTGTGAGTAAGGATAAGTGCTGTTTCACTACTGTGAGTGTTGAGGTATGTAGCCAATCAAGGCACAACTTCCCAACACTGTAGAATGTCAATACCCCTGGATGTTCTCTTTGTACATAGCGCAGATCTGGCCTATGGATGCTGAACCCTTCGGTCCTACCCATGAATCTTGTTTGACAACTATTAGTGTCTGTGGGGCAAATCAACCATTTTTTCCAACCGTGGTCCGATCTATTGTATTATATGATGGCATCTAATGTAACCCTTTCTTGTGATGTGTCATTACCCTCGAACAATGATGGTGTTCGTAGCCGAGGTGTGTTTAAGTCTTTGTTCTTGGCTAGTCCAAGGCAAGATGTATGTTGCACCGTATCGTTCAAAGACATGATCTGTTCCAGCAAAATTATGCCGTGCTACTGCTGGACAAAGCCCGACACGCAGTAGAGTGTATTAATGGGGGACAAATCAAGCAAGATGCTCCACCGACTCTGCCAGGGGTTGTATCATACTCAAAGTCTACCGGGCATATTCAGCCCAGCTGGCGTGCCACTCACGGATCTACAAGCCCTAACTGAGAACTTTGATGTATATTATGCAGATCTTTATGCCCCTAAAGAATTTGTGCCCGCGTCACGAGTGATCGTGTTTTGACTGACCTGCCACCCAAGGATCTATCAGATGAGTTAGGAGAGAATCGGGAGCTCCCGCTGACGGATGAGGAGCTGGGAACTGCATTGGGAGAGCTCAATTCCAAAACGCTCCTGGACCTAACGGGTTCTCTAGTGAATTTGCAAAGCTGTACTTTTTGCAGCTGGCGCCATCACTGCACTATCGTGCAGTGGTGGAGGAGGCAGAGGATTGTGGCTCCCTTTGTGGCTCCCTTTCCCTGGATTGGAGGCATGCGGAGGTGGTGGTCTTTCATAAGCCCGGTAGGCCGCCAGATCAGCACGCGTCCTACAGGTCCATTTCCCTTTTAAATGTGGAGGCCAAAATCTTGGCGAATGCCCTGACAAATCGCCTTTTGCCCATATAGCCGCTGTGGTGCACCCCGACCAGGCTGGTTTTATGCCTTAGCGGGCAACATAGACATAACATTAGACGGGCGCATGTCGCGGTGGCGGCTGTCCAGCGACTGGTTGTACCGGCGGCGTTGTTGGTAGCGAATATGGATGGGGCATTCGATTCTCTTAGTTGGGTGTGCCTCTCCGCACTATTACAAAGGCTGAACTTTGGTGCGAGATTTATTTCTTAATGGACTCTCCTATATATGGACCTCACGGCGTCGGTGTGGGTGGCTGACAAGGCCTTCTCTGTGTTCTCTATTGGGTGGAGAGTGAGGCAAGGATGCCCCTTGTCTCCTTATTTATTTGCCCTTGCGATGGAGCCACTGGCTGCATGGGTGCGAATGGACTCACAGATCCAGGGATTTGAATGGACTCAGGGGTTCCCGGACAGGATTGCATTATATGCGGATGACGTCCTCTTCTTCCTCACAAATGTACACAGAACGGGGCCACGACTCCTGCGCATAATGCAGATTTTTGGGGAGATATTATATGAATTCCTGCGAGTCCACGTTGTGGATGCTCGGAGGTCGGGAAGACTTGGGTGCTTGGGCAGCACCGATCCAGCTGGTGGCGGGAGGACTAAAATATTTGGGGGAATTTATAACGCAGGTGCCTGCAGTTGCTTGGGAGCGCATCCTAGCACCGGTGTGGGAGCGAGTGCTGGACGATATTAAGACCTGGTCCCGCATGCCACTGACTATCTATGGCAGATTGGTCATATTTAAGATGGTCGCGCTCCCTCGCCTTCTATATCAGTTACAGAACCACTCATATCCCATTCCCCCTCACTGGCTTTGGCATGTAAATGTGGCTCTAGGGTAGGCCTGGGTGGTATATTTCATTCTCGTTGCGGAATTTGGGGAATTTGGGTAATTTCGCGTTCCGCGGAGAACGCGAAATTGCCCAAAATTCTGCGACTTTGTGAAATTTTTTGCTTGGCCGCCTTCTCATAATGCGTGTTTGTGAGATATTTCCCCCCGAGCACACAAACAGCAATTGTGAACAGGAAAAAAGCATCACGAACAAGCAATTCCGCTCGTTGGCGGAATTTCTGCGTGTTCATGGAGATTATTTAACTTTTCGAAGAGATTTGCGTAACGCGATTATGCAAATTCCTCCCACCCCTACTCTAGGGCAGAGTTTGTGGGATGGGGGCAAGGTACGCTTGGCCCTGCGGACGTACTTTTTATCTACCTATTGTGGGGCACTGGCTTTGTCAGATATCCTGTCATACTATCAGGCATCTCATTTGCTCGTATTGAATGAATGGTGGTATGGCGATCAGGAGGACCCGGCATATGTAGTAGAAAGGCGATTCCTGGGAGATCAATCGCTACACAGTGTTTCATATTCGGCACCGCTGCAGGGAACATTGCCCTCAGCAATGAGGGTTTTGTTCCAGATCTGGAGGCAGGCGTTGCGTAAAATGGGGTGGTAAAACACGCTAACGCGGGAGTCTCCCCTATGGGATAATGGGCAGTTGCCACAACTAGTGGCCTTGCAGGGGTTTCGGGGCTGGGATCACATAGGGATATTGGCCCTGGGCGACATCATGAGGGGTCCCGTATTGAAATCCTTCCAGGACCTTCAGACGGAATTTCATATGGCGAGGTCCCAGTTCTTCAAGTACCTGCAATTTCGGCATGCTCTGCAACCCAGTCTGGCAGGATTGGAGTCTTTGGCCGAGTTTAGTCCTCTGGAAGCCAAAGTTTTTATGGGAGAACTACTGGGCCGTACGATCTCCAGAATATATCAAACCCTGGTTATTCACTGCTCTTCCATGCTATAGATGCTTCGGGAGGATTGGGAGGGGATCTAGGCCCCTCAGAAGAAGAGGATTGGGTGGAGGCACTGGCTGCCCCGTGAGGAGCGGCCATACCGGTGCGCATGCACCTGGTTCAATTTAAGTACCTACATAGGGTCTATTATACACATATGCCTCTGTGGAGGGCAGGGTTGATTGCCTCTCCCATATGTCTCCATTGTGAGGGGGAGAAAGGTACATTATTAACCAGGGTTTGGTGGTGTCTCTCTTTAGATGGTTTCTGAAGGTGGGTTTCAATTGTTTGTCGGAGGTACTGGGATGGGATCTTCCCCGATCGCCGAAACTAGCACTCTTACACGTTATAGAGGGGATAGGCGGCAACATCTATGAACCCCATTTGCTGCTGTTGGGTCTTACATTATCCAAATGGGACATAGCGAGGGTGTGGAAGGCACCGAGGCCCCCCCCATTAGCCGCTTGGAAGAATAGCCTAGACTTTTGCATGGGCCTAGAGAAACACATCTTCATCGCCAGTGGGTGCCTCCTAAAACATTTTAAAATATGAAAAAGGTGGGCTTAATATTGAGGATTGCTCCTAGATCCGGTTCCATTAGAAAGGGACCCGCGTTTATGAGATGGGATTCATAGGGGAGGATTCAGGGGGAGGGCTGGAAGACGGAATCCTGGTGGGCACCTCTATTCTAACAGTGGAATGGTTTTGTCTAGAGTGGGAGTATAGTTTGATTGGGGGTAAGGGTAAGGAGGGGGGTGGAGTTAGATTTCAATTGAATTGCCTTTCATTTTTTCTTGAGTATTACTATGCCAAATGTCAAAGTCAATGATGTATGTTCTGATTTTGCGGATGTCCCTAGGGTACAGGGCCCTGCAGTATATGTGCCACTTGACAAATAAAATTTGTTGGAAAAAAAAGACATGATCTTTTGAGGGATAGGACATGCGATAAATAAAGCTTCTGTTACCTGCACTTGCCATTCTCTCGTACCCCAGAACGATTTTATGTCTATGGTGTCTTTAAATAAGTCATAACCTTGTTCAGACAACTGGGCAATAAAGGATGCATAGTAAATCTGTTTGGTGTTTGTTAACATATTTTTCTATGCTGATGTTGGTGCAGCCTTATACTAATATGAGGCTGGGTCAGACATATTAAACACTGAAAAATATGGAAACTTTTGTGCAAATGTTTTTGAACTGCCTTTTGGCTCTGTTGGACAATGTACCCACTGTTGGTATGTAAACACATTTCTAGGATTAACAGATTTATGCACAAAATTAGGACCATAATGCTGATAAGAATACATTGATTCATAAACTGCTGAGCTCTCCAATGTTTCACTATTAGAAAATGCAGCAGAATTTTCTAAAACAGACAACATGTTATTAATAGTTTCAAAATCCCAATAATTGGATATGTACTTGAGGTAATGATATCACTTAGCAATATTTTAAATAAATGTGGAATTTCCAAAATTTCAGGCGGGCCAAATATATCGAAATCAACCTTATCCCAAACTATACAATCCGGTACAGGAACTGCTGTAATGTTCACCAATGACAAGTCTCTTTGTTCTCGATGAGATGATTGATGTGGTTTTAAAATGAAGTTCACTTCTTGGGCAGCAGAGCTTTGCCGAATGTATAGGCCACTAATAAGCATGTTAAAAATTATCACTAAGCTTAACCAGAAAAGAAAGTAAATAATCCGGAAGTTACCCATAGTTCTACCCATGCTGATACCAGGTTAGTCTTTCTAAGAACGTTTAGAAAGTCTTTAACTTGCTGCTTGCATGTTTTTTGGGCTGGCGTTGTGTCAGGTTCACTTGGATCCAAAGAAAATGTATCAAAGTTTATGTAGAAGCCAGAAGCAGATCCATCAATTGTTGGAATTGCATCAGGATTTGTTGTAATCGTTTTTGCTCTTGTTGAGGCATGTTAACATAGACATCTGTCTGTGGTCTAATAGCAACTTTATTATTATTTTGAGTTTCATTTTGAAGTTGAATTTCTGGTTCAAGGGGAACGAGTTCCATAGCATTGTTGCATAGTCCTTCATTCCATACAGGTGACTCTTCAAACGTGGTTAGTCTTTCTGTTTGAACTTCTTGAGTTATAACGAGAAGAGAGCATCTGCTACTGTGGAGTCCACATGGCCAACTTCTTAGTATCGGCCACATAGGTGCCTATTATGATCGTGGGTGGATTGCCACCACCCGACCGGCAGTGGCGATCCGCCCGCCATAGCTCCCCGCCCGATGGCCATTTCCCCCGCCACATGAACATGGCGGGGGTGTCGCAGCGGACAGAAAAGGCCCACAACATGGTGGCATATTAGGATGGGTGCGTGGGCATGCCTTTCCTTGGCGAAGACTCCGCCATGGAAAGGCATGCGGGGAATGCATTTGAGGGCCTGTTGTGGGCCCCTGGGGGTGGGGGTGGATGCCTGCATTTGGGGGGTACACATGGTACCGCCCTTCATTGGCATGCACAGGGTGGCAGGCACCGCGCGGTGCCTGTCACTTTGTGCATGCTTTTGCACAACATGCATTGTTTGCATTGCGGCGGGTGCTGCTGACAGCACCGCCCACCACAATGTAAAAGGTGCAGGATGAGACCGCCAGCATAGCAGATGCATCCTAATTGGCATAGCGGGACCGCCGCACCTCTGATGGTTGGTCCCGTTTACTGTTACGTTGGTGGGCGGACAAAGTAATGGGAAGCATAGTGTGGTTTTATTAGGTCTATTGAAACACATCTTTTCTCATTTTTTCCGGCAAGAGGCGGTTGAAGTATAATTCTTGTTCCTTGTACTGCTAGGACCGGTACAGGTTTTCTGTAGGATGTCCTAAATTCTTTCTTGTCTGCTATTTTCTCTCTGCCCAGATCCCCGACTTTTGGGATCCAGGCAGGTCTTACTGTGACTGATTTGGCTTCCCCAATGGCTGTCTGCTTCAGGTGGACATTACTTTGTTTTGTCCTGGTTGCATTTAGATCCTGTAAAACAGCCAAACTTTCATGGCTGTCAAAAGTTTTTTCATCCGCCACTGCACCTTCACAATCAAAATCAGGTACCAACATTTTTGTTCCAAATAGGACCTCATATGGAGTGACCCCACCCCCTAGAGAACTTCTTGGCATATTGTTCAGAGCCTGCTGGACGACATAGACATGTTTTATCTAACTTTTGCCTGTGCCTAATACTCTAGCAGTTAAAGATTGCTTTAAGTCTGTTTTTTTGCCCTCCACAACTGAATTTCCCTCAGGATGATACGGGGATGAGTACTGCAATTCTACACCCAAACTTCCCATGGCCTCCTTGTAAGCCTTAGAGCTATCAGCAGGGCACTGGTCAGAATGTAATGTGCCAATTGTGTATGTCCCTATGAAGACTCGCAAGGGGGAGAGGAGTTGGCCTAACGGCTAGGGTGGTCAACCTCGAATCTGGGGAACCGCGTTCGAGTCTCGGCAATGACGCTGAACATCCTGTGATTCTGGGCAAATAACGTAATCTCCCCGTGCCTAACAAAAATTAATGTGTCCTCATGCGATGCAACTGGTGCTATGTAAAGCACTTTGATACCTGATTCGGGTCGAGTTCGCTCTATATAAAAGCTTGTAAAAAAACATACTTTTATAACAGTTCGAGCATCAGCCGAGCACTGGGACCACATGCATAGGAATCTCTGGTAGGAGTCAACTGCTACCATTACATTCCTTTTAGCCTTATCCCTTTGCAAGGGGCCACAGTGGTCTAAGTAGACACACGCTAGTGGTTTGTCAGCTATTTCAAGACGTAGGGATCTATCAGGATGTAGGGCAGTTCGCCACCGCCCGCATGGTGGTGGCGATCCACCATACATCATACCCCACCCGCCACCCATTTCCCCCGGCCATATTAGTATGGCGGGGGCCACCCCGGCAGACGGAAAGATTGTCCGCCGTTTTCCCGCCAGTCGATCAGTCGACTGGGCAGGAAAGGGGCTAGTTAAGGTGGCGGTGTTTGCTAGACACCGCCATCCATATTAGCATGGGCAGCAGTGCATGGCTTTCCATGGGGGAGACCCCGCCATGGAAACCCATGTGGAGTCTGCTTTCGTGGGTCCGTTGTGGGCCCCCAGGGTATTGGGGGCATAGGGGGTGCACATGGGGGTACCATACATTGTCATGGACAAAGTGACAGGCACCACGCGGTGCCTATCACCTTGTGCATGACAATGCACACAGTGCATTCCCAGCATTGTGGCTGGCAGTGCTGTGAGCACCGCCCACCACAATGCTGGAAATAGAGGATGCCACCGCCACGTCCTAATCGTCCGCCGGCCTTCCTATCAATCAATCAATCATGCCATTTGTATAGCGCACTACTCACCCGGGAGGGTCTCAAGGCGCTTGGGGGGAGGGGTATGCTACTGCTCGAACAGCCAGGTCTTGAGTTGTTTCCTGAAGGCGAGATGGTCCTGGGTAAGCCAAAGGTGGATGGGGAGGGAGTTCCAAGTCTTGGCAGCCAGGTAAGAGAAGGATCTTCCTCCGGCGGTGGCTCTTCGGATGCGTGGTACGGCTGCGAGGGCGAGGCTGGTGGACCGTAGCTGGCGCGTGGGCGTGTAGAAGGTCAGGCGGTCGTTGAGGTACTTGGGGCCCAGGTCGTGGAGAGACTTGTGTGCGTGGGTGAGGAGCCGGAACGTGATCCTCTTGTCGACGGGGAGCCAGTGCAGGTTCCTCAGGTGGCTGGAGATGTGGCTGCGTCGGGGCACATCCAGGATGAGTCGGGCGGAGGTGTTCTGGATGCGCTGGAGTCTTTTCTGTAGCTTGGCTGTGGTTCCGGCGTAGAGGGCGTTTCTGTAGTCCAGTCGGCTGGTGACGAGTGCCTGGGTGACAGTCTTCCTGGTCTCGGTCGGGATCCAGCGGAAGATCTTGCGAAGCATACGCAGGGTGTTGAAGCACGATGAGGAGACGGCGTTGACTTGTCTGGTCATCGAGAGGGAGGGGTCCAGGATGAAGCCCAGGTTGCGTGCGTGGTCGGTTGGCTTGGGTGCGGTGCCCAGGGCTGGGGGCCACCAGGAGTCGTCCCAGGCGGAGGGCAAAGATCCCAGGATGAGGACTTCCGTCTTGTCCGAGTTCAGTTTCAGGCGACTGTCCTTCATCCACTCGGCGACGTCTTTCATCCCTTCGTGTAGGCAGGTTCTGGCGGTGTCGGGGTCTCTGGTGAGGGAGAGGATCAGCTGGGTGTCGTCGGCGTAAGAGATGATGTTGAGTTTGTGCTGGCGTGCGATGGCTGCGAGAGGTTTCATGTAGATGTTGAAGAGGGTGGGGCTCAGTGAAGATCCTTGCGGGACGCCGCAGATGACTTCGGTGGCCTCGGAGCGAAACGGGGAGAGGCGGACTCTTTGTGTTCTTCCGGCGAGGAACGAGATGATCCACTCCAGTGTCTTCTCTTGGATACCGATGTTGCTGAGGCGCTGGACTAGGGTGCGGTGGCAGACCGTGTCGAACGCAGCGGAGAGGTCCAGGAGGATGAGGGCCACTGTTTCCCCCTTGTCGAGCAGGGTCCGGATGTCGTCGGTGGCTGCGATGAGGGCGGTCTCGGTGCTGTGGTTGGCTCTGAAGCCGGACTGCGAGGGGTCGAGGGATCCGTTCGTCTCAAGGAAGGCGGTCAGCTGTCTGTTGACGATCTTCTCGATGACTTTAGCAGGAAAAGGGAGGAGCGAGATGGGGTGGAAGTTTTTGAGATCGGTGGGGTCCGCTGTAGGTTTCTTCAGGAGGGCGCTGATCTCGGCGTGCTTCCAGCTCTCCGGGAAGGTGGCGGTGTTGAAGGAGGCGTTGATGATGTTCCGGAGTTGGGGTGCGATGGTGGAGTCGGCCTTGTTGAAGACGTGGTGTGGGCAGGGGTCGGTCGGTGATCCGGAGTGGATGGTGTTCATCGTGCGGGCTGTGTCTTCGGTGGTCACCGTGGTCCAGGTGCAAAGGGTGGCGGTGGGGGGCGTTGGTTCGACGGTTGGGTGCGTGGGTGGGGCGCCGAAGCTGTTGTGGATGTCGGCGATCTTGCGGTGGAAGAACGAGGCGAGGGAGTCGCAGAGGTCTTGTGACGGAGTGATGTCGTTGGTGCCGGTGCTGGGGTTGGAGAACACCTTGACGATAGTGAAGAGCTCTTTGCTGTCGTGGGCGTTGTTGTCCAGTCGTTCCTTCAGGGATTTCTTCTTGGTGGTGCGGATGAGCTGGTGGTGCTTGCGGGTAGCGTGTTTGAGGGCGGTCATGTTGTCGGTGGTCCGGTCGAGGAGCCAGGCTTTCTCGAGGGTGCGGCAGGTCTTCTTGGAGTCCTTGAGGTCATCGGTGAACCAGGATGCCTTCTTGCTTCTGGGTCTGCTGGGAGGGTTCTTTAGTGGCGCAAGGTCGTCGGCGCAGGCGGTCAGCCACTGTGTGAAGTTGCGGGCTGCTTCGTTGGGGTCCGTTGTGTTGGCGGGTGGGCTTTGGCTGAGGGAGGTGGTGAGCTGGTCTGCGGTGATATTGCTCCAATTCCTGTGAGGTACCTGTTGCGGGTGGTGGTGGGTCGTGGATCTTTTGAAGCTGAAGTGGACGCAGCTGTGGTCGGTCCAGTGGAGTCCGGTGGCGTGGCTGAAGGTGATGTACTTGCTGGAAGAGAAGACGGGATAATAGGCCTCTAGGTCTTTAGTCTGCTTTGTTAAACCAGGCCACCAATCACATTGTTTCAACAAAGAAACAGTCGCCGAAACTCCAGCATGTGCAGAACCTATCCCTTAGTGTGCTGCTAGAATTAAACCTAACCTACGATCCATGTTTGGAATTACTCTATCCCCCACTCCAGGAATGTGAGCAAATGGAATGCTATTGGCATCTAATCGGTAGGAGTAGTTGAGTGGAAATCTTTTTGATACTGCACCGCTGCTTTTGCTTGAAACAATAACAGCCACCAAAATCTCTGGGCCCCCAAAGTGAAGACCGCATGCCTTTCCGTGGCAAAGGCGTCTGTTTCACCCCATCCTAATATGGCTGGCGGTGTCTGATAGACACCACCACCATATTATTCCTTCCGCCGCGGTCCCCCCCGCCATACTAATATGGCGGGGGGGAATTCGGGACACGATGTCGGGCGGATTGCCTCCGCCAGGCCGGCGGTGGCTACCGCCAGCCTGGCGGAGGCAATCCCCCCGACATCGTATTGGGCCCCTAAGAGAGAGGGGAGGGTGGGGAAAGCAGAAAGATGCGTGGGCAGAAAAAAAACTGAGAGAGGCAGATTAGGGACTAGTGTCAAGTGCAGGGAATTAAGGGCCCTAATAATGTTTAAGAAGGTGCAATTTCAAGGCTTTTCTGAAGCTGTAGCAGGAGGGGTTGCAGCGTAATTCTATGGGGAGTGAATTCCAGATGGATGGCACATTTCCTGAGAAGGAGAGTTATTGAGTGGCTTTCTTATTTAACAGAGGAGAGGGCGAGGTTGTCGGTGCTCCTCAAATGTCTAGAGCTGCCGGCTATTAGAAGTTTTTCCTTTTCGTATTGAGGGGCGTTATGATGAAGTGCTTTATGTGTGATGCAGGCGGTTTTGTAGGAGGATCTGCCTTCCACGGGGAGCCATTTGAGGGATTTGAGGACAGGAGAAATGTGATCGAATTGTTTGCAGTCTGTGATGATTCTAGCAGCAAGTTTGAGGACAGATTTAATTGGAGCTAAATGAATTCTTGGAGTTCCCGTGAGGATGGCATTACCGAAGTCCATTCTCGAAAGGACAAGTGATTGGACCACAGATTTAAAGTCCTCATCAGGGATAAAGGGTTTTATTTTCTTGAGGTGATGTAGAGTGAAGAGGGCAGCATTTCTTATGTGTGGAATGAGTCTGAGATTCTGGTCAATGCTGATCCAGATGGATTTAACTGAGCTAGATAAGGTTAAAAGCAGTTACGAGCATTCAGGTCCGAGATCCAGGACTGGATGGGGAGCAGGTTGTTTTTTGGCAAGAAGAGGATAATTTCAGTTTTTTTAGGGTTAAGTTAAGGTGGTTGCAGTGGAACCAGGATTGAATCTTAACACAATTCCCAACCTGAGCAACTCTAGAGACTATAAATGTCCATATCAATAAAAGCCTTTTCAAACTGATATGATTTTCCATGTCTTCTTTTATTTGGAATTATATTGCTGAGGTTACCTCAACTAGAAGGAAATTCTCCTCTAGTTGACAAAAATACATTCCTCTTGATGCTCTTGGTCTCGTAATTTAAAACCAGTAAAATGGTGTCCTTATATCTTCGACTTGGATTATTTGATCGGCGTCTAACGTATTTTTTTAACCTCAGCAATATAATTCCAGGACATGGTTCACACGATATGGTGTCTTGCTTTAATTGAATTTTCGTTTAAATATTAACTCTAGATTCGGGTCAAAATGTTCGCGAATTATTACCAGGACTGAGGTCATACATACAAGATTCTCGCTGACTATCATTAATAGAATTTCATTTTTTGGAACTCAACTTCGCTTATTTGTTGATTCTGAAATTAAAATAAATACTATTGCCCTGACAAAGTCTTTTGGCTGTAAAGCCAGACGAAACACGTGTTGGCAAGATCTGTTGGCTATTTGTATTTCTGAAGAAACCCTTGATGATTTAAAACCCTTGATGTTTTATACCCAGTGAATGGACTGCAATTAAGAATTTATTTTGGAACAAATAAAAGAAGACACGGAAAATCATATCAGTTTGAAAAGGCTTTTATTGATATGGACATTTATAATCTCTAGAGTTGCTCAGGTTGGGAATTGTGTTAATGATTGATGGTAGATATCTATCTGCCTGTTGCTATATTCGGCGGCAGGGGTTGTATCCACACCTTAGAGCAAATGCTAGCTATATATATATATATATATGGAAAGAAGATATTGACTTACACTGTTTAGCGCATTGTTCCCCACTGCCAATCTTATGTATAGTGTCATGATTGAATCTTAGTCAAGGTGTCATTGAGGTGTAAGATATCAGAACGTGATTTAATCTTACAGTAGATTTGGGTGTCATCAGCGTAAAGGTGGTAGTTGATTCCAGAGTGCTTTAGAATGAGGGTAAGGGACTCCATGAAGAGGTTGAACAAAGAGGGAGAGAGTATGGATCCATGGGGGGCACCAGGGGTCATGGGTCTAGGTTTAGTGAGGCAATCAAAATTTTCATTCGTTGCGACCTGTGTTGGAAAAGTAAGAAAACCTTTTGAGGATAGAACCATTGAGGCCAAAATGCTCTTTGAGAGTGTTAAGTAGGGCAGAGTGATTGACAGTATCATACGCTGCAGAGAGGTCAAGAAGCATGAGAAGGGAGGCTTCGCCTTTGTCAAGGGATTGGTGGATGTCATCAATTATGTTAATCATAACTGTTTCAGTACTGCAACCCTTTCTAATACCTGATTGAAGAGGATCCAACAGATTGAAGGAGGAGATATGTTTGTCCAACTGAAGTAGGACACATTTTTCGAGGGCTATGTAGAGCAAAGGGAGATTAGATATAGGACGGAGATTGTTAAGGTCGTTAGGGACTGCCTGAAGATTTTTGAGGCTGGGGGTAATTTGTCCAAGTTGATGGGAGATCGGGACACAACCAGTGGCTAATGAAGAATTACTAATGTTTGTCCAGTAGGGGGCCAGGATGTGTTTTAAATCTTAACAAGGTTAGCAGGGAGTGGGTCTTTGGTGTAAGAGAAGGGTTTGAGCCTAGAAATAATGTTAAGGACATCGCAGTCCGTAACCGGGTGGAAGTTATGCCAGGATGCATTTCTTTTTAATAGGGGTGAGGAGGGGAGGAGATCAGGCGAGGGAAAGACATGGGGAAGAAGAAAGGAGCTAGGATTGATAAGAGCGATGGGGGATCACTGTGGGAAAGGCAAGAGGAGGGTAAGGAATTGGGGGGAGAGGGGTTGAGGTGAAGGATTGGTCAATCTTGTCAACTTTTCCATTGAAAAAGTTGGCAATTTCCTCACATTTCTCGATTGAGGCCAGTAATTTGGTGGGAGCAGAAGCTGTTTGGTTTTTGACAATGCTAAACAGTTCTCTCGGTCTATTTTTGGCCCTATCTATTTGAGAGCGGAAGAAGAAGGCCTTTTTGTCAAGAATGTGTTTTTTATATTTGACCTAGAGGATTTTAGGAGGGTCAGATTAGCAGGGGACTGGTGTTGTCTCCATGTGCGTTCAATCCTTTTAAGCAAACGTCTGTCTCTGTTGAGGTCAGAATTGAACCACAATTTGGAGGAGGTTTTTTTTGTGTTTTTTATTTAGCTGGGGCAATTTGGTCAAGGACCTAAATTATAGGTTTGTTAAAATGCTCAGTGAGGCCATTTGCAGTTTGGGTGAGGGGGATGTGCTGCAGTTGCTCCTTGACTTTGGATTTCAATTCCGCAGGGGGGATAAGGTGAAGGTTTCTACTCAATTTTTTTAGTTTAATGGGTTTGGGAGGGGGGGAGGCCTTGTGTTAATGATCGAAAAGAGGATGAGGTGATGGTCTGACCAGTCAATAGGGACGATGTTGGTCAGGGAGGCCAGGACTTTGCCAGCAATGATAGCATCTAGGGTGGCCCCTTTGATGTGGGTTGCATCAGGGCATTAATGTCAAGCAGATCGGTTAGGAGGTTAACAGAGGGGTCATCCTTTTTGTTCCAGTGGAGGTTAAAGTCTCCTAGGAAGAGGTGTTTAGAATTGGAAAGTGAGGAATAAATAATGAGATCAGACAATTCCTCAACAAACGAAAGAGAGTCACCTGGTGGGTGGTCAATATTGTCTAAACGGATAGGCAGAGATCCTGGGACCTTAAGTTCAGCACCAAGGTGTTTGTACGTAGTGTGATCCGAGTTCTTAATAAGCGAGAGTTGAAGATCGTTTTGTAAATAATGGCTAGCCTTCCTCCTATTCTGTCCGGCCTATCCTTCCTAAGGATGGAGTAGCCATGAGGTGAGAGCAGGTCCAGAATAGAAGAAGAGTGGGCATTGAGCCAAGTTTCCATTTCGAAGGCGATGTCTATGGCTTCGCTCAAGATGGTTTCGGTTATTTCAGTTGCATGACGTGCAGCAGATCGGCAGTTTACCAGCATGCATGCAAGGGGTTTAGGCCTACTTCTGGGGGAGGGCAAGAGTGGATAAGTGTGAGTTCAGAAGGTGGTCTGGGTGAGGCTGGGGAGGTAGGGATTCTGCTGGTACCAAGGATCACTGAGATGTGTGAGTGAAGGGCAGGAGGGTATATAGTTGGGGATATTGGAGGGAGTGAGGTGCTGAGGTCAAGGAGGACCGTTGAGGGGGAGTGGGTCAGGGTAGAGGAGGAGGGACTCAGGGATTGAGGGTCTGAGGCGGTTGTCTGATCCAATTTCTGGGAACAGGACCCATTGGGGATGGAAAGTGAAGGGATGGAGTTAAAGTCTTTTCTGAGTGCTGAGAGTTCCAGTGATAGGGAAGAAAGATGGAGTTCTATGTTGAAATGGGTTGTGGATAAAAAAGATCAGGGGAAGGAGGCTGGGACGTTAGGGTTGAGAAGAGAGTGTTCCAAGTTAGTCCGGAAGGGAGAGTTTGGATGGAGGAGGTGGCGAAACTCCGGTGGAGGGCATAGTGGGTGGTTGAGGATAAGAGGCTGGAAGGGGGTTTTCAGGGAGAGCGAGGGCATTAATAGGAATCGAGGTAGTTAAGAGCGCAGGAGTTAGAGTCGGGGAAAGTGGAGTTTAAAGGCAGTTTGGTTAAGCGGGAGGCAATCAGGTAAAGTGGGGGAACTTGGAGTTGCTGCAAGAGCAGTGGAGGGAATCAGGAGAAGGGATTCAGGGCATATCGAGGTGAGCTGAGAAGCTTTGGTGTTGTGAGTGGGAGAAGAATCTGTGGGGGGTGTTTGGGAGTTTGAGAGTCCAGCTGGGATGGTAAGTGTAGGGAGGAGCACAGGTGATGGAGAGAGGTTAGAGGCCTGTGTTAGGGGGAAATCTAAGGAGGTAGCAGAGTAAGCGATGGGGAGGGTTGGAGCTTGGAGGGGAACATAATGTAAAATTATATATACATTAAAAGAAATTAAATATTTTCCATTGTTTTCTGTGGGGAGTTAGCCCTATTTTCATGATTATGCGGCCATTTTGTTTCCTTTTTCTAACTTTTGTATCCATCTGTTTCGTTTTTAGGTTATTTTGGAAGACAGAACCTTGCGGTTGGGAGCAGCTTTTCATCCATGCGGGTAAGTTTACTTTTATCTACTTTTAAGTTACTTTTAAGGTAGGGGTAAGTTAGTAGTAGTGTAAGTGAATTTGTTAGGGTGTTATTTTGTCATTTTTGGGAGAGTTAGGTGTAGTTTTGGTAGTTTATTGTTTTATGTGTATGGCTTAGTAACGGATATAGGTAGAATGTTATGGTATTTTAGTGATGTGTTTATTCTGTGTGTTTTTGTGTATTTTATGTTGATATTTGTTGTTGTGGGTTTGTATTTTTGTTGTGGGTGGGTTTTGTGTAATTTGGGGCAAACATAGCCCATTTACCGTCTGCCACACTGTGACTTAAACACCATAAATATGCGCCCACCACTGTGGCGGTGGGAGCCAATAGAGACCGACTACCGTGCGGAATGACGTCCCATCCGCCATACAAATCAGGATGCCCCAAACAGCCCGTCACATCACAGCAGGGAAACCACCCTACCAGAGACGGCAGAAGCACGACAGCGGAGCACAAAACCATACCTACGGTCCCCACCTCCTGGTCCCAACCGCAATGGATACAGCTCTTCAAGCCTTTCCAGTGCTATACCTCATCCACTACCAGCAAGTAATGCACCATCGCTGACAACGCCGCAGGAATGCAAAAACACAACTCCTCACACAACCACGACACGCAACTCCTGTGCTGACATACGGTTCCTGTCCACATCAGACACTCTGGAACACATCCCCAAGTGTACCCACATATGTCCTAGCATTAGGAAAATCACCACTCCAAAATACGGGTCACCCATCAACGGGAAAATCACTGCTATGTCCCAGTCACGTCACTGCAGCGGTGCAGATGCGGAAAAACCTGCGCACAATGTAGAAGACAGAGCTGGCACCAGGCATGCACAGTCCACAAAGATTTACAGGGCCCCACCTCCACCCTGCACACACTACGCTCCCCACACCCATTTGGGGACATGCTGTGTGCTCCTTCTGTGCCTCCCTGCACAATTGATCTTCTAGGTGTACCCGGACCCTGCACCTCACACACCAAACAACCAGGGAGCCTGTCTCAGGAGGTGGGGGTGAAGAGGAACACCCTGCACAGAAGCTCAAAGGCAGGGCATCCCTCCTCCTAACACCTACCTTCCACTCATGTCAAGCAAACTGAGTCTGATAACAAAATGAAGACTCACACTGCATATGAACATCCACTGAACTGCCACACTGCCTGTCAAGTCACTCAGACACACCCCACACTGACACAGAGCCACATACACATACCAGATGTCATTAGCAATGAAGGACAATGAAAGGGCTAGCCAAAAGTGTACTGGACAGTGCTGGAAAGCCATGGGGCAAACCACAAAGCATGTGTGCATCACATGCAAGAGAAGGAAGATATCACACTGCCCTTGGGCCATCCAATAAGACATGGGTGGCACAGTGAGTGAAATTAAACCAAAGTGACCGCCATGTAAAAACTCAGGGAGACATCAAGACAAGCCATGCATAGGCACAGGAATGATAGGAAGTGTCTGAAGTCAAACAGTGATCAGCCGCACATCTGTGTCAACTTACTTGACATGTGCATGTCATCAGCACAACACACATGGCTAATTGTCATACTCCCTGACTGTCAAACCCAAGTTGGACCTTCACACCTACCCCTCCTCTACCCACCTCACACCTGCAGCACTCAACATCAGTGTTAAACACACGAAATGGTGCAAATGATGCCCTTTGAGTTCACTGACAACCAATCACACTCCCTGGGGCGCATCCACAAACATCACACACACACACACACTGGGATGCCTGAACCAATGCTGACACAAAAACAATTCCCAAACACAAACCTCACAAATAACATACACAGAAGTCTAACAAGGCCCCATATCACCACGCAAACATTGGAAAGGACATGGGACCCCAGACAGAACAGGAGTACACAGCATTGTCACCCAGGACCAATGCACAGACATCATACCCCAACACAAACAAGAATTGCATCATCTCAAAACAATCATGAACACAAACTGGGATCAATTGGACAATACGCTAACACAGACAGAGACACCACACCACCCATCAGGTCAACATGGTGTCAGAGTGTACCACAAGCAAGCACTTGCCCCATACAGACATGTGACAGGTCAAATATAGGAGAATATAACACTATTCTGCACTCAAAACAAGCCCAGTAACAACAATACACCTTGCTGCATGTGATAGACACACAAGTAATGCACACTACATTTGCAACACACATCAATATGTATCACAATGCACAAACTACTCACAAACAATGTCATGTAAATAACACAGACAGAGTCACCACACCACCCATCAAGTCAACATAGTGTAAGAGTGTACCACAAGCATGCACATGCACAATACATACAAGAATAGACCTTGCTGCATGTGACAGACACACAAGTAATGCACACGCCACTTGCAACACACATCAAAATGCATCACAATGCACAAACTACTCACAAACAATGTCATGCTAATAGAACATCACACACACAGAGCATCTGTCAGCAGACAGAGCCAACACAGGCCAAACACTGCATACATCCACAACAAATACATAACAGATGCACATACCAATCCATCACATAGCAAACTCAGCTGGACATCAGGGGGATGCACAACAGTCAAGTACAAGGCAACATACACTGACAGCACTGCATGACGGCCAAGTAGTGTGCAAACCAAACAAATCAGTAGCACACACATCTCAGTGCCACAACATGTACTCCCACAACACAAATCAGCACAACACACAGACACCATCACACTCAGGAAGGGTAGCAGTACATCAGGAAACACACATACAGCTTACCCAACAACCACAGATGTACAACTCAGGGACATCCATGTGCAAACAACATGACCAGAGGACTGTGCAGCACAAACATTTGCACTGCACATGAACAACCATGACTGCAAACCAGTACAAGCTAATCACCCATAATTAATTGGGAAACTGTCCTGAGTGACACATTGGTCCTGTGCACAGTTTAGCACCACAAAGCATAGTGTAACAAAAGAAGTGGTAGGGACGCTCACACACTGGCAACCCAAGGAGTAGGTCACATGAGATTGAAGTGGTGTATATGTGAGTAGTGGACAGGACAGGAGTGTACTATACACAAACACATAGAGGAGTCACTCACAATGGGTAGGCATCAGAAGCACATACCATACTGGAGCCAAAAATGGGTCAAGTGACAACAATGCATGAAAAAACTCACAAATAATGTCAGTGTGGCTGAGCAGGTCTGCACAGAGAGCACCCACAGTAACAAGACACATGGCTGATCAACAAAACACAACACAGACTTGGCTGTCACACACTCTTCATTCTCACTGTCAGCAACAACACGTAGGAGTCCCCAAGGAGTGCAAGGACACACCAACACACTGCACAGTGCACAACCTACAACTCCTACATGTGCCCACAATCTGAAGCTCATGGCTGATAATTCAAAACAAAGAGGCACTCAGCTTCTGGATCATACTTGTGTGCAGTTGGCGTTGCAGGGACACACACACACACACACACATCAACACTACTGACAAAGTCACCTCCTTCACACTTTATAACCACACAAGTGCACACATTCAAATGTACCCCTGTGACTAGGAAGACAGGCCATCACAAGATGAACATACATCAACACTGCTGTTTACACCCAAGAAAAGATCACACAGATAGAATGGACCCTGGCCACCCCACAAGTAATCCGGTGGATAGAATTCACCTCTGTTCTGGTATTGCATCATTACAAGATCCTGGCCTTTAGTGGTGTCATGCTCTTGTGCGCCAACCTGCCAGTCCAAGGGAGCAGCCCCAGCTCATCTCTGCCTCTTTTTTGCTCAGCCGGCAGATGTCATCCCACCTCTTTTGACAGTGTGTGTGCCGTCGGTTGGAGACATCCAGAGCCCGCACCCTACGTGCAATGGCCCTCCATACGGCCTCATGCTCGTGTACTTTGAGCTGCAGGCATAGGAGACAAGAGGAGGAAATTTCAGTGACGCTGGGTTATGTACCACTGTGTCTCAGTACAGGAGTATGCACACACTCAGCACAGCTATTAAGATATGAATGAATGAATGAATTAGAGTTTCTATAGCGCGTAACTAGCCTGAGGCCTCGTAGCGCTTATAAGCAGACAGGCAGATGTACAGCAGGATTGTTATGCAGCGCTAAAGAGGTGAGTTTTAAGCAGTTTACTGGAAAATTTGCAGATTGGGTTCCCTACGGAAAGTAAGGGGAAGAGAGTTCCAAAGGTTGAAAGCATTCAGTGAGAAGGAGCGACCGCCCCATCTGGATCTGCGTACTTTCCTAGTAGTAGCAAGGAAAGCGTTGCTGGAGCGAAGACTCCTGGAGGGTGAGTAGGGAACCACCATAGGATGGATAACGGCGGGACCAATTTTCCGGATAGCTCCATGGGCCAGACACATTGCCTTGAAACGTATTCTGGATTGGACGGGAAGCCAGTGAAGTGTATTCAGTGCAGAACACGCAGACTGCCTCCGAGGGATCTGGAGAAGTAGGCAGTCTGCGCAATTCTGGATTACTTGGAGTTTTTTGATTGTAGCCAAGGGGGCGCCCAGATATAGGGCGTTCCCATAATCTAGTTGCGAGAGGATAAGGGCTTGCACCATGTATCCTGCGTGCCTGAAAAGGAAGTAAAGGCAATATTTTCTGTAGCATCCTCATCACGCCAAAACAGGTGGCTGAGAGCTTGGTAGCTTGATGGTTGAAGCAAAGAGAACTATCAAGCCATATGCCTAGACTCTTGATCTGCTGCTTAGGGACAGGCCAATTGCCAAAACAGATCGGCCAGGAATGTATCGCAGGGGGTGGAGAAGATTTGCCCAGGAACATTAGCTCTGTCTTATCCCCATTTAGCTTAAGGTGAGATAGTTCCATCCATTCGGCTACGGCCTCTAGGCAATTGCTAGCGCGCAAGCTTAACCTTCCGGGTGGTTTAATGATACCACCAGTTGGGTATCATCTGCGTAGGTGATAATTTGGATGCCGAACGGAAGTACTATCTCAGCTAATGGGGCCATATAGGTGTTACATAACGTGGGCTCAGGGAAGAACCCTGAGGAACCCCACAGCTAAGAGGCCAAGGATTAGATGATGCTGTATCCTCAATGACCTGGAAGAAACGGTCCTCCAAAAAGGAATTGACCCAGGCCAGAGCCAAGTGCCTCACTCCCAGATTCTTTAGGCGCTCAAGCAGAATGGTATGATCAACAGTGTCGAACGCAGCACTGAGATCCAGCAAAATAATTGCTGCTGAGCCACCATGATCTACCAATCTCCTGGCTACTTCCATTACTGCCAATAAGGCAGTCTCTGTCCCATACTTTGGGTGAAACCCTGTCTGAGACACGTGGAGAAGATTGTTTGATTCCAGGTATTTGACTAGAGTAGAGTTAATGTGATTCTCAACCAACTTACTCAGCCAGGGGAGAAGGGAGACGGGTCTGAAATTGGCCAGGTTAGTAGAATCTAAGTTTTTTTTTTTTTTAAAGAGCTCTGACCTGGGCACATTTCTAGATTAAGGGTACCCTTCCCGTGGTGATGGAGGCGTTTAGAACCTTCAAAATTGCTGGACAGATGACTTCTTTAACTAGACAGAGGCATTGTGGTGGGGCTGGATCCATAGTTGAACTAGAGGTGACCCTAGAAATGAGTATGTTCAGCGACGCCTCGTCTAGCAGTGGGAACTCAGCTAAGGTGCACTGTGGATTGAGGCGGGGGCTTTTGATGCTGGAAACTGTGGAACCGCTCTCGTGGGGAGGAAAGGATTGGGATATTAAGTGAATTCTTTGGTGAAAATATTTAGCCAGATTATCACAACGAGTTTGTGCATCTTCTGGATTAGGGATTTTATGCAGTGGGGGAATTAGAGATTTAGCAATGTGAAAGATTTATTTGGGGGAGTTTGCTGCTGTGTTAATCTTTTTGTTGTAGAAGGAGGATTGAGTGATTTTGATTTCAGCCTCATTAATTCTTATTGCCTCTCTGTATTCATTTTTCCTATCGGTTGCTAAGTTCTGTCTCCATCTCGTTTCGAGTCTCCTGCAGATTTGATTAAGTTATTTTAATTTAAGCGAGTACCAGGGAGCCAGCTTAGGTTTAGAAGTCTTACGGGAACGTTTTTTTGGGAGTAAGGTGTCGAATGAACTTTGGATCCAGGAGTTAAAATGATTGTTTGCCCCTTCCGGGTCTAAGTCGGCGCAGGGAGTCGTGGCGGCCAAAGTTATGGACCACCTAGTAGGTGACAGACTTGCCCATTTCCTTTCCAGCCGCGGAAAGAAGCTCTGCGCAGGGGGAGAAACAGCAGTTTCCCAGACCAAGGGGACAAGTAGATAATCAGTCCATGGAAGCGGTATGGGAGATCCTGCGGAGAGAGCCTGATCATTACTAAGCACTGGATCAAGAAGATGACCCTTGATACGCGTCGGGCAAAAACTTTCTGCACAATTTGAAGCGCAGAGAGGTTTGCTAACAAATCTGTTGCCGAGTGGTCAGATGGGTCATCCAGGTGGATGTTAAGGTCACCCAGTACTGTGAAATTAGCGGTGGTTAGAGCCAATTCAGCAATGAAAGCGGGAAGTGAATTAAGAAATCATGTATATATGTTTAGCAGAGACAATACAGCATGACACGTAGTACATTAGAATGAGCTAATCATACCTAAATGCATGCAGGTATGAGGATGGACACAGTACCTGGCCTTCTCATACACATGCAGAATGCCAGCACCGAAAGCAATGTGAAGAAGGCCCACATCGGCGATGCAGTTTGTGAGGGAGCAAGACATACATTACATTGAAAATGATGTGTCGGGACAGACACACTGTGTCCAACACTGCACAGCCCTCAATGTCCTTGCCCTGTAAATGGCTAACTGTGTCATGAAGGTCACATTTAGGGACATGATCCTACAATCTCACACCCTTCTCACAAGGTCTGTCTTGAGCAATCCACCAGCCTAAGATAGCTCATTGATGAATAGGATAGCAGACAAACCATATGTTGCACTGTGTCCATTCAGTGATGTGTCCCTGTCAAATTGGGAAGTAACTGTGCAGGCCAGGGGGGCTCACACTGCGGTCTAACATGGGCCATCCGAACTGTCACATGCATGTACAATATGAGAGGGCAAACAGTGCCTACACATGCGAGTCAGTACACATAGTGAAGTGAATGGAATTGTGGGATGTTTCAGAAGTACAACAATCTGCTTTGTCATAGGTGAATTTCCACTAAGAGTGTCACCCTCAGGCATTTCACTCTTGTGCATAATGCTTACATGGTGGCAATATAAAGGCAAACCCACTTCCATCAGCACCCTCTGTACGAAAAGTCTTTGTAATGTCACAAATGAGCCTGTGAAAACCTCATGGACTCAAACCTCCATTAGCATATGTGTAACTGTATTGCTGCAAAAACACTGCATGTCCCTCCCATCCTGATATGCAGCCCCAGCCATGTGTAAAATAGGCTACAAACCCCATTTCCCTGAAGTCAGCATGCTAGACAGTGTATCACACAAACCCACACTCTCAGGCTCATACTGCAGTAGATCAACTTAATGTGTGCACTCCCTTCACTCCCCTACTTTCACTCTGAAACACTTACCATGACATCAGCAGCAACATATAGCCTCCAATCCTGTGTGAGTACCTCGTCCACCAGGAACTCTGCTGCTGTGGTGAAGGGACGGGCCCTGATGTTCTCGGTTCTTGCCATCCTTGGGTCCATGAGCCAGGAACAGCAGCAGTTGGTGGTGAAGAGTATCAGTCAGCAGTGTCTGCAAGCACTGGAAATGTGTGGCTCTCTCCTACACATGTATAGCCCCCTGGGGTAGTTTCAGTGGTACTAAGCTGCCTCAATTGGTGTTCAAGGTCAGCTTTTTACAAATTTGACCAATGACCAGCCCCGCGGTAGCAGAGCACGCCTACTGCGATTTTCAAAATTGCATTTCTCTACCGTGATTGCGGTTCACATTAGCTGTAAGGGCATGTGCATTGGCTGTGACACACCGCAGGGCCAGTCAGTTGCTGCAGCGATCATGCATCTTACAATTGCATCCAATGACCAGCCTGCGGTAGCAGAGCACGCATACAGCTATTTTCAAAATTGCATTTGCTTACCGCGATTGAGGTTCAGGCATGGGCATTGGTGGTGACACACCGCAGGGGCCAGGCAGTTGCTATAGCGATCATGCATCTTATAATTGCATCCGATGACTGGCCCTGCGATGGAGAAGCACACCTACCGCGATTTTCAAAATTGCATTTGTCTACCGTGATTGCGGTTCCCATTGGCTGTAAGGGCATGTGCATTGGCTGTGACACACCGCAGGGCCAGTCAGTTGTTACGGTGATCATGCATCTTACAATTGCATCCAATGACCAGCCGGCGGTAGCGAAGCACGCCTACAGCTATTTAAAAAATTGCATTTGTTTACCATGATTGGGGTTTCCATTGGAGGTAATGGCATGGGCATTGGTGGAGACACACCGCAGGGGCCAGGCAGTTGCTACAGCGATCATGCATATTACAATTGATTCCGATGACTGGCCCTGCGGTGGAGGAGCACACCTACCGCGGTTTGCAAAATTGCATTTGTTTACCGCAATTGTGGTTCCCATTGTCTGTAAGGGCTTGGGAATTGGCTGTGACAACCCGTAGAAGCCAGGTGGTCGCTCTTGCGATCGTGCATCTTACAATTGCATCCGATGACTGGCCCAGTGGTAGCGGAGCACGCCTACGGTGATTTTCAAAGCTGCATTTGTCTACAGCGATTGCGGTTCCTATTGGCTGCAAGGGCATCGGCATTGACGGTGACACATCGCAGGGGCCAGGCGGTCTCTAGCGCGATTTGGATACTTTTCATTGGTGCCTATGGCCATGATTATGGTGGCGGAGCACACCAACAGTCATTTTACAATGTGTATATCACTACCACAGTTGTGGGTCCCGTTGGCTGTAAGGGCCTGTGCATTGGCTGTGACACACCTCAGGGCCAGTCAGTTGTTACGGCGATCATGCATCTTACAATTGCATCCAATGACCAGCCTGCGGTAGCGGAGCACGCCTACCGCTATTTTAAAAATTGCATTTGTTTACCACGATTGGGGTTTCCATTGGAGGTAATGGCATGGGCATTGGTGGAGACACACCGCAGGGGCCAGGCAGTTGCTACAGCGATCATGCATATTACAATTGATTCCGATGACTGGCCCTGCGGTGGAGGAGCACACCTACCGCGGTTTTCAAAATTGCATTTGTTTACCGCAATTGTGGTTCCCATTGTCTGTAAGGGCATGGGAATTGGCAGTGACACCCCGCAGAAGCCAGGTGGTCGCTCCTGCGATCGTGCATCTTACAATTGCATCCAATGACTGGGCCAGTGGTAGCGGAGCACGCCTACGGTGATTTTCAAAATTGCATTTGTTTACTGCAATTGTGGTTCCCATTGTCTGTAAGGGCATGGGCATTGGCGGTGACACCCCGCAGAAGCCAACTGTTCGCTCCTGCGATCGTGCATCTTACAATTGCATCCAATGACTGGCCCAGCGGTAGCGGAGCACGCCTCCGCGATTTTCTAAATTGCATTTGTTTACAGCAATTGCGGTTCCTATTGGCTGCAAGGGCATGGGCATTGGCGGTGACACATCGCAGGGGCCAGGCGGTCTCTAGCGTGATTTGGAGGCTTTTCATTGGTGCCTATGGCCATGATTATGGTGGCGGAGCACACCAACAGTCATTTTACAATGCGTATATCACTACCACAGTTGTGGGTCCCATTTGCTTGAAGGGCATGGGCAGTGGCGATGACACACCGAAGGGGCCAGGTGGTCGCTACCGCGATTTGACAGCTTGACATTGGTCCCTATGGTAATGATTGCAGTGGCGGTGCACGCTTATGGCAGCTATGGACACATCATGCTGTGGCAGTGGGAATGGCCAGTTCTCAACATTGCACAGTAGACACATGTATCATGCCACCAGATAGTTCAAACCAATGCTAGTGCAACATTTAGCCCACTTATGACCACACATGCCATGTCAGTGCACAGGATTACATGCATTGGCATGTACTCCTTCACATGTCACTTATGATATTGTAGTGCTTGTACACAGATCTGTGGTGTGATGGACTCTCAAATATGTACACATTTTAATGTGTGAGATGGCTAAGCAAAACACAGTAAGGAAGGTCTGACTACATGATGTGCCAATTTCACTGTGTACATTGCCGAGCTCCAGTACATACTAGATAGTTATGCACACACTGTGCTCATTGTGTTGTTAATGTGTGCCCTGTCCGAATACGCAAGAAGATGTGGCAGGTAAAGCAGCTACGTAGAAGATAGCAGTGTTGCTCTCTGACATATGTGCTGTGTCAATTACTCTCAGGACTGGTTAGATGTTGAATGTACCTTTTGGCATTCACATAGTCTGAAACTGTTGTGGGGCACTCGCTGTGTGTAGACTGGACAAGTGTACCACTAGGTTAGATCAAGATGTCCCTACATGTAAGTTGTGCTGTAAGATGAAGTTTGATGCCAGTCATTGTTGGCGCTGTGTCAGGCAAAACATAAGATGTTGGACACATCTCATAGAGGGATTGAATTGACATGTGTCCCCTTTCATCTCTCCTAGGAGGCAAAAAATGTGCACCGTCCATTCACAGTGCTGACGGACATTGAGGATGAGGAAATCATATGTAAATTCCGTCTTGATCGACCTACCCTTCAAGACCTATGTGCTCTGTTGGAGCCACATCTGAGGCCTCTTAGAACCTATCCGACTTCTTTGACACCAACGTGTAAGGTGATGGCGGCCCTGCATTTTGAGGTGCATTCTATCCACCTGATATGATGGACCCTGCCACCCTACAAGTAATCCTGTGGATAGAATTCACATCTGTTCTGGTATTGCATCATTACATGACATGTGTACAATTTAGCAAACATGACCATATGATGAGTATGATATAAGTAGATCATCACAAACACCCATCATTGCACCCTCAAGCCTCAGAATGAAGAACAACTAAAGTGCCTATCACCACTGGCAAATCCTGAAACGTATTGGAAGTCAAAGACCTAATGCCGGACAAAACTTCAGGCAGTGGCCTAGGAGGACCCCAAAGACGTACACCATTGCTGAGAGGTGTAACTGAAAGAGGCTTACTGCTGCCGAGAAGAACATAGCAGTAGTGAACGTAAGGTCAGGCCGACCAGTGATGCAACATGAGCAGACCTGCTGACAGGTAGGTCTTGGTCTTCTGTTGGTTCTCAGGGCATTTTTTGGTGAACGTTTTCCCAAATCCCAGGTTTTTGGAGGAGTGCACCAACACCACAACCACGGGTCCAGGACCTGGGGGGCACCACATGAGGAGTTAAAACTCACTCCAACAGAGGCCAGTTACAGAGTGTAAGACCCCTGGACCATGCTATGTCCCTATAGCTCACACAGATGGGCAGCCATCCAGTACTTTTAGAGGTCCAGGGCAGTCCTCTAGTAGCAGCTGGACAGTCCTCAGGGGTAACAGTAGTCCTTTTGAAGTTTTACGCAAGTCCAGGATTGTACTGAAGAGTTGTTCTGAAGGACCAATATTTATGCCTGGTTTCAGACATTCAAATGGGGGGATTACCTATACTACCCTTACATTTGGCTCTGGAAATTTCTTCTTGTTCCCTGTCAAGGTTCCAAGAAGTCTAGGGTGACAAAAAGCTGGTGCCAGGTCCCCTCATGTGTGCTGGGGTATCCCCTTTGAAGTGTAACTGATGCCAGGAAAAGCACTGCCCTAGCCATCCTGGCAGGATAGCTGTTAGACCTGGCATCTTTTGGCGTGTTTCCCCAGGCTTTTTGCCTCCTGACCTCCCGGTTTTGACTATCTTTTTGCTGGTTTAGTGTCTCTGTGCACTTTCTCACTGCTGTTCAGTATTAAAGTGCAAGTGCTCTTGTTGTAAATTGGTGTTTTCATGATTGGCATTTTTGATTTACTGGTAAGCCCCTAATAAAGTGCACTGATTGTGCCAGCCCATAAATCAAATGATACTAGTGGGCCTGCAGCACTGATTGTGCCATTGACATGAGAAGTCCTAAAAAGGTATCCCAGACCTACCACTGCATGGCCTGTGTGCAGTTTGTAACTGCCATGCCAACCTGGCAAGTGCACCCACTTGCCAGACCCTAATCTTCCCTTTTTTTACATATATGTTACCCCTAAGGTAGGCCCAAAGTACCCTTGTGGGCAGGGTGCTGTGTATGTTAAAGGTAGGATATGTACTGATATTTGTGGCATGTCCTGGTAGTAAATTACAATGCATTTCGTTTTTCACTATGGAAAGGCTATCTGTCCCATAGGATAGGATGGGAGTTTTACTTATAATATTTTATAAGCATAACTACCCATTAGGACAAGATTGAGAAATGGAGTTTAGTATGCCTGGACTCAGAATGTAAAAATGCATCTTTTAGTAAAGATGGTTTTTGTGTTCTGTGTTTGAAAATACCAGGTTTCGAAAATAGGCATTTACTTGCCTAGCCATCCTGTGTGCCTCTGCTGGGTTAGTGGATTGACTGTCTGGCTTTGGAGTGACCAGATCTGGGGATGTGCATTCTCTTCAGACAGCCACTGGGGGGGAGGGGGGGGTTGAGGTATGTTCTGGGTATGTTCTGCCTATCCTGGATGAGTCAGGGCTGGGCTGAAAAGACCTGGGCTGCCTTTAGAGTAGTAGGAGATTTACTTGCACCTGAATGGCCCTAGTCTGTTTATTATTTTTTTGTATTTTCTATTTGTGTTTTATAGAGCTCAAACTTGACCCGTTAGGGTATCAGAGCACTTTTCAAGGATCATAGAAGTGTACAGTAGGCATGTCTTCCTTGAACAATGCTGTCTCCACCTCCTGCCAGGAAGCTAGATTAGAGAGAGCACAGAACTGGTTTGGACTTAGCACAGACACTCTCTGCCTGAGAGATTAAAGGAATTTTGACTATAAATATTGAGGCCCAGACCCCAGAACTTTAGAACTTGTTGGAATCAAGGAAAGTGCCAAGAAGAAGAGCTACCAAGATGAGTACTGCCCCTTTACTGTGTTGTTGTTTTCTTGGGTTGGCCTGCAGTTGCTGAATCTGCCTTGGGCAGTGAAAGAACTGGATTGAACTTTCTTTACTTGTGCTGAGTATCTCCAAGGGCTTGAAGTAGAGCTTGTCTTCTGTTCTGGCGTCTCACGGACTGCCAGGACTTCACCAACCTCTAGCTACCACTTCTGGAAACCACTGTTTCAGTCACTACGGAGAAGGGTAAAGCAACCGACTCCATCGGTGGCTCCATGTCCTGAAGGCACCTCAGAAGGCACTGCTGCCTTTCACACCGCAACCCCGGTCTCACCGGCGACGACGACGACCGACACCACTGCCACCGACCTGCTGCTTGCACCGTGACCTGTGGGCACCACATTTCACACTGCCACTCGTCACTTCACCGCCCTGGTCTCACCGACACTGTTGCTGCCTGCTGATTTTGACACCCATGACTGCATCATGGCTGGGGGCACCGCTTGTAAATTTCATGATGCACCGCCTCATCCCACACAGTGGTCTAGGCCGACTGATACCAGCTCCTGCCAACCGGCCCTGCCGCTTGCACCGCAACCTGCCAGCACTGCATCAAGCACCGCCTCGCCCCACACTGTAAGCCTTGGTCTCATCAAGGCTGTCTGGATTATCATCACTGAGCTGCTGTCTGCACTGCATTGTGAGGGCACCGCACCCTGCACCACTTCTGTTTTGTAACACAACCGTGACGGTTGCCCCCGACTGACTGGCACCAACATGCCGGCTGCGATGAGAAAGGTACTGTTTTCGAGACTGTCAACACTTTAGCCGGCCCGTACCAATGCGGTCGGCTGGAACTGTTAGACTCTGTTATTTTCAGCATCACAGTAGCCCTAGTCTCTGTGTTTTTGAGATATTTCTGTAATTTTAAGGATATCTTGCAAAGTATATATTTTTGAAGTACTGTATGTTGTATTCTTATTGTTTTGGTCTTATTTTGGATATATAAAAATATTGGGTATTTTTCTAAACTGGTGTGGTGTCCTTTTGTAGTGCTTTCAATGTATTACTGTTGGTTTGTGCAAATGCTTTACACACTGCCTCTGAGATAAGCCTGACTGCTTGTGGCAAGCTACCAAGGGGGAGAGCAGGGGTTATTTTACTCCCTTATCCGTACTAGAAGGAAAGGTCCCTACTTGGACAAAGGTGCAAACCACTGCCAACTAGAGACCCCCATTTCTAGCAATTGCCCCATTTTGCTTGTCATGAACTCACCATGTCCCAGCCTCGGAAACAACACTGGATCAATGCTGAACCTCTTATGCCTCCCAAAAATGCTCTAAATCAATGGATACAATTATAAAATCACGCACTGTTATGAGGGGATCGGGGTTGGACAAAATAAGAAAACAAAAACTTGCGATACTCAATCTGCAGCAATGCACACTGCTTAGCTGAATGTGTCGCCCCAGAGACTTCTGTGTTTGCGAAGGTTGGAATGTATGATTTTGTGAAGCCTCAAAGCACTCGAAACAACATTAAGAGGGAATTACCATCAGTGCACTAGCAGGCCTTCTTATTCATTGGTATTAATTTCACTTTAGCAACATTCACTTATGTGCTTCTTCTACGATATGGAATAAAAGTAGGATGCCAGGTTCTCAGACAGGAAACTCTGGGACCTTAGAGCAGGGTTTCAAATACTGGCTAAAGTCTCTAACACTCCCAAGGTAAATCTCGAAGCATGGTTTGGATTTTCTGACACCCCCATGGTTACACTCGAAACATTGGATCGAGTTTCTGGCACTCCCAAGGTTACACAAGAGAACATCGTTTGGATTTACTGGCACTCCCAAAGTATACTAGGACCACAGATTGGAGTATGACACTACCAGGTGTACGTGGATCGCAGTTTGGAGTATGACACTTCAAAGGAATACAAGGCACACAGATTGGAGTATGACACTCCAAGTTATACAGGAAACACAGATTTGAGTATGACATTCCCAAGGTATACGAGGCACATTAATCTTAGTATAAGGATCACACATGAATCAAACACTCAAAGGGGAATTCTTGAGACACTACTGTTCATCTCAGAAATACAGAGCAAACAGGTAGATTCATCATCGGCATGTTTTGCGAGTCGGTAATAGCGATTATTAAGGAATCGCTATTACAGACTCGCAAAACCGGATTCATGTAAAAGTCACAATATTTATTGCAAATCCTACAGCTTCCTCATTTGCGATTAGCTAATTGCTAATCGCAAATAAGGAATAACTCCCCATTCATTCCTATGGGCCTAAAGGCCCATAGGAATGAATGGGAAGACATATCAATGTGCGAATCGCTATTAGCGATTCGCATATTGAGTTTGCGATTTCAAGGGTGCAAGGGTGTCCAAAGGACACCCTGTTGCACCCCTGAAATCATATTGGACGCCGGTGTTACGCACACACATGTCCCAAGGACATGTGTGTGTGTAACTTACAACTTAGAAAAATGCACTTAAGTGCATTTTTTTAAGTTTCCTCTATTTACCCGAGGTTTGACTTCGCGGTAAATAGCGTCCCAAAAATGCGAATTCGCAATTTCTACAAGGTTCATGAATAGCATTTAAGGAATCTCTAATTGAGATTCCTTAAATGCGATCGCAATTTGAGAAATCGCAATTATTTGCGATTTTTCAAATTGCGAGTTCATGAACCATTGATGAATTCCAAATGCCATTTTTGCGGGCGCAAACGGCCGAATTTTGCGATTCGCACCGTTTGCGCTCGCAAAAATGCTTGATGAATCTACCTGTCAGTCTCTAGCCCTTGCAAAAAAGTAGTTCAAATGCCAATGTTGCAGGAAGGGTTCAGAGCAAGAACAATCGAAGCAAAATAGAAGGAAGTAACTGAGAGGAAACTTGAAGATAAGTCTGTGGTCTTGAGGATGACAATACTCCAGCCTGCTTACTATTATCAAAGGATATTGTGCACTAACCTGATATCAAGTATTTAGCCTAGTCCTTCAACTTGTCCTAAGTTTGAAGAATATTTTGAGGTCTGGGCTCAGGTAGTCACTGAGGAACTGGAGTAGCTGAGCAGGAGGCGGAAATGAAGGATGCACCAAGGGTGCTGGAGCCAAGGGAATTACCAAAGGAACTTGAACTTCAGCTGGGAAGAGCACTGCCCTGGTCCGGTCCAGCGCCTAGACGCCTTCGGGTCGTAGTGCGCTATATAAATAAATAAATAAAATAAATTCTTCAGGTGAATGGGTCGTCAGGAAGCTTGTTCTGCTGAGAGCATAGGCCAAGCAAGGGTATAGGTTTGGGTATGGTTTTTATACAGGCTAGGGTCCAATGGATACAGTGGGATCACAAGTAGGACGTGGTGCACGTGGAAATCTGGATGGTTCTCCAAGACTCCTGGAGGAAACACGTGTTAGTACACTGGCTTAAACTTACAGGAAGAGCAGGTGCAAACTAACAGATGGAATCACTTAACTGGAAACTAATGTTCCCTTTGATCTATACGTCCAGAAGGAAAAATATTCCAAGACCCCAGCAACAGTGGGAGCAAGGCAAGCCATTGCTTCATATGTTCATGGAAGTTCGGGCATAATGAAATTTGGGGGGAGGGGAACTTGGGCATAGAATTCATGGCATTGAGTGGATATGTGAAATTTCTATCTGCTCCCAATCGAGGGCTTAATTGCAGCCGGTGATTTCTAGTACTCTGCACAGCTATTACATTTTCATAACCAGCACTTATTACAGTCTGCCACGTGATGGCATGTCTTGTCTGTTTTAGGGATGAGTGCAACAACAGTTGTTTATTGATTGAATACACACTGAAAATAACAAATACCTGCCGCCCATACCATTCTTATGACTTTGGGGTCCTGAAATAGTTTGAATTCTCACACTTGGTAGGAGTGTGATGGTTAGTAGTTGTGTTGGGAATGACATTGGCAGTGCTGGCAGGGGCAAGGACTGGTGCAAGGTGCAGTGGTCTCCTGACGAGGTCCCTGGCACAAATAATTTTACAAATTAACAGGGGCGGCCTTAGGCATGTGCAAGCTGTGCACCTGCACAGGGCCACCAAACCCGAGGGGCCTCCACGCCAATATATATCCTTAATATAATAATCCTCTGAGGATGGATACATATTTGCGTGGCGGCCCCTGGCAGGGATTTGGCGGCCTCCGGCTCTGTTCCACTTCCAAACACCCTGACCCCTACTCTTCCGGGGTCCCGGCCGGACCCCCTCTTCCGGGGCCCCCTACATACACTCTCTGCCCAGGGCCGCCATGAGACTAGAGCCGCCCCTGAAATTAAGCACTGTGTAACTCAAATTTAGCACTTATTAACTTAATAAGGATAACCACATGTTGTCCAATGGGAGAGTTAGGCCTTACAGTTGTAAACACGAATGTAGGAGTTCTTCACTACGAAGACATGAAAAACGTAAACCCACATGTCCCACTTTTTAAATACAATTTGTCCTGCCCAGTAGGATTTTTGAATAATGTAGATAATGGGGTTGGACCCATGTAGTCAGTGGGACCTGGGTAATTGATTGAGATATATAAAGGGGTCCCAGACCAAGCACATAATAAATTATTTACATTCACATAATTATTTGAATAGAATCAAACCAAATGATGGTGCTCAGTGTTTTTATTTTCACTGCACCAAAAGACATTCAATGATTGAAAAATCAATAGTATAGTACACAAAATTCAAAAGCGCCCACAGGAGGGAGGGAAGGAGTGCAAGGGAGGGGATATATTTCAATTAGTTACACATCACTAATCCAAAAAATCATTAAGCATGAATCCATGAGTTAAATCATAATTAACATTGATCCACATATGAGAGGTCAAGAAAACACACATGTCAAACAAAACATTTTGCATGAAAGAAACTCCCATAATGATTATTATTATCAATCTAGGGTTAGGAGTTCTTGATTGTAGATAATAGTCTACGTTTCGACCCAGAAGGTGTAGGACAGTGGATCCTTACTCGCGGGTCTTCATCAGGACGTGAGGGGGGGTGAAGGGTGAGGTGGGGCTGATTCCTAGGCACAAAATTAGAGATAACAGCTCATTACTTAAACCGGTCTCGGAGAGTCCCGACATTGTTATTCTCGAAAAAACGGAAGCCCGTTTTGTCAAGGTTTAGGACTGTGAAAAGAAGAATTAAAAATTTAATTAAAAAGGAGGGTAGTTATACTAAGGACAAGCTATGGAAAAAAGCCACCTATTAGACTTTGGAACAGTTACCTGACGGGGCAGGCAGAAAAGGCCAGCCCGAAAGGCGTGGTCCGTCTCCTGGCGGTACCTTGTCCTGCGTGGTATTGTTCGGGTCTGGAAAGCCGTAATGGAAATAATTATTATGACACCAAACCCAATGGGTGATCAGAAGGTGGAAGAACCTCTACATAAGAAGCCTACCTTATTTTCTAAACACTAGGGTATAAATCATCCGATCTTCCGTCGTACCAGGATATGTCCAAAATTCTCAAATTAAACAAGGCGCTCGCCTGAAAGACACCGAATTAAAAAGGAGGTTCAGTCATCGGGAGGAGAAAATATTATTGCGATGACTCGGTGACGCACCATTAATCTGAAACTCACCCGAGGGGATTGTGAATTATTTCAAAAACGGAGCAATCGAGCCAGCGTCTCAGCGCGTCTCCTTGTTGGTTTATTATTTCCGTATCGGTGTGTTCAAAATCCTCAAATTAGTCAAGCACACCCGTCACACATCTGAAAAACACCGAATTATGAAAAGGGTTTTCAGTCCTCGGAGAGATAATCAGATGGCTGAATTCTAAAAAACGAAGGGACCCGCCGCTGCTCTAAAACTCACCCGAAGGGATCAAAGTTGAGCAAGGGAGCCGGCGTCTCTCCGCGTCTACCTGGAACCAGGAAGTGCTGCCTTGGTAACCAGGGTAGATTACTAACCTCCTAGAGGAAAGACTCAAAACCGTTGCTAGGGTTACATATTAGCATTCAGTGATGGGTGCGAGGAGGAAAAAAGACTCCCGTTGGGGTTTTAACAATTTCTCACGGACCCGTTGCAAAATGTATCGGCGTATTGGAAAAACATTAGATTGGAAACAAACGTTAAATTGGGAAAAACCACGAGGTTTTGAAGAAACACATGTTCAACCCATGTGGGCTCATCATGGTTTGCGTGGACCTGCTATCAATGCGGTCAGAAACGCTCGCCTGACTCCCCATAACAACATCAGTTTGGCATTTAGAATTCATGAAGAGTTACATTGTCAAAGACCACTTAGAAGGCATGAAGGCGCGAACCTGCCAAACATGGCGGTCGGGCGCACAATATTTCAAGAAAGATTTTCCGTAATCATGAAGGCAGTCATAAGTTGAAGAATGTCTCATTCTGTCCAATAGCATACATTCCCTATTAATACTGTAGAGGCACGAACCTGCCAAACATGGTAGTCAGGCACTCATTTTCCTATTAATCATGAAGGCAGTCATAGTTGGAGAATATCTCAATATGTCCAATAACATACATTCTTTGATAATACTGTACAGGCGCGGACCTGCCAAACATGGTAGTCAGGCGCTCATTCGTCATCAGAGACACTCAAAAAACATTTGTAATTAGGACAATTGAAATGAGACTTTTGAAAAATTGACTTTGGAAAACCTTATGAAAAGATCATCAGAGAGCAATGAATGTAAAGGGTCCCAGATAGATATAAGCACCCCACCAGTGTGTGGGACATGGACATATTTCAGAGGGTGGCCATTTGCGCAAAACTACTTTCAGACTCATTCAAACCCATATGTACTGAGTCAAAAAATCGGATCCATTTTATCTCCCTTACATTAAGGACGGGTTCTATGCTACCACCCCTTGGGCCTAATCTGACCTGTTCCAAAATTGTCCACTTCAGGCTTTCCGGGAGGTGATTGTTTGCATTACAGTGGTCAACCAAAGGGGCACCTGCGACCTTGCACCTAACACGGCTACAGTGCTGCAGGAAGCGGACTTTAGCTCGTTGTTGTGTCTGTCCCACATATATCAGGTCACAGGGGCATATTATACAGTATACCACATTGGTGGAATTACAGTTGGTGTGTGACTTGAGTGGAACTTGATGCTGTTTGTGGGTGAAGATTTTGGTCTGAATCGTCGCTGGACAGGCTTTACACGAACCACATCGATAATGTCCCACAATAGGAGGCAAATTCCACATGGTTGCAATAGATGGTTCATCCGGAGTTGTAAGGAAAGAGCGCACCACGTGATCTCGAATGTTCCTTGCCTTTTTGAAAGCGTCAAGAGGCGGGCACTCGGTATTAAGGTCCTCAGATATCAGATTCCAATATTTATTGATGGTTTTCTTTACCATATTACTTTTTGTGGAAAAAGTTGTTACACAAATAAGACGTTCCTCATTCTTGTTCCGTTTCTCTCCCGATTGTAATAAAGTTTCTCTGGGGTTGAACCATGCTCTCTTCATGGCTTTCTTAACCAATCGCCTTGGGTATCCGCGTTCAAGTAGTCTACCCATGAGTATTGCTGATTGCTCCATGTAGTCCTCCTTCCTACTACAATTTCGGCGGATCCGCAAAAACTGGCCGAAAGGGAGGTTGTCACGGAGACCCCTAGGGTGATGACTGGAGTATAGAAGTAAGGAGTTCCTCTCCGCGGGTTTCCTGAAAAGAGTAGTTTGGAGGGTCTCATTTTCCACAAAGATTGTTAAGTCCAGAAAATCGATGGATTTCTTGTCAAATTTAATGGTGATGTGTAACTAATTGAAATATATCCCCTCCCTTGCACTCCTTCCCTCCCTCCTGTGGGCGCTTTTGAATTTTGTGTACTATACTATTGATTTTTCAATCATTGAATGTCTTTTGGTGCAGTGAAAATAAAAACACTGAGCACCATCATTTGGTTTGATTCTATTCAAATAATTATGTGAATGTAAATAATTTATTATGTGCTTGGTCTGGGACCCCTTTATATATCTCAGTAGGATTTTTGGGCCTACCTCAAGAGTGACGCATATGTATTAAAATGAAGTTTTTGGCCTGGCAAAAGGTATAATTTGTCAGGCCAAAATGGCAGTTTAAAACTGCCCAACAGGCTTCTAAGATGGGCCAACGACATGTTTTGAAGTGCTACTTTGGTGGCTGGAAAAATAAATGCTGCAGGCCCACTAGTAGTATTAAATTTACAGGCCCTGCGAACATGTAAAAACAGGGGATACATAAGTTCATTAAATGTGCCAAACAGGTGTCAGTCAATCTTACCAGATTTTAGGGAGTGAGCACAATCACTTTAGAACTTGGTGGCTGTGGGAAAGTGCACAGAGTCCTCAGGCCCACAAAAAATAAATTCTGAAAACAGGATGGGTGAAAGCAAAAAGTTTGGGAGAAAACCAAATCAGAATAAATCTCAGAGTATAATACACCACTGGGGCATATGGAGAAGTAGGTAGAACGACCCCCATAACTGGATTTTCAGCCATAATAGAAGTGGTGCAATTTTACTAAAATCCTTTAGAGAGGGAAGGACTACCCCAGAGTGGGTAATGATGTTGGCAGTGTAGGCATCCCAATGTTTAATATGTGCACTGTGCAGACAAGGGTTGTCTTTTGTGGTTCTCCTTATATTATATTTTACTTTTCAACTCACCCAGCTCCTCTCACAAGGCAGAGTGCCAAGTGTGCTACCCATTCTTTACCTCAGTATCAACTTCAGGAGTCACACTCTTTATCATATATGATCTAATAGTTAGGTAGTGAAAGTGGTAGACATAAACCAATGTAAATTCTGGCAGTGACTGCTTGGTCCTCATAACTCATAGTTCTCAAACAAGTTTTCAGAATTCCTACGAGATACTCACCTCTTAGAGACATGGCATACCCCAAGTACATTCAGTGTACTACATCATGGGCAAAATAGCTCGACCACTACATGATGAGGCACTACATCCTTAAAAGTAAATATTGCAAATTACATCTGAGGAGTGACTAATTAATTAAATCATTGGTTTATGATATCAATTAAAACATGTTTTAAACATGGGCAGGATAGGGCAATGATTTCAGTGAAATCAACCACACATCAATGATTTGCATTCTACCAGAATCCCCCTGATTGTCTGGTTGTATGAACAACAGACCACATATTCCTAATAGATTACCGCATCAGACTGCAGGCAATGCTCACCTGCTGAAACTGAAGTACCACACTATCTATGCAAAAATCACTTAAGGTAATCCATTCTTGTCAAACACTGCAGTACTGTAGTAGGTTTTTAGGATCAAAGCAAATTGAGGCTCTTATGGAAACAATTGCATACAACTGACCACACCATCTCAGCTCACGTGTGCTGAGAAACTAGAATGAATGCCCTTTTCTTCAATAGAGAGTGGATTCCTCTCAACGAGACCTCGTGTTTTTTAATCTTTGGGGCAAGGTATAGATATGGTTCACAGCTACAGTGGAACGTCCTGGAACTGTATACTGTAGTCTTTCTGATGAGACTAAAGTTTTGGCACAACCCCACACAAAGCTACTGGATTCCCTAAACATGCCAGAATCAGGATTAATTGTATTTATCTTACTAAGCGGCGGAACACGTTTTCAATGTGACTGTAGCTGCGGGCTGCTTGCACCATTTAACTCTTTCTGTTTGAAACAAATGTGAATCTTATCATTGGGAAGCTTGCATAAAATATTACATTTGGACTAGATGACTTGTGGTGCACTGATTAGCATGTGTGCATTCTTCATATACGTCAAACACTCTTTGCGGTCTCCAAATAACTACAGACTCTGGACGGGGTTATTGAACACAACTGTTAGTCCTGCACCAGTCTCCCAATCACATACATGGATTTAACAAGCAGGGTTAAGCCACCTCATAACAGTCTGGCTTCCCCCCATTACTGAATTTTCACGTCTTGTCCTTGCAGACTGGACCAAACTGGATATTGAGACAATATTGCTTGGCTAGCCTATATTAGATCATTCACAGAATTGTTTTATCGAACCTAGCGAAGTAGATACCAACTCGAGGTCCCATGTTCGAACCCTTTTCCAAAATAAAAGGACTCTAAAAGCAATAGTAAGATTCAGGCATTGGATACTGTACACTATCACATGGAGATTACATCTATTGAACAAGCACAGCTGTATCTAGTTTGGACCAGAAACCTGGATAAGTTTTATCTAACCCGTTTCTGGCCGTGTACAGTCCGTTTTTTGGTGGCTTTTCCATGACAGGGCAGTTGTTTTTCTTCCCTGCCTTGTTGTCGCAGTGATAATATTAGCCAGCACTCTTTTACTCATTTCATGTTTTTTGTAGTTTTTTACACCATCCACAGAGTTCAATTCCTATGTTCTATTTCGCGCATGAAATTGTTTAGAATCTGCTTGCCGAGACTTAAATCGCTTCAGACGATGTAATCAGTGAGGTGCCTCAAACCCTAATGAGCAGAACAGTATAGGGGGCTTTAGCTCTGCTAGCTCTAAATTGTCAGATATGAATCGTTTTATCATCTCTGTTCGTTTTATTGATGTACTTATTCCTGTATTTTAATCTGTATTACTTGTATACCCATGATGTCTTTTTATGGCTTAGACAGCCGAACTGACTGCATACCTACACATATTTACTTTTTTGCTATTCCTCTCCCAAAAGTTTTCTGCTAAAAAGAAAACGTTGTCGACGTATTGAGCTCTACTTGTTCATCACACGCGGGAGCATTTTGGGGTAAGTAATTGGAGTGGGAGCATATGCTTTGTTCACTGCAGCGCCCATTGTCTGCGTTATCTGTGCAGGTGGCTTGGCCCACTTGAAAGCCGCGCAGCTGCTGTATTTTTATCCCTGCTGCACGCCGCGCGTTACCTCGCATCTGTTCGCCAGCACAGTTATGAGCAAATGTTTATTCTCTTCGCTTTTGTGCTAACTGTGTACTGTCCCTCCGGGACCGTCTGCGATTTTTTTTTCTAGGTTAATGCTCTTTTTTGGAGAAGAGGAGTACCTGCCAGGGGACAGCGGTATCAAAGTACCATTGTTCACAGAGCACACTAAAAGAAGACTGTGTACATATTAATTACCCCATGGTTACAGTTTTTAATCCATACGAGAAATATTTCGTATTGATTGATCCAAGCGGGATAGACGCATAGTAACATGAGGGAGATAGTGGTATTTAAATACAATTTTCTTTATATTGTATATTTATACATAGTCTAGGCAAATATATGTGCTGTGTTATTCAAGACTTCAGCTACAGCCAGACTGAAATAGTTTAAAAGAAAGAAATGCATATTAGAAAGTGGTGTGTGGTCAGTTTCCGTTTTTAGGTCTCACCTACGCATCCCGCATGCGCTGGGGGGACAGAGACCTGTAGCCATCGCCACAGCTTTGGGGCAAAAACGTGCACGTGTTGCATTGCTTGCAATGCAATGCAACGCGAGCACATCATGGCGATTTCCTTGTGGGAGCGCGCTGTGCCATATGGTGCAGGCCCACTCCCCCTGCTGCTGTGCAAGGTGCGCGTTTTAAAAAAAAACTTAGATGATCACGTTCACGCCCACGCAGATTTACTGTCGAACAGCCAATACTTGTTTTACTTGAGCAAAGGGAGAGTTGCCTGATCTCACAGGATGGTGAGCGGAAGCCGAATTGGAACCTGGCTCTCCGTGTTATATGGCTGTAGCTGTAGCCGCTGGACCACATCGCCTCCAGTGAAACCTTGGCTGGAGGTTAGAAGAGCACCTCGAGCTGAGCCCGGCAACTAACTCGAGCAGCCCCAGTGGCTCGCCCACAGCAGGAGTGGGACGAGAGGGGGTGTAATAGTGGCTCTGAAATACCTCCCCCCTCCCGCTCCCAGAGGCTACCTCGGCTCCGGGCCCGCAAGACTCGCATCACCGCTGCCATCACATGAAACTTAGCAGCCAGGCTCGGCCAGACTATCAACAGTTCCTGAGGCACATCACTTCCGGTCTCCCGCTAGACGTCTACTGAACATATCTTCCTGTCACTCATGAGAGGCGGTGTGTGAGTTGCCAGATTTACTTATTTCCCAAACAAATGGGCGATATTCTCATTTCTGAGAAAAAATACTCAGCTAGCGGGGGCCTATTTTTGGGTTTAATTTAGCCCGCTCTGCGCATTTTCTTTAAGCTGGGGTGGCCCCTTAGCCTCAGGCTGCAGTTATCGTCTTAGAGCTGCTAGGTTTCTTAATGGTAAAGTGACATTGACATTAAGGGAAGATTTATATATTTATTTAGTGCAGTTTTATATAGCACAAACTTTACCCAAAGGTGTCAGAGCCACTTTACAATAGAACCAAGTAAGTTACATAAGGAGATTTACACATTTACAAGTTACATATTCAGTCAGGATTATAAAACAAGCATTTGCAGTGCAATAGTTCTTGCATTTATGAGAGTTTGAGGTAATGGCAATGTAAATGACGATGCCTTTTTTATTTATGTGTTTCTTTTTACAAACCGATAATGAAAAGGCATTGTCATTTACAATGCCATTAGCTCAAACTCTTGCAAATGCAAGACCTATTGCATTGCATATGCTCGTTTGTAATATTAGTTGCCACATTATTTTTGATGGATTACTTTAGGATTTTCAGTCTCTACATTAAGGTCAATCCGTGGCTCTTTCTGAATTTTGTTACACATGATCCAGTTTCTTCCAAAATTTCTTTTATGTGATACTTTGCAAATGTAAGTAAACTCAAGCTTGCCATGTTGTGACGACCAACACAAATAAATAGAGGTGGGGTGGGTGCAGTGGATGCAGGGGGAATGCACAGGTGGAGCACGCAGCAGGGGGTTTAGTAATAAAAAAATTTTTTTTACACTTATGGTGCTGCTGGCCACCGTGAGCTCTTGTGCTTCCAGTTCCTGGTTTCATCGGCCCATGCTACAGAATCACATACTTCTCATTCAATCCCCTACATACGAGTTGCATGGAAATGTTCTGAGCGGACCGGATTAGTGCCTGCGCAGGTAAAGGGAGTCTTTGATGTTTCTCAAAATCGGCTGTGCAATGCAGCTGGGTTGGCGAAACCTAAGTACCCAATATCAGTTTGGGCTGGCCAAATTGACATGTGCACCTAAAAGTGCACTTGCCACTCATCAACAGATCAGGTCACCCATGATGGAGCATGTGTTGGATAACGGGACCAGGTTTGGCTTGCTGCAGAGAGTACCTAGATGTGACCTCAACGGCAAAATGCGGGGTGCAGACTAGGCGATGCCTCATTGACGATCCACAATATTACAGCGATGCGTCCTGAGCACGATGTGCTGGGTCCAAGGGGAATGGATCCAACTCTGCTTCAGTAGTAGAAGGTGCGTAGGTTGTGAGAAAGATGCAATGGTTCAGTGATGCGTCAAGTTTTGCCACACAACATCAGTGATGCGTCAGTTCTGAAAGCAATGTGGTGGTTCCTTTAGCGATGTGCCAGTCCTGCTCCAACAACAGCAGTGATGCATTGTTTCTGCCCTTAGAGCAGAGGATGAATAGGTGCTGTAGCCGAGCACCTCAGCTCCACTTCCAATGTTCCTAGGTGTAGGAGCAGGGTGGTTTAAAGTCTATTATGTCCCTGAGACTTTGAACCAGGAGACTAGCCAGCTAGCCCTTAGAGTCTCTCTGAGTTTTGAAGCAGATCAAGTCCTTCTCACCCAGATAGAGAGGAAAGCAGGCAGTAGGTCAGCACAACAAGAAAGCTTTCTTCTAGACCAGCAGTCCAGGAGAGAGGCAGTCCTTCAGCACAGCAGTCCTCCTTCTTGGCAAGGTGTCCTTGGGTCCAGATGTGTACTGAAGAGGTAGAGGCAGAAGTCCAGTACTTATACCCAGTGGTGCCTTTGAAGTGGGGAAAACTTCAAAGAAGAGGTTTGAAGTGCAGAGAGATCCTCGCTTCTAGCCCTGGCTCCCATATCATTACGGGGGGGGGGGTACACAGCACTTTGTGTGAGACCAGGACACAGCCTATTCAGCTGTAAGTGTGAGGCTGTGTCTTGTTTTTCCCTTCCATCCTCCCAGGAAGACACATCAAGTCCCACTTAAGTTCTCTTTGTGTGTAGCTGTGTAGAGGAAATGCACAAAGTCCAGCTGTCACCCATCTCAGATGTGTATTGGAGATGAGCTGTGCAGGCACACAGGGCTAAACGCAGAAAAATGCCATATTTCTAAAAGTATCATTTTTAAAAATGTTATGAAAAATTCAACTTTACCAGTAAAGAGGATTTATCATTACCATTCCAGAGAAATTAAACAATGTAGTTATACTCCCTCTGAATCAGGAATTACAGTTTATTAAATGTAATAACGAATCTCCAATGTCATCCTATGGAGGGGTAGGCCTCTCATTAACGAAAAAAAAATGTGGGTGTTTTTTACTACCACGACATGCAAAACTTAAAAGTGAATGTCCTAACTTTTGATCACACCGCATCTTGCCACATCAGCTATCTAGGGTCTACCTGGGGGTGACTTATATGCAATAAAAGGGGAGTTTTAAGGCTTGCCTTAATGGGCTGTCCAGGGTCTACCATAGCGGTGGATTACATGTATTAAAAAGCACTTTACCACTGGTTAGCCGTGGGAAAGTGCACAGAATCCTAAGGCCAACAGAAAGAATGTAGCAACATTGGAGGCAAGCAGGCAAAACATTTGTGGGAAGATCATCCTAAGGCTCACAGGTCTAGCAATGAGTCTATAAGCAATCCATGCATTCAACCCATAAGACTTCCACAGCAAAATATTTAGGTTCTGACATGCATGGATCATGTGCTATTCAGTTTCATACGTCTTTATTTCGATTTTGACATCATAAAAGACAATTTACAAAAGGGAATAAAACCAGATCATATATACATAAAATCTAACAACATCATATTTCATCCAGAATTCATCATTATAAGACAAGAATTAAACAGTAAATTTTAAAGACTTAGTATGAAAAATGTATCCATATTTAAAAATTATAGTCTATGTGCATGAAGGTGTCTAGCTCTGATAACCCAGGCCCACCCTAGGTACTTTGCTACTCCTATAACCACAATCTCTGAGGTGTTTGTTCTTAGAGCCCACAATGCCTCTGCACTCCCTCCAATATTCAACTGACTGCAAATGGGCCTAATCCATTTATTCCTAGGGGCTAAGTAAGCTGGACAGGCAAAGAAAAAATGACCCACACTCTCCTTTTGGTCATTACACCAGGGAAAGTACTCAGTTGTGTAAACATCCCATTTCTTGATAAAGGACCTCACTGGTAAAGATCCCACTCTAAACTGATGGTATAATTTTTTGTTCAAGCTCCTGGTAATAACATCCCAATAGTTCTCGAGTAGGGGATCCAATTTGTGCACCAGGAATCGACCCGTTATGGTGGTGGCATCTGACAGTGCAACAAGTTGGATTCTAACAGAAGCCCAGAAGAGCATTTTAAATTATTTTTTAGAGGGAAACGCAGTAGACCCCGGGTTAGCCCACAATTGGCTAAGTCCCATATTTTCCAAGATTAATTTCACCTCCCGGAGCCATGGGATATTGCCAGAACCCATGATTAATCTCACTTCCGCTAGTTCGTTAGCAAAGAGACTTAGATCCGGCGACGTCCAGATCCGTCTCCACAATGCTACGAGCCGGTACCGTGCCATCTCATTTATCGGCTTACAACCCATGTCCAACAAAAGGGGTTTAAACTGTGTGGATTGGGGTAAGCCTACCAGTTTGCGCAAAAATTTATTTTGAGCTCTTACTAAGGGGGTTAGGTCCATATAACCCCATAGGTCAGCCCCATACAAAATTGCAGAGCTAATTTTTGCTTCATAAATCTTTAGTGCTGGCAAAACCCTTTTAGTTAAAGACGTTCTTTGCTCCTGGATTAGGCAACCCATTAGGCGTACAGATCTTAAGTGGAGAGCATCAACCTGTGGGTTCCAGCGTAGGCGGTAGTCTAAAGTCACTCCGAGATAGGTCATAACATCCACTTGTTCAAGTGCGACTCCATTCATGCTAACATAGCTTTTGATGGGGCGATTTTTAGTTAAAACCATAAATTTGGTCTTGCTCACATTAATTTGCAGATGATTTAGTTTACAAAAGTCCTCGAATCTATTAAGCGCCTTTTGGAGACCACTACGTACCTTAGAGAGGATTAATGTATCATCTGCAAAGATGAGCAATGGGAACTTAAACCCACCCAATATGGGTGCATCAGTTGGAATGTCTGCAAAACATTTCACCACCTGATTAATAAATAGTAAAAAAAAGGGTAGGTGCCAAAACGCACCCTTGGCGGACACCCCTAGTGACGGGAAAACTGTCCGTTACCTGCCCCTGTCTCCCCCACCTCACCTTAGCAAAATTGCCCTCATGCAGTCTCACCAGGATTTCAAGGAGTTCGGACGGCAGTCCTAGCATACCTAGGACGCCCTTAATTTTGCCCTGGGCACGAGATCGAAGGCAGACTTAAGGTCCACAAAGGCGGCATAGATGGTCCCTCCGCCCAACAGCACCATCTTCCAGTATATCAGGGCAAATCGGAAGACCTGGTCGATGGTGCTGGTGCCTGATCTGAATCCGGCCTGTAATGGTGAGAGAATACTCTCCATCTCCATCCACCCTTGAACCCTGGCAAGAACCATCCTGGCGACAATTTTCTGCAGGGAATCTATGAGACTTATGGGGCGATAGTTACTAGGGACCGATCGATCCCCCTTTTTAAAAATGGGAAGAATTTCCGCTCTTTTCCATGACTCTGGGATCCTTGCCCCCTTGGCAATAGCATTAGCAACCTGGGTGATATAAGGAACCCAGAGTTGGGGGTCAGATTTAAATAAGTCAGCCGGGATACAATCCATGCCGGGAGCTTTCCCTGCTTGAACCGACCGGAGTGCAGACTCAGTGTCATCAGCAGAGGAGGGGCGGGAAGAGACACCAGGTGCGCCTAGTTGTTAAAGCGCAAAGCCCTCTGGCTCTCACAGTCCCGCACTCCCCAGCAGCGGCAGCTCCAGGAATCCAAGGGATGTCAACAGCACTCCAGGTCCGGTAAGAAGAAGGCAGAAAAGTACTTAAAAGCACCCATGTCTGATCAGGGGCAGTTCCTGCGAGCTATTGTTCACCACTACTGAACTACATTAGAGGTGGGAGGAAACAGCAAAATGATTCAGCACACTTTATGGGGTATAAATTATATATGAATAATACAAATTGTATATTCATATACATTACAGAAAATAATCCTAAATATACACTTGCAAGCATGAAATATCCAGGAAATAATCTAACTAATACATATCATTGGTTATATACTGTTAATTTAAATGAAATACTATCCAAATTTCACTGTGTGCTGCATACATGAGAAGGATTACAAATATCAATTCAAGGTCAAGCCAAAATAATTAAAGTAGTTTCGCTCCCTAACCATCTGATTTGATTTAAGTCAATACCCATCTATTTCCCCAGTTGTTTTTTAAAAAGACTGTAAAGGCTTTTGCCATCATACATTTGGGCCAATAGGAAGCCAATGAGAGAGCTATGCACTTCCTACAATTGCTGATAATAGTGGAGAACTGGGCTATTTTTTATTTTCAATTTGCCCTTTGCAAAAGACTGAGTTACTAACATATTAAAGCCCCAACATCGGGTTGTTGAAGCCATATTTGATCTCCCTCCTAAAATGTGTTTCTTTCAATATTCTGACTCCAGACATCACCCCAAGCATGTGAAATAAAAGATTGTAAGAAATTGGGCTTTTGGTTGGCTGGTGTGTAATCCCTGGTTAAAGTAGCAACCACAATCTTTGTTATGGTAAGGCACAAGCAAACACCAAATTAATCTGTGCTCACCCCCTTGGTAGCTTGGCACAGAGCAGTCAGGATTAACTTAGAGGCATTGTGTAAAGCATTTGTGCAACACTTCAAACAGTAACAGAGTGCAAAAACACCACAAAAGGAGTCCACAACAGGTTTAGAAAAATCAAGTGAGTTTTAATAAGTAAAATAAGACCAAAACGACAACAGCCGAATTACTACTACCAGAGATATTTAAATTTTAGAGTTTCTAGTGAAAATAGCACCAACAAGCACAAAGCTCCTACACAGTCACATGTCCAGGCCAAAGGCAATGGAGTTGGGGTGGCTATAGGGACCCAGTTTCACCTGCTGAACAGAGTACCTTAAATCCTGGTTGCACAGCCATATGCAGATCTGTGTTTGAGATGTGTCTTGCACTTGAAACAATAGGTCAGTTCTAAGATGTGGTGAGGTTGCGGTGTGAAGTTCTTTGAGATTCTGTTGGAGGGGCTTTGTGATGCAAAGTCCGGCGTTGGGATGTGGCACACTGCTGGTGATACGTCAGTTCTGAGGAGCTGTGAGCTGCGATGTAGATCCTGGCATCGTCTTCGAAGCTGCAGTCGATGAGAGATATGAAGAACAGGTCCGTGGATTCACCTTGTTGTGCCACCAGACAGTGCATCGATTCTGAGGACTGTGGTGGGAAATGTGGGCCTTTGCAATGGGTCCAATCCATGCATCAGCTGTGATGCGTCAGTTCTGCTTGGGAATGCGCCCCTCAGACATGGAGATGCATCAATAGTGCTCTGGGATTCATCACTCAGCAGAGAAGATGCGTTGGTTCTCCTGGCAAGCACATTAGGCCCACTTTTAAGTGTTCCGGACTTGGGTGGCAACACTTGGCAGGGTAGACGCAATGATGACAGAGTCCAGGTGCAGGTGCAAGGAGGTTGGAAGGCTGTTATTTCCCTGAGGCTTCAGATCAGGAAGCTAGCCAACTAGACCTTGGATAACTATGTATTCTGGTTTCAAGAGGTGCAGGTCCAGTCTACTTCCCAGGCAAGCAGGCAGCAGGCTGCAGGTCAACACATCAGAGCAGGAGTCCAGAAGAGCGGCAGTCTTTTAGCAGCACAGCAGTCCTTCTTCCAGGCAGAGTATCCACAGGTTTAGAAATATACTGTTGCAGGCGTGCATGAGGTCCTTCTTTTATACACAGTTGTGCCTTTGAAGTGGGGGAATGCTTTTAGAGACATGCCTTTGAAGTTCAAAGAAGCCCTTTGTGTTGGCACAGGATGCAGCCTTTTCAGGTTTGTGGGGACAGGACTCAGCCTTTTCAGGTGTAAGTGAGGCTGAGCCCAGTTCTTCCCTCCCATCCTGTCAGTGATGGCCCATTCAGTCACACTTGTGTGTAGCTGTCCAGGAGGAATTCACAAACCCCAACTGCCAAATACACCCAGTTATGTGACCAAAGGCAGACTGCAGGCACTGAATGGCTAAGCAATGAAAAGGCCAACATTCTTAACAGTGCCATGTTCTGAATTGCAATTTAAAATCTAACTTCATCTCAAGTTAGGATTTTAAATTAGGATTCCAGAGACACCAAACTTGAGCCAAAGATATCTTTCAATTTAGAAATTAGACATAGAAAATATAATAAGGTAATCCCAATGTTATTTGAGCACCGGAGTGCCTTGGCTCATGACGAGCTGACCTCGTCATGAGCACCCAAGAGGTTAAGCTGTGCGTAGCCCTCTGGTAGCATGACACAAAAGCAGTCAAACTTAACTTAGAGGCAATGTATAAAGTATTTTTGCAAACAGTAATTGAGTGTAAATGCCACAGAAGAAAACTCCCAAATTAATTAAGAAAAATAGAGTACTTCTTAATACTTAAAATGATAGCAAACAACACAATTTCAATCAGATTAACCGGAAACATCTTGTTTTTAAGTTTTTGCGTGAAAATACAGCCTAAAGGCAAAAAACGCAGTTTACGGTCATCTGGAAGCAAGACCGCAAAAAAAATATCATGCTCAGCCCAACAGTTATCGAGTGCGGACTGGAAACATTCAGCAGTGGTGAGTGTATAGCCTTTAATATAAGTTTATACAATTTCGTAGTCTAAGTACAGGATTTGAAATTCTGCACCATGTTCTCCAATTTCTCTAGTGCCTCCGTGGCACTCAACAATGCCTCATCATCCAACATCTCCAGTCTCAAGTATCCAATTCTCTTAGCAAGTCGAGTGCCCTAAAGATATTGCATGCATATATTTTAGTCTATTTTTTCTCACACACATTAAAGGGCTGATACATTCCTTGAATTACCACACAGAGTTTCCCCTGAAACATCTATTATTCAGCACCAACATGCTCATGCGTGAACGTGCGCTTCACAAATACAGGTTATGTTAGGGTTCAGTGTCTTAAGGATGGCCTGGTTGGTCATGTGAATGCAACACATTGATATTTGAGTCGAAACCTTGCAGATCTGCAAAATTCTGCCTGTACTAAATGACTAAAGTCGAACTTGAAAGTGGATCTTTGTAATTACCCAACTGAAGCATACCTGTTTATTATGTAGCCGGGCGGCACAATCATATGATTGTCTAACTTTTATTATGGTCTCTTAATCGTACTTTTACATTGAGCAAGCACATTGTCTGTTATCAGTACACATGGAGAACATTGTTTGAGTTATGTTGATTTCAAAGTATTGTTCCCTGCGATGTTAACTGTTATAAGACAATATGCATTCCACCCATGGGTGTGTATGCACATTCTAGGCCTATGCGAGAATTAATCAGTCAATTAATGTAATTATTATTATAATTTTTTTTTATTGTGCAATTAATTAAAACCATAACAATTAAACATAAAATGAACAATCAACGACAATAACAATTTTCAAATACTTAATTAACACTAACATCAACGATATACCATTATTCAGATAGTCAGCAATCTACCTTACTAAAGTGCCACGTGCCTCAGTCTGCCCCAATCTAAAAGCACAGTTCCTTTATAAAACTAAAACATAATTTCATATCCACTAAAATGTATGTTCAATATAAATATCCATAATAAACTGTCAGCGATTTGTACCCTGATCTGGTTTATAGTTACGGTGAGCTGCAATACAATTATGTCAAAATCCTTTCCGTGGGCCCAATGTATCAATGTGATCCAAAGTGACAGATTGATTATTTCCCTCTAGTCTTATCATATTTAGATCCTCTAATATACTTGCTTGGGCTAAGTGCCTGCTGAGCTTGTCCCTCTCCTTTTCTCTGACTTACCCTCCTGATATCTCCCGCTCCTGTGGGAAATGCCAAATAACAAACGTTCCAATAATAAAACCCACTGTAATCTTCTTGTAGGGTCCTTGAAATGCCAAATAGTCCTTCTAAGAAGATTTGATCCTCGCTATCTATGACCATACATCATAAGGGGCCACTTTTCTCCAAATCCTCTCTTACTTACCCCAGCTTTTAAGCGGGTAGCCCACTATTAAATGTGAATGCTGTAATCATTAACTAACGTTGTTTTAATGAAGAGGCCTTCACCTGGTCATTCAATAATGCTTGATTTAAAATATTCACACATTTAGCACATCTCCCCAGCCACCCAGGAGGACTGCTGCTAAAGCAAAAGGAGTATGCCTGTGTGCAAGAGCATACTCACTCTGCCAAAATGATTGGTTTTAACAATAGTCTCCTTTGATGTTCTAGAGCAGGGCGACAGCATAACAAATGTAACCATGATTCTCGATAGTTGTGGCATAGCCGGCAAGTAATGTAACCTCTTAAGCAAAGTCCAGCGCGGATTAAAATCTCTGTTTGGTAGTGTAAGCACTCTCATGTAAAGGATTTGATTCCTAGTGTTTGCATTAATGCAGTCTGAAAAATATTTTTGGGGCTTCCCGACAAGATATTACTATGATGAGGGCTGTACTAATCCTCAGCACTCAACTGTACATAAGTCTTGTTCCCATGAAGACTCTTTAATTTGCTTATTATTAGCTGTCTTCCATGCCCTAAATGGGATATCACTGTTCCCCAAGGCAGACGCCCCAATCTTAAGTATCCAGATTGCCTCATTAAGTTGTCTAGACCATGGGTTACCCGGTATTTCATAAATGAATGTTAAACATTTTTTGGGTGAATTCTTGGGAGCCTTCCTGCACTTGAAAAAATAATTTAACATGGATTCTTTACACTCTATTGATTGGATTACTAACCCTAGCTCAAGTCTTAATCTGGACTGTCGGATGTATTGTGGTTGGTGGAATATTTGTTTATATGCTTTAATATGACATAATTGCAATGCATCGTCCAGTGCACCAGGCTAAGTAAAGTGACCATGCTGCAGGGCTGGAGTTAAGGTTGCCTTTACTACTCCAATAATAGGGATAGCAGAGGCGCTACTTGATAAGCGGTTCAGTTAGCCAATTCCATAACTAATAGCTGCTGCTTTCTTATTAAAATCTTTGACTTGGGCAACAGCAGAACCAGATTCGCTAAACCACACACCCAGATACTTATAATGCTTTGCAGTGGTAATGGTCTTACATTCCAATTGCCAGGTTGCCAACTTCTTCCTTCGGTAACCCCGAAAATCAGGACTTTAGCTTTGGACTGATTTACCAATAGGCGGTTGGCCTTGTTATATTTACCCAAGGCATTTAAAGCCCTTTGCAAACCCGACTAGGTATGAGCCATGACCACTATATTATCAGTGTTTTGAATTACTTGTAATCAGACTGAGCTTAAATTCGGGGGGACCAGACTACATCCGTCCAGTGCTTGTTCTAGTTCAGCCGTATACAAGTTAAACAACATGGGTGCCATGACACAACCCTGTTTTAGCCCACATTTTTTTTAATTTCTGAGTTACTGATGTTGTGCTACTTTTCACCTGCACCCAGGTCTCTGTATATAATGATCTAATAGCTCTTAATAAATTTGCTGGAATACCCCATGTCACAAGATTCCTCCAGTAGATAGCCCTAGAACTGCAAAATGCCCTCCTCAGCCACCCAGGATTCTAAATGTTCTAATAGAATTCTCGCATAGACTTTTGCCTCCATATCTAGTAGGGCAACCAGTCTATAATTTACGGATGAAGTCTGATCTCCACTCTTAAATATACAACATAAATTTAAACTTCTCCAACCATCTGGTATATCAGCATTTGAGAAGCAATAGTTGTAAAAAACTGACAACATTGTTGCCCACCTTTCATATGCCTCCTTAAAAAGGCCGGCTGGCAAGCCATGTAATGTAATTAGTGCATTCATTGGAGGACTGTTGCAGAGTCCACATTACATTATTTATACTGATTTATGTATTATATTTGCTGATATACTGGTTGATTTGACAGACCCATAGTTTGAACCATTCAAGATCAGCTCCCCATCTAAGTTATTATCCCTGTGAGTAAACCTATCTCCTTATTTACGGTTTGGGGTGCCATCCACCGCCTCACCAGGGTGACCTTTACCACGCAGATCTCTGTTCCTTGAGAGAAGTTGTCACCATAGCGCCTCCTCTAAAGTCACTCCAGCTTTGCTAACCAGCTACAATGTTTCATGCTGCCGCTCTGCAAAGATTTTTCTTTTTCACAATCAGACTAAGAGCGTGTGTGTTGTTGACGGTCTTGAGGCGGAAGCCGGGACCTGTGTTTCTCTGTCTGATTGAAAGTGAGAATCGTCGCTTTTAATATTAATACTGGTACATTGCACTGAACCTTGTTTTTCACTAGTGCTTTTAAATTCTTCCTGAATGCTAGGAACTATCTAATATCCCCGAGCGGTCCACTTACCTGACTAGACTGTCCATCCCCTTCGCAGCAGAGCTAACGCTGATAGGGGTGTGACTGGCTTTAGCGCCCGCCATCTTACTGGGGAAAATTGCAAGCGGTCCAGTGCTCGGCCCCTCCCTCACCCACAACTACAAAATGACCCCCCTTCACAGGGAGGGCAGCGGACGGGTGCAGCGGGCGCGCCGGCGGCGCGCCGAAGGCAAGCCCGTCTGCGCCCATCCGCGCCAGTCCCACGCCTAGCGCCGGAAACTATGCCATTCCACCTAATTATCAAAATCCTCAATACTCCAGCCCCCAGCTCCTTGAGTTGAACCAATGCCCGTGTAACTCCATGCATGGAGTAAACCCAGGAGGCCTCTCCTCATCTTTCTGCTGTGTTTCCTGTGGCCTGCACATACCCTACAATCCCCTTCCGCAACCTCAAAAACGCCCTACCAAGAACCCCCATCTGCTTACCAATAATCACCCTAAGGGTGAAACAGACCCCCCGGCGGTTGAAAATAGAACTCTGAAGTGTATATTGTTGAACACAAGATCCATGGTCAAACACAAACACGAAATTTCTGCCCTGATCACAGACCATGACGCTGATCTAATGTTTCTAACAGAAACTTGGACATCTGACACCTCTGGACCGGACTGGAATGACACAGTTCCTGTAGGATATCATGTAGAATTTGCTAACAGACTAGGAGCAGTGGGGGGTGGTATTGGGATTATTTATAAATCCCATTTAAAAGTTTTTTCACTACCCGAGCATGATCTTGAAGCAGAAGCCATGAGCTTTAAAATTAATGAAAATAATTATCTTATATTTGCTGGCCTACTTGTGGACCGCCCCCCTGGTCCGAGAGCGCCATTTATTCGAGCACTACACACCCTTCTTGAATCCACATCTAATTCCACCACATATACCGTTCTGGGTGACTTTCATTTTCACTTAGAAGCCAACAATGACTCTGACTCAACGACTTTGATTGACAATTTTCTAAGTCTTGGCATGACTCAGCGAGTCTCAAACCCCACTCACATCGCAGGACATACTCTTGATGGCATTTTTACTAACAATGACCATATCAAAGCTATCTCGACCAAAACAGTCCCCTGGTCTGATCACAGTGCTATCTTTTTTAATATGTCTCTGACTAAACGCACTAATCATCGAAGAGGCCTAATGCTTCCCGAAAAAACACGTCCTTGGAACAAGCTTGAACCCGCCCTTTTGGCCGAGTCACTTGCAAAAGATCCCCCTGCTCTTGAAACCGGCAACACTAACTTAGGAGCGGTCAAATTCCAAAATTGGATTAAGCAGACAGTCGACCAGCTAGCCCCTGTAGAAATAAAAAAAGCCAGAAGACGATTTGCCACTGCACCTTGGTATTCCACGGAGGTGAAACACATAAAACAAAAGTGCCGACGACTTGAGCGGTCGTGGCGCTCGAATTATAGTGTTCAAAACAAACAAATATACATCAAAGCCCTGCAGGAATACAAGATAGCAATAGTGCAGGATAAATCAGCCTATTTTACAAATAATATTCAGGCAGCCTCTAACACTGCTAAAGAACTATTTAAAACTGTCTCTCATCTAACTAAGACCCCCCGCGACACTGTCTTTAGCCCTGACCAAAACTTTGTGACTAATATTGCTACCTTTTTCCAACACAAGGTCCAGACAGTTTATGATGACCTTAGCTCATCTGCATCAATCACACCCAAGGAGAATAATAACACCGCCCCCCTGTCTGGTCCTAGCTATTCCTCCTTTCCCTTATTAGAGGAGTCACAGGTGGCAGACCTCATCACACAGATGAAGTCAGGGTCCCCACTAGATCCTTGCCCGCCACGTATACTACACATGATTCCGCTGACAGTGGCAGCTGTTCTGACTCCCTTGATTAACAACATTATCACCACGGGTGATTTCCCGAGCAGCTGGAAAAAAGCCTGTATTCGACCTATCCTGAAGAAGGATTCACTGAATCCCGCCGAACTAAAGAACTACCGGCCAATATCCTGCCTACCGCTACCAGCCAAGATTCTGGAAAAAGCCATCAACCTAGAAATGATGCGCTATGTTGATCACAACAAACTTCTAGACCCCTCCCAACATGGATTCCGCCCCTCCCACTCAACAGAGTCTGCCCTGATTATGGCAACAGAAAACATTTGAAGAACAATGGACGAGGGTGGCAGAACGGCCCTGATCCTACTTGACCTTACAGCGGCGTTCGACACCGTGAACCATTCTATTCTGTTAAACAGATTAAAAACACTTGGTTTCATAGATGCTGCCCTAGCCTTCTTAACATCTTTTCTGGACTCCCCAATCCAACAAGTGCATTGGGAAGGTCTTACATCTGACGAATTCTCCCTTCCAGGGGGGTCCCTCAGGGATCGGCATTATCGCCCACCCTGTTCAATCTATATGTCACCCCATTAGCTGCCTTAATTCAATCTCACGGTCTAAAATTAGTGTCCTACGCTGACGACACTCAAATTGTAGTCTCAGTGTCCCAGTCCATCCAAGCCATTGCAGAGCGCTTTAAGAACTGTCTTCTCAGTGTAAAAAACTGGATGAGCCTTAACTTTCTAAAACTAAATACGGACAAGACCGAGATAATTGAGTTTGGTCAGAAACCATCGATCTGGAACAATCTCTGGTGGCCCCCGGAGGCGGGCTCTTGTCCTAGCCCAGCAGAAAAGGTCAGGAATCTTGGCTTCCTGGTTGATAAAGAACTTTCTTGTAAGGCCCAGATTAACCAGGTAACCTCTACCTGCTTCCATACCATCAAGGTCCTTAGAAAAGTACTACCCTATATCCCTTCAACATTGCAAAAAACTGTCATGGGCGCCCTGGTAATGTCCCGAGTGGACTATTGCAACTCTCTCTACTTGGGCACAGGAGAAAAACAACTGAACAAACTGCAGGCAATCCAAAATGCCGCAGCCAGGGTTCTGCTGAATCTACCCTATCGTTACCCAACATCTAAAGTCATCAGGGAACTTCACTGGCTTCCAGTTAGGTGTAGAATACAGTTTAAGGCCCTCTGTCTGGCCCACAGATCTGTGCACGGTATGGGATCAGATGATCTTGCCAAACTTCTCCCTCGATATGTGCCATCACGTGCGCTGAGATCAGCCAGTCTTGATCTAATCTGCCAACCTAAAATAAGAAGACAACGCTGGGGTGGCAGATCTTTCTCCTACCAAACTTCTAGACTATGGAATTCTCGGCCCCCTGCACTGCGCTCCCAAAAATCTAAACTATGTTTCAGAAAGGCACTGAAAACCTGGCTTTTTTCCTCGCATTAAGGCTGGCTCCCTCCGCTCTCTTTAGTCATCCAGCGCCAAGACGCCGCGGCATTCGAGCGCTTTATAAGTACTTCAGTCAGTCAGTCAGACTCTGAAAGTGAGTTTGTTTTTGAAAAATTTAAAACCAATAGACCTGACATAGGTTTTCTCCCAGAAAATGAAGGTCATTTTAACTTTTCCAATTCTGAACTGATAGTCTTTTTCTGGAGTTCTTGAATAGAAAAAATGACTCCAGAACATTTGCCCTTAATAGAGAAGACAGTCCAATGTCTATTGACTGACAGCTCAGTGTTGCTTGGATCTGAATTTACCTTAAAGAAATGAAAAGACAAGAGGTGTTTGGTAAAAAATAAACAAGTTGGTTTAATTTAAAGCAGCAGGTGAGAAAAGTCTCTTGGTGTACAATGTTTCGTCTGACATTATATACCTCAATGAAGTACAATAAAGTCATTAAAGAGTTAATTCTGCATTCCTAAATAGCATTTCAGTCACATATTACCAGGTATGGGCATCTGATAAGGACCAAGATGCTCTCAACCTTGGGGAGAGCAAATGTGGGCCAGTGTGTATGTCTCCAGATGTCCTGCATGAGGAGCTTGTGATCACTATGTTTGGTGTGCATGTCATGTCCTGACTTGGAGGCCTGCCAGCTTTTTCAGCTGGTTTCTCAGCCTACCCATATAGGAGGACACATCCTCGATCCCTTCTTCACCAACCTACCGGAGACTAAAATTACATCTATTTCTCCGTTAGCTTGGACCGACCATTTCTTGGTGACTGTTCAGTGTCCTATTCCTATGACCCCCCCCCATCCCTTCAGCGAGACGGGTGCCTAGGAGGCTCTGGAACAAACTCAGGCTAGAAGACTTCCATCGCCTTCTAGCGGAAGATCCGCTGGGCCCACTGAAAGACGCGGAAGAGGGTTACGACCTCTTTTGCACTTGGATTACCAGGGCTCTCGACTCTCTGATTCCCATCATATCGAGTAAGATCAGTACGAGAGAGTCGAGCCCCTGGTACGATAGTACCTTGCGTGCCTTGAAGGGAGTCTGTAGACGGGCGGAAAGAGCCTGGCGGAAGACGTATGGGGCTGATTTAAAAGCCGCATATGCTAGTTCCATCAAAATCTATCATCGGGCTATTGGTCGAGCTCGAGCGGCATATTATGCTGCAGAAATCCGCAATAGCTCAAACCCGTCGAAGACCATCTTTAAGGCCGTGAAAGATCTCGTGGTGAAGCGGACTTCCTCAGTGGTTGTGAGCTCCATCTCCCACTGTGAATCCCTTGCTTCATACTTTCTGGGAAAAGTCCAAGTAATCTATCGGGCATTCCCTAGCACAGGGATCGATCTGGGAAGTTCTAATGGGACATTACATCACTCCACCCTGCTCTCTTTTCCCCCTCTCTCTCCGGAGGGGTTTGACAAACTTGCCTTGCAAGTTAAATCTGGCTCTCCATCTGATCCAGTAAGACCTGCTCTCTTCAGAGATCAGGCCTTCATGGGACGCTCTGTGGTGTGTTCCCTTGTCAACCTCTCCTTGGAGTCGGGGGTGGTTCCAACTAAGTGGAAGCAGGCAGTGGTGTCCCCTATCATTAAGAAGCCTTCCTTGGATCCGTCTAGGCCTGAAAGCTACCGTCCCATCTCGCTGCTGCCCTGGCCGGCGAAGATAACAGAGGCCCATGTCAACCGGGCCCTGTCAGAATATCTCATCCGAACCAATGTCCTTGATCCCACACAAAACGGCTTCCGTGCTGGGCACAGTACGGAGACCGCTCTCCTTGTGATGGTGGAACATCTCCGTGCGGCGTTGGATGCTGGTCAGACGGCGGCGCTGATATTGTTAGACCTTAGCGCCGCCTTCGATACGGTTTCCCACAGTATCCTCCTGCATCGGCTCGAGGAGATTGGTGTCGGCGGCCAGGCCCTGCAGTGGTTCCGCTCCTACCTCGGCAATCGTTCCTTCTGTGTTGCCATCCCTCCCTTCAAGTCCAATTTCCAGCCACTGGCCATGGGGGTTCCGCAGGGATCCTCGCTGAGCCCCACGTTGTTTAACCTGTACGTGAGACCGCTGGCTGATGTCGCCAGGCAGTGGGGCCTAACTTTGGTCTCTTATGCCGACGACACTCAGCTAGCGGTTACTCTCAGCGGGGATGCGGAACTAGATGCCCCCAGGTTTCAGGATGGACTGAAGGCGGTGGCTAGCTGGTTGACGGGGAACTGTCTCCAGCTGAATGCCACCAAGACAGAGGTTATGATTGTCGGAAGGGGAGTGGAACTCTGGGGCGACCATTGGTGGCCATCGGAGCTGGGACCAACCCCGACTCCGGTGTTGGAGTTGAAAAACTTGGGTGTATGGTTGGATGCTGGTCTCACCTTTGTAGGACACACCAAGAGAACAGCTGCTTGCTGTTTTGGTCTGTTGAGAGGTTTGAGACCTGTCCTCAAATACTTTGATGCCCCAACCAGACAGCTGGTGATCCAGGCCACTGTTATCTCTCACCTGGACTATGCCAGCTCTCTTCTGGCTGGGGCCAACCAGGCTGAGCTCACTCGCCTCCAAAGGGTGCAAAACGCTGCGGCTAGAGCGATTGTCGGTCTGCCCAGATTTTGTTCGGTGGCGAATGTCCTCCGCTTCTTACACTGGCTCCCAGTGAGGAAGCGTATTCTTTTCAAGGTCCTGTGTTTGACTTTTAAGATTCTGAGAGGTATAGGCCCTGAGATCATGTCTCGCTTCCTTTCCTTTTATGTCCCAACCCGCACCTTGCGCTCCCAAGGCCAGGCCTTTGCTGTAGTCCCTAGATATAGGCTCTGCCGTATGGGGGGACGCTCCTTCTGTGTAAAGGCGGCAGTAGCGTGGAACTCTCTTCCGATGGAAATCCGTCTGCTGGAAGATCTTCTGGCTTTCAGGAAAGCCTTGAAAACCTTTCTGTTTTAGTTGCCCCTTTCAGTCCCCAGCTTGTTCTGATGCGTTTCTCATTTAGAGCGGTCCCCTTTTAGTATTTCGCTCCTTCTGTTGTGTTATGTACTTCCTTGTCAAATGCGCCAGGACGCTCCTTAGCTGGAGTAGCTGTGCGCACAACAAAAAAACAATAACATAAGATAACTGGCTGGTTGCTCCTATCTGCATGTGGTGTCTAGCTTTGTAGTGTTTTTGAGGAATGCAAGTCTTTGGTCAAATGTGTTTTATTGGAGACTATTCCCTCAGACCTGTGTGTAGTGCAACTATCTATCTGTGAGATCAATCAGGGTTTTCCCGGGGCATGCGTTTGTCTTTGAGTTAAGAAAGAGACCCCATTTGTGATATGTTATTTGATCGGCATGGCTGTGGGTTGCAGCGCCTGTCTGATCATATGTCTCTGATGCAGGGTTGATGGGCACGTCGTCCTGGGTAAATCCGACAGCAATGATGTGAGTTCCCTGGAATGCCAGAAAATAATATGGCAGTCATTGGAGTCAATTTTATCGACATTCTCAACATTGAATGTACAGTTGTCATAGAGTACATTGATATTGTCTTTACTGATATTGACATAGTTATCCATTCCTAGATCATGACGTAGGTTGGCATTTCTTTTACTGGTATCAACTTTGTCATTCGTACATGGATGATGGCATACATTGATTTTTTTACTATCGGTATCAGCACAGTTGTGCGGGCTCAAGTGATGGCCCACGTTGAAATTGCATTTATTGATATTGCCATTGTCGGGCCTGCATATATCATAGTATTCATTGACATTGTTTTAACCCATTCCAACACTCCCAAATCAAGTTGATTCTTCAACTACTTTATCCTCCTCATATGTCATGAGTAGCAAAGTCACCCTGTGCAACCAGCCTTGTTGCTGACAGGTACTGAGAGTAACTACATCCGGGTGGATACCTCTGCTCGGCCCACGGAGTGTGAGGAGATTCGCTTTCTCCGTGTTCCGTGGAGAATGCGGAGAAGGCAAATCTACGCACACTCCACAGCGGAGCGGAGTTGGCAAGCCCCCGCATCCACCCCCATTATAAAAGTAAATGAAACATTATTAAAAAATAATTTTAAAACCACTTACCTGGCATGCGGCGTCCCCGGGCTTCCCTCCTCCTCTTCTTTGCCATCTCACTAATCTTTATGAGAACTACGAATGCCCGCGAGCCAGCACATGCACATTTCTCTCAAACCCCTTTTTAGCACTTAGAGATCACAACTTTGTGATGGGATTTTCAATGAAAGTTTTCAAATCATTGAATTAAAATCCTGTTGTGACTACTCCAGTTCATATGACACAATATAGTTTATTATGTACATGCTGCACTCACTTGCCATAAATGTGGTGACATCCTTTCACTAGCCCCCATGGTGTGATATGGAATGTGCTAAAATGCCATATGTGGGCATATTGGGATTAGGGACAACAGTGATGTTGAAAACATACAACATACAGTTCGGGCTGGACTGTTCCCATTGGGCGCAGGTTCAAGACTGATTTGCATATGGCTGTGTCCAAACTGGAATGGCATGGTGAGCCAAAAAACTATGTTATCGCCATTCTTGATAATATGGCCTGAAATGTCCTATTACTCCAACACCAGAGCCTGTGCCACAAATATGCCACAATATGTACCAGACTGTTGGACATATCACATATTAACTCTCCAATGCAATGATATGATCAGATGTGCAAATGTGAAACTGGTCTGCATAATGATGTTCACTACTTTAGATTTGTCTGCAGACAACATCAGACTCATTAGGCATGATGGACCTAACAAAGTTGTAACCAAAGGCAGGAGGAGGTGGTCACCATAATCATCCTCTTCCTTCAAATATCAGTTACCTTCTCATACACATTTGTCTGTTACCATTACATCTCGTTGATGTCAGTGCTATGTGGAGGTAACAGATGGCAGCTGCTGCTGGTGACCAGGGGCCCACATGTAAAGTTTAGGAGGTACACATGTGGCACACTGGCCAGAAATAGCAGATTAATGGTCAATGACAATGACATATACATAATAACTCATTGCTAACATGAAGTGTACTTAAATATGGGCATCTATATCTCATTAAACTGCTGGCAGGATACCGCAAGTGTTACACACAATACCATCATGGGGAATGCAAGACATCCTGGCTACAGTAGTGAAAACCACTTGCTTCTGTCCATCATGTAAAAGTGCCATGAAGTGTTTCCTATTATGGATCTCAAAATGCTTCCAAATATCCAAATCCCCTTCTGCATAGTATCTGTAGTTGGTGTGTAAAAAGTTATACTATTTCAGTTATGTGTGTGCCACGTGTACCTGTTAGCATATTAAGTATGGTGTCACTTCCCTCTCAAGCTGCTGGATCGCGGACCACTTCTTCAGCTACACCTATGAGGAGCCAGGTTCAGCAAATGAAATCAGAGGTTATCGCAAAGCAACACAGGGCTGTGGCTAGAGCCAGTGAGTTACCTTTTGTATTGTACATCTTCATCACACACCTCAGCGCTATGGTGTGAGCTGGTAAGTGTAGGTTTACCCAAACCAGGTCACATGTGTATCATCTGTTGATGTAAAGCACAGTACAATCAACCCTTGTGTTGCAGCACACCATATAGTGGGTCAATTGCTTATCCTGTTGCCCCCTCTGTCTTCCAGGTGATGAGGATGATGAGGAGAATGGACCTTCCACTAATGATGGGCAACATGCAATCATAGGGGAGAATCCGCTACTCTGGCAAGCAGCAATTTCAGCTGCAAGAACTGCAAGAGGAGGAGGAAGTACCAGAGGAGGCTGCTGAAGTGGAGGATGATGGAGACTATCAGGCTCTTCTAACACAGGATGACGAGTCACACTGGCAAAGATGTGCAAGGCCACCCCCCCACCCAGAAAAGTGCCTCAAAATCCAAATATGTATGATTGCCGGTCCTCAGCATAGCACTAACAAGTCAGCTCTCACACACCCCAACACAGAGCTCACTCCCTCACAGCCCTCACATTAAGGACTGGCCTGATGGTTCCTCTATACACTCTTCCATATACAATGCATCCCAGGCATTTTTACTGCCGTCTGAAAGAGGTACTACCCCTGGTTTGGTGCAGGTATACCCTGGGCACCAATCACCTGTCCACAAACTACCACCTGCCCCCCTCCCCCCTGCTGGTAGACTTGGAGATCTTAGCCATGTTCGCCCCAATGCTGAGGGGGCAATAAGATGGCCATGGTGGCTAGTGGGAGGATGACGTCTTCCAACAGCTGGCTGATGTTCGGCAGGACATTTGTGCCATAGGGGCTACCATGTCAAACATGTCCAAGGCACTGCAGGTCATGCAGCAAATCCCTCAGGTGGTGGACAGACTGACCCAGGTGTTAGATAGGATGGATAGATCTTGGCAAGGCATGTCTAAGAAGATCAATGACATTATAGCCATCTATAGGGAAGAGAGTGCAAGCTACCATGCCTTGACCATGAAGACGATGGAGGGCATGCTGAAACTTATCCAAAGTCTCCCTTTAAGGGCAATGCAGCAAGGGTAGCCAACACATCTACATGCAGCACATCACACATACACACCTGTACCACAAACTGAACAGGCTTGCAGCAAGAGTACACATCCACCACCCCATGTCCAGGTACTCCACCCACCTGCACTCCCACCACCTCCCCCTGTCCAGGTACTTCTCCCACCTGTAAATCCAATACCACCCTCTGTCCAGGCAGTCCTCTCACCTGCACATCCACCAACACCCCCTGTTCAGGCACTCCCACCAACTATACAGACAACAACAGCCCCTGTCCAGGAGCTTTCCCCTGTACAGGCAGATGCACCAGACCAACCTTCACCTCAGCCACAACACAATTACACTTATTGACAGCGATCCTCACTACCAACTTTGTGAAATACCAATCATGATCCCTCCTGATCACAGGAAGAAATATCATCATGGATATGTGTAAATAAAAGATGAATGTCCTAACAACTCAAGACTAAGTTGCATATTATCTACTGATGTCCAAATATTTACCCTTGTGGTGACCTAGAGATGTGAGAATGAATTTGTGTGAGTGACACATGTAAAAGTATAACCCCATCAGAGCAACAAGCTATCATGTACAGAGCAAATAACTACTCCCAAGGTATATGTCCATACTTGGAACACAGCATTTAGAATGAAGTTAACAAGATAGAGAACATTTGATCCAAAAAATAAGTTTATGTAAAGAAATTCTTTATTCAGTCCGTTTGGAAGGGAGAGAGAAAGCAGATAATGTTCTGTAAACAGAAGGGATTGGGGACTTGGAGGGGGGTGGGCAACATAAAATAAACACCTCTGGAAGCATCAGGGGAACCAGTCTATACACAAGGGGCAAAGAAAATGAATGTCCAAAACAAAGTCAAAGTCCAAGTCAACAGTTCTTCTGGTCATCCTCTATCTCCACAATGTTGATTCGAAGCAGGCTCCTAGCTGGCTAGTGCAGGACCAGGGACCACACAGGTTTGGGGTGCAGAAGGAGTATGGGGAAACAGTGAGGGGCAACATACAAGGGGAAACATTGAGTGTGGTTTGGGAGGAATGTTGGGCCAGGACAAAAAATTGGCTGCACCCAAGGAAGTGACACTGGCAGTGAGGGTAGCCATAGATCCTGCAAGATGCTCTTGCATCATACGCACCTTAGTGCAGCATGATGCAAAAGGACATGTCTGGTTGACCCTCACATCACTTCCTGGGGTGCAGCTACATGAGTTAAAACACAGGGGGGTTTGGGTGGAACATGAGGGGTGTGGGTCGGAGACTATGTTGGGGTCTTCACGGCAGCCACTTGGAGGAGAGCTAGTGGCAGGGGATGCAGCTGGAGACCTCGATGGACTGAAGTGCTCTAGAGCCAGAGAGGGACTGATGGCAGGCCCAGGGTATAATGTTGCCAGCCCTGGGGGGACCCTTGCCAAAATAAAGTTGTGAATAGTCAGGGGGAGAGTCGGTCTTCTTTCCCCCAGCAAGAGGTGTCCAGTTCTTCAATCCCCCTACAATCTCCTCAGCCTCCACCCAGTCCGTAGCACTTGAGGTAGGATTTTTCTCAGTCCAAGTTGGTGCAATTGTCCTGCCTACTGATGTAGAAGGCCCCCCCTCGACTCTTTCGTTGTGGAGAGAGTTTGTAGCTGCCGGTGTCCCAACGATGTCCTGTTCTGACCCGGGTCCTGGTCCTGGTCCTCCTGGCCAGCCGAGCCCACTGAAATGGAAGACAAATCATAATGTAGTGGTTGTACGCACCAGAATGGCACACGTAACTACATGAAACAAGGGCAGACTTTGTTCTCCTCTGGCTACACTATACAAATATAACTTTGAATTTGGACCTGAAGTGCATGTATGTTCAATGTGTGGTCCTGCTTTGACTTGCACATAGACATCTTACTTGAAAGTTGATGGCTTACACTTCCGTACTGACCAACCCTCACCTTCAGCCTTCTTGTAATGTGTGTTCCTGTCATTGCTACATAGGCATCTTCCAATGCCAGTCTACAAAAGGAGATCGGAGACAGACCGGATGGTATTGGAATGATCCTGTGATATGGAGTCTCTGTACTATTACACTTTCTAACAAATGTCATCTGCTGTGTAGCAGCATTGTATGTGACAACACAAATGCAGAGTTGAGTGTTCATATTCAAATAGGTGTTGGGATATTAGCTTTGCTGACTGGAGAGTCTAATAACTTGATATTCCCTCACAACAGCAGACAGTCTAAGTACCACATTCTGCCTTCAAGGACTGGAATGGACAAATGACATGCAAGCCAATGTTGGGAAGACGTGTGTATGTGGACCCACTTAGAGAAGTTAATATCACTTAAGAGTGAGGCAAGGATCTCAAAGTCAGTCCTAACTCCATGGCATGTGATGCTCTTTCTTAATCAGAAGTCAATCTCACCAAAGGCAATGCAAGTGACAGCATCTAACAGCCATAGGCATTTCATCCAAACACTGGACAGTGTCTATACCATTCCTCACCCAATGTACACATCAGTTATAAAGCTCTTAGTTTACTTCTAATGTTGCTGGCAGTTCAATTTTGTATTCAAATACATGTGTGAGGGTCTATTCCCCTGGTGGCATACAAAAATGTCCACTCCTACAATGCACCCTGCTCAGGGCATTCTATGTGCTACAGCAAGCCTTTGGCCTTATAATGACTGCTACATTTGCACAGAATAGATACATCGAGGCATGGGACACATGATGGTATAGCTTTATTATCCGTCACATCATACTTTCAGACACATATATCAGGTAATGCGCTTACCAGCTCTCTGCTGCTCATGCTCCTCCAGCTGAGCATGGAGGGTCAGTCAGGCTGTCCTCAGGACCCACCTGTGCAGTGGCGATAAGTGGGGCCGGTGCACATGGTGCTGGGAGGACAGGCCCAAAAGTTCCTGGGCCTTGACCCTTTCATCCAGCATTTTAGGTCCTCCCAGCACTTACGGCGTGCCATACCCCGCCGTGAATAAGTGCCCACTGCACTGCAGTGCTCCTCAATGGTGGACCGATGGCTGGCATGTGCTGCATTGCTCAACCTCAGGCCCCCCATGCAGCTGAGGGAATTTTCCAAACACCACCTCTGCTTGGATATCCAGTTCCCTTTCAGTGAAAGGGGCTGCTATCTCCTCATATCCCTCTGCCATATTGGAGGTCCTTAGGTTGTACTGAGCATCAGGATGGCAGAGGATCTGATATTTGAGGGAGGATGTCTCAGAATGAACAGAAAATGGTTGCCAGCAATTTCCTGTGATATATTTCCTGCCTACCACTTCCTCTATGTCATTTCCTGAATGAAAGAATGGGTTCTGGTCCATTTCCGGAAATTCCAGCCTGAGTGCGTACTCTCCGATTGTGGACCGTATGCGCCATATGCAGAGCTGAGGCACAGCTCACGGCGCCTACGCTCCATGTACGGAGAGTCCTCTGGGCCCAGCCTCCCTGACCTCAGCCACTAGGACTGGGCGGATACCCTCTGGTGTCCATATCCAGAGCTGCCTTTGAGGCAGATGCCATCTGAAACTTCACAGCTAGCGCAGCACCATCAAAGGCAGACTTATTCAGCACATGTTGGACCAATTTGGGTGTCTTTCTTTGGGCCTGTTCTTGCTGCTCCCTGTCCTTTTCTTGTCTCTTCCGGTAATAATGTAGTATGTGAGTCTGTATTTCCCACCAAGGTTTGGTGTCTAGCCCTACTACATTATCTAATCTGGTCTGGATCTCAGTGGGTAGACCTCTATTAAGGATGTTGTCAAAGAATGTGACCTAGGGGCCTGTGTCGGTCCAGGGATGACCAGACTCCTGCCCCCATTGTTCTTCCATTCTGTCTAAGAAATCAGTCACAGTCTCCCCAGGCTGCATGCTTTCTGCCATCAGTCCTCCTATGTCTGGGCAGTCAGGGAATATCTCCCTTAGGGTGGTCCAGATCTATTGTCTGAATGAGTTAAATACAGCACTGTCATGCCCGGTGTTGATAAGTGTGAATGCGCAGATGCGGGCTCAGGAGAACACTGTGTCCGTCTGCTCCCAATGAGGCTGCTGAGCAGACTTTTGATGTCACCTGAAGCTAAGTTTACATCTGTGGTGCTCTTCTCCAAGAATGACATCCACTTCCCTGCCCTATCCATCAATGTGGGCATTTTATTCCTGAGCCCTTCTTTGTTTATCTGTGCCCAAGGCATGTAGATTGTTCCTGCTGCCCCTTTCTGCTGTGTTGGACAAATCCTGGGTTGGGGTAGCTCTGTTGGTTTATCCCCAACATAGCGCTCATATCTCAAGCACTCCTGCATGTAGGGGTGGTCCCAAGTTCGATCTCCCCCTCCTTGCCAAATGCAGTCCTAGGCAATGTCCATGTCTTCAGGTTCGAAGAATCCCTCCTCTGGCCAAGGACAGTCATAATGATGACCCTTTCTTTCATTCCAGTAGGTGAGTACATGACAGAAAGTTCACTCAAAGGACTCATCCTCTACTCAGGATACTATTTCTCTAGGGGTGGCTTTGTCTGACCAGTGTGTTCGGGGGGAGCAGCGGAGGTCTGTGTCGTTGCTCTCCTCATGCACGTGTAAGGGTGCCATGATGCTGCTTCTGTGTCTCAATAGCGTCGCTCCCAGGCTTCCCTTACTTCTGATTTCCTGGTCACCCCCTCCTCCATGCTGACAGCTAGGTGATGTACGTGACTCAGTGAGGGGCCTTCCTCTCGGCTCACATCTATGTGGGCCCTGGGGGCTAGATCTTGCTCCCTCCAAGGGAGGGGGCATTATTTCCTCTCCCTGCTGGGCTTCCCAGGTGAGAGCTCTCTCTCTCTCCATCCTTGCCCTTGTTTTTCCTATAACTCCCACCTGGATTGTCTCCATCTGTCAGTGCCATATGCTGTTCTTCTAGGCAATGTCTTGACCTCAGCCTCACTTCCTGATCCTTCCTCTGTGCCATGGTCCTACCTGGGTGTAGTGTAGCCTGTGACTCCCCCTCTAACCTATGGGGCCTGGTGGGATGCCTAGGAGTATGTGGTAATGGTTCAGCTCGGACCTGATGGGTCGCAACTAATGGGTGAGGGTTCGAGCTCAGTGGAAGTCTGGCACTGGAATGAGTTTGCCCAGGCCTGTGCGACCTGTATTGCTCTTCCAAGCCCATCAGCTTTCTGCCCGGGGAAAGGTCTGGCAGCTTCATCAACCGATGGATTGGTGTAACCTAGGTCAGCGGGAACTGGAATGGCCAGCATCAGTGAGAGCACATCCCTGGCAGTGTATGGTGGGGGAGGTGCAGATGCCTTGCTTACAGACTAGGGGGCAGTGTTATAGGCTGGGGCCTCCTTGAAGATGGCCCACAGTTCTTGTAGGGCCTCCCTCATAGCCTTTTTATATTCTCTAAACCATGTCTATATATGAGTCTTTGCATGTTCGATGGTGTTAGTATTGAACGTTCCCCCCCCCCACCCCCCCAGGGCAAGGAAATGTCGTAGGGACTTTAGAACAGACATACCACTTGCAGCAATGTTTCTCTAGTATCCTAACCTGGGTTGGGAACCTTGCTTGCATATGGCTTAATGGAGTCACCAGAATGGATTGCAGAATATCTTTTAAGGATTTTGCAAATTTGGATTGTCTCAAGATTCTTTAAATATTTACAAATTCCAATTTAATTATGATGAACAGTGTACACAAGGTGGTACCAAATACAATGTATTGGTCTTCTGTAAAAAATCAATGCATTGAAAAGGATATTTAACAACAAACAATAAACAAAATGCAAATGAACCAGTAGGAGCCTATAACAGAATGATATTTTTAGTTCAGAGAAGTACAAGGTGATTTGTAGCAATAAATAAGCACATGTTAAAATGTGGTCCATAAAAAATTAGCTATTATTTCATAAAGCAGAGAATTACTTAACACACCATAACATTTAGACATGCAGCGTATCGCAAAATAAAACAGCACCACACTATCAATAAATACATAGAAATAAAAAATCTAAAAGAGAGCTACAGAGAAATATTTACATAAAAAATATTATTTTATTGTTGCCCAAACCTTAGCCTCCTCCTAGCACCTACAGCCTAAGGAGACAGGATGATCCTTGTAACATACAGAGCTAAGAGATCCTGATAGTCTGTTACTATTGGCTAGGATGACAAAAAAGTAGCAATGCTTTGTGCGGAGAAAAGGAGCAATCTGACAATTATCGGCACTTTGGCCAGGCACAAGCTAAACCTTACTCACCAAGGACTGAATTGTTCCCTAGCATCCGAATTACACCCTATATCACACCAAGAAGTAGCGCGTAGTGACTGCCTAATGCTAAGTGGCTGAAGCGCAAAAAAAACCTCACCTACACTTTTTTTAGACACTGCCAGTTGTGAAACCAGCAGTCCCTAGGAAAAACAAATTTGACAAAAAAATAAGCTCAAGGTGGTAGACCCATGTAACACTCTGGGCCCATGCATACCTCTGTACCATGGCACGTGGTCCAAGCAATCCCATACTGACACTGTGGTAAATAAATAAATAATACCCTATTTTTGAATGTATAAATGAATAACAGATAGCTCAATAAATAAGAGTCAAGATTCGAGGTAGTAGGAGTTTCGCAGGTTTATTACAGCATAAAGGACAGGAACAGGACAACCTGCATAGGAATAGGATGGCAGGGCCCAGCAGCTGCCGGGGCTGGATCTGGGATGAGCGCGCTAGCATTTAATAACAATACACAAGCATATATAGTAAAACAGTTGCATTACAGTACATATGATAGGCGGAGCAGTGGGTGGAGCAAAGGGTGTGACGCGTAGCAGTCGCGAAAGATAAGGGTGAAAGTGGGTGTAACAGGGCGTATACATAGACATGTGATGCAAACGTAACAGAATATGTCATGAATGGGGCGGAAACATGGAGGGGGCTACCTAAGGAGCCGGGACCTCTAACCTGGTGGTGCGCGCAAGCTGGCAATGACGTATCACTAGGAGAAGCTGGGGCTATGAACTCTGTGCTAGGAGCAGAGACTGAAGTCTGGAGAGTCAGGGCGACATGTACCTAAGCAGTATCTAGTATCTGATGTTTAGAGAACATGTTGATATAAACTAGAAGTCAGGAGGGGAAAGGCTAACTTGATTCTAAGACTGGACCATGCATTATTCTACATGTAGTGCGTGATGAAGAATATTAAATGACCATTAAATGCAGTATTTCTCTAACGTGGAGACGTGAAGGCTAGACAATGACGGAAACTATTGATGCGATTCAGTAGCTTAGGAATGCAGAGAAGGAGGACTGAACTGATAACTGGAATCATAACATATTCTTGGCAGACTCAGAGGCAGAGCCAGGGTGAGCCGGGCACTGCGAGGCAGGAAGTAAGTGAAGGGTCGAGGATACAGGTGGGGGCTGTATCGCTCCTCAGCGAGGTTTCAGGAGACAGGAGCTGAATCTGGTGTCCAGGCCCTTTTGAGGCCTAGAAACGGGGACTTTACAATGAAATAACGTGCACACTGAGAGACGTGGCAACGTAGCTTTACATAGGCCTGATATTCGTAGTATTCACGAGGACTGGAAACTGACATACTAGAGGTGGACACAACTATAATTGCGTCTTGAATCGAACATAGGGAATACATATGCATATTTAATCATGCACACATAACATATGATGGATGACACGTAGGGACACAGAACATGGCAAAATTTACTTTTCCACATTCCCTCCTTGTCACTACGTTTCCATCAGGAAACATCAATATTCATGATACCATCTATCATTTCATACAGTATCATTTGCTCGTCTCGAATTATCCTGGAACGGGATTTAGAACGGGGCTTGGGATTAGGAATACAAGAGGTAGCACAAATGCCGCAAATCGCAGGGCCACATTGTATACAGAGACAGCAGCTGAATATGATCGCTACTGCAATACCTAGGAAGGACAATATTTTCCATCCCCATGCAGAAATTATATTCCAGAACCAACCGGACCATGTCCAGGTGCCTGGATCTTGGTGTATCAGATGGGCAATTTTATGGAGTCTGGTTATAGCTGAATAAACAGACGGCGCGTTATTTGGAATGAAAATGCAGCAACTAGATCCGATGACTCTACAGGCCCCGCCCCTATCGGCCAGTATGACGTCAAGGACGAGACGATTCTGTAAAACGACAAATCTCATAGCAGATTGCTCTTCGGTTAAATTACCTAGAGCAGAGGCAGTCTCATTTACTACAGCTTCGAGGGTTCTGGTTAACCTACGGATCAGTTTACTATTCTGGATAGGTCCTATAAAGAAGAAGAAACCTCTATTGAAATCTGTATATTGTTCTAGAGCAGTTTCAGTATAATCGACAATTGGGGACTCCCTTCTATGTCTAATGTGTACTAGATGTGTGTTTCTATGATAATCAGGTGGGGCTAGGAAAACAGGTGGCAGTAGGAAGGCAATGTAGCAGGTTCCCTCCCAATCGAGGGGCAGACGAACATATGCAGTTTGACCACAAATAAAATAAGAATGACGTGAAGCTTTGAAAATAGATTTCCCACTGTCACTATACTTGACAATAGTAGTACAATCACTTGTTGATTGGCTCCTGAGGCGAAAAGCCGGGAGCAGGGTTTTATAATTTTTAAAGCATTTGTGATCTAATACTGTGTCTTTTAACTGTTACCCTCACCTACCTGCATCTTTGGCTTCCCAGAAACAGCGCTTCTCGCTGCAACGACTCCCTTCCTTCAGCCGCCATTCCCGAGGGCGAGGCGAGACACGCCCCCTCGGCTGGCCACGCCCCCCGCCAAACCTACAAATAGAGCGCGCCAATTCTAGGCGCTGCATTGTTGATTGGCTCCTGAGGCGAAAAGCCGGGAGCAGGGTTTTATAATTTTTAAAGCATTTGTGATCTAATACTGTGTCTTTTAACTGTTACCCTCACCTACCTGCATCTTTGGCTTCCCAGAAACAGCGCTTCTCGCTGCAACGACTCCCTTCCTTCAGCCGCCATTCCCGAGGGCGAGGCGAGACACGCCCCCTCGGCTGGCCACGCCCCCCCGCCAAACCTACAAATAGAGCGCGCCAATTCTAGGCGCTGCATTGTTGATTGGCTCCTGAGGCGAAAAGCCGGGAGCAGGGTTTTATAATTTTTAAAGCATTTGTGATCTAATACTGTGTCTTTTAACTGTTACCCTCACCTACCTGCATCTTTGGCTTCCCAGAAACAGCGCTTCTCGCTGCAACGACTCCCTTCCTTCAGCCGCCATTCCCGAGGGCGAGGCGAGACACGCCCCCTCGGCTGGCCACGCCCCCCCGCCAAACCTACAAATAGAGCGCGCCAATTCTAGGCGCTGCATTGTTGATTGGCTCCTGAGGCGAAAAGCCGGGAGCAGGGTTTTATAATTTTTAAAGCATTTGTGATCTAATACTGTGTCTTTTAACTGTTACCCTCACCTACCTGCATCTTTGGCTTCCCAGAAACAGCGCTTCTCGCTGCAACGACTCCCTTCCTTCAGCCGCCATTCCCGAGGGCGAGGCGAGACACGCCCCCTCGGCTGGCCACGCCCCCCCGCCAAACCTACAAATAGAGCGCGCCAATTCTAGGCGCTGCATTGTTGATTGGCTCCTGAGGCGAAAAGCCGGGAGCAGGGTTTTATAATTTTTAAAGCATTTGTGATCTAATACTGTGTCTTTTAACTGTTACCCTCACCTACCTGCATCTTTGGCTTCCCAGAAACAGCGCTTCTCGCTGCAACGACTCCCTTCCTTCAGCCGCCATTCCCGAGGGCGAGGCGAGACACGCCCCCTCGGCTGGCCACGCCCCCCCGCCAAACCTACAAATAGAGCGCGCCAATTCTAGGCGCTGCATTGTTGATTGGCTCCTGAGGCGAAAAGCCGGGAGCAGGGTTTTATAATTTTTAAAGCATTTGTGATCTAATACTGTGTCTTTTAACTGTTACCCTCACCTACCTGCATCTTTGGCTTCCCAGAAACAGCGCTTCTCGCTGCAACGACTCCCTTCCTTCAGCCGCCATTCCCGAGGGCGAGGCGAGACACGCCCCCTCGGCTGGCCACGCCCCCCCGCCAAACCTACAAATAGAGCGCGCCAATTCTAGGCGCTGCATTGTTGATTGGCTCCTGAGGCGAAAAGCCGGGAGCAGGGTTTTATAATTTTTAAAGCATTTGTGATCTAATACTGTGTCTTTTAACTGTTACCCTCACCTACCTGCATCTTTGGCTTCCCAGAAACAGCGCTTCTCGCTGCAACGACTCCCTTCCTTCAGCCGCCATTCCCGAGGGCGAGGCGAGACACGCCCCCCCAACCTTCCCACCCACTGGCATTAAGTATGTGTCTTGGCAGGAAGCGCAGCGGACGAGCGCAGCGGGCGCGACTTTTGCGCGCCGAAGGCGCGCCTAAGGCAAGCCCGTCTGCGCCCGTCCGCGGCCGGACGGGGCTAGGGGCACAACTCCATGCAAATCCTTTATTCTACTCTTCCAAGGATCTTATTGCCCTTCAAGGTAAATGGCCACTTCCAGATCCCACCCGCAGACTGATCTCCTCTTTAGGCCTTACCTCTTCTTCCTCCATAGGCCCTCATCCCCCGCTACATGCTCCCTTGTCACCCTGCCCCCTTCCTCCCGACCTCCCCCCCCGTTCGCCGGCATTGTCTGTTTTTCTACTCAATACCAGGTCAGCGGTCAAGCACCACCATGAGCTGTTCGTCTTACTCGACTCTGAGAAACCTGACCTACTGCTCCTGACCGAAACTTGGTACTGTGACACTTCCCTCCCCGTTCTCCTGGCCACCTTACCCCCCTCCTATGTGGCCCTCCGAGCTGACCGGCCGGCGGGAAAGGCAGGCGGTGGGGTTGCCCTGATTGCTCGGTCGGAGCTGAACTTCCAATCACTTCCCTCACCCCCCATTCCCCCTGCTGATTTCCTGGTGGCCCGCTCTCTTTCATTTTCCCCCCCCATCACCTGCCTATTAATGTACCGGCCTCCCCAGCCCTCGCCTGCATTTTTGCCGGCCTTTCAAGACCTATTGGCCAACTTAGCGGTCAACTACGCCTCGGTCCTGGTGCTAGGGGACTTCAATTACTGGCCCTCTGACCCACACGAGTGCTCAGCCTCAAGAGAGTTTACAGACTGCCTCTTAACCCTTAATTTCGCGTCGCACATATCCGTTCCCACTCACTCCCATGGGCACACATTGGACCAGGTCTGGTCACTCAACCTCCCCGTGGCCTCGGCCACTGTCTCGCCGTGCCCTTGGTCCGACCATGCCCTCATTTCCTTCTCTATTCCCCGCAACATGATGCTTAAAACTCCGCATGCCAAAAACACCTGGGCACGGAACTGGAATAGATTGGATTACCCCTCCTTGACCTCCATGCTCCGCTACTCTACTCCTACTCTTACTGGCTTAACATCTACCTCTCAAGCCTCGGCCATTAACACCTGGCTGGCGGATGGCTGCGACTCGGTGGCGCCCCTACGCCGCATCTCCATCCGCCGACCAAAGGACTCCAATAGATGGTTCAATGACCACCTAAAAGATCTCAAACTGAGCGCCCGACAGGCAGAAAGGAAATGGAGGAAAAATTACGATCCCCTATTAAAAACCCACTTCTTATCAGCACTGGACAAATATAAAACAGCAATCCTGGCTGCTAAGTCCACCTACTTTTCGTCCAAAATTACTTCTGCCGAAAACAAACCCAGGGAAATCTTCGGGATAGTGAATGACCTGGCATTCTCTGACCGAACCTCGACCAATATCCCTCCCTCCCAACCTCTCTGCGACCAGCTCAATACCTATTTTTTAGATAAAATAGCAACCATCAAGCTTAATATCCCCCCACCCTCCTCTGCCTTCGTCGATCCCGCCCCTCCTTCCCTCCCCTACACTCTTACCTCTATCCCCCCCCTCACGCAGGACTCTTTTCTGGAGATACTCCCTAAAGTGAAGTCGGGATCTCCCGCGGACGTCTGCCCAGCACGAGTCCTGCAGCAAATCTACTCCAGCTGCCCTGACCCCCCCATTGCCTTCCTCAACAGTTCCCTGGCTCAGGGTGTAGTGCCCTACTCGCTTAAGGCAGCTACCATAGTGCCCATCCTGAAGAAATCTGGCGCTGACTCCTCTATCTCGGCCAACTATCGCCCCATCTCCCTGCTACCCTTCCTGGGCAAGGTGATGGAACGCCATGTTACCGCGGTGCTCAGCGCCCATGTCGAGACAAATGGGGGACTGGCTTCTCGCCAAGCCGGGTTTCGTCCCAGGCATTCGACCGAGTCAGTCGTGGTCTCAGTCTTGGACAAACTCAGAAAGGGTATGGACGAAAACAAACACCAGGCACTGGTCCTCCTTGATCTTTCCGCCGCCTTTGACACGGTGGACCACACCATCCTACTCACCCGTGTCAAGGCGGCCGGCATCGGGGGATCAGCTCTGATCTGGCTCTCCTCCTTTCTGAGGGAACGCACTCAGGCGGTCCGGTTAGGCGACTTCACGGCCACTCCCCTCCCTGTCACTTGCGGTGTTCCCCAGGGATCCTCGCTCTCCCCCTTACTTTTCAACCTTTATATCTTTCCTCTCATTTTTGCACTACAGCAGCTGGAGGTCACCGTCTTTAACTACGCGGATGACCTCCAGCTCATCTTTGATCTGTCCCTTTCTCCTCTCTCGGTCTCCAATTTCCAGTCAACTATGACATTCATCAGGGACTGGATGAACCACAACCACCTCAAGTTGAACCCGGATAAAACCGAGTTGGTTCTCACTGGTGGTTCATCCAGTCCCTGGAACTCTCGCTTCTGGCCCTCTTCTCTTGGCTCTGCACCGACCCCCTCCACCACGGTCAAAACACTTGGTGTCAAAATAAACAGCCAACTCACTCTTCATTCACAAATCAGCTTTGTGGTGTCCTCCTGCTTCCTTTCTCTCCGCACTATCCGCACTGTCTCCCGCTTCTTTTCTCCCCAGGCACTTAAGATCATTATGGCCGCACTCGTGATATCAAAATTGGACTACGCTAACGCTCTTTATCACGGTATCCCCGCTTACAGTTTGCGTAGACTCCAGACCGTCCAGAATCAAGCAGCCCGGCTTGTGTACGGCCTCCCTCGTTACCACCACTCCACCCCCCTTCTCAGGGAGCTTCACTGGCTCCCCATAAAGGAACGGGCCCTATTCAAGATCGGGTGCATGGTCTTCCAGGCCCGCCAGGGCTCTGCCCCTGCCTTCATCTCCTCATTAATCAAGTCCTATGTACCTACTAGACAACTTCGGTCTTCCTCCAGGGCCCTCCTCCAGATCCCTCGCTTCACTCGCAAAAAGTGGGGCGGGGCTAATTTCTCCACCCTAGCTCCAACCTTCTGGAACTCACTTCCTGACCACCTCCGCTTTGCCACTCAGTACCTCCCCTTTCGCAGAGATCTGAAAACGTTCCTTTTCAGCCAGGCTTTCCCCACTTAGACTTCCTTATACATCCCTTTCATCTCTCCCTGGTCTTTTTTTCTTTTTTCACCTCAGTTGCCGATCCCCCTAGCGCCAAGAAACCGCAAGGTGGACGCTGCGCTCTACAAGTATTTTAAATTAGAAATTAGAAATTATGTCCTACATGTACAGAACCATAACTTCGGACACATAATTCGCCTTTGACTGGTAATACTGAAATAGCAGGTAAGTCTGGAGTAGTATCAGACTGAACATTCAGGACCATGAAATTCGAAGAATAGTTACCTAAATTATACACTTCATTTTCTAGATCTAAACCTGTTCTGTGGGGGAGACCTTGCTTGTCTGGGAAACATGTACTGTTAAGAAAAGACATATATGTTGACGTTAACGTGGACCATGCTCCACACGAACCATTATGTGAAAATGGATAAGGAAAAAGTGGCAGAACTCCCTTCGGTGTCTGGAAAGGGGGGAGTCGACCACACACCCAACAATTAGTGGCATTGCTGGTCTGGTGTGAGTAATGTAACATGCGGATGAAAGAATTATTTTTCATAGCGAGGCGGTAAGAGAGTTCATGGGGAGGTAGGTCACTAAACATGTGCTCTACAGTAGCATTAGAAGACATATTTACATGAAGAACTGGAAGATACAGGTAAAATGCATAACTGGTGCAGGAAATCATAATGCTGAGAAATAATATGAAACTTAGAAAAACGATACATCGGATTGAGTTTTGACTGACTCTCTCACTATGGGGGTCTATTTTATACATGTCAGAAACAGTCTAACCGTTTCACCTAGGGGAGGACTTAGACAATCAAACTGACTGACTTATTTTACTAGACCGGAGTTTTAACTTATACTCCTGTTGCGGAGTTTTCTCTAACAGGGGGGGTGTAGTAACATTGTCTTTTGCGGGACAGTCCTTAAAAATGGTGCTTTGGCAATCCTTCAAATCCTGGGAAATGTTCTTTAAGACGGGTTTCAGTCCATAAAACTTTTTTATATGAGAAAGGTGCACCCAGCCTTTGCGACCTTCCAACTTCACGGCTGTACGGGTGGTGAGGAGGACCTGTCGGGGCTCCTTCCAGCGAGGCTCCAGCGGACTTGATCTGTCAAAATTCCTCACCAACACCATGGATCCTGGAACGATTTCATGCGGTGCCACCTCGGTATTGTCTGGAAATGCGGCGGCAACCTGAGTTGAGGGCAGACATCAAGGAAGCTAGGTAATCTGTCAGCATATTACTTGAAACATCGGTAATACTTCGGGGTCTAGGAGTACCCCACATGTTAGGGGGGCGGCCGAAAACGACCTCATACGGGGACAGACCTGATCTGGAATGTGCGACCATGCGCATATAAAATAAAGCAACTGGTAGAGCTACCAGCCAGTCCACACCTTTTTCTTTGCATACTTTGGCGATACGGATTTTCAGAGTCTGGTTATGTCTCTCTACGAGACCGGCTGCTTCAGGATGGCGTACACAATGAAACTTCCACTGGTACCCTAACAACAGGGAAACATGCTTCATCAACTCAGATGAGAATGGCTGGCCGTTGTCAGAATATACGACTCTAGGGAGTCCATAACGGGGGAAGAACTCACGAACCAACTGCTTGGCAGTGGTCGCGGCGGTGTAATCTGGAACTGGATATGCTTCTGTCCACCTGGACAAAGCGCATACAACTACAAGGACATACTTGAAACCTCGACATCGCTCCATCTGAATATAATCCATCTGGAGGACTTCAAAAGGGTGGTCAGGGGGCTGGAATCCACCTTGTTCCACCGGGACACTTTTACCTGGATTAAACTGACAACATATCATACAGGTACGGACTTTCTGCTTGGCTGCAGCTCGTAAATGTTTGTTGAACCAAATATTCTGGATACTGTCTAACATAGCTTTTTCTCCTAAATGTGCTGGACTATGTGCGGTATTAATAATGACTTGAACCATAGAGTCGGGGAGAAACCATGTGGCTCTACCCTTCGTTAACCATCCTTGATCTGTCTGGGCCCCTCCTTGTTCGGACCATTTCTTGATTTCTTCGGGAGTAGCATGTAACTGTATGTCTATGACATCTTGTGTAGGGTCCTTAACTGTCATGCATGTAATCGGATCTGAAGTGTGTGTCATGTTAACTGGAATGTCTAGAGTCTGTGCTGTAAGCTTGGCTGTGCGATCTGCTAGATCATTACCTTGGGAAATAATGTCAGTAACTTTCGTATGTGCTTTGCATTTCATGATAGCGATAGATGTCGGTAAGTGTATGGCATCTAACAGAGCTTGAATAAGGAGACCATGCTGAATCTTGGTTCCATGAGAAGTCATGAAACCTCTCTCCTGCCAGAGCACTCCGAAGTCGTGTACGACTCCAAATGCGTAACGTGAATCCGTGTAGACATTAACTTTCAAGTTCTTGGCGTGTATGCAGGCTTGTGTCAGAGCAACTAGCTCTGCTGCTTGAGCGGACAGGGTGTCAATACGGTGTGTCTCAATAACTTCAGTGTCAGTAGTCACTGCATACGCGGCGACTAGTTCTCCTGTACTTGTTCTCATACATGAACCATCCACATAAAGTGTCAGGTCGGGATCTGGTAACGGAGTATCTGTCAGATCTTGTCTTGGCTTTGTCGTAATGTTAACTACTTCCACGCAATCATGTGTGGCTGGATTTGAATTAACTGATGGTAACAGTGTAGCAGGATTAAGGATGTTGCAGCGTCTGATTTCTATGTGTGGCTGGAATAATGTCAATTCATAACCTGTTAAACGTGCAATTGTCAAGTGCTGAGTTTGTGTTCGGTTCAAAAGAACTTCCACGGAGTGTGGAACCTGTACTGTCAGGAAATGTCCTAAGACTATGGAATCACTTTGTCTGATAGCTAGGGCTGCAGCTGCAACTGACTTGAGGCACGCAGGCAGAGCCTGGGCTACAGGATCTAATGTGCTCGAAAAATAAGCACATGGCTTGTATTGTCCTGCTTGATCTTGTGTGAGAACAGATAATGCTGTACCTTCGCGTTCAGTAACGAAAAGTGTAAAAGGCTTACTGTAGTTCGGTGTCGCTAGAACTGGAGCTTGGCATAAAGCTTTCTTTAACTCATTGAAACTAAGTGTATGTTCAGATGTCCAAGGGAGGACAGTCGATACGGCTGCCTCCTGTGTCGTTAACTGTATCAGTGGTTTAGCTAGAAATGCATACTGAGGAATCCATTGTCTACAATAAGAAGTAAGGCCAATAAAAGCACGTACCTCCTTCTGGGTCTTGGGCTGAGGAAGACTCGCTATTAACTGGATACGGTCTGGTGTCAACTGCCTACCCCTCTTGGACAGTAAGTGTCCTAAGTAGACCACTTGCTGGACACAGAATTGAAGCTTCGAAGGGGACACCTTGTGCCCCATCTCGGCTAGGAAATACAAGACTGTAAGGGATGCTTGCTCGCAAGCACGTTCAGAACGGGCTGTGATCAGTAGGTCATCGACATACTGGAGCAGGGCAGTGTCAGTTGGCATGTGAATGTTGTCTAGTTGTCTCTTAAGTGCTTGACTGTAAATACTAGGACTTTCTGTGAAACCTTGAGGAGCTCGTGTGAATTTATAGCTCCTTCCATTTAAACAAAATCCGAAAAGGAACTGGCTGTCTGGATGAATGGGAACACTAAAAAACGCGTTCTTGAGGTCGATTACAGTAAAGAACGTGGCTTCGGAATCAATGGCTGTTAATAGGGAAGAGATGTCTGGGACAACTGGGTACTGAGGAATAATACACTTATTAAGCTCTCGTAGGTCAATCACTAATCGATATACTGGGGGTGCATTTGGATCAGTACGTTTCATGACTGGAATGATCGGAGAATTACATACATTGGAGTCAGTTTCTACAACCACTCCTTGAGCAATAAGCTCGTCAATAATTTTGGATAAGGCTGCTACAGCCTCAGGTGGCAATCTGTACTGTCTGATTCGTGGTAACACTACACCTGGCTTGAGAGTCACACGATAGGGTGTGATTTGCATGTAACCTACATCAGTTGGACCTTGCGCCCATAAGTGCTGTGGAACATTAGACAGTCTTGAATCAAAATCTCGTAATACATAGTGACCCTTAAAGTCACGTAGGAACAATCGTATTCCCTCTGGGGAACAGCATATAACTGCACCTAACTCTTTCAGTGTTTTAATGCCTAATAGGTTTTCTGGACATGACTTAGTAAGTAACAGATCAGTAGTGCGGGACAATGGACCTACTTCTAGAGAAACTGGCTTTGAGATCTCATTTACGATAGGCTTTCCTGAAAATCCAAGGGAAACATTTCTTGAGCCTGAGAGCGGAGCCCCTGGAACTTCGGCGTGACTAATTGTGGTCCTACTTGCCCCTGTATCAATCAAAAACTTTCTGTCTTTCCCTAATACTTGACTATGAACATAGGGACCTTCTTGATCTACAGGTATCTCGATGAGAGGCAAGCCTACCTCCCTCTCTAGGCTGTTTCATGAATACTGTTGGTACTCTGGATACTCAGACTGTGCATACTGGTACATCTGCTGTGTGACATGCTGTGTTGCAGCGATAGGCTGCGGTGCTGTAACTGTCTGTGGTGCATTCTGTGGCTGAGGAATCTGTGAAACTTGTTCTTGTCTAGGCGGACGTGGTCTTTCTTTAGTCTTACCAGTAGCTATGTTGTGTTTCAGAACTGCACACTCGTTTATAAAATGACCTGGCTGTTTACAATAATTGCAATTCCCTTTAACGGGAGCTGCAGGATGACTGGCTTGATTCGGACCCCTCTTCTGACTGTCTTGAGGAACAGATTGTGCAACTAGTACTTTCATTTTCGTGTCTTTCATACGTTTTCTTTCATGTTCTTGCTCTTCTCTGATTCTATTCTGGTGGTATTGGAGCATCTGCAACATCTGGGACGGGGTATTAGCTTGCCAGGTACTTTCGACTTTCAGAACTCGATTTTTAATTTGTGGGTTTGAATTCTCGACTAATTTAGTAACAAAAAGGTGAGGGTATGACTCACTACTTGTCTTGAGGCCACTGTTGATGCTAAAACATTTCTCGAATCTAGAATAAAAATCACTAATATCTTCGTCTTGTTTCTGTTTACAGGCTGAGATTGCATCCCAGTCTTCTTTTCTAGTTGTCAATAATCTGGGTAAAACTTGAATCAATAATTCAGGTAATTCTTTACATTTATCTCCGAGACCGGTACCTGGTACTCGTATCTTATCTTCAGCTTCTAGGACTGCCCAATCGATCTTTTTCTCTCCCACCTCCCAGTCTTTTTCCTTGAGCTTTTCATACACCCCTGCGGGCAACAGAACCTTTAACATTTTAATTATATCTGGATACGTGTATTCTCCCATACGGAGCATGTCTTTTAATTCTCTATGGAACCCTGCTGGATCTTTATCATGACAGGGAATTAATTTCTTCATCTCCAGAAGTTCCATCTTTGTGATCGGAGTGTATACAAACACTCGCTGCATTTCGCCACCCGTTCCTCTAACTGGGTGGACTTCTCGTAACGGATTCTGTCTGTCTATGTAAAATGGTTTACTTTCTGGGGGTGAGACATGAACAAAATGCGGGTTCAGAAACGTTCTATATTTGTGGCGCTGTTCTAGAATGACACTAATTAAATCGGTACCTAGACCTCTCCATCTATACTGGAGTAACTCGTTCAGGATATCATGTAACGGACCTGGATCAGAATGTTGACCCTCATACAGAGTAATGAGGTGCTGAATCATATACATACCCACCAGTCGTTGCTCGGCTGGGGGCATTTTCAGAAACATTTGTGCCACTATTTCGTCTGGAAAAGTGGTAGAATCAGTAATCCATCGGACTGCTGATCGGGCTAGTTCTTGTTCATGCATAGTACTTAACTCACTGTAACCGATTCGTGATTTCAGAATGTGATCGGTAGCTTGAAATACTTGTTCTAGAGAACCTTGGTCTGGTACTGGATGATGGAACGTAGACTTGGGTTCTAGACGTAAATGGCGATCTGGAAATCTAGGTTGTCCTACATACGCTATTCTGGCGGAATTCTCGTCGTCTAACTCTTCAGTATCAGAGTTACTTTCTTTCTCGTTTACTTGTGCTGCTTTACGTTGTTCGTGTAACTTTATTATTTCTTTACGGATTTTCTTGTACATACTCTCCATAGCACCGATAGTCTTGTGCTTACCCTCGGCTATACTATTACTCCACTTCATCAGGGCTTTCATTTCGGCCTGATTTTTGGACGGGTAATCTTGTTCTCTTATTAGACAATTAATCAGAAACTTTAATATCATGAGCTGGGTCTCAGCTTTCCTTTGGGACATGACATCACTAATACTTTCTGGATCTTCCCCTGTACGGATGAAACGATATATTCTGTCTAGATCTTCCTTCATATCTGGTAGGGTGACTAGATACTCGGCCACATTTCTTACGCGTAATGAATATAAAACCATATCATCTTCGCCTGGGACTGGGTCATAGCAGCATTCGGCAAGGGATTTTCTTATTTCTGCAACAGACAGTCTGGGCGTACGTTGTGACGCTTGCATATGTAATTCGGCTGCCGTTAAACGCTTATGTGGCGGCGGGGTTCGAGGAGGACCTCCTCCTGCGGCCCCTAGACTAGAATCATCAACTGATGCTTTTCGTCCTGGCAGGGTGGGAAATTGGAATGCGGGCTGGACTTGTATGGCGGGCTGGACCGGGGGGACCGTAGCAGGTGCTGCAAAGGGTGCCCCGGTGTCTGGAGGAACGGGAAGTGCCTGATTTACAGGTACTGGTGGAGCGGGAACAGGATTTGCATATTCTGGGACTGTGTCGTCCAAATAGGACGAGATGAAAATATCAGCTGCGGTTGGTTTGTGACGTAACTTGATCGGAACTAGTGGTGGCGGAAAATTACTGGATGCCTCCGGGGTCGCTTTTGGCAAGCCCTCGGCAAGAAGAGGATACATACCCTTAATAAGGGCATTCCTCTGTCTGTCTGACTGTTCGGCTTTGACTTGTTCACCTATCTCGATTAGTTCTTTTTCTTGTGCTCGTTCCGAGGATTCTCTACTTAATTCTGACTTTCTGATTTCTTTTTCGGTTCTTTTATGAGCTTCTTTACGCCATAGCTCGATGGCATCTTTCTGTGATTGTCTGGCTTTCTTTTTCCATAATGCCTCTTCTACTCGCATGATGCACTCGGCATCCCATGTACCCGATACGGGCCATCTATACTTTTCTTCTAACTGTTTTGTATACTCTACCCATAAATCTAGATATAGTATGGCACTTATGCCATGCTTTTGATACATAAAATGACCTGGACTGTCCCTAGGCGGGACTGGAACTGCTTCCTCTAACAAACCCTTTCTAGTTTTTAACTGACGTAATTTTGAAAACAAGGGCATGACTGGACTGTAATCTAGACACAATACAATACACAATGAACACGATACTTATTCCCCATTCATACCACGACATTAAAATACATGAAAAACATTTAGAAATAACAGTTCGAACAGAATACTACCTGGAATACGGAACACAGAATATATGACTTTATATGAATTTTCTCGAGAACAGAACTGACTGGAACAGAAACTAGATGCACTGCTGAAACAGTACGAAACTTACCGGTCTCATAAAGAGACACGTCAGGACCCGCATCCACCGAAGTGGACACTTCGTTTGTGTGTCTGGGTACCACCAACCCACGGACCAGAGTCAATTAGATTGACCCTGTCTAGATACTACCCCAGTAATGGTACTCACCGGGCAGCAAGAACGGAAGGCCTCGGACTGGACTGGACTGCTTCGACGACGGACAACGAACTTCGGACTTAAGTTACGGGTGGACCTCCGGATACCTCGGACCTTGGACTCTTGGCTTGGGCTCTGGTCGGGACTCGCCGCATTCCTCCACCGCCTCGTCTGGATGATGGACCGCCTCCTCCGTCTCCTCCGTGGGCCTGAGGGATACTTGAAGCAGAAATATCTGCACGTGCACGGTATGGTTCCGTCACGGCTGCAGAGGGTCAGGGGGCCGGCGTGGCTTCACCGGCGCGTGGGGAAAGGGCAAGTCCCTATTCGGGCGCCATTATGTGGTAAATAAATAAATAATACCCTATTTTTGAATGTATAAATGAATAACAGATAGCTCAATAAATAAGAGTCAAGATTCGAGGTAGTAGGAGTTTCGCAGGTTTATTACAGCATAAAGGACAGGAACAGGACAACCTGCATAGGAATAGGATGGCAGGGCCCAGCAGCTGCCGGGGCTGGATCTGGGATGAGCGCGCTAGCATTTAATAACAATACACAAGCATATATAGTAAAACAGTTGCATTACAGTACATATGATAGGCGGAGCAGTGGGTGGAGCAAAGGGTGTGACGCGTAGCAGTCGCGAAAGATAAGGGTGAAAGTGGGTGTAACAGGGCGTATACATAGACATGTGATGCAAACGTAACAGAATATGTCATGAATGGGGCGGAAACATGGAGGGGGCTACCTAAGGAGCCGGGACCTCTAACCTGGTGGTGCGCGCAAGCTGGCAATGACGTATCACTAGGAGAAGCTGGGGCTATGAACTCTGTGCTAGGAGCAGAGACTGAAGTCTGGAGAGTCAGGGCGACATGTACCTAAGCAGTATCTAGTATCTGATGTTTAGAGAACATGTTGATATATACTAGAAGTCAGGAGGGGAAAGGCTAACTTGATTCTAAGACTGGACCATGCATTATTCTACATGTAGTGCGTGATGAAGAATATTAAATGACCATTAAATGCAGTATTTCTCTAACGTGGAGACGTGAAGGCTAGACAATGACGGAAACTATTGATGCAATTCAGTAGCTTAGGAATGCAGAGAAGGAGGACTGAACTGATAACTGGAATCATAACATATTCTTGGCAGACTCAGAGGCAGAGCCAGGGTGAGCCGGGCACTGCGAGGCAGGAAGTAAGTGAAGGGTCGAGGATACAGGTGGGGGCTGTATCGCTCCTCAGCGAGGTTTCAGGAGACAGGAGCTGAATCTGGTGTCCAGGCCCTTTTGAGGCCTAGAAACAGGGACTTTACAATGAAATAACGTGCACACTGAGAGACGTGGCAACGTAGCTTTACATAGGCCTGATATTCGTAGTATTCACGAGGACTGGAAACTGACATACTAGAGGTGGACACAACTATAATTGCGTCTTGAATCGAACATAGGGAATACATATGCATATTTAATCATGCACACATAACATATGATGGATGACACGTAGGGACACAGAACATGGCAAAATTTACTTTTCCACAACACCAAGAGATGAGGCATACCTCTTTTCCACACTCGTAGGTCCAAGCAATCTCCTACTGCCACCCAGGGACAAGGCATACACTGTATCCCCTACTGTGGTCTCAAACAGTACTTTTCACATTCACCCTCTCTAGAGTGCTGACTAGTGAAAAAGACAACATTTGCTACGCTTGTCCTAGGTTGATATACGTCATCTACTGGGACCAAGGATCAAATGTAGCCTCTGACTCTTGTGACGGCAACCACCCAAAGGACCTCTGCCCTGCAGATTCAGCAGAATTCATAATTAATTTTGGTGTCTGCTCACTGACCTTGTTTGCACAGGTGAATCTGTACGGGCAGGGATCCTTGTCCTTCGGCAGCAGTCAGTCTCGATAAACCAATCCCTCCTGGCTGGCTTGCCAAAATGTTGCTCGGATATTAATTTACCTTAAAGACATTGAAAAAGAAGAAGCGTTTGGCAAAACAGAAACAAGTTGGTTTAATAAACGCAGCAGTCAGGGGCATCTTGACAGAATGTGTCTGAGGACAGTATCTAAGTGTACAGTTTTGGCTGACATTATATACATCTGTGAGGTACAATAAAGTAAATATAGAGTTATTTCTGCATTTCAAAAAAGCATCTGAGTCCTAAATTGACAAGTTTGGGCATCTGATAAGGACACAGATGGCTCTCGACCTTGGGAAGAGCAAATATGGGCCAGTGTGTATGCGTCCAGATGTCTGGCATGAGGAGCATGTGATCAGTTCATGTGGTGTGCGTGTCCTGTCCTGACCGGCTGAGTGTACTTATCTACATGTGGTATCTAAATTGGAATAATTTTTGTAATTAGACATTACTCTTGTGAAGTTTACCAAAATTATGCAATTGCACTAGGTGAGAAATAATGATTAATTGGGGCAAAAATCCTACTGCTGAGCACATGAACAACACACACAGGGGCATATTTATGACTTTGTGGCACAGCACAGCAACTCATCTTGCTGTGCTTTGCTGCGCTGCATCACAGAGAAAGAGCAGTAAGTGTATATTTATCCTAATACAGCACATTCTTTTCCTTTGCCCAATGATGGCGCACAATGGGCTGTATAGTGCCAGGGCAGGCACCCTTGCACCATGGTGCAAGGGTGCATCCATTGCATGCAGGATTGGTTTTGTGCGGGGAAGGGGCACAACAGTACCAGAATCTTTTTTTACAATTATACTAAATAATTTTATTGAGATGTATCTACGCTGTCAATAGTAGCAAATACATCCAACACATTTTTTACTCCTAATCAAGAAACAGGCCTCAATAACTGTAATCTAAATCAATACATATTTACCAACTCACCATATTTATTCTCTGAAAGCCTATCGTGGATTTGTTTCATTGAGGTATCTAGTGAGAGATAAAAATACAATCTATTTTTATAAATTGGAGTAGAATTTGTATTGTCTTGCATTTTTTCTTAGTCTGCTGTTTTGGAACGTTTAAATAGTTTACACTTGTAAACTGGAATTCTCTGAGCTACCCAGGACTGAGCTAAGGTTTTACAAGCATAGCTGACTGGACCTGATATGCGGTGGGATCCAGAATTTGTGTTTTTTAGTGCTATTCAGTTAATAAGTAGGAAAACTTAAAAATCCACCAAATCGACAAGTAGAGGAAAGAACTTGTGAACTACAATCAGTTTTGCCAAGATCTGAAGTCTCTAAGGCATCGCGAACTTGCAGAGTTTGCAAACTTTTAAAAAGATTTGGAAATGTTTGAAAAAGTTGTAATAACTTTTACAATGTTTCTAAAAGCCATCCAAAGAGCTCAGGAAACATGAAGATCGACTTGTGCAATCTGTCTCCACTCAAGATCAATAACTGATAGGATTGGGTAAGGACAGTAAGATCAACCTGGGCTCGGCAGCAAAGAAGGAAGATTTTGAGAAGTCCCACAGGGCCTGGGTTGAAGCCCACAGAGCCCAAGCACTCTTGGAAAGTGAAATTACCCCAGACTGCATGGAAGAGGATGATGACAAGCAAGTCATTGATGAGGATGAGGGGGGTTATGACACTCTGACCCCGACCATCAGCCCCGCAGTATCTGGCAGTGAGAGGAGCTCTACTTCAGAAAGGGGGCCAAGAGACCCCAAGGCCCAAGAAAGTTTCTTAGATCTGTATACAAGAAGATTGGTCTTGGAGGAAATGAAGCTGGCCCTTGAAGAGAAGAGGGTTACGCTGAGCTGGAAGTCCAAAGAGAATGGTGACAGCAGCAACAATTAAACTGAGGTACTAGCAAGAAGTTTCCATGGTCCCAGACTACAGAATGGTATTGTGCCTAAGTATGTCAAGCAAGATGACATGGATAAGTGGCTGGCATCCTATAAGAGGTTCCTAGGATGAGGAAGGTATGTGACCAGCAGTGAGGGTCCTCATTGTGGGAGTTGTTTCCAATGGTAGGATGAGATAGACTCCCTGGAGGCATCAGTCATACACTCACTTGAAGGCAGCCCTCTTAGAGTTATGCGGTTTCACCCCAGAGGACTATCAACAGAAATGTAGAAACATACACAAGGGTTCAACAAAGATAGGTGAACTTTGTGACTATTTCAGTAAAGACACGGAATGGCTGCATTAAGGGTAATGAGATAGGCACTTATGAATATCTTTATAACTTGGTTATTAAAGGGCATATACTCCCAAATTGCATATACTCACAAATTGCTCTATAGGGAAGTTACACCAGCTTCTTGTAGATTCTAGGCTGTCTAGTCCCAGACATTTAGGCACGATAGCAAATGAATTGTTGCACACTAGGGTACTCCAGAAGTCACATGGACGTGATCCTTAGAAAGGAAGTAAGATCACTCTTCAAGGGAAGGATGCGGACAATAACAAATAAATGTTCTTTGAAGAGTCCCAAAAGACGTTACAAGTGGGAAGACCCAAAACCAGCCCCGGTCAAAGGAGAAGGGCTACCTGGGAAAGAATTATGAACCTACAAAGGCTTGGGTATGTTTTGGCTGCCAACAGCCAGGTCACAAGCGAGGACATTCTGTGTGCACTAAGAAGTCACCCACTGGTGGCCATCCAAAGGTCATTGACAGTGTAGGGATGTGATAGAAGTTGCTCCATGGGATTCCAAAGGATATACTGAGGTCATCCTAGTATCTATAGGTGCAGTTGAAATTAACACATTGGCTACTTGCTCCCCAAGTATGTAAACTCCAGGCAGAAGACAAAGATCCATGGGAATGAAGTCAAGACTTTGAGTGATATGTTGCCAGTATAACCATGGTCAAGAGCAAGCTGGTTTCCCCAGATCAAATCATTCCTGAAGAGGTGCATCAGATAGTAAATTCTTAGAGTGATACACGGTTCCATCCCATGGCTACGATGAACTGTGAGTGGAGATGGGTTGCTGGCCTGAAGAAGGTAGCTGTGCACCCTGCCAAAATGAAGTGAAGTTGGGATATAACCTTGAAACTGCTGCTTGGGCGGGCGTGAAGTGGAAAGCACATTTAGCAAAGCTGGGTCTCGCTGAGTGGGTGGGTGTGAAAGCAAGAGCACAAACAACTCCACAGGGTAGTAACAGGAACCTAGAGCCTTGGAAAATGGTCTCTAAAAGCAAGAGGAATGGCAGGAAAAGAATTCTGGTCATTCAGCTTCAAACAATCCTTAGACCTAGAGGGCGTCTGAGCATGAGGCAAAGTCCCTGGCATCTGCAAACATGTATGTGCTCTTGAAAGGCAAGCCAGAACTGGCAGGACCTCAAGAGGCAATTGGTCCTAGGAAGACTTGTACCAGGGGCAGAGGACTTGCCCTACTCTTGAGGACTTTAGGCTGAGAGATGAGAACACAAGGACGAAAGTAGTACCCATGGGACATGGCAAGGCATCCTAAACCAGAACAACCAGGATAGTGGTGGTCCCCTAGCAATACAGATAATTCTTCCTCAATCTAGCCAATGAGATCCTCCTAACTGGTGGCTGACCAAAAGATGATAGATGTTAGTCAATCTCTTTTGTTGTCCCCATATGTCAGAGAAAGTGAAGTAATTATGTTGTTCCTGTGTCACATGCGAAGCTAGTGACAAGGCAGAGGCAAGTCAAAGGCCCCCATTATACTTCTACCTGTGGCAGAGAATCTCTTTAAGAAGTAGGGATAAAGGATATACATAATAGGTCTCCTTGACCCTCAGATTGCATCTGGGCACAGGCTCATTCTGGTGGTAGTGGACCATGCCACTAATTACCCATATGCAATACTCTGGAATTCACTGCTCCTGTCATGGCAAGGTCCCTCCTTGGTATCCTTGCTGGGGAAGGATTTCCTAAGTAAGTTATTTCAGTAAGAGGCACCGACTTTATGTCTACCTATCTCAAAGCTATGTGGGATGCGTGTGGTGTTGCCCACACACTTACTAACCCCTATTAACCCCAAGGAAATGGTCTAGTTGAAAGTTTCAATAAGACCATGAATGGCATGCTAATTGGTTTTCCATAAATTCTCAGATGGAGATGGGATGTTCTCCTTCCTCGTCTACTGTTTGCTTACAGGGAGGTACCACAAAAGGAGAGACTTTAGCCCATTTGCACTTTTATATGGTCAATCTGCGAGGGGTTCACTGAGTTTGGTAAGATTGGAATGGGTGAAGTCTATCAAAGAACCAGCTATGCTATAGTGAACAATATGCTGGCCTTCCCCTCCAGGATTGTGGATCACATGAAAATGCAAACAAGAATGTGGAGGCCACTCAGAAGATTGTTGAGTACTTACATGACCAGAAGTCCTCCTTGGTGGAGTACTGGTTTGAACTCGTGTTGGAGATTGTGAAATGCTCTTTATTGACTGTGCTGTAATAGATATATTTTATGTTGGTGCAGATGAACATTGAAGCATGCATATAAGATAGAAATTGAGCTGCATAACGTTTTTGTTTTGTGAGTATTTATTGCACATGCAGCTATATTATTTATAGCCTCAATGACAAATTGGTAGCATGAGTAATCATAGTAGCACTTTCTATCTTCAGTTCTTCACAGATTTTGAAACATTTGAGATGTTATAAGAATGTATGCTTTGTTGTGTGTCACACTGGTTCATGACTCTCCAGTAGTTCGTTGTAGTCACGAGGGAGTGAATTACATGTTTTGACACGTCTCATACATTCTCAAATTGTATGGACATGATTATGTATCATCTCAAGAATAGTATTGGATTAGGATTTTCCAGCGTTTTAGTTGGACTCAAGAGGTAGTGAAACACTTGGGGGCATATTATCAAGAAACAGCGTTAAAATTATCGCCGCTTTAGCGGCAGGAAACTGATGGTAAAGCGGCGATAATGGGCTTGATAATATGTCCTTGTGAATTCCCATAGAAGCCCATGTTCTGGTGTGAACATGGGCGATACTTTTAACATGGTTCTTGATAATATGCCCCTTGGTATGATATGTTCTGGCACGGGGAGTGGTAAAAGCATTCTTTCACGATCTTGTACTTGTTCTTACAAGCTTTCTAGGTCACCGTGATCATTTTCTGTTACCTCTTCATTTTACTCTCAGGTTTTGATGATGGCACCGTGCTTTGGGTTGGCGTGGATGAAAGCATGTAATTGTAGTCCTCCATTGCAAAAACTTGTATATACTTTTAATATTGTGGATATCAATAGTAACAATACGCATTCATTTTTTACGTTCCGGCGGGTGGCCAATTATTGTTTCTTAGTTTTCATGAAGCCTGTTCCCCTGAAGAAGGGTTTTATGAACCTGAAATGCATTGTGGCGTCAAAAGATACATGCTCGCGGATACTGATTGATCTGAACAATAATGTTTTGAAGATAATACAACTGTTTCATTTGAAGTGAATCTTCAACTACATGTTGATTTTAATTTATTTCATGAAACATTGACTTGAAAAATACATTTGAATGTGAACAAGATATTGTCTTTGAGTTGTATATAAATATGTTTCTTTCTGATTATTTTACTGTTTTTTGGTGAATCCTTTGGGGTCATTGCATAGTGCGCTTCAATATTCTCCGCAGGTAGCTGCGTACCCATCTAAGCGAGCATTTTCCCTAGGGACTGTGGCAGAGCCCATTAATGAAGCAGCACACACTGATTCATTGTAATTGTAGAGTACTAATAGTAGACACTTAATATTAGGGTGTCAATAAGACCATGAATGGCATGCTAATGGGTTTTCCATAAATCCTCAGAAGGAGATGGGATGTTCTCCTTCCTTGTCTACTGTTTGCTTACAGGGAGGTACCACAAAGGAGAGACTTTAGCCCATTTGCACTTTTACATGGTCAACCTGTTAGGGGGGTTTGGTAAGAGAGGAATGGGTGAAGGCTATCAAAGAACTAAGCAGGATATAGTGAACTATATGCAGGATTGCGGAGCACATGCAAAAGGCAAGCAAGAATGCAGAAGCCACTCAGGAGATTGTTTAGTACTTGCATGACCAGAAGTCCTCCTTGGTGGAGTACGAGACAATTGCGGTGGGTTTTGGACCTGTGTCTCCTATGGTCTCCTTGAATAGTGGAATGAGTCTTGTTCAATTTTGGAAAAGATGGGGGGAGGTCACCTACTTGGTGGTGTTAGGTACCCCAAGGAACCCACACAAGGTAATACATGTCAAGAGACTTAAACCAAACCATCACAGGGGACACACGGCAATGCTCATGGTGACAGATAATGGGATTGGAGAGCAAGGTGAGCCTTTCCATGATCTATTGTCAATTAATGCCACAGATGGCGTAGTGGATGGAGTAGTTATGTCCGCAACCTTAAAAACCAACTGCAAAGAAAATGTTATAACCTGATTGATGAAGTTTGATGGTCTGGTTTCCTTGACCCAAGGTCTGACAACTTCATGTGTTCATCATGTGTACAAGTGATTTCCAGACTGTCAGCCCATGTCAAAGCTAGCATTAAGTATGAGGTTGCAGAAATGCTCCAGCTGGTAGTACTGAGCCCTCGAACTGCTTGTGGGCCAGCCCAGTAGTGCCAGTACCAAAACCAAATCCAAAAGGTGGGAAACCTGGGCTGAGGTTCTCTATGGACTAGGGGTGGGCGGAACTTGCTGAGTTTTACTCTGTGCAGTTCTACAGAGTTATATAAAAATGCTGTGAGAATCCACCGAGTTCCCAAGCGGGCACAGTAGGCAAAGTAGAGGGCAAAGTACAGGAAGAATCAGTACTGTTGCCATTAAATGCAGAAACCAATAAATAAAAATGCACAAAAAAAATAAGATAAAGCAGAACGCAATGCAGAAACAAATAAATAAAAATACACAAAAAACTAAGATAAAGCAGAACACACTCTATCTCTGACAGTGCGTTCATGGATTGAATTGAGCTGTCACTGCCAGTCTGCTTTATTCATTACGGCAATTGCAGGTTTGTCATCTGGCGTGACTGAAAAAGCATTCATTGATCTTGTAAAGTAATCTATGTGCTGTGACTGCAGATGGTGTGACACAGGGAAGAATATTGGTGAAGTGTTTCTTTCTGCCGATGGCTGTGCCATGACTGTGCATGGAGAGTACCTGATGACAATTGCTTCCCAGGCCTGCACCAGTGGTACTTTACCCTATCTGCGACTGACCACGGAGAGGATGAATGTCATAGACTTGAGCAGGCAAGACACGAACAGCAAGCCAAGCCCTTCTGACAACAACAGCAGAATTGCACACAGCTGCAGGCGAGCGCTTTGGGAAAGATATTTTTTTCCAGCCACTGTGTTATTGCTGCAACATACTTCTCAGATGAACAACCTGAAACATCTTAACAAACCAAGGGTTAAACCTTTTATTCCCTTCAACATACACTTCTCATGAAAGACAACTGCTTCCTGCTGTGTCTAGAGCAGACTTGCAATGAAAGGGAGGTAAAGAGTACGGGGCATAATATCAAGAAACGGCGTTAACATTATCGCCGCTTTAGCGGCAGAAAACTGCAGCTAAAGCGGCGATAATGGGCTTGATAATATGCCCTTGTGAATTCCCATAGAAGCCCATGTTCTGGTGTGAACATAGGCTTCTATGGGAATTCTTTATGGCGTATTATCAAGCCCATTATCGCAGCTTTAGATGCAGTTTTCTGCCATAAAAACGGCGATAATGTTAATGCAGTGCTTGATAATATGCCCCTACATTTTAACAATCAAGGTAGCGCTTCGGCTCCACGGCTCTGAGGCACTTAATTTGCTAAAAGTACCAAATGCTGTTCGCATATGTGCTGTGCCACACTTGCTTCCAGTATTTTCTTTGCCCCTTTTGCTCTAGTGTTCTCTCTGTCCTTCTGAAGCCAAGCAGCACCCACACCTAATTCCCCTGCTATGTTAATTTATGTTAGTGACCTCTTATATAGCGCATGACTCACCCAGGGGCATCTCAGCGCTTACGTAGAGGAAAAACAAAAACGAAAATCCAGACACAGGGAACATTGTCAGGGAAACAGCATTAAAACAAGAAAGCTTTAAGTTGTTTTCTAAAAACCAAGTAAGAGGAATATTTAAGCAAAGCCTCAGGTAACGAGTTCCAATACTTAGGAGCAATAGATGAAAAACCTTTGCCCCCTGTGCGGCTACGCCGAATACGGGGGATCTTCAGAAGTGCCAATGAGTTTGACCTAAGATTATGACTAGATGTCTGCTTACAGATCTTATTTTGCAATTAGCCAGGACCCATTCTATTGATGGCTTTAAAGGCTCTTGCAATAAGACCAGTTTAAAACACCTACACTCTCACCTGCAAGCGGAGTCTCAGATACACCAACAACAAAGCAACCCTCAGATATTTCTGGTCCCCTTTTGCTACTTACCTCTCCACCACAAAATTACCTTGGTGCACCCTCAGTCACAACAACCATCACCCCTTTTTATTGCAGCTTTGTATATTCCAAACTAGACCCGAAGGTATTGGAATGGTTTACATGAGCACCAGTTTAGTTTATACATGGTTGTGTTAATTTTTTCTAGGCACAGAGAGATTAAGGGGCATATTAACAAGGGCCCATGATAATTATTGCTGGCCCCACATAGCAATAGAAATATTATCGCCGACTATCGCTGAAAATTATCGCCACATTTACAATGCATAGCGCTAGGGCAATAATATTTTAGCGATAGCGGTGTTTACCATGAAACATCGCTGGTTTTCCAGCGATGTTCCATGGAAAACAGCGATAGCATTGCTGATACGACCCTGTGGTCGTATCATCATAATCCACCTGCCATTTTTAGTGTGCCTTAGTCTGGATTTTAACAGACGTTAAATTCCAGCATTCAGGCCGAGGTAGCGCGATTATTTTTATCGCTGCACCTCCTTGTTAATATTGCGAAGCTGCCTTCACTATATTTTCTTGTGTTGTTTTCACAGCCAAGCCTTTTTTGCATCTCATTAGCGATGCGAGGCTGTGGAAAAACGGGCTCTACATCAAGGAAACACGCGCTATCGTGTCTTTGATGATATTGCAATATAATTATCGCAGCTTATCACCTGAAAACAGACGCTAAAGCGGCAATAATTATATCGCCAACCCTTGCTAATATGCCCCTAAGTGGTTTGCCAGAATCCCAGTTTGTTGAGCTAACACCTCTGGCGGTAATGCCACATCCTCTCAGAATCAAGCTCAAGCACCAGATGTAGTGGTGCTGTTTCAGCTCCTCGACACAATAGCACTTCTAGGAGGCTGTACTAAGTGGACCATGGTGAGTGTAAGTTCGGAGATTGGTTAAAAAACAAGGCATTTGAAATGCAATAGGTCTCCCATTCGCTAGAGTTTGACTATTGGCACTGTAAAATGGAAATGCCATTAATTTATCTGTTATGAAAACCTGCAAGCTGTGTGCACACACGCACTTTGTACTTATAGTCCTTGATTACTGGACATAGTCTTTGGCCTTGCTTAAATGCTTACCATGGCTGATGGTGGGGAGGGGGTTTGTCTTGGATACAGCCTTTGGTGACATCCAGCTGGTTCTGTGTTCAGGGCCAGGTTTTCTTCCAAGGCTTGCTTACACCCATCACTTATCACAAAGCACCTACCAAAGTCTCCTGGGCATCACCTTCTGCCTGATCTAGTTAGTCCAGGGTGTCGGCATGGCCTTCAAATGTTCACATTTGTAAGTACTCAATGAGAGTTTCCCCCAGCTGTCATCTATATGTACAGGCCAGTGAAATACCTCAGGATTCATGCAACCATTTTATATTGTACATTCCCACTAATTTAAGAAACGTGGTGTACATCACTGCTGTTAGATGTATAATAATAAGATGTTGGATTCTCAGCTGCACACCACCCATTGCCATATTGTGGCCTGATCAACAGAGTAACACATCTAGCCACATTTCAACCTGTTTCTTTTGCCTGATGACTGGATATAACAGATAGAAAGAACTGTGTTTTTCAAGACTTCCTTTTCCCAAATTTTCTGCATAAATATGTTTTTCTCTAAAATCAAACTGACTTCCTACATGCGTGCACACATCCTTTAGCATTCAAGTGTGCTTTTGACAACCCCTGCATAGAAGAAACGGTTTTATCAACAAGTCTACAAAAACTGCATTTTTTGTTCGCCAAAAACGCTGAACGGCACCGCAGCATATTCTCCTACACTCTTGTTTCCTTTTCCTGGCTGTTATTTTACGGGAAATATCATTCCATAAATCAGTAAACATGCAGTATACTCACTCCAGTGAAATAAAACGAAAAAATAATCTAGATTGCAAGAGAAGGCAGCAACCCTAGGACTTAAATATTGAACTGCGAAGACAGTCTGCCTGACCTCTCAAGAATCAATTACTCTGGTAGCCCCTGCAACATTACCACAGAAACCCAGCCCTGTGCCTCCTGAAGGACCTCTGTTTATGTGTTTTATCGGATTCGCTCAAATGGCATGCCACTTAAAAGAGCACATACATGTTATGTGAATGTCTGGCTGTCTTCGTTATCATTCATCCTTCTTCCCAGTATGCATGGTCTGGGGACTCGCGACTCATCTCACTGAGGCCCAGTAAGGGTGAAATGCATCAAGGGTAGTTTTTTTTCATGCAGAGGGGAAGGTGGCTTAGCAACTGAGGCTGGAGCAGTGCTTCCAAATGCAATTGATACAAATTGGTACCTGAGTGGTTGTTCCGTTCTGCAAAGCCCCAGACAAGTGAAAAAGCCCGGATGGAGTAGCAGCCAGTGGATAAGAGAAGGATCAAGCATTTCCATGCATTCATTTTTTTTTGTTTTACAGTTTTAACCTGGCCTCATGAGATGCTGCTGTCTAGAACTTCATAGTTCAGTTATGGACCTTTAGATCCCAACAAATAATCCTAAACGTTATTGGCATCTTAGCATGCATTATATAAAATAAATATATGGGGTTACCACTTGACTTGTGGCATCTGGGCACTGCATCCCCATCCTGAGCTTTAATTCAATACAATATTGCACTGTGGTAGTTGTAATATTGACTGATTCCACTGATTCAAAAGGACTATTATATGATTAAAACCAAGGAAAGACCAGGATGGATACTGTGTGTCACAGTGACATGGAGCCAAATGGCAACCCTCTACATGTAGCTTAGTCTCCTGAAATAATCCTTATTTAACAGGGCTTTAAAGATCAGCAGGCCCATGCATGAGTGGTGGAACCAATCCACATTTTATTTTTGCCTTTTTGGGCTTGTTGTCCTGTTTCTTTCATAATAAATTCAGAAAAGTAATTTTGAGAATACAAGAAAAAAAAAAACTTTGCGAGCAATTTCCGAATGTCCCTTGGAATCTTGAGAGCTCTGGTCTAAGAAGAAAGTGCCCTATCATGGTCTGTACAGGGGGCACAATGACCCTGTCAAGTTTCTTAGATCCATGCGTAATGAGCTGCTCCCTTTCGGGTGTATTTACGTGCCTTCTGAGACTTAAAGTCCTGTGTATTCCATCATAAAAATAGGACTACAAGTCCCACAATTCGAAGGTAAAAACTGCACTAGAGCAGCTCATTCCCTATTGACCTAGGATAAACTTGGCAGCTATGTCCGTCACCCCCAACTTTTCTAATGCTGGATGGCTGTATAGGTGCTGAGTAGCACAATGAGAACGAGTAACATCTTTAGCCGTTCCTTTTTAACCAAAAGTTTTCACTCCATGTTTACAGTATTGAAGGTGATACTAGAACAGAGTTGGCAGTGTGTGTGATCCAAGATGGCCACTGCGTCTTGAGCTCCGTCTTTTGCCTGCTATACACAACTGAATTTCGATGATTATAAGGGCTATATATACCACGTCTTTTTTTTCAACCCAGGTGCTCCTTCATGCCCGCAGAAACGGTGGGCTGAAATTCAGAGGTCTGGTGCCTCCGTGAGAAGAGCGGTAGGCGTTTTCAATTTCTCCTCAAGGTGGGCTCCGGCTTCCCTCAGCTTTCTCTGTGGGCTCCACACACAGAGGAAGCGGGCTTGACTTGCTGGGCACCACCTCTCTTCAAAAGCCTCTCCTCTCTAAAAGGGGTTTGTTCCTGCCTCTTGCTGGCCACCATTTTAATTTCTGCACAAAATTAAAGGGATGTTGTCCTTTTTTTATTCCCTAATTACTTTATTGAGACTTTTTAGAGGTTTTTTTTGCCACATTAATCATATTCTTCTGTCAGAAAACCACATTTCACTTTAAATCTTTGATAGTTGTGGTATAATTATTTTTTATTATTACTTGTTTGCTCTCTGTCAGTATGAATTCCAAAACAGTGTCAAATAAATGTAAACACGCTGTTTCTCCTCCTCCCACCAAATCTAAAGCCATTGACTCACAAAATAATTAATTGGCTACATTTTGGGAGGAAATTCAAGCCATTCATATTTATACTGACACAATTTCTTCAGATGTAAAAAATATTCAGAGAGATATAGCTTCAGTATCGATGAGAGTTGCAGACAATGAGATTAAAATTTGTGATAATACTAAAGCCATCACGACTATGGCTCCACTTATTCCTCAGGTTGCTTCTTTCCAACGTTCCTAACTGGATTTGGAAAATAGAAATAGACAATACAATTAATGCATATTTAATGTCCTGGAGAGAGTTGAGGGACAGAGCTGTCTATTCTTGGAAAACCTTCGCAAAATATTAAATATCAAATTTCCAGAACGTTTTCAAATTGACAAAGCACACAGGACTCCCTCGACTTGTAAAACTCACCTGCTCAAGCCAAGACAAATCATATTTAAAGTTCTGATGCATCATCACCTCCTCCTCATAAGAAAGGCTGTCCAAGAAATACCTTCTCTCCCAATTGAAGGACACAAGGTCTTTATACATCAAGATTTTACAAAGGAGACAGTTCAAATACAACAACATTTTTCAGAATTGAAACCTCGTCTGTGAGAAGCTGGTTATAAATATGGCATTTTTGACCCTGCAATTATGCGCATCTGGAAAAATGATGTCACCAACTCTTTTTCAGCTCCTGCAGATTTAATCAGACTTTTGGATCAAAATAATCCTATTCTCATGCTGGCTAACATTCTATAGTCCTTAATGTAAGTTGTTATTTTCTTATAATGCAGGTACATATGTTGGTGGTTTTCTTGCTTCGCACCTCCGTCTCCAATGTCCTATTGGTATGAGGTCTTCGTGACTGGCCTCTCTGTATGTTGTTCATCTTGTTTTGTCTTTTTTAGATGGGCTGCTGTTCTTTTTCTGTCAATATATTTATTTAATTATAGGATAATATGTCTAGGCCATGAAAGTTAGCTGTTGCTTCCTTGAATGTGAAAGGTGTGAGACACCCTGTTAAAAGACATGACATTTTAGAATATCTCAAAAAGTCTAATGTAGATATTTCTTTTGTACAAGAAACCCATGTGGATGATAAAATATTACATACTATGTCTAAAAGCTGGGTAGGGCTTAGAGTTTTGTCTCCTGCTGCAAAACGTAAAAATGGTGTAGCTATATCTTTTTTTCACACAGAGCTCAGGTACAACTATTGTCTCATCATCATGACACAGATGTTAGATTTGTTTATGCTAAAGTGCAAATTGATAAACTCATTTTAAATTTGGTTAATATATGTGCTCCTACATCTGATGATCCTGCCTTCTGGTCTTATGTTTCTACTGAAGTGCTCGAAATTGGTAATATGTCCCTTATAGTAGTTGGTGATTTTAATCTTGTCAGGGATACTTTGTGGGACCGGTCTTCTGCTTGTACATTCCGGCCTAACAAGCCATTTTTTGCTTTAAATTCCTTCCTTTCTGACACCAAGTTGGTTGACTTTCGGAGAGAGGAACATCCTCCAGATAAAGAATTTACTTTTTATTCTAATGCTCACTCCTCTTTTTCCAGAATTGATTACTTATTAACTTCACGTAATCTATGTCATATGATTAGTAAGGCAGTTATACATTCTATTACTGTTTCAGACCATGCTTTGATTCACTAAGTTCATCTGGAATAGTAAGCCTGCACGAATCAGTCTTAAGACGCTACAGCTGCCCAAATGTGAAGGTGGGGTTGGTCTTCCAGATTTAGAAAAATACCATTTTGCATTCTGTAGTATCCTCATGTTGTATTTATATCCCTTTACTCATCTGCATCTAGCTGCTCAGCCAGTGTGGGTGTTCCAGTTAGAGTGTTGGTCTGTGAATGGAATGTTGGATGCATGAGAGGAGTCAGTTAAGGATGGGCTGAGCAGCTAGGAGGCTGCTCCTGATGGGGCTATTGATATCTACATCTGAAGAACTAATAAACATCATCTACATTGTACCTGATCTAGTCTACAGCGTCTATTTATATCAGCATAACCTGTGGGACCAGCACACTACAATTATGGCGACGAGGACTAAGAACCTATCTTTTTGTGGAAAATTAATATGAAGAAAAACAAATAAAGGAAAAGAAATATTGATAAAACTCACTAAGAAACAAACAACTTAAGGAAGAAGGGGGCATATTACCAACCAATAGAGATAATTTTTGTCTCTAACTTATTTAGAGACAGAAATTATCGCCGCACATCGGCGATTTTTATCGCAGATAAACCTTGCTATTAGCAAGGTTTATCGCAAATGCGATAAAAAACGGCCGCAATGCATGAATATCGCTGAAAAGTCAGCGATATTCATGCATTATCGAGCAAATGCTCTTAGCCATGTTATCCACCTCCCATTGGATAACATGGCTAAGAACTGCTCCTGGGCAAGTGTTAGCTTTTGGAGATATTCGCGCTTAGCGCGAATATCTCCAAAAGTTGGTAATAGGAGATAGCGATGTTAGCGATTGTTTTCAGTCGCTAACATCTTGGCACGCCCACTTTGCATGTCATTAGTGATAAATATCACTGACATGCAAAGCGGGGTCCAAGATGGTCACTATCTCCTATTAGCTGTCGCTAACTGGTGTTAGCGACAGCTTGGTAATAGGGAGATCATTTTATCTCCGCTTTCTTGGCTTTTAAAGCCAAAAAAGCGGAGATAAAGCCCCTTGATAATATGCCCCAAGATTCTTGTCAAGCAACCAGACCAAAAAACTACCTGCTTGCCCCATCAGTGTCCCCTACACCAGACAGCCCAAGTGCAGGTGAGCTGTGTCTGTATATTTTCTTCAAGAATAATTAATTAACATGCTGCCATAGTTGAGCAAATATAGATTTTTAAGCATCAAGAAAGCCAATCCTTCAAAAAGAAACATTTTATTCAGTACAAGATGAAAAAGTTATCAGTGAATTGATGTGACATTGCCCACCGTAGTAAGGCAAAAGTGACTTAAAGCGTGAGGCTACTTGCTTGGTGAGATGCTATTTGCTTGATCTAACGAGATTTAAATGGCAAGTTGGAAGAAACGTAGGTTTAATTTTCGGTGACAGTATTTCAAGATTAGTGAAGGGCTAGTGGTTATAAGAAAGCATAACCAAAATTCAACTGTTTGAAAAGAGGAAGGCAAGCTCGACGAGGCAGAGTCTACAATTAGTGGCAACTGGATTTATTGTCAACTATTATTCTATAAAGACTCAGTGTTCACGGTGGCAAGTTTAATACAATCTTTTCTCCAGGTTCACGAGATGTGACATTGCAAGTTCATGAGGAGCCGAGTTGAGGCGTGTGAAAAGGAGAAACTATCGAGCCTGAGTTGACAGACAGTTTGGTTGCGACGTTTAAAAAAAAAAAAAAAAGAGAGACTGCTGCCGTGTGTTTATTTTGGTGATTTACCTGCAATTTACTTAGAAATGCTAGAGTTTTTGTGGACATCATATGACATGTTAATCCAGTCTTAAATGCTTTCAAGCCTCAATAGAAAACAGTTATGTTTAAATTCAAATTCAAAATTAAGCTCGCGCACCTTACCTGGGCATTCTGTTGCGCCGAGTCTCTCCAGCCTTTCATGACGTCTTCGTATCTCCACGATCTATGATGCTACCAAAGGACGTTTGGGACCAGGAGCGCACCGTGAGCCACTCGGCATGCGCCTCCTGTGCGTGACGCCATCTTAAGATTGAAGGATGCTGACAGTTACGGTTTCTTAACTCATCAGTGTGACCTTTGTTGTCTGTGATACTGAGCAACAGTCGACTCGTTCATGGAGGGCACAACACTTAACTGTAAGGTGAGAGGCTTCTTCATATGTTCGTGTGCACAAAGGGTCCCTTTATCTTGAGTTACAGCAAGATCAGGAACAATCATTTTTCACCCTCAGGCAACTCATTGGATCACAAATTCTTCATCATTTTAATTCTGGCATTCTTCGTTCCATCGAGACAAACCCTACCTTGTTATTTCAGTGGGCAAGTGTTCAAGCTGCAAGTTTTTGTTGTATCGTAATATGAACAGTTTTTCAATGCTCTGCACTAGGTCAGGGTGCCATCTAGTGTCTCAAGTTGGAGTTGGAGTCATACATATATTTCCTAATTCAAACACAATCTGGGTGAGAGATCGCTCACAGGTGTTGTCCCATTTATCTCAGCAGAAAAGTACTTGTTTGTTTATAGAACTGCCTGTCCCTTGTTTTTATCGCGGTGACAGGCACACCTATAACTTGGGTTAATCAATATGCGCGTTTTTGACTTACAGTTCTTAATTTATATTATTTGAACGCCTGTCTACCTCATAACGGTGACAGGCACACCATGGTTAATACGTTATTCCAAGGTTGTTGTCCTTATCTATAACATGTAAGGTTATATTGTTTTCTCTTCACAGGCGATTCATATAATTTCCTTTGGGAGTGGGTTGTTTTTAGTCCCATGACCCCATTCACATATTTTATCCCTTACTTGGGATGGGAGTGGGTTTTCAATCCCATGACCCCTGCATACAGATATATTATTCCTGCCTTGGGATGGGAGTGGTTTTTTTTTTAGTCCCATGACCCCAGTTTACAAATATTTCATCCTTGTTTAGTCTTGAGAGTGGGTTTTAAGTCCCAACTCCTCACGTTCATAGTTATTTTCATCTGGGATGGGTTTTAGCCCCAGTTCTCAGTTAAAAAGGGGGTTTTCAGTCCCACCTTTGTTATAAGGGGGTTTCAGTCCCACCTTTGTTATAAGGGGGTTTCAGTCCCACCTTTGTTATAAGGGGGTTTCAGTCCCAAACAATTTTGCACGTGGGTTTTAGTCCTACAGTGTCCCTTACAAGTGGGGTGGCGTTTTTAGTTTTCGCCACAGTCTTATTGATTCAGTACGTTCTTCATTTATCTGTTCATTATTAAAGGAGGAGGATAGTGTTAGTATATTTCTATCTTTTCACTTTCTTCCTTCTTTCTTTATTTGGATGTCTGTTTTCCCTCTTGCGATACTATTTCATATTCATCCCTGGGTTTACAGATTTCTTACGATGTTTGTATATTTTTATTGTGCATAGTTTTTTTCTCTTCTTAGTCTTTATCTTTTGTTTTCCATTTTCGAGAGAAGAGGATAATGTAGTATCCTCATGTTGTATTTATATCCCTTTACTCATCTGCATCTAGCTGCTCAGCCAGTGTGGGTGTTCCAGTTAGAGTGTTGGTCTGTGAATGGAATGTTGGATGCATGAGAGGAGTCAGTTAAGGATGGGCTGAGCAGCTAGGAGGCTGCTCCTGATGGGGTTATTGATATCTACATCTGAAGAACTAATAAACATCATCTACATTGTACCTGATCTAGTCTACAGCGTCTATTTATATCAGCATAGCCTGTGGGACCAGCACACTACACATTCCTTGTGGCACAATGTTCCTTATGGTTCCATAGTATCACCCCTTTTAATGCTCCTAAATGGCTTACCATGGATAAAAATATTTTGGCCCCATATCCATTAACTGTTTCTTACCATGGCAAATCGTTCTTTTGGTATACGCTCTCCTATTATCGTCAGCTCTAAAATTGCCCATTTATCATTTGATAGCAGCTTTTCTATTACTCTTCCACTAAAAAAGTTTCTCTTTGGTTTAATCCTAAACTCCCATATCATAAGCATATTTTCTTCTGGAATTTATGGATTACTGCTGGTATTTTTTTTGTTGCTGATATTTGTCATTATATGTTTTACACATTTGATGTGATTCAACCTAAATACAACCTACCTTTGTCTGAATTACCTAAATATACATTACTATGTAATACTGTTCCTAATGCTTATCAGCAATTACTTTCTATGTCTCAGTCCTCTGGTATAGCGTTTTCTATTTCTGTGTTTAGCCGCTCAGGACATGAAGCCTCTAAAGTGTTAAAAAAACTTACCACTTCTAATTCCTCCTTCTCACATTTTAATCAAAAATGGTCACCACTCATACATTTTCAGTCCACTACAATATCCTGGAAGGATATTTGGAAACCTAACACAGCAAATTACATTCTGGCTACTCTTATACAAACTAATTTTTATCTACCTTACCATTGCTTCTGGACTCCAGACAAATTATTTAAAGCTAAACTTCTAGATACTCCATATTGTTGGCATTGTAAGTCCGCAACTGGTGAACTACGTTATTTGTTTATCAATTATCCTATTATTCATCAGTTTTTATTAGACACATGGAATATTATTACCTGGATTCTTAAAATCAGAACAACTTTATGTTTTCACATTCTAATCCTTAAATCTTCTTTTTTTAAATCTACATTATCCCCAACGGATTGTAAATTGTTTGATTTTCTTATTTCTACTGCCATCAAATCTATTACATGTAATTGGAAAAATGCTACCTACTTTCAATTAATGCATGGTGGGAATGGATTATATTTCTTTGTCTTGGGCAATGTTCTTTTCCACTCTTTCATAATGATTCCTCTCCTTCTAGTTCTAATATGAGGTCAAATTTAGACTCCTTTATCATTGCATGTTCTTCACTTTAAAATGCTTGTTCGAATTGGTATCAATCATTTTATGTTCAATGTAGTCCTTTTTTGTTTGCATTATCTTTTTTATATCTACTATGTAATTATTAATGCTAGTATAGCTATTCTATTTCATTACTATTGGCTGTTTATATTTTCTCTGTTATCATATGGATCTATGCCATACTGTTCAGTATTATTCTATGTATTGTGTTTTTAATATTTGTCAAAAAATCATCTAATAAAACATTATGAACTCTAAAGGTGATACTAGAAGTCCCAGGATGCAAAATGTTGATGGCTATATAAAACTTGCTGGCAGTGTCACACAATAACTCAGAGCCACCTGTAAGCTAAGTTGACACATTGAAGTGTATCAGTCAGTTATGGTCTTCAGGGGCAGAAGGGAGCACACCAATTTAACCTGGCCTCGCTTCATACATGCAGTGCTTATTACATCTCCTTTGTGCCTGCAAAGCAGCGCAGCTGATTAGCCCAGACAAGCCTCTGCATTTAGCATCCCTGGTTCATGTATCTCTTTGAATCTGTAATTGCAACCAGACAAGCAGGCTGCGTGGCTGATTCGCTTTCTGTTTCTTCTTCCCGTCCCTGTTGAGTACCTTAATAAAGACAATAGTAATGGAAAGAGATTACTGCTTCAAAGGGGGAGGAAGCATTGACCTATCTCCTCACCCAACATACAAGGAACCAAGCAACAGCAATTACACAAATGGGTGCACGATAAGAGCTTGCACGGCAAAGGACCCCCACAGAACTATCCACCACTTGCAGGGCAGGATCATATAAAGTCAATACTGTTGTTTTCATGGATAGAAAGCAAAATTGTGTTCCTTTCTTATGAGCTGTTTCGTTGGGCATGGTACTCACTGTCTGCTCCCTGACAGCCTTGGCTACTAATGGAGCTACAGCACCCCTACTCCCTGGCTGCTTCTCCGAAGCATGGCTCGGAAGGTAGCGGCTTCTCTTGAAAGAGAAATACCACTCCTGCTCTTGAATTAATATTTCAACTGTGACCAGAATCTTAAAGAAGCCAGCAGTCCCAGCCCAGAGCCACAAAACGTGGTGGCTGGTGCTCCCACCCTGGTGTGACAAAGATGTGCAATGCAACAGGTCTCACATTTAAATGCGAGACCTGTGGCATTGTAAGGAAGCATGCCTAATCTCAGTCGCTCGAAAAGAAAAATCGCACATGGTGTGCTGAATGTACGCAAAGCACGCTGTGCCTGCAGTGAGAGAAACTCAATAAAGAAAATAAAATAGTGCTTGCAAGTCTACAACAAGACTAAATAACAGAGCCACAAAACATGGTGGCTGTTGCTCCCACCCTGGCGTGACAAATATGTGCAATGCAATAGCTCACATTTAAATGTGAGACCTGTGGCATTGTAAGTAAGTATGCCATAATCACAGTTGCTCGAAAAGAAAAATCGCACATGGAGTGCTGAATGTACGCAAAGCACGCTGTGCCTGCAGTGAGAGAAACTCAATAAAGAAAATAAAATAGTGCTTACAAGACTACAACAAGACTAAATAACACGAACCATGTAACAACCAATGTAAAGGGGCCTGACACCATGGGACGCAACAAATGCAGACAAGGCAGTACTAACGAGGGACTAACAAGTCTATTTAAGAATCAGAAGCCAGCATTTACGAAGAACAATGACACAAGCAAATGGCAAATATGGCGGAGAGTGGGCATGGCTTCTATTCCATACTCGAGTACAGCAAGTCTTGCAGACAACGCATGCGTGCTGACCTAAAAATGACACCTCCCCCTCAAAGACAGTTCACTCATTACTTAAGAACTCCACACCCTTCAAGTCCATTCCACCACTAAATGTAAATTGATGTAAATGTAAATTGATACTTGTATAGCGGACTACTCACCCGCAAAGGTCTCAAGGCGCTTGTACGAATACCGGTGTGGAACCCATCCTGGCATTACCTGTGAGGTGTCCACTCCTGGGCACCCCCAAGGTGGAGGCCAGGCATCCTTAGCATTGTGGGGGCCATTGTGGAGATTAAGCAAGCTATTGCCCAGGGTTGAAGAGTGGGACTCCATGATTGGAATAGACACCAAGGCGAGAATTATCAGGTCCGTGGAATATTTGAGCCCAAGACCCGCCGAGGCGGGGAATTGAACCTTGGTCCCGGGCTAGACCTCTGCATCAGGGTCTGCCGCTCTAAACCATTGAGCCACACTTCTCCACTACTGCATTGGAAGAGATTGCCTCAGGGCTTACAAAGGCATTACCAAGCTGCATGGGAGCTGGTGATGCTGGTGACACAGCTTCTGTGAATTCTTCTACTAACAGGTGTGCATAACGTATCAGAATCATGATACACAAGCAGGGGCACAATCAGCTGTAGGATGCTTTACAAAATGTAGCACATGTTCTTTTTGTGAATAAATTCAGTGCTGATTTAATTCTGTCAGCTGGTTATACAAGTAAAATGGAATTACTAAATAACTCCTATTCATCAGGCTGGATTACAAATTCTGCCCATGCCTGGTGTGGACCACAGAAGCCTAAATGTAGTCATTAAGATTGATGCTCATCCCATACCTAGTGCTGATGAGTTCATACATAAATTGGGGATTAACTAGCACTCAAGTACCCTTGATGTAACTTCTGTGCAAAGGCAGATTGCCCTCACCCAAGGAGCCAAGGAGAGGTCTGCATTTCCAACTGATGAAGGCTACTTTCAATTAAAAGTGAAATTCCTTGGTTTGAAAATTGCACCTGCCACCTTCCAAACGTTGGTAAACAGACTTCTCTCAGGTCTGGAAGCTTTCGGTGCGGCATGTTATGATGACATTGTTGTCTTTACTTCCACCTAGCGGGCTCACCTGGTCCAGCTTACGATAGTACTCAGGCCTGGAGCTTGCAGGCCTGACAATTAAGGCAAGTAATTAACAAATAGGGTAAGAGGAAAGCTCTGTGGTGTATTATGCCACCAAGTGGATGTACAATATTTTCTGCCCAAGATCCATTCCATCCTGGCATGGGGGGCTCCAAATACTCAGGCCCAGGTCATAACTTTTCTTGTAATGACTGTCTATTACAGAAGATTTGTGAAGGGGTTTGGTTCTACTTTGGAACTATTGACAGAGCTCACTTCACAGAACCAACACAAAAACATTAAGTTGGATTGGGGATTTTCGAAAGGTCCTTGACAACCTGAAGAATGCTTTGGGCTTGATTATGAGTCTGGCAGTCCAAGAATTGCCCGGCTCATGAGACGCTGTGGTGGAAGTCCAGCCACCACCGCACTGGCTGTCTGACCGCTGGATATAAACTTTGACGGTCGGACCATCACTGCACCGCCACAACTGCCAGGTAACAATGTTCTCTGGTGGCCCCATGGCAGTGAGGGGCTCACAATATGCTGAATTTGATGATGCGACATCACCATACATAATACGAGGATCAGGATCACTAGTGAGTGTCATGGAGGTCCTTCCTTCAAGAAAGTGCTGTCGGTCATGAAACAAAGGGAGCTCCACATGGCCCCCTTGTGACCCTTGCATGGGGGAGCATGCAGAGGGGGCACATGTTGTAACCCCCTTTGTACATGCACTCTCAGTTCCAGCATGGCATGGACTTCACAGTCCATAACATGCTTGAATGTGCTGTAGCGGTACTGCACCGGTGCCTTTCTAAGGGATACGTGGGTCCCTTTGAAAGGAGCCACCACAGACTGCCACACTGCCCACCAGTCAGACCACTAAAAACTCAGAATCTGGTGGTTGGTGGTGGCCCTGTTTGGCAGTCCTGGAGTGTTATGGTGGTGTGGTGACTTCAGTACTGCTAAAATAGAAATCGACTATAACAAGAAGTTCATTTTGCAAACAAATGCTTCTGTACAGTGGATTGAGGCAGTGCTGGGAGAAGTAAATGACCTAGGCCAGGCTCAACCAGTTGCCTTTGTCAGTAGGCGACTCCTGCGCAGAGAGCAGCATTGGAGTGCCACTGAGTGGAAAGCATTTGCTGTAGTCTGGTACCTGCAGAAGTTGAGACCATACTTATTTGGGACTTACTTCAGAGTTCAAACTGACCACAGATCTCTCAGGGAGCCCATGCAGATGAGAGGAGAGAACCCCAAAGTGCTTGCGTTGTCCATTTCTCTACAGGGTATGAACTTCACAATGGAACACAGACCTGGTGGTGACTATGCCAAAATGCCAAAACAGTCATACATGATACATAATTAGGATAGACTTTCATACTAGAGACAGTCAAAATCAGAATGTATGTGCCAGATAATGAGTGTGTGTGGTAATTTTATAAAAAACATAACATTTCAATGTTAGCGTTCAACCCATTAGGTGCTAAACTAGCTAAATTCTTGATCCATAATGTTTCTCTTTGTGCTAAAAGTGGTGGATACTTTAGTGTAAGTGTTAATGGTGGTTCGCTCTAGAATTGTAAATGTCAATTTCAAAATATTATGTTTGTGATCTAGCCAGTAAACTACCATAAGTGAATGATGGTTCTACATGCGGTTCATGCTTTTATGTTCTGTTATTCTGACTTTGACCTTTTCAATCTACGTAAACCAGACCACAAGGACACTTGATGCCATACACTAGTTTCTCAGAATTACATTCTGATGTATGATGCAGTTTTGTTGATATGCTTGTATGATGATGAGACCTGATCTTTCTATTATTATTGTTCCCACAATGGGTGCAAATGTGGCATTTACGCATTCCTTTAAATTCCTGGTCTTGCTTGTTATTAGGAGCTGAGAGCAGCCCTTTCAGATTACAAGACTGAGAGTAAGCAAATAAAGGTTTTTCCAGAAACAGATTCCTGAAATCATGTTCTGTTTGCAACAACTACAAACGTCTGTTTACAAAACATTTTGTTTCTTGTGCTTTAGTGGAGAATTCCAATACAAACACCTCTCCTTGTTCATGGAAGTCTTTATACCCAGTTGTAATAGCGTTTCTCATTTCATGGTGCTCACCCGTTGTGTAGCTGCATCCAATACCTGATTAGGTTAACAGCCTGATTATGAGTTTGAGATCCATGGACCACTAGACTTTGCTGTGGTCCAGCTGATAGATTATGGCTCTCTGAGTCATTCCAGCGGTGGACCCTGCCTGCTAAAGGGAATGGCTATTCTAGTGGTGGTTGCGATTGAAGGACAATGCAATATGCAGAGCGGGACTGGTGCAGTCCTGCCGAACATATTTCAAGTTCCTCCACTGTCAGCTTTTTCATGGCTGTGAGCCTGCCACGAAAAAGTTGGCGGTGTGAGAGTTAAAGCTACCATAGAGGGTCCCCATGCTCCCCCCATGGGGATGCATTCAGGGGGCACAACATGTTTCCCCTGTCTGATTTAAGTCTCTGTTCCAGCACGGAATGGACGTCACAGTCCATGTCGTGCAGGAAAATTTTTGCTGTTCCCATTGCGGTGCCTTTTTTCAGAGCACCGTCATGGGAACGGCAAAAGGACGGTCCACCTGCACAAGTTGAACTTTTAATTAGGCAGGCGGTCTTTGTGCAGCTTTGGCAGTGCTGTGCTGGCAGAGAGCAGGGGCAGCACTGCCAAAGTCGTAATCGGTCCCTAAAGGTTACGGAGACGTTATAGTTAGGTTGACATTTTACACACACACAACCATAGAACCATATTCACTGAAAAAAAGTAGGTTAATGGAACGTTATAGTTTGGTTGACATTTTACCCACAAAACACTATGGGAATTGAGCAGTTAAAGTTATACTTATGTTAAAAACTATAACTCATGACCTAAAGTTACGCACAAGTTATAGTTTCTTCAGATAAATGTAACCTTATGATTAACTACTAAATTTCTATGGTTGTGTGTGTGTAAAATAAATATCATATAGACATATATAATACACAATAACACACAATGATAAACAATTGAACAAGAAAATTATAAACAATTGAATAAGAAAAAATATATTAATTAATGTGGGCAATACCTGAAATATAAAAAATATAAAAATCAAAAAAACAAATTTACAAAAATTACTATAACCATTAAATTGTATGTAAAAATTAAAGCAAATAACATAAAATATAAAGAAATACAATTAATGTTTTAAAATCTATTAAAACAATATTATGAAAACTAAGAATATTAAATATCCTATTCCTACACTAGTTTGGGAAATATTAAAGAAAGTGTTGGACTAAAGAGGAATTTGATTTTCTATTCCTACTTCCGTCAGTGCAACAGTAAAGAAGCATTGGACTTCGGAGAGGTGAAATTTACTATTCCTGCTCCAGTCTAAGCAACAGTAGGGTAAGCACTGGACTTCGGAGAGGAGAAATTTACTATTCCTTCTTCTGTCTACACAACAGTAGGGAACGTTTTGGACTTTGGAGAGGTTAAATGTACTAGTTCCACTCCAAACAATGCAGCAGTAGGGAAAGGGTTTGATTTTGGAGGGTTAACATTTACTATTCTCTCTCCAATTAGTGCAACAATAGGGAATTGTTGGACTTTCAAGAGGTAAAATTAGCTATTTCCACTCCAGTTTTTGCAACAGTAGGGAAAATGTTAAGTGTTGGTGGGATGAAACTTACTATTCCAATTCTAAACCGCACAACAGTAGGGAATGTGTTGAACTTTGAAGAGTTTAATTTTACTAATCCTTATGCAGTACAGAGGTGGGATAATACTTCACTTCAAATACATTACAGAAATGTGTAACCTCATAAATGTAGAAGAAATATTAAACTGTTAAAGTAAAAATATAGCATCATAAAATATCTATCTATCTATCTATCTATCCATCTATTAAAAACTAAAACCAATTAATTAATGCACATAATAATTATCCAATACACAAATAAGCAATACAAAATTGCAATGTAACTAAGTATTAACTTCCCACATACAGAACTAGCAGCCCACACCTAAAATATAGCTTCAAGAATAACTATTCCACAACTTACAAATTTAAAATAAATGAAATAATTAACATTGAATTATTACTTAATTAACTTCCCATCCTAGATCCCCTCAAAAAATAGCATCCTGCACTTAAAACAACATGAAGTAGGTATTTACATATTTAAGATTCCATTAAATAATTAATTTACACATAATTCATAAAAATCACCATAAAGGAATACAGATCAAAAATGATTAAATCAGTTTCAAGAGCAATAAAAACAAACAATCAGATTGCTCATAAGAACATATAACATATAAAACAATGAAACAATTAATCAGGTCTCGTTTTCCTGGACGCCTAGAAAGCTTGTAAAAATGATAGAACAGTTAAAGTCAGATGCACCTTAGGGAGCATTTGAAGGTACAACAAGGTGGGCCTGACTTGTTTAAACTGCAGTGATTTCAGCAAAGGGATTAAAAAACACTTCATCTGCCAACTGACATAGGAGCAAAACATTATAAAATGGAGCAGATCTTGTGGAGTCATACTGTCGCAGCAGCAGGGTGCGTTGCCTCAGGCCAAACCCACCCAGACAGGGAAGCCAACAAGTGGTGGAAATGATTAAACCTCAACCTAACCAGTAAAAACCTATCATGCTGTGAGCAAATCAAGGCCAGGTATGACTCCATCCCCTGTACAGTTTATAGAAGCATGTGGCCACTAACTGACAGCTTTTGAAGTTCCATCTCCGAACGTGGGCATTCCAGGAATAATCTTTTCACACTCCGCAACTCGTGGGATGCTCAGAGAAGAAAAGGATGCCTTAACATGAGAAAGCCATGGTATACTGATTGCCAGGTCTAAGGACAAACAGTCCTCGAGGAATCAGCCAGCTTATCTTCAGCTCCGCCCTGCTCAAGATCTCAATCCTACACAGGAGCGAGCATAAGGAGATCAGCACAGAGACATAGTCGAGCCCTCGCTCCGCATGCAAAGAAAATGCTGCGGTAGACTTGGGGACCTGAACCAACTAACGCAAAAGGTTATTCTTCATAGTCTGAATCTGATCCACCTTAACATACACCCTGACCTCACTACCATAGCACAGCTGGGTGATACACTTGGCCTGATAGATTTTAATCCCCCCTTGGCACTACCAGCCATTGAGTGCACAGCAGGTACAAAATAGGTCATATAGCCCTCCAGGAAAAAAGCTGTTATCAATTGCCCAGGTTTGTTGGAGATAGGTAATGTGGAAGGATTTGATATAACAAATCCACCTGGCATCACTAAAATTAGAAACAAGACCTGCAATACTCCAGGACAGCAACGTAAGACCCTTTGGTTGCTGAGAGGAAACTGTCGGGAGGGCGCCATGGGTTGCTGAAAAAGGTGAAGATTAAGGTTGGTCTGGTCAGTCCCAGGACTCCAGACCACTCACGGGAAGAAATCTATTAAAGGTGGGCACAGGAGGGTACGGCCCAAAAACAAGGTGGGTATTAACTGGGCGGAGCCTTCTACCAGAGAAGTGATAGTGTGATGGCCTCGCTAAAGTACCTGGTCTGTAGAAAATACCTAGAGGCATTGCAACTATCTCTTGTGCGACCGAGGGGAGGTGGCAGGTATTTCATCAGCTAGCCAGAAAAGATTCAAATTAACCACCACACAGTTTCCTGGCCATTGACTCCTATATTTGGCTATCCATCGTATTCTTCATTCCATGATAATAGAATCCACATGCTCCCTCCTATGAGAGAGATGCATCACCTTATTCTTAAGTTCCTGGTAAGATTATCCATTGGGGCTGGAACAGGGAGGGACATTTCCCATAACCATGACATAAGGGGTAGCTTCTGGGGCAAATTTAGCATGCCTCTGGGATTTCTAGAAGGCGCTGTGCGCCCTGTTCCCCCCCCCCCGGTTCGACCAGAGGGTGAGGGGGGCATCAATGCAGGAAGAGCTATGAATTGCCTTCGCAAGTTCTTGATGTGGTACAATTTGGGAGGAGTCAAAAGCTGCACTGTCGAGTTCAGGGTTTGTCATAGGGCTCCTCCCAGGGATTGGTTCACCTAACCCCCTGGCCCTTCTGATGTGCCCCACTCCTGAACATGCTCCTGCCCAACCCTCCCATTGGTCACCAGGGAAAATAATTCAGAGATCCTATCTTCAATATGAGAGTCTCAGGAGGATTGGGTCCAGCCTATTATTTAACAATGTCTTGAGATCCCTGATCGAAACATTCCTGTGGGAAGAAACCCTCTCCTCTACAGATGAATTAGGAAAATGATGGGCTTCCAGCAGAGGTTCTGCTGCAGGGGGCAGGGTAGATGTGCAGGCCTTCCTTTTCTACTTCTACCTGGGACTGATGACTAATGAGGTGGGTTGGTTCCAGGGTTGTCCCCTCACGATCTTCCTCACGATCCCCCATAGGACCCCTGTCTGGAGAAGACCACTCCAAACTCCTGCAGGGGAGTATCCTGTGCTGGGGGACGTGTGGAGTGTCGCTGTTTGGCGAGAGCCTGCTCTCAACAAGTTCAATTTCTTTGGGCGTGGCCCCCACTGCCCGATGGGGAAGACCTTCAATAGATGATACACAGGGGGAGGCAGAGAGGGACAGGGGTTTAATGGGGAGTCTTTTATTTTTACCCATTATTTTAGCACCCTTCAGCACCATTTAGCTGATCCCGCAGACGAGATGGCAACAGAGTTTAACCAAGCAGGAACACCAATAAGCAACCTTGCGTGGCAGTCAGGAGAAATATGAGTTTAGGCCAACAAAAGTGTCAGTCCAGTCACGCACTGTTCATTTAGTGATATTCCACACCTTATTCTTTTTGCAACGTAATCAATTATTAATCAAGTGCTTTTCATTCATTTATTTCTTTGTTAATTTCTCATATAATTAATGTTTAGTGTGACATGTTATTCAACAATCACTATACTTTATAATCACACGATTTATACAGGTCAATAATCACATTTCCTATAAATGCATAACAACCACATTTTTTGTACATAGCACATCTTGATCGAATGCCCGATGCATTTCGGCACTATCAGTGCCTTCCTCAGAGACTATCACTATAAAGAAAAAAAGAAAAACCATGGTGTTTAGCATGTGTGCTCATGGATGCTCATATTGTTCAAATGATTAGTCATACCTAATCATACCTTATGAGTGTAGTGACTCAGCCTGTTGAATCTGTAATAAATGGATGTAAAAAATCAGTTTTATATGTTCCTGCACAAGCACTGAGTAGTAAATCCCAGAAAGAAATTCCTTGTCCTTGACCTTGTCCTCCATAAAATGTAACAGCAGGGCTGGTAACCTCCAGTCTGACCCTCAGAGAATGAGCCACAGTGGGTAGCCCCACCTCGCTTCTTTGTGCCGCTCATGGGCGCAGAAGGACCTGATATTGGCCAGATCTCTGCCCAGGCACACACCTGTGTGAGACCTGCATGAATCCCACGGGGCGGGATCTCTCATGACTTAAATGGAGCGCCTTGGAGTGCAGGCTCACCTCAGTCAGCTTCCTGCCGCAACGGCTCTGGAGCTTGAAGTCTGCCCCCTCCAACAATAGGTACGGCTCGGGGGCTGTGGGAGACCAAATGGCTTAAATGGAGCACCTCCGGGCGCGGGTACAACACAGTCAGCTCCCTGCCGCCACCATCTCTGGGGCTTGAAGTCTGCCCCCTCCAACAACAAGTACAGTTCTTGTGCTGCAGGTGGCCTAGCAGCTTAAATGGAGCACCTCCAGGCACGGGCACAACACAGACGGCTCACTACCACAACCGGCTCTGGAGCTTAAAGTCCGCCCTCTCCATTGAGTACAGCTCCAGCACTGCGGGAGCCCTCTTGGCTTAAATGGAGCACCTCGGGTGCAGTCACAACACAAACGGCTCCTTGCCGCAACCAGTTCTTGGGGGTTAAGTCCCCCCCCCAACAACAAGTATGGCTAGTTAATTAATGATTACTTACTTAACTTCCCATCCCCACAAACCTAGCATCCCACACCTAAAATATAAATAAAACAAATCAGTAGTTCATATGTTACTTAAATAAAAATATATTACATAATTAACAAATAGTAATAAGTTGTTAAATAATTATTACTTAATTAACTTCACAGCCTACACCCTCACGAACCTAGCAGCCCACAACTAAAATATAAATAATATAACTATGAATTCCATAAAATTCATAATTTATAATCAATTAAATAATTAATAACCAATGAATAATGAATTGCTGATATAATATTACTTATCATATTTAATTGCTAATTAATTATCACTTAACTAACTTGCCACACTGTACACCTACAAAACTAACCGCCCAGAAATAACATGCAATGAAAATAAATCGATACTATTATTTACTATAAAAAATTACCACAAATTTTTAAATCACTTAAAATTACAGGCTATATTTTAAATAATAACACAAACAAACAATAGTAACAAATAAAATGAATACGTCAACTAAAACACATTCAAATAATTAAATAACGCTTTTGTACCTCTATATTAGTGAAAACGATATTAAAAACAGCAATATTATTTACAAGGATATTATTTACCTTAAAAAAGCATTCTTGTCAATGATATTTGTGCATCGTGATATTTAAGTGTCATTATGTTTCATTTCCGATATTTCTCTTTTTAAATATTTTTAAACTGATATTGTGTGCAAACAACCTGTCCTTCATACATTTTAGTAGGTCTGGTAGCTGGAATAAACCCTAAACTCTGCATTTGTTGTTGATGAGAGTGGGCTCTCACGTTTGCCCACCTGGAATCTTTGTATGAGAAAGTTCAGCAGGTGGTATGAAAGACTATGAAAAATAAAAACGTCAGAGCTCTGCCACATAACTTTAACCTGTAAGCTGGACTAAGTATTGTCTTGAATGCTAATAACTATTTTCCACTAGTTTGAAGATTACAGGTAGTTTAGTCGCTTAATTTGTAAAATATGATATGCAGGTGCTGAAATTTTTGTCAGAGGCCACACCTACATTTCTCTGACTCCACCCACTTCTCCACTGGCTCCACCCACATCCTCAACTGGCACTGCGAAAAGTCAGATGAATTTCAGCAACGGTCAGTATGATGACACTTTGAAAAGGCTACTGACATAGAAAAGGGACGTTAAAAAAATATAACGCTCAAGAACTGTTACAAACATTTTGTGGTCTTTGGTATTTAGTCTATTACCATCCAGGCGGCTGGGGGACAGGAATCATAACTTTTAAATCTGTTTTAAATCACACATCCCTCCCATTCACTCAAAAATGCCAACTTTGGGGGATTCTAGAAAACAGCGCAAACTCTGGCTGTGGGACCAGGGACACAATTGAGGAAGGGAAGTGACAGGCTCTGCCCTGAACACACAGGAGGCACACAGAGGCCCATGGCAGAGAGTGGGCACAAATGAGCTTTGTGTGAGTGAGGACATGTAAGGAGAGCCGAATTCATCAGACACCCCGTCTTGTCAGCACCAAGACCTTCGCAGAAAAATGGGTCAGATTGTGGAATCCATTCATAAAGGAAATTATAGAGTTTGCATTTTACAATCTAGCTTAAACACCCAGTTAAACCTCATCCGGTCAGGACAAGCGTCACTTTGTGAATGCTGACAGATAGTGAGCACAACTGGTCGACAGAGCGCAACACAACAATAAATATTGCACACTATGCACAGCTTAAGAATATACAGATAAATTATTCAAGGGCTACAGAAGAAAAAAGGATAACACCGACACCCGTAGCGGCCACACAAGTTCTGAACTCCTTAACGCATTCATTAAACTACCAGCTTCCAGTTGGTGGAAGCATAACTGCTTCTTTTCTTTTACATTACACTGGGTGCATGGTTCCTTTAATTAAAGGGTTAAAACTAGAAACGTGCTACTGTTAAAGAGAGTACGGTTTATTAAATCAGTGAGGCGCACTTTACAAAGATACAACTGGATAAGCTAGCTCTGAGTGCAGACACAGCAGTTCCGGGCTCGCTATGAGGCACTGTAGCGCTTAGAGCTATTTAGAAGACAACGTACGGATCGGTCAACAGTTTAACCGGGAGTTATTCGCAGTTTCTCCAAGTCCCATTTGCTCCAGGTAAAGGAAATCATTATTTGTGATTCAGACCAGTGGTCTCTTCCTATCTGAGCATTAAAACCTACGTCTTTATACCGGAGTTAAATATTCTGTAACGTTCTTCATCATGGTAAATGGAATTGGGACACATGTAGACCTGATTTAAATGTCTTGTAAGTGCTAAATGTTAATCAAATGGACTACGTGGAAAAAACGACACAACAAATCAATTGAACTGATTTTTCACTGACACAGTCATCTACGTAGAAACATGTTTAATCAATTAATTTCTTTGCAGCATGCATCTAGTTTAGCCGAAATGGTTCTTCACAAAAGTTATGGAACATTTCTACTACACAAATTATTCCTAATTCAAGAGCTATTGCTCTGCCCATCAGAGTAACGTAATGGTGCTTCTGCTGTCTGCCTGCCCTCCACCCTCAATGTAGACGGGCTGATGATAGCTCGTAGGGTGCGAGGGTGCCGGGCGAAGCAATCGGGAAACAATCTCCGCGCGCAGCCTGCCGCACAGCCCCTAAAACTTCCTGCTTACTGGCATGCCAGTGGCATTTAACAACTTACTTAACCCAGTCGGACGCCGGGGGCTGGCCTCAACCGAAGCACACACGGACTCGGGAGACTCACCCAGGCCAGAACAACACTCTGCGCTGGCTACACTGTTAAGCAGTAAACTGTTTAGAGGAGGTCGGTGATACTAAGTTTAAAGGCAGGGGCAGGGCCTTTAAGTTTAAACACCGGCCGGCCTTATATCGTGATAATGTGTTCGGTACTACGGCATCGGCAGCCGCTACTATGCTATGCCAGGCCAACCAGGGCACAGTGCCCTAACAACTTAACCCCGACCGGCGGCGGCCCTATTGTGATACATTAATGCGTACATTGGCGTGGGCCCGCCGGGCTCTGTGTATGCATGGCCGGCCGGCGGCCGCTACTAGGCCAAGCCAGCTGAGCCCAGGCAGGAGCATGCATCATCTTAGCTAACCTATCCTATTGTGATATAATGATGGATTAAATACATGTGTACTGTGGGCCAGGAACAGTGGAGTGCGTTGCCGTCATCAAATCTTGTGGATGAGACCCGGTGCCTGGCTCGCCACCACTGGGCATGTCGTAGTATGATGTCTCTGCTGCTACTTAAGGTAGTACTTACGGTTACACTCGTCATGGTTGGCCGGGGCTGTGGGGCACTGTTTTTATTAACTAATAGGCCACATGGTGGTGCTGCCTGCCCTCAACGTGGTGGTGCTGCCTGCCCTCAACGTGGTCGGGCCAGTTGCCAGATTTTTAGACCCGTCCCAAGCCCAAAGATGCTCAAATATAAGCCCAAAACAAGCTCAATCAGACCAGTTCCAGCCCAAAAACCAGCCCAAATTAGCATGTCTCAAATTATGCACAAATTGTCATCAGAAACAATTTTAAGGACAAATATACATTCTATATCACCAACAGGTTTATCTTGGCAGTCACTGCTGGGACTAATCAGTATGTGAGAAGGAAATGAGCGAGTAAAACTTGCACAATTAGCATTCTCACAAACTATTCCCCATTAATCACACCACTGTAAATATGCACTATCCACAACACAGTTATATGTATGTTATTATTAGATACATGTAAATAACCATTAGGGACTTATTTCAAGTTGTCTAGTAATAACCGAAGCAAAAACATTACAGAATAAGTACCATTCACACAAGATACTTGGGCATTTTTTAAACTAGACAAAAAGTCTGCTGTATATATCGGGGAATAACATGTGAACAACTTTTTGGGGAGCGATTCTGCACACTTTTGCCCCATAATTTCCTCTAGGTAGGGCTAGGAGAAAAGTTCACGAGCATAATCGGAAATGAGCAGTTTAAGGGCTCATACTGTAATAAGTGGAAAGTGGAAAACCAGGCACAAAAAAATTTGCAATGTACACTTCTCGACCATTTGCAGTGGATATTTCTCATCTTACACCAGTTTAATGCGACAATATAGTGTTCTTCTTAGAAGAATTGTACTATCTCCCATGCATGCATGTATCAGCCCTTGCCCAAAGGTTAAAACCATAACAAATCTCATTGTTGTGGAATTCATTATTTTAGTTTCCGCAGAGTAGATCCTGGACACTGACTTGACCCTTCCAAGTGCTTTGTAAACTGATAAAAGCTTGAAGTGGTTTATGTTTTTAAATAACATGAAGCATTTACAATGCAAGTGGGCCAGTTTTCTCTTGTGTACCATACGCTCTTTACCCCTCCACAGTTGTCTTAAACCTACATACGATCACTATTAGGTTTTACATTATCACTAAATACAATAGCATCAATTCTTGTTCACCATTTTCCAGGGAGGCTGGCCTACAGTGCATCTAGCAGTGCCAGAAGGACTGGTCTGAAAAATCAGTATGCAGACTTGTTTTCTGTTTTGAGGGCCCGTTTTATGGTCTGGTGGGCCAACGTTTGCTATGGATTTCCCTGATATTACCACAAACACTCCCGACAGCAAGCACAAATACCATAAGAAGAGCAAAAACATAGCGTGAATGGAGACGGATAGGACACCAGACAGGCAAAATCAGCAACGTCTACCGGCCAGGCTGGCAGGTCGCAGCTGAGGGTGGGAGAAGTCTGTGGGCAGTTTTAAGTTAATACCACCCGGGACGGTCCGTAACCTAGACCCACTTACCGGAGGTCGAGGAGAGGTACCGCCGGAGTCCGGACTCAGTCAGTCAGCTGAGCTCACTCACTCACTGTAGTGCGGCTGCAGCGTCGTGACTCTCACTCATGTCACGTGCCGCCGTCGGGCTGTGCTGTGGGGCTGGGCCTGGGCTTCTAAAGGTCTAGCTAGGGCTTCTAAGGTCTACCATTGGAATGTGCTCCCTCAGGAGAGTGGTCTGGTAGACTGTTCATGAACGCTGAACCTGGTTCCCCAGAACCAAATTCGGCAGCTCTGGCGTAGTGCCACATCCCCCAATGAACACCATACTATCCCACTGAGACACCCACAATGCCTTCAGCAACAACCCAGTTGTGCCCGGCTATATATACCTGGATGCAGCTCAATTCATATTATGCACAAGAGTGATATGCTGTCTGGAAAAAAAAGTACCTTCCTGGAAAAAGCAAACCCTCATATGGATGCAAGATTAAGTAAAGCATGTGAAATGTAAGTAGAACAACATGGCTACCTTAACACTTTTATAGTCATTATCCAGAAATCAAGAGTGTTTTTTACTGAAACTTTAAGCACCACTACAGATCCCTGGAGGGACCAGTATCACGGTCCATTGCTTATATCCTATGAACCGTGATCAGTATGGTTTAAAAAGACTACATTCCTCAACACAGAGCCGTGGTACGCATTTTATAAACTAAAATAAGGAAAAAAGCGGATAAGGATCACATTAATCGGTTTCCACTCCACCCATCAACTATGTATTGCAGTACCTCCAGGAATGGTGCACCTCATCACCCAGGGAAAACAATGCTGTTCAAAGAAAGAGGAGAAAACAAAAAGCTGTGCTTCGCTGGCAAACTCTGTAAAGTGGCACTACTCTGTTTGGGTGTTAATAAAACTAATCTGGCCACTTTGTGAATGCTCTGTAATGCTTAGTTATTTATTTTTTGTATTTTGAACCCTGAGAGTGCAAATAAGATGATCAGAATGACAGAGTTCGAAACATAAGTGTAAAGATGGGTGGATGTCAGGCTGTGGAATACATTTATAGACGTTTTTCCTAGCTACTTCATCTGTTCCACATAAGCTAGTAAGAGGTTTGAGGTAGAAGAGCTTACTCAGTTTAGTATGCATAAAGTCTGGGATTACAATTAAGGTGTTCTGATGTTTATTTCTACCAGCAGATGAGACTCGTTTTGAATCTCCTCCACAGGCACCTGGCACCAGTTTTTTCTAGACCCTTTACTGGATATCCAAAGTGCTCTGCCCAGAACTTTCAAAAAGTATATTTTGCAATATTTTTGAAAAGATGTGAGAGAGCACAAATCTGAAAAATGTAGAAGTGCACCATATTTACAAGCACGTTGTATTAGTCTAGTATAGAATATACAAGAGTGTCAAACTTATAGAGTGAAAATATATTCATGAGTGTTTAATTAGAGTAGGGATACATTTATCAGTGTGAAAAACTAATGTAGAGATTTGTAGAAATGTTAGAATGATGTTGGAGTCTCACGTTATGGGGCTGTGTGAAAAAGAAATGTAACTCTGCAAACCATGGAAATGTGTAGGCCACATGGCATTTCACAAGAAACGAAAGATGCTGCTACACTTTTAAGTAACTTGGATTCTAACGTCATTTTACTGCAAAGTATTATTAATCATAGCATTGAAATAATGTTTTAAATAGATGTGTTACATTATAGTAAGGTGTGTTAGTTAGAATACTGTTTAAACAAAGAAATTAAATGTGCATATTGCAGAGGCCCGTTTCATGTAATTTTAGCAGGCCTGAATAGATAAAGTTGCTTCTTTGATCTGTATGTGCTCGTTAGGGGAAAGTGGTGTTAGGCACAAAATGTAAAGCCTGTTCAAAATAGTTTACGACTTCAAGATATGGTGGAGGCCGGAATTTGGGGCCCACAGAGAAAGAGTCTTTTGCAGGTGCGAGGGGGTTTAATCAGGAAAATGATGAATAGGCTTTGTTCTGAGACGCCTGGCACAGGCCTGTAGGAGTCTTCAGGAATTTCTAGGGGGTACCGTCTTGCCGGAGAGAAGCCTGGGAAGCAAGGTCAACTTTAACGAAGGGTCCCGAGGAGTACCAGCATGGAATTTGCCGCCAGAATCTACACCACGTGAGAGGCGTCTCCAGGGGCGTTCCTATTGGAAATGTGATTTTGTATTAGGGACAGCACCCCGGGGTGGAGTTAGAGCAGATGATCTGAGGAACCTAAGAGAGCGGATGGGTAGGCAGATAGGGAACTGCAGGACTTCAACTTTGAGACAAAGACTAAGGGAAGTGTGTGATCTTCTTTGGAAGTCACCACGGCTGACACCTTTTTAGGTAAAGATCTTGTTAAGTAGGGATGTCACTTAGTCTAGTGTAGGGATAGTCTAACCTGAACTTTTCCTTTCTGTAAATGACGCACAAGCTACAGCTTGTGTCCATGTTGGCAACTTTAATGCTTTTTGAATTTGTTTTAGTGATATCCTTCTGCCGACTAAGAGCATTTAGAGAATTCTTGTTTGTATTGATTCCTGTATACCTTTTGAATCTCATTTTGAGATGTTTGTATCTCCAGATAGCTTTGGCTTTATAATAAACTTTTAAACCTTTTCCAGTGGTAAGTGGTTCTTTAGAGTGGCATAAGTTCTTTCTTGATTAACCTAATAGTGGATTGCCTTTTACTCAATGACAGGTACCAACGATTTAGTCGACCTGAGTTGGGATCTGGATTAACAACAGCAGACCAGAAATCCCGCGTTAGCAGTTGGTATCAGAGTGAGGATGGTTACCTTCTTGAGGAAGGTGATCTAGACTAGGTTAGTTTACCCCAAGGTCCCTAGAGATCGAGAGGTGGCCTGCCGAAGAAGGCACTGACGGAGATAGAAAAGCAGCAGTATCTGACGAGAGTGAGTATAACAAGGGTCATGCGTGGACAGATTGCGGTGTTTTGTGTTGTATTTGTATTGTAATGTCATGTGGAGTTGAATGCCTGTAGTGTGATTGTGAGAAGGTTGTGAGCGCGCGCAACCTGGTAAAAATCTTAAGTTCGGGGTAGAGCTTAAGTGGTTCGGGTGTATCGAACATCCAGAGTAATTGTCGACCAGAGTAAGGAGGTCATGAGGTACCATTGACCGCCGCAGGACCGAGATAGGGGGAGTGTAAGAGTGAGTGTGTGAGTAACGGACGCTGGTCGAAAGTTACTGTGTGTAAGTAACCTATCAGAGAAGGCGATTGTCTGGACGTAAATGGAAAGACATTTCGTCAGTTAAGGTGACAATTACAGATAGACTGTGGGCGTACAGTCAAGAAAAGTGATCGCTTGGACGGAAGTAATCATTTTTCAGAGTATGAATGGGACGCATGCATGACCGCGGAGATGAGCTGAGTAAGGAGGGGAAATGCTGCGAAGGGGGACGAGTGACGTCAGCGAGAGCCGCGCTGAGATAGGCCGGTTAGTGAGAAGCCGTGCCGTGATAGGGCGGTTGGTGTGACGTCAGTGAAAAGCCGCGTTGTGATAGGGCAGTTAGCGAGAACCGTGCTGAGATTGGTGGATTGTCATTAGGAAGTAAACAAACGCGGAGAAAATAGAAATTCTGTAGGTTTCGAACATGAAGTGTTTTAAATGTTTGAGAGGGATTTTTAAGAGAAAAAGAAGGAACTCTTATTACGGGGAAGAGGCACCGCCAGAGGGTACACCAGCTTACTATATGGCAACGAATGTTGGCTTGCATACTATACTATGGATTAATGAATGGAGCAAGATTTCGGAAGGGAATGAGGAACTGACGTTTCCTAAGTATGGAACGTTCAGGTTAGAGGCATTACATCGGCTGAAAGCAATTATGTCCTCATTGAATCCTCCGCCTAGACCAACGCAGTTTGAGGCCCTTAATGCGTGGATTAGGGCGGCACACGACAGAAATCTGAACAGGCGCCAAGAAAGGTTGAAGCGATCAGTAAGGGCAGTGCGAGATGCCCAATGGGATGTGGACGCCAAGAGATGGAGGGTACAGGCTATTGAGGTGGATAAGTTGTACCCAGTGAGAGAGGTTGTCCAAAAGGGGTACTGTCAGACGGAGCACAAGTGTGATGTCTCCGGAAGGAAGGGTAATGCAGATGCAGGCATTTCCTTTGAGAGAAATATCGAATGGGAACTAAGTACATGGAGTAGAGGAGATTTGGCTGCATTTACCAACTTATTTCCGAAGTTAAGGGACAATCCCGTTGAGTGGTATAAGCAGGTTGAAAGGTTTGTGAAAATCTCAAAGGTATTGTGGATTGATTTGAACACCTTGTTTGACATTGTGGTGCCAGGAGATTTGTGGACGGCATGCAAGACTAGTGTCGAGTGGCCAACTGTAGAACCAGAAAGGAATGCTGCTACAAATGGACCGTCTGAAACTGTAATGTTGAAATATGAAAGAGTAATAACTTGGCTGAAAGAAAAGGTCCCACCACAAGACATAGATTGGGTAAAAATAGACCGAACAAGACAGGAACCCAAGGAGACAGTTCATGAGTTTTATGAGAGATTGCTGAAAACATTCAAACAATACAGTGGACTCGATGTAATCGACCCCAAGGATATAGGACAGTTTGTGTCAAAGTTTGTTTTGGGGTTGAGACCTGATATTTGTTTGATGATTCAGCAACATTTAATTTGTTGGCAAAACAGACCATTAGATGAGATTTTGAGGTATGCAAGGTACTGCAGTGACGAAATAGATTCCAAAGCAAAGAAGCTAAAAGAGAAGCTTATGGTGGTGCAGATGCAGTCAGCTGGAAAGAGCGGACAGCAGCAGCAGGGTACAGGGACAATGAGACGGAAATCGAGCAATCAGAATAAGGACAGTGAGGAAAACGTGGGACCTAGAATTGATATTGCTACGTTGAAGAAAACGACAGGGACAATGAGACGGAAATCGAGCAATCAGAATAAGGACAGTGAGGAAAACGTGGGACCTAGAATTGATATTGCTACGTTGAAGAAAACGACAAAGTGCCACCAGTGTCATCAGGTGGGACACTGGAGACGCGAGTGTCCCTATAACCCTGAAAACGGAGAACTAGAGGTAGAGGAAGAGGTTCCAGAGGTTCCAGTTCAAGGGGTGCCAGTGCCGAGAATCAAGGTGGCCAAAGGGGGGACTTCGGCTCCACGAGCTCAGTTTCCGCAGCCACCAAAGATTTAGACAGGGGGAAAGGTCTTTAGACAAATGCCTCTTTTCATAGATGAGGAAAGATGTTACCACATGGATCCCTTGACGGGACAACGTGTAAGCAAAGAAGAGGACTGTACCCTCGGGCAGTTCTGGAAGTGGATCAAAGGGGACCATTTGTTTAGGCTGAAGTGGCCGGGTGTCCCACAACGTTCTTAGTGGATACCGGAGCTACTCGATCAACTTTGAGGTCAGCAGTGGTTCCGGATCTACCAATGTCGGGGGAAACAATTCAGGTGGTAGGAGTCGCAAACAAGAGAATGACTAGCCCTTTGACGGAACCAGTGTCAGTGAAAATCGAAAACTATATGAATGAACATCAGTTTGTGGTGTGTGATTCTAGTCCTGTGTGTCTGTTAGGAAGGGACTTATTGTGCAAACTGAACTGTACCATATACTGCACACCTCAGGGAGTAGAGGTAGAGACGACAGATGATGACGCTACCTTCAAAGTTGTAAATTCAAGAACATGCATAGAACTGTATCCTACTCTGACAGTGGAGGACCTTCCTTGGGACTTACGCGAGGCAGTATCATCAGAAGTATGGGATTTTACAGGAGAAGAGATTGGATTGGTCAAAGGGGTAGAGCCAGTGAAGATCATAGTGAAACCAAATGTCGATTATCCAAGAACGCCACAATACAAATTGTCCCAAGAGACGATTGCAGGAATAAAACCTGTGATCGACTCTATGATTCAACAGGGAATACTGAAGGAAATCGTGGGAAGTCCATGCAACTCCCCGATTATGGGTTTAAAGAAACCTAGTGGGAAATTTAGAATAGTACAGGACCTTCGAAAAATTAATAACATTGTTGTTTCATGTTGTCCAGTGGTACCGAATCCATCAGTGATACTGTTTCAGATACCATTCCAAGCTGAGTGGTTCACAGTGATAGATCTTTGTCAAGCCTTCTTTTCAATCCCATTAGACGAAGAAAGCCAGTATCTTTTTGCGTTTAAAATGGAGGGTCGCGTCTTAACATGGTGTAGAATCCCACAAGGGTTCACAGATAGCCCTTCAATTTTCAACCAGCTGTTGAAAAAGAACCTTGAAAGTCTGGTACTGCCCCAGAACTCGGTTCTGGTCCAGTACATAGACGACCTACTTGTTGCGTCAGGAACAGAAGAAGCTTGCAAGGAAGACACCATTGCCTTGCTGAACCATTTAGCCGAAAATGGACACAAGGTATCCCCGAGCAAATTGCAGTACTGTCTGACAGAAGTACAGTACTTGGGTCACCGGATAGAAAAAGGAAAGCGCAAGGTGTCACCAGATAGAATAGAGGCAATCATGAAGATGAACTCGCCTACAACACAGAGAGAAGTCAGGATGTTTCTAGGAATGGTTGGTTATTGCCGACAGTGGATAGCTAACTTTTCACTGAAAGCAAAACCCCTACAGAAACTGACGCACAAGGAGGTGAGCGATCCGGTACCATGGGACAATGAGTGCTTGATGGCGTTCCTACAGCTGAGAGATGACTTGTGTCGTGCTCCGGCTTTGGGAGATGCCGGACTATGAGAAGCCATTTTCTCTCTATTGCTGCGAAAGGGAGGGCTGTGCATTGTCAGTTTTAGTGCAAGTCCATGGAAATGCCCGTAGACCAGTTGCATACTTTTCGGCTACCTTAGATCCTGTAGCCCCAGCGTTGCCCGGATGTCTCAAATCCGTTGCTGCAACAGGTGTCAGCATTGAGCGTTGTGAAAGCATTGTGATGGGACACCAGTTAGTGGTGTATGTACCTCATTCTGTGGAACTGTTAATGACCAGGACCAAGACCCAGCACTTGACTAACAGTAGGCTCACGCGCTATGAGCAAGTTATTCTTGCTGCAGAGAATGTGACCCTTAAGAGGTGCTCTGTCTTGAATCCTGCTACTCTGATGCCACTTCCTAATGACATAGAAAGCGAAGACTGTGAAGATCACGATTGCCTTGATGTGACTGAACTATGCACGAAGCCCAGACCAGATATTGTGGATGAGCCACTGACTGATCCCGATGAAATTTTCTTTGTTGATGGTTCATGTTTAAGAGACGATACTGGTCGGTTGAGAGCAGCTTATGCTGTTTGCACCATTACTGGAGTTGTGGAAGCCGCTTGCCTTGAAGGAGTACACTCCGCACAGGTAGCAGAAATCATTGCATTGACACGTGCCTGTACAGCAGGTAATAAAATTAGAGTCACCATATATACTGATAGCCAATATGGTTTCGGTGTAGTTCATCATTTCGGGCAATTGTGGTCTCAGAGGGGTTACATGACCTCCTCTGGTTCGCCAATCAGAAATGGGGAATTTGTACGATTGCTGTTAGAAGCATTACAGGGTCCAGCCGCAATTGCGGTTGTGAAATGTGTAGCTCATACGAAAAATACAGATTTTGTGTCACAGGGAAATAGATATGCAGACGAAGTTGCCCGCTATTGTGTGGAGCATGGTTATTCTTTCACGGAGGTGGAAGTAGGTGGGGCTCAGGAAAAGACAGAACTAAGCATGATGTTAGAAACTGTTGATACTTGGGAAGATTTGAAACAAATGCAAGACAATGCACCTGAATCTGAAAAGCAGGCATGGGAAACAGCAGGGTGTGTGAGAAGCGAAATGGACTTTTGGGTTTCAGCAGATGGAAGGGCAGTGTTACCTGAGGAGTTAGCGAGCCCAATGGCACGACAGATACATGGTCCAGTGCATTTGGGAAGAGATGCCATGCTGATGGTGTTCAGGCAGACTTGGTATTTCCCAAAATTTAGGATTGCAGCAGAAGCAGTGTGTAAGCGATGTGTTACTTGCCAGCAGTTGAATATAGGGAAAAGAACACCAGTTACACTGAGTCACATTGGGAGGTCTGGGGGGCCCTTTAACAGAATGCAATTGGATTTTATTGAAATGCCAAAAGTCAACCGCCTTAGGTATGTTCTTGTGGTAGTATGCATATTTTCCAGATGGGTTGAAGCATACCCTACTCACAGTAGCAAAGTTGTTGCTTAGAGAGTTGATACCGTGCTTCGGGGTGCCTGCCTCTCTGGAATCGGACAGAGGGACACATTTTAACAGCGAAGTTGTGAAGATGCTTTGCTCTGCATTGAACATTGATCAGAAATTGCATTGTAGCTATCGACCAGAGGCTTCAGGTATCGTGGAGCAGATAAATGGGACGCTGAAATGTCGAATTGCTAAAGTATGTTCATCAACTTCCTTAAGTTGGCCTGATGCTCTTCCTTTGGTCCTTATGAGCATGCGTAGCACACCCGACAGGAGGACAGGTCTCTCTCCACACGAGGTGCTGATGGGGAGGGCAATGAGACTTCCAACTGTCCCAACAACTGCATTATTGAACATTACAGATGACCTGATCCTGGATTATTGCAAGGGGTTGTCTGACGCCATTCATTCTGTCTCCCTTCAGGTACAGGCCGCAGAAGTTCCATCTTCAAGAAATCAATGCCACGACCTGTGTCCAGGTGACTGGATAGTGGTGAAGAAGCACGTCTGGAAGAACTGTTTAGACGTGTGCTGGAAAGGACCTTACCAGATCATTTTAACGACGAACACTACCGTGAAGTGCGGAGGACTGCCAAATTGGATCCACGCTTCCCATACTCGAAGAGTTCCAGCACCCTTTGAAGAAACAGCTCCCCTTACAGACGAAAGTCCAGTTGTGGAGGAAGAATCACAAGAGGGGATCAGTCAAGCTGTGGGGGTGTCTGAAGAAGTTGGGAGTGTCACAGATCCAGAAGAAGAAGAAAGACAGAACGGCAGTGAGACTGAAGTTGCCACTGAAGGAGAAAGCTGCTGTGAAAACAACTCAGACACAGAACAAGTTCAGAGTGACCAAGAACCGAGTGAACAGACGAGAAATAGGAGAACAAGGCGCGGAGCGGCTACCTGGCCTGAAAGAAAAAGGAGGCCAAGCTTGAAGCCAGCTCGAGAGGAAACTCTTGCTCCTATATCCGAAGACTCAGATCAAGAAGAAAGTGCACAAGGACAAGAACAGGAAGGTCCGAGAAGATCAAGGAGGGTGCGGGTGCCTTGCAGAAGATACGCTACTCCTGAGTGGACCTACCTCGCTACAGATGTCCGAAGGACGCAGAACTGGGAGGGTGAGGAAAGTGACCCTGACCAGAACTGACCCCATCATAACAGTGGAAGTAGAGTTGCTGATACCAGGAGTGGAGGTCGAAGGGCTGCTGACACTCAACATCGTCTATCCTCCTCTCCTGAGCGGAATAAGAAGATTGATCCTAGAGACAGTTGAATTTCCGTGTTGCTGTTCCAGGTGTCCAATACTTGAGGGAATCCTTCTTCGTTTGGAAATATTCGAGCAAGTGGTGGGAGTTCTTGGAACACGCATAATTTCGGATTACTAAAGACTTTGCAAAGAACTTTGTAAATACGGATTGAGAGATAACCTAGCGTCAAGGAGAAGACGACGAAATTAGGGATTTCAAGTTAGAGGATGGAGAAGGGCTAAGGTTGTCTATTGCAACAGAACTCAGAGACTGTTCTGGCGGAGGGGATTTTCAGCTTCCAGGTGTGGTTCGAAAGATTGGAGAAGCAAAGAAAAGAGACTTTGTACTGTGAAAGAGAACCAGAGCTACACTGTCTTGAGACCATGGAGGCTGGCAACCCGAACCGCAGGGCAAAATGCATAGTAGGCACACTTTTAGTGGTAGTGATTTCTCTTATAGTTTTAGTGGTTACTGTATCATATGTAGTGGGACATGAAAATGATGTGAAAGCAGAAAAAGAAGCAAAAAGTGCATCAACACAGAAGCCTCCTACGGCTGGCAAACAGGCGGAAAACACAGCGAAGGAGAAAGCTTTGTTAGATGCTGAAATAAAAAGATTACATGCAGATGAATCACAGGGGAATTTTAAAACAAATGCTTATGCCAAATTGCTTTATGAATATATTGATGTCATGGAGGCGAAGAACTGCTATGTCTGCATGCAGTTGCCAGCCTCTGTAGATGAAGGCATCAGGTATCATCATCTTCCATTGGCCTATGGAATCTCATGTAGTTTGTTGCTGAGCATATTTTATGAACGTGAGGGGTTTGAGTATTACTTCTCGAACTTTGACTCGATATTGCCAGAGGTGCCAAATTATAAACACCTCAATAAATGGGATTATTACAAGAGTGAAGACAGGTTACAGAAATTTTTCCTTCCATGGAGAACATTAGATACTTCACATGCCCGAAGAAATAATTTGACTTGTAAAGTGTCCGAAATTGAGAAAAGGTTTATAGGGCAGGTGGATGATCGATATAGAAGACAAAAGATCCTAAAAGCTTCAGGACAATGGAAAACAGATTGGACCCAGGAAGAAAGGGAACACCAAAGGAAAGGTAGCAATGGTCCAATAGCTTTAGACCGAGAGAAAAGGGGAAAGCTGTGTATACACAGAAGTCAAACATATTATGAGAATGTGTTTGTGGGAGAAGTCAGTTGTGAACATGCTTTCCAATTGGAGTATTACTCCAAGGACTTCCTAAAAGAAATGCAGGTGATCCCGAATGTGTATTTTGTTTGTGGAAGAAATGCATACGTGAAACTACCAGATAATTGGTATGGATCATGTTACTTAGCAATTGTCTTCCCCAAAATATACCATGCTGAGGACTTAGAAACCAAAAAGAGGGGAAAACAAACTAGAAGAAGAAGGGATGTAAGCGCTGAGGAGGTAGTTGGAGATGTATTTGGTGCTATGTTTCCTATTTTAGGGATAGCACTAAATGATGTTAAGATAAGAAGATTGGCAACAGTTGTAGATAGACTATCCGCCAGTACTGCTAGATCTTTAATGCTGTTGGAGGGAGAGATGCAATCGATAAGGGCAATGGTTCTTCAGAACCGACTTGCTCTAGACGTTCTGTTGGCCAAAGAGGGAGGAGTCTGTAAGGCTTTGAAGGTCCAGGAATGTTGCACTTACATTCCAGACAATTCAAAACCTCTAGAAAAGTACATTCGAAACATTACTGAAATACACCATGAGATAGAGGATTTGACAAAGGTAACAGTATGGGAAAAAGTAGGTCAAGGAATGGGTAAAGTTGGAGATTGGTTTGCCAACCTGGGAAAGAATATCATTTGGTACATATTGAAACCTATCATCATAATAGTGATTTGTGTAATCGCTTTGTGGGGGTTGGTGAAACTGTACAAATGGTATAGAGCAAACAGGTTGCATAGATCCATGCGAGAGCAGGGGAGGAGATTAGCTGCGATGCAGGAGAATCAGTACAGGAGTCTGAGGGCTCTAGAGGAGATGAAACGAGGGAATATTGCAACGACTTCAGTTTGATACTTTATACCTTAGAGAGGGTGTTGTGATGATGATGACTACTGGAAGTCATCAAAGGGGGGATTGAGAGAGCACAAATCTGAAAAATGTAGAAGTGCACCATATTTACAAGCACGTTGTATTAGTCTAGTATAGAATATACAAGAGTGTCAAACTTATAGAGTGAAAATATATTCATGAGTGTTTAATTAGAGTAGGGATACATATATCAGTGTGAAAAACTAATGTAGAGATTTGTAGAAATGTTAGAATGATGTTGGAGTCTCACGTTATGGGGCTGTGTGAAAAAGAAATGTAACTCTGCAAACCATGGAAATGTGTAGGCCACATGGCATTTCACAAGAAACGAAAGATGCTGCTACACTTTTAAGTAACTTGGATTCTAACATCATTTTACTGCAAAGTATTATTAATCATAGAATTGAAATAATGTTTTAAATAGATGTGTTACATCATAGTAAGGTGTGTTAGTTAGAATACTGTTTAAACAAAGAAATTAAATGTGCATATTGCAGAGGCCCGTTTCATGTAATTTTAGCAGGCCTGAATAGATAAAGTTGCTTCTTTGATCTGTATGTGCTCGTTAGGGGAAAGTCGTGTTAGGCACAAAATGTAAAGCCTGTTCAAAATAGTTTACGACTTCAAGATATGGTGGAGGCCGGAATTTGGGGCCCACAGAGAAAGTGTCTTTTGCAGGTGCGAGGGGGTTTAATCAGGAAAATGATGAATAGGCTTTGTTCTGAGATGCCTGGCACAGGCCTGTAGGAGTCTTTAGGAATTTCTAGGGGGTACCGTCTTGCCGGAGAGAAGCCTGGGAAGCAAGGTCAACTTTAACGAAGGGTCCCGAGGAGTACCAGCATGGAATTTGCCGCCAGAATCTACACCACGTGAGAGGCGTCTCCAGGGGCGTTCCTATTGGAAATGTGATTTTGTATTAGGGACAGCACCCCGGGGTGGAGTTAGAGCAGATGATCTGAGGAACATAAGAGAGCGGATGGGTAGGCAGATAGGGAACTGCAGGACTTCAACTTTGAGACAAAGACTAAGGGAAGTGTGTGATCTTCTTTGGAAGTCACCACGGCTGACACCTTTTTAGGTAAAGATCTTGTTAAGTAGGGGTGTCACTTAGTCTAGTGTAGGGATAGTCTAACCTGAACTTTTCCTTTCTGTAAATGACGCACAAGCTACAGCTTGTGTCCATGTTGGCAACTTTAATGCTTTTTGAATTTGTTTTAGTGATATCCTTCTGCCGACTAAGAGCATTTAGAGAATTCTTGTTTGTATTGATTCCTGTATACCTTTTGAATCTCATTTTGAGATGTTTGTATCTCCAGATAGCTTTGGCTTTATAATAAACTTTTAGACCTTTTCAGGGGTAAGTGGTTCTTTAGAGTGGCATAAGTTCCTTCTTGATTAACCTAATAGTGGATTGCCTTTTACTCAATGACAGGTACCAACGATTTAGTCGACCTGAGTTGGGATCTGGATTAACAACAACAGACCAGAAATCCCGCGTAGCAGATGTCTCCCCACAAACATTTCAGGATTGAATCCACACTGACCCGCAAGCCGATGTTCCTTTTTGTCTGCCTGTAGTGCAAACTTGTGCAAGAAATGTGGCCTCAATCAAAGTAAGGTCATCAAGGAGCAAGAGGCCCGAAGCGGCACATTGGAAAATTTCAGAAACATTTCCAACAAAAGTGTTTCTATCTTTTTTAGATCCATTTCACAAGGGAACGAAGCACCGTTTCAGCGAGAGAGACATAAAGAGACGGGGCAGCTGACAGCGGCAGATCAGGAGAAGTGGACATTTCGAAAACTAAATTATCGTACCTTAATACACTGGCACCTAAAGATCCCCCGCAAAAGCAACAGAAGCAGGCTGCACCATCGGCCACCAAGCAGTCCTTGCCACTCCTGAGACGACTCCTCCTACTGTACGATGCGCGCCCAGAAAATCAAATGAAAAGTAAAAAAAAAAACCCTGGGAGACCCCCACATTGTCAGGCCACAATCAGTGATGGATGCCAGGCCAGTGCCAGACGGAGACGGTACAGACCTGGCTGCCTTCTACTCTAGGGGTGGGCGGGGTCATAATGTGCCTTCGGCCTGCGCAGAGGCAGGCCCACAAATCATCGGACCTCGAGGCTCCAGTTAGTGACTGCTGTCCGCGAAGCGCTGAGAGAGGTGTGAGTGATTGTGGGCACCCGCCCAAGCTACTTTTTTGCGCACAAGAACGGAAAAGAAGCCCAAAAAGTATCCCCCCCGCCAGGCACAGGTTTTTCCCGCACAACTGAGAAAAAAGTCGCCCAATTGTGCGGGAAATAGCCCAATCTGGCAACCTTGGGCCCGGCTCCTCTAACTCGCGGGAAAAAATCTGCGTGCTGCGCGCACACAGTCAAATTCACCGTACCCAGTCAATGTCTGACTCCCGCCCAGTACTGATCCCGGGTCCCGCCCACCCCACCACACCAGCAACGGTCCACTCAACTAAGGGCCACGCCTGCCAGCCTGACGCCGCCATGATGACTCCATCACATGAAATGAGCGTTATGATTAATGATGATGCAGTAATCACTTTGCTGTTGATCCGGCTCATATTCACACTGAACCGAAGCACACTGGACTCAGGAGAGGAGACCCAGAACAACACTCTACGCCAGTGGGCCCACTCCGAGTCAGTATTGGTAATGTGTTATAGCATCATATGTGACAACGTGCAGCGAGTTGTGCAGACGCATGTAGACCCGGCCCTGAAAAGTAAGTGCCGGTGCTAAGCACCGGAAAGGACCGGCACAAATTAAGCTCAGTTTTTTCTGGTCAGAAATATCCTTTCAAACACTGGTTTGCATTTTGTTGTAAAATCATTTCTTGTTAAGTTCACACAATGTCAGAGACTAGGCGAGGAAGGGTTTTGCTCAGAGACCGGAGACAGATGAAAAAATAATATAAACGAGGTTCCAAATTCAATATACTTTTTTGGTATAATTCCTGTGACATGATACAATCAGAGAACACAGTAATAAAGTCTAGACATCTCCCCTTTTACAGTTTATACTTGCCAACGGTTCCTTCTCTTAATGCTCTCCCTACTTTCCTCATCACATTTGCACAGTTCACTAAGGAAACCACAATCATTTTTCCAAATGGGTTTACTGAATTTCTTGAGCAGATGAGTCTTTCGGTAATGTTTCTTGTCTTCGGAACTGCAACTATTGTTGGTGATTTTTTTGTCATTTAATCCCAGCAGAACATATTGAACGACCCAAGGAGGGGCGTGTTCTCAGCACTAGTTTGAAGTGAATTTTAAAGGGGGAACATTTGTGTTTGTTCTCCAGGCAACACTTATGTTGTAAGGTGATCCACTTGCCTTCGCAAGATGCACGTGCAGCTGATGTGTGAGAGGACAATTTTGGTTGATAATCCACATTGGTTGAAGTCTTAAGTTTGTGTGACAGCTTATATCATCACTAAGGAGAGTGTTTATTTTAAAGACATACTCAGTCAGATGTTTTCTGTTCTAAGTTTTAAAGCCCACACTGAAAAATGTGAATAGTTCACTGCCTCATGTCTCAGATACGGCATGTAAATCTGACCAGCGGTATTCCTTAGTAAGCTCTGCGCTAAAGGTGTAATACTTGGCAGGCTTAGGCTAGGATGGGGGCTAGACATGAAAAATAATGGAAGGGCACAGAACGTATTCAATTCTTCTTCTTCAGCATCCTTCAATCTAAAGTAATCTCCTAAAAATCTAACAATTCACAAAGGATTGCTATGAATTATTTAAATATGAATACATTCAAACCCAAACATAAATAGTTGTCATTAGTTCACATCAACCTACCAAATGCTGCTCTGTAAACTTTGAGAGGGTGGTACAGGGTAAACAAGCTACAGTCAAAGACAGAAGAACACAACCTGTTTGCTCTGAAAACGTAAGTCTCTTATTTTATACAAGAACAGCTACAGCGACATTTCTTTTTCTTGCTTTTCGGTGTTATTGTTGGACTCAGTGACTCCTTTGATGAAGGAGGTGATTCTTGCTTCTGGCTTGGGGGTTCAGGAGAGAGAGGAGGAGGAAGCGATACTGATTCTTTTGACCGTGGTGTATCATTGGCAGCCCAAAATGAAGGCGGACATGGCTTTACTCCCTTTCCAGGTAATATAAAATATCTTGCTCTCCCCTGAATCACACCGGGATAGCACACATCTTCTGGAATGTTCCTAGCAATGAAAAATACATATATGGTTACTTGCCATGGTTGGGGAAATGATGGCATTTTAATGAGATACTAAAATATGAAGTATACACATTTTAATCTAAAAGAATATGTATTCATATTATAATTCGTTAACAAAATAGGTATAATATTTCATTTTCATTGACCTCGATTACAGCTAAAACAAAATATAAAACTATTCATAAAACCCTGTTTCTGTTTGAATGAAGACTTCGTTTGTGACTTACTGTTTTATACAAACACAGGTAAAACAGGATGTCTGCTATCCTCTGGAATCTTAACAAATCGTGACTTATTATTGTGTCAAAAACAGCTGCCAATGCTTCTAAAATGTAATAGCGCATTACTTTGGAAGACTCATTAATATGTATACGACCTCTGTGTTAGGAGCCAGTAACACTCTTTCCTTAAAGCATAACAATCTTTTAATTTTCCAGCCAACACTCATGTGGTTGGGCTGAGTGAAATGATTTATAAATAAGGTAAATGGCAATTAATAGGTGTTAATACACCGAACCCTCTGGCCAATACAATGATCACCCCTCGTTTCCCCCAATTACCCCTACTGTGAGACAAGGTAGCATGATTTCTTAACTGCGTTCTGTCTCTGCATCAGACTTATACTAACTCAGAGCGATACCAAAGGATTATAAAAACATTTTTAGAGTGTGGTACTTATTGTATTGATTTTACGATCAAACATGTTTCATTTCTAATAAATCAATCCCCGCACCATCTGGAACCCTAATTAATTGTGAACTTAAGTTCTCCTATCCTTTACATTTTGAAGTCAAGCAATTGTTCTATGAAACATATTTCATTATACAAGCATACATTTTCTTGATACCAGTTATGTTGATGGATTCCTAAGTTAGAAGCTACGATAAAACCAACAATGGTTGCTTTTGTTCCCACACGGATCCTACTATTACTCATATTAAGTCACTCTTTTCGAAAGTAGCAAATTCAGGGCTAGATGTAGGTAATTTAAATTTACCGACTCGAAAATACCGAATTTTACTGATTCGGTATTTTCGAATCAGTAAATGCTATGTAGATAAAAAAATCGGTAAAAATTACCGAATCGTTAAGATTCGGTAATCACCGAATCGGTAATTACCGATTCGGTAATAGGGAACGAGTCAAGGGTGGCAGGGTGTCACTTTGACACCCTGTTGCACCCCTGAATAGTGCTTGTGTGCACATGTGGCACACATACATGCCCTAAGGGCATGTATGTCTGTCACATGGCACAGGTGTAAATGCAAAGATTTGCATTTACAGAGGTATTCGTTATTTACCACCAACCAATAATTGGTGGTAAATAACAAATCCTGTAAGCACAGAAGCACTCTTCAAAGTGCTTCCTACATTTCATTTACCGATTCGGTAAATACCGAATCGGTAAATGATGATTCGGTAAATACCAAATCAGTAAATACCGGGTAAATTTGCCACCTACATAGGAAAAGCCTATTAACGGTCAATAACGGCCGATTTCGGCCGTTAGCGACCGGTAATGGCCTTCCTACATCTGGCCCTCAGTTTTTTGTGATTCCTTTCAAAATGTAGTTTTTTCAGTAATAATAATGTTTTCAAGCATTCTATTCCATTAGTTTGTGGTATACTGTAACAAAGCACATTATTCTTGACTTGTACACCCTTTTTCTATGGTTCGGTTTTACCAGTGTTTCGACTCTGGCCACTGTCAGGCTCACATTCAACCTTCCAGTCATGCTCTCTGTCCCACAAACATGGCATGTTCAACAGTTAAGTTTCTTCAGAGTATATTAATGTAGGAAATGCAATAAAAGTTATGCATAATATGTGGCTATTATATACAGTCAAACAACTCAAATGTCTCATTGTAAACACTAGCTTCGGCATACTATTGTAGCCAGACTTGTTCTTGGCTGTTGAGGGCGTCAGCTTTCTAATTTTACAAATTAAATACCATTAACTTAAAATTGCAAAATATATTTTATGCTAAATAGACATGTATAATAAATAACATTTTATAGTAAGTAATCATACTTAGGCATTGCAGACACACAAAGTAATATTACGTGCTGACTTAAGTTAGCCTGACTATTAATGCCATATTAAACATTGATTTTACACGTTAGGGTTAAAATGCCTGTTTTCAAATCAAACTTTTGTATTGCACACAATGTTTTTCACTTCCACTGCAGCTGCTGTAGCTTTCCAGATACCTTCTGTTAGTTGGTGAATAGGCATTTGTTACGTATTAAAAAACTGATAGTGAGGTTCTCACCAGAATGAGAGGAGATGGCAGGAAACACGGTTCATGGGAAGAACTGTCTGAACTGCAAGATATGCCTAGTGTATCATTTCAATGGCTGAACTTCAGTGTTATATTGTGAAGACGTGAAAAGCTAGGGCGGTTACCTGCTCCCAGAGTTTGCTGAGAATTCATTGGTTGTCATGTACAGGGAATGTAATATTAGTTTCAAACGATGCTACGGCAGATTTATATTATTGTGTTCCTTCGTTTGAGAGCAGAACAGGACTAGATAGGAGTGACCCCTCTGAGCTTTCCCTTTCCCACCCAGACAGAGACTGTATACGCCTGCTGATTTATAGCTGAGAATAATTTCCAGCTTTACACATTTTCCATTGTTTAAGTATGAAAGCTCATGCCTATGCATTTCCATTCTCTCATCAGAACCCGTCATTTGGCTTTCTGAAATAGGCATCTTTCTTTGCTTAATGAATAAATACCTACTAATGGATTATTTGAATCTGTAATGATGATGTCCAAATATTAATAATTGCTGAATAAATACATTAATCTGAATTACATTTTAATAAAACCCTTTAACTCACACCAACTATCTTTATTGATCATCGTGGCCCAATGAACGTTACTGTTCATGGTGCTTGATGTAATTGTTTGCTCCTTCTCAGTTCAGCTTGATGATGAACAAAGGTCCATATGATTAATAGCAGGGGTTATTTAATGATTACACTGGAAGGCTGAGTTACAGAATATCCGGCCTGGCAAGTGGTAGCAGAGTAATCGTTAATTGTCACAGGAAGAAAGAAGCTAAGATTAAATTGTCCAAGATTAGAATTGCCAAGGCCTCTAAAGTCCATTGCCCAAACTTGAAGACTGAAGCTGGTCACAGTTCCGAAGGTGTTTGCAGAAGTGAAGCTGTGAGTATCAAAAGGAAAGTGCATCACAATGGTCTATGTAAGAGCTTATGGCATTGTGTTGAAGTTATTTGTCATGCATTCTGGTATTATCAATCTTTAGTTGTGAAAATGTGCATATATACATGATGCTGTGCAGTTGAAGTTATTATGTGAATTATGTCCCCATAGTTTGAGGAAAAGCCTGAGAATAAGGGAAAAGGAGATGCAGAGAAACCATTTGCTAGTCAGGGAAGGGTAAGACCTCTACATTTACCAAAACTGATAGTAGAATTGGAAGAAATCGTACACAGATGTTTATTATTTCGCATTTTAACCAATATCAGAAAAATGAGCTGATACATCCAACTAAGGGAATTACAAGGCATGCAGCTACTACAAATGATAAGGTGACAGAATTAAAAGAGAAATATGAAGTATATCTTTCTAAGAATATTCCTTTACAGATTAAGGTACAGGGTAAACTTGAATGACAAAGCGATTGTTACTATGTGATCTTTCGAATGAAATTGCACATTGCCAAATTAGTAAAGTGCAGTTGGAAGTAGAGCGAATTTGACAGATTAGAGAGCAAATGGGCGAGGAAGCAGGGAAAGAAAAAGTAGCAATTAGATGCTACAGAGGTTAATGGTAAACTGCCTCCAGTACCCCTTAGATGAGAATGGAATGTGACTTTAACATTCTCTATGAAGGAGATACCAGATAGAGGGGTAAGGTTATGTGACATGGATGTAGGGTGATCTTGTGATATTCAGGAAAACCTTTTCTAAACTCAGAGAGAGCCCTGCCTAGTGGAATACATAATTTGACAGATCTGTGAACATTTTGAAGGTTTTGTGGACAGATTATAATACCTTTTCCAACACTGTGGTTCTGAGTGATCTATGGGCTGAGTGTAAGATAGCTGTGCAATGGCCATGTACAGAGCTCCCAAGCAAAGCACGTACCCCTGCATCTTCGTCTATAGTGATGACAAAGTACAAAGGTAAAGCTACTAGCAAGAGACGTTGATTTTTTGAAAATGAACAGAACAACTCAGGAATCCGAGGAATCAGGGCATGCTTATTATAAATTATTATTAAATGTGTTTAAAAAGCATAGTGGACAAGAAAATTCCTTTAGTGGAGATACGGGAAGTATTTTGTCACTGTTCATTCTGGAGTTGTGCCCAGAGATCAGTATGCATATACAACAGGATGTGATTTGCTGGTAGACAAAACCTTTAGACGAGATTTGAGGTATGCTAAAAACTGTAGTGATGAACAAGAAATGAGGCAGAAAAGACTTAACGAAAAGTTAATGTCCGAGCAGATGAAACAGGCTCATAAAGGGTTAAAAAAGTCATATGTAGGAAATGGTGGTGGAATGCAAGGTGTTGGTTATCACAATGGCAGCCTAATAGTCAAAGGGGAAGTCGGTGATCCACAAGGAAGAGGCTGAGGCGTTCCAGTTGATTAAAATTCAGGGGTAAATATTGAGACGTTGAAGAGGTTGACTCCTTGTCATTGTACCAAGCTCAGCCCCTGGAAGAGAGAGTGTAGACAAAATTCGAACCAACCGATTAAGTGGTGATGGGCAAATGCAACGTTTAAATCCACCGAGAGACGGTGGAGTAAAGCCAATGACCCAGCCGTGAATCTCTGTTTCAGTAAACAAACAGAAAGAGACCTTCAGAATTTTGAAGGAACTCAGCCAAAAGTCGAAGCGGAAACTGGCAGCTGAGTCTATTGACTGCAATGCTTTCCAATCCTTCTTTCTTCAGAAGGTCAGGGATATCTTCTCTGAGATAAACAATACTCCTATCAACCATAGCTCCTTACTCCAGCTCCAAACCCCTCCCTTGTCAGCTGCTCACCTCCTTTCCCAAAGTAGACTTAGTTTCCCCGGTATCCCTGATGAATCAGACTAAATCAGGTTCTCCTGCAGACCCTTGCCCTCCTAGGTTTTTCCGAATGGCCCTTCCCGGGTTGGAAAGACAGATCCTCACCATGTTAAACAACTCTCTGGAGACCAGGTACCTGCCGTCTAACCTAAAGGAGGCTAGAGTCATTCCATTGCTAAAGAAACCAGGGGCAGACGCGGCCAACCCTAAAAACTATAGGCCCATCTCTCAGCTACCCTTCCTGCCGAACAGCACATTCTCAAAACACTTTCATCTTTCCTGGAGGAACACCAGCTACTTCAGGGTTGCTAGGCAGGCTTTAGAGCCCATCAAAGTACTGAACTGGTGATGCTTTCAGTACTTGACGAGCTCAGAGTTATGGATGACAGCAAAAAACCTAGCGCCCTGATCTTATTAGATCTATCAGCGGCGTTTGATACTGTCAGCCATTCTCAGCTGTTGACCAGACTCCCTGCTTTGGGCATCCACGGACTGGCACACGATGGCTCAAATCCTTCTTATTAGGTTGGTCCCAGAGAATCCAGTTGGGTGAGTTGGTATTGGACAAAGGCACCCTTAGTTGTGGAGTCTCTCAAGGCTGTGCCCTGTCCCCACTCCTTTTTAACATTTATCTGCAGCCGCTGGTAGGGGCCTTGGCCAACTTGGATTGTAGAGTTTATAACTAAGTGGATGATACCCAACTCATCCTTTGTGTTGACAGCTCCTCCCATGCACAGGATCTGGCATAAAATATTCTCAGATTTACAGTGAATTGGATGACATTAAATTCACTGAAAAGCAACCCAGATAAGACAGAAGTTTTGTCATTCCCACCAAAAGAAACCCCTGGAATGACCATTGTTGGCCCCAAGAGCTAGGTGCTACCCCCCCTACCTGTGCGGTCGTGAAAACCCTTGGCATACAAGTTGACTCCGAGCTTTCCATGGCCAACCAGGTCACCTTAGTGGTTGGTACATGCACAGGCCTAATGCGGCAATTGCGGAAACTTGTCCCCCTTCTTTCTACAACCTCACTACAGATGATAGTGTGAGCCAACATCATCTCAAGGTTGGACTATGGCAATGCCTTATGTATCTACCTCCTGCAGAAACATATTAACAGACTACAGGTGGTACTGAACGATGTGGCTAGGCTGATTTTCAGGCTTCCAAGAAGGTCTTATGCCACCCCGCTGCTGTGCAAGTTGCACTGGCTCCCCGTTAGGCAGAGAGCAAAATTCAAGGGCCTCTGTATTGCCCACAAAGCAATCTATGGCCAAGCCCCAACCTATATTAAAGAACGCCTCGAGACCTATGTCCCAGGCTGTACATTGCAGTCCTCTGAGGCCTGTCGCCTATCCCTCCCACAGTATAACACCACATCAAAAGGGGGCAGGGCCTTCTCCTTCCTGGTCTCACAGCTATGGAACCAGTTACCTGAACAGTTCCGAAAGGAACCCCCTCTCCTCTTGATAAGGAAGCAGCTTAAAACGTTTCTCTTTAGAGAGGTCTTGAATACGGTCTAGCTCCATATCCATGCACTACTTATGACACCATTTAGTAGCTTCTTGCCATTCTCCTCCAAGTGCTAAGAGACCTGCCGGTGATTATGCGCTATATAAATACTAGTTAACTTTAACATTAACAATGTTAGAAGGGTGTGAGAATGTAAGATCATGTCTCAAAATGTGACCTCCATGACACAGTGAGCCATTCACAGGCCAAGGACATTGAGTGGTGTGTAGATTTGGTCACAGTCAGTCTGACCCCACACATCATTTCCAATGTAATGTATGTCTTGCTCCCTCACATACTGCATCGCAGATGAGGGCCTTCTTCATGTTGCTTTCTGTGCTGGCATTCTGCATGTGTAGGAGATGGCCAGGGACTGTGTCCATCCTCATAACTGCATGCATTTATATAGGATTATCTGATGCTAATGTATTATGTGGCATGCTGAATGGCCTCTGCTAAACATATCTGAATAGCTGTGTTAAGTTAGTGTATGCCCCTGTACTGAGACACAGTGGTACATAGCCCAGTGTCACTGAAAATTCCTCTTATAGTCTCCAAGGCCTGCAGCTTAAAGTCCATCAGTGTAAGGCCTTAAGGAGGGCCATTGCACGCAAGGTGCATGTTCTGGGTGTCTCCAACTGACGACACACACACACACTGTCACAAGAGGTGGGATGACATCTGCCGGCTGAGCAAAAACGTGGCAGAGATGACGCTGGGGCTGCTCCCTCAGATTGGAAGGTTGACGCACAGGACCATGACACCACTTCTGGCCCGCATCTTGGCAGTGGCACAGCCAGAGCTGGATGGACATTTGAGGGCTCATCAGCAGCAAGTTGGAGGTGAGTATTCTGAGAAGGGTGACTTTAGGAGTGAGTGACTGCATGTATCCCAACCCTGAGCCAGTGAGGAGCTCTGTGATGTTTCTAGTGTTAAGCAATGGCTTGTAAGTGGGCTCTGTGTTGAGTGCAGCTATCATGCAGTTGCACTTCATGTACTTTCTCATGTGTTTACTGTAATGGTCCTTGACAGTGCATGCTGAGATGTGGCCTTATGGCATTGCTACATTAGGGGTGTCGTGGACATCACCGGGCAGTGTGCCTCATCTTAGTGTGATTTTGTCGATGTGTGCAGTGCCTGACCTCAACGGCCTCGGAGGTGGACAGGAGTGCCCTTGAAGAATCACGATTAGAAACATCAATCTCAATGTCATCTGACGCCAGCGGTGACTCCTTGATGTTGGTGGGCACAGGGAGTGGGAAATCCGCCTCTACTTCCACCACACATCGTCCAGTGCCCACTGTCCCGGCTACTAGCAGTAGTGCTGCCCATGCCCACAGCAGTAGAGTGTCCTTCCCCCCAGGCACCACTGTTCCTGCCCCTATCTCCCTTGCTGCCCACTGTGTTGAGGCGGTAGACCTTTTGCGCCAGCTGTGTGTGGGTCAGACTACTCTCCTGAATGCCTTCCAGGGTCATGACAAGAAGTTGGTACAGGTAGTTGCCTTCATGGAGGGGATTCATTCTGACGTGGGTGGGCTACACAGAACTGTCCAGTCTTTGTCCTCCACAGTGACGGCAGCCATTCAGCTATCACAGGCTCAGAGTACAGCTTCAGTTCCTTTAGCAACCACCCTGCCAGTCGCAACATCTGACGAGAGTGACCACACACCATGGCTCTGATGCTCAAAGTACTCAACACGCAGAACACAACAGCAGCATTCCAAGCAGGCCAGAGCGTAGACACTATTCCCCCCAAAAAAAATCAGGCACACAGGAGTGCAAAGGCAAAAGCCCCTCAGGTGAACTCAGGGGCATCATGCCAAGAAGGAGGCTCAGGCTCACATGCATCCAAATCAGCCCCATCCAAGGACACTCCCATCCCCAAACCTGCTCCCAAAGACAAACACACAGTTACCCTGCCTGCTCTGAAGCTGATGCCTGCAAAGAGTCAGCAGAAACATCTCTTTAAGGCAGATTCACCCACCACCTCAACTCCCACCCACACCCCTGTGAAGCTGGGACAGGAGGGCAATGTGGGGGGTTCACCTGGTCAACAGGGGATGGAGGGGAAAAGGCAAGGCCAGGCCAAGCGTACCACCAGATCCAGGGAATCCCCACGGGGAGGGCCACCACCTGCACCTGATGCACGTTTGGTGGAGACTGAGTCTGTCATGCCTGCCCCACTTCGCACACCTACAAAGACAGTTCTTACCTACTGAATCCCCAAGAAGTGGAGCCCTCCACAATCACCCTCACACACTGTATTTCATGGCAGCATGTCTCCGCCTCCCCGTGCCACCATGCCACTTGGGCAAGCAGCCCTCCAGCTTCCAAAGCCACTGAAGCCTCTACCTCAGCTGGTCCTCCCTCTCCCAGGTCCAGTCTTCCAATGGTCCCCAACAATCAGCCACCTCCCATTTCAACTGACAGCCAAGTATGTGGCAAAGTCCCCCTCCCAAAGCCATCTCTCCCACTTCGATGCCTGGACTACCCATTTGTACCCCCAGAGCTGTGGTAATTCCAATGGCAGTGTATGATGTTACCCATTCCCTGTGCAGGTTATAATGCACACAAGTACATACTTTGCACTATGGACTGGCCAATGGCCTTGCTGTTTGTCACTTTGGATGCCCATTCCCTGTGCAGTTTCTCATGCACACATGAACATACTTTGAACTATGGACTGGCCAATGGCCTTGCTGTTTGTCACTTTGGATGCCCATTCCCTGTGCAGGTTTTCATGCAAACATGTACAGACTTTGAACTATGGGCTGGCCAATGGCCTTGCTGTTTGTCCCTTTGGGTGCCCATTCCCTGTGCTGTGTCTAATGCACACATGTACTTTGTTGGACTTTGTACTGGCCAATGGCCTTTCTGCTTGTCACTTTGGGTGCCCATTCCCTGGGTAGGTTCCAATGTACACATATACATACTTCGAACTATGGATTGGCCAATGGCCTTGCTGTTTGTCACCTTTGATGCCCATTCCCTGAGCAGGCTATCATGCACACATGGACATACTTTGAACTATGGACTGGCCAAGAGCCTTGCTGTTTGTCACTAGGTATGCCCATTCCATGTGCAGTTTCTCATGCACAAATATACTTGTTTTGACTTTGTACTGGCCAATGGCCTTGATGTTTGTCACTTTGGATGCCCATTTCCTGTGCAGTTTTCTCATGCACACATATACATATTTTCACTATGAACTGGCCAATGGCCTTGCTGTTTTCTACTTTTGATGCCCATCTTGGTTATATGTTTTAAAGACAGTTACTCCTGTTGTCTGCCTTGTCTAAGCCCTTTCTAAATAAAAGGTTTTATGTAGGGGTATGGTTTCACGTGACATATGCTCTGTATGCCACTTTAACATTGCCAATGAGGTGAGGTGAGGCTTGAGGGTGTAATGATGGTTGTTTGTGATGATCTATTCTTCTCCTAATCATTCTATGGTCCGGGTTTGCTAAATTGTACACATGTCATGTTAGGATGCAATACCAGAACAGGGGTGTATTTAATCCACAGGATTACTTGAGGGTTGGCCAGGGTCCATCATATCTGTGTGATCTTTCTTGATGTATGAAAAGCAGTGTTGATGTGTGTTCACCCGGTGTAGGCCTGTCTTCCTAGTCACATGGGTACATTTGAATATGTGAACTTGAGTGGTCATACATTGTAAATGGGCTGTCATTGTCAATAGTGCTTATGTGTGTGTGCTTGCAATGTCAACTGCACACATGTATGATCCAGGCAATGAGTGCCTGTTTGTCTCAATTGTCTGCCACGTGCTTCTGATTGTGGGCACATGTAGGAGTTGTAGGTTGGGCACTGTGCAGTGTGTTGGTGTGTCCTTGCACTCCTGGGGGACACCTACTTGTTGTTGCTGTCAGTTGTGAGCATGCAGAGTGTGTGACTGCCAAGTCTGTGTTGTGGTTTGTTGATCAGCTATGTATGTTGTCCCTGTTTGTCCTAAGTGTGCAGACTTGCCCAACCACACTGACATGATTTGTGAGTTTTCTCATGTATTGCTGTCACTTGACCCATTTTGGCTCCAGTAAGGTATGTGGAGTCATGCCAACCCATCAAAATGTCTTCTTAGCATGCTGGATGAGGAACACGATAAAGAACAGCTACACGATTGCTATCCTAATACAGCTAATACCAGCACTAAAGACACACCTGCTGCACACCCACACAATACTGATCACTCTTCTACAAAACAAAGTCCCACTATCACCAAAGGCCACTATCTATACTGTCTACTAATAAATGCTCGATCCCTCTCTAAAAACAAGCATCACATCTACGACCTTCTCACCGATGCAAAACCAGACATACCATTCGTAACCGAATCATGGTTGGGAGAGGATATGGCTCCAGTCCTGCATGAAGCCATTCCTCTAGGCTATCAAATAATCACCCAAAATTGTATAGCCAAAAAAAGAGGTGGTCTAGCCGTTGTATTCAGGCAAACAATACATATCCCTAAAGTTGACAACATCTCCATAAAGAATTGTGAGGCTCTTCTACCAAGATGCTATCCTACACCGTCTTCCACCTGTAACTTCCTGCTCCTTTAAAGACCTCCACCTAGCAAGGCAACATTCCCAGACGCACTTCTAGACACAGTTTCAAATCTGATAACAATACACTCCAACCTGTGCATTCTGGGTGACCTTAACATTTGGTTTGATAAAACCAATATGACCCATCCAAAAACAATAATCACTGGCCTAGACGCATTGAACCTGCATCACATTGTCCCCAATCTAACACACATCGTTGGACATATCCTAGATGTCATTTTTGCTAATACTGAACTAGTTACCTTTCAAACTATAACTCCAGTCACATGGTCAGACCACCACTGGCTTGCTTTCCAACATAAAACAACACTAAGCGACTCACCTAAATTTACCTTACATCCATCCACCTATCGGCCGTGGAACAAACTCAATTTGGAACACTTGGAAACACAACTAACATCCAGTATAAATCTGGAAACCATAAATTCTGTTCAGAATCTATATGAGTGGCTACAGAAAGCTTTTGACATCCTGATACCACTCAAAACCACACAACAGAACAAAAGGAAAAAAGCGCCTTGGAGAAACATAGCAATAAAAGACATAAAACAACAAATTAGAAAGCTGCAACATACCTGGCTCAAAACAAATGCCAAACAAGACAAACTTCACCTACAAAAAATTAACAGATTATATAAGTCAGTACTATTCAGACAGAATTCAAAACACTAAGGGGCCGATTAGGATAGCGGACGGACTTGCGTCCGTCCGCCACCCCTGAGTAGGAGGGACCGTCCGCATTGGGCAGCGGCGGTCCCTCCATGGCAATAAGGATGTGACCGCCACCCTGGCGGTCACATCCTGTATGTTTTACATTGTGGCGAGTGCTGCTTGAAGCAGCACCCGCCGCAATGTAAAAAACTAAAGCTGTGCATTTGCATGCACAAAGCTGCAGGCACCGCACGGTGCCTGCCGCTTTGTGCACGCAAAGGCAGGGGGGTACCATAGGTACCCCCCATGTGCACCCCCCCACGCAACCTTCACCCAGGCGGCCCGCAACGGGCCCCCAAAGTGATTGTCCGTATGCTTTTCCACGGCGGAAAAGCCGCCGCGGAAAAGCATTACTTTCCCTACATCCTAATATGGCTGGCGGTGTCTGATAGACACCACCAGCCATGTTAGTGCTTTTCCGCCGTGGTCGCCTTCCGACCGCGGCGGAAAAGCGGCGGACACATTGTGAGACCCACCAGCCATCCTGCTTTGGCGGTGGGTCTTTCAGGCCTCCTCGGCGGATTTCCCGCATACTCCGGGCCGGCGGTGGCTTCCGCCGGCCCGGAGTATGCGGAAAATCCGCCATCATAATGACCCCCTAAATGTGTAAATAAAGAATTCTATAAAATACTCAATGAATTTCGAAAACCAGATTGCCTAGAAGGAACTCATCCTGTTACTCAAGATTTCACAGACAAACTGGCAAATCATTACACGGACAAAGCAGACACATTGGACTCGTAATTACAACAGAAACAAAGCACCAGCACTAACCCTTGTACAAAACAACTATCCAAGAATGCTCTAATCAAGCCTTTCCGTTCTTTCCAACACATCTCACACGATAAATTTAGGGACCTGGTCAAAGCAAGCAGGCCTGCCGGCAGCCCTTCTGACCCCTGTCCGCCACAAACTTTCAAGACAATTCTTTTAACAACCTCTGCTGCCATTCCAGTAAGAAGAATCATCAACGATTCCTTAACTACTGGAATATTTCCTGAAGAACTCAAAAAGTCATACATACGCCCTTTACTGAAGAAAACAAACTTGGACCTGCTGAACCCCGACAACTACAGACCCATTACAAATGGACCTTTCCTGGGCAAACTGATAGAAAGAGCAGCGTTAGCCCAGATGTCACAATTCATCGAAGAGAATGACATATTTTCAGATTTCCAAACAGGATTCCGTCCGGGAAGAGGCACAGAATCTGCCCTTCTTGCCATCTGGGATGACCTAAAGAATACAGTTGACCACAATGGGTTTGCTGTGCTACTCCTCTTGGACCTCTCAGCTGCCTTTGACACGGTTGACCATGACACTCTGAAACAAAGACTTTATGAAGCCGGCATAGAGGGAACTGCTCTAGACTGGATCGCGTCCTACCTTCGAAACAGAACTAATGTCATCCACACCCCACCTTTCTCGTCCAAACCGTACTCCACAAAAGCAGGGGTCCCTCAAGGTTCTATCATCTCGCCCATGCTTTTTAACATCTACATGGCGTGCTACAACTATGCAGACGACACGCAAATACTCCTTCAAGTGGAATGCCCCAAAGACATTGGAAAATCACCAATTTTCAGCTGTCTCAGAGCCGTGGATCAGTGGATGACTTGGAGCCATCTCAAATTGAATGCTTCAAAAACTGAAATACTCACATGTGGTGATTGGAAAAATTACAACCCGCTTGCTGCCTGGCCTGATGAACTGGGATCACTGCCTAAAGTATCGAAGGAAGTAAGAAACCTCGGAATGACCATGGACTCCAAGCTGTCGATGAATGTCCAAGTAAATAAACTAGCAAGATCAAGCTTTGCTACTATAAAAACGCTGCAACTAATTTTCCCTCATTTGGGATTTCCACACAAGGTCCAAGCTACCATCTCCCTTGTTCTATCCAAACTCGATTACGCCAATAGCCTCTACCACGGATCACCTTTAACGACCATGAAAAGACTACAACGGATTCAGAACTCGGCTGCCAGACTACTCTTGCATATCAAACCACGAGACCACATCTCCCCTGCCTTGAAAGCCCAGCATTAGTTACCGGTTGCCAGAAGATCCATGTTCAAGCTGCTTTGTATCACCCACAAAGCAATACATGGAATAGGACCACTCTTCATCAGGAATAAAATCACCAAACACATTCAACAAAGGAGCCTACGGTCTAAAGGAGCATCTCGCCTCAAAATCCCACCATACAAGAAAAAAACAATGGGTGGCACATCCTTCTCTGTTCAAGCAGCCAAACTATGGAACTCTTTACCCCCAACATAAGATCCACCGACAACCACCTTATCTTCAGAAAACTACTCAAGATCTGGCTCTTCCCCACATAAGCACCATACGGAAATAGAAATTTACAGCATATCCCTCTGTATATAAGCATTTGTTTTCACTATAGATTTGTACCTATCTTTGTGTATTACTTTATAAAACATGTAAAACAATGATGTTGTTAAGAGAAAAAAAATTATAATAATAATAATAATATTCATCAATAAATAAAAATCATTTTTGATCTACATGTACATACTTCCATTGTACACATCTATGTACCTTCCATGTACTTGGATCTGTGTGTCTGTTACTTTTCTCCTGAAAAAGCATATCCAATGCATTACCCCATTTCTCATCCTGTGCCTCTATCAATATATTTAATCTAAATATACTTACTTCTTTTATGTATCTATATACTTTCAATGTACTTATGGATCTATATATTTATCACTTTCTTCTAATTTAGCATTTCCAATGTACTAGCCTATTTCTCAGCCTATACTTCACTCACTATATCTTCTAGCCCAACCTTCTGACTCATCTCAAACTTCTTTCTACTACTCCTTCTAATGCACTACCCTATCTCTCATCCTATAGATCTATCAATGTATCCTCTACATCCACTCTCTCATGTATCCCAAACCCCATACCACTACTATGATCGCCAAAATAACCTTTTCTAGACTCTCTCCTGCTCTACCCCTCCTTGCATCATCTGACACCTCTTTTTACTACACCAATCCCCTAAAACAAACATTTCTAAACTCTCCCCTCTGACTCCTTCCCTCCAAAACTAATTTTTACTCATCCAAAAGCCTCTTCCTACTGCTAAGACTTAAAAAAAAAATCCTTCAACCTTTTATCCCTCCACTAATTACTTCATATTTATACTATACTAATTTTCAACACTAATCCTTTATGGGTCCTGGAGTGGAGTGCTACTCGCCAGAAAAGCGCTTCAATACCCATCAGTGCTATATGAATACAAATCTTTCTTCTCCTTTTTTCCATCTGCTATCCGTCTCACTCCAAGTAACAGACTAATATCCACCACTGAAATTAGCCCATATTCAACCATATTATTTCACCACTAATCCTTTAAAGGCTCCCTGAATAGCATGCGTCAACAAGCGAGCGATAAATAAAGACAAACCTTTGTCCTACTCCATCCTTCTGCTATCATTCCAAATCCAAATACCTGATTAACCTATCCACCACTTAAAATGTACTTGCATGTTTCACTATACTAATTCAACACTAATCCTCTGTGGGTCCAGGAGTAGCGTGCTACCCGCCAAAAAGCGCTTCAACGCCTCATCAGGGGTAGTAAGCGCTATATAAATGCAATTACAATTACAATTACAATAAGTGCTTCCGATGCCTACACATTGTGAGTGACTCCTCTATGTGTTAGTGTACTGTACACTCCTCACATGCCCACTACTGAAGTACACACCACTTCAATCTCATGTCTTCATCCCCATGGCTTGCCAATGTGTGAGCCTCCCCACCACTTCCTAGTGTGACACTATGCTGTGTGAGGCTGAACTGTGTTCAGGACCAATGTCACACTCAGGACAGTTTCCTAATTAGTTATGTGTTATTTTCTTCTACTGGTTTGCTGTCATGGTTGCTCATATGCAGTGCATATGTTTGACCAGCACAGTCCTCTAATCATGTTGTTTGCACCGGGGTGTCCCTGAACTTTGCATCTGTGGGTGATGGGTAAGCTGTATGTGTGTTTGCTGAGGTACTGCTACCCTTACTGAGTGTGATCTTCTCTGTGTGCTGTGATGATTTGGATTGTGGGAGATCATGGTTTGGCACTCAGATGGGTGTGCTACTGGTTTGGTTGGTGTGCACACACTGCTTGGTGTGCATGCAGTGCTGTAAGTGTATGTTTCCTTGTACGTGCTTGGTGTGCATCAGTCTGATGTCCAGCTGAGTTTGCAATGTGATGGATTAATATGTGCATCTATAGTGCTTTTGTTGTGGATGTATGCAGTGTATGGCCTGTGTTGGCTCTTTCTGACAGATGCTATGTGTGTGTGATGTTCTATTTGCATGACGTTGTGTGTGAGTAGTTGTTGCTGTGTGATACATTCAGATGTGTGTTGCAGGTGTGGTGTGCATTAATTGTGTGTCTGTCACTAGAAGCAAGGTGCATTCTTGTTATTGGGCTTGTTTTGAGTGAACATTGTTGGTTTGTCCTCCAATTTTCGATCTGTCAGTTGTCAGGATTGTGCATGTGCATACTTGTGGTACATTATTGCACCTTGTTCACTTTATGAGTGGTGTGGTTTATCTGTCTGTGTTAGCGTATTGTCCCATTTCTCCCAGTTAGTGTTCAATTTGTTATATTTTTGAGGATGCACTTCTGGTTTGTGTTGAGGTATGGTGTCTGTGCATTGGCCCTGAGTGAAAATGGTGTGTACTCTTGTTTTGTCAAGGGTCACATTGCCTTTCCACTGTTTAGCTGCCCATGTGTGGGCTTGTTGTACTTCTGTGGATGTTGTTTGTGAGCTTTGTGTTTGGCTATTGTTTCTGTGTCTACATTGGTTCAGGCATCCCTGAGTGTGAGTGTGATGTTTGTAAATGCACAACAGGGAGTGTGAGTTGTTGCCATTGGACTCACAGGACACCATTTTGACCATTATATGTGTTTCTCACAGGTGTTGAGTGTTGCAGGTGTGAGGTGGGTAGAGGATGGGTATGTGTGAAGGTCCTATTTGTGTTTGACAATCAAGGAGTGTGACAATGGGCCATGTGTGTTGTACTGATGACATACACATGTCAAGTAACTTGAGACAGATGTGTGGTTGGTCACTCTATCACTTCAGACAGTTCCTATCATTCATGTGCCTATGCATGGCTTGCATTGATGTATCCCTGAGTTGTTGCACAGAGGTCGCTGTGGTTTTCTTTCACTCACTGTGCCACCCATGACTGATTTTATGGTCTAAGGGTGGTATGATATGTTCCTTATCTTGCATGTGATGTACAGATGCTCTATGGCTTGCTACATGGTTTTCCAGCACTGCCCACTTCCATTTTGGCTGGCCCATTTCTTGTCCTCCATTGCTGCGGCCCTATGGCATGAGTATGTGTCTGGGTGTCAGTGTTGGGTGTTTGTGTGTGACTTCACAGGCAGTGTGAAAAATTCAGTGGATGTTCATAGGCAGTGTGAGTCTCCATTTTGGAATTATACTCCGTTTACTTCACATGAGTGGGAGGTAGGTGTGAGAGGGAGTGTTGGCCAGCCCCTGAGCTTCTGTGCAGGGTGTTCCTCTTCACCCCCATCCTTTCAAATCAGTCTCCCTTGTCCTTTGGTGTGTGAGGTGCAAGGTCTGGCCACACCTGGGCAGGGGGACACAGTAGGTGCCCACAGCATGTTCCCAAATGGGTGTGGGGTGCGTAGTGAGGGAAGGGTGGAGGTGGAGTCCTATAAATCTTTGCGGACTGCCCATGTCTGGCACCTGCCCTGCCTACTACATTGTTTGCAGGTTTTCCCACGTCTTCACCGCTGCGGTAACGTGACCGGGAGATTGCAGTGATTTCACAGTTGATGGGTGACCCGGATGCGGAAGTGTGATTTTCTGAAAGGTAGGACATGTGTGGGTACACGGGGGGATATGTACAAGCCTCAGAGTCAAAAAGATTAGTTCTTCTTGGCTCTGAGGCTTGAGGGTGTAATGATGGTTGTTTTTGATGATCTACTCTTCTCCTAATCATTCTATGGTCTGGTTTGCTAAATTGGACACATATCATGTTAGGATTCAATACCAAAATAGAGGTGTATTCAATCCACAGGATTACTTGCGGGGTGGCCAGGGTCCATCATATCTGTGTGATCTTTCTTGATGTCTGAATAGCAGTGTTGATGTGTGTTCACCTGGTTGTGTGCGGAGTTGTGTTTTTGCATACCTGCGGCGTTATCCGCGACGGAGCATTACTTGCTGGTAGTGGATGAGGTACAGCAGTGGAAGGGCTTGAAGAGCTGGATCCATTGCGGCCAGGACCGGGTGAAGGGGACCGGGAGTCTGGTTTTGCGCTCCACTGTCGTGCTTCCACCATCTCTGGGTGGGTGAATTCTTCGCTGCAGTTTGATGTGCTGTTTGCGGCATCGTGATTTGTACGGCGGATGGGACGTCATTCCACACGGCGGTGGCTCTCAATTGGCTCCATCCATCATGGTGGCGGGCGTAAATTTCTGGTGGTTCATGTAACTCTGCAGCGTATGGAAAATGGGCTTTGCTTGCCCATTGTAACATGGCAGGTGCAAGGACTGCTGCAGGAGTGCAGAAAAATACATTTTCCACCAGCACCGCGAATGTGCTTCCACCCGCCATCCTAATGAGCCCCTAAGTTAGCCTGACTATTAATGCTATATTAAACATATATTTTGCATATTAGGGTTAAAAGACCTGTGTTTGCTCTAAACTGTTATCTTTAACAAGATCTTTTTCTCTCCCACTGTAGATGCTGTAACTTTCCAGAAACCTTCTCTTAGCTAGTAAGTGGACATTTGTTATGTATTAGGTAACTGGTAGTGAGGTTCTCACTGGGAGAAGAGAAGATGGTAGGAAATGTGACTCCTGTGAAGAACTGTCTGAACTGCAATATGTGTCTAGTGTATTGAAGAAATTACCTATTTATGCCTAAACCTCTATTCATTTAGATTATGGATTTCCTTTATGGATCACACGTGCTGTATTTTCTCCATTTTATTTGTAATCCTTACCAATGTGGTATTTTATCTTGTTTTGAAATACTGACGAATGGATCAGTTGATACTGTGATGATGACAAAATACTAATACTCAATGAATATATAAATCGATCTGAATTAATTGTTAATTAAACCCTTTTACTTCCACCAACCCTCTTTATTAATTTTTGTGGAGACCCAAATTGACTTTATTGTTCATGGTGCTTGATGTAAATGTTTGCTCCTTCTCAATTCTCCTTTTTGATGAACAAAGGTCCATAGGACATAGGACCAATGGCGGGGGTTATTAAATGATTAAATGATTCCGCCCAAAGCAATCTTGTTTTGCTGCAGGCCTGATGTGAAGAACGTTACTGTAAGCGATGCCCCGGTGGTGTTTAATTTTGAGGATCATCCCCAGTGTGGCGCGTAAGATTGCGGCTGCGCCGGTATTTGCCTTGCCCCGCTTCTTTTCATAAGCACAGCATGACTGCATTTCCTCAACTTAAAAGGAAATACACACACAAAAAAGAGGAAAGTACCTTGGCAGTTGACCATGCTCAGGACGTGCGCTTCGGCCACAATTTTGGCAAATTGTTAATGCTCTCATGTGAACAATGGGAAGCCATTTTAATCTGTTGGCAACTTCGTATCAGTGCTACAGAAGTATTGTGGTAGTTGAAGTCCGTTTCTACTAAATCCAACTGCTTTTTTCCACACAACTGACTCCTCACTTCTCTCTTTCCACTCTCACCCTGATGGCTTTCTTGGCATGGTCTCTCTGCGCTTCTTGTTTAGCCCCTCGTTTATTTCTGCTTGCACTGACAACATGTCCATGTCTGGGGGACAGTTGGATGATGGAATGGAGCAAAGGCTAGAGTGTATGGTTAACAGGGCATTTAAGAAATTGATGAGACTGATAGATGACAACATCAATAGAAAATGTGAGGCCTTCCCTAAGAAGAGTAATAATTTAAAGAGCACTGAGCTGTCTGAAGGCTCAGGTTGGGTAGCTAAGGCCAAAAGGAAAAGAGCTTCAAATGGCAGCCTAGCTACGTAGGCAAAGAAGTCAAAGGTTACTGTGAAGAGTTTGACATGCGAGACTGGCGGTGATAGGATCCGTGTCTCGAGCACTACAGATGGGCAAGAAAAAGGACTGGATGTTCCAATTTGCATTGATAGTGATGAGGCTTTTGATCCCGGGATTGATCTCTTTTATTACTCTGATTTTGACTCCGACCATGCAGACATTGAGGTCAGGAAGAAGGGAACATTAGAAGAGTCATTCAAGGCCTTGTGGTATAAGATAAGCATTGTTAGGCCCCTGGGGAAATATATGTTCAATCTACTCTAGTTAAACACCCATTATCCCCTGAATGGGCACTGTCTCAGCATGTCCCTGAATATATTACCTTCAGGCTCAGGAGGGGGATCTCCAAAGAAGTAAGATCTCATCTAAATTCCAAGTGCCCCCGCCCCTCCCTGCCTGATCAAATAATGATGACTCCACAATTGGACCTAAAGTTAGTAACATTCATCAACAAACGGTGCAAGAACTCAAGAAAATGGCACAATAAGGGTATAAAGTTCTTTAACCAAGATGTTCAAAACGGCAGAGGTGGGCTACCGCAGTGAAACTCTATGGATCCCTGAGAGTAGCACCAGTGAGCCCAAAGGGCTGTCTGTCTCTTGGGGAACGCAAACACAGCCCTCTCTAATGAAGAGAAAAAGATCATCCTCCTCATGATTGACCCTAAGTTGATCGAGTTGTCCAGCAAGCAAGAGGGACCCTCCTCACAGGGGCATCTCTTCAGAGATGACTTCATTAGGAACATGGACAAGTTTGTAGGGGTGTTCACCTCCATGAAAAAATTGCAGAAAGACATCAAGGGGGTACTCTAGGACAAGGTTTTCGGTAGGCCTGAGAAAACTAGGTGTTAGTTCCTTGCCCAAGGTAAATCTTCATACAGACCCTTCGTACGATGTGGCAACAGATTCACCCAGACAAACTTTGGGTCCCACCAGGGCTTCTACCCTCCAAGGCAAATGTTCCGTGGCAGGTCCTCCAGAGGGGATTGGAAACAAAGAGGATTTTCTGCAGGTAAGGGTCTCGAGAGAGAGACCCTTCATACCCCTAAAAAGGTGTGTGGCAGGTAGGCCAGTTTTGTGGGAATTGGAGGCTGGTGACACAGGATCCCTGGGTCCTGGTTGTTGTCTGCGGTTACAAGCTGGACTTTATGGACCCTTTGGTTCAGGTGAAGACACCTCGAGTAAAATGGTTCTAACAGAAAGATTTTAAAATGATTACGCAAGAAGTAGAGGACTTGCTGGCAAAAGAGACTATCTGGGAGACCACAGCCCCCGGGCTATGTTTTGTCAGCAGTATTTTTCTTTTCGAAAAGAAAGACAAAGGTATGAGACCAATGATAACTTTGAATGAGCTAAATGAATAGGTGGCCGTTCACCACTTCAACATGAAGGCAATTTACTTGCTAAGAGATGCCCTGAGGAAGGGAGACAAGCTAACAAGGTTGTATCACACAGATGCATATTTGACTATTATGATTTAGCCTCCTCATCAGAAGCACCTTGAGTTTACCTGGAAGGGTAAGCTTTGGAAATTCTGCAGTCTCTTGTTAGGCCTATCCTCAGCACCTGGTTCTTGACCAAAGTCATTCGCCCAGTAGCGGTTTGGCTCCAGGCAAGGGGAGTTAGGCTAATAATCTACCTAGAATATATTCTAATATTGGGTAAGTCCAGTGAGCTAGTTTTGAAACACACAGAAATGACTATACAGTTATACCTTTGTGAATCGGGGCCTGTATTTCCTAGGTTAGCACCCAGCAAGATTTCTTCTAGATTCTAGAAGAAATCTTGCTGGGTGCTAACCTAGGAAATACAGGCCCCGATTCACAAAGGTAAACTGAGAAGAAAGTCTAACTTTACGGCTATCGATATTCACAAAGGGGCTTTACGAGTAGTAAAGTTAGACCTTTGTGTAATTTAAACTTAAGTTTTCATCTTAAGTTTAACTAAGACCAAAAATGAAGCAAAAGTCTAACTTTACTACTCGCAAATGCCCTTTGTGAATACTGAAAGATATAAAGTTCGACTTTCATCTCAGTTTACCTTTGTGAATCTGGCTCACAGTTTCTAGGCTTTTTTTTAACACAGTTCATGCAGAGCTGAAACTACCAAAGGAAAAATAAAAATAAAAACTAAACTGGGAAGGTGCCAGAAGTGAGCGATTTCAATGAAAATCAATCAATCAATCAATCAGATGGGTGAACCTCATTCCAAGGGTCTTGCAGACTTGGTGAAGGACATTTAGTGGTATTGTTTGAGCAAGGGAATTTCTAGTGTGGTGGAACATATTCCTTATTTAAGCATTGGTGTGGCGGACTAGTTTTCATGCAATTTCAAAGATTCCAGGAACTGGAGGTTGAACATGAGGCTATACTTGACTATTCAGGAGAGATAGGGTCCATTTGGGGTGGACTTTAGTGTGACCTGACTGAACAAGCAGTTGACAAGGTTCTTCAGTTGGAGACCTGGCCCACAGGCTTGGAGATTAGATGCCTTCCTGCAGGATTGGAGGGGATTGGCACACTTTGCTTTCCCTCCATTTGCCATTCTGCAGAGCAGGCACGCAAATGGAGAGAAACTGCAGTTGTGAAAAGCCCACTTTGGAGGTCTCAGTCTTTATTTCCAATCATGATGAAAATGGTAATAGCCTGCCCTATCCTAATACCAACATTCAGGGACGTATTACTAGGACCAGGGGGAGAATTTCAAACTCTAATGGCACAGGGACTTCTCGTTCTGATGGCTTAGAGGATTTCAGGAGACAGTGGGAAAGCCCATGGCTTCAGGCAGATGCTTCCTGACTCATATCAGAGTCATGGGCATTTTATAAGAAGGAAAACATATCGACTGGCTTGGAAAGAATGGGTTTGCTTGTGTGTTTGATGGGAATACTATCCCATTTTAAATGATTTAGTGCATTTGATTAACTATCTAACAGAGTTGTTTGGCTTTTGTTTGTCAATCAGACAGTGAATGTGTACTGGTCAGCTATAGCGGCCGGTCATTGTTTGCTAGATGGTGTATCTGCAGGTCAGAACTTACTGCCTCAAAAGATCATGTGTAGCATGCAAGTGCTAAATGCTCCTACAGCAAAGTACTCTTCCTTGTGGGATGTTAGGGATGTCTTACAGATTTTCTTTTTTTTTTTAATTTAAAGGATTTTATTAGAATAATTTTTTACAAAATAGTACAGAGTAAGCCGAAACAAAGGCAATACTAGTTCGCTGTTGTTACACGCATGGGTAATGGTACAAACTGGCTTGCTAAGGCGCTAGAGTGATGGTTATACATAAAACAGCTTGAAACCTTGGCGTTACAAACAGGCACATGTGCGTTGCCCCCGTCCGGCGGAAGAGATAGTGTATAGAGGTAAGTAGGACAAAAGGCGAGAAAGAGAAAAGGGGAAAGCGGACACGAGTGCGGTAATGATTTGGAGATAGAACTCTCTTCTGTTGTTAAAACATATTTCTTACAAACTAATGTTTTTTCTCTGTCTGGGATCGTATAGGTGGACTTCAGATGTAAGGGCCCAGGATGTCAACAGCAATGTCTATCAGCCTGAGGAAGTTAATTTTTATATAAAAAAGGACAGTCTACCACTGTTTTCTACCCTCAATTTGAATGGAATGAAAGGCTTTGCATCTTTAAATGCTTGAAAAACTACAAGAAAAGGAGGCCAAGTTTGAGGAATATTGTTGCACAATTGTTGATTACACACAGGTCGCCTCACAGGGCTGTGTCTCCCCCCACCTTGGCCAGGTGGGTGAAAGAGGTAATGAGCGAGGCTGGTGTGGATGTCACTAGATTTGGGGCTTATTCCCTTAGGGGACGTCCTCATCGAAAGCTTTTGTCTGGGAGGTTTGCTTGCAGGACAACCTAAGAGCTGCAGATTGTCCAACGAGAATATTTTTAAAAGTTCCTAATTTAGGCCTGTTGCAGATGCAATTGATAATGTGTTAACAGCACTAACTTGCATAATATTACTCTCTGTGCCTTGACTTAAAATGTAGATTTTTCACAGCCTGGTGGGCAGAACATCTGCATGAATTCCCACCCTGATGGAATAACAAATGTTGTTTCAATTTTCAGTCAGATTAAGAAGTTGTTTTGAATAAGAATGGAATTGGTGGAGCATTTGCTGTTAAGGTTTGAATCTGTGTTACAGTTATCTTGTTTGCAGCACTGGACGAAGGTAGATGGCTGCGCTTTGCTGGACTTTATACCTTGTTAGAACTTTCTAAAGTTCTGAATTCTTTCATTGTTGCTGCTGAGCTGGCAATAAAGCAGTTTTGCATATTATCAACCTCAGTGCCTTTAATGAAATCCAGATTTTCGGCCCACCAGTCAGTGAAAAATATACTTTCTCCTATGGAAGCCTGTGCGCTGCAGAATTGAATTTGTTCAGCAGATTTATAAAAGTGGCACCTAGGCCCTAATTACGATTTTGTTCAGAGTTGCCTCTGACTGACATCGCTGCGGATGGGGAACCGACTGACCTCAGGTCGGCGTTTCCGACACCACAATCATCAGCGGCTGGTGCAGGTAAGTGGAGTGGGGCAGTTTGGGGCTGGGGGTGCATGTTTACAGATGACAGAGTAGGATTTATTTATTTATTTAATTTTCCATATTCCTTCATCTTTGGACCGCACCGCCCTCTGTGCTTACCTGCACCGGCAGCTGCTGACCCCAATTAGGATGTGACCACACATTGTGCGGTTGCAAACTTCCATTTCTGACTGGGAGCTTGTGCTGCAAGCCAAAACCGCATGAAGCACAATCTCACATTGAACAACGTACGTTTTTACACATCCCTGCACTATGTGGGCAGGCAGGTCAAAGTGCCTGCAACATGGGTCAAGTATGTGAAAAGGGTGTGGGGCCACATATAGAGGGCCGGGGGGATGAGGCCCAGCTAGGGGCCCCCAAAGACACTTTCCAACAGCAGTTCCATGTCAGAAAGGCCGACATGGAACTACTGTTGGATAGTGCCATCATAATACCGACGGCAGAAACGCCATTCTTTAGGGATTATGAGGCCTTTCCGACTGGCCTACGGGCTCCTTGAGCCCATCAGAACAGTGTCGGAATATTTGGCTCGTTTAATCTATGACTGACGTCATTGTAATACAGCGGTCAGAGTTTATACCTACAATGTTGGTCGGAAAGCCTCCGACCAGCGGTCATAGGCTTTCTGAACTACACTATAATTAGGTCCTTAGTCTATGTTTTGGACCTCCCCACCTAAGTCATCAAGAGTTGCAGGTCTGTATGGTTAATAACTTTTTTAAGCCTTGTGCACTTTAAATACACCCTTATCATGTGTACTGAACCACAACACTACTTGGAGCAACCTATTTCAACTTATTTTTAAAAATGAATTGAAGATATCCTCTAATTGATGCTTTAGGAAATGTTAAACCAATGTATTGATGGTTTCTACATCTTTCCACGGACGTTGAGGTTTCCACTTACCCTATAGGGGCCATATTTATGCCTGTCACTGGCTTGAGGGTCAGGGTGACTTCTGGTGCCTCACTAAACAATAGGAAAGTTTTCCCAGGGTAACCATACCCATGTTTGCAGCTGTTCCTGAGTGCAAACAATCGCACAGTGCCCGTCTCTGCCTAAGTCTAAAGTGATATATCATCTTTTCCCCTTGTACAGATTGTGTGTCCACCCCAAAGGTGAGGCCAGGTAAATGAGCAAATTCTTCTCTGCGGTCACTTCAAACCTGTTATGGAGCCAACTCCTTCCCCACTGACTGTGTTGGTGTTATCTGACATCTTCCTGTGACAGGGTAGGCCCCTCTGAAGGTAGTCAAGTTCCTGGGAACTGAACAAATTGTCCTCCTGCCAGAGGAACAAAAACATCTCGCCACACCAGGGTCTTTGCCTCTACCCTGGGGGCATTTTTCACTGCTCATTCAGTACTTGGGCATTCAGAGAGCTTCAGCTGGAGACTAATGCAAATTAGCGTCCAGAGGTATTTGGAAGGGAAATGTAAGTTTCTAAAAGTACCATTTCTTTACTATTTAATAAAAAATTGTACTTCACCACTGAGTTGAACTTTATCTAAATATTACAAGGAGTCAGTCACAGTAGGTACATGTTAACTTTAAATTTCCAAATGTTCTACTTTTAAATACCATGCACCCCGCTTTGTGGGCTACAACGTCTACATGGGGTGACTTATTAGCATTTCAAGGAAGTTTTTCTCCTGTTAAAAAGTCTTTCTTTTGAAAGGTGTGGGTATCCTCTAATTGATGCTTTAGGAAATGTTAAACCAATGTATTGATGGTTTCTACATCTTTCCACGGACGTTGAGGTTTCCACTTACCCTATAGGGGCCATATTTATGCCTGTCACTGGCTTGAGGGTCAGGGTGACTTCTGGTGCCTCAATAAACAATAGGAACGTTTTTCCAGGGTAACCATACCCATGTTTGCAGCTGTTCCTGAGTGCAAACAATCGCACAGTGCCCGTCTCTGTCTCAATCAGGTCATTTATAGAGCGCACTACTCACCCGTAGGGTCTCAAGGCGCTGGGTAGGGGGGGGTGCCGTTACTGCTTGAACAGCCAGGTCTTGAGCTTCTTCCTGAAGGAGAGGTGGTCTTGGGTCAGGCGCAGGTCGGTCGGGAGTGAGTTCCAGGTCTTGGCGGCCAGTTAGGAGAAGGACCTTCCTCCTGTTGTCGCTCTTCGGATGCGGGGGACGGCGGCAAGGGCGTGGTTGGTTGATCTGAGGAGGCGCTTGGGAGTGTAGAAGTTGATCCGGTTGTTGAGGTAGCTCGGGCCTTGGTCGTGTAGGGCTTTGTGCGCGTGGGTGAGGAGACGGAAGGTGATTCTCTTGTTGACCGGGAGCCAGTGCAGATCTCTCAGGTGTCCGGAGATGTGGCTGCGTCGGGGGATGTCGAGGATGAGTCTGGCCGAGGCGCTCTGGATCCGCTGGAGTCTCTTCTGGAGCTTGGCGGTGGTTCCGGCGTAGAGGGCGTTGCCGTAGTCCAGTCGGCTGGTGACGAGGGCCTGGGTGACCGTCTGCCTCGTCTCGGTGGGGATCCACCGGAAGATCTTACGTAGCATGCGCAGGATGTTGAAGCAAGACGAGGAGACGGCGTTTACTTGTCTGGTCATGGAGAGGGAGGAGTCCAGGATGAAGCCCAGGTTGCGTGCGTGGTCCGTCGGTTTGGGTGCGGTGCCCAGGGCGGGGGGCCACCAGGAGTCGTCCCAGGCGGATGGCGAGGAGCCCAGGATGAGGACCTCCGTCTTGTCCGAGTTCAGTTTCAGGCGGCTGGTCGTCATCCATTCGGCTACATTTCTCATCCCTTCGTGCAGGTTGGCTCTGGCGGTGGCGGGGTCGTTGGTCAGGGAGAGGATCAGCTGGGTGTCGTCGGCGTAGGAGATTATGTTGAGGTTGTGTTGGCGTGCGATGGCCGCGAGGGGGCTCATGTAGACGTTGAAGAGGGTGGGGCTCAGTGAGAACCCTTGAGGGACGCCGCAGATGACTTTGGTGGCCTCTGACTTGTACGGTGGTAGGCGGACTCTCTGTGTTCTTCCGTCGAGGAAGGAGGTGATCCATTCCAGTGCCTTGTCCTGGATTCCGATGTTGCCGAGGCGCTGTACTAGGGTGCGGTGGCAGACAGTGTCGAAAGCCGCGGAGAGGTCCAGGAGGATGAGGGCCGCTGTTTCTCCGTTGTCCATCAGAGTTCGAAGGTCATCGGTGGCAGCGATGAGGGCGGTCTCGGTGCTGTGGTTCTCTCGGAAGCCCGACTGTGAGGGGTCGAGGGATCCATTCGTCTCGAGGAAGGCGGCCAGCTGTTTGTTGACGGTCTTCTCGATGACTTTGGCCGGGAACGGGAGGAGCGAGATGGGACGGTAGTTCTTGAGGTCGGTGGGGTCTGCTGTGGGTTTCTTGAGAAGAGCGCTGAGTTCGGCGTGCTTCCATCTCTCAGGGAAGGTGGCGGTGTCGAAGGAGGTGTTGATGATGTCTCGCAGGTGGGGTGCGATGACAGCGTCGGCCTTGTTGAAGACGTGGTGAGGGCAGGGGTCAGTCGGAGATCCGGAATGGATGGAGTTCATTGTGCGGATGGTGTCTTCGGTGCTGATCGGAGTCCAGGTGCGGAGGGTGGTGGTGGGTGGCGTTGTTGCGGTTGTGGCTTGCGTTGGTTGGTTGTTGAAGCTGTTGTGTATGTCCGTGATCTTGTTGTGGAAGTAGGACGCGAGGGAGTTGCAGAGGTCTTGCGACGGGGTGATGTCATTGTTTCCGGCGTTGGGGTTGGAGAGCTCTTTCACGATGTTGAAGAGTTCCTTGCAGTTGTGTGCCTTGTTGTCCAGTCGATCCTTGTATGTATTTTTCTTGGTGGCGCGGATCAGTTGGTGGTGTTTCCGGGTGGCGAGCTTGAGGGTGGTCATGTTGTCCGTAGTTGGTTCCCTTCTCCAGGCTTTCTCGAGGGCTCGACAGTTCTTCTTGGAGCTCTTGAGTTCGTCGGTGAACCATGGTGTTTTTCTGCTGCAGGGTCTGCTGGGTGGGGTTCTCAGAGGGGCGAGTTCGTCCGCGCAGTTGTTGATCCACTTCGTGAGGTTGTCGGCGGCCTGGCTGGGGTTCGCTGAGCTGGCGGGAGGGTGCTGGCTCAGGGAAGCGGTGAGCTGGTCGGCTGTGATCTTGTTCCAGCTTCTTCGGGCAACCTGTTGCTGGTGATGGTGGATCGTCGTTCTTCTGAAGGTGAAGTGGACGCAGCTGTGGTCCGTCCAGTGGAGTCCTGTTGCGTGGCTGAAGGTGACGTCTTTGCTGGATGAGAAGACGGCGTCGAGTGTGTGTCCGGCGAGGTGGGTGGGGGTGGACACCAGCTGCTTGAGTCCGAGGTTGGCGAGGTTGTCGAGCAGGCTGATGGTGTTGCGGTCGCTGTTGTTCTCCAGGTGGAAGTTGAGGTCCCCCAGGAGGATGTAGTCGGCGGAGGGGAGGGCATGCGGGCTGACGAAGTCGGCGATGTCCTCGCTGAATCGTGTGCGTGGCCCCGGGGGTCGGTAGATCAGGGTGCCTCTGAGGGTGGTGTTCGGGTTGGTGTGGATCTGGAAGTGCAGGTGTTCAGCGGTGGTTAGGGTGTCGTCGGTGTTGGTCGTGATGCGGATGGTGTCTCTGTGGATGATGGCGATGCCTCCTCCCGTCTGGTTGGCGGTGCGGTCCCTCCGGGTGATCTTGTAGCCCTCTGGGATGGCGATGGCGATGTCTGGGGCTGAGGAGGCGTTCATCCAGGTCTCGGTGAGGAAGGCAACGTCAGGGGCGGTGGTGTCGAGGAGGTTCCAGAGTTCTACGGCGTGTCTGTGGACGGAGCGGGTGTTGAGCAGGATGCACTTGAGGTGGTTGCTGCTGGTGTTCGGCTTGGCGGGTGCAGGGAAGGTCCGGATGCAGGTGAACTTGCAGGCGTGGCAGCTGAAGGGTCCGTGGGTGTGCTTCGGGGCGGCTCGATGACATCCTGGGATGCGGCCGGTGTTGAGTGCGATGAGATCGGCGGCGTTGTAGGTTCGACGGGTCGGCTTCCGTCGGTGGGGGCCAGGGGTCCTGGCGCTGGTCGCGATCCGGTCGCGGACGGGCGCAGACGGGCTTACCTTTGGCGCGCCTTCGGCGCACAATCGGCGCGCCCGCTGCGCGTCAACGCTGCGCGTTCGCACGGTCGCCATTTAAGGCGAAGTGCGCGGGTGGGCGGAGCAGCTGGGAGGCGGGAGCGGGGAGGGAACAGAAGGAAAAAAGGGGCGGGGTCGGCGGTGGTGACGGGAAGCGGGGGGCGGCGAGGGAGGCGGGAAACAGGACGGAGGACGGCCAGAGACTAAAAAACAAGCACAAATTACAGTCAGAAACGCTTAACACGGGCTAAAACAAATAAAGATAAAAACAAGCACAAATTACAGTAAAAAACGCTTGACACGGGCAGAGACTAAGAAAAATAAAACAAGCACAAATGGGAGGCAAAACAGAGCAGAGCGACCGACAGCAGGGTCAGCCGGCAGCGAGGCAGGCAGCGAGGCAGAGGGCACAGCAGAGGGGCACACGCAGCAGCTGGTGGCCGTGCGGCGCGGGGGTGTCCCACAAGTGGGTCACACTCACCTGTGTCGCACGGTCGCCATTTAAGGCCAAGTGCGCGGGTGGGCGGAGCAGCTGGGAGGCGGGAGCGGGGAGGAAACAGAAGGAAAAAAGGGGCGGGGGCGGCGGTGGTGGCGGGAAGCGGGGGGCGGCGAGGGAGGCGGGAAACAGGACGGAGGACGGCCAGAGACTAAAAAACAAGCACAAATTACAGTCAGAAACGCTTAACACGGGCTAAAACAAATAAAGATAAAAACAAGCACAAATTACAGTAAAAAACGCTTGACACGGGCAGAGACTAAGAAAAATAAAACAAGCACAAATGGGAGGCAAAACAGAGCAGAGCGACCGACAGCAGGGTCAGCCGGCAGCGAGGCAGGCAGCGAGGCAGAGGGCACAGCAGAGGGGCACACGCAGCAGCTGGTGGCCGTGCGGCGCGGGGGTGTCCCACAAGTGGGTCACACTCACCTGTGTCGCACGGTCGCCATTTAAGGCCAAGTGCACGGGTGGGCGGAGCAGCTGGGAGGCGGGAGCGGGGAGGGAACAGAAGGAAAAAAGGGGCGGGGTCGGCGGTGGTGGCGGGAAGCGGGGGGCGGCGAGGGAGGCGGGAAACAGGACGGAGGACGGCCAGAGACTAAAAAACAAGCACAAATTACAGTCAGAAACGCTTAACACGGGCTAAAACAAATAAAGATAAAAACAAGCACAAATTACAGTAAAAAACGCTTGACACGGGCAGAGACTAAGAAAAATAAAACAAGCACAAATGGGAGGCAAAACAGAGCAGAGCGACCGACAGCAGGGTCAGCCGGCAGCGAGGCAGGCAGCGAGGCAGAGGGCACAGCAGAGGGGCACACGCAGCAGCTGGTGGCCGTGCGGCGCGGGGGTGTCCCACAAGTGGGTCACACTCACCTGTGTCGCACGGTCGCCATTTAAGGCCAAGTGCGCGGGTGGGCGGAGCAGCTGGGAGGCGGGAGCGGGGAGGGAACAGAAGGAAAAAAGGGGCGGGGGCGGCGGTGGTGGCGGGAAGCGGGGGCCGGCGAGGGAGGCGGGAAACAGGACGGAGGACGGCCAGAGACTAAAAAACAAGCACAAATTACAGTCAGAAACGCTTAACACGGGCTAAAACAAATAAAGATAAAAACAAGCACAAATTACAGTAAAAAACGCTTGACACGGGCAGAGACTAAGAAAAATAAAACAAGCACAAATGGGAGGCAAAACAGAGCAGAGCGACCGACAGCAGGGTCAGCCGGCAGCGAGGCAGGCAGCGAGGCAGAGGGCACAGCAGAGGGGCACACGCAGCAGCTGGTGGCCGTGCGGCGCGGGGGTGTCCCACAAGTGGGTCACACTCACCTGTGTCGCACGGTCGCCATTTAAGGCCAAGTGCGCGGGTGGGCGGAGCAGCTGGGAGGCGGGAGCGGGGAGGGAACAGAAGGAAAAAAGGGGCGGGGGCGGCGGTGGTGGCGGGAAGCGGGGGGCGGCGAGGGAGGCGGGAAACAGGACGGAGGACGGCCAGAGACTAAAAAACAAGCACAAATTACAGTCAGAAACGCTTAACACGGGCTAAAACAAATAAAGATAAAAACAAGCACAAATGACAGTAAAAAACGCTTGACACGGGCAGAGACTAAGAAAAATAAAACAAGCACAAATGGGAGGCAAAACAGAGCAGAGCGACCGACAGCAGGGTCAGCCGGCAGCGAGGCAGGCAGCGAGGCAGAGGGCACAGCAGAGGGGCACACGCAGCAGCTGGTGGCCGTGCGGCGCGGGGGTGTCCCACAAGTGGGTCACACTCACCTGTGTCGCACGGTCGCCATTTAAGGCCAAGTGCGCGGGTGGGCGGAGCAGCTGGGAGGCGGGAGCGGGGAGGGAACAGAAGGAAAAAAGGGGCGGGGTCGGCGGTGGTGGCGGGAAGCGGGGGGCGGCGAGGGAGGCGGGAAACAGGACGGAGGACGGCCAGAGACTAAAAAACAAGCACAAATTACAGTCAGAAACGCTTACCACGGGCTAAAACAAATAAAGATAAAAACAAGCACAAATTACAGTAAAAAACGCTTGACACGGGCAGAGACTAAGAAAAATAAAACAAGCACAAATGGGAGGCAAAACAGAGCAGAGCGACCGACAGCAGGGTCAGCCGGCAGCGAGGCAGGCAGCGAGGCAGAGGGCACAGCAGAGGGGCACACGCAGCAGCTGGTGGCCGTGCGGCGCGGGGGTGTCCCACAAGTGGGTCACACTCACCTGTGTCGCACGGTCGCCATTTAAGGCCAAGTGCGCGGGTGGGCGGAGCAGCTGGGAGGCGGGAGCGGGGAGGGAACAGAAGGAAAAAAGGGGCGGGGTCGGCGGTGGTGGCGGGAAGCGGGGGGCGGTGAGGGAGGCGGGAAACAGGACGGAGGACGGCCAGAGACTAAAAAACAAGCACAAATTACAGTCAGAAACGCTTAACACGGGCTAAAACAAATAAAGATAAAAACAAGCACAAATTACAGTAAAAAACGCTTGACACGGGCAGAGACTAAGAAAAATAAAACAAGCACAAATGGGAGGCAAAACAGAGCAGAGCGACCGACAGCAGGGTCAGCCGGCAGCGAGGCAGGCAGCGAGGCAGAGGGCACAGCAGAGGGGCACACGCAGCAGCTGGTGGCCGTGCGGCGCGGGGGTGTCCCACAAGTGGGTCACACTCACCTGTGTCGCACGGTCGCCATTTAAGGCCAAGTGCGCGGGTGGGCGGAGCAGCTGGGAGGCGGGAGCGGGGAGGGAACAGAAGGGAAAAAAGGGGCGGGGTCGGCGGTGGTGGCGGGAAGCGGGGGGCGGCGAGGGAGGCGGGAAACAGGACGGAGGACGGCCAGAGACTAAAAAACAAGCACAAATTACAGTCAGAAACGCTTAACACGGGCTAAAACAAATAAAGATAAAAACAAGCACAAATTACAGTAAAAAACGCTTGACACGGGCAGAGACTAAGAAAAATAAAACAAGCACAAATGGGAGGCAAAACAGAGCAGAGCGACCGACAGCAGGGTCTGCCGGCAGCGAGGCAGGCAGCTAGGCAGAGGGCACAGCAGAGGGGCACACGCAGCAGCTGGTGGCCGTGCGGCGCGGGGGTGTCCCACAAGTGGGACACCCCCACTCTAAGTCTAAAGTGATATATCCTCTTTTCCCCTTGTACAGATTGTGTGTCCACCCCAAATGTGAGGCCAGGTAAATGAGCAAATGCTTCTCTGCGGTCACTTCAAACCTGTTATGGAGGCAACTCCTTCCCCACTCACTGTGTCGGTGTTATCTGACATATTCCTGTGACAGGGTAGGCCCCTCTGAAGGTAGTCAAGTTCCTGGGAACTGAACAAATTGTCCTCCTACCAGAGGAACAAAAACATCTCGCCACACCAGGGTCTTTGCCTCTACCCTGGGGGCATTTTTCACTGCTCATTCAGTACTTGGGCATTCAGAGAGCTTCAGCTGGAGACTAATGCAAATTAGCGTCCAGAGGTATTTGGAAGGGAAATGTAAGTTTCTAAAAGTACCTTTTCTTTACTATTTAATAAAAAATTGTACTTCACCACTGAGTTGAACTTTATCTAAATATTACAAAGAGTCAGTCACAGTAGGTACATGTTAACTTTAAATTTCCAAATGTTCTACTTTTAAATACCATGCACCCCGCTTTGTGGGCTACAACGTCTACATGGGGTGACGTATTAGCATTTCAAGGAAATTTTTCTCCTGTTAAAAAGTCTTTCTTTTGAATGGTGTGGGTTGCACTTTCAACAATAGCTGGCAGACTGCTTTGGCCTACCCGGCGTCCAATTTTTCCTATTTTCCAGGTCAAATTAGTGAATGGCACAGTAGTGAGGTAGCGCATAGGTAACATTTAACTTTCCATTCTTTCGTTTACTTTGGACACGGTACACTTTGGACTAATAGGAAAGTTTAATATGTCATTTAGGTGGTAGCCAATTCATCATGTATTTAGGGGTTGGAGCACATGTCTGCTTAGCCGAGTCCCACGGCACAGAGTCAAAATATCAACAGCATCAGTGTTGGGGCGGTGGGAGACGTTGGCAGTGTCTCCATACCGCTAGCTTGCTGCCTGGGAATACGAGCTGAAGAGCAGACTGATATTGACACTGTAAAGCTGAATTTCTGACCGCTTTTAAATATTTCTGTGTTTTAAAAGACTTGTGCACTTTTAGCATACTGCGCACTACTTCAGTTTAATACTTTTTAATCGCCTTGTAACTCACCGGAGTGCTGGTCTCGATCCTACTTCCTGCCCGCCTCGTTCCGACTCGGTAATTCCTTACCGTTGTGCGGAGGGCGGACAGGTGAGGGCCAGGCACTTCCGGGAGCGGTTAGCGCTCTAGTTGCTTACAGGACCTATTTAGGCAGAGCCTCTCTAAGCGCAGCTGCGGTGGGAGACGGTGGCAGTGTCTCCATACCGCTAGCTTGCTGCCTGGGAATACGAGCTGAAGAGCAGACTGATATTGACACTGTAAAGCTGAATTTCTGACCGCTTTTAAATATTTCTGTGTTTTAAAAGACTTGTGCACTTTTAGCATACTGCGCACTACTTCAGTTTAATGCTTTTTAATCGCCTTGTAACTCACCGGAGTGCTGGTCTCGATCCTACTTCCTGCCCACCTCGTTCCGACTCGGTAATTCGTTACCGTTGTGCGGAGGGCGGACAGGTGAGGGCCAGGCACTTCCGGGAACGGTTAGCGCTCTATATGCTTACAGGACCTATTTAGGCAGAGCCTCTCTAAGCGCAGCTGCGGTGGGAGACGGTGGCAGTGTCTCCATACCGCTAGCTTGCTGCCTGGGAATACGAGCTGAAGAGCAGACTGATATTGACACTGTAAAGCTGAATTTCTGACCGCTTTTAAATATTTCTGTGTTTTAAAAGACTTGTGCACTTTTAGCATACTGCGCACTACTTCAGTTTAACACTTTTTAATTGCCTTGTAACTCACCGGAGTGCTGGTCTCGATCCTACTTCCTGCCCGCCTCGTTCCGACTCGGTAATTCGTTACCGTTGTGCGGAGGGCGGACAGGTGAGGGCCAGGCACTTCCGGGAGCGGTTAGCGCTCTAGTTGCTTACAGGACCTATTTAGCCTTCGCCTCACCGGAAGCGCGCAGCGATTGCGCGCAGCCTCATCCCAGCCGAAGACCAGCCAAAGAGCTGCCCGTCTGCGCCCGTCCGCGACAGGACGGGGCTAGGGGCTCCCCTTTTTTCATCACATCATGGTCATGGATGCCCCTATCCTAAGATACTCGGCACATGCTCTTTTGGCCCTGCAACCCCAGGTAACACATAGATGCACCAACAAACCGCTAGTCAGCCCCGGAGGGCCTTTTTCATGCTTAAAATGTGGTTTTCAAGCTACTCATCATTATATAATAGTTGGTCACCCTAATAATGATACTGTCACCCCAAATGGCTGGAAAAGTTTCTTACTCAATGTGAGGTCCCTCCCAAAGCATCACATGCAACTTTGGGACTCTATATACAGCATTAAGCCTGAGATCTGTTTCATAACTGAAACATGGCTTAAACCCCATACTATTCCAACTATCACCTTGGGAATACCTATGGGGTATAAAATCCTCCGCCAAGATCGACTGGAGAAAGTAGGAGGCGGGATCGCCATTGTTTATAAGGACAGTCTGAATATTAGGGTTTTGGAACAAATATTGCTACCCACCATGGAGTTAATTATCTTTCATTTGAAAGTCAGCCCTAAAATTCACTGGAAAGGAGCCCTAGTGTATCGCCCACCCGGACCTAATGCTGGGTTCTCTCTAGTTCTGACAGAACTTCTAGCTCCACATATGAAAACGAATGAAAACTTCATTCTACTAGGTGATTTTAATTTTCATATTGATATTGTAGACCACCCCGACACTGTTGCACTCCTGGCAGATTTGGCTTTGTTGGGTCTTCATCTCCGAAGTAGTGGCCCCACTCATTCTGGTGACCACACTCTGGATTTAATTTTTACTACCCTTCCTAATGTTCATTGCTACCCTCCCAAATATATTTACTGGTCGGACCACAAAATGTTAGATTTCTCCTTTCTCCATCTACCCGAACACATTAACCGATCCACCACGCAAATGACCAAACGTAGGCCATGGCACAAAGTCACCCCGGATAGGTTTACCCAAGTCTGGAAACAGCCAGTCTTCACAAACCTGGATGACATTGAGACAGCTCTCTCAAAATTTGACTCCTCACTGATGGAAGCCATTAACGCCCTGGCTCCTCAGAAAGTAGTCAAACAACCTACTACAGCCAAAAGGGAAGCATGGTACACTGAGGCCCTCAAAATAGAAAAACAAGGGTGCAGGAGATTGGAAAAACTATGGAGACGAACACATAAGGAGGAAGACAAAGATCGCTACTTAACATCTATGACTACCTACTATAAAAACATCAAAAAAGCAAGGAAAGTCAGTCTTACCTCCCAAATAACAGAGGCAGGTAACTCCACTCGAGAGTTATTTAAAATCATACAGTCCTTTACCAACCCTGTAATATGTGAGAGCCCGGATGTTTTTTCTCAAGATCTCTGCAACAACATCTCCCAATTTTTTGAGGAAAAAATTGAGGGGATATATAAGAAAATTATGAAAGTCACAGGTTCTCTGGAGACTATCGATCCTGAGACCCCCCCTCAACGACCCCTGACAAAACGCTCCATGCAATCCCAGAAGTCACCTTAAAAGATCTGACTACCCTTATTGGTAACATGAAGACTGGCTCCCCCACTGATCTGATCCCTGCAAAAATGATTTCCCCTCTGGTGGAATCATTAGGCCCTACCATTCAGGAGCTTATGAATCTTTCCTTTGCCAAAGGACAACTTCCACAACCTTGGAAAGAAGCGGTTGTGAACCCTATACGGAAAAACTCCACCCTTCCCTGGTCAGAGCTCTCCAACCTTCGCCCTATCTCCCTTCTCCCTTTTATTAGCAACCTGGCTGAGAAGCACGCTAATACCATCCTTTCCAACTTTATCGAGGCGACAGGGGGCCTGGACCAATCTCAATCTGGGTTCAGGCCCAACCACAGCACTGAATCGGCCCTCCTATCTGTGACTGATAAGATCAAAATGTCACAGGATAGAGGAGGGTCCATGATATTAGTGCTGTTGGACCTGTCTGCGGCCTTTGATACCGTGTCTCATAACATCCTTCTCAGCCGCTTGCAGGGAGTGGGTATTGGAGGCTTAGCTCTATCCTGGCTGGAGAGTTTCCTCTCAGGGAGATCGCAATCTGTCAGCCTGGGCCCTTATCGCTCCACCTCGAAGGCGCTCACGAAGGGGGTGCCACAAGGCTCATGCCTCAGCCCTACATTATTCAATGTATATGTGGCCCCCCTTGCTGAGATTGTGCGGAAGTATGGGTTCATACCAGTTTCCTACGCTGATGACACCCAGCTCCTCTACCCTTTCAGCTCCCTTGGTCCTGCAGTCAAGGAAAATTTTGCTGAGGGTATGAGGGCAGTGTCACATTGGATGGCCGTCAACTGCCTCCAATGTAACGTTGCAAAAACGGAGGTTATGCTCTTCGGTAGGGCGAGCCTTCTATGGTCTCCTGAATGGTGGCCGCTGGACCTAGGCCCAGTTCCCATTTCAAAGCCCCATGTAAAAAATCTAGGGGTCAAGATTGACCAAAAACTGACCCTTAAGGAGCATGTCAATCACACTGCAGGACTGTGCTTCTTTACCATTGGTCTGCTACGGCGAGTATTTCCTTATCTTCCTGATACCTATAGGAAGACACTTGTGCAGACTTTGGTTACTAGCCGCCTAGACTACTGCAACGGCCTGCTGACGCTAGCAAATGCTGATGCAGTAGGTCGTTTGCAGGTGGTCCAGAATACGGCGGCTAGGCTGGTCATGGGTGTGCAGGCTAGGACCCCCTCTAAGCCTTTGTTGATGGAGTTACATTGGCTCCCGATACGACAGCGCATCAATTTTAAAATATGCTGCACGGTTCACAAATGTTTATATGGGAACAGCCCCAAATATCTTTCCCAATCTGTTGAACTGTACCAACCCAGCCGCTCGCTTCGCTCAAGCAACCAAGCCCTTTTGAAACCCCCTGCAACAAAAAGAGCTAGGCAGGGAGAACGAGCTTTCTCATCAGTCGGCCCTACCCTGTGGAACAAACTTCCTACAGAAATGAGGATGAACATCAATCATCTGGCCTTCAGAAAGGCGTTGAAAACATTCCTCTTCCAGGAAGCATTTCAGTCCCTCTAAAGCACTTCAGTCCCTTTAGCACACGCTGGCAGGCAAAGCGCGGAGATACCCCATGGGATTGATTCCAGCGCGATATAAGAAATTAAAATAAATAAATAAATAAATCAGTCTATAAAATTGGGGGTGACCATGCAACAAATTGGCACTTTTTCACAGGTCAATATTTGGAACATCTGTTTTTTATGTATTTTATTTTAGTATAACACCTATAATATGTTCAGAAAAAGAACATAAGGTAAATTCGTACTCACTGCTAAAGAATGACATATCAAGGTACAGAGGAAAGAAAGCTTTGGAATTGTGAATGGGGTCTCAAGTAAACTAAAAGTATGCTATTCTTTAATTGGATGTTTGAGACCATCCTTGACTTAAGTTGATACAGGGCATTTTCACAAAGGAGGAGATTTGACTTTGAGGGCTGTATATCAAGGTGTGAGAGAAACATAGAATGTAATATCAAACAGGAGTGAGTTCCAGTGTACTAAGCACCTGCAAAATACAAACAGAAGAATTGTTTGAGTGATGCTAGAGACTTGAAATGTGTGCAAGGAGTGAGCAGTGTGGCTGATTCAATTACGAGGGAGCAAGGAGAAAGCTCATTAGAAACCTTCAACATCATGTGTAGGGATCTAAAAATGGCCTAGTGTTTTATGATGATCCCAGAGTACGCTGAGGAGTGGCTGGATCATAGTAATTTGGACATTGTCAGTATGAAATAGAGTAGTGTCCGAGATCTGGAACAAATACATGCATAGGACCAATATAATTAGCATGGTGATATAGTGCCAGAAATTGAATGTGTTAAGCAGGGACAGATGAGATGTGGTGGTGGTGAGTTGGTGAAAGATTTCAAGACCATTTAACTGTCAAAGCAAATGTTAAGATTCTTCACAGGGAAACTGTCAAAAATAGTACCAGGTAGGAAGGGAATGATGCACCAAAGTCATTACATTCCATGAAAACTATAATTCTGACTATATCTTTTGTGTCTGTGTTCTGAATTGGGCATTCTACAATGCCTGATCACAGGCATGATATTTGATTCTGCTTAGGGAGCAGGAGAAGAGGAACAAAATAGCAGTAGATTTGTCATTCACTGAAGAAATGGATCTTAGCAAAGCACTATGATTTATGAGTATATGGGGCCTTTATGAGAACATAGTGGGAGGGAGATATATGGCTAGTCGATGGCTGGAAGAGAGTTCTCCCAGGAATATGCAGATTGCATTGAGGGGGACATTTACAAAGAAGTGGCGGAGTGAGGCATTAACCATTAGGATTTAACGCCTCACTCCACCACTTCGGAAACACAAGTCTGCACAATATTTACAAGGATATGGTACAGCTCTGCATTTCCCCCTGCGCTGACGCGGCCAATGCAGGCACCCTTGCATCATAGCGCAAGGGTGTCTGTGTGCAGGGGAAGATTGTTTATGTACAGGAAGGTCTCCCGACCTGCACAAAAACAATCGTAGAAGCCTTTTTTGTCACTTCTATGTGTGCAGCTTAATGCAGTAGACATGATGTCATTTTTTTAAAGGACTGTTTATGTGCAGGAAGGGTCACCTTCCTGAACATAAACAATCCAAGGCGTTTTGCTTTTTCCATGTACGCTGCACAAGGGAGCACACACGGTAAAATCAAAAAAGAGGAGAAATAAAGAATTTCTCCTCATTTTGGCAAGTTAAGACTAGGTTTTCCCTGGTCTTAATTTTCGCCCTGCCTCCCATATATGCTGCCCTTGTAAATATGGGGCAGCATCAAAATCAATAGGTGTTACAGTGGAACGCCCACTGCAATGCCCACCGCCCACCCCTTTCACGCCAAGGGGCCGATTCCGATCTGGGTCGGAAAGGTCTCCGACTGAGCTGGATCCGGAGTGTTTTCCGACCGAACTGGTCTCCTGCAATCTGACCGAGCGAATATGAAGCTGCGCATGCTGCCGGATTCGGTTCGGTCACACTCTTATAGAAGTCAATGGGAGCCAGTTGTACGAAGCGTACATGGGCTCCCATTGACTGAATGGGTAGATCTCGCACAAGGGCAACCCCTACAGTGGGTATGCGTCAGTGCCATCTGCACCGTACATGCCTGTGTTGGGGAGAACTTTGGGTCACCCGCTGTGTCCGAGTGCAAGGCTGCGGGTGACGAGGAGTCCAATGCGGACCCCCAAAGGAAGCTTCCCGGACGTTTTGCAAGCCGGAAACTTCGTCTCGATCCGGCTGTCCGACACGTGCATCTAACTGGTTTGGTCAGAATCCACCTCCATTGCATGGCATGGTTCGCTTACGGTCGACACATACGGAGTGATCCGTACACGGATACATCTCGGTCGGCAATTTCACGTTTCCCGCATCATACTTGCTCGCTCGTACAGTGGTACAAGTCGGTCGGAAAACATGCATCCGGTTCGTACTTTTTCTGGCTGGATCGCGTTCGGAGCCATTCCGAGCGAGATCGGATGGCCTCCAAGTGTTGCATGAAAGAGGACCTTATATACAAGGCAGTGCTAAGCCACGTTAAGTGCCTTAACACTACATTTGTTAATAAGGCGAAGCCCCTATCACCAAAAAGTGATGTTCCCATGGCAATAGGGGCTTGCAAATATGCTCCTGAGTGTCTAGGAGAATTTAGAGATTTACCATCTTGAATGTAGCAGAGGGGTTTCAGAGAATAAGAATGTAGGAAAAAGATACCATGGTGATCCTATGTGGGAATGTGTGATAAATACATTAACGCTTTATGTTGCAGAGACTTGATTGAAAAGAGTAGAAGAGTTAGAGTGTAAAGAGGACTATCATAACTTGTTTTTCAGTAGTGCAAAATGAGAAAAAGGGGGCAGTGGTTGTTTATGCTTGATATGGGTTTTAATCATCTGGACAATTCTGCATGTCTATAGCAAGAGAGTTAGATGGTGATCAGAAGAAGAATCTGAGAAATAGCATTTACAGATTTAGATGAGCCTTGCAAAAGCTTGAAGGCAAACATATTATGAGTGAAACGCTTGGCGGCAAAACCATACCTGAAATTGAACAATCTGAGTCAGGATTTTTACAAGGAGGTCATAAAAGATTAAATAACAGAGAAAAAACATAGCTTATTGAAAGCCTACAAGACTCACTACAGAATGAATTAAGAAGGGAAATTGACACCCTATTGTCTATATTTGGATATGAGGGTATGTTTCTGCACAGGTACAGGACATTCAAACAAATTCTATTGAGAGTCACAACATTTCTACCAACTACTGGCCCTTCTAAAAACTGCTATTTCACACCTTACTCTATCTGGTCTGAATCAAAATTATACACACCTATTGTACCTAGCATTTGTTGTAGACTTCAAAACTATGTTAATTCAGATGCCTTATTTAATCCTTGGTATAACAAATAATTTAACTAATAAATCCCCAATTTTTTTTAAAGATTATTTTCCCCTCCTCACTGAAGATCTGGCATTATTTTGAAGTTAGGTGACTCATTTTGGCAATTATGTTTATAAATGTCCTTTTGTTTCTTAACAACAAAGGTTTCCTGCTATCTTTTCTCATTGCACAATTATGTACCCCTATATGTAGACGAATCCACACAAAACTGTTTCTATAAATAATAAGTCATCAAATTTGCAAGTTCTGAAACTCTTCAGAATAATACTTCTTAATGTATTTCGATTAAAATACAGCATATAACAGAACACAATAAGAGGGGAAATCTGAACTGACTGAAGTATTTTAAGTGGTTCCCATTAGATGTCCTTGAGTAATAGTAGGGAGAGCAGAACATATTTTTATTGGATCCCAATTGGAGGAACCTTGGAAGGGAATTCCAGAGTGTAAAGCCTTAGGTCTAAAGTAATCTTCCACATCCTGCTTGATATTATTTTAGAGAGAGTGATTACATCCAGAAATATTGACTAAGACATCGGGTCAGTTGGTAAGCTAGGAACACCTTTGTGTAAGGCACAGAGGTTTGAAGCCTTCATATTCTTTCATTGGTAGCCAGTGCAAGTACATCAATGCTCTTCAGTCTTGGCACATCAAACCAAAATCATCCACACTCAAAATAGTTGGGTTAAAATGAAAATATGAAATGGTTTTTGCAGTAGGTCACTTGTAAATGTTGCAGTAACTAAGATGAAGCAATTACACAGCATTGAACAAGGTCAACATTTTTAATGGGAAAAATAGTTCAGAAATGTAATTGCTTGAAAACACTCAGGGAGGGTGTACATTTGGATGAGCAAAGCAAATAATGCACTAAGCCTAGGACCCTAGGGGGTCATTATGATGGAGGAAGGCCCGCCACCGCCAGGTCGGCAGTGGCGGTCCTTCCGCCATCACCAAGCCTATTACTCACCGCCGAATTAGGATGGTGGTGGGTACCGCGACAGACGCAAAGTCACCACCAACGGCAATCGCATCGATTGCCGGGTAGGCGGTTCAGGTCCGCTGAAATTCTGGCGGTGCCTAGTAGGCACCGTCCACCAAATTAGGATGTGGGTTTAGAAAGGCCTTTCCATGGCGGCGATGCCGCCATGGAAGGCTGGCGGGGATTTGGTATTGGGTCCGTTGCAGGCCGCCCTTGTTTTTTGGAGGGGTGTCACTGCACTGGGTGGTACACATGACACCCCCCTGGATTCCCATGCACCAAGTGTCAGGCACCGCATGGTGACTGTCATTTATTGCAGGGAAATACAGTGCAAGCACTTTCAACATTGAGTACCGTGCTGCAGCCAGCAGCACCGTCCGCAATGTTAAAAGCCCAGGATGTGCCCGCCAGTATGGTGGGCACATCATAATAGGTGTGGTGGGACCGCCGCATGTCTGGGTGGTGATCCCAGCACCGCAATGATGGCGGGCAGACTGATGTACGCCTGCCATCGTAATGAGCCCCTAAATCTCTTGGAATAAGGGGTAAAGAAGTATTGAGTTTAACTTAATCTAGATTTGAAATATTACAGGCGATTCAATGAGTTTCAGATGGTTTCCATCCTCAAAACTGACGTCAACTTGCACAATACCCACAGGCGCTGGCCTTAGACAGCAAAACTAAGAGGGTCATCCAGAAACATATAGTAGCTGAGGTGGTAACTTCAAAGCAAGAATACCAAAGTGGCTGTACAAACATTGACACAGACCATTCCTTCCAACTCAAACAGGAACATTCATAGAAGCAGTGCCTTGAAGCACACTGAGTCTTGGAGCTGATGGAAGAAAATGGCATATTCCATGGTTTCAAATCATCTCAGATCAAGGAGTGTTTAAATGTGAACTCCTATTGCTGTAAGGTAATAAAGAATGTTTCAATGCAACATGGGCAAAATCAATCATTCAGTAGATTTGTAAAGTATTTCTTGTCATTTTTGTGTGTGTGAGTTATGGTTTCATAGGGGTACCGTTTGGGGAGTAAATACATTTTTATCTGTTTGAAATTGTTTTTTAATTAATACAATTTCTTTAATTGATAGTTAATTATGTTAAATATGGAGGTGCAGTTTAAAAAATGTAGATGTGTGTTGTGAATTGTGAGGTGTTATAGGGTAGGGAATAAAAAAAGATTACATGTATGTAATAATACATGTTTTTGTTTATAAATAATTTGTAATTAAAAATAGTTATTTGTTTGTAAATTATGTGTACATTTATTTATTATAATATTTCTAGGCATTTGTCATATCTACTTAACATTATAATATATTTCTATTTTTTAGATTGTTTAAATATTTTTAAATATTTTTCATTTTTTAATTTGTTTTATATTTTGTGTTGGTTATATTTTGTTTTCTTTTAATTTTGAACTGACTGGAGTGGGAATATTAATTCTTACCCTTCCGCTATCCAACACTTTCCCTACTGTTGCACTCACTAGAGGGTGGGAAGTAATTTATTGTTAATTGAAGAATAATTATTTGTTAATTAATGCTAATTAATACTTACAATTTAACTATGGCAATTCTCTAATTCATTTTAGATGTGAGTTGTGGGGTTTATAGTGGTAAAGGGTGGGGAGTAATTTACTTTTAATTCATTATTATGAAATTGGTAATTGATAATAATTTATCATTTTAAAATTAATTATGGAAATTGTGTTATGATTTATAGGTGTGGGTTGTGGGGTTCATAGGGGTGGAGTGTGGAAAGTAATTTATGTTTAATTAATTAATAATCAGTTGATCATTAATAATAATTCATTAATTGATAATTAATTAGGGTAATTGTGTATTTTTGTGTGTGTGAGTTATGGTTTCATAGGGGTAACGTTTGGGGAGCAAATACATTTTTATCTGTTTGAAATTGGTTTTTAATTAATAATATTTCTTTAATTGATAGTTAATTATGTTAATTATGGAGGTACATACAAAAATGTAGATGTGTGTTGTGAATTGTGAGGTTTTATAGGGTAGGAAATAAAAAAAGATTACATGTATGTAATATTAAATGTTTTTGTTTATAAATAAATCCTAATTAAAACTAGTTATTTGTTTGTATATTATGTATACATTTATTTAACATAAAATTTCTAGGTATTTGTCATATCCATTTAACATTATAATGTATTTCTATTATTTAGGTTGTTTAAATATTTTTATATATTTTTCATTTTTTAACTTGTTTTATATTTTGTGTTAGTTGTATTTTGATTTCTTTTAATTTTGAACTGACTGGAGTTGCAATATTAAATATTACCCTTCCGCTATCCAACACTTTCCCTACTGTTGCATTCACTAGAGTGGAAATAGTCATTTTCACCCCTCCGCTATCCAACACTTTCCCTACTGTTGCACTCCCTGAAGTGGACAATTTAAGTTTATAGAGTTTCAAATAGTTTAATGTTTTAATTTATAATATAATTTTTTATTAGATTTTGTTGGTGTGTGTATATATATATATATATATATATATATATATATATATATATATATATATATATATATATATATATATAAATATATATATATATATATATTACCTACTGGCGGTCGCCAGTAGGTATATATAGTTAGGATTTTTTCTCTATGGGTTTTTTGAAAATTCTATGTCTAATAACTTTGGCGTTTGTGGACGGAATTGGCTGAAATTTTCAGGAAAATGGCACATTTTGTTTCTGAGCAGCCCTTGAAAATTTGGGGGGGGTTCGTCCAGTGGGGGCCGAGAAAAAAGGGGGGTCCCAAAACGTGTTTTTAACATTGAGTTTTCCATAGGGCGGTTGGCCTCACTTTTAGCCCGAACGGCTGAATGGATTTGCACGAAACTTGGCAAAATTGTAGGGACTGGTAGCCCGGTGTGCCTTTTGTAGGTCTCAATATATGTGCTCCAGTGGATTTTGAGAAATTAACGTTTAAAAAAAGATATATATCTGTAAGCGCGGACCAGGCAGCGCACTGGTTCGCGGACTTTTCGCGCAACGGAGCTTTGTGAAGCGAAGCTGATTGGTTCTCCGGCGTCTGTCAACATTCCAAACAGTCCGTAGCGGCCGCCATCTTGTCTCTCGGTAGGATCGAGAGACAAGAGGAGGTCAAAACAAAGGGGGAAATAACTATAAGGGGGCATAGTAGATCCTCGCTGACCCCCTAGGTTTGATGTGGAGGTTTTAAAAGGGCCCCGCGGGGCAAAAAAAAATAATAATAATAATAATCGAACGGCTGAATGGATTTGCACGAAACTTGGCAAAATTGTAGGGACTGGTAGCCCGATGTGCCTTTGCTAGGTCTCAATATATGTGCTTCAGTGGATTTTGAGAAATTAACGTTCAAAAAAAGATATATATCTGTAACAGCGCACCGCTTCGCGTACTTTTCGCGTTACGGAGCTTTGCGAAGCGAAGCTGATTGGCTCTCCGGTGTCTGTAAACATTCCAAACAGTACGTAGCGGCCGCCATCTTGTCTCTCGGTAGGATCGAGAGACAAGAGGAGGCCAAAGCGAAGGGGCAAATGACCATAAGGGGGCATAGTAGATCCTCGCTGACCCCCTAGGTTTGATGTGGAGGTTTTAAAAGGGCCCCGCGGGGCAAAAAAAAAAAAAAATAATAATAATCGAACGGCTGAATGGATTTGCACGAAACTTGGTAAAATATTAGGGACTGGTAGCCCGATGTGCCTTTGCTATGTCTCAATATATGTGCTTCAGTGCATTTTGAGAAATTAACGTTCAAAAACAAGATATATATCTGTAACAGCGCTCCGCTTCGCGGAGATAAAATTATATCTGTATTACCTAGGTGTTGCTAACACCAGTTAGCGACGGCTAGTAGGAGATAGTGACCATCTTGGGTCCCACTTTGCATGTGAGTGATATTTATCACTAATGACATGCAAAGTGGGCATGCCAAGATGTTAGCGACTGGAAACAGTCGCTAACATCGCTATCTCCTATTATCAACTTTTGGAAATATTCGAGATAAGCGCGAATATCTCCAAAAAGTAACAGCTGCCCTGAGCAGTTCTTAGCCATGTTATCCAATGGGAGGTGGATAACATGGCTAAGAGCATTAGCTCGGTAATGCATGAATATCGCGGAGTTTTCAGCGATATTAATGCATTGCGCTCGTTTTTTATCGTATTTGCGATAAACCTTGATAATAGCAAGGTTTATCTGCGATAATTTCTGACGGTAAAAAAATCTTTGCAATGCATCGTTAGGGATAAATATCGCTTAACTTTGGTAATATGCCCCAACGTCTGTTAACGTTCGATTCGAAGGAAATCAGGAATTGTTGAAAAACATTGTGTGCGCCATCTTGTCTTTTTTCAAATGCCACACTTTTGTCGTGCACGGCAGCCATTTTAGATGCCTTGACCAGACCCACTCTGTGCACGCTGTCGATCCTTAGCATGGCTCCCCACCCTCGCAAGCATCTCACCCAGGCAGTGGTCACCCCCGCTCTCTGTCTTATGCATGGGTAATAAACCTCCCCCCATCTGCGCTGCTCTTCCCTGAGAATCACACCCTGTGCCCGCCCGACACCTCCCTTTCGCCCTATTCACTACCGCACCCTCTGACACTCCTTTTCCTCTGTGTCCGATTGTCCAGGCCGGTCCTAGGCTATCAGCTAGCCCTGCAGATGTAGTTTATGGCCACAGCTGTAAAGAATCACCCCTCTTCAAAGGAGTTATAGTAGATCAAGGCCCACACTCGATGAGATCCGTCACAGCAGAAGCGTTGCTATTATCTGAAAACCATCCTGTATTGTGATTGGGGAGGGGACCGAGCGTGAAGCGGAAGATTCCAGGGATGACTCTTTGTACATCAAAGTTTTTACAATTATGTGTCACATTAAAAATATATAGCACTCCGACAAAGTAGTAAGATTATAAAACTTTAATAATTTATAAATATATACAAGAAAACAAAAATAGTAATAACATATAAACATTTTTAGAGAAAAACAACGAAGTAGCGGTCGGCTGTGCGAATAGTCCCAACGCAGCACAACGTCCAGATTTCCGGCGTGGGGCGTCGCGGGGGGTGGGTCATCAGTAGCAAACTGTTGTGCGAATAGTTCCAAGGCAGCAGAACGCGCCGAAATCTAGATGACACGAAAGTGATGTCTAGTAAGTTGCCACCCAGCAAATAACGGCGTGGGGCGTCGCGGGGGGTGGGTCATCAGTAGCAAACTGTTGTGCGAATAGTTCCAAGGCAGCAGAACGATGGCACCAAGGTGATGTCCAGTAAGTTGCCGCACTGGTTTTGGTATCCTACAATGCTGCTCCGAATAACGGCGTGGAGCGCCCCGGGGGAGGCGGCGTGAACGGGCCTCTCCAGGTGGAGTCTCATCTGTTTTAGTGGGGCGCCCCTTTACCGTTTCAGTTGCCATTCCGTCCGCTTTTGGTCCACTGTGTCAAAATCCGCCATTCAGCTGAGTTGCGCCCACTCTTGCGGTGCAGCGATAGGCGGCTGCCACAGGACTCTCAAAATGGCGGCAGGCTCTTTCCTTTTTGGGCGTGGTCCACTGAAATGGCCCTGGGACACCTTGGAAATCGGACGCTTGTCTGCTAGGTCTTGGACCCCATTCTCGAAAGCGTCCCCTCCGCCTTGAGAATTCATCAAAAGTTTTGGGGGCCCCGACTCCTGCAGGCTTCTGGTGGGGAGCGGCTGCCATGATTGCTCGCGGAATGACCACGACGGAGCTACGAGATGGTGGTGCTCTCATGGTGACGCCAGTTTAGTCTGAAACATCCAGAAACAAGGTGGGGCTTTCATCGTTTGGGGGAAAAAAAAAGTTTTCATCCAATGAAAAGTGTTGTTTTTAGGTCATATGATCAAGCCTTCCATCATTAGGAAACCAAAAGTAAAATGAACCAATGAAAAGTTTTATAAACAAGTCACATGACCTGTTATGCGGCATAGGGTATAAAATGCGGAGAAAATACGTTGGCACGTGAGGCGGCGTCAGTAGCGGACCGATGTGCGAATAGGCCGAAGGCAATACAACGCGCCAAGATCCGGATGGCACCGAGGTGGTGTCATAGTTGAGAGTTCTGAGCAGCGGTTGTAACACTGTCTGAAGCTTATTTGCAGCTGCTGCAGCTTCACTACGCGCCAAGATCCGGATGGCACCGAGGTGGTGTGTAGCAAGTTGCCGCACTGGTGTGGCCATCCTACAATGCTGAAAGTCGGCGTGGGGCGCCCCGTTGGCCTGTGAGTTTGCGTCAGTAGCGGACCGATGTGCGAATAGGCCGAAGGCAGCACAACGCGCCAAGATCCGGATGGCACCGAGGTGGTGTCTAGTAAGTTGTCGCACTTCTGTGGCCATCCTACAATGTTGAAAGTCGGCGTGGGGCGCCCCGTTGGCCTGTGAGATGGTGTCAGTAGCGGACTGATGTGTGAATGGGGCCAAAGGCAGCGCAACAATATTTTCTACTATATTTCCGGAGTAGAAGACACCACAAGGCGCTGAGATGCCAAGATCCGGATGGCACCGAGGTGGTGTGTAGCAAGTTGCCGCACTGGTGTGGCCATCCTACAATGCTGAAAGTCGGCGTGGGGCGCCCCGTTGGCCTGTGAGATGGCGTCAGTAGCGGACCGATGTGCGAATAGGCCGAAGGCAGCACAACAATATTTTCTGACTGACACCACAAGGCGCTGAGATGCCAAGATCCGGATGGCACCGAGGTGATGTCTAAGTTGCGGACTGATGTGCGAATGGGGCCAAAGGCAGCGTAACAATATTTTTTGTATGGAAGATACCACTAGGCGTTGAGATGCCAAGATTCGGATGGCACTGAGGTGATGTCTAGCAAGTTGGTGTGGTCATCCTACAATGCTGAAACTCGGCGTGGGTCGCCCCATTAGCCTGTGAGATGGCGTCAGTAGCGGACCGATGTGCGAATAGGCCGAAGGCAGCACAACGCGCCAAGATCCGGATGTCACCGTGGTGGTTTCATAGTTGAGAGGCACTTCATCTGCAGTGGGGCGCCGAGATCCGGATGGCACCGAGGTGATGTCTAGCAAGTTGCTGTACTGGTGTGGTTATTCTACAATGCTGAAAGTCGGCGTGGGGCGCCCCATTAGCCTGTGAGATGGCGTCAGTAGCGGACTGATGTGCGAATGGGGCCAAAGGCAGCGCAACAATATTTTCTGACGAGAAGACACCAAAAGGTGCTGACATTCCAAGATCCAGATGGCACCGAGGTGGTGTCTAAGTTGCGGACTGATGTGCGAATGGGGCCAAAGGCAGCGTAACAATATTTTTTGTATGGAAGATACCACTAGGCGTTGAGATGCCAAGATTCGGATGGCACTGAGGTGATGTCTAGCAAGTTGCTGTACTGGTGTGGTCATCCTACAATGCTGAAACTCGGCGTGGGTCGCCCCATTAGCCTGTGAGATGGCGTCAGTAGCGGACCGATGTGCGAATAGGCCGAAGGCAGCACAACGCGCCAAGATCCGGATGTCACCGTGGTGGTTTCATAGTTGAGAGGCACTTCATCTGCAGTGGGGCGCCGAGATCCGGATGGCACCGAGGTGATGTCTAGCAAGTTGCTGTACTGGTGTGGTCATCCTACAATGCTGAAACTCGGCGTGGGTCGCCCCATTAGCCTGTGAGATGGCGTCAGTAGCGGACCGATGTGCGAATAGGCCGAAGGCAGCACAACGCGCCAAGATCCGGATGTCACCGTGGTGGTTTCATAGTTGAGAGGCACTTCATCTGCAGTGGGGCGCCGAGATCCGGATGGCACCGAGGTGATGTCTAGCAAGTTGCTGTACTTGTGTGGTCATACTACAATGCTGAAACTCGGCGTGGGTCGCCCCATTAGCCTGTGAGATGGCTGTTCTTTGGATTTGGGCCTGGTCCACCAAAATGGCCCTGGGACACCTTAGAACTCGGACGCTCGATTTTTTTTTCCTTTCCTGTACATGCAAAAAAAGGTAAATGCCCGGTACGTTACACGCTTCATCTGCCACGATGAACTCTCCAGAGGAACCGAAAAAAAATATAGTTGTGGTAACTATACCATGCATCGTCATATGGAGAGGTGGCACCAATTAATTATAGTGCTGCATAAAAGAGAGATTTGGAGGAGAACCCCTGACCTGCTAGTACATTCATCAAAGAAGTGGCACTGAGAGCTTCAGAGGCAAGGGAAACGGTCCCAAATATTTAGAAGAACTTTGGAAAGATTAAAATGACATGTTTAGATTGTGGCAAATTAATTTCATGTGGACAGATGAGTGTTACTCTAATAAATACAGCATATGAAGATCATCATAGTCGATGGTTGGTAGAGACATTTTGACTATATCCTGGACCTGCCCGTCCTCGCCCAAAATGGCGCCAGAATAAATGGGACTCGTAACTCCTTGTTGTGTACTGGTTGCAGAACCTTGAAATCACGAGATACGTATGCAGTTTTGAAGCACATGGCGGGCGGGGACGAGAATTGATTGAATATTTCGACATCCCTATTGATATTAAGTTCTGATGTGTTATTGATTACTGTACTGTTGAAAGTTCGAATTAACGTCACCCATGGTACTTGCCCGCAAATGTATATCTAGATAATTTTATTGTAACTGGCCCTGTCGTATTTTAATTATAAAATGTACGTCCACCGATTCCGTAACTGTTAGACACCTTAGTTCTTGCAACCTAATGGCCCGCCCGTTACGTTCCTCTACAGTGTAAATGTCTATTCATCATATACGATTACAGTTTGCTCTGTGGCAGGCCCACGTGGTTATAGGCTCGTATTTGTATAATGAAATTTTCTCAATAAAGGTTTTTAAAAGAAAACATGGTAGTAGTATATACATTGGTAAAGTTTTTAATAATAGTGACTGTTTTAGAATCATTAAAAGGCAAGTGAAATAAAGCAGACCAATTACATGAAGGGTAAAAGGTATAATACGAAGGAACGCAGTAAAGATAAATGGTCAAGGGCTGTTGTGTTTTCTATTCCTGCAACATAAAGTGATCGATAAGAATCTCATATTCAGGCGTATCGGCGACTAAGACAGCAGGTCGACCCTCTTTTGCTCAACGGCTCCGTCATGGGACGAAGAAACGCTCTTTTTCTCGAAAAAAGAATATATTTTACTTGCAGGACAGTTGTAAAATTTCCGGGAAAGTACATTAGCCTGGAACATTATAACATATATTTAAGAAAAAATAATGTTCGGAAGTAATGAAAAGCGTAATTTTTAGGTCATATGACCAAGCCTTTCATCATTACAATAAGAAAAGTAAAATGAACCAATGAAAAGTTTTATTAACAAGTCACATGACTTGTTATGCTTACGTTACGCGCTGCGCGCCCCGGATGACTTCCGGATGCGCTAACGCGGCGCGTCATATGACGCATTACGCGACAACGCAGGTACAGAATATAGTCAAAATGTCTCCACCAACCAGCGGTCGGAACACAACCCCTTTCAGCAGGCTAAATAGTTCTGTTAAATGACAACAGAAGGGACAGGCAACAAGAACCATCAGTCAAAGAGGGGAGAGCTAGTTCTTCTCTACCGGGTTACATTGGGGCGCTACCGGAACTGATCGAATTGGTAGTCTACAGTGTTTCTGGATGTTTCAGACTAAAGCTGGGGTTAGCATGAGAGCAGCACCATTTCGTAGCTCCGTCGTGGTCATTCCGCAACCAATCATGGCAGCCGTTCTTTATCGTTATTTTGGGCGGGGTGGGTGGCGGAGCCGAGTTGTTTTGCAGCCATCATTGTGTGGAGTTCAGTTCATCTCACTAGTTTTGTATTTGTCATGAGGGGTTGTTCCTAATGTTTCTATTTTAGCGAGGTCAAAAAGAGATCCCATTAGTGGCCTACTGATTTTGCTCGATTCCTTTTCTTTTTTTTTACACGATTTTTCGTTATCTGCAAAGACTGAACAGAGTATTGCGACTCTGTGTTTGTTTGTAAATAGAGAATGAACCAAAGAGAACTAATTCTAAAACAGTAAATACTTGGATAACAATCAATCAAATGGAGAGAGAAGCAGGCACGACGGATTACAATGGGGGCAAAGACCTGCGTTAACTACCTTTCACTATCTGCAAAGAGAGAGTACTCCTAATAGAAATGAGGGGGGGGGGGCACCATTCAAAGCAGATCAGTGTGCATAAACACGAAAATGTTTTCACTTACCACGTACTTGACATTCGACAGCTTATGATATTTGCTATTAAAAAACCATTGAAATTCACTGAAAAAACCATAGGTTATAGACCATATATAGTTAGGAATTAGCATTTACAAAACCTTGAAAATTCACTGAAAAAACCATAGGTTATAGACCATATATAGTTAGGAATTAGCATTTAAAAAACCTTATTTTACTCACACAAAACCATTGAAATTCCATATATAGTTAGTTGCACTAACTATATATCGCGCACCTGCAATCCACTGCTGATCATGTCACATATTACATCATTCATGACATGGTCAGTGACATCACTGATGACATCACTGATGACATCTCAAATGACATCACTGATGACATCACTGATGACAACATCCAGTGACTGTATGTTTCTGTAAAGTTAAAATATATCTTACATATTGAAGAATGAGTGGATGTATAAGTGTCTGGATGAAGGATTTAGTAGGTGCGTGACTGACTGTATGAGTGAGTGATTAAATGTGTCTCACTGAATGCATGGGTTAGTGACTAAACTGTCTTAATTTGTGCATCATTATGTCTGTTGTTCTGTAAACTGCTGCATGTGTTGATCATTAGCTATACGAGAGGCTATATGTGTTATTAATTGCTTGCCCAAGTATTTCTATGGGAGATTGAGTTTGTGTGGGGGTGGCTGGAAGGTGTGTGACTCTATGCATAGATGTGTGAACAGTTTATTCACTAGGTGTATGAGTTCAAGAGTGCATGTGGAAACAGCTACATGGGCAGTTGACTGTGTGCATGAGTGTATTGATGAGTGAATGGATATCTCAATGCTACATGTCATAGTAAGTACATATGTAAAACACAGTACATGTGAGAGTTGGCATATATAAATAACTGTGCATGAGAGCCACCGAATGAGTGAGTGGTTGTATCGATCATTGTGAACTTGTATCAGGGATTGTATAAGAGAGTAAATATGTGTTAGTATATGTTTCAATAAGTAAGGTGTGTTTAACTGTATAGTTGAAGAAATGGAGATGAGATTGTTTCTTTGCATGACTGACTGGGTGTGTGAGTAACTCCATGGATGAGTGGAAGTGTGTGAGTGTCTGTATACACTGAGTGTATCTAAGGTTATATTAGAGTCTGAAGAGGTTTATCGTATTAGCACAAGAATGATGTCAAATGAGATGTCATCAGTGATGTCATCAGTGATGTCATTTGAGATGTCATCAGTGATGTCATCAGTGATGTCACTGACCATGTCATGAATGATGTAATATGTGACATGATCAGCAGTGGATTGCGGGTGCGCGATATATAGTTAGTGCAACTAACTATATATGGAATTTCAATGGTTTTGTGTGAGTAAAATAAGGTTTTTTAAATGCTAATTCCTAACTATATATATATTCACTGAAAAAACCATAGGTTATAGACCATATATAGTTAGGAATTAGCATTTAAAAAACCTTATTTTACTCACACAAAACCATTGAAATTCCATATATAGTTAGTTGCACTAACTATATATCGCGCACCCGCAATCCACTGCTGATCATGTCACATATTACATCATTCATGACATGGTCAGTGACATCACTGATGACATCACTGATGACATCTCAAATGACATCACTGATGACATCACTGATGACATCTCAAATGACATCACTGATGACAACATCCAGTGACTGTGTATTTCTGTAAAGTTAAAATATGTCTTACATATTGAAGAATGAGTGGATGTATAAGTGTCTGGTTGAAGGATTTAGTAGGTGCATGACTGACTGTATGAGTGAGTGATTAAATGTGTCTCACTGAGTGCATGGGTTAGTGACTAAAGTGTCTTAATTTGTGCATCATTATGTCTGTTGTTCTATAAAATGCTGCATGTGTTGATCAGTAGCTATATGAGTAACTATATGGGTTATTGATTGGTTGCCCAAGTATTTGTATGGGAGACTGAGTGTGTGTGTGGGTGGCTGGGAGGTCTATGACTCTGTGCATAGATGTGTGAGCAGTTGATTCACTAGATGTATGGGTTCAAAAGTGCATGTGGAAACAGCTGTATGGGCGCTTGACTGTGTGCATGAGTGTATTGGTGAGTGAATGGATATATCAGTGCTACATGTCAAAGTAAATACATATGTAAAACACAGTACATGTGAGAGTTGACATATATAAATAACTGTGCATAAGAGCTAGTGAATGTGTGAGTGGCTGTATGGATCATTGTGAACTTGTATCAGGGATTGTATAAGAGAGTAAATATGTGTTAGTATATGTTTGAATAAGTAAGGTGTGTATAACTGTATAGTTGAGAAAATGGAGGTGTGATTGATTCTTTGCATGACTGAATAGGTGTGTGAGTAACTCCATGGATGAGTGACAGTCTGTGAGTGTCTGTTTACACTGAGTGTATCTAAGGTTATATTAGAGTCTGAAGAGGTTCATCATATTATCACATGAATAATGTCATCAGTGATGTGCTCAGTAATGTCATCAGTGATGTCATTTGAGATGTCAATGGTTTTGTGTGAGTAAAATAAGGTTTTGTAAATGCTAATTCCTAACTATATATGGTCTATAACCTATGGTTTTTTCAGTGAATTTTCAAGGTTTTGTAAATGCTAATTCCTAACTATATATGGTCTATAACCTATGGTTTTTTCAGTGAATTTCAATGGTTTTTTAATAGCAAATATCAAAAGCTTTAAAATGTATTCTTCTTTAATTCGAAAAATATATTTTATATGTTTTTAATACAATTTTTTTATGTATTTTTTTTATTATTTTTTTTTGTTTCGCTCCCGGTCCGCGAACCGGGTAGCTTCCCGTTAGCTCAATTTGGTGCTGCGACCCGGTCCGCGAACCGGTAAACGTTCCGTTTGCGCAACTGCTGCGTTAGAAAACAACATCGTGACGCATCGCGTAATCACGACGTATGGCGTTCTCGCGTAATGCGTCTTATGACGCGCCGCGTTAGCGCACCCGGAAGTGCTCCGGAGCGCGAACCGAGGCGCGAAGCGCAGCGCCCCGGAAGCGATCCGGGGCGCGGCGCGCAGCGCGTAATGTAAGCGTAACAGGTCATGTAACTTGTTATCAAAACTTTTCATTGGTTCATTTCACTTTTGGTTTCCTAATGATGAAAGGCTAGGTCATGTGACCTAAAAATAACACTTTTCATTGGTTTAGAACTATTTTTTTTCCCAAATGATGAAAACCCCTCCTTGTTTCCTCACTCTGACTTTCAACTTTGTGAGAGGAAGACCTTTTTTGATTACTTAGAAATGGCAAGTCTTGTAGCTGCAGCTGGTGCAGCCCCACCACCACCACCACCTCCTAGGAAGAGAGGACCACCTCCTCAGGTTATCCTTCAGCAAGAGGAGGAAGAAGAGGAAGAAGAGGAAGAGACGCAAGGGGAGAGGCAGTTTTTGCCTGAGGAGCCAAGAATTTCCCATGTAAAGGAAGATTTCATCTGGCAATTTTATTCATTTCCCCAGGGCCAAAAGAAAGTAAATGCCCGCTATGTTACTTGCCTTATCTGCAAAAAAGATCTGTCCAGAGGGACAGATAAGAAATATAGCTATGGCAATTACACCATGCATCGCCATATGCAGAGGTGGGACCCTAATAATTATAGTGCTGCGCAGGTACGTGACCTGCAGGATAACCCCCCTCCTGTGGCCAGAACATCAAATGTAGAGGCAGTGACGGGACCAGAGGCGAGGGAGACGGTCCCAAATATACAGATGAAGTTTGGGAGTGTGAAACAAGTGTGCGTTTATTGCGGCCAATTGATTTGCTACAGGGAAAGTAGCATCACTTTAATCAACAGAGCTATCGACAATCATAATTGTCCAAAACGCCCCAGAAAATAAATTATCTTTTTTTTTTGTTGCTCCTGTTGAGCCCTTTATAATGAATCATTTTCGTTTCTCCCCCCCCCAAAAAAACAAAAAAAATATAAAATCGTTCAAAAAATACAAAAAAATTTAAAAAATGTTCAGAAAAATAATAAAAAAAATATAAAACAACAAAAATAATCTAAAAAAAGTTCTTTTCAGAACTACCTCTCCTTTATAAAAAATTGCTAGAATGTTTAGCACTCTGGCAACCTCTATTTCTTTTGATTCGCTTCCCGGTTCGCGCGCCGGTACGCAAACCGGAAGCGAACCAGAAAAAAAAAAAAGAAGAGTAAGTAGTAAGTATAAGGGAAGGAAACAGAGAGTAATGTTAAAAGAAAGACAGCTAGAGGGAGTAACACAGAGATACTGTTTAATAGATCTATTTACCGAAGAAAAGATGGAAGAGGGTATAATTGTGAAAAACAAAATAGATAAGGAAGTGAAAGAAAAAAAGGAGAGTAGAAGAATAATAAACAAGAGTTTCTTAGAGAATGTGAGTGAATGTTCAAAATAAGAAGAAAAATAGTAAAGGATGTGGAATGAGAGGTAGGGATAGAACCGGACTAAAAGAACAATCCTGAGGGAAAGTGTTAAGAAAACAGTGAGCAAAAGTAAATAGGAATAAAACAAGAAGAAGTGACAGAAAAGGAATGATTGAAACAGCAAAGAAATGTAAATAACATAGGGGCATATTATCAACACAGGCGATAAAATTATCGCTGCTTTTATCGGCAGAAAACTGCCGCTAAAGCAGCTTTTGCGGCAGAAAACTGCCGCTAAAGCCGCTTTTGCGGCAGTTTTCTGCCGATAAAAGCAGTGATAATTTTATCGCCTGTGTTGATAATATGCCCCTTAGTGTGCTTGAACTACAGGGAGAAAGCATAATGAACAAGTAGTGAAAGAGTGATCAGTCAGAGACAGTGAAAGTAATAGAGACGGAGTGAGTGAACAGGAGTGAGGAACTATGAGAACAGAGGGACTGAGAAAATGAGTGGAAGGAGTAGAGTAAATAAGTAATAGAGAAAGGAATGAGGGAAGTAGCAAAGGCAGGAAACTGAGGGTTAAAGAAATGAGGCAGTGGAACTAATAGAAGTTAAATGTGATAGAAATGTAACGAAAAGAGTACAAAACATTTACCTTATAATTGTCGTTAACTTAGTCACTTGTTATTTTTATACTTTCAATCTGTGAAAGAAAGAACAAACATTTGAAAAATATTAAAACATGTATTTAAAAATTAGAAAAGACAAGGGAAAAGATTGACAATCATCCAATTTTACAAAGAAATAAAGTTAGAGATAAACATGCAGAAAAAAAAGAGAAAGAAACGGTGATAGACAGTCAGAGACAAAAAGAAATTGAAATAGAGTAAATTACTAAGAGAAAAAAAAAGGAAGATACTTTCAGTGACAGAAAAGAAGGATAGAAGAGAAAACTAAATTGAAGTTGTGTAAGCTACTAAAAGAAAGTGAGTAAGATAAACTATATAAGGAAAGGGTGAATAAGGAAAAGAGAGTGAGGGAGAGAGGAGACAGAGGAAGTGAAGGAAAGAGTGTCAGATACAGACTGAGTGAGGCATCTACACAATGTGATTCATAATGTTAGGAAACACAGGTAATGTAATTGAAAAACGTTAATTTTTTTTTGCTCATTTCACAATCACATCAATTGTGTTTCCTTTGCTTAGGTATCTCATTGTGCAGATGTAGTCTAGCATATGAAAGACTACGCAGAAGGTGAGCACTGTATGCAACAACTTTGACACTTACAGAAGCCTCTGCTTCTCCATGCCCCCTACACAGTCCTAAATATATACATTTTAAACTGACGGTATCTTGTTGCAGATGAAGTGAGGCCTATCTTGCAACATGGTGCATCTTTTGCACTGCTGCTGCGTCACAAAAGTGACGCAACGGCGGCGCAAAAGAGGCGCACGGCCATCATAAAACTGCCCCTAACATTTTAAATGATTGTTTCAGGATGCCGATAAGGTGTGGCCTATCCAGAGATTTGTTTGAGGTGAGGCCTACTCAGAGTTACAGATTAAATTTAGGCTTGTTGAAGAGTACAGAGGAGATAATACATGTGCAGGCCTACCAATGAAGTGAGTCATGTCCACTGCACTCTTGAACAAAGGCCAGACCTCCTCTGTCTCCCTGGACAGACCTAAACCTCATCTGCACAATGTGATTCGTAATGTTAGAAAACACAGGTGATGTAATTGAAAAACGTGCAAATATTTGTGCTCAATTCACAATCACATCACCTGTGTTTCCTCAGCTTAGGTATCTCATTGTGCAGATGTAGTCTAGCATATCCAAGAGTACGCAGAAGATGAGGATTGTATGCAACAGAGCAATGTACATTACTCACAATAAAGCATTTCTTTTTTTTTAAAAACGATTTTCTGGTCATAATTTGAAAACACAACACAGCTCCTATGTAGAAGCACACCCTGTCAGTACTTAAATTTGCCAAGCACACATGGGGGCGTATTTACAAGGACCTTGCACCACAGGAAAATGACTTAAATTAAAATGGGGAAAATAACGTCAAAGTGACTCAAAGGCCTTGTAAATATGCCCCAAGCAGACTATGAAACTCTAGCAGTACATTTCAAGAAACCTAATTGACTTCAAGAAACGTTTTTAAACACATCAAGTAAACTAATTATTCACCCACATTCATGGGGAAGTGACTTAAAATGCCCTAACACACATGAAAGCGTATTTTTAAGGGCCTTGCACCATTTTTGCGTCACTTTTAACATGGCTATGTAACTCAAAGAAACAAAGTCTAAATTTGCCAAGCACACATGGGGGCGTATTTACAAGGACCTTGCACCACGGGAAAATGACTTAAATTAAAATGGGGAAGATAACGTCAAAGTGACTCAAAGGCCTTTTAAATATGCCGCAAGCAGCCTATGAAACTCTAGCAGTACATTTCAAGAAACCTAATTGACTTCAAGAAATGTTTTTAAACACATGAAGTAAACTATTTATTCACCCACATTCATGGGGAAGTGACTTAAAATGCCCTAACACACATGAAATCGTATTTTTAAGGCCATTGCACCATTTTTGCGTCACTTTTAACATGGCTATGTAACTCAAAGAAACAAAGTCTAAATTTGCCAAGCACACATGGGGGCACATTTACAAGGACTTTGCACCACGGGGAAATGTCTTAAATTAAAATGTGGAAAATAACATCAAAGTGACTCAAAGGCCTTGTAAATATGCCTCAAGCAGCCTATGAAACTCTAGCAGTACATATCAAGAAACCTAATTGATTTCAAAAAACGTTTTTAAACACATCAAAAAAACAAATTATTTTCCCACATTCATGAGGAAGTGACTTAAAATGCCCTAACATAAATGAAAGAGTATTTTTAAGGCCCTTCCACCACTTTTGCGTCACTTTTAACATGGCTATGTAACTCAAAGAAACAAAGTCTAAATTTGCCAAGCACACATGGCGGCGTATTTACAAAGACTTTGCACCACGGGGAAATGTCTTAAATTAAAATGGGGAAAATAACATCAAAGTGACTCAAAGGCCTTGTAAATATGCCTCAAGCAGCCTATGAAGCTCTAGCAGTACATATCAAGAAACCTAATTGATTTCAAAAAACGTTTTTAAACACATCAAGTAAATCACTTATTTACCCACATTCATGGGGAAGTGACTTAAAATGCCCTAACACTCATGAAAGCATATTTTTAAGGCCCTTCCACCACTTTTGCGTCACTTTTAACATGGCTATGAAATTCAAAGAAACTAAATCTATTTGTAAAACACTTGACACAAAGCAACATTTTAAATACACAACTTTCTTCATAAATTTATCCCTAAAGCATACTATTCTCTATCTAAATTAAATGAATCTTTTCTCACCTTAGCAAATACTTTTTGAGTTTCAAAACAGTCTCAGACACACACCAATTTTTCTTTAGCAGAGCAAAAGGTATGCACTCCAGAGGCTGCAACCAACAATGGCACAGAAATGCTGTAATTCATAACACATATCTCTCATGTCACCCAATCAAAACTCTTCCCTCACTTTTTTCAAATCAACACCCTTCCCCCCTCTGCCCTTTCAGCCTTTTTTCCATAGCAACCACCTCCTGAAAGACCTGTCATGTTTACAAGTTCACACAACAATGTTTCAATTGAACTCTGAACTCTCAGTACACCTGCGTATCCAGTGCAATCTTTCATAAAATGATTTTTTCTTGACCATTCAAATTACATCTTTCAAAGAACTCATCCATGCACCCTAACTTTCTGTTTTCAGCAATCAAAATCCACCAATCACTGCTACTGAATCATTAGCACAGAAACTCCACAGTTTTTTTCATTACATACTCCTACTATTTCAACTGCCATTTCATTCCCACACTTCATCTGACTGCAGCAGAACCTCCTCTCACCATGTTTTCTGTCTGGATTGTTGGACATAGTTACATCCACTGGGCTCAAAGGTATGCTGATAACAGAAATTTACACAACCTCAATTTACAAAATGTGGAAATCAACTGGATTGGTCACAGAGGATTAAGATGTCACCAATTGATACCATTGGTAAAAACCTTTTTGCATTTGCCAAACCCTGACCTGTTAATTGTGCACTGTGGAGGAAATAACTTGGGTACTTTGACTGGGGTAGGTCTGGAAATGCTTTTAAAGGACACCTTTGAGCAATTGACGGCACTTTTTCCTCAAATATATGCCAAAGACAGAAATGGAGGTGGTCCAACCAATTTTGTCCACAAATTGAGAAATTGAGGAAGCATGTAAATAAGTCTGTTTCAGCTTACATGAGAGACCATGGAATGGGCTCCATCTACAACAATAACTTGCGTTACTACATGCAAGATATCTACAGAGGAGATGGAGTTCACTTCTCAGATGAGGGGAACAGAGTTTTCATCCTGAATTTAAGATCATATATTGGTACCTACTTATAAGTACCTAACTATGATCACTCTAAACAAATTTTAAATGTAACTTTTTTTTTAACTAATTTTCACGATTTACGCTTTCCGGAGCGCTACCCGGTACGCGCACCAGACGCTAAGCGTGCAAAAATTTGAAAAAAAAATGTTTTTTTTCTCGCACATATGGGCCTCCTCAGCCACCCTCAGAAAACCTAGGGGGTCAGGATACGTCTACCGTTCCCCCTTCTACCCATTCTGAACATTATTTGCCCTCCATCTTGTATCTCAAAATGGAGGACTCCCGTAACGCTGCCGGTTCGCGTACCGGGGCGCGCACCGGGAAGCGCTCGCTTAAAAAAGGTGGGAAAGTAATTCACAGAAAAACCACTGGAGACACTTTCACCAAATATAGATTAGCTCATACTACATACCAATCCCTACCATTTTCACAAATTTGATTGGAATTCCATTTAGCCATTTAGCCTGTAGACCTCTCTAAATACCCTGAGGTAAATTACTTCACAAAACACATCTGAAGTGTTGGAATTGACAACCAATTAAAATGTTACTTTTATTTTCTACTTTTTGTACCTGACATTTGATTGGTTATGTACCTGAATATATATAAAGAAAGAGAGAGAAACACAGCCATTTTGACTACTACTTCCTGAAGTACATTGCAAGAGCATTTTCACTGACAACTTAAACTTGTTTTTAAAAGGTAAGATGTTATTTTGAAAACTGAAGTATATTGTGCACTTTAAGTTAATATGGAAAACATTTTCTGATAGTTATATACTATCCCTCTGTAATAGTTATAGATTTAGATAGACTTTTCTGTTATAGTTATGGATGGATTTAGGCTTGTCTTGTATAATTATGAATTTACTAAGGTTTCATCACATACACATTTTTATATTTCTACTACCAGTCTGATACCATACACTGCCCAAAGATAAATTCACTGTTAAATTAATCCAAACAGTGCCCTATCTCTACTGATATATATATATTTTTATGCAAATTTCAGGCAAAATGGAAGGAGAACAAAAAGTGTCATTTGAAATTGTGCTTGAAGAGACCAATCAAGAAAACATTGAACCAAATGACATTGAATTCATGGATGAATCACAGGACCATGAACTACTACAATGTGTACAATCTGTAGATTTCCTCCTTCAAAATGAGGACATTTCAGACACTCAAATGTTGCAAGTTATGTTCACTCAAAATAAGGACATTTCGGACACACAAATGTTGGAAGTTATGTTCACTGAAAATGACGACATTTCGGACAGTCAAATGTTAGACGTTCTATTAAATTTTGAAAAACAATCACAAAAAAAAAAAAAACGAACAATCAATAAACATACAATATTTGAAAAGTCTATCATTCTTTTTTCCTCATAGTACGCTCCCCGGACCGCTTCCCGGTGCGCGTACCGGGCGCTCCCCACACAAAAAAAACGAACCTAGGGGGTCAGGGAGGATCTACTATGCCCCTTATGGTAATTTCCCCCTTTGTTTTTGCCTCCTCTTGTCTCTTGATCCTACCGAGAGACAAGATGGCGGCCGCTCCGGACTGTTTAGAATGTTGACAGACACCGGAGAGCCAATCAGCTTCGCTTCGCGAAGTTCCGTTACGCGTCAAGTACGCGAACCGGGGCGCTAACCGGGGCGCGCTTACAGATATATATATTTTTTTGAACGTTAATTTATCAAAATCCACTGGAGCACATATATTGAGACCTAGCAAAGGCACATCGGGCAAACAATATCTACAATTTTGCCAAGTTTCGTGGAAATCCATTCAGCCGTTCGAGCTAAAATGGTTTACATCGTTTTTGGAGGACCGTCGACAAACGGTCTGGGCTTCTTCGAGCTCCGCTGAGATGCCGCCACTGGGAGTCGGAGTTCCACAGGGTTCTGTGTTGAGCCCGACTCTTTTTAACATCTTTATGACCCCTCTGGTGGCACTCGTGGAGACCTCGGGGGCCCAGACCGTGTCCTATGCGGATGACACACAGCTTCTCTTTACTTGCAGGAAAGATCAGTCATTTGACGGGGAGAGCATCCGGGGATGTCTGAAGAGCGTCTTTGACTGGTTTCAGCAGAATGGTCTTAAGGCTAACTCTAGTAAATCTGAGGTTCTGCTATTTGGCTGCGCTTCGGAACCGGAATGGCGTGAGTGGTGGCCAGTTGACATGTGCCCCCCCGCCCAGCCATCTGTGGTCGCCAAAAATTTGGGAGTCAAGGTCGATAATGGCCTTACGTTCAGATCGCACATTCTTGGGCTGACGGGCACCTGTTTTGGCATCCTTAAGATGCTACGGAAGTTCCTACCCCTGCTTACAGAGGAGTATAGGAAGATCACTGTCCAAGCTCTTATAGGATCTAGACTGGACTATGCCAATTCTCTCTACTTAGGGCTTCCGGAGTATCTGATCCAAAGGCTGCAAGTGGCGCAGAACTCTGCGGCTCGCGCCATTTTCGGCCTACACAGGCGGGCAAGAACATCTGGGGTGCTACAGTCACTTCATTGGCTCCCCATCCGAAAGCGGATAATGTTTAAAACCTTGACGATTGTGCATAAGGCACTTTCTGGCTCCGGAGCTAAGTATCTGCAGCGTAGACTGGCCCTTTATTGTCCGGCTCACTCTCTGCGATCGGAATCTTTGTTCATGGCCGTGGTGCCCCGCGTGAGAAAGGCTCGTATCGGGGGTCGTTCCTTCAGCCTCAAGGCTCCCCACCTGTGGAACTCTCTGCCCCTCGCTCTACGCAGCATTCCTAGTTTGCTCCTGTTCAGGAAAAGCCTGAAGACCTGGCTTTTTAACCTTTAGGCGGTTCCTTCCCCTTTCCTTTCTCTTTTCTGTTTATTGTTATGTTTTTTAAATTGCTGAGTCGCCCTTGTAAAGCGCCGGGACACTCTTGTTGAGTAGCCGTGCGCTATATAAATAAAAGTTTAACATAACATAACATAAAAAAGTGAGTCCAACCGCCCTATGGAAATTTGCATGGGAAAAACGTGTTTTGGGACCCCCCTTTTTTCTCGGCCCCCCCTTGACGAAACCCCCCCAAATTTTTAGAGGCTGCTCAGAAACAAAATGTTCAATTTTCCTGAAAATTTCAGCCAATTCCGTCCTCAAACGCCAAAGTTATTCGACATAGAATTTTCAAAAATCCCATAGAGAAAAAATCCTAACTATATATACCTACTGGCGACCGCCAGTAGGTAATATATATATATATATATTTGTAAATTTTCATATATACAATTCTAAAATAAATTACAATTAATAGTTTATTAATCATTTTAAAGTAAAAATATATATATAAAAAATGTTACATAATTATGTTTAAATTTTTTTATTACATATATTTGTTATATTTGTTAAAATGTATAATAAATCTTATTTATTTTTTAAAATACATTTTATTATTTAATATATTTAATATTATTTGTATACATATATTAAAATCGATATTTTTGTACTTACCATTATAAATATAGGATTTCTATATTTTTGACATCGATATTTATAACTCGATATTTGTGTATGGGGATATTTTTGGGGTCCATATTCTATCCGTAAACCATGGAAGAGATGGGGATATTGTAGATGAAAAGGTAGCTCATTCCTTGTCTTTGCTGCTAGGTAGGAGGAGGAGCGACATCTGCTACATTGGATGTGGGGTGATGGTTAGAGACAGGGAGCGGAGGTGTCTGGTGGGCTGATAGAAGTTCAGGCGGTGGTTCAAATATGCATGTCTGCATTTGTGTAGAGCCTTGTATGCATGCATCTGGCATTTGAACTGGCAACCTTTCTGTACAAGGAGCCAGTGGAGTTTCATGAGATAGGCGGTCAAGTGGGTTCATCTACAGAAGATTGACTCACACTAATTAAGGGGGGTTGTTTGATTCCAAGTGGGATACAGGACATCACACAATATCTAACCTTAGATAAACAGGAAATCTCAGAGATAGCTCTGTGACTGCCCAAGTCATCCAGGTCTTAAGTGGGTTTCTTTACGATCCCTATAACTATGGCCCTCATTTAAAAATGGGGGTATAATCGGCCAGCCATTCGGGCCACACAGGTCATCACCACTATAGAGCCGATTCCGATCTCGCTGGGAGAAGGCTCCGTTGGTCTCGGATCTAAAGGGCTTTCTGACACACTCGTGCTCCGGGGCTCCGAGTGCCAGAGTATGATGCGAACAAGTGCTGACAGACACGGTTCGCTCAGAGCCCCATTGAAGTCAATGGGAGCCTGTTGTACAACGCATACAAAGGCTCCCATTGATGAAAAAGGTAAGTTGCGCACAAGGGTGCCCCCTGTAGTGGGGACATGTCTGTGCCACCCGCACCATACATGTATGTGTAGTGGGGACTTTTGGGTCCCCCCATGATCGACTAGTAAGACTACGGGTGAAAGTGGGTCCGGCACGGACCCCCGAAGTCCGCTTTCAGGTGTGTCTACGTGTCGGAGGCTCCAACTCGATCCGGCTGTCTGAATTGAGCACCGTACTGGCTCAGTCGGAAACCAGCTCTGTTGCACGGCACAATTTGCTTACGGATAAGACGTATGGAGCGGTCGGACCCGGAAATGATTTGGTCGTGATTTTGTGTTTCTCGCATCGTACTTGTTTGCTCGTACAGCTGTACAAGTCCGTCAAAAAACATGCGGATGGCTTGTACTTTTTCCGGATGGATCGCGTTTGGATCCCTTCCGAGCTAGATCGAAATTACCTCTTATATGTGTACCACAGGGTACCCCTACCCATTCACACAATACCTCCATGTTGGCAGAATCTTATTGCAAAAAAGTGCAACTGGTGTTAAAGCAGATTACCTTTTAGTAAAATTAGATGCTCGATGGGTCACCTTGTTACTGCAGACCACTTTGCATTTTTTCTTGTTTTTCAGAAACTAACCCTGAAAGCAGTGGAGAGTTATCATTGCACTTGAGTGCCAGATCCACCATGCCTTCACCTGCAGACGGAGGCATGAAAAAACTGAGTTAAAATGTCCACAATAAATAGGGCAGACTTCTCCATACACAAACCTGTGGCAGTGGGTACTGATTATTATGTGCCAACTGAGCTAGCAAATGCCTAATTATGCACAATTATGCATTTTGCCAACTCTAAATGGCATGAGAGAAGGTGTCAGTTTGGCAGTTTGGCCACTGCACAATGGTCATTACTCTTGGAAGAAATCACTGCGCAGAGAAAAGTGCTCATTTGGTGTCAACACTATCCTAGTCATAGCTTTCTGAATTAATAAATAAATGTCTTTTACATAGCATACAGCTACTTGGAGAGTGTCTTAATGCTCAGCGTAGAAAAACCAGTGAAGAGAAGCAGTGTACCCAAAGGTGTTCTCAAATCCAAAAGCTGAAAAAAAAATGATGTGTCATCAGAGCCTTCCTGAAGGCCGCTTCCTCGGTTATTAATCAGGCAGCTGGTTCCACATACTTGCTGCTCTGACAATAAAGGAGGACCCCCTCTACAAAGTTTTTGGAAACAGGGGATTGTTAACAGGCCAGTAGTACTAGAGCATAGCGGTCTTCCTGGTCTGTACTCCTTGATCCTCTCATTTAAGGAAGCAGGACCCCTTTGTAGAGTACCTGGTGGCCAGGGTCAAAGTTTTGAATATTATGTTCTAGCGCACAGGAAGCCAATGAAGCTTCTCACCAAAAGGAGATACAGAGGCATACTTTGGTAGCCTATAGATGAGGCATGCTGTTATTTTCTGTATTACTTGTAGACACAGGACTAAGTAGTCAGGAAGACCCAGATACAGAATTTTGACATAATCCAATCGGGACGAGATAAGCGCACTGACCACCATTACTTAAGATTTGTGGGGGAGAAGATACCAACATTTTATGAGCATACGGAAGATCCAGATACAAGACCTAACCGCCACCGAAACCTGGACCTTGAAGGAGAGATGGGAGTCAAACATCAAGCCCACGTTTCTGGACACTTCCATTGGGGGGGGGTGGAGGAGCAACCTCACTGGGTCAAGCTTAGTCAAACCTAAAGAAGGGTTCAACCCAAGCAAAAGGATCTCCATTTAGTCTGGGTTGTGGTGTAGTTAGTCAATAATTACATTTATCTTTATTCGATCTCAAAAGATAAGATCATAAAAGTGCAGTGCATCATAAAATACGTATTTGCTCATACAATACAATTTTAATATGTTTTAAAGAGAGCATAGATCAAAACAAGATAAAAACAGTATTTAAGCTAAAACTAAGAAACCCTCTGTTACATTGTATTAAATTCATCAAAATCCAGTACAATGTGCAAAAAAGTTCCATAACCATTTAAATAAGAACACAATTAAAAAGCAAACAATATCCTATTCGATACAGCTATACATAAGTAAGAGGCAATAGAAAAACATACATCAGGGTTGTAAGAAGGTCAGAGCTGGGTGGCATTGTTCAAAGTGATATTTCCACAGGAGGGGGATAATATACTTTTGCCATTCATACATGTAAAACTTACAAAAAAATATTAAATGTAAATTTGACTGTGAGGAAATGGCATCGCATGAGCAGGAGGGCAATTCCTTAGTTGAGTACACACCTGCTTGAAAGGCCAACATAAACAGGATTAAGTTCAGTCTAAAGCACACAATACATATCGGTGGCCCCATATTAGTTACAAAAGACAGATATAAATTTGCCGCATCCGGGATTGAGGGTGGCCCCAAGTAGATGGCTACCATGGATTTAACCCTTTTTTGAGTGTGTCTTTTATTATCCACATGTAGTTTATGTTGAGATTTAATTTCAACTTTGGAAGTTGATTGACACATGAGTGGCTCAGTGAAGAGGGAATCAAAGCCTAATATCGACAAGGTTTCTTTAACATTTTTCAACTATGATATATTATGGGCATATTTGATGGTCAGACAGACCCTAATAATATGTTGGGTAATCCAACTGTCTCCCTTCGCCAAACCGAATGCCAAAGTAATACGGGTGCTAGGGATATCGCAACAGAAATATATCTAACATTCAGTTGTTGGTGCATGTTAAAATTTGAGCAACTGCTTGGAAGAAATAAAACTTTCTTATAGAAACCATCTTCTAGTCTTTAGAGGACATCAGCCTTTGTTGCTCCCAAATCCCTGCTCCCTAGGTAGCTGATGCTACTGCTTTCGCAATGTAAATCTTTTTTATTGGGTCTATCGGATTTGTACCTAGTTTTTGTTATAAATATAGCCATAATGCTCTTTTCTAATGCATTGCCTCTGTTTATAATCATATCAGACTATGTTCCTGTGCTGTTAAATAAAATGCCCAAATATACAATGGTCTCTGTAATTTCAATCCTACGGATGCCATAGTAAAAGAGAGTAATCTTTTGGGTTGTATCCCCTTATTTAAAATGTAGGATTTGGTTTTGTTAACCTGGAGATCCAATGAAGCCATAGAGGACACATAATTATCAATAAGCCTTTGTAGAGCTAAACCAGTCCTGGCAATTAATATAGCATCATCTGCATAAAGCAGAATGGGAATGCATTTTTTGTTAATCAAGCGGACATCTGTGACAAATTGATCCACTCCACATTCAACACCATTAGTATAAAATGAAAATAAAAGGGGAGCCAAAATGTACCCTTGCCTTACACACCTAAGGATAGGAAAATATCTTGTACATTACCCCTGCCTGCCAAATCTGACACATGCTGATAACAGAGTATATAATTGGTGTATAAATATTATTATATTTACATCCACGCCCATGTCCTTCATGATGCTCCATAATTTACCATGGGAAACACAGTTGAAAACTGCCAAGAGGTCCATAAAAGCCTTAGAAATATAACCTTCTTTAGCTGTGTGTATTTAGCTGAAATTAAATGCAAATTTAAATACTGGTCCAAAGTCCCCTCCCCTTTTTTAAAATCATATTGAACTGGGTCAATGACAATAATATACAAATTATTATTTTCATTCGCCCAATCCTCTAATTTGTTTATTAACAGACAGCCCATTAATTTGACTGCACCATCCAAATGTGAGATTGGTCTATAATTTTTTGTCTCCTTTCTTGTGTATTGGGACAATGATTGTCCTTTTCCATGAGTTTGGAGGACCCGCTACTGTGATTGTGTTAAAAACATTAGTTAAAAAAGGGATCCAAATGTCAGGGGTTTAAAAAAACAAACCAATTGGGGCACAGCCTGGACCTGGGCTTTAGAGCTGCAACATTTCAAGAGTCCAGCTTTTACATCTACCATAGAAAAAAAAACAGATTGTACGGGTCCATGATCAGAGGATCTTCAGCTAACGTTTCCCCATATGAGGCTGCACCATGTATGCTTGAGCACAAATCAATCCAAGCATCCTCTCCCACATGCACTTCTCAAGTTGCCCTGTATCTTGGTTTAAAAAAGGTGTATTTATTATGTCCCAAAAATCTTTTGAGTTTCCTTATATTGGGTGCAAAGGTGAGTAATCAATGCCCTGTCTCTTGGCTTCTCCCTTAATGCTGGGTTTAGATTACTGAGTGCCTTGGAGCAACTGGCATCAAACCAACGGTGGACCGAGGTTTGGTGATTCATCATAAGAGTCTAAGTTGCTTTCCACCGCACCCAGACCTAAACCAAAAGCCTGAACTATGTCTGATAGATTATTATAGGGATCAAAACACATCTCTATTTCCAGCTGTGTATGCCCAAAAATTTTTGGTACTGGAGCAGTTTTGTTTATCTTGGCCCATTTAAGGACTATACAATTCTTTCTCGTTATAGTAGGGGCTGGAATTATCCTCTCAGATGTGTTAAAACACCCTTTCCAAAATATTTGATAAATAATTGCAGCATGGTCACTAAAATCTGTAACAAGTGTTTTTATACAATAAAAAAATATTTTTAAAGGTAATGCGACCAACAAGAAGTCAATAGTAGCACCATGTATTATATCACCAAAGCTTTTTGTTAAGGTTCTTGTGACTTTATCGGTTGGGTTTAGAATCACCAGATTTCTTAGAAATAAGAGCCTATTTAATTCTTTGCCATATGTAGTATGGGAAAAAAGTGATAGTACCTATCACTCTTCATCCATTATGCCACATAGGGGAGATACTAACCTAGTACAACTATGGACATTAACATCGCCTAGCCAGACTACGTTCAGGGGATTATGATGAATCTTTATTGCCTTGTCCATTGCACACTCTAGTGACCCAATTAACCAAGATATGCTGTCCTCGAAGTTGTTATTACAAATATTAATGAGCAACATGTCCTCCACTCCTGGCCCATTACAGACAATAAGATCGAAATACAGTGACTCCACATCAGTTCTAAATATTTTAACACATAGTGTATTTCGAATTAAAGTCAGCAATCCCGCTCTTGTTCGCCTTGATCTTGAAGGGATTGCTGTTGTTTGTATTGAGCGGAACCCCTCAATATGGACAGGGGCAACTTCCCAAGGGGCATATCATCAAGGGGAGACGATAATATTATCGCCGCATTAGAGCCCGTTTTCGGGCGAAAAGCGGCAATACTTTTATAGCATTATTATCAAGGACATGCTAGTGCGTGATTCCTTGACATATCGACCGTTTTTCACACGCCTCGCCTTGCATCGATAATGAGATGCAAAGGAGGCGTGGCCGTGAAAACAACATGGGATAATATCGTGAAGGCAGCTTCGCAATATTATCAAGGAAGGTTAGCGATATATAAAATCATGTTAAGTGTGCCTTAACGAGGAATTTAATGTCTGGTAAATTCCTGACTAAGGCATACCTAACATGGGGGTGGATTGTGTGGCTAAGACCAAAGGCCCTATCATCTAGGATATTGACGTTTTTCGACATGGGAAAAGGCAATATCCCCACTATGTCAGGAATTGTTTTCACCTCGGCGATGTGCGGTGTTGATAACGCACTAACCGGGTGATAAATTCCAGAGATAGCCGGCGATAAATATGTAAGTGTTAAGCGCGCTTTGCGATATTTATCGCCGGCCCTTGATAATATACCCCAAGTCTTTTGCATACAGACTAGATCGTATTGTTGAATAATTCTAAGCCAATCTTCGTTCTCCTGTTTGGCTCTTTAACCAGCAATATTCCAACATATGGATTTTATCAGATTTCTGCTCTGGGAGTTGCTGATGAATTAACTAAAGTAGGGGCAGCCTCCTGCTGTAGTTCGCAATGTTCGATGTCCTGACCTGAACTACAAACTACCTGTCAATCACAAGTATCGATCACTTCCAAGGCAGCAAATCTATTAGTTAAAGGAATGGCTGCTAGGTGGTTAGGTCTCTGAGGGATAGATGAATGTAGAGGAGCAAGTTTGGTATTAAACCCTAGATTAGAAGACATCAAACCTTGAGGTCTAAAAAAGTATCCCAACGGTGAAGCAAAAATTTGAGGTAATGGCATAGGGCCATTAGGAATTATACCTAATAAATAGTTCACGAGGCATGGGTTGTTAAAAATAAAGCACAGTGGAATCCCCTCTGATTGATTTAGGGGAGTTGCCCACCCAGTCTATTCTTCTGGCCATAATAATATGGCTCGCTATGTTGGGACGTTCTTGAACATCAACATACTTCGACAACCAGTGTAGCGATTTATTCAACAATTGGTGTGTGGATTCTGATTGGGTATATTCTAGTGCGGGGTATTTGCCAGAATAATCATGTATGGGGAAACCACCGGTGGGAGGTTTAAATTGGGTTAATTCGCAAATGAATAACCTTTTCCACCCTCACAAAGTGGATCCAGCTTAGAGCTAGAAGTGGCTGTGGCATTGGGTACATGAATCGGCAGTTGGGGAAATAATTCAAGATTAGTGCGTTGGGCGCTCTGATTTTTAATATTGGTACTGGTACCCCCCAGCCCTGCTGGTGAATATACTATATCTTGTGCCACCAAATTAGTGGTATTGATCGGGTGCTGCCCTAAACACGATTGTGCAACCTGGGCTCTTGAGTATGATGTTGTGAATTAAAGCGATCCGACCTTGCAACAGGCTAAAAAGTGGTATGAGCAAGATCTTGGGGGTTGTTAACCGCTAACACCGACAAGGGCTCAGGTGTCTTAGAGGGCCCTACGAGTGCGTTACACCCCTGCCTATTAAGTAAATCTAAGCTAACTTCAAAAAGGTTCATTCTTTCCATTCTGGGTTGTAAAAGACCAGAGATAGTTTGTTCCAGAACCATGGGGGTTATAACAGTCTCAGACCCTACTTCCGACGAAACCATTAACAGAGGTCCTGTCACAGTACCATTATTTGATTTGGTGAGTCTATGGGACCTACCACCCCTCTTCTTTTTCACTGGCGGCTCATCTGATGAGTCCCGATTCCCACTGCCGCTTGCATGAGATTGGTAGTCCAATGCAATGCCATCAATTAAGGATTGGGGTTTAGCATCTCCTTTACCCAAATTGCCATCCATTATTGAAAATATTTGAGAATTTTTTTGGCTCACCTCTCCTCCAGTTTTCTTTCGCCCTTTCAATTTCCTTGGATGAATCATCCGCCACTCTCAGACGGAAGGAGTCTAATGTATAAAAAACCTAAGGTCCTTGGTCTGACGATTTCAAGTTTTATTTCCCCATAATAGCAGAAAGGCCCTTGTTAAGGCAGAACAGAAAGTCACGAAAAAGTCGATGTTGGAGGGGGGCCCAGCCCAGCTCCGGCGGGCTTTGACTGGCATGGACGGGCATGCCCTTAGCCCTGGTGCATCCCCGCACATGTCCCGTGCCGGGGAAACATGGCGTGCTTATGTGCACAAGTCCAGCAAGACCAGCAGCATGGGGTGGCTGGGCGTTGTAGTCCTCCCCCCTGCAAAGTTGCATAATCTCCTCCAGTGGCAATGAGGTACAGTACGGCTGCTATAGTGGCAGCGGGAACACAACATGCTTATTAGCGCGAGACCAGAAGCAGGGGGGTTTGGGCGTTGTAGTCCCCCCCCTGCAAAGTTGCATCCTGTCCTCCAGTGGCAATGAGGTGCAATACGGCGGCTACCAAGTTGTAGTGTAGCTTATAAGACTGGAGCCAGTTTAACAATGCTTTTAAGGCAAAAGATTATTTGGCGCTCACTGAATCCCCTTTATAAGAAAGCAGGAGCTGCGTATCATCCTCATATCGAAAAAATAATTTGACCAGTTGGGCCAGTGAGCTCATATAAACATTGAAAATGGTGGGGCTCAATGAGGAGCCCTGTGGGACACCCCATTTCAATGATTTGGCTCTGGTAAAGCAGGAGTTTATCCTGACAATCTGTTCTTGGCTCTCCAAAAAGGAGCTCAGCCAGACTAGGGCTGGCTCCAACACTCCTAGAAGTTCCATCCTTTGCGATAGAGGCTGGGGTCCAACTTATAGAAGGCTGTTGACAAGTCCAACAGGACCAGTGCCACATTGAGACCAGAATCCAGACTAGATTGATGGATACAGAGACCTCAAGTAGCACAGTTTCCATACTACGATGGGCATGAAGCTGTATTGGAATGGATGTACGAGATTATTGTCTGCCAGAAAGGTGGTGTATTGATGATTTACTACTAATTGGAACAATGTTGACAGCTATGTTCTTTAGGATGTGATGTGGATAGGAATCTTTCAGGAACCCTGATCTGCAAAGTGTAAACATCACTCTCAATTCATCAATCGTTGAAGGGAAAAAGCAAGTATGCTTTGCTTCTGCTGAGGATTCTGTTAAAACATCAGGGCTTGGTTCCAGATTGAAATTCCGACTAAGACTCACCAACTTGGCCTGGATTTTGGTGATCTTTTCTTCAAAGAAATCACTCAGTCCATCACAAAGGACCTGATTGTTATCTTGTGGCGGGCCATCTTTTTAGGTTCAAGGAGGCTGGAGAAAATCTTAAAAATTATTGTCGGCCTTTATGATCCTATGAATATAAAATGTTCAGCTGGCCCATTTCAGGTTTTTATGACAATCACTGAGAGCCACTTTGTATCATGTTTTATCTGCTTCCTGATAGTGTCGCTGCCAGAGTCTCTCCAACCTTTTACAAGAGGCTCTTTCCATGGCTAAGTGCACAGCTGGGACTCACCTACATAGCTACCACCCACAATCCTGATCCCAGAAAGTACAAACAGTTGTTAATAGTGAAGATGTACTATTTGTATATTGTACTCACCCACATCAAGTTTTCTGCATATAGGAAAACTCCAGAAGTGATTGCTCCCATGAGTTGTTGTGGCATGCATCAATAGGCTAGTGAACCAAACTTATCAACAATCTGATTCCAAGGTAGTGTAAGGACTCCGGTCAAACCCACTGAATAGGCTCTGGGATCCAAATACAGTAGGAACATGGGAGTGGTGGCACCTAAATACCAAACCACCCTCTTCTTCTTTTCTTACCATGTGTCCCCCGTATCTCATGGACCAGACATGGAAAACGGGTGACATGAATCGAAACCCAATCCCATGTTATTCATTATATAAATGCAGACAAGAGGGCATGTGAAAGTAAGTGGTTATTGTTGGACTTGGCTCTTTTTGCAGGGTCATGCCTGAACTTTTTACCTTCCTCCTGTATTGTTTTTGACCTGTTTATGTTGGTTTTAGGACTTTATTACTGTTGATCAGTGCTAAAGTGCCTATGTTCTCTGTATAAAGTGTTATGGTAATTGGTTGTCCATAATTGGTATATTTGCCATACTAGTAAAGTCCCTAGTAAAGTGCGCTATGTATGCCAGGGCTGGTAAGGCAAATGCTACTCTTGGGCCTGCAGCACTTATTGTGCCACCCACACAAGTAGCTCTAAAGAGAGAACTCAGACCTGCCACTGATGTGCCTGCACGCAGTTTGCTAACTGCCATGTTGTCCAGACAAGTGCACCCACTTGCCAGGCCTTACTCTTCACTTTCCATGCACATTAGACACCCCTATGGTAGGCCCAAGGTTACCCCCCCCCCCCCCCAGGCAGTGTGCGGTGTCTGTGAAAGGTAGGACATGTACTTAAGTGTGTACCATGTCCTAATAGTGAAATACTCTACATTTCGTTTTTCACTGTTGCAATGCCACCTTGTCCATAGGACAGAATATGGAAGGCTGTGTAATATGTTTCCATCCTATGTTCCCATAGACGTAAAATGGAGAGGTGAAGTTTAGTGTACCTGAACACAATATTTAATGACACATCTTTTTGTGAAGGTGGTTTTGGCATTGTGTGTTTAGAAACCACGCTTTTAGAAGTGGCTGGTGTTTTGTTAAAACAATTCTGTGTGTCTCTGCCTGGTTGTGGATTGACTGTCTGGCTTTGAATGTGATAGGATCTGGGAAATGTCTTGACCCAGGGGAGGAGGAGGTGAGACAGCAATAGGCTGACATGCATCTGCAGTGTAGGGGGGGGCTAGCCCCTGGGATGTGTAGAGGCCTGGGCTGCTGCCATAAAATAATGGCTCCACCTCCTGCTGAGTGATTGAGGAAACATACCCCCACTATCAAAGGAAGAATGTGTCACTGGCAGGAGACACCCAGAACTGGTTTGGACAGGGGTCAGTGCCCCTGAACACAAAGACTCCAAAGACATTTAGGGGTATAACTATGAGAGCTGAAACTCCTGAAAGTCTGACTGATCATGACTGAAAAGGATTAAACTAATTTGTGGTCAAGAGGAACCTCTACCAAGGAAGAACAACTGAAGAGACTGGAGAGAAGGACTGACTCTTGCTATGTGTTCTGGGGCTGGCCTGCAGTTAGCTGAGTTTATTAAGGAGAGGCTAAAGGACTTTGCTGTGTGCTGTGTCCACCTGCTTGAATGGACTTTGCTGTGTGCTGTGTCCTGAAGTAATTTGTCTCCAAGGGCCCGAGGACAGCTGGCTCCCTGTTATGGAAACTCAGGAGCATCGAAGTTGCCAAGCATGTCTCAGCAACGCTGTGTGCGTGTGCTTTTTACAGCCTGAGACCTTTGTAAGCATTGCCCAGGGACTGTGTGTCCCGAAACCCAACCGAGTCTCAACAACACTTTGTGCATGTGCGTGTGCAGCCTGAGACTGCCGTGGGGTCCGTGGTGCTGGTTGGAAAGTGCCCTGTGACTGCAGTGCCCCACAGCATGAACCATCATCCACGCTGCTGTGTAGCTGTTTGTGGCACAAGCAGTCATGGTATCGGAGACTATGGATCAAGATCGCCGCCACCGGCCCGAGACACAACGTGCTGAAGGATTTCGTAAAGCTAAGGAAGTCGAGAGGTAATCATGGTCATTGTTCGCAAGAGGAATCTGCCCAAGATCGTCAGCAACCGAGAAGGCAGTGCCGTAACCAGTCCGGCTACAGCGTCGCCTTGCATCGGAGCTGCGTTGTTGAATAGCGTTTTAGGACCCTAGTGTAATTTTCCTGATTCATACCCTTATATAGGTATAATTCACATTACCCTTGGAGCAGTTTAACTATCTACTTGCCCGACGCATCTCGCTACAGCAAATGCCGAAGGAAGCCGACCCTCCAGCTGAAGCACTGACAGAGAGGCTGCCTTTCCCCCGCTGAGAATCCAGCTCCAGTGCTTCCAAGCTCCCCCCGTGGGGTGTTGGGAAATCGAGTCCCGAGACAGAGATACCAGACCTCCTTCATTCTAAACCAAAGTATGGAGCTAATTAGACCCTAAGAGAAATCTTGGATAGATTCTTGGCAAAGAAACTAAACCCATACTTACTTCTCCCCTCGTACTAGACTTAGGTTAGGTACATCCGGGTAGGCGTATTTTGGAAGCACCAGTTGAGTACTTTTAGTCTTTGTTATTTATGTATGTATTTTATTGCTTAGAAACCATACCATGCTTTTACAGTACTCTTCTTGCTGTACGCATTATACTTTACAGCCAGTATTACGATTGTAGCAATTCATTTCTTTTCCATGTGAAAGAAGACTGTTCAATAAATACTTTTATTGAAAACGCCCATCTCTCTATTCCTCTGCACCTCTAGTGAAACGAAGCATGCACAATTAACTGAGTGAAATATCTATCTATTGTTTCCATGACCCTGAAGATCAGTTTTATCTTGGGGAAACAAAGTTGTCATGTTTATGCGGTTGTCAGAAACTAATCTCTTCTTGTTTATTCGAGAGAGTTTCTAGTGACCTCTGAGCTAGCTGGCACACACAATTAAGTCAATTGGGAATATAGGAACTACACTTCATGGCGCCCAACGTTTGATAAGGCACTAATTTGACGCTAGATACTAGAGTAACTCAGTCCTGCTTTTTACAGAGACCCATTTTTTCCCGTAAAATACTCCAATAGACGACTGGAGTGGGTAAAAGGATAAAATATCCGCCATAACTGAGTAGGACAAAAAATCCTATGTATTAGTTTTTGGTTTAATTCAACTTTGAAGGATACAGTGTTCCAAAATAGTGTGCACCTTATCTTTGTTTCCTTGAAACTTGCTCTGCAAACTTTAAGTCAGCAAAATGAGTGACAACGAGAACGGTGGAGCTGCAAGAACTGCAGTCCAACCAGGTTTAGACATTACTGGTTTCCAACAAAATGACCTGGATGCTGTAATCATCCCGGAAAGTTTAAGGAAAACTATCCTATAAAGCTTATAACAAATGACCTTTTCATCAAGAGGTGGTAGGGTCATCTTTGTCATAGAGGCACATGAATATTGGCAGACAGAGGTATTCTACTCATGGATTGTCTTCCCTGAAGCAAATCCAGTAGCACATGTGTTCCACTTCTACAAAGTAGAGGAACCTCCAATGGAATACGTTCCCTTTGAGGACATTGAAATTCCATTAACATACCAAGAGCATGCGCTCTGGTTTAAAGGTGCCCTACAACATCAAAATCACATTACCAGGTTCGGTTCACTAGGTAGACCAGGAGCAACATGGCCAGTACTAGCCAGCTATACACCACATCCTGCCATTGAAGAAATGTCAGGTCCAGAACTATTAGTTCAACTAAAACAACTAATAAAAATACTTAGACAATTGGTTCAATATGTCATGCGAATTCTAACAGTCCAACCGGCTATCAGGATTCCACAGCAAACCCCTCATCAGGGAAACACAAATAAAATTACACCACAGACTATTCAATCAGTCATTGGTAAATTGCCCGCAAAACGGGAACAAATTCCATTCTGGTTAGCTCAAAAAATTACTCAAATAGAGGCAGTATTTCCAGATAGTGCACATCATGAGAAACACAGAATTTTAACAATCTGTTTACCAATGGGGATCGCGCCATACCTGGAGGACTGCAACACTTGGGGTACAGTCTTTGCTGCAATCTACACAAAAACACATGGTGTTCCGTCTATGGCGGTAATACCAGACGTCCTAAAACAGATTCAAAATTAATATGGGGCAGGAATAGGGATAATTTGAGAAAACCTGATAGATATCAAGATACTGATACACGTTCCTCTCGTACCTTTCAGACTTCCTCACAGAAATCGGAAAGAAGAGGATGGTCAGAACACAAGGAAGAATGTGTGAAGTCCAAAGACGATCAACACATTACAAAAAATAAGAAAACTCAATTCACCAAGAAGAAGGTAGCATGTCTAAAAATCAGACATGCCGAGGATCTAGAGGACACAACTCAAGAATGGGGAGTAGGTCCAGACAATGCTGGAGAGCGCACCAGAAGTTACCATAGCTCGCAAGACCCTGAAGGATCATCTGGAGACAGTGGACTTGAATGAGTATATTTAAGTTGAAACTGCCAATACCAGGGTTAGTGTACCCCATAAGTTATATGAAGTAACACTCCGGATGGAGGGGACATAACTAGGAAAATAAGAGCACTCTTTTGGGAGAAGCTCTCTAAGGGTTATGACATTCTTCTAGCTGAAAAAGACTGGCCACCAAAATTTGTCAGGGAGTGCCCACATGGCGAAGAGATCATTATAGGAAAAGTGCACGCATAGGGGCCGATTATGATGGCGGACGGACCTGAGTCCGTCCGCCACCATAGAGTAGGGGGGGAACGTCCGCATGGGCAGCGGCGTTCCCCCGTGAAGATTAGGATGTGACCGCCAGGGTGGCGGTCACATCCTCTATATTTAACATTGCGGCACCCGCCGCATTGTTAAAAATGCATACATTGCATTTGTATGCAGAAAGCGGCAGGCACCGCGCGGTGCCTGCCGCTTTCTGCATACAAATGCAGAGGGTACCATAGGTACCCCCATGTGCACCCCCCACCCCCCCTTCACCTAGGGGGCCCGCAACGGGCCCCCGCAGTGAAGTTCCACATGCTTTTCCACGGCGGAAAATCCGCCGTGGAAAAGCATCTTTTCATGCACTTCCTAATACCACCACCATCATATTAGAGCTTTTCCGCCGCGGTTGTAAGCCAACCGCGGCGGAAAAGCTGCGGACGGAAACCAGGACCCACCAGCCATCCTAATGTGGCGGTGGGTCTTTGGTGGGTTCGCTGCGGTTTTCCGCATCCTCTGGGCCGGCGGTGGCTTCCGCCGGCCCGGAGGATGCGGAAAAACCGCAATCATAATATGCCCCATAGATTGCAAGTGCATCCCTGTATGGAAGGCACACCTTTGGGTTCAAAAAATGAATTCCAGGGTCTGTTTTTGATTTCTTTTTAATGATTTCTTCAATTTTTCTTTCAAAAGATCATGAATTTTTTGTCCATTAATTCATTTTATCCAACAAAGTGAGGCTCCAATGCATTTCGGGCTTTGTGAGCCCTTTATCAAGGAGTGCTGAAAAATAAAGGAAGATATGACAGACCGTCATTGGACTATACATGGAACGGGTGTTGAGAGTTAGTGAAAGTTGTGCTCGTGACTAACGAAGAAAATATGAAAATAAAAAGAGAGAGGGTCCTGGTGTTGTCAACCCTTTAGCGTGAGGAGAACGAATTAACTGTGGGTTAAAGTGTATTAACGGCTGTGAAGGGAATATTTAGATGTGGTGCTCGAAGGGGATGAAGGTCAAAAATCTAAACTTACGGTTCGCCGACCTCCGCGGAGGGCTGGGCGATCTAAAAAAAGTATGGTGAAAGGGTTATTGGTTACCTCGTAACCCGGCGTGTGGGCGGCAGGTATCAAACAAGAAACGTGCTAGTAGCAGGTTTCTATGGAGCGTTGTCGAGACTTACTTGGAAGCGCAAAAACGCTGTGCTTGTGTGGTCCGTCAGTTCGGTGGAAGAATCAAACACGGAAGTGTGAGTTGCACTATATCACGTGTGATCGTGGTTGAAAGGGGCGGGTGATAGAAAGAGGACTTGTGACGGGGAATAGGTGCAGGGAAACTACTCGCAGTGAAATGAGAGTAGTAGAGAGACTCGATGGGAGAGTGAAATCGAAAAAAAGACTGCTGTGGTCAAAATTAGTGTCATAAATGAACGATAAGATCAAAATAAGGTAAAATCAAGAGACACATTATGAGAGCAATGCATATATCATAATTATAAATAACAGCTAAATTCAATGCGATCATTTAGTCCAAATGGTTTCAGTGTCTGGAGACGGTAAATCCAATCTGTCTCACGTTGTGTAGTGTAGTTCCTATTATCCCAATAGGCTCTGCGTATTGGAATAATCTCTTCAATAGTATAGACGTAGGACTGTGGTTAACTAGGTCTTCTACTGACGATATTAGACTTAAAGTTATGTGTGCCAGCTAGCTCAGAGTTCACTAGAAACTTTCTCGAATAGGCAAGGAGGAGTTTAACGTCCCTGGATAGACAAGAAGGGATTTAGTTTCTGACAACCATAGAACATGACAACTTTGCTCTCCCCTAATCAAGAGTATATCTCTAGAGTCGTGTGAAAACAAAAGACAACTTATTTTACTCAGTCAGTACGTGCAATAAAAAGATGTTATTTATTGATCAGTCTCTTTTCTCGTACAAGAGAAATGAATCGCTATTATTGCAATACTTATAGTTAAGTAAAATGCATACAGTAAAAACAGAATTATAAAATAATACTGTAAAAGCATTTATATGGTTTTTTAGCCATATGATACTAAAATGGATAAAAGTTATATACATATATACATTGACTAATCATACTCAGCTGGTGCTTCTAACTACGCCTACCCCGGTGTACCTGACCTAAGCCTAATACGTGGGTGGGAGTAGATAAGTAGCAGTTTAAGTTAAGTTTGCTTTGCCAAGGATCTGATTCAAGAATTCTCTGTGAGGGGTTATTCAGTTCAGTACCTGGGATTTGGAAGGCTGGAGGGCTGGTATCTCAATCTCAATCTCAGGACTCGATATCCCAGTTGCCCGCAAGGGCGGCTAGGAACGCCGGAGCTGGATTTCTCGGCAAGAGAAAAGGCAGCGTCTCTCTCTCAGCGCGTCAAAAGGGAGGGGCAGCGTCCGTGGGCTTCCTGCATCTGCTGGGCTCCTCGACAAGTATCGCTGCTCCAATCTCGTCACCACCACCGTGTTTGCCTAGGGCAATGTCGGTAATATTTATACCTGAAAGGTGCCGAGATTGACGTAAGGATGGACATAAATACGTCAATAAGGATGTCATAAGAACTGGTCGTTCGTACATTCTTTGCTGGAGTTCTTGGTTAAATCAAAACAATAGCTGCGGGGGATTTCCCAGGTTGCTGGAGGTTTGATTTGTTTTGAGAACTCGGTATGCTTTCTATGGGGGCTGGGGGAATAGTGCTTGCCTAACGTGGTAGCATGCGCTATGACCTAATCAGAAAACTTTTTTCTGTGCCGTTGTATGGCCACTATCGATTTATTAACCGGACAAGGGTCAGAAACAGGAATACTGATACAGTTCCCATAGGAAATACATCACACCCACTCCACGGAATCTATGTCCATATTTACTAACCTAAGCATAGTAAACATAACTAATATTGTATGTGTATACAAAACCGCCCCAAAATACATTAATTTTGCATTAACTTTGGATTTGCGTAACACATGAAAAATGAATATAGTTACTGTATGCATTCAAGCAGTGTAATCATTCAAAGAGGATGCACATTTTACATCTGCACGAATGATTTGCGAAAATAACACATGAAATGGCTCTTACTACACAAGAAAAAGTGCGAGTCCATTTCATCACATAGAAATACAATCGTATGTGTAAATAACCTAGAGTTCGAGGTAATGTCTCCTAGAGGTACCTAAAAATAGAAGTGTCTGTTCTCTAAGAATAGTTTACTTTAAGCAGAAGATAAGTGCTTGAGAGGTAAATATTTTGGATGTTTGGAGAACGTTCCTGTTTGCAGGAGCAGACTTGAAGAATTCTTAGTGGCTTTATTTTTAAATTTGAAGGCCAAATTCAGAGTTCAGGGAACGCTGTGTGCACGTTTGCTCAAAGTCATTCTTTCTGTACTGGTGAAAACATCATATCATTTAGATGTTCGAAAAAAAGGTCAACAGCTTCTGGTGAGAGTTCGACAAGGTTGGAAAATGACGCTACCATGCAGTCATGAGCATGATTGCTATCATTGATGGTTTGATCAGCATAGCTGACAGATGGTCGTACCTGATCGATGCTGCTTTCATCTTGTACTTCACTACCCTTCATTCGTAGTGGTGAAGTCTCCACGAATGCCGTCATCAGGATTGGTAGCCGCTGGGGACAGCACAATGCATGAGCCTTTACTGGACTCAACAAAGTCTCTGCATCCAATGGCACTTCTGATTGTAGTGTGAGACAGGTGTCCAACACGCATTCTTCGCCGCATAGCAAGCACCTTAATACAGGCATAACACAGGTCTGCCACAAGGGTCTGAACGAAAGAAACCAAGTCATATTTAAATCTCGTAGCCGTGCTAATCCAAGGACTTTAGTTATGCGGTCCCGGTAGCGGATAGCTAGGATCGTTTCTTCCATTGTGGTTGGAGTCATGTCTGTGACACGGTTTGCCATATCGAAGCAAAAGTAGCAAAAATAGGACGCCTGCTACTAGTCCCAACAGGAGAGGTAGTCCGCCAAAGAGGGAATGGACGAAGTTTGGAAAAATACCCAGGATCGCTTTGAATGGTGTTAAAGCGCCTGAAAAAACTGTCTTAAATACACTGGCGATACCACTTGTATCAGAAATATTTAAGATTTCGTTCAACATTTCTGCGAAGAGTAGGGGGCTATTCGTTGATAGCAGTGAATGAATCTCTGCCGTTGTCCTTGCAACTTGGAGATCATATGTTTCTTTTGATGACGTCAACCTGGTCGGCGTCTGTAGGAGCACAGTCTTCATTCTGCTTAAAGTATCAATTCGAATAGAAGAGAAATTAAAACTGGGCCATAACCTTGCCTCCCTGTCTGGAGTATCGTTTGGGAACAATACTCTTTCACAGCACATGACCCTGGTAGTCACGCTCACGAGATAAGGTTTTCCGGGCATTAGGCTGCAACATCTGCGATCTACAATTAGAATGTAACTCCCGTTCGAGAGTCTTCTAAAGAATGGTTCTATTCGTGTTGCAGGTGTGCCTAGCTGGTGACACAAAAGGTTATTTGAAGTCCCTTCACAGGCCCCATGCAAACTTAAACCCTGACACAGAAGTATACCACTTAGTGATTTTGCACAATTATTGCCACTAAGAAATACACTCTGTCCTTTATTACTAACACATGTGTGTGTATAGGGCAATTCCCATGTCGACTTAATGTATCCTTTACCCAACCTTTCATACTGGCCTGCCTGCATATATTTTTGGCAGTATTGAAACTGGAAAGTTGTTATCGGAATATTTATTATCCCATGTATTATCCATTCAATGACAGGTCGTTCTGACATTGTCAATGGTAATCTCTCTAGTTTTTCAATGCTCACAATTGTATAGTCAGCACCCTTCTGTGCCAAACTGATTTGTTTATCAGTAAGGTTAAAGATATTAAATAATGACGTTGTGTTGATTAAACGCCAAGGCACATAGCCTGAAACAGATTTTGCAACGTCCAGCCGAGCTGTACAATAGAACGTAATTGAGACCGACCGTGTTGCAACATCAGTAAGTCTTGCTCTATTATATCGATTGCTGGAGACACAATGCTGTCCAGTGAATATATTCTGGAGGACAGAGTCATTAACCCATTGTCCACCACAGAAAGTGATTTTTCCAAATGAACAAGGTCAATTTCCCGTATTTTTTCTGCTGTCTCAATTTGAGTTTCTTTCCAAGCTTCGTTATAAGCTGCATATATAGAGGTCGCTATGAAACGTTTTTGACGCTGTTTGCGTGGTCCCATAATGAATTCACGCAAGTCAGCACCTTCTTTAAGTAAAGTCAGGTGTTGCTTAATTTCCGCAAGTGTGGATGTATGTAGCCACTGAAGGCAGAGCTTTCCCACACTGTAAGTAGTTACAATCCCTGGATGTTGTCTCTGGGAGTATCTTGGGTCTGGCCTGGTCAATGTGAACCCCTGTATTTTGTTCAGGAATCTATCTTGACAGTTATTTGTGTCTGTGGGCCAGATCAACCATTGTTTCCATTCAGGATATGTTCTGTTTTGGTTTAAAATACTGGTTACGTCTATCTCAACATCAGAGGTGCTATTACTATCCATTGTTGGTTTTGGAATAGACGGTTTGTTTAAGTCTTTGATTTTGGCAAGACCAAGACAGGTGGTCTGCTGAATTGTGTCATTCAAAAATATAATTTGTTCTGGGATCATGCAGGCTCTAAATAATGATGCTATACCTTGCACTTGCCAATCTTTTGTGCCCCAGATCGTTTTCGTTTCAATGTTATCATTCCTGAAATCAAAACCAAATGTATTCATTTTTTCAAAAAATGTGTCTGAATATATCAATTTTGTGTTTGTAAGCATGGTTTTCACTCCTGTCTTATTTAACAATTTGAAGTAGAATGTTTCTGCATTACTTGTGTTAAACCCTGAAAAGTATGAATATTTATCATAATATGTTTTTGAACTGCCTTTTGGTGGAGTTGCACAATGTTCCCATTGGTTAAATTTTAAAACATTTCTAGGCTGAGTAGATTTATGCAGATAATGATTACCATAATGGTTATAGCAAAACATTTGATCGTAATTCGATGAACCTTGTAAATAATCATGTTCTGTAAATTTAGCTGACATTACTAGATCAGACATCATATCATTAATACTTTCAAAATCCAAATCATCAGCGAATGTGCTTGGTTTTACAAAGTCACTTAATGAAATCTTAAATTGGTGTGGATACTTCAGGAGTTCAACCGGACCATATATTTCATATTCAGTTTTGTCCCATGCTACCCCGCCGGGTATAGGATTTGCTGTGAAGTTGACAGAAGAAAGTTCTCTTTTCTCGACGTGTGAATATGTGTGTGGTTTAAGGACCAAGTTGATATTATGGCTTGCTGTGTCCATTTTAGCATATCTTCCCTCAATGAAATGTCCCAAGCATAGTACCATGATGAGCCAAAGTATGAGGATAAATGCACCAAATGCCACCCAAATTTCAATCCATGGAGAAATTAGATAGGTTTCTTTTAGTTGATGAAAAAGTTTTGTTGCTTTCTCTTTAAAAGTTCTTTTCGTTGGATGATCGTCAGGTTCATTCAGATCTTCAGAAAAATCATCGAAGTTGATGAAGTAGCCTGATGCTGTTCTGTCAATTGTTTCAATTGCTTCTGGATTACTTTTTGCTTTTAGAATTTGTTTTGTTTCATTAGCATAGTCTGTGGTTACATCACTGTAGAGTGGAGTTTCTTGATGTAAAGTTTTGATTTGGGTTTTAAGAGGTTCAACTTCTATTGCTTTGTTGCATAGTCCTTCTTGATTCACTGTAGATTTTTCAAATGTGATTAGTCTTTCCGTTTGAACCTCTGTGGATTTAGCAAACTTTGGTGTTCTGCTACTTCTTGGGAGTCCACTTGGCCTACTACTTGTAATCGGCCACATGATTGTGGTTTAACCAGGTCGATGGATACAACTCGGTTCTCCTTTTTACCAGCAAGGGGCGGTAGTACTACTGATCTTGTCCCGTTGATAGACAAGACAGGAACTGCTTTTCTGTAAGAAGGCCCAAATTCCTTCTTTACCGCGATCTTCTCTCTGACCAGATCCCCGATTTTTGGAATCCAGACAGGCCTTGCTGGGACAGGTGGTTTCTCTTCAGTGGTTGTTGGCTGTTGTTTCAACTTTATGTTGCTCAGGTCTCTTCTTGTTTCATTTAAGTCCTGTAAAATAGCCAAGCGATCTTTGATATCAAAGCATTTTTCTTTAACCACTGAAGTCTGACTATCTAAGTCCTGGACTAACATTCTAGTCCCAAACAACAGTTCGTACGGACTGAGACCTCTCAGAGAATTTCTTGGCAGATTATTAAGACTACGTTGGACACTTATTAAATGTTTGACCCACCCAGCTCCCGAACCTAATACCTTTGCTGTTATAGATTGCTTTATGTCACGGTTTTTTCTTTCCACGATTCCGTTTCCCTCAGGATGAAAGGGACAAGAGTACCGCAATGCAATGCCCATGCTGGTCATGGCCTCCTTATAAGCCCGAGAGCTAAAAGCAGGACCCTGGTCAGAATGCAGCATGCCAATTGTGTATGTGCCGATAAAGACTCGCAAATCTTTTATAACAGTTCTGGCGTCAGCTGATCGCTGGGGCCACATCCATATGAATCTCGTGCATGAATCTACTGCGACCATGATATATTTATAGTTACCATCCCTTTGTAAGGGACCGCAGTGGTCCAGGTAAACACACGCTAATGGTTTATCTGAGATTAGAAGGGGCGTCTGGGCTGGTCGTTTCACTGTTGATACTTTCATTTTTTGACATATTTCACATTCTAGAACATAGTTCCTAGTTTGTCTTCTCATTTTCGGCCACCAGTATCTCTGTTTTAATAACGATACTGTGGCTGAAACGCCAGCCTGTACAGAAGCGAGCCCTTCGTGTGCCGCTATAATGAGTCCTAAGCTATGTTCCATGTTTGGAATTGCCCTATCCCCCACTCCAGGGATTCGAGCAAATGGAACGTTATTTGCATCAGTTATGTATGAGTACTTCACTGGAAAGCCTTTCGGGAGTGTTTCTATCGCATCTTTTACTGTAGCGCTGACAGCCTGTAATATTTCGCTGTCTATTTTTGTTTTTGACCTGGTGATAGCAGCTACGGAAGCCGTCTGCACAGCTGCCTTTGCTGCTTCATCAGCCAATGAATTCCCTGCAACGTGAACGCCATCACGTTGATGACTCAGTGTATGTATCACGTGAGTTTTTGGTAGTTCTTTCTGTAAAAGAACTACTTGTTCCCAAAGCATTTCATGCTTGATTGTGCCACCTTTTGCATCTTTAAAACCGTTCTGAACCCAGATCTGCAAGTATTCATTGTAAGACTGAACGCAATAAAATGAATCGCACACTATGAGTGTGGGGAATTCTCGATCGGTATTTTCAAGCGCCATCTTGAATGCTAGTAGTTCAGCTCGCTGAGCTGTACAATCTCCTAGAGATTGTGTTTTAGTGACAAGTGGTCTAAATTTTCCTTCGTGCCAGCGACATTTAACAATCGCGCACGCAGCACTGTAAGCTTGCTTACCCCCCACTGCGGGTTGTGCTGATCCGTCCGTATATATTATACAGCCGTAATGTTCTAGAGGCAGAATTTCTGTCGGCAGAGGACATTCAAATTCATATTGGAGAAATTCTTGTGTTTTTAAATTAGGATCAAATTCGTATACCACGTCTGTTGCAGCAAGGGAATTAGCCCATTGTACCCACCTCGGATGAAGTGCTTTTGCATTCGGAATGCTTGCCTTAGTTACCGCCTCCAGGGCTGGTATTGGTGTCACGATGATTATTCGTTTACTTTGTGCTAGGGCTCTTTCTTTCGCTACAGCAGTCTGTACCGCGGTAAGGATTTTTTCCGTAGGGCTAAATTTCATTTCAGCTTTTGTGTACAAGTGTGATTTGTATGCTATTGGTACCTTTTCTCCCTCATTAGAGGTCAGGTATGTGAATCCGCATCTTCCTGGGATGACTCGAATCACAAGATTGCGTGTGTTGTCACGTGTTTGTAATCTCGTTTTAACTAACATGTCTGTTTGTAAAGATCTCAAAATTTCTGTGTGTTTTTGAGTCCAGTTGATTCTTTTAAAATCTGGTTTTATTAAATCATAGAGAGGTTTAACCCTCTCCGCGTAATTTATAATATAAGTTCTTCCGAAAATCAGAAAACCTAGAATTGATTGTAAGTTTTTCAGTGTTCTAGGTGCTTGGATTACCGCACATTTCTCTAGGAAATTGTCAGCCAGGCTTTTGCCTTCACTTGATAACTCATATCCTAAAAATAGGACAGTTAGATGGGCAATTCTTGACTTTTTAAAGTTGAATTTCTAGCCCTCTGCTGCGAACCCAAGTATTATGGTGTTCACTCTTTTCAAGTGAGTATCCAAGTCATCATCTGTTAGATAGATGTCATCGACATAAGATAATGCTTTGTCATCATATGTTTGTAGTAACTCTGTTACTCTTGCTGAGAATAATCCTGGGCTGTTCTTGAACCCTTGGGGCAAACGACAGAAATTTTTCTGCGAGCCATTTATTGAGAAAGCGGTCAAATATCTGCTTTCTGGTGCAATTTTTTGACAAAAGAATCCGTTAGAGATGTCTAATGTTGTTTTGTATTTTTTGCGCACTATGTTATTCATTAGTGCTGCACTGTGTGAGTTTTGCACTGCAAAAGTTTTGCAACATGAGTTCAAGTGTCTGTAGTCCAAAACAAGACGATATGAATTATCTGGTTTGGAGACAGGAAACAAAGGATTGTTCATTTGTGAGGTGCAATTTTCAATCACCCCCTGGTATTCAAGTTGATCTAGGATCTCTTTTACCTGTTTTTTAGATTCTTGCTTAATTGGGTACTGCCTCTGTGCAGTAGGGTTGTGATTTTAACTGGATTTTGTGAGGAGGAGAGTCTTCATCCCATCCCACACGATTTTTATATAATGCAGGAGCTTCGGCTACTGCCCACTTTCTTGCAAGTGTATACTTTTTATGTATTGGAATATGATTAGAGAAAGCAGGCATAATTATTTCTTCGCCATGAGGGCACTCCCTGACAAACTCCGGTTGCCAGTCTTTTTCAGCTAGAAGGATGTCATAGCCTTTAGAGAGATTATCCCAAAACAGACCCCTTATCTTCCTAGTCTTATCCCCTTCTATACGTAATGTTATTTCATATATTTTATGAGGTTTGCTAACTCTGGTATCTGCAGTTTCCACCTGAATGTATTCATTCGTGTCCACTGTCTCCAGATGATTCATCAGGATCTTGCGAGCTATGCTCACTTCTGCTGCGCTGTCTAGCATTGTTTGAGCCCATACTCCGTTTTTCAGCTGTGTCCTCAGTATTCTCGGCATGGTTGATTACTTTAATACTGGCTACCTTCTTCTTTGGAAATTGTAATTTTTTATTTTGATGAGCAGGTTCCTTGTCTTTGGACTTGACGTGCTCTTCCCTGTGTTCTGATCGTCCTCTTCTTTCCGATTTCTGCGAGGAAGTCTGAAAAGATTGAGAGGGACGTGTATCAATATCTTGATATCTGTCAGGTTTCTTTATATTATCCCTATTTCTAAGGTTGTATTTTTTCACAGAGGGCTCCCTTTGGGGAGACTTGCGTCCTTGGTCCGGAGATCTTTCTCTCCGTCGAGGAGACCTTCCTCTGGTTTGAAATCTTTTTTCTTTAGGGGTGGATTGTTTATTTCCATCCCAGCTCTTTTTTTGATTGTTTAGATTATTTTTAATAAATACCTTTTCAGGATTTTCAATTAGTTGGGGTTTCACAGGTATTCCACCCAAACTATCTCTTCCTAGTTCTTCATAGGATTTTTCTATGATTCTGGCAATTTCAAATGGTTGGTCTGCTATATCTGTCTCTTTCAACCTCTGGCGGATCGCCACATTTGCTGCTTCTCCCTTTATATTGGCTAGTAATATTGCCGAGACCTGCTTGAAGTCTTTTAGTAATTTCATACCAAGAGTTAAAGCAGGTTCTGGACCATATTCATCTTGAATTTGTTTTAGCACATCTGGTATTACTGACATGGATGGAACACCATGTGTTTTTGTGTAAATGGAAGCAAAGACTGTACCCCAAGTGTCACCATCCTCCACATGTGGTGCGATTCCCATTGGAAGACAGATAGTCAGAATCCTGTGTTTCTCAACCGGGGTGGTATCCGTAAATACCGCCTCTATTTGAGTGATTTTTTGTGCTAACCAGAATCAGAATGGAATTTGTTCCCGTTTTGCGGGTACTCTCCCTAGACAGGACTGTATGTTCTGTGGTGTGATTTTATTTGTGTTCCCCTGATGAGGGGACAGCTGTGGAATTTTAATAGCTGGTTGGACTGTTGAAGTCCGCATATTATATTGGACTAATTGTCTGTGTATTTTAATTAGTTGTTTTAGCTGTGCTAAAAGATCTGGTGCAGACATTTCTTCAATGTCTGGATGTGGTGTGTATCCGGCTAGGACCGGCCACGTTGCTCCTGGTCTACCTAGTGGACCGAGCCTGGTGATGTGATTATTATGTTTTAGGGCGCCATTAAACCAGAGCAGGTGCTCTTGGTATTTGAGTGGTATCTCCACTTCCTCGAAAGGAGTGTAGATATCCGGTGGTTCCTCTATTTTATAATAGTGGAACTCTTTTGTTACAGCGTTTGCTGCTGGAAAATTGATCCATGAGTAGAATACCTCTGTCTGCCGATATTCGTGTGCCTCAATTTACGAATATGACTGTACCACCTCTCGGTGTTAGTCCATTTTCTATAAGTTTTAAGGTTATAGTTTTTCTTATGTTGACCGGGATAAGTATTGCCTCCGGGTCTTGCTGTAGGAGACTTCTGTCACTCTCTATGAGTTGAGCTGCTATTCTAGCTGTCTCCCTTTCTTCTTCTTCTGACATTTTACTGTCAGAAGGTTATTTTGTTTATTAGCAGATCAGGTTTCTATGGAAACAAAGATTAGATGCACAATATTTTGAAACAGTGTATCCTTCAATGTTGAATAAACCAAGAACCATACATAGGAGTCTCCTCCTACGAAGTTTGGCGGATTTACCTTTCACCCACTCCAGACGTCTTTGGAGTATTATGGGAAAAGGGGTCTGTGTGAAAAATCACGACTGAGTTACTCTAATGTCTTACGTTAGATTTATCGCCTATCCAAACACGTTGGGCGCCATGTAGTGTAGTTCCTATTATCCCAATAGGCTCTGCGCATTGGAATAATATCTTCAATAGTATAGACGTAGGACTGTGGTTAACTAGGTCTTCTACTGACGATATTAGACTTAAAGTTATGTGTGCCAGCTAGCTCAGAGTTCACTAGAAACTTTCTCGAATAGGCAAGGGGGAGTTTAACCTCCCTGGATAGACAAGAAGGGATTTAGTTTCTGACAACCATAGAACATGACAACTTTGCTCTCCCCTAATCAAGAGTATATCTCTAGAGTCGTGTGAAAACAAAAGACAACTTATTTTACTCAGTCAGTACGTGCATTCTTAGTTTCACCAGATTGTAGAGAAAAGGAAGAGACGGGCGTGTTCAATAAAAATATGTTATTTATTGATCAGTCTCTTTTCTCATACAAGAGAAATGAATCGCTATTATTGCAATACTTATAGTTAAGTAAAGTGCATACAGTAAAAACAGAATTATAAAATAATACTGTAAAAGCATTTATATGGTTTCTTAGCCATATGATACTAAAATGGATAAAAGTTATATACATATATACATTGACTAATCGTACTCAACTGGTGCTTCTAACTACGCCTACCCCGGTGTACCTGACCTAAGCCTAATACGTGGGCGGGAGTAGATAAGTAGCAGTTTAAGTTAAGTTTGCTTTGCCAAGGATCTGATTCAAGAATTCTCTGTGAGGGGTTATTCAGTTCAGTACCTGGGATTTAGAAGGCTGGAGGGTTGGTATCTCAATCTCAGGACTCGATATCCCAGTTGCCCGCAAGGGCGGCTAGGAACGCCGGAGCTGGATTTCTCGGCAAGAGAAAAGGCAGCGTCTCTCTCTCAGCGCGTCAAAAGGGAGGGGCAGCGTCCGTGGGCTTCCTGCATCTGCTGGGCTCCTCGGCAAGTATCGCTGCTCCAATCTCGTCACCACCACCGTGTTTGCTTAGGGCAATGTCGGTAATATTTATACCTGAAAGGTGCCGAGATTGACGTAAGGATGGACTTAAATACGTCAATAAGGATGTCATAAGAACTGGTCATTCGTACATTCTTTGCTGGAGTTCTTGGTTATATCAAAACAATAGCTGCGGGGGATTTCCCAGGTTGCTGGAGGTTTGATTTGTTTTGAGAACTCGGTATGCTTTCTATGGGGGCTGGGGGAATAGTGCTTGCCTAACGTGGTAGCATGCGCTATGACCTAATCAGAAAACGGGTTTCTGTGCCGTTGTATGGCCACTATCGATTTATTAACCGGACAAGGGTCAGAAACAGGAATACTGATACAGTTCCCATAGGAAATACATCACAGTTGTAGAAGGAATTTATTATTATCTCTGCCTTCGGTTTTTGTGACAGTCTCCAAGATAATGAATTTTAGTTGAGCGATGGTGTGTTTGCATTCTACAAAATGAGTGGCTACATTGGATTTCTCATTCTTGGTGCGAATACTAGACTTATGTTCATTAATGCGCACTTTTATTTTCCTTTCCGTCTTCCCTACGTACAATTTCCCGCAGGGGCATTTAATGGCATAAATGAGGTTGCTGGTGTCGCAAGTAGCAATGACATTAAGTTTGATCACGTAAGCTTTCATCGGGTGGGTGATGTTGTTTCCTCTGATGATACAATTGCAATTGCTGCAGTTCATGTATGGCTGGGTTCCTTTGTGTTCTTTGATGGAAGTGGGTTTCTTTTCCAACATTTCTGTAATGTTATTACCACGTGTGTACGCAAAAAGGGGTTGAGTTTCAAAGATGTTGTTGAAATCGGGATCGATCTGTAGGATGGGCCAGTGCCTGAGAATGATTTTTTTTAATTTGATGCTGGATGTAGAAAATTTCGAAACTAGTACAATGCGAGAATCTTTAGGGGTGGTGACTTTTTTTAACGCTGTTTGTCTGCTAATGTTTTTAATGCGTTTAACGGCGTCATTCAGGATAGTTTCAGGATAATCTCTTTCGGCGAACCGGTCATGCATTTCAATGATCCTGTTGTTAAAATTGTCTTCATCAGATACAATACGTTTTATTCTTAGCATTTGCGAGAATGGTAAGTGTTTTTTCAACGATCCCTGGTGGAAACTTGTGTAATGCAATGTATTATTGCGGTCCGTAGGTTTGCGGTAGATGTCAGTTACGAATCCTTGGTCAGTGATTTTGATGTTTACGTCCAGAAAGGAGAGGGAGGTCTCACTAACTTGCCAAGTTAATTGTATGCGATCGTCTTTGGTGTTCAATTCATTGAGAGCATCAAGAAGAGAATTCTTTGTGTCTTTCCAGATTATGAAAAGATCATCGATGTATCTTACATATAACTTGATGTTGTCATGGAAGTTGCTGTTACCATAGATGTGTGTCTCTACAAAGAGATCATTATAACAGCCTTCTCCAATCATATTCCGATTCATAAAAAATACACCTATACCAGAAAATGGGCAGTAGCCCAGGCTCCAGCATTATATAACAATCATGTAGGATGAGATGAGGATTCTCCTCACCATAAAATCCAGGTAAAAAATCAGCCAACTGCTCAGAGGCAGTATCCAGTTAAGCAAGAAGCTAAAAAACGTGTCAAGGAGATCTTAGATCCACTTGAATACCAAGGGGTGATAGAAACATGCACCTCATCAATGAACAATACTTTATTTCCTGTCTCTAAACCAGACAACACACATCGTCTAATTTTGAACTACAGACATTGAAACTCTTGTTGCAAAATATTTGCAGTACAAAATGCACACAGTGCAGCACTGATGAATAACAGAGTGCACAAAAAATATAAAACTACATTAAATATTTCAAATGTTTTTTTTCTGTCAAAATATCGCACCTGAAAGCAAGTACTTGACCGCTTTCTCAATTATGTGGACAGAAGGTCACTTCTGTCGTCTCCCGCAGGGATTCAAGAATAGCCCAGGGTTATTTTCAGCGGGAGTAACAGAGTTACTACAAACGTTTGATGATGAGGCATTATCTCATGTTGATGACATCTAACAGACGATGACTTGGACAGGCACTTGAACAGAGTGAACACCATAATACTTGGTTTCGCATCTGAAGGGTACAAATTCAACTTTAAAAATTCAAGAATTGCCCTTCTCAACGTCCTATTCTTAGGATACGAAATTTCAAGTGTGTGTGTGTAACTGTGTAAATGTATGTATACTTGTAAAGCGCACTATCACCTTTCAGGCATCCTGGCGCTGTATACTGCTGTGGAACCCTTCCTGGCTTTCCCTGTGAGATGCCCCCTACTGGGCACCCCCAAGGTGAAGCCAGGCCGTTGTGGAGATTAAGCAAGCTATTGCCCAGAGTTGCAGAGTGGGACCCATGATTAGAGAAGGCACCGAGGTGAGAATTATCGAGTCCATGGACATTGAGCCCAAGAACCTGCCACGTCGGGAATTGAACCTTTGTCCCGGGCCAGACCTCTGCCTCAGGGTCTGCCGCTCTAATCGGTGAGCCACACTGCACTTCAAGTGAAGACAAAAGCCTGGCAGGGAACTTTTTAGAAAACTGTGCGCTGCTCCAACCTCCAAAAACGCTGAAAAACTTACAGTCGATTCTAGGTTTCCTAAATTTCGGAAGAACTTACATTCTAAACTACGCAAAAAGGGTTAAACCTCTCTACGAATTAATCAAACTTGATTTCAAACGAACTAATTAGACTCAAAAACAGACAGAAATTTTGCGTTCAGTGCAAACAGACATGTTAGCAACATCACATTTACAGACATGCGTAAACATACGCAACCTTGTATCTAGAATAATCCCAGGAAGATGCGGATTCACATACTTAACCTTTAATGAAGGAGAAAAAGTACCAATTGCTTACAAATCACACTTGTACACACAAGCTGAAATGAAATTCACTTCAACAGAAAAAATTCTGACAGCAGTTCAAACTGCAGTAGCAAAAGAGAGAGCTCTCGCACAGGGAAAACGCATAAAGGTCATTACTCCTGTACCTGCCTTAGAGGCAGTGACAAAAGCAAGCATTCCTAATGCAGAGGTATTACATCCGAGATGGATACAATGGGTTAACTCTCTTGCTGCAACAGACGTTGAATACGTTTTTGACCCCTACTTGAAATCTCAAGAATTTCTACAATAAGAACAAGAATGTCCTCTGCCCACTGGAATTCTGCCTCTAGAACAGTAGGAATGTATAACAGATCAGCACAACCTGCAATTGGGGGTAAACAAGCTTATAGTGCTGCATGAGCAATTGTAAAAGTTGCTGGCGCGATGGTAAATTCCGACCTATGGTCACAAAAACTCAATCTCTAGGAGACTGTACAGCTCAGTGAGCTGAACTACAGGCTTTCAAGATGGCGCTGGAAAATACACTCATAGTGTGCGATTCATATTACTGCGTCCAGTCTTATAATGAATACTTGCAGAACTGGGTTCAAAACGGTTTCAAAGATGCAAAAGGTGGCACAATCAAGCATAAGTTGCTTTGGGAACAAGTAGTTCAGTTACAGAAATAACTACAAAAGACTCACGTGATCCATACACTGAGTCATTAGTGTGATGGCATTCACGTTGAAGAGAATTTATTGGCTGATGAAGCCACAAAGGCAGCTGTGCAAAAGGCTTGTGTAGTTGCAATCACGCGTTCAAAAACAAAAATAGACGGTGAAACAATGCTAGCTGTCACTGCCACAAGCAAAGGCAGCGGTGCAGCGTTACCTGTAAACTATCCACTCGAATATGCATACATAATTGATGCCAACGTCGTTTTTGCTCGAATCCCTGGAATGGGGGACAGAGTAATCCCAAACAAGACACGTAGAGGAACTTTGATACAAGAAGCACATGTGGGAGAGGGTCTGATACATCAAGGGATCTCTAAATCCAATATGGAATGTACTGATGGCCAGGGATGAATGCCCACATTGACGAGTTTGCAATTAATTGCCATAACTGCAATAGAGATCGAAGCAGAGAAGGCCGCCAGATACCTGACTTCAGTGTAGCCAGCCCAGTACAGACACCATTGTTAGACAGCATTAGGCTTTTTACATGCAGACGTTGCTATAGACGGATGCGGTCCAACAACTATTAAGACAGATTCATTTGGATGTGGCCTCAGCGCTCTGCTGACGCCCGAACTGTTATAAAAGATTTGCAAGACTTTATCGGCACATACACAATCGGCACTCTACATTCTTGACCAGGGTCCTGCGTTTACCTCTCGAGCTTACAAGGAGGCCATAGCCAGTTTGGGCGCTGGATTGCGGTTCTCAAGTCCATTCCATCCTGAGGGAAATTTGGTTGTGGAAAGAAAAAACTGTGACATAAAGCAATCTATAACAGCAAGGGTATTAGGCCCGGGTGACGGGTGGGTCAAACATCTGATAAGTGTCCAACATAGTTTAAACAATCTGCCAAGAAATTCTCTGGGTGGAATCACTCCATATGAAATCCTTTTTGGTACTAGAATGATTGTTGAAGACCTCAATCCTCATACTTCAGTGGTAGAACAAAAACGCTTTGATATCAAAGACCGTTTGGCTGTTTTACAGGAATTCAATGAAACAGAACAAGTCTAAGCAACACATTACAGAATCCAACTACGACTTAAGAAAAATCACCTGTCCCAGCAAGGCCTGTCTGGATTCCAAAGAGTGGTGTTCTAGTCAGAGAAAAGATTGTGGATAAGAAGAAATTTGGGCCTTCATACAGAAAACCAGTACCTGTGCTAGCAATCCATAGATCAAGAACAGTGTTAGTGCCGCCTCTTGTTGGAAGAAAGGAGAACAGGTTCGTATCAATTGACCTGGTAAATCCACAGCATGTGGCCGATGATAAGTAGTAGGGCAGTGGACTCCAAAGATGTAGCATAAGACCAAATCTGGCTGCTATCCAAGAGGTTCAAACTGAGAGACTCATCACCTTTGAAGAATCTGCAGTAAGAAAAGAAGGACTATGCAACAAAGCAATTGAACGTATGCCTTTTGAACCCCAAATAACAGTTTGTCAAGAAACTCCTGTCTACAATGAAATAGCCATGGACTATATTATTATGACAAGGGACCAAGCTGCTCCAGCAAGTTCAAGTAATCCGGATGCAATACCAACAATTGATAAAAGTGCCTTTCACTATTTCATCAATTTTGATACGTTTTCGGAGGATCCCAGTGAGCCCTAAACAACACCAGCAGACAAAACGTTTAAAGACAAAATAACAGCACTTTTTCAGCAACTGTAAAAGACTGATCTGGTTTCACCATGGGTTGAATTTTGGATAGTGTTAGGTGTACTTTTTCTCCTACTTTGGCTCATTCTTGTATTAAGTTTGGGAAAGCTGATAGATGGAAAATATAGTAAAATGGACACAGCAAGTAAGAAAATCAACTTGCTCCTGAAGCCACACAAATCATCTCATCGTGAACAAAGAGACCTGTCATCAGTGAACATCACAGCCGTTCCCATACCTGGTGGTATAGCATGGGACAGAACTGGTTATGACATTTATGGTCCTGCCGAGCTGCTGAAGATTCCACATCAATTCAATGATTCCTTGAGTGAGTTTATTTCACCCAGCACATTTTCTGATGATTGGGACTTTGAGACTGTTAATAATATGATGACAGATTTAGAGATGTCTGCAAAATTTACAAACCATGAATATTTTGAAGGTTCATCAGATTATGAACAAATGTATTGTTATAATAATTTTGGTCATCATTATTTGCACAAATCTACAAACACTAGAAATATATATACTTATAATCAATGGGAACATTGTCCAACGCCACCAAAAGGTAGCTCAAAAACATGCTATAACAAATTTCCATACTTCTCAGGTTTTAATGTCTCAAATCCAGAAACATTTTTCTTTAAAAATGTTAATAAGGCAGGAATGAAAAGTATGTTAACCAACACAAATCAAATTTATTCAGCAGCCTTTTATGCCCAGCTGTCCTCATTAGGCTTTGACTTTTGGAGTGACACCATAGAAACAAAAACTGTCTGGGGTTCAAAAGACTGGCAAGTACAGGGAGTGGAAGCCTTATTCCGAGCCTGTATTATTCCTGAACAAAATTTTTTTTTTAATGACTCTGTTCAACAAACATCCTGTTTTGGAGTAGCCAGGATGAAAGATTTAATCAAACCGTCCATACCTGTACCTACAGCTGATAGTGAAAACACTTTAGAGGGAGGGGTCAATGTAAAAACTATTTTACTAGAAAAAAGAACTGATCCTGATTGGACAAAATGATTAATCTGGCCCACAGACACGAATAACTGTCAAGATAGATTCCTGAACAAGACACAAGGGTTTACAGTAACTCGGCCTGACACAAGATATGTCCAGAGACAACATCCAGGGATAGTAACAACTTTCAGTGTATGAAAACTGTGCCTCGAGTGGCTACACAAATCTACACTTACAGAGGTAAAACAACACTTAACTTTACTTAAAGATGGCATTGATTTGAGAGACTTCTTATTAGGGCCTCATAAACGACGTCATGAATTTTTCATATACGCCGGTATTTATGCAGCTTATAATGAAGCATGGAAAGTCACACAAATGGAAACTGCAGAACGACTACGAGAAATTGATTGTATTCATTTAGAGAAAGCTCTCTCTGTAGTTGACAATGGGTTAACAACACTGTCATCCAGAATTTATTCTTTGGACAGCATTGTATCTCTCAGGACTTGCTCATGTTACAACATGGACAGTCTCAATTGCGTTCTATAATGCTGCTAGGCTGGACGTTACAAAATCTTCGTTCAGGCTATGTACCTTAGCGTCTAATCAACACCACGTCATTGTTTACTGGATTTAACCTTACAGATAAACAAATCTCTTTGGCACAAAGGGGAGCAGACTATACGGTGCTGAGCATAGAAAAACTGGAAAGATTACCATTGACTGTTTCTGAGAAACCAGCCATAAAATGGATAATACATGGCACCATTACGCTGCCAGTGATAATTTTCCAGTTTCAGTATTGCTTGAAACACATACCAGCAGGCCTGCATGAAAGGTTGGGTAAAAGAAAACATTAAGTCAAGCTGGGATTTACCATACACACACAAATGTTGGAGTGGGGGAAAAGAAGTATTTCTTAGTGGTACACGATGTAACAGTGCACTAAGCGGTACACTTTTTTATGCCAGGGTATTAATTTACACGGAGCCTGTGATGGTTCTTTGACCAACTTATCCTGCTACCTGCAAGGTTCTCTGGCAGCATTGATAGATCCAATTTTTAGGCAGCCTTCCAATGGGAGCTACATAATGTTGAAAGATCACAGCTGTTGTGGAATTGCCTATCTCGTAAGTGTGTAAGCCAGGGTCACTTGTTGTATGCAAGTATTGTTTCCTAAAAGCAGAAAAGACGTGGAGTCGCTGTTATGGCCTTCACTGAACATCTCTTCTCTTCGAATTGATACTTTAAGCAGAATGAAAGCCATTCTTTTGCAAAAAACGGTGCCACTGACATCGTCCAAAGAGACGTATGATCTGCAAGTTGCAAGGTCCTCTGCGGAGATATATGCCTTATTATCAACAAACTACCCCATACATTTTGCAGAAATGTTAGGTCATATCTTAAACATGTCTGATACCAGTGGTATTAGCACCCTTTGAAGCAGTCCTGAGCATATTTCCAAACTTCATGCACTCTGTGTTTGGTGGACAGCCTCTCGTTTTGGGACTCGCAGCAGGAATTTTATTTTTGCTACTTCTGCTTCGATATGGCAAGCCAATCCACCATCGACGCTCACCTGGCAATGAAGTGTAGTGAGCGCATAATCCAAATTTTGGGCTTGGCTCATTTAAGAGATCTGAATACCGCATGGTTTCTTTCATTCAGACCAATCTGGCAAGATTGCATCTTACCTGTTCTACGATGCCTGCTACGTGAAGAAGAATGCATGCTAGACATCTGTCTAACACTTCCATCAGCACTGCCAACGGATGTTGACGCTTTGCTTGGTTCGGTAACAGCTCATGCATTGTGTTGTCCCCAACGGCTACCAATCCTGATGACGGCATTCATGGAGGTCTCACCAGCACAACCAACTGATGGTGAGATAGGTGGACCAACAGGCACACAGGTACCATCTACTGCGAACATTGCTAACGCGACTGACGCTGGCGGCGATGCTTCTCATCTGTGTACAATTGATCTGCTTAACAAGGTAGTCCAACTTTCACCTAAAGTAGTAGACAAATTCTTTTCAAACTTAGAAGATTTGATGTTTTCTCCCAACAGCGAGAGTGACATTTGAAGTTAGCATACAGCGTTCTGATGACCTTTGGGCACAAAGTAATCTGCTTAAAGTAGAACTATTCTTAGCAAACAAGAATTCTTTGACCACTTCCAAAAGAAAATATTTGACCTTGTCCACAACCTACATTTTTTATATATTCTGTCATGGAATGGTCTCAACCTTTCTTCTGTATTTCAGAGCCATTTCATAAACGTTTTTCACGACTCATTCTGATAAGCATTTTTTCCAATGTCACACTACATGCTTTGAATGAAAATAATGTTTTTTTACATGCGTACAGCACAAATGCTCGTTTTTCGTGTACAACCATTTTCTAATGCATTTTATGTATTTTGGGTGGGATTGTAAACACATGATTTAGATATGTTTTTGCTTAGTATTTAGTAATGTCAAACATAATAAAGTGGAGTGGTTGTTGTATAGCGTTTTAGGAACAAGGTGTAATTTTACTGATTCAAGCCCTTGTATAGGTATAATTCACATTTCCCTTATATATCGGCATAGAAATCATACCCATATTTAGACATAGCCCATGCAGTCCTAATACAGGCACGGCTACTTCCACTAGTTCCAAAAAGCCACAACAATTGCTTGGAAAACTCTGCTTCAACAGTCAGGGACATGTTGGCATTTTCAAAGAACAACCATTCCTTTCGGGTTCTTTTGTGACGTTATTATGTCCGACTATACTTCAAACCAGGCACCTTCAAGGTGTAAATATGCCCACACTTACCCTAGCAAACACACGGTGGTTTGGAGCAGTTCGACTATCTACTTGCCCGACGCATCTCGCTACAGCAAGTGCCGAAGCAAGCCAACCCTCCAGCTGACGCACTGACAGAGAGGCTGCCTTTCTCTTGCTGAGAATCCAGCTCCAGTGCTTCCAAGCTCCCCTCGCGGGGTGTTGGGAAATCGAGTCCCGAGACAGAGATACCAGACCTCCTTCATTCTAAACCAAGGTATGGAGCTGATTAGACCCTAAGAGAGAAATCTTGGATAGATGCTTGGCAAAGAAACTAAACCCATACTTACTTCTCCCCTCGTACTAGACTTAGGATAGGTACATCGGGGTAGGCGTATTTTAGAAGCACCAGTTGAGTACGTTTAGTCTTTGTTATTTATATATGTATTTTATGGCTTAGAAACCATACCATGCTTTTACAGTACACTTCTTGCTGTACGCATTATACTTTACAGCCAGTATTACGATTGTAGCAATTCATTTCTTTTGCATGAGAAAGAAGACTGTTCAATATATACTTTTATTGAAAATGCCTGTCTCTCTATTTCTCTGCACCTCTGGTGAGCGAAATATCTATCTATTGTTTCAATCAGTTTTATCTTGGGAAAACAAAGTTGTTATGTTTATGCGGTTGTCAGAAACTAATCCCTTCTTGTTTATTCGAGAAAGTTTCTAGTGACCTCTGAGCTATCTGGCACTCACAATTAAGTCTAATATATTCGATAGAGACCGAGTCGACCCAAGTCCTATATCAAATCTATAGGATATATTATTCCAATGCGCAGAGCCTATTAGGAATATAGGAACTACACTACAGCGTCGTCATCAGGAGCGCCCAGCAGGATGTTCGACGAGGCAGTGCATCCTCCAGGTAAGGCTTGGACTCCGGTCGAGAGTCACAAGCGTGTGTGGCATGGGGAGGCGTGCAGGAGGAGTAAAGCAGTGCTCCCGTTTCTCTCCTGCTGTATTGTGTAAGACGTTTTGAGTCCTTGAGCGGCCCGGACCTGCCCGGAAGTACCGGGCCGCCCTCAGAAGTTCAGGTCTGTAGTCTGTGGTTGGGTCCTAATGGTTCCCACGCTAATCGTGTCGTTTGGCCTGGTATTATTCCTGCATTACAAACTGCCTGATTATGTGCATTGAGGATTGAATTATTCTCGCATTACGACCTGCCTTATTATTTGCATTACGAACTGCCTGATTACGTGCATTAAGGATTGCATTATTCTTGCATTACGGACTGCCTGATTATGTGCATTGAGGATTGCATTATTCTTGCATTACGAACTGCCAGATTACTTGCATTGAGGATTACATTATGCTTGCATTACGAACTGCATTAGTCTGACAATACGAACTGCATTACCAACTGCATAGCATTGCATTAACTGCATATGAAAATTGTGAACTGCTCATTAACACCGCAAGAGCCTATAAGTGTTTGTTGGCCTAATAACCGGCAAAGGGAAATATTACGAATAGACATTTGTTGGATTTTCATCGTTTGGTTTTACCGTATTTTTCTTCTTGATAAAGATACCGCTATTTTCATACATCAGTGTGGTGTCCAGTTGTGGTTTTATCACTGTGACACTGGGAGTGTGATTGCAAATATTTTACACATTGCCTTGAAGGTAAGCCTGGTTACTCGTGCCAAGCTACCAGGGGGTGAGTAGGGGTTATCAAAGAGGGTTTCCCTCCTTTCCCTGACTAGAAGCAAGGGTCCCTATTTGGACTAAGGTAACTGCCTCAGCCAACAAGAGACCCCCAGTTCTAACAGTTAGCACCTTCTTAAAGCATATTGACAGGTACCTTTTCTCCCTTTCCAGGCAAGTGTTAATAGATTTCTGTGAAGGAGTAGAGTTGGGTGAGGAACCTAGGAGTGGGAAAAATAGTGAAAGAGTTAGGAGAAAAGGTTTAGAATGTCACACTAAATCCTGACTGTTGCTTTCTCTCCATTATCAGGGACATACATATTAGGACTAGGACTAATGAATATCCTAAATTTAAGACTTGAAAACTTACCATCACCCCCTGCAGAAGACGCAGTGATGTGGGGACTATGGACTTAGAGTTGGGGGCATAGTAAAATTATCTTTTTTGGTAGTATAAGGGTTGCATATAAGACAGCATCAGAACGTAATGTGGAGATGCTCCAATTAATCTTACCACTTTGAATAACTCTTGGAATTGTACACTCTATGATTTCGGTACTTCGTGTCATTACATATAGAGATCAGCTGTTGACAACTCAGTCTTAAATCTATCCCAAAAGGGACAGGCCACGTCACCTCTCAGAGGGAATCAAACAACTTCCGGCATGTTTTTGCATTGTTTGTGAAAATGTGTAAAGTACATGACAAACTATGTTCTTAACAACACTGGGGAGTTAATCAAACCTAATATGAATGTATGTGCTTTTATCAAATTTGGTCCACCATTTTTTAATAAAAGCAACATTGTATCTGTATAACATATTTTGATTTCATAATTACATATATAGGTACCTAGATAGGTAATCAGCCTTGCTGTACTTGTTTCATACCATGCCATTGCTGAATTCTGGAGGATGTATATTATTTTAGGGATGTGTAAAGTTACAAAGATTTGTCTGTCACAATTTACCAAGTTTTCTTCAAAAGTTTGGAACCCTATGAAACATTTGCGAAGGTTGCTAAATTTAAATTTAGAGAACATAAGTTGACGAAGTACATCTTGGAGAGTGGAAAAAACTCAACTTTAGTTTTTGAATTCTGCTAAAATATGTTGTTGAAAAATAATACTTTTACGAGAAAGTTATGGACATTTTACAAACGTTTAAACCCTTTTGAACTGCAAAGTGACACAAAGGTTCCCCCCAAATATGGTATTAAGTGCTATACGTGCCCCAAAAATGTGGTATTTAAGTTCTTTTACAGGAGAACATCTGTCAAGTTCATCAGTGGCTACACCAGCATACCCAAACGTTTCTCTCATTGTATGCCTTGTTAGGGAAGGATTATGTGTCCAAATGGTCAGCATAAGTTGCCTGATCGTCCGTCCCACTTTTTATTAAAATAGTTACATGCCACTAGACACTATAGGCTGCTAGATTTTTTCTTTGCTTTTTGTGGACTAATGGTTTTAAGGAGTTTACTTTTACTGGAGTGCTCTCATCACTTCCGCCTCTTCAATCATTTCAGCCATTGCAGGATATGTACGTCAATGCATTACTGTCAAGCATATACCCAGTGCAATTCCCTGGCAGCTACTTCTTAGTTCCTGCCAAGGAATGCATGTCAAACCATCCCAAGGTCTCTGCTATATAAGGCAGGATCCCTCGGCTATATAACTATCTCCCAAGCACAATTAATTCGTGTACACAGATATTAACTTGAAAGTAAATTAAAAACGATGGGGTTTTAATGCTCAAGCGTTGCGCAGCAAATGCATAGGTAAGACATCTTTTTTTCATTTCACATGCATACATATATAAATCAATATGTCTACATATTATTGACAAATATCTTCCAGCACTGCAATTGCATAGAATTGCAAATGCACATATGATTAGGTGCTTGCAATTATTTAATGATGACCCCTACATGATCTATACAATGGAAACAACACTGATGTTACGTAATTCCCCCAACATATGTAAACCTTACCTTTTTCGCATGCATTGACTGCAGCATATAAAGCACATCATAAATAAAATGGCTGCAATGAAGACCACAGAGACACACACGAGGGCGATAATTAACTTCTTTTTCAATTCATTCCCAAGTGATCCCTCCTCTTCCACACCATTTTCTTCATTTTCTTCTTCTGAATATAGTCAAAACCAACCAAAACAACAAGACAGAAAAATAGGTACGAAGTTAAATACACAGTTTGGTGTGGGCAATAAACAGACAGACGTTTCAAGTTAAGTAGTTTATTGTGCCTGTGTGCCACAATATTCAAAAAGTAAAGGTCGATGCAAAATGAAAATGCAAAGATTTGCATCTACTGTCAGGGGTTAGGAGTGCCTTGATAAATAAAGATACAGATAGGTGTGTAGGTTGCACATGGATGAAAGGTGTCCGTTGTAAGTGAATTTTACTACGGGTATGCATGAAGCCTAAACCATGCCACTCTTTCGGGACACCTGGGGCCAGGGGGGTGCAACGGGTATTTGTCCCTGCTTTGCAGGCCCTCAAGGCACTTTGGTATTACAGAAGGGGCAGCAGACGTTTGTGCGTCCCCTTCAGTAATACCGCTAGCACTGGCGCACATAAAGCACCAGGGTTATCTGCAGGGGGCGTTCCCTCATTGCACAGGGGTGTGCCCCATGCAAATAAAGGAATCCCTTTGGCTCTGCGGCCATGCTGTATTACAGACACGAACACAGAGGCAAAGAAGCGCTCAGTAGGCGCTCTCACAGTATGCCACCTAAAAGGTGGCATACTATGAGTGCCCCTCCTGATGGCAGGCCTCTGGCAGGAGGAAAGACATCCATTGCAGGTGGGTGCAGTCACTGACTGACCTGCAAGGGGATCTCTAATCCCCTTCAAAAGTACAGGTGGGTGCCGCCTGCACAGTGAAAACACAGAGCCTATGTAAAGCAGCTCACTCTAGTACTCTGCCACCAAGGCAGCATGAATTCACGCATTTTCACTGTTTGCCCTCAGCGCACCTTTTTAAAGGTGCACCTGGCTCAAACAATGAAAATTCTCTATTACCATTATTATTATTATTATATTTAAATTTGTAAAGCGCTCAGCTACCCGTAGGTTTCCCGGCGCTAACTCAACAGTCAGAGAGGGAAGGTCAGAAGGGAGGAAGCTTACATGTTAAATAGCCAATGTTTCACTTGTTTGCGAAATCTAAGATAATTGGGTTCTTTTCTTAACTGAAGGGGAAGAGAGTTCCAGAGTGAAGGGGCAAGCCAGGCAAAGGAGCGACCTCCCATTCTGGCTTTTTTGATTCTAGGCATTGAGAAAAGGTGTTGGTTGGATGAACGCAAAGTGCGGGGGGGACAGTGATGATGGACCAAGGATGTGAGATATGAAGGGGCAGAACCGTTGTTTATTTTGTGCATAATGCAGAGTGCTTTGAATTTCGAGCGATTTTCAACGCGTAGCCAGTGAAGTGTGCGCAGGGAGTTTGAGGTGGGGGCAGTGTTGGGTAGTTTGCAGAGTAGTCGTGCCGCCATATTCTGAATGGTTTGAAGTTTTCGGGTTACCTCTTTGCTGGCGCCCAAGAGAAGGATGTTACCGTAGTCTAGTCTGGAAGTAATTAGAGCTTGGACAACAGTTTTCTGGGTATCCACAGGCAGCATCCAGATGATTTTACGCAGCCATTTGATGATTGTGATGCAGGTGGAGGAAGTTTTGATCACATGGCTTTTCATGGATAGCTGATCGTCAAAGAGCACTCCTAAGTTTCGAGCTGATTTAGAGGGAGTGGGTGGAGTGCCTATTTGGGCAGGCCAGTGTTGGGGTCCCCATAGAGTGGTATTATGTCCAAACAGAAGAAGTTCTGTTTTCCCCCCATTTAGTTGGAGTTTGTTGTCCAGCATCCAGGCTGCGATGTTACTCAGTCCTGAACAGAGGGCAGATGAGGGGGCATGAGGGTCTGAGGAAAGGGAGTAGATGATCTGGGTGTCATCTGCGTAGGAGTAAATTGTGAGCCCAGCTTGCTCCGCAATGGTCGCCAGAGGTCTGATGCATAAATTGAAGAACAAGGGGCTCAGGATGGAACCCTGTGGTACTCCATACGCAGATGTAAAGGTTTGGGAAGTAGAAGAGGAAGAGAAAACTTGGAAGGTGCGGTTGGATAGAAAACTAATAAGCCAGTTGAGAGCAGAGCCGGTGATGCCCGATGAACGGAGGGCGTTAACGAGGATGGGATGGGAAACCGTGTCAAATGCGGCACTCAAATCCAGCAGGATGAGTGCCACGGTTTCCCCCCTGTCGACTCGGAAACGGATGTTTTCTGAGACTTCCAGCAAGGTAGATTCCGTTGAGAAACCGGCTCTGAAACCTGACTGTGAAGGATGTAAGATTCCGTTTAGCTCAACATGGGTGGAGAGTTGAGAATAATATATGTTTTTCTAAAATTTTAGAAAATATTGGAATAAGTGAGATGGGGCGAAAGTTGGCTAAAATGCTGGGATCAGCGTTGGCCTTTTTTTAGTAAAGGCATTATCATCTCATGTTTCCATGCGGGGGGTACCGTGGCTTCTTTGAGGGAGGAGTTTAGAAGCTCCATGATGAGTTCAAGGGTGGCGTTATCCAGTTTTTTTAGAATTTGGGGAGGGATGGGATCTAGTGGGGAACCGGATTTGATTTTACTGATGATATCAGAGAGGGTCTCGATGTTGAGTGGATCCCATGTGTCAATCAGCGGGGCGGTAGGAAGACAGGTATCAGACGTGAGCATAACGTCATGGGAAGGCGTGAGTGGAGAGGAGGGGGGCGGCAAGGAGTGATTGGGGCTGTTGTCATCTAATGTCTCTTGCTCGAGGGATGAGGTTGGGGCTGGTGAGTTGGGTGAAGTAGGACGGTGGGATGAGATGCCTAAATTGGAGTAGATGGTGTCAATTTTGGCGATGAAGAATTCGGCTAGTGAATTGCATTGAGATGTATTAATACAGGGAGCTTTGGGCTGGCAAAGTGCTCCCAAGAGTTTTTGCACTACCTTGAAGAGTGTCTTTGGGCGATCTTTTGCTTCAAGGATAGTGTGGTTAACATGTTCAGCTTTGGCATCTTTACATAGGGAGTGGTAATTTTTTAAAGCGGCTTTATAGCTTTGTTTGGAGCATGAGTCATATTTTATGCGCCATTTGCGCTCTAGATTTTTGCAAATGGTTTTTTCTTTTTTTAAGGCTTCAGTGAACCAGGGTGCAGGTGGATTATGATAATTGTGCGATAGCATGCGTAGAGGTAGGCATGCATCGGCAGCCCGTGTGAGCCAGATGTTTATAGCGGCAGACGTTGCAGTGCTGGTGTCTTCCATGAGAGGTCTAGTGTTTTCGAGGCAGGTGTTGAATTTATTTAAGTCCAATTTATTCCAGTTTCTGGATAGCATGGGTTCTGTGGGGTTGTGGGAGTTGTTAAGTTGCTGACCTAATTTGATAGTAAATGTCACCATATAATGGTCAGACCATATTATGGGTGAGGGAGCCTTACAGTCAATGGCCTCCAGGTTAGAAAAGATGGGGTCTAGAAGGTTCCCTGCTTTGTGCGTGGGGCCAGAGTTGTGTAGAGAAATGTTTAAAGCAGCCAGATCTTGTAAAAGGTTGCTGCTGGTAGTGCATGAGGGGTCATTCAGGTGCAGATTGAGGTCACCAATAATAGAAAAATTTGTTGAGGACTGAATTAGTGGTGCTATGTATTCAGGAAGGGAGGCTGCCCAGGAATTCGCCGGGCCTGGAGGGCGGTAGATCAATAGCCCAGATAGGGTAAAGTTGGGAGAGAGAGAGATCTTGAACAAACCGGCCTCACAGTTAGGTATTTCAGAGTCTTCCCATTTGCAGGAGTGTAATCTATTATACATTATGGCTATACCTCCACCTTCTTTCTTAGGTTTGTTTTTCCCCACATAGGTGTAATTGTCGGGGAGAGCAGCTGCAATATCTGGGCCAGAGTGATCTTTAAGCCATGTCTCTGAGAGAAAAAGAGCTGCGGGTTTCTCCGAGACAAGAAGATCGAAAATTTCTCTTCTATGTTTACCATAATACGCCCCCTGGAGCAGTAAGGTTAGGTTTCAAGGTCTCCTGCCTTGATTCAGATGTAAAGGGGGTCAGGCAAAATTAGAGTTCTGGGAGCAAACCTGCACACATTTGTGTGGAATTTCATTTCAGAAGCGCAAAGTGAACCTCCAGCAATAATTGTCTGCAACGCCCGACAGAATCTTTGCAACCCAGCAACAACCATCTACAACATCTAGCCTTATTTTTGCACTACAGCATCGACGATCCTCACCCCTCTCCCAACTCCTCACAGCCTCCTCCATCGTGAAAGTAACACTTCACACCGGACTCATAAGATAACTTTTCAGTGGGACTAACCTGTTATCAGTATCTGACCCAGGGTACTTGGCGGTTGGCCTGAACTTGTGACTTACCCCTAGTCTAGTTTGACCAAATGACAGTGAGTCGTGCTTTGTGCTTGTAGGTGCTGTTCTCACTAAAAAAATGTAATTGCTTTTCTCTGGTTTTACTGATTGGATTTCATTCGTTTTGTTGCCAAATAATTTATTACATTTTAATCTATGTCTCTAAATTGACTTGGAATGTTACCCGTTTTCATTTTAAAACTCTATGAGTGCTGCATAAATACTTCACGCACACATTGCCTAAAAGTTAAGCCCGACTGCTTTTGTGTCAAGCTAATAGACCATTAACCACAGGGTTATTTAGTGACTTTTGTGGTTCACTGTAGCAAAGCATTGTGGCTTCTGCTTGAGAAGGGCTCACACCAGCCTCAACCAGCAACCAAATTTCTCACATTGATGATCTGCAGTGAGATCCAGTACTTGTGTTTGTGCAGTGCCATACAGTGATTTGTGTAACATTAAAATCTAATATAAACAATTTGACCTTTTTTTAAATCTCCTCAATTTGCCATTTTGTTTTCTTTCTAAATTTACTCCCATTCTACCTGACTGCTTGTGCCGTTGATGCTGCCTGCAAACCTGGCATTTGAGCTCAGCAATCCGGGGAGCTACACTGCAGCTGGGCTCAGGGGATTATGCAAGCAGAGGGTGCTCTCTGCCAAAGAAGGACGAGCTCCAGATGGCCCTCAGACCAGGGAGGCCCAGCATTTGCAAACCACAGCAGAGGATCAGGAGGAGGAGGAGTGTTAGAACTCGCATCTTAGGGGTGGTTTTCCCCTTAACTATTTGCCTTCAGACATCCTGTTTGCCAACTTTGTTTTTGCAGGCCTCACAACTCTGTGCACTTTGCCACTTCTAACAAGTACTAAAGTGTTTGTGTTCTATCTGTAAAACATAGACAGATTGGGTTATACCCAATTTACATATTTAATGTGCTTGTAAGTCCCTAGTAAAGTGGCACTACATGTGCCCAGGACCTGTAAAGTAAATGCTACTAGTGGACCTGTAGCATTGATTGTTACACCCACTTAAGTAGCACTTTACACATGTCTCAGGCCAGCCATTACAGCCTTTGTGTACAGTCTAAATTGCCATTTTGACCTGGTAAAATAAACCTTTTTCCAGGCCCAAACCTTCCTTTAAATACATATATGTCACTTCTAAGGTAGGCCCTGGTCACCCCAGAGGGCAGGGTGCAGTGTATTCTAAATGTTGGACATGTACTTTTGAGGTGTATATGTCCTGGGAGTGAAAAACTCTTACATTCATTTTTCACTACTGTAAAGTCTACCTCTCCCATACAATAACATTGGAGCTGTCTTATTACATTTAGTAAGCTGTCATTTCCCAATGGGAACGTGAAACCAGCTCATGTTTGGTATCTTTTGGATTGAAATAAAAAATGCTAACTAATTGGTAAAGTCTGATTTTAAATTACAATTTGAAAATTCCACTTTTAGAAAGTGGGCATTTTCCTGCATTAGCCATTTGGTGCCTGTAGCCTGTCTCTGGGTCACTTGACTGGGTGTAGTTGATATTTTAGGCTTTTTATAATCCTCCTAGACATCCACACACAATGGGTAACTTAGGTGTGCCTGGATGGACCATTACTGCCAGAATGCGAGGTAGGAGGTGGACCCAGCCCCGCTTACACTTGAATAGGCGGTGTCCTGTCTCCACACAAAGGGCTGCATACCTCCTGTAGTTACTCTGGTGCCAGGGATATGAAGGCAGGGCATCTGTGCATTTCAAAGGCCTGTCTCTAGAAGCTTCTCTGCCATTCAAAGGCACAACTGGGTATATATACTGTACAGCAGACACCACAATTTCTGTGCACTTCTAGACCTGTAGGTGTTCTGCCAAAACGAAAGACTGCTGAGCTGCTGAAAGGACTCCCACTCTTCTGGACTGCTGCTCACCTGTGCTGACCTGCTGCCTTCTTCCAGGGTGAGAAGGCCTGGACCTGCAACACTTGAACTCAGAACCCAGAGTTACTCCAAGGGCTAGTTGGCTGGCTTCCTGATATGAAGCCTCAGGGAAACAACAGGCTTGCACCTGCTCCTGGACTCTGCCATTTGTGAGTCGACCCTGCTAAGTTGGAAGTGCGCTTAAGGTGCTCTGCCATTCTCTGTGGATCCAGAGAAAGTGATGTATTCCTCTGTAGTGTGGCACAAACCCGAGCAGAACTGATGCAAGGCCACTATTGTGTGGATTGGACCCATCACAAAGACCTGGATTGCATTCACTGCCCCAGTGGAACCGATGCTATGTGCTGTATGCATACCAGGTGCTGGCCCTCACATCCGTCGTCAACAGCAGCGTCGAAGAAGATGAAAGCAACTCATCACCCCAACTGCGCACTGCAGCATCAACGCCGGACTTTGCACCTCAATCTCTGTCAACAGGATACTAGACAATGACACAGGCCCTCGTGGCACATTCTCACTCTACCTCGGAACTGACATATTGCTAAGGCTGTGCAACATATCTTCAAAGTGGATCCTCAAAACCCATCACAAACCAGGATTTAAGGTAGTTTGTTCAGCAGGCCTAACTGGGTTCCAGTAGCCAGCCTGCTTTCCATCGCAGTCGGCCTGAACGTGTGACTTTGTTCTGGTTCGGCACGACCAGATGGCCAAAGTTGGTGTTTTGTGTTTTTTTACTAAACTGTTTAAAATTGCATATCTCTAGTCAGAGTGATTGCATTTTTGTTTTTTTAATCTTCTTTTGTGATGTATTCCTATAGGTTCTGTATCGATCCCCCTATTCCTGACCCTATTCTGGTTAACTAGTTAACTAGCAGCCATCCCATGATGCAGAAACCGTTATCTGATTACACCAGACCACGGCACAGGAGCGCGTTATCTGATTAGGTCATAACGCTTGCCATCTAATTAGGCAAAGCAATATTCCTTCAGCCCCTGATAAGGCATACGGAGTTCTCAAAACAAATCAAACCTATGACAACCTGGGAAAAACCCTGCGGCCATTGTTTTGATTTCACCGAGAACTTCAGTAAAAGAATGTGCTAACGACCAGCTAGTATAACATCCTTATTGACGTATCTATGTCCATCCTTACGTCAATCTCGGCACCTTACAGGTATAAATATTACCGATATTGCCTTAAGCAAACACACGCGGTGGTGACGAGATCGGAGCAGCGAGACTTGCCGAAGAGGCCAGCACAGAGCGGACCCCGCTGGCGCTGCCCCGCCTTCCTGACGCGCTGAGAACGAGACGCTGCCTTTCTCCTGCCGAGAAATCCAGCTCCGGCGCTTCCGAGCAGCCCTTGCAGGCAGCCTGGAATATCGAGACCAAAGATGAGAGATACCATCCCTCAATCATCCTAGATTCAAGGTACGGAACTGAATAACCCCTTGCAGAGAATTCTTGAGTCAGTCACTTGGCAAAACAAACTTAACTCAAACTGCTACTTTCTACTCCAGCCCACGTATTAGGCTTAGGTCAGGTACACCGGGGTAGGCGTGGTTAGAAGCACCAGTTGAGTACGATTAGTCGAATGTATATGTGTATGTATATATTCTGTCCATTTTAAATAACGTATGGCTTAGAAACCATATCAATGTTTTTACAGTATTATTTTATACTTCTGCTTTTATTGTATGCACTTTACTTAACCATAAGTATTGCAATAATATCGATTCATTTCTCTTGTACGAGAAAAGAGACTGATCAATAAATAACATCCTTTATTGAACACGCCCGTCTCTTCCTTTTCTCTACAAACTGGTGAAACTAAGAATGCACGTACTGACTGAGTAAAATAAGTTGTCTTTTGTTTTCACACGACTCTAGAGATACACTCTTGATTAGGGGAGAGCAAAGTTGTCATGTTCTATGGTTGTCAGAAACTAAATCCCTTCTTGTCTGTCCAGGGAGGTTCAACTCCTCCTTGCCTATTCGAGAAAGTTTCTAGTGAACTCTGAGCTAGCTGGCAAACCCAAAACTTTAAGTCTAATATCGACAGTAGAAGACCTAGTTAACGTCTGGTCTAGGTCTATACTATTGGAGGTATTATTCCAATGCGCAGAGCCTATTGGGATAATAGGAACTACACTACATGGCGCCCAACGTATTTGGATAGGCGATAAAACTAACGCAAGACTTTAGAGTAACTCAGTCGTGCTTTTTCACTCAGACCCCTTTTTCCCCATAATACTCCAAAGACGTCTGGAGTGGGTGAGAGGTAAAATCCGCCAAACCTCGCAGGAGGGAACTCCTATGTATGGTTCTTGGTTCAATCAACGTTGAAGGATACACTGTTCCAAAATATTGTGCATCTAATCTTTGTTTCCATAAGAAACCTGATCTGCAAACAAACAGAAAAACCTTCCTGTCGGTAAAATGGCAGAAAGTGATGATGAAAGAGAGAGAGCTAGATTAGCAGCTGAAATAATAGAAGCTGATAATACTATGCAAGAAGCGGACCCGGATATAAAACTCATCCCGGTCAACATAAGAAGATCTATAACGTTAAAACTTATAGACAATGGGCTGACACCAAGAGGTGGTACAGTCATATTCGTAATTGAGGCACACGAATATCGGCAGACAGAGGTATTCTATTCATGGATAAACTTTCCAGCAGCAAATGCTGTAACGAAGGAGTTCCACTATTATAAAATAGAGGAACCTCCTAATGAGTACATTCCTTTCGAGGAAGTGGAAGTACCACTCAAATTCCAAGAGCACCTGCTCTTGTTTAATGGCGCCCTAAAACATAATAATCACATCACCAGGCTCGGTCCACTAGGTAGACCAGGAGCAACGTGGCCGGTCCTAGCCGGATACACACCACATCCAGACATCGAAAGAATGTCTGCAGCAGATGTTTTAGTACAACTAAAACAACTAATTAAAATATATAGACAATTAGTCCAATATGTAATGCGGACTTCAACCATCCAACCTGTAGTTAGAATTCCACAGCTGACCCCTCATCAGGGGAACACAAATAAAATTACACCACAGAACATACAGTCCTGCCTAGGTAAAGTACCAGCTAAACGGTAACAAATACCATTCTGGTTAGCACAAAAAATCACCCAAATAGAGGCGGTGTTTCCAGACACCACCCCTGTGGATAAACACAGGATTCTGACTATCTGTCTCCCAATGGGAATCGCACCACACGTGGAGGACTGTGACACTTGGGGTACAGTCTTTGCTTCCATTTACACAAAAACACATGGTGTACCATCCATGTCGGTAATACCAGATGTGCTAAAACAAATTCAAGACGAATACGGTCCAGAACCCGCTTTAACTCTCGGTATGAAATTACTAAAAGACTTCAAGCAGGTCTCGGCAATATTACTAGCCAACATAAAAGGAGAAGCAGCGAATGTGGCGATCCGCCAGAGGTTAAAAGAGACAGATATAGCTGACCAACCAGCTGAAATTGCCAGAATTATAGAAAAATCCTATGAAGAACTAGGTAGAGATAGTTTGGGTGGAATACCAGTAAAACCCCAACTAATTTAAAGTCCTGAAAAAATATTTATTAAAAATAATCTAAACAGTCAAAAGAAGAACTGGGATGGAAACAAACAATCCAATCCAAAAGAAAAAAGATTCCAGTCCAGAGGAAGGTCTCCTCGGCGGAGAGAAAGATCTCCGGACCAAGGACCCAAGTCTCCACAAAGGGAGCCCTCTGTGAAAAAATACAACCTTAGAAATAGGGATAACATAAAGAAACCGGATAGATATCAAGATTTTGATACACGTCCCTCTCAATCTTTTCAGACTTCCTCGCAGAAATCGGAAAGAAGAGGACGATCGGAACCCAGGGAAGGGCACGTCAAGTCCAAAGACAAGGAACCTGCTCATCCAAATAAAAAATTAAAGTTTCCAAAGAAGAAGGTAGCCCGTATTAAAGTATTCAACAATGCCGAGAATACTGAGGACACAGCTGAAAAACGGAGAGTGGGCTCAGACAATGCTAGACAGCGCAGCAGAAGTGAGCATAGCACGCAAAGTCCTTATGAATCATCTGGAGACCGTGGACACGAATGAATACATTCAAGTGGAAACTGCAGACACCAGAGTTAGCAAACCTCACAAAATATATGAAATAACTTTACGTATAGAAGGGGATAAGACTAGAAAAATAAGGGGACTTTTTTGGGATAATCTCTCCAAGGGCTATGACATCCTTCTAGCTGAAAAAGATTGGCCACCAGAGTTCGTCAGGGAGTGCCCACATGGCGAAGAAATAATTATGCCTGCCTTCTCAAATCATATTCCAATTCATAAAGATATACACTTGCAAGAAAGTGGGCAGTAGCTCAAGCTCCTGCTTTATATAAAAATCATGTAGGATGGGATGAGGACTCTCCTCCTCACAAAATCCAGTTAAAATCACAACCTACTGCACAAAGGCAGTATCCAATCAAGCAAGAAGCTAAAAAACAGGTAAAAGAAATTCTAGATCAACTAGAATACCAGGGGGTGATTGAAACTTGCACCTCACAAATGAACAACCCTTTGTTTCCTGTCTCCAAACCAGACAATTCATATCGTCTAGTTTTGGATTACAGACACCTTAACTCATGTTGCAAAACTTTTGCAGTGCAAAACTCGCATAGTGCTGCACTAATGAATAACATAGTGCGCAAAAAATATAAAACAACATTAGACATCTCTAATGGATTCTTTTGTCAAAATATAGCACCAAAGAGCAGATACTTATCAGCGTTCTCAATAAATGGCGCTCAAAAAGAATTCTGTCGGTTACCCCAGGGGTACAAGAACAGCCCAGGATTATTCTCAGCGAGAGTAATAGAGTTGCTACTAACATATGATGACGAAGCATTATCTTATGTCGATGACATATACCTAACAGACGATGACTTGGATACTCACTTGAAGAGAGTGAACACCATAATACTTGGGTTCGCAGCAGAGGGTTACAAATTCAACTTTAAAAAATCTAGAATTGCCCATCTAACAGTCCTGTTCTTAGGATATGAATTATCAAGTGAAGGCAAAAGCCTGGCTGACAATTTCCTAGAGAAATGTGCCGTACTCCAAGCACCTAGAACACTAAAAAACCTACAGTCAATTCTAGGCTTCCTAAATTTCGGAAGAACATACATTGCAAATTACGCAGAAAGGGTCAAACCCCTTTATGATCTAATAAAACCAGATTTAAAAAAAACAAATTGGACTCAAAAAACACACAGAAATTCTGAGATCCTTACAAACAGATATGTTACTTAAAACAAAATTAGAAACACGTGATAACACACGCAACCTTGTGATTCGAGTCATCCCAGGAAGATGCGGATTCACATACCTGACCTCTAATGAGGGAGAAAAGGTACCAATTGCATTCAAATCACACTTGTACACAGAAGCTGAAAAGAAATTCAGCATTAAAGAAAACATTGTTCATGCAGTTCGAACCGCAATAGCTAGAGAAAAAGATAAAGCTGACGGTAGACACATCACAGTCAGAACAGCAGAATCAGCCTTTGAGGCATTAACAACCCCGTGTAATTTACCAACAACAGCATTGAATCCGGAATGGATACAATGGGTGAATTCCATTACAATGGACAAAGTAAAATACTACTTTGATCCAGAACTAGAGGAACTAAAATATCTAGAATATGAAAGAATATATTTCCTCTGCCAATCGACATTCTGCCATTACGACAGTACGCTTGTGTAATCTATACAGACGGACATGCTCAACCATCCGTTTGGGGGGAACAAGCATACAACCCCACATGTGAGATTACAAAAGAAGTGTGGCGCGGAGGTATACTAAGACCTCTATTAACAAAAACACACTCAGTAGAAACCAATTCAGAACAACAGACTGAAATAATAGCATTGAAAATGGCGCTAGATAATGCAGATCGCGAATTCCCGACACTCATAGTGTCCGATTCGTATTACTGCGTCAAATCATATAACAGCGATTTACAGAAATGGATTCAAAACGGTTACAAAGATGACACAGGTGCAACAATAAAGCAAAAACTGCTTTGGGAACAAATAGTTCTGTTAAAAAAAGAACTACCAAAGACTCACGTGATACATACACTGAGTCATCAGCGTGATGGCGTTCACGTTGCAGGGAATTCATTGGCTGAGAAAGCCACAGCGGTAGCAACTGAATCGGCTTCCGTAGCTAGAAAAAAGCGTGCAGTAAAATACATTGACGGTGAAACAATGCTGGCGGTGAAAACGTCATCAAAAGGCGACTGCTCAGCGTTACCGATCAGTTACCCACTCAAATATACATACATAATCGATGCGAACTCCGTTCCTTTTGCTCGAATCCCTGGAGTGGGGGATAGAGTAATTCCAAACAAGGACAGGAGAACTTTGTTAATAGCAGACGCACATATGGGCGAGGGTCTCAGACACCTCAAACTAAAAGATTCTCTGGAAGAACTAAAATCAGTGTACTGGTGGCCAGGCATGAGCCTGCATCATCACATCTTTGTAAAAAAATGCCCGGGCTGCAACAGAGATCGCAGCGGCGAGAGGAACGGGGTAATACCATGGCGTTTCACTCAATAAGGGCTAAACAATAATCAGTGAAACAAGTGTAAATAATGCGTCCCATTAACGAATAAAGACTAGTTTCCACTTATAAATCTAGACCCCAGCACTCGGCTGACGTCGGGACTGTTATACAAAGATTTGCGAGTCTAAATGGCATATACGCTAGGAGCATGCTACGTTTGACCAATGTTTTCACTTTAGCCCTCAAGCTTGTGGGAAAGCACGGCCAAATGAGCATAGCGAAGCGGGATTCTTGTCACTTCCTTCCTGAGGGATACGGGATGGTGTAAAGAAAAAACCAAGGCATAAAGCAATCTATAACAGCAAAGGTATTAGGTTCGGGAGCTGGGTGGGTCAAACATCTAATAAGTGTCCAACGTAGTCTAAACAACTTGCCAAGAATTTCTCTGAGGGGATTCAGTCCGTACGAATTACTGTTTGGGACTAGGATGCTAGTCTTAGATCTTGACAGTCAGACTTCAGTGGTGAAAGAAAAAAGCTTTGATATCAAAGATCGTTTGACTATTTTATAGGACTTAAACGAAACAAGAAAAGACCTGAGCAACATAAAGTTGAAACAGCAGCCAACAACCACTGAAGAACCACCACCTGTCCCAGCAAGACCTGTCTGGATTCCAAAAATTGGGGATCTAGTCAGAGAAAAGATCGCGGTAAAGAAGGAATTTGGGCCTTCTTACAGAAAAGCAGTTCCTGTCTTGTCCATCAACGGGACGAGATCAGTTGTACTACCGCCACTTGCTGGTAAAAAGGAGAACCGAGTTGTATCCATCGACCTGGTAAAACCACAATCATGTGGCCGATAACAAACAGTAGGCCAAGTGGACTCCCGATAAGTAGTAGAACACCGAGGTTTGCTACAAGTACAGAGGTGCTAACTAAAAGGCTAATCACATTCGAAACGCCTACAGAACAACAACAAGGACTATGCAACAATGCAATGGAACTCACACCTCTGAAAACCCAAATAAAAACATTTAGTAGAGACACACCAACCTACAATGAAGTAACAAATGAATATGCTGAAGCTGCAAGAACCAGTAATCCTGAAGCAATTGGAACAATAGACAGAACGGCATCCGGCTACTTCATCAACTTTGATGATTCTTCTGAAGATCTAAGTGAATCAAAGACACAGCCATCAACAAAAACTTTTAAAGATAAAGCTAAGGAACTTTTGAAACAGCTGAAATAAACCTATCTGATTTCTCCATGGATTGAATTTTGGGTGTCCTTTGGTGTATTTATCCTGATACTTTGGCTCATCATGATACTATGTTTGGGACGCTTCATTGAGGGAAAATATGCTAAAATGGACACAGCAAGCCAGAAAATCAACTTGATCCTCAAGCCACACACGTCTTCACACGTCAAGAAAAGAGAACTTTCTTCAGTCAATTTCACAGCCAATCCTATACCGGGTGGGGTAGCATGGGACAATACTGACTATGAAATTTATGGTCCGGTCGAAATCCTCAAATATCCACACCAAATCAAGATCTCGTTGAGTGACTTTGTAAAACCAAACTCATTTGCTGATGATTGGGACTTTGAAAGTATCAATGACATGATGTCTGACCTAGTGATGTCTGCTAAATTTACCAAACATGATTATTTGCAGGGTTCATCTAATTATGATAGTATGTACTGCTACAACCACTATGGTAACCATTTTTTACATAAATCAGCACAACCTAGAAATGTTTTAAATTATAATCAATGGGAACATTGTGCAACCCCTCCAAAAGGAAGCTCAAGAACCTTTTATGACAAATATTCATACTTTTCAGGGTTCAACACAAGTAATGCTGAAACATTTTATTTCAAATTGTCAAATAAGACAGGAACAAAAACCATGCTTACAAACACGAAATTGATATATTCGGACTCATTTTTTGAACAAATGAATACATTTGGTTTTGATTATTGGGACAAAAATGTTGAAGTAAAAAGTGTTTGGGGTACAAAAGAATGGCAAGTACAAGGTATGGAATCATTGTTTAGAGCCGGCATGATCCCAGAACAAATTATATTCTTGAATGAAACTATTCAACAAACTACCTGTCTTGGATTAGCAAAAATCAAAGACTTAAATAAACCTTCTATTCCAAAACCAACAATGAACAGCAATAACTCTGCAGATGAAGAGATAGACGTAAACTATGTATTAAACCAAAACAGAACAAATCCTGATTGGAAACAATGGTTAATCTGGCCCACAGATACTAATAACTGTCAAGACAGATTCCTGAAGAAAACACAGGGGTTCAAATTGACCAGGCCAGACCCTAGATATTCCCAAAGACAACACCCAGGGATAATCACCACCTACAGTGTGGGCAAACTCTGCCTTCAATGGCTAAAAACTTCCACACTGACAGAAATTAAGCAACACCTAACTTTACTTACTGATGGTGCTGACTTGCGTGATTTCATTATGGGACCACGCAAACAGCGTCAAAAACGCTTCATAGCAGCCTCTATATATGCAGCTTACAACGAGGCCTGGAAGATAACTCAAATTGAGACAGCAGAAAGTATACGGGAAATTGACCGTATTAATTTGGAAAAATCGCTTTCTGTAGTGGACAATGGGTTAATGACTCTGTCCTCCAGAATCTTTTCATTGGACAGCATTGTGTCATCAGCAATCGACATAATATCGCAAGACTTACTGTTGTTACTACACGGTCAGTCTCAATTGCGTTCTATTGTACAGCTTGGCTGGACGTTACAAAACCTGCGTTCAGGCTATGTGCCTTGGTGTTTAATCAACACAACGTCACTATTCAATATCTTTAACCTTACTGATAAACAAATCAGTATGGCACAAAAGGGTGCTGATTATACAATCCTGAGCATTGAGAAACTCGAGAGATTACCATTGACAATGTCAGAACGACCTGTCATTGAATGGATAATACATGGGATAATTAATATTCCAATATCGACTTTCAGGTTTCAATACTGCCAAAAATATATACAGGCTGGCATGTACGAAAAATTGGGAAAAGGGTGCATTAAGACAACATGGAACTTGCCCTATTCACATGCATGTGTCAGTAATAAAGGACAGAAAGTGTTTCTTAGTGGCAATAATTGTGCGATGTCACTAAGCGGTACACTTCTGTGTAATGGAATTAGTTTGCATGGAGCCTGTGAAGGGAACTCAAATAACCTTTCATGTCACCAGCTAGGCACACCTGCAACAGAGATAGAACCATACTTTAAAAGACTCTATAACGGGAGTTACATTCTAATTGTGGATCGCAGATGTTGTAATCTACTGCCCGGGGTTCCTTATCTCGTTAGTACGACTGCGAAGGTCATGTGCTGTGGACGCTTATTGTTCCCCAGCTCCTTTCCAGACAGGGAGGCAAGGGCATGGCCTAACTTGAAAATTACTTCTATTTGAGTTGATACTTTAAGCAGAATGAAAACAGTGCTTCTTCAGACGCCCACCAGGCTCACGTCATCAAAAGAAACGTATGATCTCCTAGTCGCAAGGACGACTGCAGAGATTCACTCATTGCTATCAACTAATTCCCCCATACATTTCGCAGAAATCCTGAATGAAATCTTAAATATTTCTGATACCAGTGGAGTCTCAAATGTATTTAAGACAGTATTTTCGATGGCATTAACACCATTCAAAGCCATACTGGGTATTTTTCCAGACTTCGTCCATTCGATTTTTGGAGGAGTTCCCCTCATTTTGGGACTAATTGCAGGAATCCTATTCTTAGTCCTTATATTTCGTTATGGCAAACCATGTCACAGACAAAACACCTGCGACAAGGGAGGAAACAATCCGAGCCATTGGATACCGGGACCGGATATCAAAAATCCTGGGACTAACCCGGCTTAGAGACCTGAACATGACTTGGTTTCTTTCATTTCGACCGATATGGCAAAGATGCGTTTTACCTGTATTAAGGTGCATGCTGTGCGGACAAGAATGCGTGTTGGACACCTGTCTGACGCTACAATCGGATGCGCCAATGGATGCAGAAACATTGTTGGGTCCGGTAACGGCTCACACATTGTGCTGCCCTCAACGGCTGCCAATCCTGATGACGGCATTCGTGGAAACTTCACCACTACGATTAAGGGGTAGTGAAGATCAAGATGAAAGCAGCATCGATCAGGTACGACCTTCTGTCAGCAATACTAATCAAAACGTCAATGGAGACAATCATGCACACGAATGCATGGTTACATCTTTTTCCGAGTTAGTGGAACTCTCACAGGAAGCTGTTGACAGCTTTTTCAGCAGTCTCAATGATATGATGTTCTCACCAGAGCAGAAATAATGACTCTTGAACAAGCTAGCACACGGCGTTCCCGACACCTTGAATTTGGCCTTCAACTTTAATAATAAAGTAGCAAGATCAACTTTTCCTCCAGTCCACGGACAGCAATTTTTTAGCAGCCCCAAAATATTTATTTTTTAATTTTTACGGGACACTGTTCTACTGCTTAAAGTAGGAACTATTCTTAGAGAACTAATTTCTGTTTTTAGCAACTTCATAGACATTAGCTGCCCGCTGGTATGCTCATAAATATTTTTGAACTGTGATGAAGTGGTCTCGAAATTTTCTTCTGTATTAAGAGCCATTTCATGTGTAATTCTCATATTCGATTACTAATAATGTATACATGCGTGATTAATTTAGCATTAGTCTACTGCTTAAGTGCATATAGTACATATGGCTATTTTATTTTCCCGTACATTACATAATTTTGAAATGCATTATATGTATTTTGGGGTGGTAAGGTATACACGATACTCTACAGTATGTTTTACTATGCCTAGATTCGTAAATATGGCCATAGTTAGCGTGGAGTGGGTGTGATGTATTCCTATAGGTTCTGTATCGATCCCCCTATTCCTGACCCTATTCTGGTTAACAAGTTAACTAGCAGCCATCCCATGATGCAGAAACCGTTATCTGATTACGCCAGACCACGGCACAGGAGCGCGTTATCTGATTAGGTCATAACGCTTGCCATCTAATTAGGCAAAGCAATATTCCTCCAGCCCCTGATAAGGCATACGGAGTTCTCAAAACAAATCAAACCTATGACAACCTGGGAAAAACCCTGCGGCCATTGTTTTGATTTCACCGAGAACTTCAGTAAAAGAATGTGCTAACGACCAGCTCGTATGACATACTTATTGACGTATCTATGTCCATCCTTACGTCAATCTCGGCACCTTACAGGTATAAATATTACCGATATTGCCTTAAGCAAACACACGCGGTGGTGACGAGATCGGAGCAGCGAGACTTGCCGAAGAGGCCAGCACAGAGCGGACCCCGCTGGCGCTGCCCCGCCTTCCTGACGCGCTGAGAACGAGACGCTGCCTTTCTCCTGCTGAGAAATCCAGCTACGGCGCTTCCGAGCAGCCCTTGCAGGCAGCCTGGAATATCGAGACCAAAGATGAGAGATACCATCCCTCAATCATCCTAGATTCAAGGTACGGAACTGAATAACCCCTTGCAGAGAATTCTTGAGTCAGTCACTTGGCAAAACAAACTTAACTCAAACTGCTACTTTCTACTCCAGCCCACGTATTAGGCTTAGGTCAGGTACACCGGGGTAGGCGTGGTTAGAAGCACCAGTTGAGTACGATTAGTCGAATGTATATGTGTATGTATATATTCTGTCCATTTTAAATAACGTATGGCTTAGAAACCATATCAATGTTTTTACAGTATTATTTTATACTTCTGCTTTTATTGTATGCACTTTACTTAACCATAAGTATTGCAATAATATCGATTCATTTCTCTTGTACGAGAAAAGAGACTGATCAATAAATAACATCCTTTATTGAACACGCCCGTCTCTTCCTTTTCTCTACAAACTGGTGAAACTAAGAATGCACGTACTGACTGAGTAAAATAAGTTGTCTTTTGTTTTCACACGACTCTAGAGATACACTCTTGATTAGGGGAGAGCAAAGTTGTCATGTTCTATGGTTGTCAGAAACTAAATCCCTTCTTGTCTATCCAGGGAGGCTCAACTTCTCCTTGCCTATTCGAGAAAGTTTCTAGTGAACTCTGAGCTAGCTGGCAAACCCAAAACTTTAAGTCTAATATCGACAGTAGAAGACCTAGTTAACGTCTGGTCTAGGTCTATACTATTGGAGGTATTATTCCAATGCGCAGAGCCTATTGGGATAATAGGAACTACACTACACTTTCATTTATTAAAGACAGTTCTATCTTGTTATGGCATGGGATATTTCTTGTGTGGTATTTTCAGACTTGTACTGTTTGAAGTGTTGCACAAATACTTCCCACATTGCATCTAAGCTAAGCCTGACTACTCTGTGCCAATGTACCAGAAGGTTGAGCGCAGATTAGTTTAGGGTTGGCTTGTGCCTCACCCTGACAAGGATTGTGGTTGTTGCATTACCCACACCCTAACCAACTGACAATACAATTTCCTACAAGGAGGGTATGGAGGAGCAGGAAGAGGATATGGACACAGGTCCTGAGCTGCAACACCTTTAAGAGAACAAGCCCCCTACCAGGGTATGGAGCTTCGTCTCCTCCAATGTTCTGTCCCTAGAGGAGCTGGAGAACAGGACATCTGAGAGGGCTTTCCAGCTGCAGCTGGCCAAGTTAAAACTGGAGGCAGCCAAGGAGGAGGAGGATGCTAAGTGGGTCTAGGAGAAAGAAAATCTGACCCAGGAAAAAGAAATGATGCATGTGGAAAGAACCTTGGCTAAGGAGAAGGCTGAGATGGAAAGAGAGGGCGTTTGTTGAAAAGAAGTTGTTGATGACTCATGAAGGAAGTCTGAAGGAGCTGGAACTGAAAGCAAAGTAAGCCTCAGAGCTGAGCAGTAATGGTGGCGGCATACCACTGGTGTCCACTGGAGGGAATAGAGTTAGCACACCTCAAGACCGGTTGCCCAATTCTGTGGTGGGGGATGACATTGATAAATTGATTTCTGCATATGAGATACCCCTCAGATAACCCTCAGAATACACAGGGTCTCAGAGGGGGATTGGGTAGCAAAGCTGTGGATGTACATAACCCCAGCAAAGATGTGGGGAAATAGATGCAATGTGGTCCCATAAGGACCATTTTACTCACTAAGGGGCCGAATATGATAGCGGATAATCCGCATCATCCGGGCCGGCGGAAGCCACCGCCGGCCCGGAGGATGCAGATTATCCGCTGAGGACTGGAAAAAGACCCCCGACAGATTAGGATGGCTGGGAATATTTTTTCCGTCCGCAGCTTTTCCGCCGCGATCGCCTTCAGACCGAGGCGAAAAAGCTCTAACATGGCTGACGGTGTCTATCAGACATTGCCAGGCATATTAGGATGTTGGCGGTCCAATGCCTTTCCACAGCGGCATTTCCGCCGTGGAAAGGCATACGGTCTTTTCTTTGGGGGCCCGTTGCGGGCCCCCAGGGGTGAAGGTGGGTTGGGGGGTGCACATGGGGGTACCTATGGTACCCCCTGCCTTTGCGTGCACGAAGCGGCAGGCACCGCGCGGTGCCTGCCGCTTTGTGCATGCAAATGCACTGCTTTCATTTTTGACATTGCGGCGGGTGCTGCTTCAAGCAGCACCCGCCGCAATGTTAAACATACAGGATGTGACCGCCAGGGTGGCGGTTACATACTAATTTGCACAGAGGGACCGCCACTGCGCCTGCGGACGGTCCCTCCACCCCTGGGGTGGCGGACGGACGCAGGTACGTCCGCCATCCTAATAGGGCCCTTAGTTTGGACTTACCCCTTAAAGGTTTCCGCTTTAAGTTCAGGGACAGACACATGCTCCTAAACCAGTCTTGGATGAATTTCATAGATTATACCAGCAAGGCACTGAGTGGTGGGTGCGAGTCGGCAAAGTTAATGATTACACTGAACTGTACAGAGTTGTGCCATCATCTAGTGAATAGTAACTGAGTTGTGCCATCATCTAGTGATTAGTAACCTCACTGACTCCAAGGATCTTCCTAGCTGGGGAGACCTCTGCGTCACTAACAAAGTGTCCAAGAAGGTACATTAATGGTACCTGTTGTATTTGGCATTTTCTGCAGGGTTATCTCAAACCTTTTACCTTCTTACACCTATTTTTCTGTCCTTCTTTTTGTTGGCTTCAGGACACTGGACATGTTACCACTGCTAAACAGTACTAAAGTGCACATGCTCTCTTCACTTTGCATGCTTTTTTCCCACCTATTTGGCATATTTTATTTACTTGTATGTCCCTAATAAAGTTCTATTTGTACCCAGGGCCTGGTAATTAAATGTTGCAAGTGGGTATGCAGCACTGGTTTTGCCACCCACAGAAGTAGCCTCTCAAACCGGTCTCACAGCAGGGCCTGTGTGATCAGTGCACTGACACTTCAACATGGCATTTAAACTACTGGCAAAACCTTAAACTCCCCTTTTATTACACATAGGGCAACCCTAAGGTAGGTCCTAGGTAGCCCTAGGGGCATGGTGCTGTGTAAGTAAAAGGTAGGACATGTGCCTTTATGTGTGGCATGTCCTGGCAGTGACTACTTTGTGTTTCACTGCTATGATGCCTACTCCTCCCATAGGATAGAATTTATATAATTTGAAGTGGTAATTCCGGATCAGAAGGGAATGGCATTGCCATGTTCAATATGTTTAGAATAGGGGTGATAAATCCTGCATACTGGTGTAGTTGGATTTTATATTTCTTGCTTAGAAATGCCATGTTTCTCTGTGCCGATGACTCTTTGTGGTTTTGCAGCCACATTCCAATACATGTCTGGCCTGGGTGGCCCCGACACTCGGTGCACATTTTCTAGACAGTCACAACACAGGAAAATCTGGTTGTGATGGGATACTTCTGCATTCATCTACATAATGATAGTCTTCCTGGGCTTGGAGAGGGAGAGGTGGTTCACCCTTTAAATTTGTATAGGTTGCATCCTGCCCTCACAAAAAAAGGATGAGTTACTCCCTAATGATTGTCTGGAGCTAGGCCTGGGTTGAAAGGGATTGTTATGCACTTTAGGGGTTCCTTTGAAGTCACCCCTTTATCAAAGACATTTTTTAGTATAAGCATTGGGGTTCTGGCCCCATGTTTTTAGACACTGCGTGGGACTTGAAACTGGATGTTGCAGACTCTACAAGCTGCACATAGCCAGCGAGCTGCTGTGCTGCCAGGAGCCACCACCATTTGGTTTATATGCTTTGTGCTGGGCTGTTGGACTGCTGGACTGCTGGAGGGACTGCCACTCCACAGCTGAACTTTTCTGCTGGCCTGACTGCCTGCTGCTATTGTTGTGCCCCCCAGTGTTATCCAAGGGGTTGTTTGCTTGAGCCCTGTTCTCTTGAGGTCTCGGGCCATCAAAGACCTCGCTGCTGCTTTTCTCTGACACTTCTGGGGAAAACCCACTCTGTGAGGGCTAACAAGGCACCAGGGCTTCATTCTGTAACCAGTTCAGCCTTCGAATGTTTCAGGACACAGGAGGAGGACCACTGACTTAGGAGCCCCAACATCAGTGGCTTGCCCCCCAGGTTCAGAGACAGCCAAGAGGTCCCACTCTATTGCCAGAAGGGCACATTGCTCCCCCAGCATCCAAACCCATCATAACCCCAAGTAGGGGCTGGGTGGGGCGAAAGGTACTTAGCAGGTGTAGGAAGCTGGCTCTGTCTATACTATACCAAAGTACGGTATAGTGTGCACAGAGTCCAGAGGCTCCCCAGAGGCTTACAGAGGCTAACGTAGAGAACACTAAAAGTTCTATTTGTGGCAGTGTGGTCGAGCAGTTAGACTGTTTAGAGGGCTGTGTTAAGAATTTGTTGTACACACTCAAAGACAGAATCAAAGACTAACTGTTTTGTATAAAAAATGTATTACTTCGGTATTTTATTTTAGAACCAAAAGGAACTCAGTTGCAGGTAAGTACCATTTTTAAGAGTAGTAATACTATTAAAAGTGCAGTAGGAATTGTTTTTCGAGGCAGTAAATGTGCTTAACAGAAATTGAAATACTTTCATATTGACAATCAAAAACAGTAGCAAACTTAGCAGTTGCAAAATATAGACAGAGTAATGCAATAGGAGAAAATGCAATGCAATTCTATGGGAGGTAAACAGGTATATGCATTAACAGGTGAGTACATGACTTACTCTTCCTTTCTTCAGGAGCTTAGACCAACACTGGCCAAGATTCCTTTTAAGGTAGGCACTGCACCACGAGCAGCACAGGTGCAGAGGTCACCAGGCCCAATGTTAGTCAATAGAGACTAGGGGCGCACACAAAAGGTGTGGTTTTCAGGAAGGTACCTGTGTTTCAGGGCACAGACCCTGCGGTTAAAGAGAGTACAGGGGTGGCCGGGTGGAAGGTGCAAATTAGCATTGGGTGCCCAATGCAAACGAATGGAGGATCTAAGTCAGACAAAGAGCCATCTGGCTCTTGCCAGGAGGTTGAATGAAGGAGACCACCAGCTTGACATCATTGGCTGGGCTCTCCAAGTTCGAGGGACTGAGGATGCAGTGGTGCCTTTTGGTTGCAGTCAGGGGGACCCTTCGTGAGACTTCATGGGGTCCAGGATAGGTCAGCCACGATTGAGTCAATGTCTGGATCGCTGAGGAGACGTCACTAGACAGGTAGGCCACTCAGACTCAGGCCGTGAGCGTCAGATGCAGAAAGGGCTGGGGTGACGGATACGCCTGGATCCAGAGTCCTTTAAGGTGAAGGTTTTCTAGACAGGGTCACTATCCTCAGGAGATCTGGTCATTGTTGAAGATTGACTGGGGCTCTTGGAAGTGATTGTCCACAGGACAGGTGTTGTCTTCTTTGCAGGAGGAATATCATGTACCAGGGAGAGGAGAAACCTCTGAACTTCTAGGGTATTACCAACCTCCTGGTGGCACCAGGCTTGAGGTCTCTACCCTCAAAATACAGAAGCCCATCGTCCCAATCGATCCTATGGGGTCCACTGATATTCCCTGCGTCCTCATTGGCAGCTTGCTGCTGGAGGGGTTCAAGAGAGGGGAAGGTCTGCGGCTCTAAAACCAAGTCTGCCCTGGAAGGGCCCTCTGCCCCAAGAACTCTGTCTGATGAGGCCAAAGCTCTTCTGGTACAGTTCCTTCGAATGGGCTAAGATCATCTCCCTCAGGAGACTGATGTTCACTGAGAGTTTGTGAGGCAGGCAATTCGTTACCCTTCCTGATCCTTCTCTTAGGGATCACCTGGTCCATGTTTTCAGGATCCAGTGCTCTTTCAGTGGTAAGCTGTTTGGCTTGAGCCCTGGTGACAGCAAACACACTGGCAGAAATACCCATCATCTCCGCATGAGTCCTGAACTCCACTTCAGACCAGGCTGATGTTTTTAGATCATTGCCCAACAAACAATCCACAGGTAGGTCTGGAGATGCCACAACCCTCTTAGGTCCAGTTACCCCTCCCCAGATGAGGTTCACAACTGTCAAGGAATGGTCAGTCTTGACATTGCTAGCATTGGTAACTTGGTACACTTGTCCAAGCATGACCTGTTCAGGGGATAAAAGTTTATCTGTCACCTTAGTGACACTGGCCCCTGTATCCCTATAATCCATTGCTTATTTTCCATTGATTAAAGGCGTTTTTATGTACTTATCCAAGGTAGAGGGGCTGACTAGTAAGGTGGCAAGATCCATGCCACAATCACAGACTAAATCAGCCTGAGATGGTGTTCTGACTAAGTCAGAACCCACCTCAGTACCCAAGGTTAACCCCCATGAATCCCATGTTTGCTGAACTATCACATGTACTTGTCCTAGGGGGAACAGGTGCCTTAGGGGCAGTGGTAGTAGGAGTAGTTTCCTTGGACTTTGAGCAATCTGCATCTTTTGTATAACGGGTCTTCACCTTACAAAGGTAACACCAAGGTTTCTTTTTGTCCTTTTTGGAATTGTGGGACTCACCTCCAGATGCAGGTTTTTTGAGGCCCATGAGAAGACTCTTTATCTTTGGCTTTGTCCCCTCTCTTATCTTAAGATTTAGAAGAATCTTGCTTCTTCTGGTCACCTCCATTACCATGGGTATTCTGCTTAACCCTGGTGCAAACCCATTTGTCGACCTTTTTTCTCAATTTTTGGGGAGTGATCAGTTCAGAGTCCACCAGATATTGATGCAAAAGCTGGTTCTGACAGTTATTAAAGATCTGCTCCCTTATAATCAAATTGTACAATCCTTGGTAGTTCTATTCCTTGCTTCCATGAATCCAGCCTTCCTGAGCCTTAATAGCACTGTCTATAAAATCTACCCAGTCAAGGGTGTGTGCCTACTGGGAGTCTCTGAAATGAATCCTATACTGTTCAGTGGTTAAGCCAAACCCATCTATGAGAGCCCTCTTTAGTACTGAGTAATTGTCAGCATATTCTTCTCTAACAGTAAGGAGTGTATTTCTTCCTTAGTTAGCAGAGGAGCGCCACAAGTTAACCCCCACTTCTCTTTAGGGACCGTCTGAACTTTATAGGCCCTCTCCAAAGCAATGATCCATTTAGGGATGTCATCTCCCTCCTGGTAAGAAGGGAGATGTCTTTTTTAGGTTCCTATAGTCAAAAGAGATTTCTCTAACCCTAGGGACTCTGTTTCTGCCACCATGGTACTCTAGTCCCAGTTTCTTCCTAGTTCTCAGGACTTCTAGGGACTCCTTGTCAAAGGCCAACTGAGCTTGCCTGAGCCTCATCATTGCTTTTTCAGGTTCAAGCAGTTGGTACTCCCTGTCAAAATAGTTATCCCTCTTACTAGATATGGAGGTCCCTAAAGAATATCCTGAAGCATTGGATTCTAAAGAAGAGGATTTAGACCTCCTTATTCTACTCTGGACCCTCCCAGGAGGGACAAAGGGAGACCCATTTCTGAGGCACCCTCTGTGCAATCTGCTCTATGCTCTGGGGGATCTGAGCTATCCAGATGGGAGTCGTGAGACTCCTCCTGGTGAGGGTCAGAATTAAGGTCAACAAGGGGGTTCTCTCCTGACCCATCTTCTGTCCCCTGCCCACTCAACTCTGACCTACAAGCTTTCTGTAGGTCATCCAACAGTAACATCTCTAGGAGGCATTGAGTATTAGGGCCTTTCCCTGTCTTAAGTTCCCTTGAGGAACACAGGGCCCTCAGTTCCTGGAACGTGAGGTCACTGTATCTGAAAGGCAGAGAGACACTGGCATCTCCTTAAGAAGAAATTGTAGGTGTAGTGAGGTGTTGCATCTACCTAACCAAGTGGGAGCTAAACTCTATGAGGTTGGAGAAGGAGTTGTGCTAGACCCTTAACTACCTAACCATAAGTTCAGTAGAACTTACTTATTCTAAGCTTGTATTATATGTGCCTAGTATTAGTGATGGTTTTTCAATTAATCCACACCCAGATTATCTGGTAAAACAATGCAGGTTTGATCCTCAACCGGTGCACCCCAATGTGAGAGGCTGGCTCAGAATATGATGTACACTTATGTAAGTGGACACCTTGCACTGATCCAGACAACCCTTATGGGGATTTTGGTCTTGTTAGACAACCCTTGGAAAGCTCTCTAAGTGGTAGCTGTGGAGTGCAGCCTTCTGGCTTAGACCACAAGGGGTGTAAAGCAGCTTTTTTACAAGAACATAATCTAATAGGTATTTAGTAGGTGAAAAAGAACCACACAATGTATTCCTAAAAATATGTATTAATTATTAGAAACTCTCTTACACATACCATTATCTCCTAGCCAGAGATGTAGAGAATGCACACAATACTTTTCAATAGAAACAGGTAAGTAGCACAGAATACACAGTGTTCCCCAGGTGGAGACCAAACCATATACTAAAATGGTGGTATGCGAACCATGACTCAAGTCAAGACTATACCCACAAGATGTAGGGTGCCGGGGACCCATGGAACCACTCAAGGTAAGTAACCAGGAGCCCCACCAAGGCCGTGTGTAGACTGGGAACACACCTGCAAGAACAATGCAAGTCAAAGGGTAAGTCGCTGTTGCAATTTTAAAGTAGAAGGACCCTTCCCAGTGGACCCTAAAGAGAGCCCTTGGAAGACAGAAGGGTAGAGAGCCACCCCTCCCATGGATAACTTATGAACCAGGATACCTGCACCTGGGAAGCCGGGTATATAGGTGAGAACAGGCTTCGGAAACCATTGTCGAACCTATTGGGGTACTTCAGGAAGATGCCGCTGCTGGGGAAGGCGGAAGTGACCAGTGGAACCCAAAGATTCAAGCTGTGAAGAACCTGCAAAGCGATACAAAAGGGGATGATCAACCTGCAAGCAGAGGGGACAGAGTAGATGCCACTCAGGAGTGACCAGGAGGCATATAGATATATGAATGCCCACCAATGTCGGGTGTTGCAGGAGAGCTGATGGTGACCTTGAAACTGCAGCTGTGTTGACCAGGCGTTGCTGTGGAACACCAGGAGCAATACACTAGCTGTACTACAACGGATGTCGAGAGCTGGGGGGTCGGTGACCGGCAGGAGCACCACAAGCCTTGGTAACTGCAACCAACGAAGGAATAGAAGACGTTGCAATGTCCAGGAGACTCACAACAAGCAGGGGGATCATGGAAGGCCTTAGCAATCAGGGGATCCCAAAATAATTAAAAGTTGACCCTTGACAGGACCTACAGGCCGGAGACACAGGAGTCACAGAGGACCTCGAGCAGCTCACCAAAGATGCAGGGCCACTTTTCAAGCAATGCAATGAGGATAAAGATCTTGGTAACTAGAGATGCTTGATATTGGGGCTACTTGGAGCCTAAAGATCTTGTTGGAAGGAAGCCAACAAGCCTTTGCAGTGACAAGTTAACCAGGTGCACAGGAGTTTGGTTCCTGCGACTCCAACGAAGGATACTGAGTGGTGGCAAGGACTCGAGCAATTTCTCCAGTGAGACCCTTGAGTTGTGTCCCGCTTCTCCCATTTAGGGGGCACTACCTTTGCTCTACCACCACATAGAGCTCCAGTACATGGCCTCAAAGTAGCTTGGGTCAGTGGTTGAGCCTGGCTTAGAGTACAGAACTTTGGGGGATATTTACAAGTAAATAGCGAAGCAAATATTGCTAATGCCTTACTCTGCCATTCTAAAAATGCAGGGATGCACAGTATTTACAATGGTATGGCACATCCCTGTGTTTACCCTAGTGCTGGCACTAAACTCAGCTGTCTAGCAGCCTGCATTGAGGGAATGATTGTTTATGTGCAAGAAGGTGTCCTTTCCTGCACATAAACAATCACTAATGGTGATTTGTAACTCCTATATGTGCAGCATTGTGCAGGACACAGAGACGTTAAAAATCATAATTTTTTTAAATGATTGTTTATGTACAGGAAGGGACACCTTATTTGGACACCATATTTGGGGAGAGGAGTTGGCCTAACGGCTAGGGCGCTTGACCTCGGACCTGGGGATCTGGGTTCGAGTCTCGGTAACGACGCCAAAACCTCCTGTGATTCTGGGCAAATCACTTAATCTCCACGTGCCTAAAAGTGAATGTGTGTCCTCATGTAATGTAACTGGAAAATATGTAAAGCGCTCTGATACCTGATCCGGTTCGGGTCTAGTTCGCGCTATATAAAACTCTGTAAAAAAAAAAAAAAAACCATGAAGTCAATGGAGGCACTGCAGATGTAGGAAAATGTGATGGCCAATCGGCCCATTCCTATATAGTCTGGCTGCTGTGTTTTGAATTATCTGCAGCCTGCAGTCCGTATAAGCTGGTAGCTCTATATACAACTGTTTGAATAGTTCAGCTGGAAGTTTATCAATGCATGGACAATAGTGTTCCTGGAGTCCTTTGGCACGAAGTGTAAGAACTTTCTCAAAGCTCTTAACTTCCAGAAGCATATAGAGGAGACATGGCGCACCTGGGTCTTGAAAGCGAGGTCGTTGTCAAATTTAAACCCCCGTTTTTTGGCCGATTTAACAGGGTTATGTGGTGCGTTCAGCTCCAAGGGCCTCCACAAATTAGAAGGTGGAGGTGCTGTATACTGAAGAACAAGACCTCTGTTTTTTTGGCATTAAGCTTTAAACAATTCCCAGTCATCCAGGCCGAGATGTTTTTCAGGCATTGCTTAAAGTTGAGAAATGGGGCCTCTGAGTTTTCTTTGAAAGAGATCACCAGCTCAGTGTCATCAGCGTAATAGACAACTCACACCCCATGTCTCAACCAGGGTCGCTAGAGGGGCCAAGATATACATTGAATTGTAGCCGGCTTAGTGTGGAACCCTGGGGTACCCCACAAAAAAGTGGTTTCTGGGAGGAGACATAAGGGCACAGAAATACTCGTTGTGAGTGATTCTCCAAGAACGACTGGAGCTAGGACAAAGCTGTGTCCCTCACTCCCCACTGTCTCCTTTTCTCCAATAGAATCGGGTGGGCCACAGTGTTGAAAGCTGTTGACAGGTCTTGCAACACCAGCGTAGCTGAGGTACCCTGGTCCACAGATTCATAAACGGTTTCAGAGACTTCAAGAAGTGTGGTTCCTGTGCTGTACCCTGTACTAAAGCAGTTGTTCGATTCAAGGAATTCAGCCAGTTGCTTCAGGACTTCTCTTCTCCAGAATTTTTCCTTGAGCTAGCAGTAGGGAGATGGGCCTAAAATTATTGTGTCCTGCTGAGTCCTTCATTATGCATGCCAGGAGGAGTTAAGTCTATTTGTGGCATAGAACTATACTGTCCTTTATGTCTCCAGCTAAGGCAATATTTCTTTAATTTTTAAAGATTGCTTCATTGTAAGCTAAAATATTTTTGCTGTTGTAATTCGTTTTTTATCATGAGGTTTTCCTTTCATTTAATAAACCTCTGCATACAAGACGCAATCATATTATTCTAAGAATGCATCACTGTATGAGGCGGTTGTCACACTGATCTGATGTGAGACTCCCCAATCCACCGTCCTACAATCAACATGCTCTTGAGAGTTCCTTCTCTTTAACCTCCACCTAACTTCGCGCTGCCGGTCTTTGATTAATTCCTGCACCATGTGCACTACAGCCAAGTAAGTAACATCCCCACTACAGCCAAGTGAGTAACATCCCAGCAGGCAATTTTAGAACATTGCCACCTCAACATTCTCTTTAGTTTTACTCTCATTCCTTTTTAAATTTTCACTTCCAGTAATACTGATCTTTGGGACGGCGACGGAGTGGTATTGGGTGAGTTCACCCATACTTCGTGTGTATTATTAACTGTGTGCTTTCTTTGCCCTGTCACTAAACTTAGGGGGAAATGTACGACAAAAGCGGTGGAGTGAGGCTTTAGCCGTCATGGCTTAACACCTCACTCCGCCACTTCAGAAACGCAAGGTTGCACCATATTTACAACAATATGGTGCAGCCTTGCGTTTCTTCCTATGCTGGAAGATTGTTTGTGTGGGGTAAGGTCCCCCTTCCTGCTCATAAACAATCTTGAAATTCCATTTTGTCACTTCTACTCTGCTTAATGCAGCACACATGGAAGTCATAAAATGTCTTTTTGTTTTAAAGATTCTTTATGTGCAGGAAGGGTCAACCTCATAAACAATCCAAGGCTGTTTGATTTTTCCTTGTGTGCCGTACAAGGCAGCACACATGAATAAAGCAAAAACGAGGCGAAATAAAGCATTTCTCCTTGTTTCGCCAACTTAAGACCATGTTTTCCCACATCTTAATTGTGGCACTGCCTCCTATTTACCCTGCCCTTGTATGCAGGGGGCAGCATCAATATCAATGTGTGTTGCAGGGGAATGCTCACCACAACACCCACTGCTCACCCTTTTCACACAAAGCATGGCATGAAAGGGGGCCTTATTTACAAAGCAGCGTTAAGCTACATTAAGTGGCTTAATGCAACCTTGTAAATAAGCCAATGGCCATTTCTCACCACGGAAACGTCACAAAAAGTGATGTTCCCGTGGCGATAGGGGCTCGTACATATGACCCTTATTGTTTTATGTTCAGATTGTGATCCCCGAAGCCGTCTGTTTTCTGAGGGCTTTTATGGACACACAACTCTGATGTTGGGGTTTGACTAAAGGAGATGATATCAGTGCAAGTACACAGTAATTGAGCTGCTTGTTTGCCTTTTTGTTAAAGTAACTTTAAATCAATTTTGTGGGGAAATAGTTCCACAATGTTGCCTTCTTGTAGAATTGAATTGAATTGAATTAGGCTTTTGTATAGCGCATGCTGTCACCCTACGGGTATCCTGGCGCTCTGACTTGAAAGATGGACTGGCACAAAACCAGAAGTAGCGGTAGGGGAGTCTTAAAGGTCTGACTTGGGGAAGAGCCAGGTTTTCAGGCCCTTCCTGAACTCGAACAGGGAATTCGCTTGTCTAATGTGCTGCGGCAGCCCATTCCATAGTTGGGCGGCTGCCGTGCTAAAGGCCCTTCCTCCCATCCTGGAACGTCTAAATCTGGTAGTGACCAGTAGGCCAGTGCTAGAGGATCTGAGCTGCCTTGTACAGTTTGGCACAAGCTTTAATCCCTACCTGGTGTCGGTCCCCTTGTCAGTTCCGGTAACAACGGAGGAACTTGACTTCTGCATGGTTGTTCCTTCCATGACCTTGTGGTTGGGTTTCCTTTTTCTTATTTTTTTATAAGAAGAGAGATTGCATGATTAATTGTATTTAAGCTCTTTTAATTCCTGAGCCGCTACAATATGGGATAGATGTTTCTACCCAGTTCTTTCATATCGAGCACCATGGTGTTGTCCTTGCTTCAATAATTATATGAGGTGACTTCCATCACAGGGTGGGCATTTTTCGTCCTTTTCATGCAAGGTCCTACAGATATGAGGGAGGCTAGATGGATTGCTTCCATACACAAGTTACACTAATCTCAATAGTACAGGATCCTCATCAGTTTTTCCCCGTCTTAAATATACTAGACGATACTTCATTATCTGACCGATTTTCGAGAGATCGGTTCAATCATTTCATAGACTTTGTTTAACCAGACTCCAACCACTGTAGGTAGGTGCCACCTCAGACAATATGTTAGTTATTCCATTGTTCAATTATACACTATTTAAGATCATGACATCAGATTTTTCTCCTCACAGCTTGTCATGTATAAAAATTAAGAGAACAAAAAAGAAGTGGAGAGGGTCTGGGGGTATATGATTAAAGACCTAACAACACCCTACCCCGATAGAACTAGTCAGAACACGTAAGGGGTGTTAAGGTCTGTGGTAGCCTCAAATGTATGAAGTGTACTGCAAAGTAGTGGATTATAGAATTATAAACTATGAAAGTGAGAGAGGAAAGCAGAAGTAAACCCATCAGCCCACCCATTGGCGGAACTTCGTCATCTGGGTTTTAAGAAGCACCAGCTTGATATTCACTAGGTGTCTCACCTTGAGAATGTGAGTACAACAACCAGTGTAAATTACGTCAGTGGTAGAAATCTGGGTAATAGTGTATGGAGGGCTGTGGGAAGTGAAAAAAGTTGCAGTGTATAAAGCATAAGTGCTAATGAAAAAGTGGTGAAATAAAATTGACTAACCTGGTGCCTAATAAACCTTTATTCAGACGGTCGCCATGGTGCCAACATTTAAAGCAGAGTGTGAATGGATGTAAGCATATATTACCATTCGTGAGTGGATCAATCGGTCGACATGTTTCAGCCTAAAGAGGCTTTCTTCAGGACCTAATAAGACACTACTGCAACTATAATAGTGAAAATAAAGTTACATACCATGCCAAAAACAATTACCTACCAGTTATATGTGAATGAATTGGTAGGAGATGGAGTCATGGTATTGTGAAGCCAACTGCTCCTAAAACACAAAAATAGTATATACAAACAAACAGGTACACATGTTGTAAATATTAACACAACATCATGGGCTACAGAGACATTGCTCTATCATTGTCAATTGATTAGTTAATTAATCACTCACCCGCAATTTTGCTAGGAGAAGGCCTCACCTCGCCTGGTGCTCGCTCAGGACAAAGAGGCCCCGCTCTAGTAAGAAATAAATAAAGAAACACCAACAGGAAACTGATTATGCTGAGAACATATCTATTTCTTTAACCACTTGGTATTTAAGAAGGCAAATGTGGCAGGACAGTAGTATTTGGTGGCCTCTAAGGAGATGATGATGGGATGTCAATAAAAGTAAAAATAGAAATATCTTACAATCAATGTAATGGTTCTGACTCCAATACGTATCTTAATAAATAGGCATGAGCAGATACCATATTAAGTCTACTCATAATTCACAGAACTTGAGCAGTTCCGCGATATTTTGCTTAAGAACATTGGGGAAGTTGAAAGCATCCCTTCAAAAATCATATAGATAGCAGAAAAGCCAAGCAATCTCTCGAGGCATACAAAAAATTATTAAAGGTATTAAAAACCAAGAGCTATTAAGCACTCACCTGTCCGTCGGTACCTCGGATCCCTTCTGAGTCGAGGGGAAGGTAACACGACGGACAGGGAGGTCAGTTTTAATTACGGTATAGCGGACCAGAGAGTGAACACTCCATAGTGTCGTTCGCGACATGAACAACAAAGCCGATTGGCTCCTCGCTGAGGGCTGGATAGATGTAGAGGCTGAAATTTCCATCCAAACAGCTGATTAATTCAGAGCGTGTACGGGTAATGTTGATAGGTCAAAACGTTGACCAATCGAGCAGTGAGCACCTAGGAACGGACTCGCCCGCCATGTATTAGGCCGCATCATTCTTGATTAGTATGTTCCAAGAAAACTAAAAGGAACATAATGAGTTGCGAGCGCGTTTTACATCAACTCGTTGACTTGTAAACACGTTAATACGCACTTCGCAAACAGCAGGAAAGATACGAAGGTAGAAAGATGCCTCCAGCCTTTTCATAGGTTAAGGACATGTTAGCAGGGTAGGGATTGGTCGAGTCACTAGCCAATCGGTGAGCATGACTCTCGCTCGAAGATGTTGTATCATGTTTAGTATTAGCGCAAACACGTGTTACAGGTGCTGATAGTTAGATGTACCCTTATTCTGCGCACGTAACATGATCCACGGGCCAGCTATGTCTGTCTTGCACGCGTGTACTGCATATACAAGCGTAATGTCTTCCAGTGTCATATTTTAAAACACGGAGAAAGATGTAAGGAGTGTGTGGTCTCCAATGACTGACAGAATTAAATGTGGTAGGAAAAAAGGTTGGCCAGTCCTGTCATGTAACCAGTCCTGGGCGCCAATTTACACTGGTTGTTGTACTCACATTCTCAAGGTGAGACACCTAGTGAATATCAAGCTGGTGGTTCTTAAAACCCAGATGGCGAAGTTCCGCCAATTGGTGGGCTGATGGGTTTACTTCTGCTTTCCTCTCTCACTTTCATAGTTTATAATTCTATAATCCACTACTTTGCAGTACACTTCATACATTTGAGGATACCACAGACCTTAGCACCCCTTACGTGTTCTGACTAGTTCTATAGGGGTAGGGTGTTGTTAGGTCTTTAATCATATACCCCCCAGACCCCCTCCATTTCTTTTTTGTTCCCTATGTAGTGCAGCCACGGCTGCGGGTCTTTTTTTAGGCAACCATATCTTAGGTTTCCTTTGTTGCTGCCCTTGGTGATTCATAGGCACACCTGCAGGATGGCGGAGTTTGCGGGCCTAGCTTTCGATGATGACACTTTACAGACAATTCTAGATGAGAATCCGAGTATGCTAGATTCTATACCCACTACCAGCACGGTACCGTTGGGAGACTGGGATACTATTTTAAATTTGAAAAAGAGTCACTCGTGCACTATTATACATGGTCAAATCATGGCAGAGTACCTCCATGGGAAGTGCTCGCCCACTGGTCTAATAGTGACTAACACTCCAAGACTCTTTCTAATGGACAAGACCTTTCTTAAGGATTGGGCATTAATCGCGTGGCGATGTACTCGCGATTGGCTGATTCTTATCATTACTACAGCCAAGAGAATGTCAGATGCTATATTGGTTAGGATACAAGTGCTAGAGGGCCAAATCAAGACTACCATCACTGACAGACAGTTCAAAAAACAACTAGATGAAGCAAACAAAACTAATAAAGAGTATAAGGATTCTATCATTTTTGCGAAGATAGATAAATTCAAAAAGGATCTGGATAAGTTTTCTTTTGAGAAAATCTACCCTTATACCAGTGACAACTACACACCACCTGATTTCACCAAAAAAGGCCAAAGATATGGATCTAATTACTCCACATCTTCCTCAGATTCTGATTCAAACACATCTGACCAAGGCACAAGTGATTCTACTCAATTTAGAGGCAGAGGTCAATACAATCGACCAAACCGCAGAAGGACAGGACAAGGCAATCGATTTCAACCAGGGCCCTGGTGGCCCCCAGCACCTTGGGGTTACCCACAATTCCCCTACCCCATGGCACAATATCCCCCTCAACCTCAACCATACTTTGACGGCCAGACTTTTTTAGGGCAAGGTCGTGGCTGGAACCGAGGCAAACGAAGAGGGCAGTCAACAGTACAGTGGGCAGATGAACAGGAATCTGTCCCACCTCGCAATCGACGGGGTCAACAGTAATTACCCAAGGCAGTGCAGGCGACTTGGTAGTCAATCTCAGTGCGCGAACACTCACTTCCACTGAGCACCAAGTTCTCAATAAAGGACTAGGTTTTGTCCCCACCTACAGTGGTGACGCCTTCCAATTAAGAACTGCTGTTGAGAAATTCTTTAGAAAAGTGCGGCTGCACTTTTTCTTTTCAGATCAAAATACTGATCAAGAACAGCAAGTGGTCAACACTGGTCTGAAAAAGAAATCTACTTTCACCCCGCTATCTCATCAAGTACCTCCAATGGTTGGCGCTTTTGAGAAAGCAGTGACTCACGAGATCGGTGCTTGAATTTATCCAAGCGCGACACTTTTCAGAATCTTTCTAGGGCTGAAAAACTGGCAATTACTACCTTGTCCAAAGATAGCCTTATTACTATTAAACCTGCCGACAAGGGGGGAGCAATAGTGATTCTTGACACCACTTCTTATCGAGCAGAATGCTTAAGACAGCTAGGTGATTCCAACTCCTACATTCTTCTCAATGAAGACCCCACCACCAGACTTACATCTGAGATCAAGAACTTAGTTGAGGAGGCTAATGCGGAGGGCTGTATTACACCACGCGAGGCTTCATTCCTGATCACTACCCACCCAGTGACTCCGTATTTCTACGCCCTACCGAAAATTCACAAACCAACTAGACCTCCTCCAGGGCGACCAATCATATCTGGTATTGGTTCGTTACTCGAACCCCTCTCCACCTTTGTGGATTTTTTCCTGCGAATGAGCACCATGCCCACTTATCTACAAGACACAAAGGACGTATTGCGTCTTTTGCCAGATATTGATTTCAACATCGAGACTGACCTCTTGGTCAGTTTCGATGTGGAATCACTGTATACATGTATCCCCCAGGAAGAAACTCTGCTCACGATCAGAAATCTCTTAGAATCTCAGGATCTTACAAGCATCACTCCGGTCAATTTTATTATGGAGCTGGCCAGGATGGCCATGACCGAGAATTTTTTCCAATTTGAGGATTCTGTGTACCTACAGATCTCCGGTACCTCAATGGGGAGCGTTTTCGCCCCCAGCCTGGCCAATCTCTATGTCCACCATTTTGAGACACAGTCGATATTTGATTCCATCAATCCCTTTTCCACACAATTGTTATTGTGGAAAAGATATATCGACGATATCTTGGTGATATGGCGTGGAGATACCACATCCTTGCTTTTCAGACCTGGCTGAATGCACAAAATCAATTTCTTAAATTCACTCTTGAATATAGCAAGACAGAACTTCCCTTTTTGGATTTGCTTATCTTCTCAAAAGATGGCCATTTGGCCAGTTAACTTTATCGCAAACCTATGGCGAGAAACTCGTTGCTCCAATTTCAAAGTCATCATCCACGTTCCCTTCGGGAAAACTTGCCTTTCAGCCAGTTCCTTAGGGTACGTAGAAACTGTACAGAAGTGTGTGACTATGTAGACCTATCGAACGATCTGAGCCTCAAATTGAGGGAGAAAAACTATCCATCTTCCATCATACGCAAGGCAAAAAAGAGGGCCTTCAACAACCATCGTGATGCCTTGCTCGCTCCACCAGTTCCTAAACCTCCTTTGGACAATTTGACATTTGTAACTACATTTAGCACGGCTTCGACTCAAGTACAAAAAATCATCAGAAAACATTGGCGAATTCTTAACACCGCGGGATTTTCCATACCGTGCCCAATGTTTTCATTTAAACGGAGCCAAAATTTACGCGACGGACTAGTACATACAAGACCGCGTACGCTTCCACAGGAGTCCACTAACACCCTATGGAACCTTCCGCCAGTTAAGGGCCATCATCCTTGTGGCTGCTGCTCCGTATGTCCCCAAACTGAGAAAACTTTAACAGTGGACATCGGCACAGCACATCCATGGATCTTAAAACATCACACCAATTGTAACAGCGAAAGGGTGATATATATGATTTCCTGTCCGTGTTCCCTACAATACATTGGGATGACAACAAGAAAGGTGAGACTCAGGATACTGGAGCATAAGAGTACCATTAGGTGCAATCGCCAGGCTACATGTCTCACTAACCATTTTCTTACCATGAGACACAATGTTGAAGATTTGAAATGGATAGTGATTGAAAAACCTTTCATTCCACCACACATCAGTGATGTTTCACACTATCTGTTCGTTAAAGAACAGAAGTGGATCTTTAGGTTGAACTGCACAACAAGAGGGCTGAATGACGAGATTCCATGGATTCAAATCTAGAGAGCCTAGATCCTCTCCAAATCTAGGGAGCTCAGAATATCCTCTGAGAGATCATGTTATAACAATCTATCCAGGCTCTCGCAACTTCTGCCCCATAGGCCTTATGCACTTTGTACACCCAACTTTGTACATCCAACTTTTGCCCTGTAATTTTAATTAAAGGACACTATCGTTAATGAGAGTACCAAAACCTTCATGCAGTTTATTCCTACCCACTGCCTGACTACCCCTTTCAGACGATGGTTTTACCAATCTTCCCATGGGTTTCTAGATGAATGTGGCCCAGGGGCTCTTACATACACAGGAATATATATACACCTAGCCCCTCTGCCTCTCATAGAAACGAGGATCCTCCGTAATGACGAACTTTGACCACTGAGGCCCCTTTTCTTGACGCCCAGGACTGGTTACATGACAGGACTGGCCAACCTTTTTTCCTACCACGTTTAATTCTGTCCGTCATTGGAGACCACACACTCCTTACATCTTTCTCCGTGTTTTAAAATATGACACTGGAAGACATTACGCTTGTATATGCAGTACACGCGTGCAAGACAGACATAGCTGGCCCGTGGATCATGTTACGTGCGCAGAATAAGGTACATCTTACTATCAGCACCTGTAACACGTGTTCGCGCTAATACTAAACATGATACAACATCTTTGAGCGAGAGTCATGCTCACCGATTGGCTAGTGACTCGACCAATCCCTACCCTGCTAACATGTCCTTAACCTATGAGCAGGCTGGAGGCATCTTTCTACCTTTGTATCTTTCCTGCTGTTTGCGAAGTGCGTATTAACGTGTATACAAGTCAACGAGTTGACGTAAAACGCGCTCGCAACTCATTATGTTCCTTTTAGTTTTCTTGGAACATACTAATCAAGAATGATGCGGCCTAATACATGGCGGGCGAGTCTGTTCCTAGGTGCTCTCTGCTCGATTGGTCAACGTTTTGACCTATCAACATTACCCGTACACGCTCTGATCCAATCAGCGGTTTGGATGGAAATTTCAGCCTCTACATCTATCCAGCCCTCAGCGAGGAGCCAATCGGCTTTGTTGTTCATGTCGAGAACGACACTACGGAGTGTTCACTCTCTGGTCCGCTATACCGTAATTAAAACTGACCTCCCTGTCCGTCGTGTTACCTTCCCCTCGACTCAGAAGGAATCCGAGGTACCGACAGGTGAGTGCTTAATAGCTCTTGGTTTTTAATACCTTTAATAATTTTTTGTATGCCTCGAGAGATTGCTTGGCTTTTCTGCTATCTCTATGATTTTTGAAGGGATGCTTTCAACTTCCCCAATGTTCTTAAGCATAATATCGCGGAACTACTCAAGTTCTGTGAATTATGAGTAGACTTAATATGGTATCTGCTCATGCCTATTTATTAAGATACTTATTGGGAGTCAGAACCATTACATAGATTGTAAGATATTTCTATTTTTACTTTTATTGACATCCCATCATCATCTCCTTAGAGGCCAACAAATACTACTGTCCTGCCACATTTGCCTTCTTAAACACCAAGTGGTTAAAGAAATAGATATGTTCTCAGCATAATCAGTTTCCTGTTGGTGTTTCTTTATTTATTTCTTACTAGAGCGGGGCCTCTTTGTCCTGAGCGAGCGCCAGGCGAGGTGAGGCCTTCTCCTAGCAAAATTGCGGGTGAGTGAATTATTAACTAATGAATTGACAATGATAGAGCAATGTATCTGTAGCCCATGATGTTGTGTTAATATTTACAACATGTGTACCTGTTTGTTTGTATATACTATTTTTGTGTTTTAGGAGCAGTTGGCTTCACAATACCATGACTCCATCTCCTACCAATTCATTCACATATAACTGGTAGGTTATTGTTTTTGGCATGGTATGTAACTTAATTTTCACTATTATAGTTGCAGTAGTGTCTTATTAGGTCCTGAAGAAAGCCTCTTTAGGCTGAAGCATGTCGACCGATTGATCCACTCACGAATGGTAATATATGCTTACATCCATTCACACTCTGCTTTTAATGTTGGCACCATGGCCACCGTCTGAATAAAGGTTTATTAGGCACCATGTTAGTCAATTTTATTTTACCACTTTTTCATTAGCACTTATGCTTTATACACTGCAACTTTTTTCACTTCCCACAGCCCTCCATACACTATTACCCAGATTTCTACCACTGGCGTAATTTACACTGGTTGTTGTACTCACATTCTCAAGCTGGTGCTTCTTAAAACCCAGATGACGAAGTTCCGCCAATGGGTGGGCTGATGGGTTTACTTCTGCTTTCCTCTCTCACTTTCATGTATAAAAATAAGCCAAATGATATACAAATTGGTGTAGCTAATCTCTGAAGATCGTAAACTATTTCCACGATCCATCTGGTATGTCCTAAACCCCTGACATTCATTAACATTTCCCTGGAACATGATAACTGGACTACTGACATGTCACTTTCTTCTCTCTATATGTCTCCATCTAGCCTTTGTCCTGATAATGAACCTTCTTATATTGATAAAATCAAGATGATCCCTGAAATTGTATCAACTATACAGGGTAATATATCAACATGCCTGGAATCAGACACTGACCCAGGGGCAGTGGTGTCCTCCTTTAGTGGCCTCCTAGAGAAGGTAGAACTGGCCCTTATATGCACATAAGCATCAAATACCGGGAGTGGTAGGGGATGGTTTGACTCTCCTTGCACAAAAGCAAGGTAGGCCTTCTGTCTGCTCTGAAAATTGGTCCCAGAATTCAGGACAAAATAAAAGCATTACAGGCCACTTATAATCAAGCACTTAAAAACCGAGAACCAGCCATAAAGGAAGAGTAATGGGCGGATCTTGAAGAGGCAGCTATTAGGGGCAACAGTTGAGATTTCTGATAAATATTAAATGCACAACAGAAAAAAAATCCAGAGATCCCCCAATAGACAATAATGTAGACGAAGATGCCTGGGTGGCTCACTTTGAAAATAGTTTTGCCCCAAGTACACACCCTCCAACACTATTTTCTACCTTAGAGCCAAACACACATGACCCTCTCTTTTTCTCACTCATCGAAGTGAGAAAAGGTCTGATGGCATGTTGCATTGGAAAGGCCCCAGGACTGGATGGTGTCCCAATCAACTTTTTTCAGGAAACAACGGACCTGTTGGTACCCCTAGTACGAACGTCCTCAATAGTGTAGCTCTGGTCACCTGGCGTTATTGTTCCCATCCACAAAAAAGGGGACAGGGCAAACCCAACAAATTATAGACCAATTTCCCTGCTGGGTACCACATCGAAGCTTATTGACCGGCTCCTCCTTTCAAGGTTAGAGGGGTGGGCCACGGAGAACAACATCCTAATCCAGGCCCAGTATGGGTTACAGCAGTGAAGGGGTACTATGGAACAGTGATTTAACTTAGCACTGACAATAGAAAAATACACCAGAGTGAAGGAAGAAAAGATCTACATGGCTTTCATGGACCTGTCGGCAGCGTTCAACTGTGTGGACTATGCTAAGTTATGGAAGATAATGGAGGAGATGGGGGTTGAACCAGCCATATTTCATTTAAACAGACAGCTGTATTCAAATGCTATGGCATATGTCTGCTATACCAAAAACGGGGACTGTACCCGCCCTTTTAAAATCGCCAGGGGGGTAAGGCAGGGCTGCGTCCTTGCCCCATTCCTCTTCTCCATTTATACCAATGGAGTCGAAGACGCGCTTATGGTGGCTACACAGGACGTTCCTGTGTTTGATTCCCAATTGTTACCTATATTGGCTTACGCAGACGATGCAGTGTTCGTCGCTAGAACAGGGCTAGCCCTCCAATGTCTGATAACCGCGTAAGTATCCTTTATGGATTTCATAGATTTGAAGGTAAACCAAACTAAGGGGCCCATTAGGATGGCGGGCGGATTGCCCCCGCCAGGCTGGCGGTAGCCACCGTCGGCCTGGTGGGGGCAATCCGCCTGCCATCTGCACAGAAATGACCCCCCGCCACATTAGGATGGCTGGGGGGTCCGCAATGCCACCACGCAAAGGCATGTGGAGACTTCCTGCAGGGGCCTGTTGTGGGACCCCTGGGACTCCTGGGGGGTGGGGGTGCACATGGGGGGTACCTATGGTATCCCCCTGCATTTCAAAGTGCAACATGGCAGGCACCGTGCCTGTCATGTTGTGCTTTGAAACGCACAACGTACTTTTTTAGCATTGCGGCGGGCGGTGCTTTCTGCACTGCCCGCCGCAATGTTCAAAATGGGGATGCACCCGCCACTGTGGCAGGTGGATCCTAATTCCAAGGACCGGACCCCCGCCTTTATGGCAGGCGGTCCCGTTGTCCGTCAGGATGGCGGGCGGACAAAGTCCGCCCATCATCCTAATAGGTCCCTAAGTCCTTCTTAATTATAGCTGGGGCAAGAAAAAGAGACAAAACCCTGTATCTACATGTGGATGTGGACTCTAGAAGAATAGAGGTGGTTGATACTTTTCCTTACCTGGGGGTCCTCTTCGATAAAAACCTATTGTGGACAAAGTTGGTGGAATGAAGAAAGCTGGTAATGGAAAGAAGTCTCTCGGCCATAAAATCATTTACCAGAAAACTGGGTGCAAGACCACTAATACTGATAAAAAAGATCTATCAGGCCAAAACAAAGGCAGCAGTAATGTATGGGGCTGACGTCTGGGGCAGAGTAGTGAAAAACTCGCTCCAAATTATCGAAAACAATTTTTTAAAGTCTATAGTGAGCCTTCCTCTCTCTTCCTCTAATTAAATTTTACATTTGGAACTGGACCTGCCTAACATTGCAGATTCAATTCAGTGAGCCCCAATTCTTCTGTGGCACTCAATCTGGCGATGGGACACAGTGACCCTGACCCAAACTGTAATAATGAATTGCTTAAGTATGGAAAACCACAGAAGGTCTAGGTAGCTTGACTATGTAGAGTCAGTGTTGAAGGACATTGGCCTCCCTGACGTATTTAAGGACCCATTGGCTTGCAGAAAGGTCTCAAAGCAAAAGGTCATCAATATGTTTTTATTGAAGGCAGAATATAAACGGAAGGAAAATAAACGAGAGAAACAGGTAGGCCGTACTTATTGTCAGAGCCCGCCATGGGTAGAGGGAGGGTACTTCTATTTAGTAAATGTCACTAGCCCACAACACAAATTTATACTACTGAGATTTTGAATGGACATAATTCCGTTGATGTAACTTATACCCACTCAGATTTATGTGTATGCCCGTGCGACAACCTCTCAACAAAAACTGAATTGCATTTAGTCCTGTTTTGCGTGCACTATGAGAAAGTAAGGAACGACTATCTCATACCAATTTGAAAGCGACGAAATTTTAAACAATATCGGGTTGCCTTATATTTTTTTTAAATGTTATCTGATTCCCTGGTCTGTTTTTCGGTAGCCAGGTACCTATGGGCTTGTATGAGAAAGAGGTTGAGTATTGGGCTCGCTTAGCGGTAATTTTGCAAAACACCCCATTGGGTTGTCTATGAAATAAGAGTGTTTTATTATAGCCTTATAGCCCGCCGTAGAGGGCTATACTGGCTATTAAAGGCCCTCTCCAGCGTTAAAGGCCCTGAGCCGAACTGCCCTGTCACTAAACTTAGGGGGAAATGTACAACAAAAGCGGTGGAGTGAGGCTTTAGCCGTCATGGCTTAACACCTCACTCCGCCACTTCAGAAACGCAAGGTTGCACCATATTTACAACAATATGGTGCAGCCTTGCGTTTCTTCCTATGCTGGAAGATTGTTTGTGTGGGGTAAGGTCCCCCTTCCTGCTCATAAACAATCTTGAAATTCCATTTTGTCACTTCTACTCTGCTTAATGCAGCACACATGGAAGTCAGAAAATGTCTTTTTGTTTTAAAGATTCTTTATGTGCAGGAAGGGTCAACCTCATAAACAATCCAAGGCTGTTTGATTTTTCCTTGTGTGCCGTACAAGGCAGCACACATGAATAAAGCAAAAACGAGGCGAAATAAAGCATTTCTCCTTGTCTCGCCAACTTAAGACCATGTTTTCCCACATCTTAATTGTGGCACTGCCTCCTATTTACCCTGCCCTTGTATGCAGGGGGCAGCATCAATATCAATGTGTGTTGCAGGGGAATGCTCACCACAACACCCACTGCTCACCCTTTTCACACAAAGCATAGCATGAAAGGGGGCCTTATTTACAAAGCAGCGTTAAGCTACATTAAGTGGCTTAATGCAACCTTGTAAATAAGCCAATGGCCATTTCTCACCACGGAAACGTCACAAAAAGTGATGTTCCCGTGGCGATAGGGGCTCGTACATATGACCCTTATTGTTTTATGTTCAGATTGTGATCCCCGAAGCCGTCTGTTTTCTGAGGGCTTTTATGGACACACAACTCTGATGTTGGGGTTTGACTAAAGGAGATGATATCAGTGCAAGTACACAGTAATTGAGCTGCTTGTTTGCCTTTTTGTTAAAGTAACTTTAAATCAATTTTTTGGGGAAATAGTTCAACAATGTTGCCTTCTTGTAGAATTGAATTGAATTGAATTAGGCTTTTGTATAGCGCATGCTGTCACCCTACGGGTATCCTGGCGCTCAGACTTGAAAGATGGACTGGCACAAAACCAGAAGTAGCGGTAGGGGAGTCTTAAAGGTCTGACTTGGGGAAGAGCCAGGTTTTCAGGCCCTTCCTGAACTCGAACAGGGAATTCGCTTGTCTAATGTGCTGCGGCCCATTCCATAGTTGGGCGGCTGCCGTGCTAAAGGCCCTTCCTCCCATCCTGGAACGTCTAAATCTGGTAGTGACCAGTAGGCCAGTGCTAGAGGATCTGAGCTGCCTTGTACAGTTTGGCACAAGCTTTAATCCCTACCTGGTGTCGGTCTCCTTGTCAGTTCCGGTAACAACGGAGGAACTTGACTTCTGCATGGTTGTTCCTTCCATGACCTTGTGGTTGGGTTTCCTTTTTCTTATTTTTTTATAAGAAGAGAGATTGCATGATTAATTGTATTTAAGCTCTTTTAATTCCTGAGCCGCTACAATATGGGATAGATGTTTCTACCCAGTTCTTTCATATCGAGCACCATGGTGTTGTCCTTGCTTCAATAATTATATGAGGTGACTTCCATCACAGGGTGGGCATTTTTAGTCCTTTTCATGCAAGGTCCTACAGATATGAGGGAGGCTAGATGGATTGCTTCCATACACAAGTTACACTAATCTCAATAGTACAGGATCCTCATCAGTTTTTCCCCGTCTTAAATATACTAGACGATACTTCATTATCTGACCGATTTTCGAGAGATCGGTTCAATAATTTCATAGGCTTTGTTTAACCAGACTCCAACCACTGTAGGTAGGTGCCACCTCAGACAATATGTTAGTTATTCCATTGTTCAATTATACACTATTTAAGATCATGACATCAGATTTTTCTCCTCACAGCTTGTCATGTATAAAAATAAGAGAACAAAAAAGAAGTGGAGAGGGTCTGGGGGGTATATGATTAAAGACCTAACAACACCCTACCCCGATAGAACTAGTCAGAACACGTAAGGGGTGTTAAGGTCTGTGGTAGCCTCAAATGTATGAAGTGTACTGCAAAGTAGTGGATTATAGAATTATAAACTATGAAAGTGAGAGAGGAAAGCAGAAGTAAACCCATCAGCCCACCCATTGGCGGAACTTCGTCATCTGGGTTTTAAGAAGCACCAGCTTGATATTCACTAGGTGTCTCACCTTGAGAATGTGAGTACAACAACCAGTGTAAATTACGTCAGTGGTAGAAATCTGGGTAATAGTGTATGGAGGGCTGCGGGAAGTGAAAAAAGTTGCAGTGTATAAAGCATAAGTGCTAATGAAAAAGTGGTGAAATAAAATTGACTAACCTGGTGCCTAATAAACCTTTATTCAGACGGTCGCCATGGTGCCAACATTAAAAGCAGAGTGTGAATGGATGTAAGCATATATTACCATTCGTGAGTGGATCAATCGGTCGACATGTTTCAGCCTAAAGAGGCTTTCTTCAGGACCTAATAAGACACTACTGCAACTATAATAGTGAAAATAAAGTTACATACCATGCCAAAAACAATTACCTACCAGTTATATGTGAATGAATTGGTAGGAGATGGAGTCATGGTATTGTGAAGCCAACTGCTCCTAAAACACAAAAATAGTATATACAAACAAACAGGTACACATGTTGTAAATATTAACACAACATCATGGGCTACAGAGACATTGCTCTATCATTGTCAATTGATTAGTTAATTAATCACTCACCGGCAATTTTGCTAGGAGAAGGCCTCACCTCGCCTGGTGCTCGCTCAGGACAAAGAGGCCCGCTCTAGTAAGAAATAAATAAAGAAACACCAACAGGAAACTGATTATGCTGAGAACATATCTATTTCTTTAACCACTTGGTATTTAAGAAGGCAAATGTGGCAGGACAGTAGTATTTGTTGGCCTCTAAGGAGATGATGATGGGATGTCAATAAAAGTAAAAATAGAAATATCTTACAATCTATGTAATGGTTCTGACTCCCAATAAGTATCTTAATAAATAGGCATGAGCAGATACCATATTAAGTCTACTCATAATTCACAGAACTTGAGTAGTTCCGCGATATTATGCTTAAGAACATTGGGGAAGTTGAAAGCATCCCTTCAAAAATCATAGAGATAGCAGAAAAGCCAAGCAATCTCTCGAGGCATACAAAAAATTATTAAAGGTATTAAAAACCAAGAGCTATTAAGCACTCACCTGTCCGTCGGTACCTCGGATCCCGTCTGAGTCGAGGGGAAGGTAACACGACGGACAGGGAGGTCAGTTTTAATTACGGTATAGCGGACCAGAGAGTGAACACTCGGTAGTGTCGTTCTCGACATGAACAACAAAGCCGATTGGCTCCTCGCTGAGGGCTGGATAGATGTAGAGGCTGAAATTTCTATCCAAACAGCTGATTGGATCAGAGCGTGTACGGGTAATGTTGATAGGTCAAAACGTTGACCAATCGAGCAGAGAGCACCTAGGAACGGACTCGCCCGCCATGTATTAGGCCGCATCATTCTTGATTAGTATATTCCAAGAAAACTAAAAGGAACATAATGAGTTGCGAGCGCGTTTTACGTCAACTCGTTGACTTGTATACACGTTAATACGCACTTCGCAAACAGCAGGAAAGATACGAAGGTAGAAAGATGCCTCCAGCCTGCTCATAGGTTAAGGACATGTTAGCAGGGTAGGGATTGGTCGAGTCACTAGCCAATCGGTGAGCATGACTCTCGCTCGAAGATGTTGTATCATGTTTAGTATTAGCGCAAACACGTGTTACAGGTGCTGATAGTAAGATGTACCCTTATTCTGCGCACGTAATATGATCCACGGGCCAGCTATGTCTGTCTTGCACGCGTGTACTGCATATACAAGCGTAATGTCTTCCAGTGTCATATTTTAAAACACGGAGAAAGATGTAAGGAGTGTGTGGTCTCCAATGACCGACAGAATTAAACGTGGTAGGAAAAAAGGTTGGCCAGTCCTGTCATGTAACCAGTCCTGGGCGCCAATTTACACTGGTTGTTGTACTCACATTCTCAAGGTGAGACACCTAGTGAATATCAAGCTGGTGCTTCTTAAAACCCAGATGGCGAAGTTACGCCAATGGGTGGGCTGATGGGTTTACTTCTGCTTTCCTCTCTCACTTTCATAGTTTATAATTCTATAATCCACTACTTTGCAGTACACTTCATACATTTGAGGCTACCACAGACCTTAGCACCCCTTACATGTTCTGACTAGTTCTATAGGGGTAGGGTGCTGTTAGGTCTTTAATCATATACCCCCCAGACCCTCTCCATTTCTTTTTTGTTCCCTATGTAGTGCAGCCACGGCTGCGGGTCTTGTTTTTAGGCAACCAAATCTTAGGTTTCCTTTGTTGCTCCCCTTGGTGATTCATAGGCACACCTGCAGGATGGCGGAGTTTGCGGGCCTAGCTTTCGATGATGACACTTTACAGACAATTCTAGATGAGAATCAGAGTATGCTAGATTCTATACCCACTACCAGCACGGTACCGTTGGGAGACTGGGATACTATTTTACATTTGAAAAAGAGTCACTTGCGCACTAATATACATGGTCAAATCATGGCAGAGTACCTCCATGGGAAATGCTCGCCCACTGGTCTAATAGTGACTAACACTCCAAGACTCTTTCTAACGGACAAGACCTTTCTTAAGGATTGGGCATTAATCGCGTGGCGATGTACTCGCGATTGGCTGATTCTTATCATTACTACAGCCAAGAGAATGTCAGATGCTATATTGGTTGAGATACAAGTGCTAGAGGGCCAAATCAAGACTACCATCACTGACAGACAGTTCAAAAAACAACTAGATGAAGCAAACAAAACTAATAAAGAGTATAGGGATTCTATCATTTTTGCGAAGATAGATAAATCCAAAAAGTATCTGGATAAGTTTTCTTTTGAGAAAATCTACCCTTATACCAGTGACAACTACACACCACCTGATTTCACCAAAAAAGGCCAAAGATATGGATCTAATTACTCCACATCTTCCTCAGATTCTGATTCAAACACATCTGACCCAGGCACGAGTGATTCTACTCAATTTAGAGGCAGAGGTCAATACAATTGACCAAACCGCAGAAGGACAGGACAAGGCAAACGATTTCGACCAGGGCCGTGGTGGCCCCCAGCACCTTGGGGTTACCCACAATTCCCCTACCCCATGGCACAATATCCCCCTCAACCTCAACCATACTTTGACGGCCAGACTTTTTTAGGGCAAGGTCGTGGCTGGAACCGAGGCAAACGAAGAGGGCAGTCAACAGTACAGTGGGCAGATGAACAGGAATCTGTCCCACCTCGCAATCGACGGGGTCAACAGTAATTACCCAAGGCAGTGCAGGCGACTTGGTAGTCAATCTCAGTGCGCGAACACTCACTTCCACTGAGCACCAAGTTCTCAATAAAGGACTAGGTTTTGTCCCCACCTACAGTGGTGACGCCTTCCAATTAAGAACTGCAGTTGAGAAATTCTTTAGAAAAGTGAGGCTGCACTTTTTCTTTTCAGATCAAAATACTGATCAAGAACAGCAAGTGGTTAACACTGGTCTGAAAAAGAAATCTACTTTCACCCCGCTATCTCATCACGTACCTCCAATGGTTGGCGCTTTTGAGAAAGCAGTGACTCACGAGATCGGTGCTTTGAATTTATCCAAGCGCGACACTTTTCAGAATCTTTCTAGAGCTGAAAAACTGGCAATTACTACCTTGTCCAAAGATAGCCTTATTACTATTAAACCTGCTGACAAGGGGGGAGCAATAGTGATTCTTGACACCACTTCTTATCGAGCAGAATGCTAAAGACAGCTAGGTGATTGCAAATCCTACATTCTTCTCAATGAAGACCCCACCACCAGACTTACATCTGAGATCAAGAACTTAGTTGAGGATGCTAATGCGGAGGGCTGGATTACACCACGCGAGGCTTCATTCCTGATCACTACCCACCCAGTGACTCCGTATTTCTACGCCCTACCGAAAATTCACCAACCAACTAGACCTCCTCCAGGGCGACCAATCATATCTGGTATTGGTTCGTTACTCGAACCCCTCTCCACCTTTGTGGATTTTTTCCTGCGAGTGAGCACCATGCCCACTTATCTACAAGACACAAAGGACGTATTGCGTATTTTGCCAGATATTGATTTCAACATCGAGACTGACCTCTTGGTCAGTTTCGATGTGGAATCACTGTATACATGTATCCCCCAGGAAGAAACTCTGCTCACGATCAGAAATCTCTTAGAATCTCAGGATCTTACAAGCATCACTCCGGTCAATTTTATTATGGAGCTGGCCAGGATGGCCATGACCGAGAATTTTTTCCAATTTGAGGATTCTCTGTACCTACAGATCTCCGGTACCTCAATGGGGAGCGTTTTCGCTCCCAGCCTGGCCAATCTCTATGTCCACCATTTTGAGACACAGTCGATATTTGATTCCATCAATCCCTTTTCCACACAATTGTTATTGTGGAAAAGATATATCGACGATATCTTGGTGATATGGCGTGGAGATACCACATCCTTGCTTTTCAGACCTGGCTGAATGCACAAAATCAATTTCTTAAATTCACTCTTGAATATAGCAAGACAGAACTTCCCTTTTTGGATTTGCTTATCTTCTCAAAAGATGGCCATTTGGCCAGTAAACTTTATCGCAAACCTATGGCGAGAAACTCGTTGCTCCAATTTCAAAGTCATCATCCGCGTTCCCTTCGGGAAAACTTGCCTTTCAGCCAGTTCCTTAGGGTACGTAGAAACTGTACAGAAATGTGTCACTATGTAGACCTATCGAAGGATCTGAGCCTCAAATTGAGGGAGCGAAACTATCCATCTTGCATCATACGCAAGGCAAAAAAGAGGGCCTTCAACAACCATCGTGATGCCTTGCTCGCTCCACCAGTTCCTAAACCTCCTTTGGACAATTTGACATTTGTAACTACATTTAGCACGGCTTCGACTCAAGTACAAAAAATCATCAGAAAACATTGGCGAATTCTTAACACCGCGGGATTTTCCATACCGTGCCCAATGTTTTCATTTAAACGGAGCCAAAATTTACGCGACGGACTAGTACATACAAGACCGCGTACACTTCCACAGGAGTCCACTCACACCCTATGGAACCTTCCGCCAGTTAAGGGCCATCATCCCTGTGGCTGCTGCTCCGTATGTCCCCAAACTGAGAAAACTTTAACAGTGGACATCGGCACAGCACATCCATGGATCTTAAAACATCACACCAATTGTAACAGCGAAAGGGTGATATATATGATTTCCTGTCCGTGGTCCCTACAATACATTGGGATGACAACAAGAAAGGTGAGACTCAGGATACTGGAGCATAAGAGTACCATTAGGTGCAATCGCCAGGCTACATGTCTCACTAACCATTTTCTTACCATGAGACACAATGTTGAAGATTTGAAATGGATAGTGATTGAAAAACCTTTCATTCCACCACACATCAGTGATGTTTCACACTATCTGTTCGTTAAAGAACAGAAGTGGATCTTTAGGTTGAACTACACAACAAGAGGGCAGAATGACGAGATTCCATGGATTCAAATCTAGAGAGCCTAGATCCTCTCCAAATCTAGGGAGCTCAGAATATCCTCTGAGAGATCATGTTATAACAATCTATCCAGGCTCTCGCAACTTCTGCCCCATAGGCCTTATGCACTTTGTACACCCAACTTTGTACATCCAACTTTTGCCCTGTAATTTTAATTAAAGGACACTATCGTTAATGAGAGTACCAAAACCTTCATGCAATTTATTCCTACCCACTGCCTGACTACCCCTTTCAGACGATGGTTTTACCAATCTTCCCATGGGTTTCTAGATGAATGTGGCCCAGGGGCTCTTACATACACAGGAATATATATCCACCTAGCCCCTCCGCCTCGCATAGAAAGGAGGATCCTCCGTAATGATGAACTTTGACCACTGAGGCCCATCTTCTTGGCGCCCAGGACTGGTTACATGACAGGACTGGCCAACCTTTTTTCCTACCACGTTTAATTCTGTCCGTCATTGGAGACCACACACTCCTTACATCTTTCTCCGTGTTTTAAAATATGACACTGGAAGACATTACGCTTGTATATGCAGTACACGCGTGCAAGACAGACATAGCTGGCCCATGGATCTTGTTACGTGCGCAGAATAAGGTACATCTTACTATCAGCACCTGTAACACGTGTTCGCGCTAATACTAAACATGATACAACATCTTTGAGCGAGAGTCATGCTCACCGATTGGCTAGTGACTCGACCAATCCCTACCCTGCTAACATGTCCTTAACCTGTGAGCAGGCTGGAGGCATCTTTCTACCTTCGTATCTTTCCTGCTGTTTGCGAAGTGCGTATTAACGTGTATACAAATCAACGAGTTGACGTAAAACGCGCTCGCAACTCATTATGTTCCTTTTAGTTTTCTTGGAACATACTAATCAAGAATGATGCGGCCTAATACATGGCGGGCGAGTCTGTTCCTAGGTGCTCTCTGCTCGATTGGTCAACGTTTTGACCTATCAACATTACCCGTTCACGCTCTGATCCAATCAGCGGTTTGGATGGAAATTTCAGCCTCTACATCTATCCAGCCCTCAGCGAGGAGCCAATCGGCTTTGTTGTTCATGTCGAGAACGACACTACGGAGTGTTCACTCTCTGGTCCGCTATACCGTAATTAAAACTGACCTCCCTGTCCGTCGTGTTACCTTCCCCTCGACTCAGAAGGGATCCGAGGTACCAACAGGTGAGTGCTTAATAGCTCTTGGTTTTTAATACCTTTAATAATTTTTTGTATGCCTCGAGAGATTGCTTGGCTTTTCGGCTATCTCTATGATTTTTGAAGGGATGCTTTCAACTTCCCCAATGTTCTTAAGCATAATATCGCGGAACTACTCAAGTTCTGTGAATTATGAGTAGACTTAATATGGTATCTGCTCATGCCTATTTATTAAGATACTTATTGGGAGTCAGAACCATTACATAGATTGTAAGATATTTCTATTTTTACTTTTATTGACATCCCATCATCATCTCCTTAGAGGCCAACAAATACTACTGTCCTGCCACATTTGCCTTCTTAAACACCAAGTGGTTAAAGAAATAGATATGTTCTCAGCATAATCAGTTTCCTGTTGGTGTTTCTTTATTTATTTCTTACTAGAGCGGGGCCTCTTTGTCCTGAGCGAGCGCCAGGCGAGGTGAGGCCTTCTCCTAGCAAAATTGCGGGTGAGTGATTAATTAACTAATCAATTGACAATGATAGAGCAATGTCTCTGTAGCCCATGATGTTGTGTTAATATTTACAACATGTGTACCTGTTTGTTTGTATATACTATTTTTGTGTTTTAGGAGCAGTTGGCTTCACAATACCATGACTCCATCTCCTACCAATTCATTCACATATAACTGGTAGGTTATTGTTTTTGGCATGGTATGTAACTTTATTTTCACTATTATAGTTGCAGTAGTGTCTTATTAGGTCCTGAAGAAAGCCTCTTTAGGCTGAAGCATGTCGACCGATTGATCCACTCACGAATGGTAATATATGCTTACTCCATTCACACTCTGCTTTTAATGTTGGCACCATGGCCACCGTCTGAATAAATAAAGGGGGTGGTGATGGACAGAGTATCTGAATTAAGCAGAACACTCCTACCCAGTCAAAAGATCAGGGCTTGATCCATCACCATTTTTTAGCTCACTGTACCATCCCAGCTCAGAACCTGGCTACATGCAAATTAGTCTGACCCTGGCCCAGTGTATCATGGGAACAGGGCAGACCAAACTACCAAGCCAATTCTTTACTGGAAAGGAAACAAGCTTCCGGGGACCGGTTTCTGGCATTACAGCCGTCTTCGGCCCGGCTTGCTTGAATCCTGATGGTGCAGTGAGCAAGGGACTCACATCTGAGCATACCCTTCCACACTTATGGTGGCCAAAACGATTCATAAAGGGGGTGGTGATGGACAGAGTATCTAAATTAAGCAGAACACTCCTACCCAGTCAAAAGATCAGGGCTTGATCCATCACCATTTTTTAGCTCACTGCACCATCCCAGCTCAGAACCTGGCTACATGCAAATTAGTCTGACCCTGGCCCAGTGCATCAGGGGAACAGGGCAGACCAAACTACCAAGCCAATTCTTTACTGGAAAGGAAACAAGCTTCCGGGGACCGGTTTCTGGCATTACAGCCGTCTTCGGCCCGGCTTGCTTGAATCCTGATGGTGCAGTGAGCAAGGGACTCACATCTGAGCATACCCTTCCACACTTATGGTGGCCAAAACGATTCATAAAGGGGGTGGTGATGGACAGAGTATCTGAATTAAGCAGAACACTCCTACCCAGTCAAAAGATCAGGGCTTGATCCATCACCATTTTTTAGCTCACTGCACCATGCCAGCTCAGAACCTGGCTACATGCAAATTAGTCTGACCCTGGCCCAGTGCATCATGGGAACAGGGCAGACCAAACTACCAAGCCAATTCTTTACTGGAAAGGAAACAAGCTTCCGGGGACCGGTTTCTGGCATTACAGCCGTCTTCGGCCCGGCTTGCTTGAATCCTGATGGTGCAGTGAGAAATGGACTCACATCTGAGCATACCCTTCCACACTTATGGTGGCCAAAACGATTCATAAAGGGGGTGGTGATGGACAGAGTATCTGAATTAAGCAGAACACTCCTACCCAGTCAAAAGATCAGGGCTTGATCCATCACCATTTTTTAGCTCACTGCACCATCCCAGCTCAGAACCTGGCTACATGCAAATTAGTCTGACCCTGGCCCAGTGCATCATGGGAACAGGGCAGACCAAACTACCAAGCCAATTCTTTACTGGAAAGGAAACAAGCTTCCGGGGACCGGTTTCTGGCATTACAGCCGTCTTCGGCCCGGCTTGCTTGAATCCTGATGGTGCAGTGAGCAAGGGACTCACATCTGAGCATACCCTTCCACACTTATGGTGGCCAAAACGATTCATAAAGGGGGTGGTGATGGACAGAGTATCTGAATTGAGCAGAACACTCCTACCCAGTCAAAAGATCAGGGCTTGATCCATCACAATTTTTTAGCTCACTGCACCATCCCAGCTCAGAACCTGGCTACATGCAAATTAGTCTGACCCTGGCCCAGTGCATCATGGGAACAGGGCAGACCAAACTACCAAGTCAATTCTTTACTGGAAAGGAAACAAGCTTCCGGGGACCGGTTTCTGGCATTACAGCCGTCTTCGGCCCGGCTTGCTTGAATCCTGATGGTGCAGTGAGCAAGGGACTCACATCTGAGCATACCCTTCCACACTTATGGTGGCCAAAACGATTCATAAAGGGGGTGGTGATGGACAGAGTATCTGAATTAAGCAGAACACTCCTATCCAGTCAAAAGATCAGGGCTTGATCCATCACCATTTTTTAGCTCACTGCACCATCCCAGCTCAGAACCTGGCTACATGCAAATTAGTCTGACCCTGGCCCAGTGCATCATGGGAACAGGGCAGACCAAACTACCAAGCCAATTCTTTACTGGAAAGGAAACAAGCTTCCGGGGACTGGTTTCTGGCATTACAGCCGTCTTCGGCCCGGCTTGCTGGAATCCTGATGGTGCAGTGAGCAAGGGACTCACATCTGAGCATACCCTTCCACACTTATGGTGGCCAAAACGATTCATAAAGGGGGTGGTGATGGACAGAGTATCTGAATTGAGCAGAACACTCCTACCCAGTCAAAAGATCAGGGCTTGATCCATCACAATTTTTTAGCTCACTGCACCATCCCAGCTCAGAACCTGGCTACATGCAAATTAGTCTGACCCTGGCCCAGTGCATCATGGGAACAGGGCAGACCAAACTACCAAGTCAATTCTTTACTGGAAAGGAAACAAGCTTCCGGGGACCGGTTTCTGGCATTACAGCCGTCTTCGGCCCGGCTTGCTTGAATCCTGATGGTGCAGTGAGCAAGGGACTCACATCTGAGCATACCCTTCCACACTTATGGTGGCCAAAACGATTCATAAAGGGGGTGGTGATGGACAGAGTATCTGAATTAAGCAGAACACTCCTACCCAGTCAAAAGATCAGGGCTTGATCCATCACCATTTTTTAGCTCACTGCACCATCCCAGCTCAGAACCTGGCTACATGCAAATTAGTCTGACCCTGGCCCAGTGCATCATGGGAACAGGGCAGACCAAACTACCAAGCCAATTCTTTACTGGAAAGGAAACAAGCTTCCGGGGACCGGTTTCTGGCATTACAGCCGTCTTCGGCCCGGCTTGCTTGAATCCTGATGGTGCAGTGAGCAAGGGACTCATGTCTGAGCATACCCTTCCACTCCAATAGTGGCCAAAACGATTCATAAAGGGGGTGGTGATGGACAGAGCATCTGAATTAAGCAGAACACTCCTACCAAGTCAAAAGATCAGGGCTTGCTCCATCACCGTTTTTTAGCTCACTGCACCATCCCAGTTCAGAACCTGGCTACATGCAAATTAGTCTGTCCCTGGCCCAGTGCATCATGGGAAAAGGGCAGACCAAACTACCAAGCCAATTCTTTACTGGAAAGGAAACAAGCTTCCGGGGACCGGTTTCTGGCATTACAGCCGTCTTCGGCCCGGCTTGCTTGAATCCTGATGGTGCAGTGAGCAAGGGATTCACGTCTGAGCATACCCTTCCACACTTATGGTGGCCAAAACGATTCGTTTTGGCCACTACAGGAGTGGAAGGGTATGCTCCTGTAAGGGTATGCTCAGACATGAGTCCCTTGCTCACTGCACCATCAGGATTCAAGCAAGCCGGGCCGAAGACGGCTGTAATGCCAGAAACCGGTCCCCGGAAGCTTGTTTCCTTTCCAGTAAAGAATTGGCTTGGTAGTTTGGTCTGCCCTGTTTCCATGATGCTCTGGGCCAGGGACAGACTAATTTGCATGTAGCCAGGTTCTGAACTGGGATGGTGCAGTGAGCTAAAAAACGGTGATGGATCAAGCCCTGATCTTTTGACTGGGTAGGAGTGTTCTGCTTAATTCAGATGCTCTGTCCATCACCACCCCCTTTATGAATCGTTTTGGCCACTATAGGAGTGGAAGGGTATGCTCAGACATGAGTCCCTTGCTCACTGCACCATCAGGATTCAAGCAAGCCGGGCCAAAGACGGCTGTAATGCCAGAAACCGGTCCCCGGAAGCTTGTTTCCTTTCCAGTAAAGAATTGGCTTGGTAGTTTGGTCTGCCCTGTTCCCATGATGCACTGGGCCAGGGACAGACCTATTTGCATGTAGCCAGGTTCTGAACTGGGATGGTGCAGTGAGCTAAAAAACGGTGATGGATCAAGCCCTGATCTTTTGACTGGGTAGGAGTGTTCTGCTTAATTCAGATGCTCTGTCCATCACCACCCCCTTTATGAATCGTTTTGGCCACTATAGGAGTGGAAGGGTATGCTCAGACATGAGTCCCTTGCTCACTGCACCATCAGGATTCAAGCAAGCCGGGCCGAAGACGGCTGTAATGCCAGAAACCGGTCCCCGGAAGCTTGTTTCCTTTCCAGTAAAGAATTGGCTTGGTAGTTTGGTCTGCCCTGTTCCCATGATGCACTAGGCCAGGGACAGACTTATTTGCATGTAGCCAGGTTCTGAACTGGGATGGTGCAGTGAGCTCAAAAACGGTGATGGATCAAACCCTGATCTTTTGACTGGGTAGGAGTGTTCTGCTTAATTCAGATGCTCTGTCCATCACCACCCCCTTTATGAATCGTTTTGGCCACTATAGGAGTGGAAGGGTATGCTCAGACATGAGTCCCTTGCTCACTGCACCATCAGGATTCAAGCAAGCCGGGCCGAAGACGGCTGTAATGCCAGAAACCGGTCCCCGGAAGCTTGTTTCCTTTCCAGTAAAGAATTGGCTTGGTAGTTTGGTCTGCCCTGTTCCCATGATGCACTGGGCCAGGGACAGACTAATTTGCATGTAGCCAGGTTCTGAACTGGGATGGTGCAGTGAGCTAAAAAACGGTGATGGATCAAGCCCTGATCTTTTGACTGTGTAGGAGTGTTCTGCTTAATTCAGATGCTCTGTCCATCACCACCCCCTTTATGAATCGTTTTGGCCACTACAGGAGTGGAAGGGTATGCTCAGACATGAGTCCCTTGCTCACTGCACCATCAGGATTCAAGCAAGCCGGGCCGAAGACGGCTGTAATGCCAGAAACCGGTCCCCGGAATCTTGTTTCCTTTCCAGTAAAGAATTGGCTTGGTAGTTTGGTCTGCCCTGTTCCCATGATGCACTGGGCCAGGGACAGACTAATTTGCATGTAGCCAGGTTCTGAACTGGGATGGTGCAGTGAGCTAAAAAACGGTGATGGATCAAGCCCTGATCTTTTGACTGGGTAGGAGTGTTCTGCTTAATTCAGATGCTCTGTCCATCACCACCCCCTTTATGAATCGTTTTGGACACTACAGGAGTGGAAGGGTATGCTCAGACATGAGTCCCTTGCTCACTGCACCATCAGGATTCAAGCAAGCCGGGCCGAAGACGGCTGTAATGCCAGAAACCGGTCCCCGGAAGCTTGTTTCCTTTCCAGTAAAGAATTGGCTTGGTAGTTTGGTCTGCCCTGTTCCCATGATGCACTGGGCCAGGGACAGACTAATTTGCATGTAGCCAGGTTCTGAACTGGGATAGTGCAGTGAGCTAAAAAACGGTGATGGATCAAGCCCTGATCTTTTGACTGGGTAGGAGTGTTCTGCTTAATTCAGATGCTCTGTCCATCACCACCCCCTTTATGAATCGTTTTGGCCACTACAGGAGTGGAAGGGTATGCTCAGACATGAGTCCCTTGCTCACTGCACCATCAGGATTCAAGCAAGCCGGGCCGAAGACGGCTGTAATGCCAGAAACCGGTCCCCGGAAGCTTGTTTCCTTTCCAGTAAAGAATTGGCTTGGTAGTTTGGTCTGCCCTGTTCCCATGATGCACTGGGCCAGGGACAGACTAATTTGCATGTAGCCAGGTTCTGAACTGGGATGGTGCAGTGAGCTAAAAAACTGTGATGGATCAAGCCCTGATCTTTTGACTGGGTAGGAGTGTTCTGCTTAATTCAGATGCTCTGTCCATCACCACCCCCTTTATGAATCGTTTTGGCCACTACAGGAGTGGAAGGGTATGCTCAGACATGAGTCCCTTGCTCACTGCACCATCAGGATTCAAGCAAGCCGGGCCGAAGACGGCTGTAATGCCAGAAACAGGTCCCCAGAAGCTTGTTTCCTTTCTAGTAAAGAATTGGCTTGGTAGTTTGGTCTGCCCTGTTCCCATGATGCACTGGGCCAGGGACAGACTTATTTGCATGTAGCCAGGTTCTGAACTGGGATGGTGCAGTGAGCTAAAAAACGGTGATGGATCAAGCCCTGATCTTTTGACTGGGTAGGAGTGTTCTGCTTAATTCAGATGCTCTGTCCATCACCACCCCCTTTATGAATCGTTTTGGCCACTATAGGAGTGGAAGGGTATGCTCAGACATGAGTCCCTTGCTCACTGCACCATCAGGATTCAAGCAAGCCGGGCCGAAGACAGCTGTAATGCCAGAAACCGGTCCCCGGAAGCTTGTTTCCTTTCCAGTAAAGAATTGGCTTGGTAGTTTGGTCTGCCCTGTTCCCATGATGCACTGGGCCAGGGACAGACTAATTTGCATGTAGCCAGGTTCTGAACTGGGATGGTGCAGTGAGCTAAAAAACGGTGATGGATCAAGCCCTGATCTTTTGACTGTGTAGGAGTGTTCTGCTTAATTCAGATGCTCTGTCCATCACCACCCCCTTTATGAATCTTTTTGGCCACTATAGGAGTGGAAGGGTATGCTCAGACATGAGTCCCTTGCTCACTGCACCATCAGGATTCAAGCAAGCCGGGCCGAAGACGGCTGTAATGCCAGAAACCGGTGCCCGGAAGCTTCTTTCCTTTCCAGTAAAGAATTGGCTTGGTAGTTTGGTCTGCCCTTTTCCCATGATGCACTGGGCCAGGGACGGACTAATTTGCATGTAGCCAGGTTTTGAACTGGGATGGTGCAGTGAGCTAAAAAACGGTGATGGATTAAAGCCCTGATCTTTTGACTGGGTAGGAGTGTTCTGCTTATTTCAGATGCTCTGTCCATCACCACCCCCTTTATGAATCGTTTTGGCCACTATTGGAGTGGAAGGGTATGCTCAGACATGAGTCCCTTGCTCACTGCACCATCAGGATTCAAGCAAGCCGGGCCGAAGACGGCTGTAATGCCAGAAACCGGTCCCCGGAAGCTTGTTTCCTTTCTAGTAAAGAATTGGCTTGGTAGTTTGGTCTGCCCTGTTCCCATGATGCACTGGGCCAGGGACAGACTTATTTGCATGTAGCCAGGTTCTGAACTGGGATGGTGCAGTGAGCTAAAAAACGGTGATGGATCAAGCCCTGATCTTTTGACTAGGTAGGAGTGTTCTGCTTAATTCAGATGCTCTGTCCATCACCACCCCCTTTATGAATCGTTTTGGCCACTATAGGAGTGGAAGGGTATGCTCAGACATGAGTCCCTTGCTCACTGCACCATCAGGATTCAAGCAAGCCGGGCCGAAGACGGCTGTAATGCCAGAAACCGGTCCCCGGAAGCTTGTTTCCTTTCCAGTAAAGAATTGGCTTGGTAGTTTGGTCTGCCCTGTTCCCATGATGCACTGGGCCAGGGACAGACTAATTTGCATGTAGCCAGGTTCTGAACTGGGATGGTGCAGTGAGCTAAAAAACGGTGATGGATCAAGCCCTGATCTTTTGACTGTGTAGGAGTGTTCTGCTTAATTCAGATGCTCTGTCCATCACCACCCCCTTTATGAATCGTTTTGGCCACTATAGGAGTGGAAGGGTATGCTCAGACATGAGTCCCTTGCTCACTGCACCATCAGGATTCAAGCAAGCCGGGCCGAAGACGGCTGTAATGCCAGAAACCGGTCCCCGGAAGCTTCTTTCCTTTCCAGAAAAGAATTGGCTTGGTAGTTTGGTCTGCCCTTTTCCCATGATGCACTGGGCCAGGGACAGACTAATTTGCATGTAGCCAGGTTCTGAACTGGGATGGTGCAGTGAGCTAAAAAACGGTGATGGATTAAAGCCCTGATCTTTTGACTGGGTAGGAGTGTTCTGCTTATTTCAGATGCTCTGTCCATCACCACCCCCTTTATGAATCGTTTTGGCCACTATTGGAGTGGAAGGGTATGCACAGACATGAGTCCCTTGCTCACTGCACCATCAGGATTCAAGCAAGCCGGGCCGAAGACGGCTGTAATGCCAGAAACCGGTCCCCGGAAGCTTGTTTCCTTTCCAGTAAAGAATTGGCTTGGTAGTTTGGTCTGCCCTGTTCCCATGATGCACTGGGCCAGGGACAGACTTATTTGCATGTAGCCAGGTTCTGAACTGGGATGGTGCAGTGAGCTAAAAAACGGTGATGGATCAAGCCCTGATCTTTTGACTGTGTAGGAGTGTTCTGCTTAATTCAGATGCTCTGTCCATCACCACCCCCTTTATGAATCGTTTTGGCCACTATAGGAGTGGAAGGGTATGCTCAGACATGAGTCCCTTGCCCACTGCACCATCAGGATTCAAGCAAGCCGGGCCGAAGACGGCTGTAATGCCAGAAACCGGTCCCCGGAAGCTTCTTTCCTTTCCAGTAAAGAATTGGCTTGGTAGTTTGGTCTGCCCTTTTCCCATGATGCACTGGGCCAGGGACAGACTAATTTGCATGTAGCCAGGTTCTGAACTGGGATGGTGCAGTAAGCTAAAAAACGGTGATGGATTAAAGCCCTGATCTTTTGACTGGGTAGGAGTGTTCTGCTTATTTCAGATGCTCTGTCCATCACCACCCCCTTTATGAATCGTTTTGGCCACTATTGGAGTGGAAGGGTATGCTCAGACATGAGTGCCTTGCTCACTGCACCATCAGGATTCAAGCAAGCCGGGCCGAAGACGGCTGCAATGCCAGAAACCGGTCCCCGGAAGCTTGTTTCCTTTCTAGTAAAGAATTGGCTTGGTAGTTTGGTCTGCCCTGTTCCCATGATGCACTGGGCCAGGGACAGACTTATTTGCATGTAGCCAGGTTCTGAACTGGGATGGTGCAGTGAGCTAAGAAACGGTGATGGATCAAGCCCTGATCTTTTGACTGGGTAGGAGTGTTCTGCTTAATTCAGATGCTCTGTCCATCACCACCCCCTTTATGAATCGTTTTGGCCACTATAGGAGTGGAAGGGTATGCTCAGACATGAGTCCCTTGCTCACTGCACCATCAGGATTCAAGCAAGCCGGGCCGAAGACGGCTGTAATGCCAGAAACCGGTCCCCGGAAGCTTGTTTCCTTTCCAGTAAAGAATTGGCTTGGTAGTTTGGTCTGCCCTGTTCCCATGATGCACTGGGCCAGGGACAGACTAATTTGCATGTAGCCAGGTTCTGAACTGGGATGGTGCAGTGAGCTAAAAAACGGTGATGGATCAAGCCCTGATCTTTTGACTGTGTAGGAGTGTTCTGCTTAATTCAGATGCTCTGTCCATCACCACCCCCTTTATGAATCGTTTTGGCCACTATAGGAGTGGAAGGGTATGCTCAGACATGAGTCCCTTGCTCACTGCACCATCAGGATTCAAGCAAGCCGGGCCGAAGACGGCTGTAATGCCAGAAACCGGTCCCCGGAAGCTTCTTTCCTTTCCAGTAAAGAATTGGCTTGGTAGTTTGGTCTGCCCTTTTCCCATGATGCACTGGGCCAGGGACAGACTAATTTGCATGTAGCCAGGTTCTGAACTGGGATGGTGCAGTGAGCTAAAAAACGGTGATGGATTAAAGCCCTGATCTTTTGACTGGGTAGGAGTGTTCTGCTTATTTCAGATGCTCTGTCCATCACCACCCCCTTTATGAATCGTTTTGGCCACTATTGGAGTGGAAGGGTATGCACAGACATGAGTCCCTTGCTCACTGCACCATCAGGATTCAAGCAAGCCGGGCCGAAGACGGCTGTAATGCCAGAAACCGGTCCCCGGAAGCTTGTTTCCTTTCCAGTAAAGAATTGGCTTGGTAGTTTGGTCTGCCCTGTTCCCATGATGCACTGGGCCAGGGACAGACTTATTTGCATGTAGCCAGGTTCTGAACTGGGATGGTGCAGTGAGCTAAAAAACGGTGATGGATCAAGCCCTGATCTTTTGACTGGGTAGGAGTGTTCTGCTTAATTCAGATGCTCTGTCCATCACCACCCCCTTTATGAATCGTTTTGGCCACTATAGGAGTGGAAGGGTATGCTCAGACATGAGTCCCTTGCTCACTGCACCATCAGGATTCAAGCAAGCCGGGCCGAAGACGGCTGTAATGCCAGAAACCGGTCCCCGGAAGCTTGTTTCCTTTCCAGTAAAGAATTGGCTTGGTAGTTTGGTCTGCCCTGTTCCCATGATGCACTGGGCCAGGGACAGACTAATTTGCATGTAGCCAGGTTCTGAACTGGGATGGTGCAGTGAGCTAAAAAACGGTGATGGATCAAGCCCTGATCTTTTGACTGTGTAGGAGTGTTCTGCTTAATTCAGATGCTCTGTCCATCACCACCCCCTTTATGAATCGTTTTGGCCACTATAGGAGTGGAAGGGTATGCTCAGACATGAGTCCCTTGCCCACTGCACCATCAGGATTCAAGCAAGCCGGGCCGAAGACGGCTGTAATGCCAGAAACCGGTCCCCGGAAGCTTCTTTCCTTTCCAGTAAAGAATTGGCTTGGTAGTTTGGTCTGCCCTTTTCCCATGATGCACTGGGCCAGGGACAGACTAATTTGCATGTAGCCAGGTTCTGAACTGGGATGGTGCAGTAAGCTAAAAAACGGTGATGGATTAAAGCCCTGATCTTTTGACTGGGTAGGAGTGTTCTGCTTATTTCAGATGCTCTGTCCATCACCACCCCCTTTATGAATCGTTTTGGCCACTATTGGAGTGGAAGGGTATGCTCAGACATGAGTGCCTTGCTCACTGCACCATCAGGATTCAAGCAAGCCGGGCCGAAGACGGCTGCAATGCCAGAAACCGGTCCCCGGAAGCTTGTTTCCTTTCTAGTAAAGAATTGGCTTGGTAGTTTGGTCTGCCCTGTTCCCATGATGCACTGGGCCAGGGACAGACTTATTTGCATGTAGCCAGGTTCTGAACTGGGATGGTGCAGTGAGCTAAAAAACGGTGATGGATCAAGCCCTGATCTTTTGACTGGGTAGGAGTGTTCTGCTTAATTCAGATGCTCTGTCCATCACCACCCCCTTTATGAATCGTTTTGGCCACTATAGGAGTGGAAGGGTATGCTCAGACATGAGTCCCTTGCTCACTGCACCATCAGGATTCAAGCAAGCCGGGCCGAAGACGGCTGTAATGCCAGAAACCGGTCCCCGGAAGCTTGTTTCCTTTCCAGTAAAGAATTGGCTTGGTAGTTTGGTCTGCCCTGTTCCCATGATGCACTGGGCCAGGGACAGACTAATTTGCATGTAGCCAGGTTCTGAACTGGGATGGTGCAGTGAGCTAAAAAACGGTGATGGATCAAGCCCTGATCTTTTGACTGTGTAGGAGTGTTCTGCTTAATTCAGATGCTCTGTCCATCACCACCCCCTTTATGAATCGTTTTGGCCACTATAGGAGTGGAAGGGTATGCTCAGACATGAGTCCCTTGCTCACTGCACCATCAGGATTCAAGCAAGCCGGGCCGAAGACGGCTGTAATGCCAGAAACCGGTCCCCGGAAGCTTCTTTCTTTTCCAGTAAAGAATTGGCTTGGTAGTTTGGTCTGCCCTTTTCCCATGATGCACTGGGCCAGGGACAGACTAATTTGCATGTAGCCAGGTTCTGAACTGGGATGGTGCAGTGAGCTAAAAAACGGTGATGGATTAAAGCCCTGATCTTTTGACTGGGTAGGAGTGTTCTGCTTATTTCAGATGTTCTGTCCATCACCACCCCCTTTATGAATCGTTTTGGCCACTATAGGAGTGGAAGGGTATGCTCAGACATAAGTCCCTTGCTCACTGCACCATCAGGATTCAAGCAAGCCGGGCCGAAGACGGCTGTAATGCCAGAAACCGGTCCCCGGAAGCTTGTTTCCTTTCTAGTAAAGAATTGGCTTGGTAGTTTGGTCTGCCCTGTTCCCATGATGCACTGGGCCAGGGACAGACTTATTTGCATGTAGCCAGGTTCTGAACTGGGATGGTGCAGTGAGCTAAAAAACGGTGATGGATCAAGCCCTGATCTTTTGACTGGGTAGGAGTGTTCTGCTTAATTCAGATGCTCTGTCCATCACCACCCCCTTTATGAATCGTTTTGGCCACTATAGGAGTGGAAGGGTATGCTCAGACATGAGTCCCTTGCTCACTGCACCATCAGGATTCAAGCAAGCCGGGCCGAAGACGGCTGTAATGCCAGAAACCGGTCCCCGGAAGCTTGTTTCCTTTCCAGTAAAGAATTGGCTTGGTAGTTTGGTCTGCCCTGTTCCCATGATGCACTGGGCCAGGGACTGACTAATTTGCATGTAGCCAGGTTCTGAACTGGGATGGTGCAGTGAGCTAAAAAACGGTGATGGATCAAGCCCTGATCTTTTGACTGTGTAGGAGTGTTCTGCTTAATTCAGATGCTCTGTCCATCACCACCCCCTTTATGAATCGTTTTGGCCACTATAGGAGTGGAAGGGTATGCTCAGACATGAGTCCCTTGCTCACTGCACCATCAGGATTCAAGCAAGCCGGGCCGAAGACGGCTGTAATGCCAGAAACCGGTCCCCGGAAGCTTCTTTCCTTTCCAGTAAAGAATTGGCTTGGTAGTTTGGTCTGCCCTTTTCCCATGATGCACTGGGCCAGGGACAGACTAATTTGCATGTAGCCAGGTTCTGAACTGGGATGGTGCAGTGAGCTAAAAAACGGTGATGGATTAAAGCCCTGATCTTTTGACTGGGTAGGAGTGTTCTGCTTATTTCAGATGCTCTGTCCATCACCACCCCCTTTATGAATCGTTTTGGCCACTATTGGAGTGGAAGGGTATGCACAGACATGAGTCCCTTGCTCACTGCACCATCAGGATTCAAGCAAGCCGGGCCGAAGACGGCTGTAATGCCAGAAACCGGTCCCCGGAAGCTTGTTTCCTTTCCAGTAAAGAATTGGCTTGGTAGTTTGGTCTGCCCTGTTCCCATGATGCACTGGGCCAGGGACAGACTTATTTGCATGTAGCCAGGTTCTGAACTGGGATGGTGCAGTGAGCTAAAAAACGGTGATGGATCAAGCCCTGATCTTTTGACTGGGTAGGAGTGTTCTGCTTAATTCAGATGCTCTGTCCATCACCACCCCCTTTATGAATCGTTTTGGCCACTATAGGAGTGGAAGGGTATGCTCAGACATGAGTCCCTTGCTCACTGCACCATCAGGATTCAAGCAAGCCGGGCCGAAGACGGCTGTAATGCCAGAAACCGGTCCCCGGAAGCTTGTTTCCTTTCCAGTAAAGAATTGGCTTGGTAGTTTGGTCTGCCCTGTTCCCATGATGCACTGGGCCAGGGACAGACTAATTTGCATGTAGCCAGGTTCTGAACTGGGATGGTGCAGTGAGCTAAAAAACGGTGATGGATCAAGCCCTGATCTTTTGACTGTGTAGGAGTGTTCTGCTTAATTCAGATGCTCTGTCCATCACCACCCCCTTTATGAATCGTTTTGGCCACTATAGGAGTGGAAGGGTATGCTCAGACATGAGTCCCTTGCCCACTGCACCATCAGGATTCAAGCAAGCCGGGCCGAAGACGGCTGTAATGCCAGAAACCGGTCCCCGGAAGCTTCTTTCCTTTCCAGTAAAGAATTGGCTTGGTAGTTTGGTCTGCCCTTTTCCCATGATGCACTGGGCCAGGGACAGACTAATTTGCATGTAGCCAGGTTCTGAACTGGGATGGTGCAGTAAGCTAAAAAACGGTGATGGATTAAAGCCCTGATCTTTTGACTGGGTAGGAGTGTTCTGCTTATTTCAGATGCTCTGTCCATCACCACCCCCTTTATGAATCGTTTTGGCCACTATTGGAGTGGAAGGGTATGCTCAGACATGAGTGCCTTGCTCACTGCACCATCAGGATTCAAGCAAGCCGGGCCGAAGACGGCTGCAATGCCAGAAACCGGTCCCCGGAAGCTTGTTTCCTTTCTAGTAAAGAATTGGCTTGGTAGTTTGGTCTGCCCTGTTCCCATGATGCACTGGGCCAGGGACAGACTTATTTGCATGTAGCCAGGTTCTGAACTGGGATGGTGCAGTGAGCTAAAAAACGGTGATGGATCAAGCCCTGATCTTTTGACTGGGTAGGAGTGTTCTGCTTAATTCAGATGCTCTGTCCATCACCACCCCCTTTATGAATCGTTTTGGCCACTATAGGAGTGGAAGGGTATGCTCAGACATGAGTCCCTTGCTCACTGCACCATCAGGATTCAAGCAAGCCGGGCCGAAGACGGCTGTAATGCCAGAAACCGGTCCCCGGAAGCTTGTTTCCTTTCCAGTAAAGAATTGGCTTGGTAGTTTGGTCTGCCCTGTTCCCATGATGCACTGGGCCAGGGACAGACTAATTTGCATGTAGCCAGGTTCTGAACTGGGATGGTGCAGTGAGCTAAAAAACGGTGATGGATCAAGCCCTGATCTTTTGACTGTGTAGGAGTGTTCTGCTTAATTCAGATGCTCTGTCCATCACCACCCCCTTTATGAATCGTTTTGGCCACTATAGGAGTGGAAGGGTATGCTCAGACATGAGTCCCTTGCTCACTGCACCATCAGGATTCAAGCAAGCCGGGCCGAAGACGGCTGTAATGCCAGAAACCGGTCCCCGGAAGCTTCTTTCCTTTCCAGTAAAGAATTGGCTTGGTAGTTTGGTCTGCCCTTTTCCCATGATGCACTGGGCCAGGGACAGACTAATTTGCATGTAGCCAGGTTCTGAACTGGGATGGTGCGGTGAGCTAAAAAACGGTGATGGATTAAAGCCCTGATCTTTTGACTGGGTAGGAGTGTTCTGCTTATTTCAGATGCTCTGTCCATCACCACCCCCTTTATGAATCGTTTTGGCCACTATTGGAGTGGAAGGGTATGCACAGACATGAGTCCCTTGCTCACTGCACCATCAGGATTCAAGCAAGCCGGGCCGAAGACGGCTGTAATGCCAGAAACCGGTCCCCGGAAGCTTGTTTCCTTTCCAGTAAAGAATTGGCTTGGTAGTTTGGTCTGCCCTGTTCCCATGATGCACTGGGCCAGGGACAGACTAATTTGCATGTAGCCAGGTTCTGAACTGGGATGGTGCAGTGAGCTAAAAAACGGTGATGGATCAAGCCCTGATCTTTTGACTGTGTAGGAGTGTTCTGCTTAATTCAGATGCTCTGTCCATCACCACCCCCTTTATGAATCGTTTTGGCCACTATAGGAGTGGAAGGGTATGCTCAGACATGAGTCCCTTGCTCACTGCACCATCAGGATTCAAGCAAGCCGGGCCGAAGACGGCTGTAATGCCAGAAACCGGTCCCCGGAAGCTTCTTTCCTTTCCAGTAAAGAATTGGCTTGGTAGTTTGGTCTGCCCTTTTCCCATGATGCACTGGGCCAGGGACAGACTAATTTGCATGTAGCCAGGTTCTGAACTGGGATGGTGCGGTGAGCTAAAAAACGGTGATGGATTAAAGCCCTGATCTTTTGACTGGGTAGGAGTGTTCTGCTTATTTCAGATGCTCTGTCCATCACCACCCCCTTTATGAATCGTTTTGGCCACTATTGGAGTGGAAGGGTATGCACAGACATGAGTCCCTTGCTCACTGCACCATCAGGATTCAAGCAAGCCGGGCCGAAGACGGCTGTAATGCCAGAAACCGGTCCCCGGAAGCTTGTTTCCTTTCCAGTAAAGAATTGGCTTGGTAGTTTGGTCTGCCCTGTTCCCATGATGCACTGGGCCAGGGACAGACTTATTTGCATGTAGCCAGGTTCTGAACTGGGATGGTGCAGTGAGCTAAAAAACGGTGATGGATCAAGCCCTGATCTTTTGACTGGGTAGGAGTGTTCTGCTTAATTCAGATGCTCTGTCCATCACCACCCCCTTTATGAATCGTTTTGGCCACTATTGGAGTGGAAGGGTATGCACAGACATGAGTCCCTTGCTCACTGCACCATCAGGATTCAAGCAAGCCGGGCCGAAGACGGCTGTAATGCCAGAAACCGGTCCCCGGAAGCTTGTTTCCTTTCCAGTAAAGAATTGGCTTGGTAGTTTGGTCTGCCCTGTTCCCATGATGCACTGGGCCAGGGACAGACTTATTTGCATGTAGCCAGGTTCTGAACTGGGATGGTGCAGTGAGCTAAAAAACGGTGATGGATCAAGCCCTGATCTTTTGACTGGGTAGGAGTGTTCTGCTTAATTCAGATGCTCTGTCCATCACCACCCCCTTTATGAATCGTTTTGGCCACTATAGGAGTGGAAGGGTATGCTCAGACATGAGTCCCTTGCTCACTGCACCATCAGGATTCAAGCAAGCCGGGCCGAAGACGGCTGTAATGCCAGAAACCGGTCCCCGGAAGCTTGTTTCCTTTCCAGTAAAGAATTGGCTTGGTAGTTTGGTCTGCCCTGTTCCCATGATGCACTGGGCCAGGGACAGACTAATTTGCATGTAGCCAGGTTCTGAACTGGGATGGTGCAGTGAGCTAAAAAACGGTGATGGATCAAGCCCTGATCTTTTGACTGTGTAGGAGTGTTCTGCTTAATTCAGATGCTCTGTCCATCACCACCCCCTTTATGAATCGTTTTGGCCATTATAGGAGTGGAAGGGTATGCTCAGACATGAGTCCCTTGCCCACTGCACCATCAGGATTCAAGCAAGCCGGGCCGAAGACGGCTGTAATGCCAGAAACCGGTCCCCGGAAGCTTCTTTCCTTTCCAGTAAAGAATTGGCTTGGTAGTTTGGTCTGCCCTTTTCCCATGATGCACTGGGCCAGGGACAGACTAATTTGCATGTAGCCAGGTTCTGAACTGGGATGGTGCAGTAAGCTAAAAAACGGTGATGGATTAAAGCCCTGATCTTTTGACTGGGTAGGAGTGTTCTGCTTATTTCAGATGCTCTGTCCATCACCACCCCCTTTATGAATCGTTTTGGCCACTATTGGAGTGGAAGGGTATGCTCAGACATGAGTGCCTTGCTCACTGCACCATCAGGATTCAAGCAAGCCGGGCCGAAGACGGCTGCAATGCCAGAAACCGGTCCCCGGAAGCTTGTTTCCTTTCTAGTAAAGAATTGGCTTGGTAGTTTGGTCTGCCCTGTTCCCATGATGCACTGGGCCAGGGACAGACTTATTTGCATGTAGCCAGGTTCTGAACTGGGATGGTGCAGTGAGCTAAAAAACGGTGATGGATCAAGCCCTGATCTTTTGACTGGGTAGGAGTGTTCTGCTTAATTCAGATGCTCTGTCCATCACCACCCCCTTTATGAATCGTTTTGGCCACTATAGGAGTGGAAGGGTATGCTCAGACATGAGTCCCTTGCTCACTGCACCATCAGGATTCAAGCAAGCCGGGCCGAAGACGGCTGTAATGCCAGAAACCGGTCCCCGGAAGCTTGTTTCCTTTCCAGTAAAGAATTGGCTTGGTAGTTTGGTCTGCCCTGTTCCCATGATGCACTGGGCCAGGGACAGACTAATTTGCATGTAGCCAGGTTCTGAACTGGGATGGTGCAGTGAGCTAAAAAACGGTGATGGATCAAGCCCTGATCTTTTGACTGTGTAGGAGTGTTCTGCTTAATTCAGATGCTCTGTCCATCACCACCCCCTTTATGAATCGTTTTGGCCACTATAGGAGTGGAAGGGTATGCTCAGACATGAGTCCCTTGCTCACTGCACCATCAGGATTCAAGCAAGCCGGGCCGAAGACGGCTGTAATGCCAGAAACCGGTCCCCGGAAGCTTCTTTCCTTTCCAGTAAAGAATTGGCTTGGTAGTTTGGTCTGCCCTTTTCCCATGATGCACTGGGCCAGGGACAGACTAATTTGCATGTAGCCAGGTTCTGAACTGGGATGGTGCGGTGAGCTAAAAAACGGTGATGGATTAAAGCCCTGATCTTTTGACTGGGTAGGAGTGTTCTGCTTATTTCAGATGCTCTGTCCATCACCACCCCCTTTATGAATCGTTTTGGCCACTATTGGAGTGGAAGGGTATGCACAGACATGAGTCCCTTGCTCACTGCACCATCAGGATTCAAGCAAGCCGGGCCGAAGACGGCTGTAATGCCAGAAACCGGTCCCCGGAAGCTTGTTTCCTTTCCAGTAAAGAATTGGCTTGGTAGTTTGGTCTGCCCTGTTCCCATGATGCACTGGGCCAGGGACAGACTAATTTGCATGTAGCCAGGTTCTGAACTGGGATGGTGCAGTGAGCTAAAAAACGGTGATGGATCAAGCCCTGATCTTTTGACTGTGTAGGAGTGTTCTGCTTAATTCAGATGCTCTGTCCATCACCACCCCCTTTATGAATCGTTTTGGCCACTATAGGAGTGGAAGGGTATGCTCAGACATGAGTCCCTTGCTCACTGCACCATCAGGATTCAAGCAAGCCGGGCCGAAGACGGCTGTAATGCCAGAAACCGGTCCCCGGAAGCTTCTTTCCTTTCCAGTAAAGAATTGGCTTGGTAGTTTGGTCTGCCCTTTTCCCATGATGCACTGGGCCAGGGACAGACTAATTTGCATGTAGCCAGGTTCTGAACTGGGATGGTGCGGTGAGCTAAAAAACGGTGATGGATTAAAGCCCTGATCTTTTGACTGGGTAGGAGTGTTCTGCTTATTTCAGATGCTCTGTCCATCACCACCCCCTTTATGAATCGTTTTGGCCACTATTGGAGTGGAAGGGTATGCACAGACATGAGTCCCTTGCTCACTGCACCATCAGGATTCAAGCAAGCCGGGCCGAAGACGGCTGTAATGCCAGAAACCGGTCCCCGGAAGCTTGTTTCCTTTCCAGTAAAGAATTGGCTTGGTAGTTTGGTCTGCCCTGTTCCCATGATGCACTGGGCCAGGGACAGACTTATTTGCATGTAGCCAGGTTCTGAACTGGGATGGTGCAGTGAGCTAAAAAACGGTGATGGATCAAGCCCTGATCTTTTGACTGGGTAGGAGTGTTCTGCTTAATTCAGATGCTCTGTCCATCACCACCCCCTTTATGAATCGTTTTGGCCACTATAGGAGTGGAAGGGTATGCTCAGACATGAGTCCCTTGCTCACTGCACCATCAGGATTCAAGCAAGCCGGGCCGAAGACGGCTGTAATGCCAGAAACCGGTCCCCGGAAGCTTGTTTCCTTTCCAGTAAAGAATTGGCTTGGTAGTTTGGTCTGCCCTGTTCCCATGATGCACTGGGCCAGGGACAGACTAATTTGCATGTAGCCAGGTTCTGAACTGGGATGGTGCAGTGAGCTAAAAAACGGTGATGGATCAAGCCCTGATCTTTTGACTGTGTAGGAGTGTTCTGCTTAATTCAGATGCTCTGTCCATCACCACCCCCTTTATGAATCGTTTTGGCCACTATAGGAGTGGAAGGGTATGCTCAGACATGAGTCCCTTGCCCACTGCACCATCAGGATTCAAGCAAGCCGGGCCGAAGACGGCTGTAATGCCAGAAACCGGTCCCCGGAAGCTTCTTTCCTTTCCAGTAAAGAATTGGCTTGGTAGTTTGGTCTGCCCTTTTCCCATGATGCACTGGGCCAGGGACAGACTAATTTGCATGTAGCCAGGTTCTGAACTGGGATGGTGCAGTAAGCTAAAAAACGGTGATGGATTAAAGCCCTGATCTTTTGACTGGGTAGGAGTGTTCTGCTTATTTCAGATGCTCTGTCCATCACCACCCCCTTTATGAATCGTTTTGGCCACTATTGGAGTGGAAGGGTATGCTCAGACATGAGTGCCTTGCTCACTGCACCATCAGGATTCAAGCAAGCCGGGCCGAAGACGGCTGCAATGCCAGAAACCGGTCCCCGGAAGCTTGTTTCCTTTCTAGTAAAGAATTGGCTTGGTAGTTTGGTCTGCCCTGTTCCCATGATGCACTGGGCCAGGGACAGACTTATTTGCATGTAGCCAGGTTCTGAACTGGGATGGTGCAGTGAGCTAAAAAACGGTGATGGATCAAGCCCTGATCTTTTGACTGGGTAGGAGTGTTCTGCTTAATTCAGATGCTCTGTCCATCACCACCCCCTTTATGAATCGTTTTGGCCACTATAGGAGTGGAAGGGTATGCTCAGACATGAGTCCCTTGCTCACTGCACCATCAGGATTCAAGCAAGCCGGGCCGAAGACGGCTGTAATGCCAGAAACCGGTCCCCGGAAGCTTGTTTCCTTTCCAGTAAAGAATTGGCTTGGTAGTTTGGTCTGCCCTGTTCCCATGATGCACTGGGCCAGGGACAGACTAATTTGCATGTAGCCAGGTTCTGAACTGGGATGGTGCAGTGAGCTAAAAAACGGTGATGGATCAAGCCCTGATCTTTTGACTGTGTAGGAGTGTTCTGCTTAATTCAGATGCTCTGTCCATCACCACCCCCTTTATGAATCGTTTTGGCCACTATAGGAGTGGAAGGGTATGCTCAGACATGAGTCCCTTGCTCACTGCACCATCAGGATTCAAGCAAGCCGGGCCGAAGACGGCTGTAATGCCAGAAACCGGTCCCCGGAAGCTTCTTTCTTTTCCAGTAAAGAATTGGCTTGGTAGTTTGGTCTGCCCTTTTCCCATGATGCACTGGGCCAGGGACAGACTAATTTGCATGTAGCCAGGTTCTGAACTGGGATGGTGCAGTGAGCTAAAAAACGGTGATGGATTAAAGCCCTGATCTTTTGACTGGGTAGGAGTGTTCTGCTTATTTCAGATGTTCTGTCCATCACCACCCCCTTTATGAATCGTTTTGGCCACTATAGGAGTGGAAGGGTATGCTCAGACATAAGTCCCTTGCTCACTGCACCATCAGGATTCAAGCAAGCCGGGCCGAAGACGGCTGTAATGCCAGAAACCGGTCCCCGGAAGCTTGTTTCCTTTCTAGTAAAGAATTGGCTTGGTAGTTTGGTCTGCCCTGTTCCCATGATGCACTGGGCCAGGGACAGACTTATTTGCATGTAGCCAGGTTCTGAACTGGGATGGTGCAGTGAGCTAAAAAACGGTGATGGATCAAGCCCTGATCTTTTGACTGGGTAGGAGTGTTCTGCTTAATTCAGATGCTCTGTCCATCACCACCCCCTTTATGAATCGTTTTGGCCACTATAGGAGTGGAAGGGTATGCTCAGACATGAGTCCCTTGCTCACTGCACCATCAGGATTCAAGCAAGCCGGGCCGAAGACGGCTGTAATGCCAGAAACCGGTCCCCGGAAGCTTGTTTCCTTTCCAGTAAAGAATTGGCTTGGTAGTTTGGTCTGCCCTGTTCCCATGATGCACTGGGCCAGGGACTGACTAATTTGCATGTAGCCAGGTTCTGAACTGGGATGGTGCAGTGAGCTAAAAAACGGTGATGGATCAAGCCCTGATCTTTTGACTGTGTAGGAGTGTTCTGCTTAATTCAGATGCTCTGTCCATCACCACCCCCTTTATGAATCGTTTTGGCCACTATAGGAGTGGAAGGGTATGCTCAGACATGAGTCCCTTGCTCACTGCACCATCAGGATTCAAGCAAGCCGGGCCGAAGACGGCTGTAATGCCAGAAACCGGTCCCCGGAAGCTTCTTTCCTTTCCAGTAAAGAATTGGCTTGGTAGTTTGGTCTGCCCTTTTCCCATGATGCACTGGGCCAGGGACAGACTAATTTGCATGTAGCCAGGTTCTGAACTGGGATGGTGCAGTGAGCTAAAAAACGGTGATGGATTAAAGCCCTGATCTTTTGACTGGGTAGGAGTGTTCTGCTTATTTCAGATGCTCTGTCCATCACCACCCCCTTTATGAATCGTTTTGGCCACTATTGGAGTGGAAGGGTATGCACAGACATGAGTCCCTTGCTCACTGCACCATCAGGATTCAAGCAAGCCGGGCCGAAGACGGCTGTAATGCCAGAAACCGGTCCCCGGAAGCTTGTTTCCTTTCCAGTAAAGAATTGGCTTGGTAGTTTGGTCTGCCCTGTTCCCATGATGCACTGGGCCAGGGACAGACTTATTTGCATGTAGCCAGGTTCTGAACTGGGATGGTGCAGTGAGCTAAAAAACGGTGATGGATCAAGCCCTGATCTTTTGACTGGGTAGGAGTGTTCTGCTTAATTCAGATGCTCTGTCCATCACCACCCCCTTTATGAATCGTTTTGGCCACTATAGGAGTGGAAGGGTATGCTCAGACATGAGTCCCTTGCTCACTGCACCATCAGGATTCAAGCAAGCCGGGCCGAAGACGGCTGTAATGCCAGAAACCGGTCCCCGGAAGCTTGTTTCCTTTCCAGTAAAGAATTGGCTTGGTAGTTTGGTCTGCCCTGTTCCCATGATGCACTGGGCCAGGGACAGACTAATTTGCATGTAGCCAGGTTCTGAACTGGGATGGTGCAGTGAGCTAAAAAACGGTGATGGATCAAGCCCTGATCTTTTGACTGTGTAGGAGTGTTCTGCTTAATTCAGATGCTCTGTCCATCACCACCCCCTTTATGAATCGTTTTGGCCACTATAGGAGTGGAAGGGTATGCTCAGACATGAGTCCCTTGCCCACTGCACCATCAGGATTCAAGCAAGCCGGGCCGAAGACGGCTGTAATGCCAGAAACCGGTCCCCGGAAGCTTCTTTCCTTTCCAGTAAAGAATTGGCTTGGTAGTTTGGTCTGCCCTTTTCCCATGATGCACTGGGCCAGGGACAGACTAATTTGCATGTAGCCAGGTTCTGAACTGGGATGGTGCAGTAAGCTAAAAAACGGTGATGGATTAAAGCCCTGATCTTTTGACAGGGTAGGAGTGTTCTGCTTATTTCAGATGCTCTGTCCATCACCACCCCCTTTATGAATCGTTTTGGCCACTATTGGAGTGGAAGGGTATGCTCAGACATGAGTGCCTTGCTCACTGCACCATCAGGATTCAAGCAAGCCGGGCCGAAGACGGCTGCAATGCCAGAAACCGGTCCCCGGAAGCTTGTTTCCTTTCTAGTAAAGAATTGGCTTGGTAGTTTGGTCTGCCCTGTTCCCATGATGCACTGGGCCAGGGACAGACTTATTTGCATGTAGCCAGGTTCTGAACTGGGATGGTGCAGTGAGCTAAAAAACGGTGATGGATCAAGCCCTGATCTTTTGACTGGGTAGGAGTGTTCTGCTTAATTCAGATGCTCTGTCCATCACCACCCCCTTTATGAATCGTTTTGGCCACTATAGGAGTGGAAGGGTATGCTCAGACATGAGTCCCTTGCTCACTGCACCATCAGGATTCAAGCAAGCCGGGCCGAAGACGGCTGTAATGCCAGAAACCGGTCCCCGGAAGCTTGTTTCCTTTCCAGTAAAGAATTGGCTTGGTAGTTTGGTCTGCCCTGTTCCCATGATGCACTGGGCCAGGGACAGACTAATTTGCATGTAGCCAGGTTCTGAACTGGGATGGTGCAGTGAGCTAAAAAACGGTGATGGATCAAGCCCTGATCTTTTGACTGTGTAGGAGTGTTCTGCTTAATTCAGATGCTCTGTCCATCACCACCCCCTTTATGAATCGTTTTGGCCACTATAGGAGTGGAAGGGTATGCTCAGACATGAGTCCCTTGCTCACTGCACCATCAGGATTCAAGCAAGCCGGGCCGAAGACGGCTGTAATGCCAGAAACCGGTCCCCGGAAGCTTCTTTCTTTTCCAGTAAAGAATTGGCTTGGTAGTTTGGTCTGCCCTTTTCCCATGATGCACTGGGCCAGGGACAGACTAATTTGCATGTAGCCAGGTTCTGAACTGGGATGGTGCAGTGAGCTAAAAAACGGTGATGGATTAAAGCCCTGATCTTTTGACTGGGTAGGAGTGTTCTGCTTATTTCAGATGTTCTGTCCATCACCACCCCCTTTATGAATCGTTTTGGCCACTATTGGAGTGGAAGGGTATGCTCAGACATAAGTCCCTTGCTCACTGCACCATCAGGATTCAAGCAAGCCGGGCCGAAGACGGCTGTAATGCCAGAAACCGGTCCCCGGAAGCTTGTTTCCTTTCCAGTAAAGAATTGGCTTGGTAGTTTGGTCTGCCCTGTTCCCATGAGGCACTGGGCCAGGGACAGACTAATTTGCATGTAGCCAGGTTCTGAACTGGGATGGTCCAGTGAGCTAAAAAACGGTGATGGATTAAGCCCTGATCTTTTGACTGGGTAGGAGTGTTCTGCTTAATTCAGATGCTCTGTCCATCACCACCCCCTTTATGAATCGTTTTGGCCACTATAGGAGTGGAAGGGTATGCTCAGACTTGAGTCCCTTGCTCACTGCACCATCAGGATTCAAGCAAGCCGGGCCGAAGACGGCTGTAATGCCAGAAACCGGTCCCCGGAAGCTTGTTTCCTTTCCAGTAAAGAATTGGCTGGGTAGTTTGGTCTGCCCTGTTCCCATGATGCACTGGGCCAGGGACTGACTAATTTGCATGTAGCCAGGTTCTGAACTGGGATGGTGCAGTGAGCTAAAAAACGGTGATGGATCAAGCCCTGATCTTTTGACTGGGTAGGAGTGTTCTGCTTAATTCAGATGCTCTGTCCATCACCACCCCCTTTATGAATCATTTTGGCCACTATAGGAGTGGAAGGGTATGCTCAGACATGAGTCCCTTGCTCACTGCACGATCAGGATTCAAGCAAGCCGGGCCGAAGACGGCTGTAATGCCAGAAACCGGTCCCCGGAAGCTTGTTTCCTTTCCAGTAAAGAATTGGCTTGGTAGTTTGGTCTGCCCTGTTCCCATGATGCACTGGGCCAGGGACAGACTAATTTGCATGTAGCCAGGTTCTGAACTGGGATGGTGCAGTGAGCTAAAAAACGGTGATGGATCAAGCCCTGATCTTTTGACTGGGTAGGAGTGTTCTGCTTAATTCAGATGCTCTGTCCATCACCACCCCCTTTATGAATCGTTTTGGCCACTATTGGAGTGGAAGGGTATGCTCAGACATGAGTCCCTTGCTCACTGCACCATCAGGATTCAAGCAAGCCGGGCCGAAGACGGCTGTAATGCCAGAAACCGGTCCCCGGAAGCTTGTTTCCTTTCCAGTAAAGAATTGGCTTGGTAGTTTGGTTTGCCCTGTTCCCATGATGCACTGGGCCAGGGACAGACTAATTTGCATGTAGCCAGGTTCTGAACTGGGATGGTGCAGTGAGCTAAAAAACGGTGATGGATCAAGCCCTGATCTTTTGACTGGGTAGGAGTGTTCTGCTTAATTCAGATGCTCTGTCCATCACCACCCCCTTTATGAATCGTTTTGGCCACTATAGGAGTGGAAGGGTATGCTCAGACTTGAGTCCCTTGCTCACTGCACCATCAGGATTCAAGCAAGCCGGGCCGAAGACGGCTGTAATGCCAGAAACCGGTCCCCGGAAGCTTGTTTCCTTTCCAGTAAAGAATTGGCTTGGTAGTTTGGTCTGCCCTGTTCCCATGATGCACTGGGCCAGGGACAGACTAATTTGCATGTAGCCAGGTTCTGAGCTGGGATGGTGCAGTGAGCTAAAAAATGGTGATGGATCAAGCCCTGATCTTTTGACTGGGTAGGAGTGTTCTGCTTAATTCAGATGCTCTGTCCATCACCACCCCCTTTATGAATCGTTTTGGCCACTATAGGAGTGGAAGGGTATGCTCAGACATGAGTCCCTTGCTCACTGCACCATCAGGATTCAAGCAAGCCGGGCCGAAGACGGCTGTAATGCCAGAAACCGGTCCCCGGAAGCTTGTTTCCTTTCCAGTAAAGAATTGGCTTGGTAGTTTGGTCTGCCCTGTTCCCATGATACACTGGGCCAGGGACAGACTAATTTGCATGTAGCCATGTTCTGAACTGGGATGGTGCAGTGAGCTAAAAAACGGTGATGGATCAAGCCCTGATCTTTTGACTGGGTAGGAGTGTTCTGCTTAATTCAGATGCTCTGTCCATCACCACCCCCTTTATGAACCGTCTGAAGAAAGGTTTATTAGGCACCATGTTAGTCAATTTTATTTTACCACTTTTTCATTAGCACTTATGCTTTATACACTGCAACTTTTTTCACTTCCCACAGCCCTCCATACACTATTACCCAGATTTCTACCACTGGCGTAATTTACACTGGTTGTTGTACTCACATTCTCAAGGTGAGACACCTAGTGAATATCAAGCTGGTGCTTCTTAAAACCCAGATGACGACGTTCCGCCAATGGGTGGGCTGATGGGTTTACTTCTGCTTTCCTCTCTCACTTTCATGTATAAAAATAAGCCAAATGATATTCAAATTGGTGTAGCTAATCTCTGAAGATCGTAAACTATTTCCACGATCCATCTGGTATGTCCTAAACCCCTGACATTCATTAACATTTCCCTGGAACATGATAACTGGACTACTGACATGTCACTTTCTTCTCTCGATATGTCTCCATCTAGCCTTTGTCCTGATAATGACCCTTCTTATATTGATAAAATAAAGATGATCCCTGAAATTGTATCAACTTTACAGGGTAATATATCAACATGCCTGGAATCAGACACTGACCCAGGGTCAGTGGTGTCCTTCTTTAGTGGCCTCCTAGAGAAGGTAGAACTGGCCCTTATATGCACATAAGCATCAAATACCGGGAGTGGTAGGGGATGGTTTGACTCTCCTTGCACAAAAGCAAGGTAGGCCTTAATGTCTGCTCTGAAAATTGGTTCCAGAATTCAGGACAAAATAAAAGCATTACAGGCCACTTATAATCAAGCACTTAAAAACCGAGAATGAGCCATAAAGGAAGAGTAATGGGCGGATCTTGAAGAGGCAGCTATTAGGGGCAACAGTTGAGATTTCTGATAAATATTAAATGCACAACACAAAAAAAAATCCAGAGATCCCCCAATAGACAATAATGTAGACGAAGATGCCTGGGTGGCTCACTTTGAAAATAGTTTTGCCCCAAGTACACACCCTCCAACACTATTTTCTACCTTAGAGCCAAACACACATGACCCTCTCTTTTTCTCACTCATCGAAGTGAGAAAAGGTCTGATGGCATGTTGCATTGGAAAGGCCCCAGGATTGGATGGTGTCCCAATCAACTTTTTTCAGGAAACACCGGACCTGTGGGTACCCCTAGTACGAACGTCCTCAATAGTGTAGCTCTGGTCACCTGGCGTTATTGTTCCCATCCACAAAAAAGGGGACAGGGCAAACCCAACAAATTATAGACCAATTTCCCTGCTGGGTACCACATCGAAACTTATTGACCGGCTCCTCCTTTCAAGGTTAGAGGGGTGGGCCACGGAGAACAACATCCTAATCCAGGCCCAGTATGGGTTCCAGCAGTGAAGGGGTACTATGGAACAGTGCTTTAACTTAGCACTGACAATAGAAAAATACACAAGAGTGAAGGAAGAAAAGATCTATATGGCTTTCATGGACCTGTCGGCAGCGTTCAACTGTGTGGACCATGCTAAGTTATGGAAGATAATGGAGGAGATGGGGGTTGAACCAGCCATATTTCATTTAAACAGACAGCTGTATTCAAATGCTATGGCATATGTCTGCTATACCAAAAACGGGGACTGTACCCGCCCTTTAAAAATCGCCAGGGGGGTAAGGCAGGGCTGCGTCCTTGCCCCATTCCTCTTCTCCATTTATACCAATGGAGTCGAAGACGCGCTTATGGTGGCTACACAGGACGTTCCTGTGTTTGATTCCCAATTGTTACCTATATTGGCTTACGCAGACGATGCAGTGTTGGTCGCTAGAACAGGGCGAGCCCTCCAATGTCTGTTAACCGCGTAAGTATCCTTTATGGATTTCATAGATTTGAAGGTAAACCAAACTAAGGGGCCCATTAGGATGGCGGGCGGATTGCCCCCGCCAGGCTGGCGGTAGCCACCGTTGGCCTGGTGGGGGCAATCCGCCTGCCATCTGCACAGAAATGACCCCCCGCCACATTAGGATGGCGGGGGGTCCGCAATGCCACCACGCAAAGGCATGTGGAGACTTCCTGCAGGGGCCCGTTGTGGGACCCCTGGGACTCCTGGGGGGTGGGGGTGCACATGGGGGGTACCTATGGTATCCCCCTGCATTTCAAAGTGCAACATGGCAGGCACCGCGCGGTGCCTGTCATGTTGTGCTTGGAAACGCACAACGTACTTTTTTAGCATTGCAGCGGGCGGTGCTTTCTGCCGCCGCAATGTTCAAAATGGGGATGCACCCGCCACTGTGGCAGGTGGATCCTAATTCCAAGGACCGGACCCCCGCCCTTATGGCAGGCGGTCCCGTTGTCCGTCAGGATGGCGGGCGGACAAAGTCCGCCTATCATCCTAATAGGCCCCTAAGTCCTTCGTAATTATAGCTGGGGCAAGAAAAAGAGCCAAAACCCTGTATCTACATGTGGATGTGGACTCTAGAAGAATAGAGGTGGTTGATACTTTTCCTTACCTGGGGGTCCTCTTCGATAAAAACCTATTGTGGACAAAGTTGGTGGAATGAAGAAAGCTGGTAATGGAAAGAAGTCTCTCGGCCATAAAATCATTTACCAGAAAACTGGGTGCAAGACCACTAATACTGATAAAAAAGATCTATCAGGCCAAAACAAAGGCAGCAGTAATGTATGGGGCTGACGTCTGGGGCAGAGTAGTGAAAAACTCGCTCCAAATTATCAAAAACAATTTTTTAAAGTCTATAGTGAGCCTTCCTCTCTCTTCCTCTAATTAAATTTTACATTTGGAACTGGACCTGCCTAACATTGCAGATTCAATTCAGTGAGCCCCAATTCTTCTGTGGCACTCAATCTGGCGATGGGACACAGTGACCCTGACCCAAACTGTAATAATGAATTGCTTAAGTATGGAAAACCACAGAAGGTCTAGGTAGCTTGACTATGTAGAGTCAGTGTTGAAGGACATTGGCCTCCCTGACGTATTTAAGGACCAATTGGCTTGCAGAAAGGTCTCAAAGCAAAAGGTCATCAATATGTTTTTATTGAAGGCAGAATATAAACGGAAGGAAAATAAACGAGAGAAACAGGTAGGCCGTACTTATTGTCAGAGCCCGCCATGGGTAGAGGGAGGGTACTTCTATTTAGTAAATGTCACTAGCCCACAACACAAATTTATATTACTGAGATTTTGAATGGACATAATTCCGTTGATGTAACTTATACCCACTCAGATTTATGTGTATGCCCGTGCGACAACCTCTCAACAAAAACTGAATTGCATTTAGTCCTGTTTTGCGTGCACTATGAGAAAGTAAGGAACGACTACCTCATACCAATTTTAAAGCGACGAAATTTTAAACAATATCGGGTCGCCTTATATTTTTTTTAAATGTTATCTGATTCCCTGGTCTGCTTTTCGGTAACCAGGTACCTATGGGCTTGCATGAGAAAGAGGTTGAGTATTGGGCTCGCTTAGCGGTAATTTTGCAAAACCCCCCATTGGGTTGTCTATGAAATAAGAGTGTTTTATTATAGCCTTATAGCCCGCCGTAGAGGGCTATACTGGCTATTAAAGGCCCTCTCCAGCGTTAAATGCCCCGAGCCTATTGTGAGGCAGTCATCACAATAGTGAAAAATGAATTTGGGAGTTTTTCACTACCTGGACATATGAAGCTTAAAAGTATATGTCCTAACGTAGGGATGGCATGAGTATTAAAAGGGAAGTTTTAAGCTTGACAAAAGATATTTTTTGCCGAGCCTAATTTGCAGTTTAAAACTGCATGCAGGCTGCAATAGCAAGCCTGAAAATGTGTTCCAGGGAATATTTAATTTGGTGGCACAGTGGGTGTTTTAGGCCCACTACAAGCATTTAATTTACATCCACTGGGTACATGCTCTGGGAACATGTAGTACCAGGGAGGTATAAGTAAATTAAACGTATCAATTGTATGTTGGTTGTCTTGCTCTTCTCTGCAGTCTTCCACAAACAAATTTCATTCACCATCCTCTTTTGTAAAACCTGCTTTTTGTTGACTTGTAGGACTCAGCACACTTTTACCACTGCTAACCAGTTGTAAAATGCTTGTTATTTATTTGTATTTATTTCATTTATAAAGCGCGTCTGTCACCTAAAAGGCATCCTGGCGCCAGCAGACTCAAGACAGCAGTAAGAAGGAGGGTGGTTGCGGACTAGAGTTTACGGAAGAGAAATGTTTTCAATTTCGTCCTAAACAGAAGCAGATCGGAAATGTGTCTGAGCTCAGCCGGGAGAGCATTCCACATTTTCGCCGCGGCTACGCCAAACGCTCTTCCTCCTGCTTTGATTTTCTTAAACCAAGGTATTATCACCAACCTGGCAGAGGAGGAGCGTAGGCTGCGGGCTGGAACATACCATCTAAATTTCCTTTGTAGGCCCACAGGACCAAGATCATGCAGGGCCTTAAAAGTCAGACAGAGAGACTTAAATTGTACCCTCTGCCTCACTGGGAGCCAGTGTAACTGGCCCAAAGCCGTAGAGGAGGAGGCTCTTGTCGCCCACACCAGGGCTAGTTTAGCCGTCGCAGACTGGACTCTCTGAAGTCTATCCATAAGAAAGCTTGGAGAGTCCAGCAGCAGGGGGTTACAATAATCTAGCCTGCTGAGCACAGTGCAACGTACCACCTCAACCCGGGCTGGGGGCGGAAGTAGGGGAAGAATTTTTCTCAGAAGTCTGATGACAGCTAGACAGCCAGCTACTAGTTTTGATACCTGCGCCTCCAGAGAAAGCTCCGTATTGAACATGACACCTAAGTTTTTCACTACCTTCACTGGCTGTACCTCTGAGGAGAAATCTGCCGGCCAGAAGTTACAGGGTAAAAAAGTTTGCACCTTCTTGTGAACTCTCCTTTAAACATTATGAAAATGGCTTACACCCAATTGACATATTTAATTTACTTTCAAGTCTCTAGTAGGGAAGAGGTGTGGCGCCGCTGCTAGCGCGACTGCCTCCGGAATCTGGGGATCACGGTTGGATCCCCAGCACCGGTGACAGATTAGTCCAGCACCATGTAACTCTGGGAAATAGCTTGCTTAATCTTCCCGACGGCCCCCAGCGCCTAGAGACCCTTACCGGTGATTGTGCGCTTTACAAAATGTGCATGTGGATAGGAAAGTCATACTACCTGTACCCAGGGCCAATACATTAAATGCTACTAGTAGGCCAGCAGCACTGATTGTGCCACCTACTTAACTAGCCTTCTTAATGATGTCTCAGGCCTGCCAATATAGCCTGTGTGTGCAATGTTAAACTTCCATTTCGAGCTGGCTTAACGTTTTGCCAGGCCTAAATTCTCATTTTTAATAGGGAGGTTTAGAAGGGGCTTGGAGGGATGGCTGACACTGAAAGTGTGTCTTCAACACCATGGATTATTGATCAATTTCCCAAATTCCAATTCGAATCTTGCTTCAGAACAAACATTGGTATGTTGTTCCTAATAATGGAAAAGAAGTCAAATTAAGATCATGCTGTCTTCCTCCTAGACCTCTCCGCGGCTTTCGACACGGTCTGCCACCGCACCCTAGTGCAGCGTCTCAACAACGCCGGAATCCAGGGGAAGGCACTGGAATGGATCATCTCCTTCCTCGACGGAAGAACACAGAGAGTCCGCCTACCACCGTACAAGTCAGAGGCCTCCGAAGTCATCTGCGGCGTCCCCCAAGGATCATCTCTGAGCCCCACCCTCTTCAACGTCTACATGAGCCCCCTCGCGGCCATCGTACGCAAACACAACCTCAGCATAATCTCCTACGCCGACGATACCCAGCTGATCCTCTCCCTGACGAACGACCCCGCCGCCGCCAGAGCCAACCTGCACGAAGGGATGAAAGAGGTAGCCGAGTGGATGACGACCAGCCGCCTGAAACTGAACTCAGACAAGACGGAGGTCCTCATCCTGGGCTCCTCACCCTCCGCCTGGGACGACTCCTGGTGGCCCCCCGCCCTGGGCACCGCACCCAAACCGACAGACCATGCACGCAACCTGGGCTTCATCCTGGACTCCTCCCTCTCCATGACCAGGCAAGTCAACAACGTCTCCTCGGCGTGCTTCAACATCCTACGCATGCTACGGAAGATCTTCTGGTGGATCCCCACCGAGACCAGGAAGACCGTCACCCAGGCCCTCGTCACCAGCCGACTGGACTACGGCAACGCCCTCTACGCCGGGACCACCGCCAAGCTCCAGAAGAGACTCCAGCGGATCCAGAACGCCTCAGCCAGACTCATCCTCGACATCCCACGAACCAGCCACATCTCCGGACATCTGAGAGACCTTCACTGGCTCCCCGTCAACAAAAGAATCACCTTCCGCCTCCTCACCCACGCACATAAAGCCCTACACGACCAAGGCCCGAGCTACCTCAACAGCCGAGTCAACTTCTACGCTCCCAAACGCCACCTCCGATCAGCCAACCACGCCCTCGCCGCCGTCCCCCGCATCCGAAGAGCGACTACAGGAGGAAGGTCCTTCTCCTACCTGGCCGCCAAGACCTGGAACTCCCTCCCGACCGACCTGCGCCTGACCCAAGACCACCTCTCCTTCAGGAAGAAGCTGAAGACCTGGCTGTTCGAGCAGTAGCGGCACCCCCCCCCAGCGCCTTGAGACCCTACGGGTAGGTAGCGCGCTCTATAAGTGTCAATGATTGATTGATTGATTATCCATTATTTCTACGCCGAGCTCCAACATGTAGTTAAAAGTACACAGATACATGGCGTCAAGGGTTTCTTGGTGCCTTGCATCTAAGAACTCTGGTGATGCATCACCTGAAGTGCTGGAAGCGTGTTTACAGGAATCTGGACGACAAGAATCCAATACCTGTACAGATCAAATCATGTCAGTGGTTACTGAATTTAAATGCACTGGACAGAGGATTGACTCTTCATTTGGGACCACCAGAGATAGTGAAAACAGATAATTGGTCAGATGGCTGAGCAACAATGTTATTGAATGTGCCAATTCAAGCAGTATGGATAAACAAGAAGGTGAAAGGAGTTCACATCAATAGAAACAGCAATGTGCAGTAGACAACTTGGGCAACTCAACATTTATCACTAACTTGACAAATGCTCTAAGTTGCATGTCAAAGGTGAGGAAGCCTTTCTGAATCTTTTCACTTCACAAGAAGATACTTAAGTTCCAAGGCTCTTATTTCAATTTTCTGTCTCTAGAATTTGGAATTGGGTGCCTAGCTACAGCTTCACATCTCCTCCTTTGTAACATTTATATGGATGGGGTTACATCTACTTGTAATGTTTATATCACGGCAAACCTTATACTTGTATCGCATGTCGTATTGCTATATGTCTATAGATATAATAAAATACTTTGAGCATCTCCTCTCCTACATGCTTGCCCTCTTCATCCTCTTATCTCTCAGTTGCGTTTGAAAATTCAAGAGGAAACAGCAGAGGTGATCCAAGTTGTACCCTTTTAGCCTTGCATGAGACGATTTTCCTTCCTGAGGTCTGAGCTCTTTCACAACTTTGGTGAATTTCATTATCACCCTTTCCTGTTCGTGTAGCAGGATGCCTAACTCTGTCAAAACTCTTTCTATCAGTTTGAAGGTTTAAAAGATCAGGCTTTAGAATAGAGGGATGCCAGAATTATGAACAACTCTGAAATCCAGACCCCCTTCTACTCTTATAGAGTATAACTTTCAACCATGGCGTTCCATGGCGGATTTCTGCCGCTAAAACGGCAATAATTTTAACGCCCTACTTGATAATATGCCCCCATGTTCTTTCTTAACTCCCTCTCAGTCTCACAACAACTGCAATGTATGTCACTCCCCACCCTGACTACTTGTGTCTAAAAATTCACGTACAATATCAAACCAATCCATAAATGATTAAAACACCGATTTCCACTGATAAATACCAAGGTAGCACTACCAGGATGCTGTACTCCAGGAACACTCTGCACCAACTAACGTGTAAACCATTAGACTGATACCTCAACATAACGATACAAGACTTCCTTTTGTTATTAAGGCTGTGGAATACTTTTCTTAGGGGGAATGTGGAATGTTTCGAAGTCACAGTTCAGAATAAAGTGTATTAATTGTTTGCAATTTTGCAAGGCTTATCACCCACTAAACATAGACAAATCTGCACTCCTCTTTGATTCCTTCATGAAAAGATGGACAGTTCAGCATACCATATGTCTATGGCGTATCGAACATCGGGGCACATAATCAAGGGGGTTTATCTCCGCTTTGGCTTTAAAAGCCAAGAACGCGGAGATAAAATTATCTCCCTATTACTTAGCTGTCGCTAACACCAGTTAGCGACAGCTAGTAGGAGATAGCGACCATCTTGGGCCCCGCTTTGCATGTCAGTAATATTTATCACTAATGATATGCAAAGTGGGCGTGCCAAGATGTTAGCGACTGGAAACAGTCGCTAACACCTCTATCTCCTATTACCAACTTTTGGAGATATTTGCGCTAAGCGCAAATATCTCCAAAAGCTAACACCTGCCCCAGAGCAGTTCTTAGCCATGTTATCCAATGGTAGGTGATAACATGGCTAAGAGCATTAGCTCGGTAATGCATGAATATCGCTGACTTTTCAGCGATATTCATGCATTTCGGCCGATTTTTATCGCTTAGGAGATAAACCTTGATGATATCAAGGCTCCTAAGCGATACAAATCGCCGCAGCTCGGCGATAAAAATATCGCCGCTAAACCAACATAGCGATAATTATTGTTAGTTTTTGGTAATATGCCCCTTCGTGGGTAAAAAGTACACACTATAAAGGCAAATGCAGCTTTAAACGTTGATAGGTTTTCAAAAATTCAAGGTGATCATTTTCACCACTATATTGCACATCACTAGCATAACATTGCAAAGGTGCAAAGCATCACACCTTCACAATATTACTGCCAGATACATTAGTGCCATCCAGCGCAGTTTGTGTAATCTGGTCCTAACACATGAAACAATGTGGCGACAAGGAATGGCACTACATCAATAAAAGGCACCTATTGGACTTCACACTAGTAACATTGATTTAATAATGCATTATTATAATTCTATTATTATTGTTCTTGTAGTTGTTGTTGTTGCTATTGGTGGTATTTTTAACAAGTCACTGTTATTGCTTTTTTAATTGAATTTACAACTGTGTAAATCCTGTTGGCTGTATCAATGAGGGATCCACTGTGAGAGGAATTACAAATGTACTCTAAAGCAAGCCTGCCCTCAAGTGTACATTATTGTTACTGCACCTGCTGGGAAGACGCAGGTGTAACCATGTTCTAGCAAGACGCACTCCTTATAGTTTGAAAACTGGAGGCTCCGTCACAAGCCTGGCGATGTCCCCGCTCGCCTGCCGTATTACTAGCGCGCTAAAAGCCCATAGCAGATGTAATACTGGCGCCCAGATTCCTATCATTCCCGTCCTCCAAACTCTAAATCAGTCACGTTGTGCGGATTCTATTGTTACTACTTACTGATTGACTTTGATATGAAGGTTATTTTACTTTCTCCTCAAAACGGATGCTGATTACCAGCAAACATTGGTATAATATAGAAGAAGTTTGGAACATATTCCAAAGTGACTGTTTTCGACTGCACAAAGAATTAGAAATTAAGGGGCATCTTTATCAATGTGTTGCGTGTTGCCAAGCAAAGTTCGAGGCAACACTAAAGAAATGTTTATCAAGTCACACAAGGCCACCATGGATAGCTCTGCTTCAGCACACTTAAAAAGAGGAAAATGTATTTGAGGATTTTCTTTTGTAGGAAGGTAGCCCTTCCTGCACAAAAACAATGCTGCCTACTGCAAAGATACCCTTGCACCACGGCACAAGGGTCACTGCGTTTGGCGCCAGGCAGGTAAAAGGGCATGCATGAATGCAGGGAAAGGAAAGAAAAGAAATGTGTTGCATTATGCTAAAAGCTGCACATTTCTGCCCTTTCTCTCAGCACAGTGCTGCAAGGTGGCTTGCTGCACTGTATGAAAGTTTGATAAATCTGCCCCTCAAAGAACAAGCATTTGCAATGCAATATGTCTCACATTTAGGAGATTTAGAGGTATTGGCATAAATGACAACATCATTTACTTATGTGTTTTAGTTTGGAGTGTAGTGGATGTATGAGGCGTGGAAATCTGTGGGTTGTATTGAAATAGTTGTGGAATTGTGTGGGGTTGAGTGTTTTTATATAGTAGAAATTATGTGGCAAGGTGAATAGATAGAAGGGAGAGATGCATAGAATAGATAGGAAGGAAGTTAGAGGGATAGGTAGTTTGTGCAGGAAGTGGTAGATGAACTTGAGACAAAGGAGCAGAAAGTGTGTGAGAAAAAGAGAAAGAAGGGGGAGAAGGCCACAGATGGAGGGAGGACCTCTCTATTCAGAAGCCACCCTAAGAAGAGATGATGGTCATGGGTTTGAGGGACGAAAACCTTGGAACGGCACAGGAAAGAGACTGTTCTTAGTATATGTGAGCAAGCAGTATAGAGAGGAGATAGGGTGTGTGAGGGATGAGAGTGGGCAGTTGTTTTGTGAGATGAGAGGGGGTGAAGCAGTAGACAAATTCGTTTTACTTGGTGGTGATGTCTAAGGTTTTTCTCTGAAGCCTGCAACAATGTCCAGGCTGCATTCGCTTGATTCCACCTCATCTCTTCTTCCACTACATTACAATATCTGCCCATTTATTTTACTCTTACGGTGCATTTCAAACCCTGCTGTCTCTTCCTTTGGTGATTTTTCCCTCATTTATTTTGTGCAGTTTTATGTAGTCTGAACTTTGCACACAGGAATTAGTGTACTGAACATGAGCACTAGGTTGCATATTTTTTAAGCTGGTGGACATTAAGTGATTTGCCCAAGCACAAAGGATGTTGAGTGAGGCAGGGACTTGAACCAGATTCCTCAGTTCCGAAACTAGCAGCTTTGGCCTTTATGCATAATCTTTTTTTCTACTACTCTGCCCTGGGTCAGCGTTTGAAGGGTAAAAGTACATGATGTTTCCCAAAAAATGAGTGCTGGTGGGCAACACCTGAAGCCACAGCCTCATATTGAGCGCTGTGCATTGTGCCTGTTTCAAACCAGAAATTATGCAACGCAGTGACGGTATTGCAGCTAAAGGTGGTGCTACCACTTGCAGCAATGTTGGGCTCCTCTATCACAATTACTGCATTCCTGGTCATGGTGAAATTAGTAAGACAATTATGCGTTATTTGTGGTAATGCCAGCAGGTGACTGCTGTGTTAGATTTATCCTCATATGAAGTGAGTAGTGACAAATAGCTTCCCGTACTGGAGACCCTCGCCCCCACAGATGCCCCACAAGCAGCAGCACCGCAGAGAGGCAAGCTCTGAAGACCAGGACCTAAAGAGTTTAAGTGCTACTCAGACCTATATATGCATGTGCACTGCACACGCCCTATGAATGCTCGGATTATCAGACATAAAAGTCCCCAAAACTTTATTTTGACTATACAGCCATAAAAGTATAGTTAAAAATGACATTTCAGGAGGCGTGGCCAAGATACCCCTTAAAGCCGATTTTCAGCACAGTGCCCCTCCCCAAAACAGGTCACTTTAGGCGTCCGGGAGATCATCGGAGGCTCGGGAACACAGCGACACCGAGACGCAAGCTCCCGGTGACAGGGGAAAAGGAGAGGCTCACTGGCCGAGTACTAGCGGCGGCCGCTGGAGAGGCCCCATCGGGGACACAGGCGCGGCGGATCCGAGGCGCCTGGGCCGCTCAGAGAGGTGCGGGCGCCTGGGGGTGCTGAGAGACGGAAGCCTGAGATTCGGGGCAGGAGAGCCGTGGACGCGGCGGTCCAGGAGCCGCGAGCCCCCCTCCTCCAGACCTTGAGGCGGCGACCGCGCCACATAGGCAGGAGGCGGACGCCATTACAACGCACAGACACCGGGCCTCGCCTGCCATCTTGAAGAGGTGAGGAGTCGCGGGTGCAGCTGAGGGAAGGAGGCAGTCCCGCACACGGCCATAACCGCCGCGGCGAGACAGCAAGTGAAAGCGCTAACGGAAGGCTGGCGACACCTGGAAGGGAGACGGTGCCGGACAGGGCCAGGAAAGCACAGGTGGGGGGCCCACAACGACGACGGCTGAAGGCGATGGGGAGACCGCGCGGTGAGGCCCTTCCCCAGAAGTCCCTGGCTCGGGGCCACAGAACTCGTAGTAATTTGCCGCCACATGTACGGCTCTCGACAGTAGAGGCCTCGGGCTGAGCAGCGGACCACAGGCGCGCGTATTGACTAGGCCCCTGCGCCCATAACAGACAAGAAGACCCACTACCGGCCCACCCAACAGGCCTAGAGGCAGGGGCAGCACCAAGGTGAAGTCAAAGGAGGGCCTGCACAAAGACTAAGGGCAACATGGCAGGCCAACGTAAAAAAGGGGACCGCACACTCCCAGAGATGCTAGGGAAAGGCCAGACAAGGAACGAAAAAGGGCCGCCCTTGCCAGAGTCCACGAAACCGCAGCCTAGTTCCTCCGGAGCAGAAGTGCTGATCACCAAGTCCTTCCTGGATTCGCTATTCAACTCGCTCAGGGACGACTTTAAAATGTTGCAACAGGAAGTGGCGGGAGAGGTCAAGGAGATTAGGCGAGAAGTGGACGGCCTTGGAGAACGAGTGGTGGCCATCGAAGAGACGGACCAGGCCAAGGAGCGAGGAGATAGAACAACTACAACAAGAGGTCATACGTTTGAAGGACCAACAGCTAGACCTACAGGCGCATGCGGAGGACTTGGAAAACCGGTCTGCCGAAACAACATACGGGTCGGGGGTCCCTTTGAAGGAGGAGGGGACTGACATTACAGCCTATTTACAGGCTCTCTTCCGCAGCGTCCTGAGGGAACCATCAGACTTTGAGGTGAGGATTGACAGAGCGCACAGAGTGGGACTCCCTAGATGCTCACCTGCTCCTCCACCAGACATCTTGGCTTTGTTGCCGGACTTCCCCCTTAAGGAAAGGATCTTCAAAGAAGCGAGACGGAAACAGCCCCTCCAATTCCAGAACTGCCCCAGAGCCCTTTTCCAAGACCTATTGGCCATCACACTGCAGAAGCGGAAATCCTTCAAGACAGCTACGGACTTCCTACGCAAGGAGGAGATTCCATACTCCTGGGCCACCCGTTCAGATTGATTTTTAAATGGAATGGGGCCTTGCAGCAATTGCGATCGCTGCAGGACACTTGCGCACTTCTAGGCATAGAGCAACCAGAGACCGGACACCAATGCTACAGCCACAGAGGCAAGCCTCGGGAGGATGGCAGAGAGTGGGATGCAAGCAATCGCCCAAACTTCAATTAAAGCCTGAAGCCCAAGTCATCTCGCAAGAGAGGGCCACAGCCATTCGAGAAGTGGGCAAGGTAACGTCGCCAACTGAATGAGTTCCTATATGGGGGGGACAGCTCAGCGCCTCTACTTTGCATGCACCGGGGGTGGGGGGGCGGATGGGGGACCACGCTGGCCGCCACTTGGAGTCGCTCCACTAGGTAACGTTACCACAGCCCTGCGATGGACTGGCAGGACTGGGACATTGATTTATAACTGTTTGGGTGTTGGAATGGGGGGATTGTTGTTGGGGGGTCCTACGGGCGGGTGGGGGGAGGGGAGGGCTAGGAGGAGCATGGGTTGGTGGGAGGAAGGGCTCCGGTGTGGTTTATCGAAGGCAACACAAGAACAGTTACATGGCCAGAAATGCCCCGAGGTGACGGGAAATTTACTCACGACACCCACGCGACTGACTCCACAATGCAGGTCATCTCCCTCAATGTTAAGGGGATAAACAATCCAATCAAACGCAGAGCCGTCTTATCCTTCCTGGAAAACTCCAGGGCGGAGATATGCCTACTACAAGAAACACATCTCCTACCCAAAGACTGGCATCGCATGCGGTCTAGGGCTTTTCCAACGCAATACTACTCCTCCACCACAGAGAAAAAAGCCGGGGTGGCCATTCTGTTTGCACACCACTTCAAGGGCCAGGTAGGGGACAAAGTCGCAGACATAAAAGGGAGGCTCCTAACATACAAAATACAAATGGGGGGTTGGTCAGCCGTGATTGGGTCAATATATGCTCCAAACACTAAGCAGTAATTCTTTCTCACAGGGGCTTTGGCAGATACGCTAACACACAACATCAATTCCACGCTGGTGGGGGGTGACATTAATCTCGTGATGAACTCCAACAGGGACAGATACGGCCACAGGTTTGGTTCTACGGGGGCGATTTCCAAGGAAGGGGAACAATGGTTGACGAGTAGAGGGTTTACAGACCTTTGGAGAATGACCCGCCCCGACGCCCCAGGCTACACCTACTACTTGCACGTACATCGCACATACGCATGCATAGACCACTTTCTGGGGTCCCCGGAAGTGGCTTCTCTAACCACGGAAATTGAAGTCGTCCCTGCAGCACACTCCGACCACGACGCCCTTGCGCTGCACTTCCAGGTTCCACGAACCAAGACACAGAAAGGTAGATGGCGCCTCAAAGAATCTCTATTACACGGTAAAGGGGTCACACAGCAACTCAACACATGCATCACCGAATATTTAACAGTAAACGACACAGCAAACACTCCACTGACAGCACTGTGGGGGGCACTGAAGGCGGTGGTGTGCGGTAAACTAATCGCGGTAGCGGCAGCTGAAGCCCGGGAATGCCGGGACAAGAGACAGGCGCTGTCCGACCAAGTGTTGGAGCTCGACCGGGTCCACAGCAAAACAGGGGCCACCAGGATATGGCGCAAGCTTAAAGCGGCCAGGGCCCAACTAGCGAGCCTTGACATGGATCGAGCAGAATACGCGACTCTACGCCTTCGACACACCTACTACGCGGGGGGCGACAGAACGGGTCGGTTGCTAGCCAGCAGACTCAAAGCCAAGGTCCTGCGCTCAGAAGTCACGTCCATCCGGGATGGCACCGGGCGATAGCGGCAGGGAGACGAGCAGATCACCGAAACGTTTTGAGCTTTTTACGCCTCGTTATACGCGGCGGAACCGGGCCTAGACATAGAGGGCGTGGACTCATATCTCCAGGCGGCAGCTATCACGGCCCTCAACGAGGCCAACGCGCGCTCGCTGGATCCACCGATAAGACCTGACGAGGTGATCACGGCGATAGCACGCCTCAAACCGCTCAAGGCGCCGGGCCCGGATGGATTTTGAGCGGGCTTTTATAAAACGTTTTGCCCTCTGATAGCCCCGATATTGGCTAGGCTGTTCAACTCTTTCCAGGGCCCAGACTCCAATCCACGGGACATGCTGGAGGCAGATGTAATCGTCTTACCGAAACCGGGAAAGACAAAACCCAATGTGCAGCCTATAGACCCATATCGCTGCTTAACCTAGACTTAAGCTCTTTATCGGCATCTTAGCCGCGAGGCTGGGGCCCTGCCTGCCAGGAATCATTGAACCTGATCAGGCAGGATTTATCCCAAATAGGCAATGTGCGGACAACACAAAACGCCTGCTTCATGTCATTGACAAGTCCCATTTTAATGACTCGGACGCAGCCCTCCTATCTGTTGACGTGGAATAGGCGTTCGACAAGGTCGACTGGGGGTACATGGACACCACCCTAGAACGCTTTGGGGTGGGAGAATGGTTCCGCAACTGGATCGCCAGTTGTTACGCCACCCCTCAAGCGGTCATTCGGGTTAATGGGGTATGTTCCAAGCCATTTGACATCCAAAGAGGGACCAGACAGGGGTGCCCACTCTCCCCATTGCTATTCGCTCTTTACATCGAGTCGTTCGCCCAAAGGGTCAGAGATAACCCAGCCATTACCGGAGTCAAATTTGGTGGGGAGCCGCAAACCATAAGCCTTTACGCTGATGATATCCTCTCAGCGGTGGAGGACCCCGTTAAGTCGATCCCGACGTTCTTAACCAAAATGGATGCGTTCGGGAAAGTGTCGGGTTTTAAAAGGAACATTGGGAAATCTCTGATACTACTGCTAGGGCGTAATGCCCGGGGGGCTGGCAAACTGCCCCAACGGCTAGGGGGGCTGTCCTCCTGCATGTCGGTGCCCTATCTGGGCATCTCACTAATGCCTAGTACAGCGCAAACGGTAGAACAGAACTATTCGGCTCTCCTTGGTCAACTTCTGGGCGACCTAGCAAGATGGCGCCAACACTCACTCTCCTGGTTGGGACGCGTAGCGGCAATCAAAATGTCTCTTTTGCCGAGGGTCCTATATTTATTCTAGACCTTGCCAGTCACACCTCTGATAGGCCTGCTTAAAAAGTTACAAGACGCCATCCGTCAATTTGTGTGGGCCGGCAAGCGACCGCGGATCCGGAGAGACCTCACTGTACAGGCCACGTCGGTTGGCGGCTCGGTAGTTCCAGACCTCCTGTGGTATTTTCAGGCGTCACAACGTAGATACCTCTTGGAATGGCACCGTCCCGAATACGAGAAGAGGTGGTTGTTCCAAGACCGCGCAATGGCCCAAATGCCACTATGGAGGGTCCCATATCTAAGGCGCCGGGACCGGCCCGCATACATGAAGAAATCACCTATCACACCCACAATCTTGCAGGTGTGGGACAAGGTGGCGGTGGACAGGGGCCTTACTTCTTATCCATCACTGCTGACACCCCTATTCGATAACCCAGCATTTGAACCGGGTGTGGTCCCTGGATCTTTCCCTCATTGGCGGTCGTCGGACTGTAGGTCGGCCGGTCACCTTTTTGACCTGGAAGGCTTTATACCACTGCACACCCTGCAGGAGGCCTACACGCTCACACATATTCCGCGGTTCCAATACTTTCAGATCCGGCTCATGAGCAGAGACACAATGCCTCAGGTCAATAGGCACCTCACTCCATTTGAAAACAAATAAAGAAGCAATAACAGAGTTATACAAAATGCTATGCCCACCGCTCCCCACTGCGCGCTCCGCGGGACAGAAAAGATGGGAGCGAGAACTAGGTCGATCCCTTACTGACAAAGAGTGGCAGGACATATATTACAGAGCCCACCACACTGCAATGAATTTAGCTAGTAAGGAATCAGCAGTCAAGATAGCTTATTACTGGCACCTAACACCGGCACAGTTTCACCAAAGTAACCCGCGCCGAGACCCACTGTGCTGGAGAGGATGCGGACAAGTAGGCACTCTAACCCACATACTATGGGAATGCACAGAGGTGCAAGAATTCTGGGAGCAGGTACTCCGGGACATTGATAAATACTTTGACACAGAAATCCTGCGCTTCCCGGCTTACACATTACTAGGCCTACCCAACAAGATCACCTTCCCACTCAAATCACTCAGGGGGAAACATATGGGGTTGGCAATGGGGGCGGCGACGCAGCATGTAATGTCGTTATGGGGCTCCACACGGAAACCCACACACACTGGGTGGCTTCACAGGCTTTGGTACACGATGAGTATGGAACGGATACAGGCCTCATCACTCAAACACAAGACGCGTTCCTTGACACTTGGCAACCCCTTGTGGACCTTCGGTCTGAGGAATTTAACAAGCTCACCTGCCCAAAATACCTCAGAGTTCTCCGATTAGCTGACAAATTTGGAAGTGCCTCTGACACGTCCACCTAAGGCTTCCGGGCTCGAATCCGGAACAATGACTGTCAGAACGTTGACCACACCGGAGGGGGGGTACCACGGGATGGGTGGATAGGGGATGGGGAGACTGTCCAGTTGGGGTTATTTGGGGCACCGACGCTCAGCACCAAGCCTGTACCCACCCGCATGGACACATTTACCCTTCCAGACTGCATGTTGATCACCTTGGCTCCGGGGGGGAGTTGCGGTTGCGGATCAGAGGAGGGGTATGTTCCCCGGGACTTACTTTGCCCAACTTGTTGCATGTTTTATTTCATGAAACACAATAAACATGATTTAAACCAAAAATGACATTTCATGAATGCGATTGATCATCACAAACTGTAAAAAAGGCCAAGGGGTAGTTATAAAAAATATCAATAAAAGTTTATTAAAAAAAGGCTATCACCCCAGTGTCCAACCCCCTAGAATTAGCAACCACATGTATCAAATATACACAGGATATCCTACATTATACAAGTAAAAAACATTTGAACAATGCAAATTTTGTTTTTGTTTTAAAAAAAAAATAATAATTTAAAAGTAAAACATTAAAATTCATGAATAATAAAAAATTTGTTTGTCAATGCACGGAGCGGGAGTGTCCCGGGCCTAAATTGTAAAAACAATTTCTTTGCCATGAATGATTGGATACTGTGCAGGGCCAATTCCAATTTCTATTGATGCTTGACATCCAGAAACCTAGATGTCAGGCAAGATGAATTCATACTCTGGGTCAATAGAGCGAGTGTGTGTTCTTTAAGAGCTAGAGATAGGGTATTTTTAGAGATAAAGGGGCAGGTCTCCTCTGGCATTCGCCACATATTTGCCCTCCCAGAGAATGACATGTAGTCCTAATATACGACAACCAGGGTAATTTTCCTGCTCCCATGACATCCCTCAATTCCTCCCTATAAAAAACTAACTCAGGCGTGCTACACAGGCGACGCCAAAAGAGGAGAGGATGAGAGGCAATTAAGTCAGCAATGGGTCCAATACCCAAATCCATCCTAAGTGGACTTAAGGGAGTACTTTTGGGGAGACCAAACAGCTGCCTAATGAATGTATTCTCTGTAAGCGATAGGATGTTAGATGGACAATATCCCCAGAGTACTTCTCCATATAAGGGAGCCCCCCTTGCTTGGATTTTATACATTTCTGCTGGGGGTCCAACCACTTTGTGAGTACAGTTTTTGTGTAATTTCAAGATGCCACCTATTGACTGTGTTAATTTAGGTTGGCGTTCTTGATTTAGGTCCCCTAGTCCATCTTATCGTTGACTGTGATACCCAAATAATCAAAAGTGGACACTCTCTCTAGAGGCCTGCCTTCCATTTGTGGGAGCGGGCAATTGCTAGTGTTGGCATGAAAAACCTCGCAGAAAGCACTAAACTCTTCCAGGACTTGCTGCATACCCATTGGTGATTGAGACAGGAGGGGCGTACATGTAAATGTAAATGTCAAGGTATTTGTAGAGCACACTGCCACCAAGCGGTTTCCTGGCGCTATTAGTCATACCGCTGTGGAACCCTTCCTGGCTTTCCCTGTGAAGTGTCCACTCCTGGGCAAAGCCAGGCATCCTAGCGCTGTTGGGGCCGGTGTGGAGGTTAAGCAAGCTATTGCCCAGAGTTACAGCATGGGGCCCATGATTAGAATAGGCACCGAGGCGAGAATTGTCAGGTCTGAGGAAATTGAGCCCGAGGCGGGAATTGAACCCTGGTCCCGGGCCAGAACTTTGCATCAGGGTCTGCCGCTCTAACAATTGAGCCACTGAGCGTGTCATCCGCAAACATTAGTGCAGGTATTTTGCGGTTCGCTAACCTTGGTGAATCTATGTCCTTCACTGACAGAAGCGTTTTAATTAAACCATTTAAAAAAAAGGGAAAAGAGGGTTGTCGGTAAAACGCATCCCTGCCTCACCCCTTTCTCCACAGGGAAGGGAGCGGTCAGTTCTCCTTTCTTACCAAATCTTCTCCTCACATAGGTGCCTTCATGTAAGCGCTTCAACAGCTGACATAGGTAGACTGGGGCTCTCATATGATAAAGTAGGCCCCAGAGTTGATCGCGCTGCACCATATCGAAAGCGGACCTAAGATCCACAAAGGTTAGGTAAAGGCTACCACCCTCTAAAATAACAGTTTTCCAGTGGATCAATTGCAATCTAAAAATCAAATCAATGGTCGAGGTTTTGGATCTAAATCCTGCTTGTAAAAGAGTTAAAACATTCATCTCGTCCATCCACAATTGCAATCACCCAAAAGGACGCGGGCAAATATCTTTTGGGTAACTTCAATAAGGCTGATTGGCCAATAATTTGCCGGATTATGCAGAGAGCCTTTTTTAAAAATAGGAATAATTTCTGCACCAGCCCAGGTCGGAAGTAGTGCCATACCTTGGATGATGGCATTATATAAAATCTGCTAATATGGTGCCACACTACTTGTTCATTTTTAAACAAGTCACCAGGGATTCTGTCCAGCCCTGTGCCTTGGTAGGTAACAATTTTCCAAGCATCAGAGTGACTTTTGCCAATGTACAGGGAGGTGGTCCCTTATTTAGAGGGATTTGCTCTCTATCGATTACCCTGTACACTACAACTTCATCTAAAGGCCTTGAATATAAAATTTTAAAATGGGATCTCCAAGCTTCTTCCTCCAGGTTTGTTCCAATAGCAGAACTGCCTTCGGAATTACCAGTCTTAACTAGGTTCCAGAAGCCTCTCATATCCCTGGTATCTAAAGCTTTCTTTATTGCTTCCAATCTTTCAATCTCCCAAGCTGCTTTAGCTTCAGCTAGGGTAATTTTATAATGTAGCCTGTTAACCTTAATACATGTGGTATCCTTCTTCTTAATCCAGAGTTACAATGCACTTTTCACTTCTCTACATGCTTTGGTATACCAGGGATGTTTGGGTTTAGGGTCAGAGTAGTTACTAGTTTCACTATTATAGAAAAACTCTGCTAACTTTACAAGCATGTCCTGATGTTTTCTACTTATCATCAGCAAGAATTTGTCGCCTTGATTATTATCGGACATTCCAAAAGGAGTCACTAAGAAGGGAATTGTTTGAATGTACTGGGAAGCCAGTTTTTCAGTGGATGCAAAAATGGTTCCTCAGAGTACTTTTCTACCTCCTTCTATTGCAGTTATGTTTGGGACAGATTGGATTGGCAAACCCCGTCCAGCATTTTGTTGGAAATAGGCTAATTCTTGAACCAAGGGGTTATGGTCGCTCTCACATCGAGATTGGACCACAAATTCCTTAATACAAGACCAAATCTCGACATCAACCAGGATGTAGTCAATTGTGGCAGCCTCTCCCAATGTATTAAAAGTAGGGTTTCCCGGACTATTGGCGGGGAATCAACCATTACATGCCTTAAGTGAGTGGGTTAGGGTGAGTGAGTTCATTTGAAGAAGAAGGGGGTCCACCCCCTTATTGGATAGATATGATATTCCGGGATAGGCCAGACAGAATCCTCCTCACTGGTAATGGTGGCACTTATGCCATTAAGAGGTTCAAAGTGACAATTGAAATCCCCGCCAATTATTATAGGTACAGACTCGGGTAGAGTAGAGAGAAAGGAAGCGAAACATTCTAGGGTCAGGAAGGTTTGCCCCACCCTCACTGGACAAGAGTAAATGTTAATGACAGCAATCTTAACTGTGTCATCAAAGGGAAGGAGGATACTTATGATCTACGGGGAATCAGTGTCTATCAACTTAATAGTACAACCCAAATGTACAGCAACCCAAATAGAGAGACCCCCTGAGGGTCTACCCCTAGGCCCCTGGAGAGCTGGAATCGAGTATGCAACATAGCGTACTCTATACAGTGGTAGGATAGCCCATGTTTCCTTGAAAAGACATAGCTCATGTGTGTCAATGTATTCTCCCCAATCGGGGAGGTCCATATTAGAAATGAGATCTGCTATTTTCCAGGACAAGATCTTAATATTCTGCAAGTGATTTGCAGTATCCAACTATGTGTACGAGGGTCCAACCTCCTGATGTAACACTTGGCGGGGGTTCCCCTCCCAACCCTGTGTGGTACCCAGGGTCTCCCCTAGGGTACTAGCAGGGCCACCAGAACTACCAAGTGCGACTGTAGCCTCACGAGTTTTCCTAGGGGGATGACCCACGGACTCAGAACTTACACAGTTTTGATGCTCCACTAACTTATAAGGTGTACCTTCTAATTATTTAGCTATAGGATCCAGTCAATCGACTAGATCTAGTGAACTGTATCCGTTGCTGACTGGGATATTGAAAGACATCATGTTTTCCGAGCCCCGACCCATGTTTAGCAGATTTCCAGTGGGTCCTCTCATTTCTCACTTTTTGTAAATGCTTCCAATCTTCTCTAGCAAGGGACTAGATGGGTAAAAGTAATCTAAGGGGAGTGTCCGGATACCACTGTTCTCCTTGGTCAATCCCCATTTAGGAATGTGCTGGACTACCCTGGTGTCCTTAAAATGAATCAAAATGCTGTCGCCCTGAATTTCTTTCCGCCTCTGTCCCAACCAGATAACCCTCCGAGCAAATAGGATTTCACTCTGGATTAAGGGGGAAAGTGGTCTATATTTGTTTAGCCAGAAAATAATTTTGTTTTTCAGCTCAGGATAAGACTCCCAACTACCTAGATCCAACTCTGGTACTCAAGCTAGAATTACAACATACGGAGTAGAAGCTGGGGGTAGGTCAATACATGGCGGGCACAGGTTTGTTACCCATGAGTTAGATTGGCGATTATTACCATTATCACCTTTGTGGTTGCTAGATAAGTTTTGTTCTACCACAGGGCCTGAGGTTGTTAGCGTGTTCCTCGAGCTATGGGCAGTATCCCCGGCTTGTGTTGTACCGCGTTGAAAGACAAACGGGTCTGCAATTTGTTGAATAGCGGGGATTGGCCTCATTGGTGAGTTTGGTACGGATAGTACAGTTGTGGCTAGGGGAACGACATGGGTTCATTGGTGAAGAGAAACTTGATCCATCAGTTTGTTAGTTTCAAGAATATGGAGGGCAGTATCTAATTTGCTCTCCTAATTATCTACCAGCGAAGTCAGCTTTACTAAATGGCTTGTTACGGCTTCTATCTCAGATTTTATAAGCTTTTCAAAATGGGATTTGAGCTCTTTAATCGGATTTGAGGCCCATAGCGGAGGCTCCATCAGCTCTATAGTATTGGTACTGGCTACATAGCCCTCTATCTGTTGTATTGGTGCTACCCTCGGTGTGCGGTTTGCTGGCTTGCCCCCCTTTTGAAAGTTTTGTTTCCGCTGACCACTCTTCCTCTTTGCCCCTCCCCCCCATGTCAATTTTGCTTAAGTTTTAGGGAGTTGCATTTTCTTGGGCGAACATTAAGTCAGGAGGGATTGAGAGATTAACTATTTGGGAAGAATCCAAAACTCCTGTTTCCAGGGTCGGTGTAATTCTTGGAATCGTTGGTGTAAGTGAGAGACATCTCGCAGTACGTTCAATCTCGCTAGAAACAGCCCCAATTACCTGACGTAACATTTTATCAATAGCTGTGGGCTACACAATGGGGTAATGCACATAGCCCTTCAGTCTAGTATTTGGCCTACTCAGTGGAGGGGTACTCTCCCCTTCATTGAATAATGGCTGATTCAATTGGGTAGAACAATCATGGTCCCCAAAAATTCTTCAAGAGATAAAATCCCAATGCTTCACTCTTTACAGCCACCGAACACTCTCCCAAAATCAAGTTTTGCTGAATATCCAGTCATTCAACCTTGCAACTCACAAAGCGCGGTTTTTCAGAGGGGTGGCCCAACCTAGCCTCTGTCTATCTCGGACGGGCTCAGACGGGCTCGCCCTTGGCCTGGGCTTAGACCGTACGCCACCCGCGCTGCAGGATACCAGCAACGCTTATGTTGGGGCTCCCGGCGCTTTAGATGCCGTCAGTGCGCTTGCCTGTTCCGCTGGGTAATGTAGTTCCTGGGTGGTGGGTTGAGGGAGAGCCGTTCGCCTCACGGCGGTATCAGCGTCATCAAAGCCGTTCCCCTCACGGCCCTGAAAAGCCTTATTGAGCCGTTTCCCTCACAGCAAGGTGAGTCAGAGCAGAATCATCACTGCAAAGTGCAGTTTCAAGGACACTTCATTAGCTGACTTTGCTATTCTCTTTTAAGTGTAGTGGAAAAGAAGGAACGGGGACTGTATCGCCTTATCCAACACCTGTCCTTTCCCGACAGTGAATCAGTCAATGATGGGCTTGATCAACAATTGTGCACAGTTTCTTACACATCAGTTGACGAAGCAGTGCACCTGGCAAGGGCTCAGGGGGAATGGAGCCATTGTTGCTCATATCAGATTTCTTTCAATGAGTTCACAGCTGGACTGAACTGTTCGGCTTGTGACGTGCTTCCTTCCTCATATAAATGTCTGTAGTGTACTATGCACAGTTAGTTATTTTGGTGGGTACAGATGCGCCATACTGAACAACAAACATGTGTTGAGCAGCCAACAGGTGTGAAAGAAAAATGACTTTGTCAAAATAACCAACAATATATGAAAGGCATCGCCCTTATGCTCTTTTTATCCATATTTATGAGGCGAGGCTCTCCAAATCTTCTGCATAATATATACAAATGTATGGAAATGTTTTCAATTTTTTGTGGAATAGTAAGCTAAATTCTGTGATTAATATATATTTGAAATCTTTTGAAATTACCTCGAAAGTGGATAGTAATTGATTTCAGCAAAATAATGATTGAGATAAAATAGAGCAAACTAGTAGTTATATTTATTTTGATTATTCCTGAATATTTTGGAAGCGAGCTGACTAACCAGCACTAAGCACTAAGGGGCATATTAACAAGGCAGGCGATTTGAAATTATCGTCGTTTTTGCGGCCGTTTTCGGCCGAAAAGCGGCGATAATTTCTTCGCCCTATCAGCAAAGACACGCTATTGCGTGTTTTGCTGATTTTGCGCCCTTGTCAATAACGCCCAGCTTTGCATCTCTAATGAGATGCAAAGTGGGCATTCCAGGGCAAATTAATAGGAGAAATGTCGCTAAGCGACATTTCTCCTAATAACAAGCTGCTCGCTAATAAGCAGAGCGTTAGGAAAAGTAGTGCTAACCACAGTTAACGCTACTTTCCTAACGCCTGCTTGTGACCTGTACTTAGCCATGTAATCCAATGGGAGGTGGATTACATGGCTAAAATTGTCCTGCCCTATAAGCAAGGTTATCGCCATTTTCAATGTAATATCGCTGGAAAACCAGCGATATTCCATTGAAAACGGCGATAATCCCCGCTATCACTAGGATTTTTATCTCCATGGCGTTAAGCGTTGTTAATACAACGCTACCATGGAGATTATCGCCAGCGATAGCGGTCGATAGATTTCCTCACGCTAGCAGCGGTCAGCGATAATTATCACTGACGCTTGCTAATATGCCCCGAAGCACCTGCATGGAAAAGAGAGCATCACTACTGGGTCAAAGATGGGATTCTGTATCGCAGAAGGAACAGCATCTTTCTAGAACCGAAAGCGGGAAGTAGGAACATCACTACTGAAGCATCTACAAGTACTGCCCCAAAGGCGCCAATGAAAACTGTTTGAAAATATATGTAATAAGGATTCTGCAAAATGTAGGGGGTGTCCCCCAATTTGTCCATTCCCTTATGTTCTCTTTCACTCTTCAACACCAGCAGTTAGCAGAGCCCGAGAATCCAAATAATTTCAGTAGAAATCACTAATTATCATTGTTCGTTTTGAAGTTAACTTCAACTGTGTAAATTTAGAACAAGGGGGCAGATCTACAGGAAAGTGCCGCAGCGTGGCACCGCAAGCCCTTTGGCTGCGCCGCCCTGCGGCACTTTCAGACCACAGTAATGCAACATAATTACAAGAACATGTCACATTCCTGTGCTCTCCCTTGCGCTGGCACACAAACAGCTGCCAAGCGCCGGCGCAGGCACCCTTGCACCATGGTGCAAGGATGCATGCGCCATAGGGATATTTTTTTGTGCAGGAAAGGGCACCATCCTGCACAAAAACAATCACGAAAGGAGGTTTCCTCTTTCGATGCATGTTGTAGAATGCAGCACGCATTGAAAGGGGAAAAAAAGAGGAGAAATAAAAACATTTCTCCTCATTGCGCCTCCATACGCCACCTCAAGGGTGGCGTAGCATTCAGACGCACCTCCAGATTTACGAGAAATCGTAAATCTGGAGATGTGTCTTGTTCCATAGGTGTTGCGTGGGAACACCCACAGCAACACCAATGGACTGCTGCGTGTGAAGGGGCCGTATTTACAAGGAGAGGAAAAGTCACGCAGGGTGGAGGAGGAGGAGCCCCCTGCGCCACCAGTACATCACAAAATGTGACGTACTGGCATCACAGGGGGCTTGTAAATCTGCCCCGAGATTTCTACTCAACCTTTTAAAGGCGCATAAATGTATGAATAAACTACATTAAAATATACAAAAGCACACCTGCAGGAAACAACATGATAATAGAAGACGTTTAAAATATGAAACTTGCAGTGAGAGCGTCATTACAGATTAGAATAAATCCATATCGGCTGTGCTGGTGGCTGACTGTTGCCCTCGAGGAAAGCCACTGGGAGAAACAGTACTGCTGCAGGCACGGTGGGGTGAGGAGAGCGCAGCAAAAATGGCAGATTTTCCCACAATCAGTGCAGCTTCAATTTAAAGATGCCAGCAAGCACGAGCGCTTATTTCGACAATTTTAGAACAACTAGAGCATAGCTGCAGGGAGGGACTACAGGGAGAGTCACGCAGGACTACAATGCCCGGTAAGTCATTTGTATCTGTCACACGGCATACGTCATCCCTACACTAAGCACCTAGCTGAATAAGAGACAGCAATGGGAACTAAACTAACAGAATGTCCATCACTGGAAAAAAATTAAAGAGCGCTACCAGGCTGGCGGAAGCGCCGAGGTAACAACAGTTTGCAGGCACTGTGAAGTCATGAAAGCAGGGTGGGAGCGAGGCCGCCATTGTCTCAGCTGCTTCAAAGAGAAAGCGCGCATGGCGCGCTGACTGTAAGCAGTTGTGCCTGCATTAGGAGTAACTCAATACAGAAAATAGTGCTTACAGACTTAAGAACAGGTACCGTGTAACAACCAAAGTAAAAGGGCCACTTGCCATGGGAGGTTACAGATGAAGACAAGGCGGTACTAAGGAGGGACTAACAAGCCTATTTACGAATCAGAAGTCCACATTTATGAAGGAGAATGACACAAGCCAATGACAAATATGAGCAGAGAGTGGGCAGAGAGTGGGCGGTGCTGCTATTCCATACTCCATTACAACATATCTTCAGGAATATATCATCTAATCCCGCAGTCTTTTTCTACGCGGGGAATCAATGACTTGCGGAGGGAGGGCGCTGGAAGTTGGAATAGTATAATTTACTATTCCAACTCCAGTCTATGCAGACACTAGGGAAGGTGTTGGATTTTAAATCCAACACCTCCCCCCCCCCCCACTCAAGTCCTTGTTCCGACTTGTGGAGTAATGGTATGCGGATTCATAACGACCGCCTTGTGATTCCCCGCAGAGATAACGTTTTGTTATAAACGTTGTTTACTATCTTGCAGAGCAGTGCATGCGCGCTGACTGTAGGATCGAACTATAAACCAACACAGGGATAGCAGACTCACTCAGAGCTCCCAAACACAACTACTAAGCTGAAAATGCTATTGTTTTGGGGGTGTCATACCTAAAATACCCCCCTGAAGAGATTGCGTGGCTGACGTTAACTGCCTCGTCATTTTATTAGAGACTATGAGAAGGAATGAGTAAATCAAGAGGTCTGACATACAGATTGATCAAATTTAGTTAGAAAATTGAACCTTGGGGAACCACACAAGAGATCTATCTGACTGTAGCAAAGAAGGTATAAAAAGTGAGTTTCTGTGCTCCTTTATAGAAAAAAGGCTACATGTGCATCATTCCGAAATTCAATTTTCAAGCTAGAAGGAGTATAGTTCTGCAAAATATTATTTGAGAATTTGGACTTGTGCAAGCAAGATAGTATTGTTGTGGAAGTTGGCTTTATTGAAATGATCAAGCCCTGATTTCTTTCAAAAGAGCAATAGCAATATTAAAACTCATTGGAACTGACCACTGGAAGATGATTTGGTATGGTTATTTTCAGCAAGGGAAAGAACAAAACAGGAATTGGATCTAAAGAAGTGTCCAATTTGCATTGCTCCAGCAGTAAGAATAGGTTGGATTGTTCTAACGGATACAAATCTGTCCAACGATAAGAAGCAGTGTCACTAAGAGAAGGCAAAGAGTTGGTCCTGTCGGAAAGTACCTTAGCAATGTCTCCTCGAATCTTTGTAATTCAGTAGATAAAGAAATCTGCAAATTCATCAAACAATTATTTAAACAAATATTTGGGACTGTCAAGTGTATGGGAGAAAATCAGCTTAGTTTTGTTTTCTAAAGTGCAACTTACATGTGTTGTTATGAGCTAACAGGTTCTGAGGAATATTAATGGAGGGACATATTTTAAAAGCATTTTTTAATTTTGATAGAGCATATTCAATTTTCATTTTTTTCTTAGAGTAATAACCACACTTCCACTTGCAGAACATTCCCCTGGTGAACTGTTTCAGTTTATGAGATCGCAAAAAAACACACCAGCCTCAGATATTGCAACATCAACAACTTCAACAAATGGATCAACAGCTGCACTAACACCATAGACTCTCGCACCGAAGACCTCAGAATGGCCAAAAGAACCTACAAACAAGTAGAATGGAAATGAAGAACCAGGCTGCGGAAGATGAACAAACATGATTTCAGAGCCGCCCTGAGAAGATACCACCAGCTAATCCAGGAAACCAAGAGGAAGGTGCTAGCTGAAGATATCTACACCAGCAACAAAGAAAACAACACAATTATCAAGGATTTCACTATAACCACGGCAGCCAATCAGCCCAACTACAGAACCGTGTGGAAACCTCTCAAACGTTTCTGCAACAAGAACACAACCATATAAAGTAACTTTTTACCACAATAGGATCCCTTAATCCTTAATAGACATCTCCCAGTAATGAACCATGACAAAGCAAAAATGATATGGGACACTATCAGCACAGAGGAAACCAACAGCAATCATGAAGACTGCACGTTCTGGAATCCCATTGGACCCCTACCCCATCACACCTTTGCCAAAGGATTGACTCCACCAGTGAAGCCCTAACCCCCATCCACAATAGCACCATCTATAACAGACAACTTTCAGGAGTGGTCAATGCCCTCAAGAAGTAGCCCTATTCCAACCATATCAAACTCACTAACTACCAACCAATGCCCATCCAAAGTCTGGGAAAACCCATCAATAGGTCCCTTAATGACCAGCTTTCCAATCACCAGATTCTTGAAGCTACACAATCAGGTTTTAGACCCAACCACAGCTTGGAAACCATGCTCATTGCAGCAATGGATGACATCCATTTGATCCTCGAAAAGAGGAACCTGCAGCCCTCATCTTTCTATATCATCTCCCATCCCAGAGGATAAGATGACTCCATGAAACGGGTGTTCAGGGATGCACTCTCACATGGATCTGCACTTTCCTCATCAGAAGAACTCACACCATCAACATAAACCCTATTCTCAGAAGCACAGGATTTTGTCTGCGGAGTCCCATGGGGTTGCTCGCTAAGACCAAAACTTTTAAACAGATGCATTACGGAACTGCAAGACATCATCTGGGCTAACAACATCACCATTCTTACTTACGCAGATGATATGCAACTGATACTGTTTGTCTCAGACAAAAAAAAACAACACCAGGAACAACTTCATTGCATGCATAACCAAATTAGCCACTTAGATGAAGACTAACTGCGTCTAAGCTGAACACAGACAAGAACGAAAGGGTGATTTTCAAGAAAGATGATTCATAATGGGACTCCACCTGGTGGCTTACAGAACTATAACACACCCCCAAGCACAGCCCACAAGTGATAAGTCTATGAGAAGAGTTAAAAGAGGCCCTTAGTGGAGCTTGGATCTCGGTAGTCCACAGAGGGTTGCGCTTCCATGCTCCAACTTGGAGATCAGTAGCGATTGCAGTGTGGATTTGAAGACATTGGGGGAGGAATAACACTTTTTTATTCCCCTTAGGATGCTCATTTGGAAGATTGCTCCCTTGGTGAGGGCAGTAATGTTCTTCTGCAAGTCCAGGCTCTTGTCTAGTTTTATTCTCAATGAACTTGTGGAGTCAATGATGTATGGTATGAGTTTGAGTTTGAAAATATTTCTAGAGCGCGCGTACACCGAGCGGTTTCATGGCGCTATGTAGTACTACAAAACACAAGGAACGAGAAAACTAGGAGCCAAGGGACGATATAAGAGGGAAATGCCTGGGTAAAAAGAAAAGTTTTGAGGGCTTTGCGGAAAAGGGAGTACTGGGGGCAAGATCTCAAGTGAAAAGGGAGAGAGTTCCAGAAGGCAGGAGCCAGAGTAGAGAACTTGGATCCTCCCCATTTTTTTCGTTTGAAGCGGGGGACTATGAGAAGTTGTTGAGTGGCTGAGCGCAATTCTCTAGTCGGGGTGTAGTCGTGGATTGCAGAACCGATAAATGCAGGAGCAGAACCGGACCGGGCATTGAAAATGATGCAGCCCAGCTTAAATAGGGCACGTTGCTGAACGGGGAGCCAGTGTAAAGATTTAAGAAGGGGCGTGACGTGATGTGATTTGGGTAGGTTAAATACCAGGCAAGCCGCCTGGTTCTGGACCAACTGGAGACGCCTCACGAGGTACGCCGGCATGCCATGATAAAGGGCGTTGCCGTAGTCCAAGCGGGACGTCACCATCGCCAGAAGTATGAGTTTGAGGGCAGATGGGGAGAAAAACCGGGAAACTTTGCGGATTGTCCGGAGGGAAAGAAAAGCTGAAGATACCGCCGCGCTAACTTGGGAATGAAGGGAAAGTTGATCATTGAGTTTGAAGCCAAGGGTTTTAACAGAGGAAACGGGAATGGGTGGGGGACCTAAAGAGGGGGGCCAGAAGAGAGAGGACCAAGGACTGGAGCAACCACCCGTCAACACCAATTCCGTTTTGTCGGGATTGAGTTTCAGGTGGTTGTGGTTCATCCAGTCCTGGATGAAGGTCATAACAGAATGAAAATTGGATAATGACGCAGAGGAAGGGGATAGAGAAAAGATAAGCTGGAGGTCATCTGCATAATTGTAGACAGAGACCTCCAGCTGTTGTAGAGCAAAGATAAGAGGGGCAATGTACAGATTGAATAGCAATGGTGACAGAGAGGATCCTTGGGGAACCCCGCACTGCACAGGCCGAAAGTCAGCTGAGTAATCACCCAAGCGAACTGCTTGAGTGCGGCCACTCAGGAAGGAGGAAAGCCAGACCAAGGCCGACCCCCCCGATTCCCGCCGCCTCGACACGTGAAAGTAAGATGGCATGGTCCACCGTGTCGAACGCGGCGGAGAGATCGAGAAGGACCAGGGCCTGGGGCTGATTAGTGTCCATACCCTCCCAGAGGTTGTCCAGGACATATATAACCACAGACTCTGTGGAGTGTGCAGAGCAGAAGCCTGCCTGCCTGGGGGCCAAGACACTGTTCCTTTCCACAAAGGTGCTCAAAGTTCTTACTACGTGGCGTTCCAGTACCTTGGCCAGGAAAGGCAGGAGTGAGATAGGGCGGTAATTGGCTGAAACAGAAGGGTCAGCACCAGGTTTTTTTAAGATAGGTACAATTACCGCCGATTTAAGTGATGAGGTGACAATACCCTGGGAAAGTGAACTGTTAAGAAACGTAAGGGGTGGTGAGGGACAGAAAGAATAAATCTGTTTCAGAATGTAAGTAGGACAGGGATCCAGCGGAGAACCAGACTTGACCAGAGGAAGAAGGGACAGGAAGGAATCAGCCGTGAGAAGAGGAATAGAATCTAGGCGTGCTACAACTGGGGGACAGTGAGGATTAGTGAAGGAAGGGGAGGGGAGGGGAATATTGGCTCTGATCGTGCTAATTTTATCAAGGAAAAAAGAGTTGAGAGAATCACAGAGGAGTTGTGAGGGAGAGGGTTTGAGTGAGGCCCTATCGGAATAGGCTAGATCTTGGACAATGGCAAAGATTTCTCTAGGCCGGTTCTCGGCGAGCTGGATTTTAGATGAGAAATAGGCCTTCTTAGATTCCAGAATGGATTTCTTATATAGGGCCAGGAGGGTGATATAATGATTTCTTGAAATGGGACAGTAGTCCCGTCGCCAGAGGCGCTCCGCTTGGCGAAGATTAAGTTTTTGAATCTTCAAATCGTCGGTAAACCAACGGTTTGCATCTTTGGAACGCTTAGACGATATGCGCTTAAAAGGGGCGACTGAATCACAGCCAGCCCGCAACCAGCCATTGATGGATTCCGCTTGTCCAAAAGATGACAGCCCTGAGAGATCCGGGCTGGACGCAGAAAGTGTGGCAGACAAGGCAGCTACGTCTACGCGGTTCCATGATCGTGCCCAGATGTTTTTGGCAAGGGGAGGCTTAGGGACTGAACGGAGGGATAAGGAGAAACGAATAAGAAAGTGATCAGACCAAGTGCAAGGAGAGATGGATAGTGAAGTAACCAGGCAATCTCGGTGCCAAATTTGGTCGAGAATGTGGCCCAGACTGTGAGTAGGGGCATGAACAGCGGAGGTGAAGTTAAGAGAGCGGAGTGACTCTGAGAACTCCTTGGACGCTGTACACTCAGCAGGATCGGAGGGCCAGAAATTAAAATCCCCAAGAACAACAATGGACGAGTGGTTGACTGCCAAGGTAGCCACCAGGTCTTGGAAATTTGGAAGAAATAATTGCGGGGGGGACGGTAAATGAGGACACACGTGAGTGGAGGAGTAAGGGAGAGTGAGCGGGCCACTAAGCAATCTGATGAACCCAAAGGGGAAAAAGCAAGAGGTTGAAAAATAATTTCTTTACGGGCAATGCAGTTAAGAGCTGTTAGCTGATACATCCTTTCACTGATGACAGATGATTAATTAGGTGAGGCGAATAAAAGGAATTCTGTTTTCAGAGCATTGAGTTCAAGATGATTTAGAGTCAGCCAGTTTTAGACTATCAGTAGGGTGGTGTAGAGGGGCCTGATATCATCTGGGGAGGAGATGATCAGGTACAGTTGGGTGTCATCAGCATACATGTGATAATGGACATTCGGATAGTTTCAAGATTTCAGTTAAAGACTCGATCAACAGGTTAAGAGAGTTGGAGAGAGTGTGGACCCTTGTGGAAACCCTAGATTATCTCAGGACGGATTAGAAAGAGATTGATTTACTTTGAATCTTTGAGTTCTACTGTGGAGAAAAGATGCGAACCAATTTAGGACGGGCCCTGAAAGCCCCATACTATGTTCCAGTAAGTCAATTCTGTGTTATTACTGTGACGGAAGCTAGATTGTAATTGGTCAAGTAGTTGGAAATGTTCTATGTGATTACAAAGCTGAACGTGGACACAATTCTCCATGAGCTTGGCCAAGGTCAGAATGTCGGAGATTGGTTGGAAGTTGCTTAGGCCAGTGTGATCTGCCATCATTTTTTTAAGAATAGGTGTAACTTGTCCAGCCTTAAGACAGTCTGGGATGGACTCTTTAATCAGTGTGGCATTGACTATCTTGGCCCATAGTGGCAGTAGAGATAGTTTGTTCTCCTTGAAGAGATGCATTGTTATTGGGGGTAAAGAGTGATCGATTGTGCCAAAGATTAGGGAGGGGGATGGAACTGATAGGTGGTAAGATTGTCATGAGCTCCAATACAGTCCACAGATCAAATTCCATCTTAGTTGCCTTTCCGATGAATAAGGTAGAAAAATCTTCACAATTCAGCAATGGGCGTGGTCCGATCGGTGGGAGATTGAGTTTGCTATTCGATTGAAATGTAACAATTGCAATCTGTTTTTATGGTCAATTTTTAGGTAGGTTCAGTTGATTTGTGAAAAAGTTAGCTTTGCAGATTCTTGTGCGTTTGTTATAGATGTTCCATAGTGATTTCAGATGTTAGAGATATTCAAGGGACGGCAAGGATCTCCACAATCTTTCCACTTGTCTCAGGTTCCGTCTCTCAGCATTTTGACTACCGTTGTACCAGGGTTTGGCAACTTTGGAAGGTATTCTTTTTAACTGTAAAGGAGCATCCGTGTTTCGAATGCTGGTCATGGACCGATTATAGTGTTCAGTGAGGTCGTGGACAGCGGACATTGTCTCGGGGTGGGAGGTTAAAACGTTATTACTGAGGGTTGTCAAAACATCCAGGTTAATGTTTTGAGGTGTTCATTGCCAAAATTTGTTTTTTTTGGTTGAATGGTACAGTGGTACGTACAGATTCTGAGATGAGGAATGTGATGCAGTGGTGGTCTGTCCAGTTGCAAGGGATGATAGAATCAAGTTGAACGCATTTCTAATTGCCAATGATTAGGTCTAACGTTTCTCCCTTGACATGCATAGGGCTGTCACATATCTGGGTTAGATCGAATTTACTCAGGAAAGATTTTAGACTATTTACGGAAAGGTTATTCATGTCATTCCAGTGAAGGTTGGCATGCTGGGAGAGCAGCAGAATGAAGGTGTTTGACCACAAGATTGCTACAGTAAATGCAGGAAATATCTCCCCCTTGTCCACTGGATCTATCTAACCTAATAATGCCATAACTAGGAGGGACTAACAAGTCAAGGAGAAGAGCAGAGGAGACATTTAGCCAGATTTCAGTAAGCATTAATAGATCCAGCTCATAATCGAGAATGAGGGCAGCAATATCTGCTGCGTGTTTTGCAGCAGATCTACAATTGAGAAGGATTCATTTAGGCTTCGAGTTGGCTTTATCAGGAGACTTGTATGACGTGGTGACTCGTGTGAGGTTGTTTTTATTTAAGGCTCTGGGTTGAGTCCTGGGTGCTCTGTGTGGGTTGCCTTGATTTGTCTTGATTTGACAGCTATTGAGTGTATTGTCGGTGTATGTTGGGCCATAGGAGCGTAGGTGCGAGAAAAGATCCTTGTCAGTGAGAGGATCATTTAGTCTAATGGGTCGAGTAGGGTCATTGGGAGGGTTAAGGTTTTCCAGTTGAAGTGATTTTGATTTGGAGAGAGTATTGAGAATGGATGACGTGATGGAGGGTGCACAGTCAAAATATCGAGTCAACAATGTCGATTTGCACTAATATCGAGTCAGGAAAATCGAAGGTAAGAAATATCGATGTTCTAAATATCGTTGTCTAAAATATCGATTTGAATGTATATTCATTAATATCGAGATAAGTAATGTCGATGATAGAAATATCGACATATATAATGTCGAAATGTCAAAATATCGACATTTTTAAATATATGTTTCTAATATATTAATAATAAAACATGTTATATAAATGTGCTATAATATTTCATTATAATATAAATTATTTATATAAAGTATTATAAATTTTAGGAGCGGGATGTTGGGTTTATAGGGTATAAGGGTGGGGAGTGTATTAAAAATATAAATATTAAAAATATAAATGTTAAAAAATATGTTAGAGAAATTAGAATGCGAAATTAAATATTAGAAATTCGAAATATGAAAATAGAAAATATATAAAAATTTTAGCAGCGGGATGTTGGGTTTATAGGGGATAAGGGTGGGGAGTGTATGAAAAATATAAATAAAAATAAATAATTTATCAAATACATTTTTATAAAATAGATTTCGAAATTTTAAATTTTAAATCTGAAAATTTAATTTTTAAATCTGAAATTTGAAATTAGAAAATTATTTAAAAATTCAGCAGCGGGATGTTGGGTTTATAGGGGATAAGGGTGGGGAGTGTATGAAAAATATAAAATAAAATATTTATTTTAGGAAATAAATTTATATAAAATAGATTTCGAAATTTTAATTTTGAAATATGACATTTTAAATTTTAAATCTGAAATTTGAAATTAGAAAATTTTAAAATATTTTAGCAGCGGGATGTTGGGTTTTTAGGGGATAAGGGTGGGGAGTGTATGAAAAATATAAATAAAAATAAATAATTTATCAAATACATTTTTATGAAATAGATTTCAAAAAATTAAATTAGAAATTTGAAAGATTAATTTTTAAATCTGAAATTTGAAATTAGAAAATAATTTAAAAATTCTGCAGCGGGATGTTGGGTTTATAGGGGATAAGGGTGGGGAGTGTATGAAAAATATAAAATAAAATATTTTTTTTAGGAAATAAATTTATATAAAATAGATTTTGAAAATTTATATTTGAAATATGAAATTTTACATTTTAAATATGAAATGTTAAATTAAAAAATTGAAAAAAAATTAATAAATTTATTTAATTTGGGTTTTGGGGTACAGGAGTATTTTTAGGTTTCAGGGCTAGGTTTGGGTTTTGGGGTAGAGGGGTATTTTTAGGTTTCAGGGCTAGGTTTGGGTTTTGGGGTAGAGGGGTATTGTTAGTTTTCAGGGCTAGGTTTGGGTTTTGGGGTAGAGGGGTTTCTTTAGGTTTCAGGGCTATGTTTGGGTTTTGGGGTAGAGGGGTATTTTTAGTTTTCAGGGCTAGGTTTGGGTTTTGGGGTAGAGGGGTATTTTTAGGCTTCAGGGCTAGGTTTGAGTTTTGGGGTAGAGGGGTATCTTTAGGTTTCAGGGCTAGGTTTGGGTTTTAGGGTACAGGGGTATTTTTAGGTTTCAGGGCTAGGTTTGAGTTTTGGGGTAGAGGGGTATTTTTAGTTTTCAGGGCTAGGTTTGGGTTTTGGGGTAGAGGAGTATCTTTAGGTTTCAGGGCTAGGTTTGGGTTTTGGGATACAGGGGTATTTTTAGGTTTCAGGGCTAAGTTTGGATTTTGGGTTAGAGGGGTATTTTTAGGTTTCAGGGCTATGTTTGGGTTTTGGGGTAGAGGGGTATTTTTAGGTTTAAGGGCTAGGTTTGGGTTTTGGGGTAGAGGGGTATTTTTAGTTTTCAGGCGTAGGTTTGGGTTTTGGGGTAGAGGGGTATTTTTAGGTTTCAGGGCTAGGTTTGGGTTTTGGGGTAGAGGGGTATTGTTAGTTTTCAGGGCTAGGTTTGGGTTTTGGGGTAGAGGGGTTTCTTTAGGTTTCAGGGCTATGTTTGTGTTTTGGGGTAGAGGGGTATTTTTTGTTTTCAGGGCTAGGTTTGGGTTTTGGGGTAGAGGGGTATTTTTAGGTTTCAGGGCTAGGTTAGAGTTTTGGGGTAGAGGGGTATATTTAGGTTTCAGGGCTAGGTTTGGGTTTTAGGGTACAGGGGTATTTTTAGGTTTCAGGGCTAGGTTTGAGTGTTGGGGTAGAGGGGTATTTTTAGTTTTCAGGGCTAGGTTTGGGTTTTGGGGTAGAGGGGTATCTTTAGGTATCAGGGCTAGGTTTGGGTTTTGGGATACAGGGGTATTTTTAGGTTTCAGGGCTAAGTTTGGATTTTGGGTTAGAGGGGTATTTTTAGGTTTCAGGGCTATGTTTGGGTGTTGGGGTAGAGGGGTATTTTTAGGTTTCAGGGCTAGGTTTGGGTTTTGGGGTAGAGGGGTATTTTTAGTTTTCAGGCGTAGGTTTGGGTTTTGGGGTAGAGGGGTATTTTTAGGTTTCAGGGCTAGGTTTGGGTTTTGGGGTAGAGGGGTATTGTTAGTTTTCAGGGCTAGGTTTGGGTTTTGGGGTAGAGGGGTTTCTTTAGGTTTCAGGGCTATGTTTGTGTTTTGGGGTAGAGGGGTATTTTTAGTTTTCAGGGCTAGGTTTGGGTTTTGGGGTAGAGGGGTATATTTAGGTTTCAGGGCTAGGTTAGAGTTTTGGGGTAGAGGGGTATCTTTAGGTTTCAGGGCTAGGTTTGGGTTTTAGGGTACAGGGGTATTTTTAGGTTTCAGGGCTAGGTTTGAGTTTTGGGGTAGAGGGGTATTTTTAGTTTTCAGGGCTAGGTTTGGGTTTTGGGGTAGAGGGGTATCTTTAGGTTTCAGGGCTAGGTTTGGGTTTTGGGATACAGGGGTATTTTTAGGTTTCAGGGCTAAGTTTGGATTTTGGGTTAGAGGGGTATTTTTATGTTTCAGGGCTATGTTTGGGTTTTGGGGTAGAGGGGTATTTATAGTTTTCAGGCGTAGGTTTGGGTTTTGGGGTAGAGGGGTATTTTTAGGTTTCAGGGCTAGGTTTGGGTTTTGGGGTAGAGGGGTATTGTTAGTTTTCAGGGATAGGTTTGGGTTTTGGGGTAGAGGTGTTTCTTTAGGTTTCAGGGCTATGTTTGGGTTTTGGGGTAGAGGGTTATTTTTAGTTTTCAGGGCTAGGTTTGGGTTTTGGGGTAGAGGGGTATCTTTAGGTTTCAGGGCTAGGTCTGGGTTTTGGGATACAGGGGTCTTTTTAGGTTTCAGGGCTAAGTTTGGATTTTGGGGTTGAGAGGTATTTTTAGGTTTCAGGGCTAGGTTTGGGTTTTGGGGTACAGGGGTATTTTTAGGTTTCAGGGCTAGGTTTGGGTTTTGGGGTACAGGGGTATTTTTAGGTTTTAGACATAGGTTGAGTGTCCAGCATATATCCTAATTAAATGTAGATAGCAGTTGGCATAGTAAATTAAATAGGTTCTGTGTACAGCAACTACCCTAATTAAATGTATATTAGAGTTACAATTGTTAATTTGATAGTTTAAGTGTTTATTATTAATAATACATTTTTTTAATTTGGATTTGGAAAAGTAAATGTTTAATGTTAAGTGTCCAGTATCTATTTTAATAAATTGTATATGTATGTGTGAATAGTAAATTGATAGTAATAGTTTATTATATATGTAAAATAATAATAAAAATAATTATATATTGTAAACATTTTTACAAATTTATATATTGGTATTAATTATTTAATAATGGGTAGTAGATAAAAATGACACAGTTTTAAACACATTTTTTCTTTATTTGTTCATATAGTAATTAAAGCAAATAATACAATTTAAACACAATAATATATTTCTTTTTTATTTCGATATCTTTGCAGTAATTTACATTTGTGGTATATGTAAATTATATAGTAAAACATAAAACATTGAACATTATACTATATAGAGTATATACATTTTAAGAGAAATTACAATACATCACAATTGTTAATAAATGATATAGTAATATTTTTGTTACATATACACGTGAACTTCAATATATGTTATATATGTAGATATATTTGGAATTAACAACATTGATAATATTTATAGTTCATATCATACAATGTATATTTTACAAACATGTTAAATTATAATATCTGTTATATATTTTTAATTTATTAATTAAATCAAATTAATATTTTTGTAGAAAAATTAATAATACATGGGATAAATACAGCCAAAATAATTATACAGTTTTAACAAATTTCTATTACTAAAACAAATTAAGTTGACATTTATCTAACTGTTATTTGGATAATAGTATCATTTGGGAGTTTCATTTTGTAACCGCTCTTAGTCTTTTTGGGTCATTTTGGAAGATTCAAGCTCGCGGTTGGAAGCTACTTCACGTCTGAGAAGGTAAGAGTGCTATTTGTTATATTTTAACTAATTTAAGGTAATTTTGAAGGTAGTACTTTGTTATTTGTTGTTTGTGGAATACTATGTTAGGGTTAACTTCTTATGTAGTTCGTTATTAATGTTTTTACATTTTCTTAGCGTATTCTCAGTAACGGCCTTGGAGTTATTGTGTTTGTGGCTTTTTATGATTTTTTCCTTACATATATGTATGTTCTAGTTATTAATAATGTATTATTCTAAGTTTTATGTAGGTGGGTATTATTTTTTTTCTCTTGTACGTTTTTGGAAACACCCATTTCCGTTTCCGAGTTGTTACGTTTTTTTTTAAAAATAAGTGCATTTCAGTTGTTGTAACTGATATGTGTTTTAGACTTCGTTGATTTATTTGTGTTTCTGGAGCGTTTCATACATTCTAGAGCCTTTTTCGGGAATCAGAGTTATCTAATAATTGGGATTTCAGATGTATTTCGAACAGTAGTATTTTTGCATTGTATTGGGCCCCTTTTTTTTATATGCTGTGGATTTATTACAGCATGGATTGTAATGGATCATTGGATTTGCTAATTACGTTGTTGTCAAAAGGTAAATGCATTTATGTTATTAAATGTTGTGTGTTGGGAAATGTTCAATTTAAAAAAAAAAAGGTTGAGTTACATATTTTATTTGTCTAAAAATTATTATATATTTATAATTTTTAGAAAATAATAATATCTTATAATTTGTGAATAAGATGGTTTCGTTACATTTAAGGCTTTTTTAAATGTTCAGATTTTTTGTGAGTTATTATTTTTAGATTAGTGTTTTGGCTATCATTTTTAAGTATTCTAGTCCTCTTGTTGTGGGGTAAAGTTGCACTTGTTGTTGTAAATATTGGTACATTTGGGCTGTTTGTCTTGATAGTTTGGGTTTTAATTGTAGAACGGATTGCTCCATTCTTAACTCTTGGAAACTTTGTTCTTTTTGTATTGCTGTTAGTAGCTTGTGTAGTGTAGGAGTTGTTCGCCCAGTTGAAGATAGAAAGGCATTATGCCAACCCTCCACTGCGTTGTTTGTTTTGGCCTCTTGATTTAGGGTTGGTAGATATACACTCCACCAAAGAATTAGGAATTTAGGCTGTCGTCTGTGGCCTGACCGGTGTAGTCTCCCCACCCAGGTATCCTCAAAATAATCCAAAAGTGGAGACAATTTTTGTTCATTTTGTGTATAGAAAGGACTTTCTATTAAAAGATTATAGTGTTCAGCCACATCGGTTATTGGCACGTATGCTAGGGCAATGAGGTGTTTTATTTGGTATGCGAAGGTAATATTGGTTGCATATTCAACACTAAGTGTTAATTTTAGCAAAATTTTCCATATACATTGGTTAAAATGGAAGTAACATCCTTGTATGGATGTGTGTGGATATATTTTAAGGATGGAATTTATCATAGCTTGTTCAAAGTCAATTATAATTTTTAGGGGAAAGAAGTCTCTTGTTTCTTCTTTGATTTTGTTTAATATTTCAGTGTATGTAGAAGTTTGTTTGTTTGGTAACAAACAATAAATGAATGGTATGCAGGTATTGTGGAATTGGCCATGTATAGTATATAATTGATAGAATGGTTTAGGGCATATGCTAAAAGTGCCATCCATCATCCATGTTTGACTATCAGTTAATTTTTTTAGGTTGGTGTTTGTTGCAAACATTATTATCCTTATATCTTTGTTGTTGTTGTCGTAGAAGATAAAAGGTTCATCATTATGAGTTATGCTAAGCTCAGGTGGAATTATGACCTGTTCAAAAGTTTTTGGGGTTGCTATTGTTGGTCTACTAGATTTTTTGGTTCTAGCAATAGTTCTTTTTATAGCAGCTATCGTTGGTAACTGACCTCTTGCCTCTCTAGGTACTCTAGGTATTAATTCCTTAAGTATTACACTAGTCGGGAAGTCAGAGGTTTTGCTTAATTCCTTAATATTGTCTAGGGTAGATCTAACCTCTATTTCTGAGATATTAGGTGGATGGTTATGTTCAGTAGTATTAATCACACTTGTTTCTCTAGTTGTTGCACGACCATAACATTTGTTGGAATAATACTTAGTACATTTCCAGTTAACTTTAAGGTCTTTTTGTTTTTCCTGAGTATAAGTATACCCCATATAGCATAACAAATATTTCCCTTTCTGAGATGAGATAAATCTTGCATCTTCTGTCATTGTTGGTTTCTTAAATCTAGAAAAGGTGTATTAAATATTATTAGAAATAGTCATTTTATTAGAAGAGGAAAAAACATGCATATGTAACATTTGTGGGTAATTACCTATTCCAAAGTAGTATATTTTCAAAGGAGATCTTTTTGTTGATTGATGCTTTAATAGATTGTAGTGGTCTGTTGAAAGAAAATGAAGAATATTTTAGTGAATGTTTATATGTGTATTTTTATAACACATTTGCTAAGGTACAATGTTTTATTATGAAAACGTTAGCAACATTTATTCAGATGTATATATCATTTAAAGAAAAACAGTTTTAAATATACAAACAGTTAAATCTAAACATTGTGAGTGTTTAAAATACAAATATTAGTACTTGGGCATGTTTTCGATGCTTACCTATTTTTTATTTTTAGTTGTTGATGGTAGAATGTTTGTTTTTATGTTGCAGCTTTAATTAGTAAAGGTATCTGTGGAAAAAAGTAATAGTATGATGAAACTTTAGTTTAGTTTTTATAATAGAAGTAACAATTTTTTAAACAAGCATTTCACATTGTAAGTCTTTGAAAACTGTGTTTAATAAAAAACAAAAATTAGACATTTAAGTAGGAATGTATGAGTAAGTTATAACATGTTTTACTATTGATTTGGCATTTATTTAGTGTTTAAAAAGGTAATTTAATAAACTTACTTATCAAATTTGTTGTTGTACTTTTCTTGAAAATGTTCATCTGTTTGTTAACCTTGAATCTGTTTAGGATATATGTAGAGATAGATAGAAAAGCAGTTTTAGATATTTAGAATGAACGGCAGGTTGCAAATAATGTAACTTTTTATACTGAAACATAAAAATACTTACTTTTTGTTGATTTGTAGTATATTTGTATGAGAGCAATATTTAGAGTAGTAGAAATACGTGCATTTCTCCTTGAAGCTGAATAATTTCTGCTGGTTTTTGAGTCTTAATTGTAGCTGTTTTTATAGGGTATGTTTAATTAGTGTTAGTTTGTGATTGGTTAGAAGCATAGAAAACAGTTCCTATTGGTTAGTTTGAATTTTTTTATTTTTAATAGTTTAATTTGCTGAATTCGAAATGTTTGTTTAGAGAGTTTGTGTATTAGTAAGTATTTTAAATATAATATAATTAAATAGTATAGCTTTAAAACATTTATAATATAAAATAAATATGTGTATATATAAGAAATGTAATATGTGATTGTTACCATAGATTTCGTAATTTAATAATATTTTTTTAGAGATATATAGTTATTTAATAGTATAATTTTAATATATTTAATGTGTATAATGTTTATATAAACTGTAAGAATGATTTTGAAAAGTCGATATTTAGGTAATGTCGATATTATTGATGTCTATATTTTGGTAATCGATGTTTTTGTATAGTGGTATGTATATTAATGATTGTCGATATTTTGTATTTCGATATAAGTGTGATCGAAATTAGTTTACTCGAGATTTTGTATATCGATATAGTGAGATCGATGTTTTAGTAAAATTATAAATAAGTATAGGATGTCGATGTAATTGTAATCTATATTTAAGACACGATATTTGTGTAGGTCGATTTTAGTGAAATCGAAATTTTGTCAGAGATTCGTGATGGAGGCCTAGTGCAGTGTTATGTGAAAAATGTGTGACTATGAATGTTTGTATCGGAAGAATTTGTTAGTCACCCCTTTTTCATCCATTCAGAGATGAGGAATAAAATGCTTAGAACATCAGAATCGACTTGTTGAATTGCAAGGGTGATCTCATCTAGCCTGGATCCAAGTGAGGTGTCGGTGTGGGATCCGAGACTTGAGGCCGGGAGTTGTGTTGGGGGTGTTCAAGGGGATAGTTCTAGAAAGAGATTGGCCGGTGAGAGCCATCTGGGGGAAGAAGGGTTCTGAGTGGAGTGAGTTTTAATGGGCAAAGGTGGGGGGCAGAGTAAGTAGCTACATGAGAAGTATGAAGTGAGAGGGTCTGATTGTTAGCCGGGGTTAAAAGTTCTGTATCAGGCTGTGCGGATGATGAGTCTATTGGGAGGGTTTTGGACACATTGGTAGAATCAACTATAGTGTTGTAATAGGTCACGGGTAACAAAGGGGTGATTACTGAATGTGTGACCCTCAGGGCTGTATTCCCTGGGAGAGCGGTGGCGGGAAGATTGGATTGGGGCATGATGGACATGGGCTCGGACCCAGTAGATGGCAATGATGGGTTAGTATTGAGTATGCAGATATCATTGGAGGGGTGGTGGGATGGATAGGGAAGGGTTAAAATCTCCATCTTGGTTGTAAATCAATATGGGGGGTGGGACCAAGGGATTGGCCGAGGGGCTAGGATGGTTTAGGGAGGAGGTAGATTTCGTGTTGGTCATCAAGTTTTTGATGGTGGGGAAAAAATCTTCGAACATTTTGAGGTTGTTTATAGAGTATTAGATGAGGATGGTTCCATTATTGTAAAGGGAGATGGTAGCTTCGAACGTATAAATAGGTGAGTGGGCAACCGTGATACTTAGACCATGGGGAGATTTTTTGGATATGGTGATAATGAGTAAGGAATATAGAGTATTCCTCCATTGGGCGTGTCTGTTTGTATAGAAGTTATGACCACAGATTAAAGCTCCTCTTTTTATGTAGATGAAAGGATCCGAGATAAGGGTTTCTGAATGGGATTTAACAAGTCTATGTTTAAAGATTTTAGATGTGGTCTTAGACAAGTTGGGAGGATATATGAATTTATAAGCATTGAATACTGAATGCTCCAAGTGAGTAAGTATGGCTCTGGATAAATTAGCATGCAAAGTGAACTAGATGAAGCTGTAGGAAGGTTGAAATACAAAGTGTCACTGCTAAGTTATTAGTGAGTAAAGTGTCCTAAAAAACGTGTCACATAAAGAGGAAGCACAAGTTGATGGTTCAGGGTAGTGCCAAAAGGTAATAGGAGAATGGGTGAGGCATGGCCCTAGAGGATCTGGGAAGATAAGATGAGGAAGCACCAGATTAATCAGGTGCCTGACTGAGCTCGGAGATGAGGGCTGGAAGCAAAGCCATTTGAAATGTTTAACATTTATCTTACTCCCCTGGCCAGAATCATAAAATCTTACGGTTTCACCACAGTGTCCTACGCGGACGATACGCAGGTTCTTATTACCTGTAGTCCAGACGTTTTTGACACCTGTACCAGATTTAAGAGATGTATGATCCATATCAGCGAATGGATGAATGATAATAAACTCCAGCTTAATTTCAGTAAAACTGAAATTATGCTATTTGGCAAGGCGAAGACACAGTGGTCACAGGACTGGTGGCCTATAGAATTGGGACCATGTCCAGAGCCCAAAGAGGCGGTTCGTGACCTGGGAATAATGCTCGAATGTGCCCTTTCTATGAAGGCTCAGATTACCCAAGTATCTGGGATCTGTTATGGTATACTACGAAAATTGCGGAAGATTTTCAGGTGGCTACCCATCGAATCCAGGAAAACTTTGGTCCAAGGATTGGTTGTTAGCCGCCTGGATTATGGCAACGCTATGTATACCTCCATCAATGAGGGCCTGTTAACTAAGCTACAAACCTTTCAAAATGCTGCTGCACGCTTGGTGCTAGGTTTGCCCCCCAGGTTCCCCTCCTTGCCCTGTCTTAGACAATTGCACTGGCTCCCAGTGCGACAAAGAAACCAGTTTAAGATCCTTAGTCTCACGCATAAACTTTTACATGGGACAGGACCTTCTTATCTTGTCGAGAAAGTGGCCAGGTAAGTTCAAGTTCAAGTTCAAGTTCGGGCATTTGTATAGCGCACTACTCACCCAGAGGGTCTCAAGGCGCTTGGGGAAGGGGTTCATTATTTGTCGAATAGCCAGGTTTTAAGTTCTTTTCTGAAGGAGATGTGGTTTTGAGTAAGGCGGAGGTGAGTGGGGAGTGAGTTCCAGGTCTTGGCAGCAAGGAAGGAGAATGATCTGCCACCCATGGTGGATTTTCGGATGCGCGGGACTGCGGCGAGGGCTTGATTGGACGATCTTAGTTGGCGGTTGGGTTTGTAGAAGGAGGGCTTTGTGTGCGTGGGTGAGGAGGCGGAAAGTAATTCTTTTGTTGACGGGAAGCCAGTGGAGGTCTTTTAAGTGTCCAGTGATGTGGTCTTGGCGAGGGATGTCTAATATGAGTCTCGCTGATGCGTTTTGGATGCGTTGAAGTTTTTCTGTAGTTTTGTTGTGATTCCGGCGTAGAGGGTGTTTCCATAATCCAGACGACTCGTGACTAGTGCGTGGGTGACAGTCTTTCTTGTCTCAAGGGGGATCCAGCGGAAGATCTTTTTGAGAATGCGAAGTACGTTGAAGCAGGAGGATGAGACTGCGTTGACTTGTCTGGACATCGAGAGAGAGGAGTCTAGGATGAAGCCAAGGTTACGTGCATGGTCTGTGGGAGTGGGTGCTGTGCCCAAGGCGGAGGGCCACCAAGAGTCGTCCCAGGCAGAGGGGGAAGATCCTAGGATGAGCACCTCGGTTTTGTCTGAGTTGAGTTTTAGGCGGCTATGTTTCATCCATTCGGCTACTTCTTTCATGCCTTCGTGAAGATTGGTTTTGGCGGTGTTGGGGTCTTTGGTGAGGGAAAGGATTAACTGGGTGTCGTCGGCGTAAGAGATGATGTTGAGGTTGTGTTGACGCGAGATGGAGGCGAGAGGACTCATGTAAACGTTGAAGAGGGTGGGACTGAGTGAAGATCCTTGTGGTACGCTACAGATGACTTCAGTGGCCTCTGAGTTGAATGGGGGAAGTCGAACTCTTTGAGTTCTCCCAGCGAGGAATAAGATGATCCAGTCCAAGGCTTTTCCTTGTATGCCGATGTTGCTGAGGCGTTGTATAAGGGTGCTGTGGCAGACTGTGTCGAAAGCGGCGGAGAGGTCGAGTAGCATGAGGGCCACAGTTTCTCCGTTGTCTAGTAGTGTTCGGATGTCGTCAGTCGCAGCGATGAGGGCGGTTTCGGTGCTGTGTTTGGCTCAAAACCCGGATTGAGATGGATCGAGGGAGTTGTTGGATTCAAGGAAGGCGGCGAGTTGGCTATTGACGGCTTTCTCAATGACTTTGGCCGGGAATGGGAGGAGGGATATGGGTCGGTAGTTTTTAAGTTCCGAGGGGTCTGCTGTGGGTTTCTTCAGAAGGGCGCTGAGTTCGGCGTGTTTCCAGCTATCTGGAAAGGTGGCAGAGTTGAATGAGCAGTTGATGACGTCACGGAGATGGGGTGCGATGATGGAGTCAGCTTTGTTGAAGATGTAGTGGGGGCAGGGGTCGGTTGGCGAGCCAGAGTGGATTGAGTTCATTAGGCGGGTGGTGTCTTCAGTGGTGATTGGGTTCCAGTTGCTAAGGTTGTTAGTAGGCGGAGTGGGAACAGAGGGGGGTGGGGTGGGTTGATCGCTGGGGGCATTCACGAAGCTGTTGTGGATGTCGGCAATTTTGTTGTAGAAGAAGGAGGAAAGCGTATCACAGAGGTCTTGGGAGGGAGTGATGTCGTTAGATGCTGCGGTGGGGTTGGTGAATTCTTTGACGATGTTGAAGAGTTCCTTGCTGTTGTGAGAGTTGTTGTCGAGTCGATCCTTGAATGCTGATTTCTTGGCGGATCGAATCAGTTGGTGATGTTTGCAGGTGGCTGCCTTGAGAGTGGCCATGTTGTCGGGGGTTGGGTTTTTCTCCATGTTTTCTCCAGGGTGCGGCATAGCTTCTTGGATTTTTTAAGGTCATCGTTGAACCAGGGAGCCTTTTTGCTGGCTGATTTGATCTGGTGCTTTTTCAGGGGTGCTAGTTCGTCAGCACTGTGGGTGATCCATTGCTTGAGATTGGTGGCCGCTTGGTTTGGGTCCAGTGAGAGGGTAGGAGGGTTTTGGTTTAGCGATGTGAGGAGTTGGTCGGAGGTGATTTTGTTCCAATTTCTCAGAGGAATAGGTTGTGGGCGGTTGTGGTTCAGGGTGGTTTTGTAGCTGAAGTGAACACAGCTGTGGTCTGTCCAATGGAGAGCTGTATTGCGGTCGAAGGAGATATGCTTGCTGGAAGTGAAGATAGGGTCGAGTGTGTGTCCGGCTGCATGGGTGGGGGTGTCAACAAGTTGTTTGTGTCCGAGGTTGGCCAGGTTGTCCAGAAGGGTGGTGGTGTTGCTGTCATGTTTGTTTTCAAGGTGGTAGTTGAGGTCTCCTAAAAGAATGTAGTTCTCGGAGGCGAGGGCAAGTGGGCTGACGAAGTCCGTGATGTCATCGCTGAATTGAGTGCGGGTACCTGGAGGCCTGTAGATGAGGGTGCCTCTAAGTGTGGTCCTGGGGTCGGTGTGGATCTGGAAGTGGAGATGTTCGGCGGTTGCAAGATTATCGTCGGAGCTGGTCGTGATTTTGATGGTGTTTCTGTGGATGATGGCGATGCCTCCTCCTGTTTGATTGATGCGGTCTTTTCGGATAATCTTGTAAGCATCTGGTATGGCTATGGCGATGTCGGGTGCTGATGATGTGTTCATCCATGTTTCTGTGAGGAAGGCGATGTCCGGTGACGCAGTGTCGAGTAGGTCCCAGAGTTCAGTTGCGTGTCTGTGGACCGACCGGGTGTTAAGCAGGATGCACTTCAGGTGGTTAGAGTCGGAGCTGTGTGTGGAGGAGGTGGGTTTGGTGAGGGTCCTGAAGCAGTTGAACTTGCAGGAGAGGCAGGCGAATGGGCCGTGGGTACGTCCTGGAGTGGCTTCGCAGCAATGTGGTGCGCGTCCGGGGTTGAGGGTGAGGAGAGTTGCGGCATCATATGTGACTCTAGTGGGTTGGGAACGGCGGGGACCAGGGGGACAGGCGCTGGGCGCGGTCCAAGCGCGGACGCGCGCAGACGGGCTTACCTTTGGCGCACCTTCGGCGCGCATGGGGCGCGACCGCTGCGCGTGGACGCTGCGCGTTGATGCATCTGTCATAAGTGGAGAAGTGGAAGGGGCGGAGCGTGGGAGGGTGAGCTGGGAGGCGGGAGCGTAGGGGAAGGGACGGGCTGCAGGCACAACAAAATGGACGAGACAACAACAGGACCGGGTAATGCGAGCTGGCGGTGGAACACACGGGCACAATTTCAATTAAATGAAATAATAAAGCAATGCGGAGCGTTCACAACTGAAATATGTTAAACAGGCAAAGCAATGCGGAGCGTTCACAGTTTAAGTATTCTAAGCACACAAAGCAATGCAGAGCGCTATGCAACAGAGCGGGTGGAAATTCAATGAAAATAAATTTAAAGTATGGCAGTGGTGGGGGAGCAGCGCTACAATACCAGTAGCAGCGCTGTGGATTCAGGAGGAAGGGTGGAGCGACCGCTTCACACGGAGTCAGGCTGGTCCCTAGAGCCTTAAGGTCCAGTACTAAAATCCTCTGGTACAGCCTAGGGCTAGAACGTCGAGGATGGGCTGTAGAGCCTTTTCTTACCTAGCCCCTCAACTATGGAATAAACTACCTACACACTTGCAGTCTCTTTCCAATCATCAGGCTTTTCGTAAGGGCTTAAAAACCTGGCTCTTTCCTAATTAATTCTCCTTTCCTCCGCCCCCTTTCATATTTGGTTGTCGTTTGTTGCTAAGCGCCTTGAGACTTTTGTGATATGTGCGCTATACAAGAGACTATGACTATGACTATGACTAAGACTGGCTTAGCACAGCTCCTCCCAAACAATCCTAGCAGGATGGCACATCCTGTCCACACAAAATACCCTTTTGTGTCACTGAATCGAAAGACTACTAAAAACTCAACAGCAAAGCCATTCACAGTCATGTGACCCATGAAACTGCAGAAGGCACAAATGGTTAGAACAGGAAAATGCATTTACTGAAATGTGACTTAAAATCTGAGCTTACAATTAAAGAGGATTTTAAATGACAGTTCTTTTGAGATTACACGTGACATTCAGACCTGCTCCCAATCAAAAGGTAGCACTTAAGAAAAGTAATGTCATCTAACGCTTTCCACTGGGAGAGATAGGCCTTACAGTAGTGAGGAAAGAATTTAGGAGTGGGGGGCCAGTGCTGTACAAACTCACCCTGGTGGGACTCCAAGTCCCAGAGTACTAAGCTTGTCTCCCGCACCCTGCAACTGAGAGGGAGACATCACCTGTGACCTTTTAAGTGCTGCTCACAACTAACGGCACGGGATGCTGGAAGCACAGCATGGCAGTTTTCGTATCCTAGAGGGGGCTGCTGATCATCGTGAGCCTCTCCTGCCACCTGTAAAGCTAGGGGGTGTGATTGCCCCACTGTTGGATCCGCTGTGGGGGCCATTGCTGCACAGACTCAGTCTGGTGGGACTCCAAATGCCAGAGTGCTAAGCGTGTCCCTCGCCCCCTGCAGCTGAGAGGGAGAAGTCACCTGTGCCCTTTTAAGTGCCGCTTACAACCCGTGGAGCGGGACGTGTGCGGGCCAAGTGCTGGCCAGTCCGCGCCCGTCAGCGACCGGATCAGGCCGGGCTGGGCAAGACCTCCTGGCTGTTTCAGTTAAGGAGCCCGCTAATTGTGCTGTGGAGATTGAGACGTCTTTCAGAACTCAGCCATAACATCAAGGTACTGTCTTTCACAATCCATTAAAAGTGACTATCCAAGTTCTCCATTGCGACTTCATATAGAGACAGGGGGCTCCAATGGTTCAGCGACCGAAATGGGAAAAGGAAAACACTTGCTACACAGGGGGGGGGTGCTTCGGGGGGGCTACATGGCGGGTAAAATTGATTCGTTTTTGACTAAAGCTGCCCATGTAATCACGAAGGAGATAGCCTTGACTGGGCGAAGGCTATCCATAGAGGTGGGAAAATGTCTTCAGACCCACGCTAATAGGGAGGAGGAAGAACAAGCGAATTCAGCAGATGTTGTGGGCCCTTTGGAATGCTCAGCGACTCCAATAACCTCTACATCCCAAGTCAAACAATGGAGGGAAACAATGCGACCCCGGACTTACCACCGCCTAAGAGAAAACAAACTGCCTACAACAAAACTTAGGAAATCCCACCGGTCACAAACATGGTCACAATTATCTTTACAAATTGATTTCACCCAAGAACAGTTATCAGACTCATTATTTACAAAGCTGGAATTAATGACAAAGACCCTTTTAGTGCTAATAATATAAACATTAGAAAAAGTAGAGGGAATAGTCCACAATTTGATCAGTAATTGTAATAAATGTGCTGTGACCTGTACGATAAAGCCAATGGGGGAAGGGGCAGAATTTTCATCTCAAAATAAGAAACAGATTCAACCTGATCAAAATGCCCCATGTTCAAATGTCGTAGGAACAAATGTCACACTTAGTGGGGGTCAGGATTGGCACCCTGGAGCCCTGAGGTAGCTTAGGGTAGAAGACCCCTAAACCCTGAGAGGCCCCCTCTGCCCACACGTAATCAGCCTAATCACAATGTTGCTAAAGTTATGTACCAAAGTATTCTTGCTTTGCCCCCTGCATCCGCCCGCTAGTAGCAGTCCTATTAGAGGATCGAGGGAGTTGTTGGATTCAAGGAAGGCGGCGAGTTGGCTATTGACGGCTTTCTCAATGACTTAGGCCGGGAATGGGAGGAGGGATATGGGTCGGTAGTTTTTAAGTTCCGAGGGGTCTGCTGTGGGTTTCTTCAGAAGGGCGCTGAGTTCGGCGTGTTTCCAGCTATCTGGAAAGGTGGCAGAGTTGAATGAGCAGTTGATGACGTCACGGAGATGGGGTGCGATGATGGAGTCAGCTTTGTTGAAGATGTAGTGGGGGCAGGGGTCGGTTGGCGAGCCAGAGTGGATTGAGTTCATTAGGCGGGTGGTGTCTTCAGTGGTGATTGGGTTCCAGTTGCTAAGGTTGTTAGTAGGCGGAGTGGGAACAGAGGGGGGTGGGGTGGGTTGATCGCTGGGGGCATTCACGAAGCTGTTGTGGATGTCGGCAATTTTGTTGTAGAAGAAGGAGGAAAGCGTATCACAGAGGTCTTGGGAGGGAGTGATGTCGTTAGATGCTGCGGTGGGGTTGGTGAATTCTTTGACGATGTTGAAGAGTTCCTTGCTGTTGTGAGAGTTGTTGTCGAGTCGATCCTTGAATGCTGATTTCTTGGCGGATCGAATCAGTTGGTGATGTTTGCAGGTGGCTGCCTTGAGAGTGGCCATGTTGTCGGGGGTTGGGTTTTTCTCCATGTTTTCTCCAGGGTGCGGCATAGCTTCTTGGATTTTTTAAGGTCATCGTTGAACCAGGGAGCCTTTTTGCTGGCTGATTTGATCTGGTGCTTTTTCAGGGGTGCTAGTTCGTCAGCACTGTGGGTGATCCATTGCTTGAGATTGGTGGCCGCTTGGTTTGGGTCCAGTGAGAGGGTAGGAGGGTTTTGGTTTAGCGATGTGAGGAGTTGGTCGGAGGTGATTTTGTTCCAATTTCTCAGAGGAATAGGTTGTGGGCGGTTGTGGTTCAGGGTGGTTTTGTAGCTGAAGTGAACACAGCTGTGGTCTGTCCAATGGAGAGCTGTATTGCGGTCGAAGGAGATATGCTTGCTGGAAGTGAAGATAGGGTCGAGTGTGTGTCCGGCTGCATGGGTGGGGGTGTCAACAAGTTGTTTGTGTCCGAGGTTGGCCAGGTTGTCCAGAAGGGTGGTGGTGTTGCTGTCATGTTTGTTTTCAAGGTGGTAGTTGAGGTCTCCTAAAAGAATGTAGTTCTCGGAGGCGAGGGCAAGTGGGCTGACGAAGTCCGTGATGTCATCGCTGAATTGAGTGCGGGTACCTGGAGGCCTGTAGATGAGGGTGCCTCTAAGTGTGGTCCTGGGGTCGGTGTGGATCTGGAAGTGGAGATGTTCGGCGGTTGCAAGATTATCGTCGGAGCTGGTCGTGATTTTGATGGTGTTTCTGTGGATGATGGCGATGCCTCCTCCTGTTTGATTGATGCGGTCTTTTCGGATAATCTTGTAAGCGTCTGGTATGGCTATGGCGATGTCGGGTGCTGATGATGTGTTCATCCATGTTTCTGTGAGGAAGGCGATGTCCGGTGACGCAGTGTCGAGTAGGTCCCAGAGTTCAGTTGCGTGTCTGTGGACCGACCGGGTGTTAAGCAGGATGCACTTCAGGTGGTTAGAGTCGGAGCTGTGTGTGGAGGAGGTGGGTTTGGTGAGGGTCCTGAAGCAGTTGAACTTGCAGGAGAGGCAGGCGAATGGGCCGTGGGTACGTCCTGGAGTGGCTTCGCAGCAATGTGGTGCGCGTCCGGGGTTGAGGGTGAGGAGAGTTGCGGCATCATATGTGACTCTAGTGGGTTGGGAACGGCGGGGACCAGGGGGACAGGCGCTGGGCGCGGTCCAAGCGCGGACGCGCGCAGACGGGCTTACCTTTGGCGCACCTTCGGCGCGCATGGGGCGCGACCGCTGCGTGTGGACGCTGCGCGTTGATGCATCTGTCATAAGTGGAGAAGTGGAAGGGGCGGAGCGTGGGAGGGGGAGCTGGGAGGCGGGAGCGTAGGGGAAGGGACGGGCTGCAGGCACAACAAAATGGACGAGACAACAATAGGACCGGGTAATGCGAGCTGGCGGTGGAACACACGGGCACAATTTCAATTAAATGAAATAATAAAGCAATGCGGAGCGTTCACAACTGAAATATGTTAAACAGGCAAAGCAATGCGGAGCGTTCACAGTTTAAGTATTCTAAGCACACAAAGCAATGCAGAGCGCTATGCAACAGAGCGGGTGGAAATTCAATGAAAATAAATTTAAAGTATGGCAGTGGTGGGGGAGCAGCGCTACAATACCAGTAGCAGCGCTATGGATTCAGGAGGAAGGGTGGAGCGACCGCTTCACACGGAGTCAGGCTGGTCCCTAGAGCCTTAAGGTCCAGTACTAAAATCCTCTGGTACAGCCTAGGGCTAGAACGTCGAGGATGGGCTGTAGAGCCTTTTCTTACCTAGCCCCTCAACTATGGAATAAACTACCTACACACTTGCAGTCTCTTTCCAATCATCAGGCTTTTCGTAAGGGCTTAAAAACCTGGCTCTTTCCTAATTAATTCTCCTTTCCTCCGCCCCCTTTCATATTTGGTTGTCGTTTGTTGCTAAGCGCCTTGAGACTTTTGTGATATGTGCGCTATACAAGAGACTATGACTATGACTATGACTAAGACTGGCTTAGCACAGCTCCTCCCAAACAATCCTAGCAGGATGGCACATCCTGTCCACACAAAATACCCTTTTGTGTCACTGAATCGAAAGACTACTAAAAACTCAACAGCAAAGCCATTCACAGTCATGTGACCCATGAAACTGCAGAAGGCACAAATGGTTAGAACAGGAAAATGCATTTACTGAAATGTGACTTAAAATCTGAGCTTACAATTAAAGAGGATTTTAAATGACAGTTCTTTTGAGATTACACGTGACATTCAGACCTGCTCCCAATCAAAAGGTAGCACTTAAGAAAAGTAATGTCATCTAACGCTTTCCACTGGGAGAGATAGGCCTTACAGTAGTGAGGAAAGAATTTAGGAGTGGGGGGCCAGTGCTGTACAAACTCACCCTGGTGGGACTCCAAGTCCCAGAGTACTAAGCTTGTCTCCCGCACCCTGCAACTGAGAGGGAGACATCACCTGTGACCTTTTAAGTGCTGCTCACAACTAACGGCACGGGATGCTGGAAGCACAGCATGGCAGTTTTCGTATCCTAGAGGGGGCTGCTGATCATCGTGAGCCTCTCCTGCCACCTGTAAAGCTAGGGGGTGTGATTGCCCCACTGTTGGATCCGCTGTGGGGGCCATTGCTGCACAGACTCAGTCTGGTGGGACTCCAAATGCCAGAGTGCTAAGCGTGTCCCTCGCCCCCTGCAGCTGAGAGGGAGAAGTCACCTGTGCCCTTTTAAGTGCCGCTTACAACCCGTGGAGCGGGACGTGTGCGGGCCAAGTGCTGGCCAGTCCGCGCCCGTCAGCGACCGGATCAGGCCGGGCTGGGCCAGACCTCTTGGCTGTTTCAGTTAAGGAGCCCGCTAATTGTGCTGTGGAGATTGAGACGTCTTTCAGAACTCAGCCATAACATCAAGGTACTGTCTTTCACAATCCATTAAAAGTGACTATCCAAGTTCTCCATTGCGACTTCATATAGAGACAGGGGGCTCCAATGGTTCAGCGACCGAAATGGGAAAAGGAAAACACTTGCTACACAGGGGGGGGTGCTTCGGGGGGGCTACATGGCGGGTAAAATTGATTCGTTTTTGACTAAAGCTGCCCATGTAATCACGAAGGAGATAGCCTTGACTGGGCGAAGGCTATCCATAGAGGTGGGAAAATGTCTTCAGACCCACGCTAATAGGGAGGAGGAAGAACAAGCGAATTCAGCAGATGTTGTGGGCCCTTTGGAATGCTCAGCGACTCCAATAACCTCTACATCCCAAGTCAAACAATGGAGGGAAACAATGCGACCCCGGACTTACCACCGCCTAAGAGAAAACAAACTGCCTACAACAAAACTTAGGAAATCCCACCGGTCACAAACATGGTCACAATCATCTTTACAAATTGATTTCACCCAAGAACAGTTATCAGACTCATTATTTACAAAGCTGGAATTAATGACAAAGACCCTTTTATTGCTAATAATATAAACATTAGAAAAAGTAGAGGGAATAGTCCACAATTTGATCAGTAATTGTAATAAATGTGCTGTGACCTGTACGATAAAGCCAATGGGGGAAGGGGCAGAATTTTCATCTCAAAATAAGAAACAGATTCAACCTGATCAAAATGCCCCATGTTCAAATGTCGTAGGAACAAATGTCACACTTAGTGGGGGTCAGGATTGGCACCCTGGAGCCCTGAGGTAGCTTAGGGTAGAAGACCCCTAAACCCTGAGAGGCCCCCTCTGCCCACACGTAATCAGCCTAATCACAATGTTGCTAAAGTTATGTACCAAAGTATTCTTGCTTTGCCCCCTGCATCCGCCCGCTAGTAGCAGTCCTATTAGAGGTCCCTTCTCTCTCTAAAGATACTAGGGAAACAACTCAGTATCTAATATATTAAGTAACCTATTGATGTACTAAAAATGTAACAAATGGCCAGTACATAATCAATCAATCAATCAATCAGAGCATTTGTATAGCGCACTACTCACCCGGAGGGTCTCAAGGCGCTGGGGGGAGGGGGTCCGCTACTGCTCGAACAGCCAGGTCTTGAGCTGCTTCCTGAAGGCGAGGTGGTCCTGGGTGAGGCGGAGGTGGGTCGGAAGGGAGTTCCAAGTCTTGGCGGCCAGGTAGGAGAAGGACCTTCCTCCTGTGGTGGCTCTTCGGATGCGGGGGACGGCGGCGAGGGCGTGGCTGGTCGATCGCAGCTTGCGTTTGGGAGCGTAGAAGTTGAGACGGCTGTTGAGGTATCCTGGTCCTTGGTTGTGTAGGGCTTTGTGTGTGTGGGTGAGGAGCCGGAAGGTGATTCTCTTGTTGACCGGGAGCCAGTGCAGGTCTCTCAGGTGTCCGGAGATGTGGCTGCGGCGGGGGATGTCCAGGATGAGTCGTGCTGAGGTGTTCTGGATCCGCTGGAGTCTCTTCTGGAGTTTGGCGGTGGTTCGGCGTAGAGGGAGTTGCCGTAGTCCAGACGGCTGGTGACGAGGGCCTGGGTGACCGTCTTCCTGGTCTCGGTGGGGATCCAACGGAAGATCTTACGTAGCATGCGCAGGATGTTGAAGCATGACGAGGAGACGGCGTTGACTTGTCTGGTCATGGAGAGGGAGGAGTCCAGGATGAAATATTATCTGACATTATCATGGCCAGGAGAGTAGGGTGGATAGGTCACCAAACAAGTAAGATTGGTGTAGGTGACTGTATAGTTATTAATTTTAAGGATCCAGAGGAAACCAATATATTTATAGGCTGTGCTTATCAGAGCGCTCCAAGCCAGCGCAGATACCTTATGCAATGGCAATGACAAACATCTTGAACATCAGGGAGGCCTGTTGCTTAAACTAACATTGACAATAACATACTAATGAGCAATAGATTCCAAACCGTAGCAAATCTCCAAAATTTGGATGAAAATGACTGACTAGAATTAGAAGCTAAAACCCATCAGGGCATACCACCAACTAACATGACCCCAAATGCACGAAAACCATTGGTTACATAGAAATACCTACTATATTCCTAGAATCTCTCGCCACCCCAATTCCCACTGCAGCTGCTCATGAGAAGGTCCTCTCATGGAACATAGCGGGAATAAGGTGCAAAAGAGGAAACCTACTATGGGAAAACTTTCTTTCAATGCATCATATTATTGCCTTTCAGGAAATTTTGGAAGGTAATGATTGCTTCTATTTAGATGGTTTTATCTTGTTTCACAAATGTGCTATTCCATCGAACATGGGCAGAGCCAGAGGGGGATTAATGTTAATGCTCTCACTAAAGCTCTCTTGTAAGTCATGTTTGATTGATTGTAAACCTAAGAATGTTTTAGCAGTTGAAGTATTGTTTAAGAATTGTGCCACAGTACTAGTGATACACTTTTATAATTCTTTTTCTAGAGGGCATGAGCAGGAACACCTATATGATCTAAGGGATTTATGAGGAGACTAAACAAACATTATGAATCAATAATTCTTGAGGATATTAATATTCATCAATGTCATTGTTTTATAATCTCTTGCTTCATCAAATCATTTTGAGCATACACCCTCAGGCATTTTGCTGGAAGGCATCCTTTCAAATCAAAATTTAAGCTGCCTCCAACAAATGGGCAATGAAACCCTAGTACCCACTTATGTAGGAAGTGGGAGATCTAGCATTATTGACTATATCTTATTGTCTGCTTCGTTAGTTTTATTTACTGAAGATTTATTGGTCACTTGGCTAGGTCTTAGTGATCATTACCCACTTTCTGTAGCTATATTACTCTCTGCTACTGAAACCGTTGCATCTGCTACTTGTCTGACAAATACAAATATTAGCATTAAAGATCAGGCCCGCAGATTAAAGTGGGAAATGATAGCCCCAAACAAGTTTTTTTAATAATCTGTATACAGTTTGCGCACCCAAAATTAAGTCCTGCCTAGATCCTGATACACAGGACAGTTCTATCTTAACAGCCTTCTGGACTTTAAAAGAACAAATTTAATCTGATAACACAATCACTGGCAAGAACAATCGCCAGAATGCTGCGAGATGGTGTGATAGAGCATGCTCAGAAACTCATACGGAGCTCATATTGGTCCTAAAAAATACCCCTAGAGATAAAACTGAAATTAGGCACAAAAGAAAGGCCTATAAGATAGCAGTCCATAATAGGAAAAAGGAGTTAAGGGAACAAGTAAGGGATGCTCTACAACAGGCTAGCATTTTGAAAGACAGTTCAAACATTTGGAGAGTAGTCAATAGCCCCTTTCTTTCTGAAATCCCGAATTCCAATACTGACTGTTTAATTCCACCAGACAAATGGGTATCACATTTTGGAAACATTATTAGTGATGTAAATTTGGGAGAAAGAAAGGAGCATAGGGAAGGGGGGCATACTAGAATACCGCTCCACTTTGGTTTAGAGGAGGTTTATGAAGCAATTGCAACAACATCTGGCGGAAAGGCCCCAGGCCCCGATGGAGTACCAGCCGATCTATACAAATGCAAACACAACAGTTGATGGACAGAATGCTGAACAATGTCATACATTCACCCCAGTTCAGAGATCAGGGCCTCAATCCATCGTTTTTTTGCTCACCATGCCATTCCAGTTTGAACCCAGCCATATGCAAATCTGTCTTGACCCTGTGCCCCATGGGAACAGTCCAGCCGAACTGCCAAGCCAGGTCCTCCCTGGACTAGAAACAAGCGGTCTAGGACCGTTTCAGGCTTTCAGCCCTCATCAGTCAGGATAGCTTGATTCCAGTGGCGTGGAGAGCATAGGACTCACGTCTGAGCATACCCGTCCCACTCGGGGTGACAAATGCAAAAACAACAGTTGATGGACGGAATGCAGAACAATGTCATACATTCCCCCAAGTTCAAAGTTCTGGGCCTTAATCCATCGTTTTTTTGCTCACCATGCCATTCCACTTTGAACCCAGCCATATGCAACTCAGTCTTGACCCTGTGCCCCATGGGAACAGTCCAGCCCGAAGTGCCAAGCCAGGTCCTCCCTGGACTGGAAACAAGCATCCTAGGACTGGTTTCGGGCTTTCAGCCCTCATCAGCCAGGATTGCTTGATTCCAGTGGTGTGGAGAGCACAGGACTCAAGTCAGAGCATACCCGTCCCACTCTGGGTGACAAATGCAAAAATAACAGATGATGGACAGAATGTAGAACAATGTCATTGTTGGAACTGGCCCTTCTTGCAGGGTCATCCCCAAACTTTTTGCTTCTCCCTCCCTTATTTTTCCTGACCCGTGGCTGTTGGCAATAGGACTCTGCGCACTTTACCACTGCTGATCAGTGCTAAAGTGCATATGCTCTCTGTGTAAATTGTTATTCTGATTGGATATACATGTTTGGAATATTTGTAGCACCATGAAGTCCCTAGTAAAGTGCACTGGGTGTGCCAGGGCTGGTGATGACAAATGCTACTGGTGGGCCTGCAGCACTGATTGTGCCACCCACAGGAGTAGCTCTAAAATGGTGTCTCAGGCCTGCCACTGCAATGCCTATGGGCAGTTTAGAACTGCCATGTCCTCCTGGTCAGTGTCCCCACTGACCAGGCCTAACCCTTCCCTTTTTGTGCACATCAGTCACCCCTATAGAAGGCCCAAGGTACCCCCCTGGGCAGGGTGCAGTGTATGTAAAAGGTAGAGCATGTACTAGTGCAGGTGACATGCTCTGGTAGTGAATGGCAGCCATTTTCGTTTTTCACTACTGTAAGGTTAACATGGGGGATGCTGGCTACAGTGGTTAAAAGCATTTCTTCCCATAGGAACAAGATAGGACATAAGTATTTAGTATCCCTGAACTCAGAATTTAATAACACATCTTTTAGGAAAGGTTGTTTTTAAATCCTGTGTTTGAGAACAGCACTTTTAGAAAGTTGCTGTTCTCTTGTCTGACCCTTCTGTGTGCCTGGGCCTGTTTGTGTATTGACTGTCTGGTTTGAGAGTGACAGGGGCTGGGGGATTCCCCAGGAGGCTGGATGAGTCAGCACTAGGCTGAATGACTGCAACTGCAACTGGAGTGGTGGGAGGAGTTAGCACCTGGGCTGAATAGGGCTGTGCCTGCCTTCCACAATGCTGGCTCCACCCCCCTGCTGGGCGGCTGAGGACCCTGCCCCTCACTCTGAAAGGAAAGATGCAGCCAGCAAAACAAAGTGCTCAGGATCCACCCAGAACTTGTTTAGACCGGGCTCAGGGCCCACATGCACCAAGAGAATAAAGAATTTAGGGGTATAAGTACAGGACCCCTTACAACAGAAACTTAGATTATCCTGGGAATCAAGAAGGAACCTCTGCCAAGGAGAAAGCTGAAACTGAAGAAGGAAGATTGTCCTGCTGTTGCTCTGCTGGACTGACCTGTTGCTTTGCTGCCAAGTAGAGGGGAAGGACTTTGCTGTGTGCTGTGTCCCCTGTCTTGAAGGAATCTCCAAGGGCCTGAGAAGAGCTGGCTCCCTGTTTTGAAGTCCCAGGAACAAAAGGACTTCACCCCCAGCTTCCCTGAACTCTGCTGAGAGAGTTCTGTCCTTCCTAGAGTGCTTGATCCAGTTGTGGGGCCTCTGGAAGTTGTACCTGAGCTGGGAAGCTTGAAACTGAGCTTGAGTGACTTTTGAACTTGAAAAGTGTTGCATCGCTCACTTGCGGAGCGCATCCCCGACAGTGCGAGAAGTTTCCCGCCGCTACGGAGGTCGAGATCATCGCAGCGCCTGACGCCGCTGCCAGAGACGTCGCATCCTTCGTTTGCGGGACGCACCAGACCGGTGCGGGAGAATCGAACATCGCTGCGAGTATCGTCGCAGAGCCTGTTGTCGCTGGGTGAGAACGCCGCACCGCTTGCTTGGGGACCGCATCACGTCGCTGCGAGCATCGTCGCAGAATCAACGCATCGAGGAGCTGCGAGAGAGAGGATCCCCGCTGGACCGCGCATCGTCGCCCCGGAGATCGTCGCAGCCCCTACGAGATCGTCGCATCGTGCCTTTGCGAGAACAGACTTCCTACGGAACCTACGCACCGGAATCCATACAAGTGGCCTTCCTCCCCATACAGACCGGATTCGTCGCAACACGCCCGCTGCTGCAGCGGGGCTGTCGCATCGCCTCCCCAGGGTACAGGGAGGGTACAGAAGTCCAGACTGAGGGGTGAGAGGGGTAAGGAGTCCCCAGTGGGAGAACCAGTGGGTCAGGGACCAGTTGGAAGGGCTGAGTCCCCAGTGAGTGACCATGGAAACCTCACTTCTGTCCTGGGGGATCTTCCCGCGCTGTCAGGTGGACAGGGGTCGGGAGATCTGCGCCAGGCAGACTGTCACAGGACACATGAGTTGTGTGTCACCCTCAAGGGGGTACTATGTGAGTCCCCAGAAGTCCTGGCAAGCCAGGCAAATGCACAACCGCAGGTTTTGGTCCCTGGGTTTGGAGACCAGGTTCAGGATTTGCCTGACCTGGAAGGAAGGACATCTGTAACCAGTGTCCTGACCAATATGGTTCCCAGGGGTACCCCATAGTAGGGAGGGTGCAGCGCTCTGGAAGGGGGTACAGAGGGAGGGAGTCCTCGCCCCTGACCCCGGTACAACCTGAGGGGTTAAACCCTAGGTTGGGAGACCAGTTGCTGGAGGGAGGTCCTGAACTGGTAGGAAAGTTGTGTTCTTGGTTGTCTTGGTGGACAGGGTTGCCCCTGGAAGGAGGGCAGGAGTCTCACCCTGGGGATGGACTGGGCCACACCGTTGTGTTGGCCAGGTGGGTACTGTCTACCAGTAGAGGCACCTCAGTGAGTGAAGTCCTGGTGCGCCAGGCAAGTGTTCCACTGCAGGGGTTAGTCCCTGGGTGGGGAAGCCAGGTTCAGGTGCTGTCTGACCTGGAGCCTTTGGAGCCTAGGTTTGAGGGCCAGGTCTGGGGTGTCCCCCCTGACCTGGAAAACCAGTTGCAGTATAGCACCCCTGAACTGGTGGATGAATGGTGCGGAACACCTGCCACAGGTGCCCTGGCTATTCTAGAAGGGGGTACCGCTCCAGGTGTTATGTTATGTTATGTTATTTAATACTTGTTAAGCGCGCGTACGCCCAAAAAGCTTCTTGGCGCTGAGGAGAGAATCAAAACATAACAAGGCATAAAAAAAATCGCTATTTCAAATAGGCCTGTGTGAAAAGGAAAGTTTTAAATGCCTTTCTAAAGGCAAGAAGATCCCTGCTATGTCGCAGAGTCAAAGGAAGGGAGTTCCACAAGGAAGCGTCTAAGAAATGAAAACTGCTACCTCCCTGTCGTTTCTTTTTGAAACGGGGGACCTCAAGTAGGTCTTTGTGAGCTGATCTCAAACTTCGTGAGGGACTATATCTCCCTATCAGTTGTCTAATAAACATCGGGCCCTTACCCTCCAAGGCCTTGAAAACAATGCAGCCTACCTTGAATGTGGCTCTCTGTGCCACGGGCAACCAGTGCAAGTTCTCTAGTCCTGATCGAATTGATTCCCATTTAGGTACCTTGCAGATTAGTCTGGCAGCTTGATTCTGCAGGTATTGCAATCTTCTGAGTTGACCAATAGGTGAACCCAGATAGAGGCCATTTGAGAAATCAATATGAGAGAGAACTAAAGCACTGACTACCTGAATTAAAGCCAGGTCAGTGAGGAGGTGTGCTATCTTCCTGATCTTCCTCAGTTGGAAAAAGCCAGAGGAAACCACCGTTCCAATTTGAGATTTCAAGGTAAGGTCCTCATTGAGAGTCACTCCCAGGCTTTTTACTGTTTGGGATTTTTTTGGAGTAGAACCCATGTCAGGCGGCCAGAAACGTGGGCTCCAACTGATCTCGCTCTTCCCAGGCAGGATCAGTTCGGTTTTCCCCGGGTTTAATTTGAGATGATTTAGAGACATCCTCCTTTGAATAAGAGACATGGTTGCCTGAAAATCCTCGGCCGCATTTAGTGAGTTTAGTACAAAAACCAACTGCAGGTCGTCTGCATAGTTATATACAGTAACCTTGTGCTCTCTTAGGGAGAACAGAAGAGGCCGCATATATAAATTAAATAATAAAGGGGACAAGGAAGATCCTTGAGGAACCACACAAAGGGAACTTTTTTTTGGGGCTGTGAAAGATCCCAGCCGAACAGACTGGGTGCGTTCTGATATAAAAGACTTGAGCCAGGCCAGGTGGGAGGGTACAGAGCTCCAAGGAAGAGGAGGACCGGGTGTGGGGAAGCCCACCACAGCCTCCTGTCCAGCCGCTGGATACAGGTCCAGGACTGGTGGGTCAGTGCCAGAGTGTCAGACCTGACCTGACAAGAGAGGGAGTGGACAAAGAGTGCCAAGCACCTGGGGCTACTGCCCCCCACCCTCTGACGCCACAGAGGTTTGAGAGCCCTGAGAGGCATGAGGCCTGGGTCTCACCCCTGATCCCTGTTGGTGGACACTGTGGCTTGCTGTCTGTCTGTTGGGACACACCTGTGAGTAAATTAAGGTTAGGTGCTGTACAGGTGGTGTCCACAGGTGAAGAGAAGGTTTCCACATGGATTGGCATGGTGGACTCTGAGAGTATGGATAGAGTGATCCAACTGGGTTTAGGACGGCGTAGAACAGGACTGCCCTGCTGTGTGGGCCAGTTTCCGTGATCTATCGCCTTAAGCAGGGAATCCCATCGAGGTATCGTTTGGTCTACCCTGTCTTTAGGCTGGAAGGGGGTTGTGTTGGAACTGGCCCTTCTTGCAGGGTCATCCCCAAACTTTTTGCTTCTTCCTCCCTTATTTTTCCTGACCCGTGGCTGTTGGCAATAGGACTCTGCGCACTTTACCACTGCTGATCAATGCTAAAGTGCATATGCTCTCTGTGTAAATTGTTATTCTGATTGGATATACATGTTTGGAATATTTGTAGCACCATGAAGTCCCTAGTAAAGTGCACTGGGTGTGCCAGGGCTGGTGATGACAAATGCTACTGGTGGGCCTGCAGCACTGATTGTGCCACCCACAGGAGTAGCTCTAAAATGGTGTCTCAGGCCTGCCACTGCAGTGCCTATGGGCAGTTTAGAACTGCCATGTCCTCCTGGTCAGTGTCCCCACTGACCAGGCCTAACCCTTCCCTTTTTGTGCACATCAGTCACCCCTATGGAAGGCCCAAGGTACCCCCCTTGGCAGGGTGCAGTGTATGTAAAAGGTAGAGCATGTACTAGTGCAGGTGACATGCTCTGGTAGTGAATGGCAGCCATTTTCGTTTTTCACTACTGTAAGGTTAACATGGGGGATGCTGGCTACAGTGGTTAAAAGCATTTCTTTCCATAGGAACAAGATAGGACATAAGTATCTAGTTTCCCTGAACTCAGAATTTAAATACACATCTTTTAGGAAAGGTTGTTTTTAAATCCTGTGTTTGAGAACAGCACTTTTAGAAAGTTGCTGTTCTCTTGTCTGACCCTTCTGTGTGCCTGGGCCTGTTTGTGTATTGACTGTCTGGTTTGAGAGTGACAGGGGCTGGGGGATTCCCCAGGAGGCTGGATGAGTCAGCACTAGGCTGAATGACTGCAATTGCAACTGGAGTGGTGGGAGGAGTTAGCACCTGGGCTGAATAGGGCTGTGCCTGCCTTCCACAATGCTGGCTCCACCCCCCTGCTGGGCGGCTGAGGACCCTGCCCCTCACTCTGAAAGGAAAGATGCAGCCAGCAAAACAAAGTACTCAGGATCCACCCAGAACTGGTTTAGACCGGGCTCAGGGCCCACATGCACCAAGAGAACAAAGACTTTAGGGGTATAAGTATAGGACCCCTGACAACAGAAACTTAGATCATCCTGGGAATCAAGAAGGAACCTCTGCCAAGGAGAAAGCTGAAACTGAATAAGGAAGATTGTCCTGCTGTTGCTCTGCTGGACTGACCTGTTGCTTTGCTGCCAAGGAGAGGGGAAGGACTTTGCTGTGTGCTGTGTCCCCTGTCTTGAAGTAATCTCCAAGGGCCTGAGAAGAGCTGGCTCCCTGTTTTGAAGTCCCAGGAACAAAAGGACTTCACCCCCAGCTTCCCTGAACTCTGCTGAGAGAGTTCTGTCCTTCCTAGAGTGCTTGATCCAGTTGTGGGGCCTCTGGAAGTTGTACCTGAGCTGGGAAGCTTGAAACTGAGCTTGAGTGACTTTTGAACTTGAAAAGTGTCGCATCGCTCACTTGCGGAGCACATCCCCGACAGTGCGAGAAGTTTCCCGCCGCTACGGAGGTCGAGATCGTCGCAGCGCCTGACGCCGCTGCCAGAGACGTCGCATCCTTCGTTTGCGTGACGCACCAGACCGGTGCGGGAGAATCGAACATCGCTGCGAGTATCGTCGCAGAGCCTGTCGTCGCTGGGTGAGAACGCCGCACCGCCTGCTTGCGGACCGCATCACGTCGCTGCGAGCATCGTCGCAGAATCAACGCATCGAGGAGCTGCGAGAGAGAGGATCCCCGCTGGACCGCGCATCGTCGCCCCGGAGATCGTCGCAGCCCCTACAAGATCGTCGCATCGTGCCTTTGCGAGAACAGACTTCCTACGGAACCTACGCACCGGAATCCATACAAGTGGCCTTCCTCCCCATACAGACCGGATTCGTCGCAACACGCCCGCTGCTGCAGCGGGGCTGTCGCATCGCCTCCCCAGGGTCTCAGGAGCAACGCATCGCTTGTTTTCCACCGCACCAGCTTCTGCTTTTGGAACTTTGTTGCAACTAAAAGGTACTGTGAGTAAACGTGACGCAACTGTGAACTTTTCATGCATCAGTAGAGAATTCTATCGCAACGTAGAGAATTCTAACGCAACCTTAAGAACTCTTTTTGAAACCATATTCTTGAACTGTGTATGTTGGATTTTTGTCGTTTTGGTCTTGTGTAGTTTAGATTAAAAGTACCTTTATTTTTCTAAACTGTTGTGGAGTCAGTTTGTGGTGTTTTCACTGTGTTACTGTAAGTGTTGGTACAAATACTTTAAGCATTGCCTCTGGTTAGCCTAGACTGCTCGTGCCAAGTTACCTAGAGGGTGAGCAGGGGTTATCTCAGAGGGTTATCTCCTTGCCCTGACTAGAAGCAAGGGTCCCTATTTGGACAGTGGTACCTATCTCTGCCAACTAGAGACCCCCAGTTCTAACAGTCATACATTCACCCCAGTACAGAGATGTGGGCCTAAATCTATCATTTGTTTTCTCACCATGCCATTCCTGTTTGAATCCAGCCATATGCAAATCATTCTTGACCCTGTGCCCCAAGGAAACAGTCCAGCCCGAACTGCCAAGCCAGGTCCTCCCTGGACTGGAAACAAGCATCCTACGACCAGTTTTGGCCTTTAAGCCCTCATCAGCCAGGATAGCTTGATTCCAGTGGCGTGGAGAGCATCCCCTTTGGTATCGCTTTGTTCGCCCTGAGTTGGCAGGGTATGCCAAGATGTGGGTCCCTTGCTCACTCTACCACTGAATTCAAGATAGCCTGGCTGATAAGGATTATGAATCCAAAAACGGTCCAAGGATGCTTGTTTCCGTTCCAGGGAAGACATGGCTTGGCAGTTCGGGCTGGACTGTTCCCATGAGGCACAGGGTCAGACTGATTTGCATATGGCCATGTCTGAAATGGGATGGTGGAGTGTGATAAAGAATGATGATGGATTAAACCCAGATCAGTTGACTGTGGGTGAGTGTTTGATTTGCTCAAACACTCCGTCCATAATCCCCTTTGGTATCGCTTTAGGTGATCTATACAATGCAGATCCATATGTATGGGCTAGCATTTTGACTAACAATTTCAATGTTGCATATTTACATGGAATGCCAACATCCTGGGAGAAGGCAGTTATTGTTCCTATTTTAAAAAAAGGGCGCAAGGAATGAGCCTATATGTTATAGGCCGATCTCAGTTTTAGACTCAGCAACCAAAATTATGGGAAAAGTCGTACTTAATCGGTTAACGACGTGGCTGGATGACCAAAATGTTATCCGTAACCTACAATATGGTTTCAGGCCACGCAAAGGAACCTTGGACCAATGCTTAAATTCACACTTAGTGATAGGGATGTATACCATCGCAAAGAAGTGCATAATACATCTGGCGTTTATGGACCAGACACAAGCTTTTGACTTTGTTAATAGATTAATAGATCAATGCTTTGGTCCATTTTAAGTGATATGGGTCTTGAACCAGAGCTCGTGGATGTCTTACAAGCTATTGATGAGAATAACACAGCAGCTGTCTATACAATAGTAATGAGGACTTGACAACTGCTTGGGATGTCAGAGGAGGGGTGTGCCAAGGTTGTATCCTGACCCCCCTCTTATATACACTGTACATAAATAAATTGGGAGACTTCTTAATAGCCAACTGCAAAGACATCCCTAGATTCGGTGACAAGATGATCCCTGCACTTTTAGATGCGGACGCCGCAGTCATATTGGCCAGAACAGCAGCGGGACTCCAAACACTTTTAGATGCTTTTATAATTTTTATGAACTCCTTAGATCTCTCAACAAATTTTAAGAAATCGCACACTATGTCTTTTGGCCCCGGTAAGTCCCAAAAAAAGTTAACATTTTATTGTAAAGGGACAGAATTAACAAAAGTTCCAACCTTCCCTTATTTGGGGATACTTTTTGACGAGCGTGCATCATGGTGCCCACAAATTACACAAAAAAAGAACACTCTTGCCAGAGCCACAGGGGCAACACTAAATTTCGCTAAAAGACTGGGGTCAAAACCCATTGTGGCCCTGATGAAGATATTTAAGGAAATATGTTTCCCCATGGCACCCTATGGCAGTGACATCTGGGAATATAAAGAAGGAAAGGATATTCAGCATGAGGAAAACAGGTTCCTACGTAAGATCTTAGCAGTCTTGCATTCCACCCCTGCATATGTAATACACAAAGAACTAAGGGTGGGCCACATATCATACCAGATTGCAGTGGCTCCTTTAATGAGCTAGCTGAGAGTATGGGCAAGTCCCACTGTAACCATAAACCAAATAAAAATTACTGATTATCTAGCGCTGCATAGAGCCGAGCATATCCCGTGGTTAAAGTACCTAAGGGAACTGACAATGTGGCTAGGTTGCCCTGATTTATTCCTAAATCCCAAACCAATGGATAATTTTAAAATTTTAAAACATCAGCTTTTGACTAAGCGCCAGGGACTAAGGAAAGAGAGGGAGTTGACAAAACCAACAGAAAGATGCTATGTAACATTATCCATGTTTATAAATGGCTCCCTGGCATTTGTCAGTCCCTCCGGGTTTTTCTAAACCTGGCACCTTGGAACCCTGTCCATGTGACAATTTCTCTGATCAAGATACTTCTATTTTTTTTTTTTTTGTGATCATTATGTTTTTTTACGCAAGAAATGTTTATTACCATTACTCACAGATTGTCACTTTGTGCAAGTTAGGCCAGCTTTACTGTACCTTCAAATGCTATCCTCTTCTATGGTTGTTTTGGGATTGCAAGTTTTTTAACAGGAGACATCAGGTGCAGGAACATTTTTTTTTAACTGTTAAAATGCTTTTATAGGTTTTATTTAGAGGCCCAGTATGTGTCTTAAATGGGAAGTATTGTATCTGATAGAGTTCGCCCTTTGCACTTTACTTAATGTTATGTACTGTAGGTATAGCGGGATTTGGTTCTCTGACTGACATCAGGAATGCTACAAACGCGGACTTTCGTTTGTTGAGTCTGCTCTTTTCTGCACTTTGCACTTCATAAAATGTCCCTGAATTATATGCATCCCAGGGCTTTTTTAAAAAAAAAAAAACCTTTGAACTGTTTTGTATGTGTTAATGAAATGCATTGTTGTACGACATGTTTACTTTTATGACATTAAGTTGATGAATAAAGAATTCTTGAATTGAGCTGACTTGACTTGAATTTAGGAGTGTTACTACTACCTATGACACGTAAAACCTAAACCCACATGCCCTACTTCTTAAATACAATGCACCTTGTCCTAAGGAACCACCTTAAGTTTGACTTATGTGTATTAAAAAAGGAAGGGTTAGGCCTGGCAAATTTTGCCAGGTCAAAATGGCAGTTTAAAACTGCACTGCAAGCTGCAATGGCAGGCCTCAGACATGTTTTAAGGGGCTTCTGTAGTGGGTGGCACAATGATTGCTGCCAGCCCACCAGTAACATTTATTTTACAAGCCCTGGGAACCTGTACTACTATATACGATGGGGCAGATTTACGAGCCCCTTGCGCCACGTTTACGCCGCTGTTGCGTCACGCAAGGTGGCGTAAACGTGGCGCATCCCTACGAGGCTTTTACAACGTGACGCATCTATGGAGATGCGTCACGGTGTAAGGCCCTGCGCCACATGAAACCTGCGTCAGGTTTCATGTAGGCGTTCAGGTGCAGGGGGGGGCGTTCCGTTGCAGGAACGCCCCCATGAAGTGACTCAGTGAAATCTATAAGATTTCACTGAGTCACTTTCCCAAAGCTGCTACGTCAATTCCTTACGCCTTCTTGAAGCAGGCGTAAGGAGTGACGCACCATGTAATGTATTGGTGGCCCCTGTGCATTGCAGGAGTTGCGTCGCGCTTGCGACGCGACTCCAGCAATGCGCCGCCCGTAAGCCAAAAGATGCGTCACGCATCTGCCCTTCCTTGCACCATGGGTGGCGGAGCTATGGCGCACAATAACTGGCGCATCCCCAGGGATGTGCCAGTTATTGTAAATCTGCCCCTATGGATTTTAAAGTAAATTAAATGTGCCAATCAGCTGTAAGCCACTTCTAAAATGTTTTAGGGCGCAATCAGTTTCAGTTCATACGTCTTTATATCGAAATATTCCATCATAAAAGACAATCATAAAAACACTCTACTCTAGACTATATACAACATATGTCCTACATACTAAAAAGCATTAAAACTAGTTAGAAAAACCTTGTGTACATATGTTAATTTCAACACACAGATATTCACTACGTAGAGTGTTGGACATGTCAACAGACTCATAAAACATGATTACATTTGTAGTTAAAGACGTACTAGATATATATTACAATTAAAAACAAACAATTGATGCGCTCTCATATGGGTACCTAGCTCTAATTATCCATGCCCACCCCAAGAATTTTGCTACCGCTATGGTCACAATCTCTGATGTATTGGTTCTCAGGAGCTAAATAAGCGGGGCAAGCAAAGAGAACATGTCCTATTGACTCCTTTTGGTCCCTACACCAGGGGCAATTCTCTAAAAGCTGGCCACGCCATTTATTTGTAAAAGACCTCAAGGGCAGCATCCCAAGCCTAAACTGGTGGTATAGCTTTCTATCGCTACTCCTAGTGATGACATCCCAATATTCCTCCAGTGAGAGGTCAAGCTTGTGGACCAAAAACCTACCAGTCAGAGAAGTAGAATCTATCTGGACAACAAGTTGGTGTCTTACAGTCACCCAATAAAGTGCTTTAAAATCCCTTTTAGAAGGAAAAGCATAATTTCCAGGGGCCAACCACAGCTGAATAAGACCCATATTTACCAAAATAGATTTCACATCTCTGAACCAGGGAAGATTACCTGATCCCACAGTAAATCTAAGATCTGAAATTTCATTGGCAAAAGGTGCCAGTTCCGGAGTTGTCATATTCTCCTCCACAGTGCAACCATCCTAAGCCGCGCCACATCATCAATGGAATGGCAGCCCATGTCAAGTAACAGGGGTTTCATAGGGCTTAATTGAGGGAGACAGACCAGATTGTGAATGAATTTATTTTGGATTCTACCCAACGAGGATAGGTCCGAAAAGCCCCTTAAGTCCGCAACGTACAGGATTGCTGAACTTATTTTAGCATTATATATTTTTAGTGCGGGCGCTATTCTTTTAGTTAATGAAGTTCTTTGTTCCTTAATTAGGCACCCTGTTAGTTGGGCAAATTTTAAACAAAGTGCGACAAGCTGCGGTTTCCATCTAAGCCTATGATCTAAGACTACCCCTAAGTAGGTCATAACTTCCACCTGCTCTAGCTCGATACCATTCATGCAGACATGGCCCTTCAACGGCCTGTTTTTGGTTAGTACCATGAATTTGGTTTTACTCACGTTGACCTGGAGGTCATTATGTTTGCAGAAGTCCTCAAACTTATTTAATGCTGTTTGAAGACCCTTCTGTGTTTTAGATAGGATAAGGGTGTCATCCGTGAAGATAAGGAGTGGAAACTTTATGCCACCCAGGACAGGGGCATCAGTTGGTGTGTCTTCAAAGTACTGCACGACTCAGTTGATAAATAACAGAAACAGGGTCGGTGCAAGAACACAACCCTGACGGACACCACGAGTAACAGGAAATCGCTCAGAGACCTGCCCCTGCCTACCCCATCTAACCCTCGCAAAGTTAGCCTTGTGTAATCTTATCCATTAACCGCTCTCAGTCACCACTCAAGGCACAATCCCAACCAATGAAGTGCTGCCTCCGTCCCCTTCTTAATTGGGTTTAAATCAAGGTGTGGGACATTCCATAACGCATCTTCTTCTGCATAAATGTCCTCTCCCTCACATAAAAGGGGTTCAAAAGTACAGTTGAGGTCCCCAGCCACGACTATGAACTTATCCCTCCCAATCAAATTTAGGAACAGATCTAGCTCACCAATAATTGTCGGACACCGCCCTCCAGGTAGGCCACGTGCATAAATATTAACAATAAAAAATTCCTGATGGTTTTTCCTACTAAGCATAATCCCAAGAATGTCAGCGTTATGCACTAACACTTCTGTAGGACTATAACTAAGGGACTGCCTCACCCAAATGGTTAAGCCACCAGACGCTCTGCCTTTTCTACCCGAATGGCGGGTTTATGGAAGTTGAGGTACCCCAAACGATAAATGGGGTCGGGAACCCAAGTTTCTTGAAAAATTAGGATATCGTGGTCATCTACAAAATCAGCCCACTCACCTATGGCTGTTTTACCTTTTAGCCCTGCAATGTTCCACAACACTATTTTAAGCAATGTATCCTGAGTGGTCGATTGTCTTTGATCTAACACCCTTAGTTTGGATCCTAATGACCGCCCACCCTCTATCGGGAGATCTCTGGCTAGGGGTTCACTGACTGGGGAACCCGGGGGAGACCATCCCACCCCATGGCCAACATCCTCTCCCACCTTAACCACCTCTATAGACCTGCAATGAGCATAATCACTACCAGCAGCCGCCCCAACATCATGTTTGCATAACCCCTGGGGATCCCTACCAGATCTCTTGGTCTGAGTGTTACCACCAGGCATATTCGAGAGTCAATCGACCCCCTCTAAGCCTGAGAGAGGCTCAAACCGATTGAACAGGGGAAGGACGTGCGTTACCCGATCTAAGGGGTATCCACCAATAGGATTTCTCCTTCTGGGATTAGGTGGGGGATAGAAAGGACCACAGCTTCTTTGGGGATAAAAGTAATTGAGGCCTAGTGATTGAACTTCACCCACCCTTCCAAACCTTGGATCCCTACAAACAAAATCAACCACCCAAGGGTCCCTAAAATTTATTATAACGCAATCTCCCTCTAAATCCTTTGGGCAATGTCCCACCCAACTTACCCTTCTAACATTTAATATCTTCGTATGGGAAGAGGGAGGGAGAGTTATGTTCTTATTAAGCCAAAAGGTGACTTTATTTTCAACTCACTATATGATTCCAATTTCTCCTCCCCAATGGCTGGAACTCCCACCAATATAATCGTGTAGGGGGTGGACTCGGGGGGTAGGTTAACACATGGGAGACGCTGTTTGATGACCTCCTTTCCTGATGAGCAGTGCCCATTTTACTCGCTACCTAGTGCACAGGGTATGGACCGTATTCTAGGCACCACGCCTGCCACCGGGTCCCTGCCCCTGGTAATGACCGCGGGGTTTTTACATACAGGGAGCTTCTCCAAACGTGGTCATCCTAACTGGATATTGGGTGTATCAATAGTGGCTGGAAGAGCCACCATTGATCCATCGCCAGTCCCTATAACTTGAGGATCAATTGCTAGGCCCTTTAGCGTTTCCATACCTTTTACTAGTTTATCCAAAGTATTGGAATTAGCAATAACTAGATTCTCCAGCTGATCTAATTTGGAATTAATCATCCTTGTTCGTTCCAATAAGGGTAACATCAGAGATTTAACTAAAATTTCCATTTTACCCAAGAACCCATCATCTGCACTGCGAATGGGATATTGTTCGACAAAGTCAGGGGGATCCGTGGTGGGACTAGGGGGGTGAATTAAGACATGTGAGGTCTGAATTTTGCTATTTTTCTTGGGGATTTAGGCTATGTCCCCCTTCTGAGTACCACCCCCTCTTTTCCTTTTACTGGATTTGGAATTATTTAATACACCCATGTTTTTTACTTTTGGAACGGGTCAATGTGGCGAGGGAGAATTACCGACTCTGTGATTTGAACCACTCGAGACCGTACTTGTTATGGTTGTGTTTAGCGTGGAACAGTCCACCTCGATGTCACGTTCTACCGGCATAAGGCCACGACAGGAACTCTGATTAGCTATGGGGACTATGTGACTTGGTGGAACGGGGGAGACTACTGACCCATTGTGACCTAAAGAAGAGCGTTTACCCATTATTAGATCTATGGACAAACGCTTCTCGGCAAAGGCAATTTCTTTTTCTAAGATTCCTGTTGCCCGTTTAAAGAATTGGTCCAGGGTTCCCGTTACCACCCCGCTCATAGTTGCAACTTGTACTGTTCTGTCTTTCCCAGAACGTAGTGCCAAAGTAGCTGGAGTCCTAGAGCTTTAACACAAACTACAACAGTGTGAATAGAATGGGAGCCTAAGATATGATTATTATTCTCAGCACAACCCCAAAAAAAAAATTGTTAGGGGGGGGGCCCCAGCCCGGCCTCAAACGACATCGGATGGCCTCAGACGGCCTGCCCTTTGCCCGGGCTTAGCCCGTGCGGGGTCCCGCGATACGCGGTGAGGGCCGGGCTAAAGTAGGCAGGGGAGTGGGCAGGAAGAGGACCAGCTGCGGCCGATTAGAAAGCGCAACGGCCGCTGGTCCTCGCAGTCAAGCGGGCCCACCCGGTTCCAATGTCCAGCAGAGTCCGTAAAAAGAGTTCAGCTACAATCCAGCAGGAATTAAAAAACAACAAATGCCCCACAAAGGAATCCTGACACTACTGCTGCGAGCGGCGCAATCACAAGCACGTTAGCACTGATTAAAAGCCATAACGTGCAAAGAGTCCTAATGCCAATAAGCACAAATTGAGAAAACAGGAGGGATGAAGGTGAAAAATATTTGGAGGTGACCCTGCGGAGAGGTCCAGTTCCAAAAACAATCTGGGATTTATTACAGTTTTCATAGAAAGATCTCATTCAACTTCTAGTAATGCTGAGGTTGAATCAATTGTGGCATTAGGTCATGCTATGGTGTTAATACGTCTGAATATTCTACTGACCAATAGTAAACCACATACTTAGTGAGTCAATAATTCTTCATTGCATGATACAAAAATTTTAACCAGCTTTGAAGAATTTATGAAGAAGTTTTTGGAGATTAAAACTTCAGTCAACTACTCGATGAAACTTATTTGGGATACAGTGCAAGCAGTGGCTAAGAGTTTCATTATACGCTATGTTTCATCCAAAAGATACTTTAGTTCTTTTGGATAAAATCATGATATTATAGTTCTTTTTCAGCACCTATATAATAGCAAATGGTGTTTAGAACATATTGCAACTGCAAAGGTTGAATTCAATAGAAGGTCTGTTAAAGTAATTATGGATTCCTAATAAAAACCATGCTAGATTTTGTGTAGTGTACAAGAAGTAAGGAACACTTTTGGCCATTTACTTAAAGAGTAAAACATACATTTCTCAATTTAAAATCTCAATATTCTTAAGAGAGAAATGATAGTGAAGAATACTGATATAACTAATTGCTTTGCTGAATAATTTAGATATTTTTATCCTCATGAATGAATTAATGAATGAAAGGATTCCTAGAGCGTGGTAGCTGACAAAAGGACGTCTAGTGCTAAAGAACAAAAGGTGCCATAACACCTGGCTAAATTAGAGAGTAGTAAGCAACCAGATTTTCAGCTGATACCTTAAACGCATCTCATTGATGGTATGACAGAGAACAGAAAGTAGGTCATTCCAGACCCTAGCCACCAGAACGCAGAAAGAATGTCCTCCCTTTCTGGCATGCATGAACCTGGGTACCTTATACAGATGAGCATCAGATGAACTCAGCGTTCTAGGAGGACTTAAAATTATGATGTCTATCAGTGAGATATTTGGGATATACTGAATTCGTTGTGGGCCTGCAACAACTATTTAAACAAGCACTGACAAAGCCAATAGCCAGTGCCTTTAGACCCTCACAGGTGAGTAGTGCACTCTATAAATCCCTGATTGATTGATTGAATAGGTCTTGCTTTTGCGAGAGTTAGAGTTTTTGACGTTGTAAATGAGAATGTGTTTTACCAATGTGTTATGGAGGTGAGTGGATGTATGGGGTGTGGAGGGGAATTATGTGGGTTGAAAGGCAATTGTTAGTTGTGGAATTGTGCGCCATGGTATTGTGCGATGTGGAGTAGATTTGTGTAGTGGGATTATATGGCATGATGTGCTGTGCAATTATGTGGATAGTAATTATGTGGTATTGAGTGTACTGGAATTATGTGGAGTGAGATTGTGTTTCATTGAGTGTAATTTTGTGGAATGATACTTTGTGTTGTGGAGCAATATGTAGTGGAGTTTAATTATGTGATGTGCTTTGGAACTTTGTAACATGAACTGGAATTCTGGGGTGTGGATTGGATGTATGTGGTGTGTTGAATATCGTATTGTTGAGTAGAATTGTTAGGTTTGGTGTCTAATTATGTGGTGTTGAATGGAATGTGTGGCGTTAAATTGTGTCTTTTGGAACTGTTTGGCGTTATGTGAAATTATGCTGATTGGAATTATGTTTTACCAAAAATAGAACCTGGTGACAATTTTTCATTTGCTCCTATTTATTTCAACAGACTGAGTGCCAACGTAGAACATCTTTGGTCCTGGCTAAATTATTTAGCCTTGATTCATACATATTTAAAGACACATTTCTACAGTTTTATAAGTCTGAAAATATGTGGTGATACACTATTTGAATCTGTGCAAACAGTCTCAATGGTTAAAACATAAAACTTTCATGAACTGTAAATTTATCAAATGAAAAAATAGTGCTTAAATTCAGTGCCTGTGTATTATACAAACATTTGTGAAATTACACCAGTTTATCACTTATACATTGATTTGGTTAAGGAGCACTATAGATTTCTTTATTTAGAGAGCTGCTCACCTTGAGGGGAGAATTCAGTGTCTGTGGGGATTAAATTAATGTTCATAGTCCCTCTACAGATTCTGTGAATAATTACTCAATCTCCATCAAGGTAGAAGAAAAAGAAAGTGCCAACGCACTTCTAATCCCAGTTTTACTCAAGGGATTATCTTCAGGGCAATAACAAGGTGTAATCTGAGTTATAGTGATGAGCAGTCTCCCTGACTGTACAATCAGTTTTCTTGTGCAGGTTCCAATTTGATGATTTGCTGTCTATTTGTAAGCAATTTGTGAGTTCGCTGTGTGTCCGATCATCTTTATCACACAGCCTCTCGGTTACACTCTAAACTTGTTGAACAAAAATGCCGGTTGTTTTTGTGCACAAGTTCATTTCAAGGAATTTTGAAATGGTAATATTGTATATAAGTTCTGTTCTGTTCAGTCTGGGGCCATGTGGGCCCGCGGTATTGATATTTTGTTTAAATTGTACTCAATAAGGTTTGCGGGCTTCTTCATCTGTGTGCCGCTCACTAGTATAAAATTATATTTATAAATAGATGAGCATATGCATATTAAGACATGGGCAGTTAGAGAGAGGCCTGGGAAATGCTGCTCCTCAGTTTGCAACATAATAGATGTAACTACTTTCAAGTATACAAAAGTTACTGAAAAGGGTTCTACAATCTTTGTTTAATAATAGGATTGTATATAAAGTCATTGAAGAAAATGCAATCTAAATCGGAAGTTTCAAAATGAGTTCGGAACCACGCATGTGTATGCCTGACTTCCATTGAATTGTCACTTGATGCAATTGGTATGTTTCAAACACTTCTGTATACATCACTCATTTTGCAGTAAGACAAATTCAGGAATAAGATACATGAGACAGGTGAATTCTGTTCCTGTAGAATCCATGAGCTAGACTCTAGACTCTATAACAGGTTCATTATACTGCATTTCAAGTGACTGGAATTGTACTAACATTGAGATACTATTATATCACTAAATTATAGAATAATGTGACCTCTCAGAAACATATAAGTAAAACAGATCTTATACCGCACTTTTAACTTGCAACCAAGACAAAATGTATACAGTACCTGTCCTTCTGAGAATGCGTTTTTTACAATCAATATAAAATCCTTGATCTGTGAAAAAAGATAAACATTACAAATTAAAAGATTTAACTTATCAATAGGTATTTCCCAGCTTATCATAAATAGTTATACCAATAACATTTTCGAGCTTTGACTTTATTGACAATGAGTTGTTGGTATATTTATGTATGTACAGGGACTTTTAGAGCCTGGAAGCAGGTTGAGAGCATTCTTAGTTTCACCACAAAACTCGCAAATCTCCGTTGCAAGCCACTTGAGGGATGCAGTTAAAGGCACAGATATCTAAACAATGCATCACTATTCATGCAATGTTTAAAAAGCTATAATTGTACTCACTTTTGACTTACAATATACTTCAAGAAAATACACTGGGCCTCATCCTCTTTTCATTCCCATACTCCTGGACTGGACGGATCATCACATTTTTCACTTCACCATTACATATGCCAATGCGCCACTTGTAAGGCAGAAGGAAAAGTAGAATGTGACCATCTGCTTCTTCAAGGACATCTATCTAGAGACTTACCCAGCCCTCAACAAATGGCAAAACCTTTGTCAACATCTGCAACACTACTTTGAAGAATCACATAGAAATCTATGTTCCCCCTGAAAACTTGCACCACAAAGCTTAATCCATTAGCACCTGGGGAACATCAAAAAGCTCAACAAAGACATATATGCTATACCTGGAGTGCCTTACTCTTCTGAAAACACTCCACTCCAACCATCATTTCATCACCATAAAACTACTATGTCTACTACAAAACCATTGTCAAAAGAGCAGTCAACAGAAGTGAAGCCCTCTTTATGGCACTAAAACAATGTGCCAACCCCATACCAGAACTTGCAGAAAGACAATCCTTTCTAAAAAATAAAGTACTATATGTACAATCTACTCCTTGCTAAACAACCTTACTTGCTCTTCATGACTAAAGCTTTGTTGAGGATAGCATAGTTCCGGTATTACACAAATCTGTTCCTCCAAGCTATCACACTTTAACACATAATTGCATTGGCAAAAGAGTATATGGACAAGCTGTTATATTCAAGGAAACAACAAATTTTACCAAGGTTGGGGACATTTCCATACAGGGTCGAGAGGCCCTCGTCACCAAATGCAACCCTACAATAGTTTTTTCCTGTAACATCCTCCTTCTTTGCAGACCACCACCTAGCATTGGAACATTACCAGGCAAATTTCTAGACACAGTTGCAAACCTTCTGACCATACACTCCAACCTATTCATCCTGGTGACCTAAACATAAGATTTAATAAACCTAATATTCCCCATCTCAGAACTATCATCACTAGCCTATACATAATGAACCTACATCAGATCATCCCTAAACCCGCACGGGTCACCGTACATATACATGATGTTGTCTTTGCCAATCCAGAACTAGTCACTTTACAAGGGCGTACTCCAGCATGTGGTTATTCCACTATTAGTTTTCCAATACAAGACACTACAATGCTCCATACCTAATGCCAGCTTACAAGCAAGCACATATCAAACTTGAAACAAACTGAATTTTGAGGACTTAGAAGCACAATTAACATCCAACACAAATCTAAACAAAATACATTCATTTAATAAAAACAGTTTCAATGGCTCTTGGAAGCTTTAGTTATCCTCATTCCACTAAAAACAACAAAACATGCCAAAAGAAAACAAGCACCATGGAAGAATACAGAACTAAAAAAACGAAAACAAGAAATTACAAAGCTGCAATGCACCTAGCTCAAAACACACAACACTCAAGCCAAACTTTGCCTACTTAAACTGACAGAATATACAAATCATCTATCAAAACATCTTTAATCAAAAGCATTCACAGAATTCACAGAATTCATAGAGTGCAAAAAGTGCGAAAGAGAATTATTCACAGAATTCACAGAATGCAAAAAGTGCAAAAGAGTATTTTATAAAATTTGCCCCAAATCTTATAAACTTAAATGCACTGAAGGAAACCATCCCATTTCACAAGATATTACTGACAAACTGACAAATTGGGAAGCAATGCAAAATAAATTAAAAAATCAGAGATCGAATGATGCAACTTAGACTCTTGGAGATTCAGCTCTTGATTGAACTCTTTCATCAGTGGAGTTTAGAGGATACCTTAAAGTCAATATCGATTATGAAAATGAGAATTCACCAGCACTTTGTAAAAAAAACAGTTAGTAAGTTATCTGTTTATAGAGCTCAGGTTTATGAATTGGGTGAGGACGCTGGGAAGATACTAGCAAAAACACTCCGGCAAAGGGAAAGTATGAATGGAATATTTAAGATATGTGATCATAATGATAAGGTAGTTGAGTCACCAATTAATATTCTGAAAGTTTTCAGTAGATATTATGCTGAGTTATATACAGAGGACATAACAACAAATATAGAAGGGCATGTGGAGGAATTTTGCGGGAATGTAGGAACTAACAACATTTCAGAGGGGACAATGTGTAGTTGGCAGCTGATGTCACATGGGTGGAGGTGGAAATGGCGATTTTATCCTAAGCTAGGGGTAAAGCGGTTGGGCCCGATGGAATTCCCCTTGAATTCTATAGAACGTTTCGCCATGTTTTGAAGCCAGAGCTCATGTCTCTGTTTCAAAATGCACAACAAGGGGTAGCTCCAGACTCGAGGAGGAAAACCACAATAGTTGTTTTTTCTTAAATGGGGAACCAGAGCAGTCTCCCTCCTCATATAGACCCATATCGCTAATCAATTCTGATAGCTAAATATATTCAAAAATTCTTGCTATGCGACTTGGGTTGGTTATTTCCCCCCTAGTAGCTAGTGTACAGCACAGTTTTATCCCATGACGTGATACTGCTGATCATTTCAGAAGGGTTATTACTCTTCTGGATTGGGCACAAGCATCAGACTCCGTCTAGGGGTGAACCTATTGGACGCCGAAAAGGCGTTCGACAGCGTCTCCTGGGGTTACTTATGGGAGGTCCTGAGGTGGAAAGGATTTTACCCATCATTCATCCAAGCTGTAAAGACCCTTTATATGAACCCAGTGGCATCAATACGGATTTCAGGGTTGCTGTCTAGTGAATTTAATATTAGTCGCGGTACACGCCGAAGGTGACCGTGCTCTCCTCTTTTATTTGCTATATATATTGATTTATTTTTGTCTAAAGTTAACAGTCATGAAGATATCAAACCAATTAGATTGAGTGGAGTGGATTATAGAGCATTGGCATATGCTGATGATATTTTTGTAGTATCTGGGGATTTGCCAGCTGCTCTTTCAACAATTAAAATGTTAGCTACACAGTTTGGCTCCTTTTCCGGCTATAAGCTCAATGTTGGAAAAACGCAGGTACTGTATTCTACGCCAGATCCCCCAGCCGGTGTATCTGTTGTGACAGAGGCTACTTATCTAGGAATCAAAATCACTTCTAAGGTGGACGAGATTCCAGCCCTGAATATTGTACCTGTCATAGAAAAAGTTAATACTACTCTAGAAAGGCTGGACCACTTGCACCTTTCTTTGCATGGGAGATGTAACGTTTTAAAAATGCTTGTCCTCCCCAAATTTTTGTAAATGTTCAGGAGTATCCCTTTGGAGTTTTCTAGTTTAGTGTTTTTAAAATTGGATAGAGTCTGTGCAAGATTTTTGTGGGGATACCGTAGAACAAGAAGGGGCTCATAAAAAATGATTCTTCCAAGGAATCGGGGAGGATGGGGTGTTCCGCATTTTATAATGTACTTTTGGGCAGCTATGTTACAGATTATGGGGCCAGTGATTTTGGGCTGTAAAGCCCCTATTACTACATTTCATAGACCATCAATATATGAGCTTATTATGGGTGAGCAAGCCAATGGCTTGTTAGTGACTATTTTAGAGCCATCGTATTATAAGAAAACAAGGTTTAAGACTCTTCGGGCAGCGTATCGAGTCTGGGAACAAATTAGACGGGTAGGCAAAATTCTGAAAGTGAATTTTTATACTTCGTTCAATGCCGCAGGGACTCTCCCTTCAATTTTTAGAGATCAGGTTCTTTTTAAATGGGATAGAAAAGGCATCTCTTGCTTAGGTGATTTGATGGATCAAGGGGAACTGATGGCTTTTTCTGAGTTCAAAGAAAAGTACGCTCTGGATAGGGGAGACTTCTTCAAATACTTGCAAATGTGTAGCTTTTTGACTAAACATGGCCCTGATAGAGGATTGCAGCTTGAAAAAATTCAGGAAATGAGGAAGAATACCCGGATAGGGCAATACTATCAGCACATGGTTGCTTATCTTTCAGATGAACTGGATAGCTGTCAGCTTAAATGGGAGCAAAAATTAGGGGTGGTTGGCCTCAATATTAATCAATCCTTGGAACTTGCTAATAGGGTGCTGGTTACAGGCAGACATCGTAGTCAGCACTTTATGGCTCTATGGGATTTATATTATTCACCCAGGAAGATGTCTCGGTGGGGGAAAATAGGGGGGGGGCAAGTGTAACCACTGTGGGTTGCTGGCGGCTCATTCAATTCATATGTTCTTTCATTGGCCAAATTTGACTAGGTTTTTTCGGGATTTGGAAAGATTTTTAAATATTTTGCTTCAAAAGCGGATACCTTTAACTGGTGAACTAGTGATTTTAGGGGTGGGTTTGGAGGATTGTTCTGTAATAATGAGTAATGCTGAAGTTGCACTTTTGTTTATAATGATGACAGTGGTCAGGGCATGTATTACTAGTGAGTGGGTCAGCTCTGAACCCCCAACCTTCTTGAATTGGAGAGCAAGATTGTTGGCTATGTTTAGTTTTGAGACAGCGATTTATAGAAGCAAAGGAAGAAGAAAGAGAATATTCGGGGTAGAAATGTGGGCACCTATACGAGAACGGATGTTGGGTGGGGTAGATGGGTCAAATAGCGGGTATTGAGCTCGGGGAGTCAAATATTGCTTTTTTTCTCTTCAGATGCACCATTTCAGTCTATTTTATTTTCTGTTAGAACAACTAATTTGTATATTTTAGTGCTGTGTGATTGTCCTCCCTGTAAAATTATTTCTTTTTGTAAATATTGTGTCATGGTCATACCGACTTGATGGACATGTACAGTTCTCAATGTGCTTGGGAAAAAAACCAATAAAAAAAAGGAAATGTACAGAAAGAGGGAACAGGGGTTCCGAAAGAGGTTATATAAAGAGGTAAGAGGGGCGGCAGAAAGAAGGAAGAGAAGTGCAGAAAGAAGCAACAGAGCTACAGAAAGAAGCAAGAGGGGTGCCAAAACAGGCAGGAAAAGTTACAGATTGAGGAAAGAGTGGTGCATAGCAGCAAGACAGGTGCAGAAAGAGAGAAGAGGGGTGCAGTAAGACCCAAGAGGGGTGCAGAAAGAGGCAACAGAGATACAGAACAGGTAGGAAAGGTGCAGAGGGAAGAGGGGTGTAGTATGAGGCAAGGGATGTGTAGACAAGGGAGGAGGTGTGCAGAAAGAGGCAAGAGGGGTGCAGAAAGAAGCAAGTGCGATGCAGAAAGAGGCAACAGAGGTGCAGAAAAGTTCAATAGAGGTGCAGAAACAAGCAAGTGAAGTGCAGAAAGAAGCAAGACCAGTCCAGAAAAAACCAACAGAGGTGTAAAAAGAGGCAAAAGAGGTGCAGAAAGAGGTAGGTGAGGTGCACAAAGAGGCAAGAGGGGTACAGAAAGAAGCAGGAGGGGTAAAGAAAGAAGGAAGAAAAGTGCAGAAAGAAGCAACAGAGGTACAGAAAGAGGCAAGAGGGTTGCAGAAACAGGCAGGAAAGTTGCAGAAAGAGGAAAGAGTAGTGCATAAAGGCAAGACAGGTGCAGAAAAAGGGACAAGGGGTGCAGAAAGAGCCAAGAGGGGTACAGAAAGAGGTACAGCAAGAGGCAACTGAGGTACAACATAGGTGCAGAAACATGCAAGAAATATACAGAAAGAGGAACAGGGGTTCAGAAAGAGGTTACAGAAAGAGTTAAGAGGGATACAGAAATGTGCACGAGGTACAGAAAGAAGCAATAGCAGACCAGAAAGAACCAACAGGGATGTAAAAAGAGGCAAGAGGGGTACAGAAAGAGGTAGGTGAGGTACAGAAAGAGGCAAAGAGGGGTACAGAAAGAGGCAAGAGGGGTGCAGAAACAGGCAGGAAATGTGCAGAAAGAGGAAAGAGCGGTGCATAGAGGCAAGAGAGGTGCAAAAAAGAAGCAAGAGAGGTGCAGAAACAGGCAGAAAAGGTGCAGAAAGAGGGAAGAGGGTTGCAGAAAGAAACAAGAACCATGCAGAAAGAACCAACAGAGGTGCAAATAAGAGGCAAGAGATGTACATAAACAGGTAGGAAAGGTGCTGAGAGAGGGATGAGGGGTGGAGAAAGAGGCAAGAGAGGTGCAGAAAACGTAGGAGGTGTCCAGAAAGAGGCAAGAGGGGTGCAGAAAGAGGCAATAGAGTTTCAGAAAGGTGCAATAGAGGTGCAGAAACAAGCAAGAGAAGTGCAGAAAGAGGTAACAGAAGTGCAGAAAGTAGCCACAGAGGTACAAAAAGAGTCAAGAGAGGTGCAGAAAGAGGCAAGAGAGGTATAGAAGCAGGCAGGAGAGGGGCAGAAAGAAGGAACAGCATAAGTAAAGTTGCAAATGAAGTACAGAAAGAGAGAAGAAGGGGGCAGAAAAAGGCCAGACGGGTACAGAAAGAAGCAAGTGATGGGTAGAAAGAGGCAACAGAGGTGCAGAAAAAGACTAGAGAGGTATAGAGAGTGGAAGAGATGAGCAGGATGAGGCAAGGCAAAAGACGTGCAGAAAAAGAAAGAAAGGTGCTGATATAAGCAACAAAAATGCAGAAAGAGGCAAGAGAAGCAAAGAAAGAAGCAAGAGTGGTTTGCACACCATTAGTACCAATTTAATATCCACTTTTAGCAATAAGTAACAGGTGACTATACTAGGTTTGCAAAGGACCTTCCACCACGCTGTTACACTTGTCGCTGCATTTTTGGTAACTTTCGAGCCATTTGAGCTAGAAACAAGGTTTTTTTGTTGAAAACTGCAGTTTATGCAGCAGATGATGGATTATGTGGCAAATGTGGAAAATGTATGACGGTGCTTCTTTCTATTGCTGCAGGACATTGGCGAGACTGCTGAGGGGATTACAGGCTCCAGGCTCTAGTTGCTCACTGGCCACGCACGACCACCACGCCATCCCGCAGCGCCAGGGGCGCCTTAAAACAGCCCGCTGAATCCCACAGTGTGGGTTTCTTTCTATTGCTGCAGGACATTGGCGAGACTGCTGAGGGGACTACAGGCTCCAGGCTCCAGTCGCTCACCGGCCGCGCACGGCCGCCACGTCATCCCGCAGCGCCAGGGGCTCCTTAAAACAGCCCACTGATTCCTGCAGCGCGGGTTTCTTTCTATTGCTGCAGGACATTGTCGAGACTGCTGAGGGGACTACAGGCTCCAGGCTCCAGTTGCTCACCGGCCGCACACGGCTGCCACGGCATCCCGCAGCGCCAGGGGCGCCTTAAAACAGCCCGCTGAATCCCGCAGCGCAGGACGCGCACGCGGCAGACTCCGGACGAAGCCCGGACCAAGGGTGGGCCCGTCTGAGACCGGTAGAGGCTGGGCTGGGCCACTACTCCTGTCACCCGCCAACTGATCATCGAGGTGTGCCCCTCGCGTGGAGCCATGGTGAGGAGAAAGGCTCAGACCAGGTCCAAATCAGCGGTAAGCTCCTCTTCTACTGCTTCCACAGTTAGTACTATGGACTCCTTCCTGCAGTGAGCTGCGGCGGTCATTGATAAGGAGATAGAACTTGTTCAAAGGCGCCTCTCCAGATAATCTACTAACTGTCGGGGTCTGCTTCTACACAAACCGAGTGTATCCCTGGTCAAACTGTCTGCAACTTGTGCTGATAACTCCCAGGGGTCATTTACTGCTCCCGCGATAATTGAAGGCTCACCTTCTGCTAATGAAGTTCCCCACTCAGTGATACCGGGGTCTCTGCCCATACCCCTCTCCCCAGCTAATATTATCAACAGAAGCGGAAGCTCTGCCTTACCTTTGGGGAATAATAACACTAAAGTACCGAGCCCTAAAAAAACACCTTGTTCCCTCAACCTCTGGAACCCTCTGCTCAGGGGAGCACCAAACGCAAACTCCAAACCATTGGGAGTAGAGCCAAAAGAACCCAGTCGGCCCCTGTCACCAAACCCCCATTTAATCCTCCGGTGTCCAAGTCGGCACCTTTAAACCTAACTCTGGACTCCAAGGCTATTAAGGTTTTAAATGACTTATTGACAACATTACTATACGCAAAATTAAGCCCCATTTTGGAGAGGCTGACAGCAATTGAGGTTAATCTTGCAGTGGGGGGTAATTTGGACTGCTGTAAATACCGTAGGTTAACACATGCACCTGACCTAGAAGCCAACCCGAGTATAAGCACTATTATAAATTCATCCAAACCTCATGCAGACGTTCTACCGGCACAGTATGAATAAGCACAGTTAGTGAAAGACGGAACCAACGGATCACGGGGCGCTCCTATACTTAGTGGATCCCATGTAGGCACTCCTCATAAGCAGGTTGCCCAAAGTACAGCAGGACAGTTGGAGGGTAATAATGTGCCTTTCGAGGAAGCATGTCTCTACCTCCCGACTATCCATCCTCCACCAGAATCCACACCATACGTAGTTGTCTTGGAAAAAGTCCCCCCGCTCCGTCCTGGCACGTTTGAAGACCATAATAACTTGAAGAACAAGGTATTACACTGGCTAACCAACAACATCGCTGCATGTCCTGGTCTAGATCGCAGCATCATTATGGTACGTCTTGTGGCATGGATTAGTCGTTCCCCCAAGGTGGGTGGAGGGGATTGCGTCATAGTTAATTTTAATAGGGCTGCCATGGCTGAAAGATTTTTATCAGGTGCCGCTCAAATAGGACAACAGTCTCATGGTTCTCTAATACATGCACTACCGCTGGGTTTCTTTCACAGAGTGGAACACCATAGGGCCAACAGGGGAATTACCGGTAGGGAACAACCCCAAGAGAGATGGCCAATTAAATTCAACACAGGCAACAACCACTGATTTTTACAACCCCCTTCCAGGATAAACAACTCACGTGGTCTTAACCCAAACTTTGTTGCACCTCCTGCCCTAGTATTAGCTAATAGGTTTTCTATGCTATCAGGGATGGAGGAGTGCGACTGACTGGACACCAAAGAGGAGCCTGTTGCTGAACAGCGGAGGGAACAGGAGGTTAACCAGAGTATGATAACTGTGTCCGAGTCCATCTCTTCGCTTTCCCTGTTTTCACCACAATCTGAGTCGACCACACCCGAGGTGTCCAGTAACATTATATCCTGGGACATATCAGGACTGACACATAAGTTTGATGACCCTATGTGGCACCAGTTTATCAAGCAATTCTCTGTTATTAGCCTGCAAGAGACCTGGTTAGTGGAAGGTAATCTGTTTTTGGAGGGCTTTAAAGCTTATTTTGCCCCTGCAATCCCTTCAATTAGCGATAGAGCTAAAGGAGATTTAGCTGTCTATATCGCTCTGGATATCGACTGCCGGGTACAAATTTGTCTCTCCGCCGCACCAGATATGCTTGCCATTACTTTTAAGAAGGGGGATCACAGACTAACTCTGATTAATTTCTACAATCCATCAAATAGAAAAAAGGAGGGCAGCATTTTTCAACTGAGACATTATATAAGGAAGCTGTCCGACTTAAATCCATACCCCCTGATGGTAACGGGAGATTTCAATATCCACCCATGTGGCGACCCTAAGCTAACAAACATGGGCGACATGGGATGTCACAGAATGGATGGGTTTCAGTACGAACACTCTTTACAGGGGGAAGAACTAAATAATTTAACAAATGAATTTGATCTGTGTTCACTGATGTTCCTTTCCACTCCAAACAGTAAAATCTTAACTCCCACATTTAAAGGGAGAGGTCTTTTATAGACCACATTCTAGTCTCTTCAAACTCTCAGTCTCTCTTTCAGAGGTTTACCATAAAAGACACAGGTTTCAGTGATCACAACCCTCTCTGTGTATATTTTTGTGGCTTGCTTTTTTTCTAGTAAGCCCAGGGAGGTATTAAAGGGCATAATGAGACCTATAGATGTCGGGCGCCGGCTAAAGTGGTCTCAGATCAACCCGGACGCCTTCTATAGGGAGGTAAGAAACTTGTGTGCAGATGAATTAGCCCGCTGTGTCCATCCGGAGAGTTCGCCAGGGAATGTTATCAAGGCTTTTTGCTCTATTACAAGTAAAGCAGAGGAGCTACTGAGGGCTCCAGTGCATAGGGTCCCTAATCCCAACCCGAGATGGGTTGACTCGTCCTGGTCAAAAGCGGCCCGTAAGCTAAGGGAGGCACTAAAGATTGTCCCGCGGAATTCCACCCTCATTCGGGACTGTCGGAAAGGATACAAACTGGCCTTAGTCAGTCGTAAAAGTGTGATTAAGGAGGAGACCTGGAGGGAGTTGGTGGAGGCGAGCACGCTGAGGAATGGCTCACTGTTTTGGGGTATTGTCAATAGACCACTGTTTCCGGAAGATCGCAGTAACAGAATTGGCTCTCATATAACAGAAGAGGAATGGGTGGCCCACTTCCAACTAATGTTCAAGGCCCAAAATGGCAACCCTGCTCGACTACCTTATATACCAACTACTGCTCCCATGATATTTGAGAGGGCTGAGATAGAGGCAGGTATTGCAGGTCTAACGAGCAATAAGGCCCCGGGTCCAGACCTCTTCAAATCGGATTCCTCATTCTGGGCCCTGATCCTTACAGCAGTTTTAAATGCAGCGGCTATAGACGGTTGCCCTGCCACCTGGGCAATCTCTACCATCGTCTCAGTATTTAAAAAGGGGATCGCAACAGTACCCATTGTTATCGCCCCATCTCTCTCATCGATTCCGTGGTTAAGGTGATGGGAGGGGCCCTATTGGAAAGATTATCCTCATGGGCAGAGGAAGGCAACATCATCTCAGATACCAAATACGGGTTCATGACAGGAAAGTCAACGGTGGCCCAATGTTTAAATTTGGACCTGATCCCTGGTAAGTACACGATGGCCCGCCGGGTGCGATCCACATGGCCTTCATGGACTTATCATCCGTGTTTGACTGCGTCAATCGGGTCGAGCTGTGGCAGTCTATGAGGGCCATGGGTTTGGGGGCTCCCCTCGTGGACTTCCTGATGGACGTGCATAGAGAAACCAAAGCAAACGTCAGATACTCGCAGGACCTCCGGGTATCCAGGACATTTGATATTGAAAGAAGGGTAAGGCAGGGATGTATCCTTGCACCCTTCCTGTTTAATCTGTATATCAATGACTTGGAGAAAGCCCTGGTAGGGACAGGGGCCGACTTCCCGTATGTAGGTTGCAGGGGTCTCCCTGCCCTCCTATATGCGGATGACGCTGTCCTGATAGTCAGAACACCAAGAGGTTTGCAACGCCTCCTGGATGCCTTGCTGAACTTCATGGTGTCCCGTGACCTAAAGATCAACAATGCCAAATCGTACATCATGCAGGTGGGGCCAGGACAAAAGAAAAAGTTCTGTTTCTCAGTTGGCTCCGAGAAGATTCCCACAACTCCGTCTTCCCATATATGGGGGTACTGCTGCATGAGCGCCTGAAGTGGGGGCTTCTCATTCAAAGGAAAAGGGGGGAGTTTACCAGAATAGTGAGTGCAATTTTCTGCTTTGCTGCTAAGATGGGCAAACGCCCAATTGCAGCGATGGTGAAAATTTACAAGGCAAAGGGCGTTTCAGCCGTAAGCTATGGCAGCAAAGTGTGGGGGTACACTACGGTAGCCCCTCTGCAGGTGGTAGAAAACACATTTTTAAAACGCCTTCTGGGAATGCCTTCTGGCTTATCGAACCTTATAGCCAATGAAGAACTGGGGACCCCCTATTTAAGTGACATTCTCGCTCTGCGCCCTTTAGTTTTTTGGCTTAAGTGCTGGCTCAACACGGATCTAAAACTAACCCAGCAAATTATGACAGACTGTATGTCCTTGGACCATATGTCCCGAATCCCATGGCTATGGTATATTAAAGGTCGCCTCTCAGAGTTGGGACGTGCTGAACTCTTTTCCAATCCCCTAACCATCACAAGAAAAGATGTTGTATCTGTTAAAGATGTATTTCTGTTCAGAAGGAGGCTGGAAAGGGATGCTCAGGAATTATGTAAACCCAGTGTCCGTAAATACCTGACCTTAATAACGGAGCCCTCAATTGAGCCCTATCTCTTGGGGACCCTGACTACCTATGAGCGTTTTTTACTGACTAGGTTCCGCTTAGATCATTTTCACCTCTTGATCGCGGTGCCTAAGGGGTCCAGAAGAGGTCAAGTGTTAGCACCCTGTGGCTGCGACAACCTGTCTCCACAGGACCTGCTTCACTTCACATTGTGCTGTAAATACTATGATGTGCCCCGGAGACACTTTTTACTACCTCTCTTAAGGAGACTTAACTTTAGTCAGGTGCGCCCTGCACTTTTGTATCTCCAGATGCTGAAATCGGAGTGCATTATTTTTATTGTAGGTTACCTAAAATAATTGATGAGAACCAGGGCTTGTCTAGAATATTAGCCAACCATGGGGGTTGTTGTATCTTTTATTATACATATGTGTTATGTGTTTACCCGGAGAGATATTGATATTTAACTTTTGTATCCGTAGCACCGTACTCACGTTTCGGAAAACATGAATTTTATATTTTTAATGTACGTATTAATGTATGTATCCAAGGAGTGCATATGTATTTTTTTTATTATTATGACTTTTATGGTTTACTTGATGTAAAACCGAATAAAGTTTTATGAAATGAAATGACTGTGAAAAACTTGGTGCAGCCAAACAGTTGCATAATTCCTGTGGCCCGGCTCATACCTCTGACTAGGTCCAGAAGTGCTCCTCAGTGGTTCCTTCATTTTTTTGTCTCATTGAGTTTATTGTTTAGCATCTATGGAAACGAGGAAGACTAAACCTGAGGTTACCACCCCACAACACAGACTATCATACCACACAATTACACTCGATAGCACATAATTGCACTCTACATAATTGCTATATCTAAATACCACATACTTTCTATCAATATTATTTCACAGAACAACATACCACATAATTCCACTACACACAACCTACATCCACTCCACTCCACTCCAAGAAACATTAATAAAACATTTTTACATTTACAACGAAATAGCTCTAGCTCTCACAAATGCGAAACCTATTACATTGCAAATGCTTCTTTAACTAGTAGTTGCGTTTGCAGAGAGGTGGAGAAAGGGGGCTGGGCCTCTGATCACCGCTCAGGAATTCCGCTGCCTAGGACTTACAGGAGGTACCAGGAGAGCTTCTGGTCCCTCAAACTCCCTCAGGAGAAAAGGACCTTCATCTCCCAACCTGTAGTGTGCCAGGAGAATGGTGGAGAAAGGCAGAAAATGCCTATGAAGACCTCTTAGCAATTCCACTGGGTGGCACTTACTGGAGGTAATAGGAGGCGTAATTGGACCCCATGAACAACCCTAGGGGCCACCTAGCCCTCCTATTACCTCCAATAAGTTCAACGCATCAGAATTGTCATAGCAAGCCACACCCCCTTTGCCTACCAGTCTGCAAACGTGCTCCCTGGCGCGCTCTTTTTTTTTTTTAAACGATTTTTATTATTTTCCAGTGTAACAAACTTACACGTTGACATTCAATACAACATTAGTTCTATGAAGACTTAAACATACAGTTGTACACAATCATAGATCAAAATTACATTGTCATGTGTGGTATCGCATCATGCATTTTACCGTGATCAGTAGCTCATCAGTATTGTGAGAAGTTGGCCTGGTATATGATGCTCACTAGTTCTAGTGATCACCTTGTACCATGCCAAGCAACCCTTATGATGACTGGTTGTAAGTCATCCTTATAGACCAGCTATCCTAGTAGCGTGGACAAAGCAGTCTTAGGCTAAACTCTGTAAAGGCATGTGAAGCAAGCTGTTTTACCATACACAATCCACTTGAATACCAAATGAAAGGACACCACACAGATATATATTGAAAATATATATGTATTTATTTACTACAAAATCCCCTATACTCTTTATGAGCACAGAAGCAAATGTGTTAAAACAAAACACAGTTTAAATACACGAAAGTTGCACAATATGGATGAGCCCTAGGGGCCACTTAAACCATATACTCAATTAGTGGTATAAGAACCACCAATGGGAAAGGAAATAGGCCTAGGGCCTGGGGAATCGCTGGAGCTGTTCGGGACTAACAGTGAAGAAGTCGGGAAAGGCCCGCGGGACTCGGGTGCAGCGCTTAAAGCACACGCATGCACCAATGCAATGTCAATGGTGCGTAAAAGTTATAAAGTTACTGTTTTAGGAACCTTTCGACTGACCTAGGAGGACAAAACTTTAGATCTAGGCACTAGAGGTGTGTACCAGTGTAGGAACACCGGCATTGCTGAGTTACCTCACTCACAGGAAGCGGTGCATAGGTGCGAAGGTGTGTCGGGTTTCGTCACGCAGGTCGATGGTGCCTGGAGATGAAGATGCTGCAGGCGGGTCGTCGAGGAGAGTTCCGGTGGATCCAAGGATGGATCTGAAGAGTTGAAGACCTGAAAGCAGAGGGGAAAATGTTCAAAGTCACTAGCCAGTGACTACCGTGGAACCAGGATGGAACCAGGCGATGTCGGGTGCAAACAGGTGAAGAGGTGCAGCTTGTCTCTGCAGCCACGTGGACACGAAGAGGTCAAGGACGTCCAGGAGTCGATCGCGAGCTGTCCCATGAAGGCTCTAGTTGATGGCGGTGTCAGCAACTTGATTGGAGCAAACAAGCCTTGGCTAATGCAAGCCATGCAGGAAGTGGAGAAAGCTTGTTACTTGGACCAGCAAGGTCAGAGAGGGTGCTCCTTCTCAGGGGAGCAAGGGCCAGTCTGGAGCAACCAGACCAGCAGTGTAGATTGTAGGTTTTGTCGCCAAGATGGCCGCTAGCCACGTGGCAAATGGCCGGGATGGCACGTCGAGTGGCAAAGTGCAAAAGAGCCCCACGCAGATCGTGGAGATGCTGGGGGGCTGATCTTCGGTGCAGATGCTGCTCGGTGGGGGGGCTTCTCAAACCCCAAAGCACAGAGTTGAGGGTGCCTCGGGTGCTGCGCAGTCAGCTTCTCGGGGGTCTTCGAGATGTCCGGTCCCACGTCTCTCAGTGTCTCCACGGGTCTCTTCTTTGCAGGGACTGTGGATCGAGCTCTGAGATGTCTGGGAGTCTGGGTCTCGTTGGGCTCTGGGCTCGGGCTCTGGCAGGAGGCGGCGGCAAAGCAGACGTCGAGTTGCTGGTTGGTGCCTGTATTCACAGGGTGGTCACTCCTTGGCCACAAGGGAGATTCTCTTCAGTCTTCTGTGCAGCAGAATGTCGAAGTCCAGTTTTCTTCTTAGTTTTAAGTCGAGTTCAGGATGATCTGAAGTCTTGGGACACAGCTCCTACTCTTATTCGAATTCTAGGGGCCGGATTACCTGCTAGGTCCCTCCTCTGGGTGGGACCAGGAAGGGGGGTGGTAACACCCCTTTCCTTTGTCCAGCTTCGCGCCAAGACTGGGGCTGGAGAGCCCCAGCACCGGTTTGAACTGGCATATGCACAGGGACACCTTGTGTGCCCCAGGCAAGTCTGATTCTATTCAGCCCTGTCCTACCCAATACACAAAACCCTGTCTGGGATGGTGCTAGCACCTCCCAAGGCAGGAAACTCATTGTCCAAGCCTCCCTCGCTGGAAGGACTCCCAGCAGCAGGAGGTCAGACTTGTGTCTGTGGTGGCAGCATCCATTTTGTGATGCTGAGGCTCATGTTTATCTTTACCCGGGTTTCAGGTTATGTACATGTCGTGTCCCTCTAGAAGGGTGGAATGCTACCCACGTCGCCAGAACTGGCGAGGGGGTAGTATTCCAATTCGTATGACACCTTACTCGACATGTTTTGATAAAGCCAAACCAAAGATAGCATTTAACCGCGAGGTTCATAATGCACTTAAGAGTATATGGTATGGCAGTATCATGGAACAGCTAAAGGACGTGGTTCCGAAAGTTGCAGACAGGCTCAGCTCATGCCAGAGCACCATCTCACATATTTCCAAGCACTCTACCTCCAGGATTGATGAGGCCTTCCATAGGAGTGGCTGATAGGAACATATGTGTCCATTTTAGGTTAGATATAGACATACTATATTTATTTATTTATTTTTATTTATTTTTATTTAGGCTGTTTTATAGCGCGCTCCATTACTCCGGAGTATCCTGGCGCGAAAAAGAAAGAGGAAACAGTAGTAGCAGAACCATAGACCAAAGAACGAACTAGACAGCTATTCTGAACAGATGAGTCTTCAGCGCTTTTTTAAAAGCAGTGAAGTCGTCGATGTTACGTAGAGCCGCAGGGAGGGCGTTCCATGCGCGCGCGGCCTTTACTGTCACAGAGTGGCCTCCCAGCCGAACACGCCGGAAGCGCGGGACCAGCAGCAGATGTTGTGCTGCTGAGCGTAAATCTCTGTTAGGGAAGTACCGCGTGAAACGTTTCATCAGATAGGCAGGACCACGCCCATTGATGGCTTTATGGGCCAGAGTCAGAATTTTAAAGGTAATTCGATGCTGCACCGGCAGCCAATGCAGGCTCTCCAGATAACTTCTAACACTGATCCGCCTGGAGATATTCCCCAAGAGTCTGGCGGTGGCGTTTTGAATAATCTGGAGCCGCCCGATCAAATAGGCCGGTGAACCACTGAACAGGGCATTGGCGTAGTCCAGGCGCGAGAGAATTAAAGCTCTCGCGACAGACTCGCAGGCCGGGGCAGGCAGATACGGGAAAAATTTTCTAAGAGACTTCAGAGTCCCAAAACAGCCACCAGTGAGCCTCTTAATGTGCCCCTCAAAGCGAAGGTCTTCCCCAAACCAGACCCCAAGGTTTTTAGCCAAGGTGTTTGAGGCACATGGAGTAGGAAAGCCCTCCGGCCACAGTAGGGATCGAAAATCAGGGGGGAACTGGCCATAGAGCAGGATTTCTGTCTTGTCCTCGTTACACTTCAATTGAGCAGACGCTAACCAATTGAAGACTGAGGACAAACAGTTCTGGATCTGCTCAGTGTCCAGCGCCTCTCCAGGCCAGGTAAACAACAACTGCGTGTCGTCCGCGTAGGCTATAACTTTGGCTCCCAGATGTTCTGCTAGTTCAATCAAAGGGGTCAAATATATATTAAAGAGCAAAGGGCTCAAAGTCGAGCCCTGGGGGACTCCTGTCAGGAGTGGTCTAGCCGATGAAGAGTAAGGGGGGAGCCAAACCTGTTGGGATCTAGCCGACAGAAATGAGCACAGCCAATCTAAAGCAAGATCTCCAATGCCAATGTCGGCAAGCCTGGACAGGAGGCGTTGGTGGGGAACCGTGTCAAACGCGGCAGAGAGGTCCAATAATATTAGAGCCGCTCTGCCGCCACCATCCAAACACTCCCTGACCGCCTCCGAGATTTCCACAAGAGCCGATTCCGTGCTGTAGGCGGCACGGAACCCAGACTGTGCCTCATGAAGAGCTCCGGAGCTTTCCACAAACTTATTAAGCTGCTGAAAGGCCAGTTTCTCTCCAATTTTTGCCAGAGCAGGAAGCAGCGATATCGGACGGTAGTTTGTCAGAACCGCCGGATCAGCACCGGCCTTTTTAAGGAGGGGCAGAAGTTTGGCTTGTTTCCACTCAGAAGGCAGGCTGGCTGATTTAAATGAAAGGCCGACTAAGTGTGATACCTCCTGAGCAACTACGTTACCTAAGTAAGGGGTGATTACACCGACTTACCCCAGCTGAGTGATCAGCCAGTTGTGTCAAATATGGAGGCCCGGCCAGGGGTGGCATAATACATGCTGCTGCCCCTGGTAGGCCTTGGAAGCACCTATGCCCTGGGTACCTTGGGTACACTGTTACAGGGGCCTATAAGGTGAACCAATTCCAATTGTGTATGTACCTAAGGTACATGGAGTCCATTTTAAGGAGAGAGCAATTAGCCTGGGGGCCTGAATAGCAGGATCCCAGGCCAACTAAGTAAAAAACCAGCTAAACACTAGGCAAAACGTTTGGGGGTAACCATAGTCAGATAACCACCTTCCTACACAACCCCCTCCCCCAAACGAAAGGAGATAAGGCTATCCTTGACCAGGTAAGCCTATATTGCCTAAGTGGCCATATAAGGAAGTACCAGCTCTGGCTTGGTTACCCCCTGTCTCATGGTCCACTATGCAATCCCTCACCCTAAGGGTATCTGAGGGTCTCCACCATAGGGAATCTCTACCTGTGGTGTGTTTTGGCAAAGTTAAAGGCTGGTGTTGAGATGGATCACTGAAGTGAGATTCCTCTGTAGGACTCAGCTTCCTCCAATCACTCTCCACCATGTAGGCCTTTCTTTCCTTGACTGAGTTGCACTGTGCTCTCAGGGTCAACCTCTGGCTACCTAAAGCTGGAGGCTGGGTCCCTTTGGTTGGCTTACTGGAGGGACAGTTCAGGTTTGGGCCCGTTGGGTCCCAGGTTTGGCTGTGCCCAACAGAATCCATCTGTGGGAGGTCAAGTCAAGTCAAGTCAAGTCAAGTTAAAATTTGTATAGCGCACTACTCACCCGGAGGGTCTCAAGGCGCTTGATGGGGGGGGTTGTTACTTATCAAATAGCCAAGTTTTGAGTTGTTTTCTGAAGGAGAAGTGGTTCTGAGTAAGGCGGAGGTGGGTTGGGAGAGAGTTCCAGATTTTGGCCGCCAGATAGGAGAAAGATCTTCCTCCCATGGTGGTTTTTCGGATACGTGGAATCGTGGCGAGGGCTTGATTGGACGATCGTAGTTGGCGGGTGGGGGTGTAAAAGGTCAGGCGTGTGTTGAGGTATTTGGGTCCTAGGTCGTAGAGGGCTTTGTGTGCGTGGGTGAGAAGACGGAACGTTACTCTCTTGTTGACGGGGAGCCAATGAAGGTCTCTCAGGTGACCGGAAATGTGGTCGTGGCGGGGTTTGTCTAGGATGAGTCTGGCGGAGGTGTTCTAAATGCGTTGGAGTTTTTTCTGTAATTTGGCTGTGGTTCCAGCGTAGAGGGTGTTTCCGTAGTCCAGTCGGCTTGTGACAAGTGCTTGAGTGACTGTCTTTCTTGTTTCGGTGGGGATCCATCGGAAGATCTTTTTGAGCATGCGTAGGATGTTAAAGCATGATGATGAGAAGGCGTTGACTTGTCTGGTCATCGAGAGGGAGGAGTCTAGAATGAATCCCAGGTTGCGAGCATGGTCCGTTGGTTTAGGCGCGCTGCCTAGGGCTGGTGGCCACCATGAGTCGTCTCAAGCGGAGGGTGATGATCCTAGGATGAGGACTTCCGTCTTGTCTGAATTTAGTTTTAAGCGGCTGTTCTTCATCCATTTGGTTACGTCTTTCATCCCTTCGTGTAGGTTGGTTTTGGCGGTGTTTGGGTCTTTGGTGAGGGAGAGGATCAGCTGTGTGTCGTCAGCGTGGGAGATGATGTTGAGGTTGTGTTGGCGTGTGATGGATGCGAGGGGCCTCATGTAGACGTTGAAGAGAGTGGGGCTGAACGAGGAGCCTTGGGGAACGCCGCAGACTACTTCGGTGGCCTCTGATCTGAAAGGGGGGAGGCGGACTCTCTGGGTTCTTCCTGTGAGGAACGATATGATCCAATCCAATGCTTTTCCTTGTATTCCGATGTTGTTGAGGCGTTGTACAAGGGTGCTGTGACAGACCGTGTCAAACGCTGCGGAGAGGTCCAGGAGGATGAGGGTAGCTGTTTCTCCGTTGTCGAGTAGTGATCGGATGTCGTCTGTGGCTGCGATGAGGGCGGTCTCGGTGCTGTGTTTGGCTCGGAAACCGGACTGTGAGGGGTCGAGGGAGCCGTTAGACTCGAGGAAGGTGGCGAGCTGATTGTTGACGGCCTTCTCTATGACTTTGGCAGGGAAAGGGAGGAGCGAGATGGGGCGGTAGTTCTTAAGTTTAGTGGGGTCTGCAGTAGGTTTCTTCAGGAGAGCACTGAGTTTGGCATGTTTCCAGCTTTCCGGGAAGGTAGCGGTGTTGAGGGAGCAGTTGATGATATTCCAGAGGTGGGGTGCGATGATGGAGTCGGCCTTGTTGAAGATGTGGTGGGGGCATGGGTCGGTTGGTGATCCGAAGTGAATGGAGTTCATCAAGCGGATGGTGTCTTCAGTGCTGATCGGGTTCCAGGTATCAAGGGTGGTGGTGGGGGGCTTCAGTTCGGTCGTAAGGGTGGTGGACTGGTCGCAGAAGCTGTTATGTATGTCAGCGATTTTACTGTGGAAGAACGAGGCTAGAGAATCGCAGAGGCCTTGAGAGGGAGTGATGTTGTTGGTGTCGGCGCTGGGATTGGTAAGCTCTTTGATGATGCTGAAGAGTTCCTTGCTGTTGTGGGCGTTGTTGTCGAGTCGCTCCTTGAGTGCTGATTTCTTGGTGGATCGGATCAGCTGGTGGTGTTTGCGGGTGGCCTCCTTGAGGGCGGTCATGTTGTCTGTGGTAGGGTTTCTTCGCCAGGCTTTCTCGAGGGTGCGGCATTTCTTTTTGGAGTTCTTGAGGTCGTCATTGAACCAAGAGGCTTTTTTGCTGCCTGGCTTGTTGTGTGGCTTTTTCAGGGGAGCTAATTCGTCGGCGCAATGGGTGATCCATTGTGCGAGATTGATGGCTGCTTGAGTTGGGTCCGATGATTTGGCGAGAGGGTTTTGGTATAGCGATGTGGTGAGCTGGTCGGTGGTAAGTTTGTTCCAGTTTCTGCGGGGGACTTGTTGTGGGTGGTGGTGGGTCGTGGTCTTTCTGAAGTTGAAATGTACGCAGCTGTGGTCCATCCAGTGGAGTCCTGTGGCGTGATTGAAGGAGACGTGCTTGCTGGAGGAGAAGATCGGATCGAGCGTGTGTCCGGCGAAGTGGGTGGGGGTATTCACCAGTTGTTTGAGTCCGAGATTAGAGAGGTTGTCCAGAAGGGTGATGGTATTGCTTTCGTTGTTCTTTTCCAGGTGGAAGTTGAGGTCCCCTAGGAGAATGTAGTCCTCAGAGGGGAGGGCGTGTGGGCTGATGAAGTCAGTGATGTCTTCGCAGAATTGTGTGCGGGGTCCTGGTGGTCTGTAGATGAGGGTGCCTCTAAGTGTGGTTTTGGGGACGGTGTGTATCTGGAAGTGGAGGTGTTCGGCGGCTGTGAGGGTGTCGTCGGAGCTGGTCGTGATGCGGATGGTTTTCTTGTGGACGAAGGCGATGCCTCCTCCTGTCTGGTTGATGCGGTCCTTTCGGATGATCTTGTAACCGTCTGGGATGGCTATGGCGATGCCGAGCGCTGATGAGGCGTTCATCCAAGTTTCTGTAAGAAAGGCGATGTCCGGCGTGGTGTTGTCTAGTAGGTTCCATAGTTCAATGGCGTGTCTGTGGATCGAACGGGTGTTGAGCAGGATGCACTTCAGGTGGTTGTTGTCGGAGCTCTGTTTGGCGTTTGTGGATTTAGTGTGGGTCTTGAAGCAGTCTAACTTGCAGGATTGGCAGGTGAAGGGTCCATGCCTGCGTCCTGGGGCGGCTTGGTGACAGTCGGGGAGACGGCCGGTGTTGAGTGCAGAGAGGGTTGCGACGTCATACATTAGGTGGCTGGAGTGGATTTTGCGGGGGGCAGGGGGTCTGGCGCCGGGTGCGGTCCAGGCGTGGACGGGCGTAGACGGGCTTACCTTTGGGGCGCCTTCGGCGAGCATAGGGTGCGTCCGCTGTGCGTGGACGCTGCACGTATGTTGCTCTGACATAAGTGGATAGTGGAGGGGGGCGGAGCGAGGGAGGAGCAGCTGGGAGGCGGGAGCGGGGTGGCGAGTGGGTAGGGTCAGTAGGAGCTGGAGGGAGCGGGGGTGGGGATGCGGGGCAGCAGCGGCGTAGACGGGCTAAGGGCACAACAACAATGCTGGGCAAAATTACTGGCACAAAGGAGGTCGTGGGCACAAAAAACAGTCACTGGTACAATCAATGGCACAGAATGCGGTCGCAGGCACAAATAGCTGGCACAATTGTAATCAATGCAGGCAACGATACCAGGCACAATGCAGGTCGCTGGCACAGATAGCAGGTCGCTGGCACCGATAGCGGCCAGAGTGCAGGTCGATGGCACAGATGGCTGGGACGAGCTGCGAGTGGAGCGACCAGTTCTGACCGGAGACAGGATGGTCACAGCTCCTTGTCTCGCGTTATTAGCCTAAAGTTTGTTTGTGGGAGGGAGGAGCAGCTGGGAGGCGGGAGCGGGGTGGCGAGTGGGTAGGGTCAGTAGGAGCTGGAGGGAACGGGGGTGGGGCCGCGGGGGAGCAGCGGCATGGACTGGCTAAGGGCACAACAACAATGCTGGGCGAGATCACTGGCACAAAGGAGGTTTGTGGGCACAAAAAACAATCTCTGGTACAATCAATAGCACAGAATGCGGTCGCAGGCACAAATAGCTGGCACAATTGTAATCAATGCAGGCAACGATACCAGGCACAATGCAGGTCGCTGGCACAGATAGCAGCTCGCTGGCACCGATAGCGGGCAGAGTGCAGGTTGCTGGCACAGATGGCTGGGACGAGCTGCGAGTGGAGCGACCAATTCTGACCGGAGTCAGGATGGTCCCTAACTAATTTTAAGGGGGATCCCTCAGGAGTTTTTAAAGTTTTCACCTGGCTAGGGCTGCTAGCTTCGGTGCCCCTAATCTGCTGATGGGGGTGCTTTATTTGACAGGGGGCCCTTTGGGGCTCACTGTCCTTCTTGTCCTCTGCAGCCCTGGGCTGACGAAGGCAAGGTAGAGAGGGGCAGGTTACCTGCTCCAGACTGGGTCCCACCTGAGAAGGGTCCACTGACATCAGGGGCTCTGTCAGGCTAGGCCTAACCACCTCTGGGGCAGTTCCTTCATCAGGGGTAAAATCAGTTCCCTGAGGAGGCTGATCCTTTCCTAAAGTCTGGTGGGAGGAAGATTTCTCTTCCTCCTCAATGCTCTCTGTTTGTGTGGATTGATCCATCTTTTCAGGCTTCACAACACATGGATCAGTTTGAGTTTGGGCTGTGGCCATCACAGCCCCACCAACCTTTTCAGGAGGAGACTCAGTTTGGGTATGGGCTGTTACCATCACAGCCCTGCTAATCTTTTCAGGAGGGAAGTTAGCTAAAGATGGGGCTGAGGTTTGCTCAGCCCTACCAACCTTTTCAGGAAGGACATCTTGGATTGGGGCTGTAGCCATGACAGCCCCATTAACCTTTCCATGGAGATTTACCATTCTAGAATGGGTTTGTTGTTCAACCTCAGCCCAGGCTGAGATTTCCAAATCATTACCAAGTAGGCAATCTACAGGCAAGTTTGCTGACACTGCCACTCTCTTTGGGCCAGTGACTCCTCCCCAGCTGAGATTTACCACTGCTATGGGATGATTTTTCTGAACTCCATCAATGTTTGTCACCTGGTATGTGGCGCCAGGTAAAAGTTGCCTAGAGGGGACTAGATTCTCAGTCACCATGGTGATACTAGCCCCTGTGTCTCTGTAGGCCTCAACTTTCAAACCATTGATGAGGGGTTCTTGTCTATACTTGCTCAAAGTATTTGGGCAATCAGTGAAATTGGCAAACCCCATGCCAGTCTCATAGACAAGATCAGTTGGGGACCTGGTTAGGCCAGAGTCCACCTGTGTTCCAAAGGTAAACCCACCAAATTCTTGGGGGTGCTCCCACCACCTTGGAGACCACTGCTAACAGTGACAGGAGGTGTTGGAGCTTTACCTGGAGGTATATTTTCCTTATTACTATTCTTTGGTCAACAGCTGTCTGTTTTCCAATGGCCAACCTGTTTACAGGCATGGCAATAAGGCTTTTTCTGTGTAGAGGAAGTGTCTTGGGACCCACCCCCATTCCTTGGAGTGTTGGGGCCCTGGGGAAGTCTTCTCTTTTGATTTATCCCCACCCTTCTCTTGAGGCTTGGTAGTCTCTTTCTTTTGGTCACCACCCTGGTTCTTAGGCCTGATCCTGGTTCTGACCCATTCGTCTGCCCTCTTACTCAATTCTTGTGGAGAGGTCAGATCAGAGTCCACCAGGTGCTGATGTAGAAGCTGATTTTGACAATTACTTAAGATTTGCTCTCTCATAATTAAATTATACAATCCTGTATAGTCTGTAACCTTACTTCCCAGCAACCAGCCCTCCAGAGCCTTAGGGGCACATTCAACAAAGTCAGACCAGTCCTGAGTCTGTGTCTTCTGGGTTTCTCTGAACATTAACCTGTACTGTTCAGTGGTTAAGCCTAACCCATCTATCAGAGCACTCTTCAGGACCAGGTCGTTTCTAGAATCCCCATCACTAACTGTGAGGAGTCTGTCTCGGCCTCTACCTTCAAAGGAGAGCCACAAGATTGCTGCCCACTGCTCCTGAGGGATCTGCTGTACTCTGCAGGCTCTCTCAAGTGCAGTCATCCATTTGTGGATATCATCCCCAGCTTTGTAGGGGGGCACAATCTTACTCAGGTTTCTATTGTCATAGGACCTGTCTTTATCCTTAGGGATTAGTGCTGCCACCAGTGGATCCTAATCCACTCTCTCTAGGCTGTCTTGCTCTAGCAAGCTTCTCTTTGGCCAGGGCAACTTCTAATTCTTGCTTCTGGATCCTAAGTTCAGCCTCTCTCATTTTGGCCTCATGTTCCCTTCTCTGAGGGCTAGTCAACCCCCTTCTGGAGTGACCATGAGAACCTCTAGAAGCTTGGGAGGTGTTGGAGTCACCTGAGTGATTCCTCCTCCTCCTTTGCTCCTGGTTAAGTCCACTTGGGGGTCTGAGTGGGTTGGACCCTGACTCAGTCCCAAATTGGCTTAAGTTAGCCTGGCTAAGTCTTCTGACTGGCACCTGACTAAGTCTCTCATCATCAGAATCACTTTCTTCCTCCTCCTCTTCCTCTTCCTCATCCTCAGGCTGAGTTTCTCCAGTGTTCTTGTCTTCCTCATCTATCTGGACAACAGGGACAGGGGTGTCAGTATTATCATCTTCAGTGGGAGAGCCTCCCTCAACATTCCCTGTGGGGTCTGTTTTAGAGGTCTTTAGAGCTTCAGACTGGTCTAAAAGCTCTCTGAGGTGTGCTGTAGTAGGGGCTTGACCCGTCTTGAGACCTCTTAAGGTACACAGCTGCCTCATTTCTTTAAAATTAAGCATAGCAAATTTGGATGGTGCCTTTGGAGGGTCACTCTCAATAGAGATAGGTCCAGTGGACCCCTCTGTTCCAGACATTGCTCTAGTGTGGGTGGATATGTTGCAATCTACCTACACTGGTGTTTACCTACTAAACCTATCTAGTAGTTGTAGTCAGGGTGTGCTACTCCCTATCCTCTACAACAACTAAGATCAGGAGAACTTAAGTATACTAGTCTTGTTTTATATGTACCTAACAGGTACCTGTATGATCTTTCAAATGATACTCTCAAAGATTATAATGGTAAAACAACAGCAAGCTCAAATCCCAACCGCTGCTCACCAATGTGAGAAGTTGGCCTGGTATATGATGCTCACTAGTTCTAGTGATCACCTTGTACCATGCCAAGCAACCCTTATGATGATTGGTTGTAAGTCAACCTTATAGACCAGCTATCTTAGTAGCGTGGACAAAGCAGTCTCATGCTAAACTCTGTAAAGGCATGTGAAGCAAGCTGTTTTACCATACACAATCCCCTTGAATACCAAATGAAAGGACACCACACAGATATATATTGAAAATATATATATATTTATTTACTACAAAATCCCCTATACTCTTTATGAGCACAGAAGCAAATGCGTTAAAACAAAACACAGTTTAAATACACGAAAGTTGCACAATATGGATGAGCCCTAGGGGCCACTTAAACCATATACTCAATTAGTGGTATAAGAACTACCAATGGGAAAGGAAATAGGCCTAGGGCCTGGGGAATCGCTGGAGCTGTTCGGGACTAACAGTGAAGAAGTCGGGAAAGGCCCGCGGGACTCGGGTGCAGCGCTTAAAGCACACGCATGCACCAATGCAATGTCAATGGTGCGTAAAAGTTATAAAGTTACTGTTTTAGGAACCTTCCGACTGACCTAGGAGGACAAAACTTTAGATCCAGGCACTAGAGGTGTGTACCAGTGTAGGAACACCGGCGTTGCTGAGTTACCTCACCCACAGGAAGCGGGTGCACAAGTGCGAAAATGTGTCGGGTTTCGTCACGCAGGCCGATGGTGCCTGGAGATGAAGATGCTGCAGGCGGGTCGTCGAGGAGAGTTCCGGTGGATCCAAGAATGGATCTGAAGAGTTGAAGACCTGAAAGCAGAGGGGACAATGTTCAAAGTCACTAGTCAGTGACTACCGTGGAACCAGGATGGAACCAGGCGATGTCGGGTGCAAACAGGTGAAGAGGTGCAGCTTGTCTCCGCAGCCACGTGGACACAAAGAGGTCAAGGATGTCCAGGAGTCAAACACGAGCTGTCCCACGAAGTCTCTAGCTGATGGCGGTGTCGACAACTTGATTGGAGCAAACAGGCCTTGGCTAATGCAAGCCACGCAGGAGGAGGAGAAAGCTTGTTACTCGGACCAGCAAGGTCAGAGCGGGTGCTCCTTCTCAGGGGAGCAAGGGCCAGTCTGGAGCAACCAAACCAGCGGTGTAGATTGTAGGTTTCGTCGCCAAGATGGCCACTAGCCACGTGGCAAGTGGCCGGGATGGCGCGTCAAGTGGCAAAGTGCAAAAGGGCCCCACGCAGATCATGGAGAGGCTGGGGGGCTGATCCTCGGTTCAGATGCTGCTTGGTGGTGGGGCTTCTCAAACCCCAAAGTACAGCATTGAGGGTTCCTTGGGTGCTGCGCAGTCAGCTTCTCGGGGGTCTTTCGAGATGTCCGGTCCCACATCTCTCGGTGCCTCCACGGGTCTCTTCTTTGCAGGGGCTGTGGATCGGGCTCTGAGATGTCTGGCAGTCTGGGTCTTGTCAGGCCCTGGGCTCTGGCTCCGGCAGGAGGCAGTGGCAAAGCAGATGTCGAGTTGCTGGTTGGTGCCAGTATTCACAGGGTGGTCACTCCTTGGCCACAAGGGAGATTCTCTTCAGTCTTCTGTGCAGCAGAATGTCGAAGTCCAGTTTTCTTCTTTGTTTTAAGTCGAGTTCAGGATGATCTGAAGTCTTGGGACACAGCTCCTACTCTTATTCGAATTCTAGGGGCCGGATTACCTGCTAGGTCCCTCCTCTGGGTGGGACCAGGAAGGGGGGTGGTTACACCCCCTTTCCTTTGTCCAGCTTCGCGCCAAGACTGTTGCTGGAGAGCCCCAGCACCGGTTTGAACTGGCATATGCACAGGGACACCTGTGTGCCCCAGGCATGTCTGATTCTATTCAGCCCTGTCCTACCCAATACACAGAACCCTGTCTGGGGTGGAGCTAGCACCTCCCAAGGCAGGAAACCCATTGTCCAAGCCTCCCTCGCTGGAAGGACTCCCAGCAGCAGGAGGTCAGACTTGTGTCTGTGGTGGCAGCATCCATTTTGTGATGCTGAGGCTCATGTTTAACTTTACCCGGGTTTCAGGTTATGTACATGTCGTGTCCCTCTAGAAGGGTGGAATGCTACCCCCGTCGCCAGAACTGGCGAGGGGGTAGTATTCCAATTCGTATGACACCTTACTCGACATGTTTTGATAAAGCCAAACCGAAGATAGCATTTAATCGCGAGGTTCATAATGCACTTAAGAGTATATGGTATGGCAGTATCATGGAACAGCTAAAGGACGTGGTTCCGAAAGTTGCAGACAGGCTCAGCTCATGCCAGAGCACCATCTCACATATTTCCAAGCACTCTGCCTCCAGGATCGATGAGGCCTTCCATAGGAGTGGCTGATAGGAACATATGTGTCCATTTTAGGTTAGATATAGACATACTATACCTAAGTAAGGGGTGATTACACTGGCTTACCCCAGCTGAGTGATCAGCCAGTTGTGTCAAATATGGAGGCCAGGCCAGGGGTGGCATAATACATGCTGCAGCCCCTGGTAGGCCTTGGAAGCACCTATGCCCTGGGTACCTGGGGTACACTGTTACAGGGGCCTATAAGGTGAACCAATTCCAATTGTGTATGTACCTAAGGTACATGGAGTCCATTTTAAGGAGAGAGCAGTTAGCCTGGGGCCCTGAATAGCAGGATCCCAGGCCAACTAAGTCAAAAACCAGCTAAACACTAGGCAAAAAGTCAGATATCCACCTTCCTACAAGTATCACTCCCACTCCCCCTCTTCGTCTTCGTCAGATCTGGCATCATCATCTTCCAGTAGCGGGACACATATGTCCCCTCTATACACATTCCAACAAGTCCAAACTTTATTCCATTTACGAGGGCAGGCCCTAGCTGCATATACCGCTCATTCTGTCAGCATTAACATGTCCATGTTCTTACTCCATTGTGCCAAGGTGGGTAGTTCTGAAGCGCCCCATTTTTGCGCAATGTCCCGCTTTGCCACCATGATGGCTAATATTCCCCATATTTGTCCATACCTGGTTAAATCATTCAGATCCCCAATGTTCAAGATACATTTACGTGGCTTTGGCAATAGCGAGATCTTCAGTGTTTGTGACACTGTGCGCATTACTTGGCGCCAGTAGTTGGCTATGAGTGGACAGTCCCAGAGGGTATGGAGTAGTGTACCCTCCTCACCACAGCCCCGAAGGCAGTAGGGATGTGTAGCTCTGTGTAGCTTGTGTAGTGTGGTTCTAGTGTAGTACATTCGATGTAAGATTTTTAGCTGTACTAATCTGAACCTAGCCGAGATGCCCACTTCCCTTGGGGATGCCAGTGCCTTGTTCCATTCCATATCATCCATATCACCTAGTTCCTCTGCCCACCTCTCACGTAATTTTAGTGTAGGATCTGTTATTTATTAGTTTTTTGTAGGTAAATGAAGTGGCGCTATGTTGCATGTAGTCAGTGAGTAATCTATGTTCTAACAGAGAAGATTCCGGGATTTCTGTGTCTGTCGGGATTTCCTGTAGCAATGCGTGTCTGATTTGCACGTATCTATACATTTCGTTCGGTCCCAACTCATATTGTTGCTGGAGCAGGGTGAACGGGATTACTGTCCCCTTGTCCCACAAGTCACCCACTGTAGATATTCCTATGCTATCCCATTGCGCAAATCCCTTACTTATTTCTCAGGTGCCCCAATGCCTTGGTGTCCTAGAGTGGTGTGAGCTTAGTGATTGTTCCTTTCCAGACCAATTTTGCCTGTGCTGTGTGCCATATCGCGTCCGTATGCCTCGTGGGACCCTGCAACTTTACTACCTGGCCTCTGTTGTAGAGCACTTAGAGCATGCTATCTGCGCCTAGTTGTGCCCTGTCAGCCGTGTAGGCTGGGTCATCTCGAGGCATATGTATCCACTGGTTGACAATCTTGAGCTGGGCAGCCCAATAGTACAGTTGTAGGTTCGGCAGCGCAATCCCCCCTTCGTACCAACTTCTGTTGAACTTAATATGGGCAATGCATGCCGGTCGGTTACCCCACAGTAGATTGGACACCAATGCTGTTACTTGCTGAAAGTATCGCGGCGAGACCGGGTAGGGGGTGTTCTCTAAGGCGTATAGAAATCTTGGGAGAGCCATCATCTTATAGAGCGCTGCTCTACCGAGGAGCGTTAATGGCAGTAACGCCCAATGCTTCACATCAGTTTGCAGCCGGTCTAGGGGGGGGGTTTAGATTTTTTTCAAAGAATTCTGTCTGATTGTCGGTGATATATATACCGAGGTATTTGAAGGAGGTCGTGGCTAGTACAAGTGGGCAGTCCACCGTGAGTGAGGGCGGTGGTCCCTGCAGAACGTACAATACAGACTTCGACCAATTCAGAGTGTATCCCGATGTTTTCCCGTAAGCATCACAGAGTGCGAGGAGTACTGGTATGCCCCTTTCCGGATCTGTCAAACACACCAACGTCAGCATAAAGTGATACGCGATCCTCCCATCCTTCCCTCCAGCTAATCCCTTTCAACAATGGCGTTGTTCTGATTAGTGTTGCCAGTGGTTCCAAGACTAGAGCAAATAATAAGGGTGAAAGGGGACACCCCTGCCGGGTCCCCCATGCCAACTGGATTGTACGTGAGATGTGGCCATTGGCTGCATGTGGGCGACTGGGTTGGCGTATAAAAGGCGCACCCAAGCTATGAACTTGGGGCCAAATCCCATGTGAGACAGGACTGCGAAGAGGTGCCCCCAATCTACCATATCGAACGCCATTCTGGCATCCAGCTAAAGGATCACGGCCAGTTCCACTAATAACGGAGCTCGTGCCATCACCGCATGCACACGTCTGAGGTTGAAAGCAGTGCTCCTATGTGGCATAAAACCGGATTGATCAGGATGTATCAATATTGGAAGATGTGCCATCAGTCTATTGGCTAAGATTTTCGCGAGGATTTTTGCTTCTGCATTAAGAAGAGAGATTGGGCGGTAAGATGCGCAGTCTGTCGGCGGCTTACCAGATTTCGGAGTCGCCACTATTGTTGCTGTCCGTTGATCTAGTGGGAGTTCAGCTTTTGTTAGGCTCTCCGTGTACATAGCCAGCAGTGGCAGGCTAAGTGTATCCGACATGAGTTTGTACCACTCTATAGGGATCCCATTGGGGCCTAGGGCTTTCCCGGATTGTATCTCATTTATCATCAGTTGTACGTCATCGATAGTGAGGTCTGCTTCTAAATCTTGGACCGCTGTCTGTGTGAGCGTCTGGGTCACGATGTAACTGAGGGAGTCTAAGGCTGTACCCTCCGTGACCTCTCTACCTGGGGTATATACTCTTTTGTAGCGGTCTGCCAACGCGTTTACAATCTCCTCGGGGTGAGTCTTGATTTGTCCCTCACTATCGTACAATTGCTGTATGCCTCTATTGCTCCCTCCCTTTTTATCTAACCAGGCTAACATTTTCCAGGCCTTATCTCCCACATCGTATATTCTATGGGTTATAGCCGAGATATTATCAAGTACCTGCAATCGGAGATGTTCCCTATACTGCTGCTGGTATAGTTGCAAAGTGTGTGCCGATTCTGCCGTGGGAGACGCCATATGGGCTGTATTCGCTGTATGCAAGGCCAGCTCCAATTCCGATAGTTCCTTTCGCTGTGTCTTTTTGTGCCCTGTAATGGAAGCCATTGCTTTCCCCCGTAGGACCGTTTTGTATGCTTCCCAAAGAATCAAGGGGGAGGCTACTGACCCGTTATTTTCGTCAAAATAGAGTTTAGTCGCTTTCTTGAGTTCTTTCTTAATTTTGGGGATCTTCAGAAAGTTAGGATATATGGGATATATCCTTTTACGCGTTTTCTCTTGGCTGGAGAGCGTCAATATTATCGGCGAATGGTCGGATATTCCACTGGGTAGTATGTCTATGGTGTCTACATCGTGCATACTGTTCCCAAGCATCAAGAAATAGTCTATTCTAGACAAACTATTATGTACTGTCGAGTGATAAGTGTATTGCTTCGTGGTGGGGTGTTTATGCCTCCAAATATCCGCCAGGCCCAAAGCTTCTAGGAAGACCCTGAAACCGGAAGGACCGGATGCGTGGGTTCGCGCCGGGAATTTATCTAGTACTGGGTCCACCAGTGAGTTGAAGTCTCCCCCTATGATGGTGTCTCCCGCCGGGAGACTCAATGGAAACTCTCCCAATGCCGGCAGGGCCACTGTTTGAAGCGCTGGTGGTATATAAACTGATACTACGTTTAGAAGCTTGCCCTCCCACTGTCCATGCACCGCAGCAAAACGTCCTTGATCATCTATCTTGTGCTGTAGAGGAATGAACGGGGAGGTCAGAATACCCGTCCCTCTGGAGCCTGAGGTAAATTCTGAGTGTGTTATCATTTTGTAGCCTCGTCGGTTCAGTGCCTGGCACGCCCTCCCTGTGAGGTGTGTCTCTTGTAGTAAAAACAATGTTGGGTCCTGTTGCCTAAGAGCCTGTAGTACCGGCCCTCTCTTGATTTTATCACCCAACCCTCGTACGTTCCAGGACAATATCTTCAGGGGTGGAACCGTGGTCTGCTGCATTATGCCATTACAGGCGGCAGCCTGTGGTTGTTGTGCCATAGTGAGGTGATATGAATGTGCCCAGCCATGCTTTCATCATCAGTGCAATACATCTGTCTGCGGCCCTGTGTAGTGGTGCATGTGAATGTCACGTCGTATCCTGTCGTAACGTGCAAAACTAGAACAATAACAGTTAAATCCCCCTTTCCAACCCACCTCCCTGCTCCACGGACATAGAACCGCCCGCCTCCCCAACTTAGCAGAGTGCTTATTTCTACCCCAACCCATTGTACTTGCTTGCGGGGGTAAAGGAGTTCCGTGGTGACTGCGGCCCCATCCGCTCTCTGTAGCTTTCCCCCCGGTCCAAGGGCAGCACGCCCCTCATAGTGTATGACCGTTATTACATCTGAGTTAGCCGGTCCTTCAGGATTCCGATTGGAGTTCGTCATCTCCCACTCCTATCTCCGACGGGTTGTCCAGAGTGTCTCTGTTCGATGTCTGTGATCCTGCGAGGCTCTCGCTCCGCTGGTTTCGCTGACCTGTGTCAGTGCGCCGAGGTGCTCCCACTCGACGCCAGCCCTCCAGCCAATCATGTGCTGCCTCAGGCGTGTCGAAAAACCATGTGTTGTGGTTGTCAACCACTCTTAGTCTCGCCGGTAATAACATTGAGTATGGCAGTTCCTTTGCTCATAAGGCTTTCTTGACCTCTGTGAAGGTTTTCCGACGACGGGCCACTTCGGCTGCGTATTCTGGAAAGAAGGCAACTGTGAGTTTTGTATCTTGATTGGTGGCGATATCCGTGCAGCTTGAAGTATGGCATCCCTATCCCTGCAATTGAACAGTCTGGCCAACACCGGTCGTGGCGCGGCACCCGGCTTTGGCGCATTGCCGGGGCCTCTGTGCGCCCTCTCCACTGAGAAGAAATGTGACAGTCCCTTGGGCTGCAGCCTGGTCTTGATCAGTTCTTCTACATATTGGGCCATCGCTCGTTTGAACTCCGATTCCGGCACTCTCAGGATTCGCACGTTGTTACGTCTCGAGCGCCCTTCCTGATCGTCCAATTTCTCTTGAAGCTGTTTATTCGTGGCTACCATACGTTCCATTGCCAGCTGCAGCACCGAGGTGTCCTCTACCAGCGACTTCGTGACCACCTCCACTTGCGCCACCCAGTCCGTCATCTTATGAAAGTCCGCTCACAATAAGCTAACATCTGTGGAGATCGATCCCACCGTCACCTGTACATTGGATAGCGTCTTCATTATGTCCTCCAACGTCACCTTCTTTGCTCCCTCACTCTCCGGGTTTTTTCCTGTGGAGGTGCGCCCCTCTGTCAGTGGTGTATTATTCTTATCATAGGCGTATTTGTCCAGTTTTGCCTGCGTTGCGGTGTTCCTTGGCCCCCTGCCCGACATGGTATTTGCCGTCCTAGTGGTTCAGGGCACGATCAATCCACCAGTTGCTCGTGTCTCGTCTTAGGCAACTGCTGTCCCTGATCGCTGCGGATATCACAGCGCAGGGGGGATCGGCACTGAGGTGTCTTATGGCTGTACATTGCACCGTGCCACTGCGCTCCGGCAAAGTCCTGTTGCTTCTAGGGGATGTTGATGTAGATTCACCGTAAGGAGGCGCTCCCCTTTTATCGCCGATTTATTTCTGGGTGCATAATGTTTATGGCACCCGGATTGGTTTATAGGCTGTATCGTAAACTGGGCTTTATTCACTGTTTTTTATAAAAGAGCCACACTGCCAATGGTTTGGCCGATTCTTCCTGTGGGCCTCTCCGCACCTCCTCACGGCTCGGTGTGCCAGCCGGGCGTCCTGCGTTCTCCCCCGCAACTTTATTGCCGGGTGTCGGCCAGTCTGTCTGGTGCTGTCAGACGAGCGGGTATTTTCACCATCCCACGGCACCCACACCTCTTCCGGGGCTTTTGCGTGCGTCTGGGCGGTGACTGCGTGGTGCCCGTCCAATGGTAATTGTTCTAGGGGGGGGGAATCAACTTGTGTGGCGATAGTTCTATGAAGCGGGTCATCCGCTGCGTAGCCCCCCGCAATAACATCCGGCAGCCAAACCCCCGATGACGGGGCGTGAGCTATGCCCCCGCTGCTTACCGCAAGTCCAGCAGCGGCCAAAGAATTGGATCTCCACACGCGCGGTCCGCATTAGGATTATGTCTCTAGCGCTATTTTACTGTAGGACGTGTCTTGCAGAGGATCGCATCTACCCTCAGTTTCAGGGCCGACTTCCGGTTGATGTTCCCGGTCTCCTTTCACTTCCGCTCGGGCAAGCTGGAAATCGAGCTCGGTGCTGCCGTACTGCGGATAGGCCTCCGGCTCACTTCGTACAGTTCACGGTATCCGATTGGCACCGGAGTTGTTTTGGACGGTGTCGCTCGGTTCCCCACCTTGGGATCCGCCTCCAGAGGTAAATTTAGGTCGGATTAGTGGTTGGATGTATGTGGTGGAGCCGCTTTGCCCACGGAGCTCCTCTGCTACACAGCCACCATGTTAGGCTGCTAGCCACGCCCCCCCCCCTGGCGCGCTCTTTAATGGGGATTAAAATCCCCTTCCCTGCTGGGGGTTGTTAGGGGCCAACTAGCTCTCCTGTTTCCTCCAGTAAGCCCCACACAGCTGGATTTCTTAGAGTGGTCTGAGGCCATGCCCCCTGTATATGCCACTCTGAAAACATGCTGCCTGGCTCACTGCTGCTCAGGGAATGAAGTCCACTTCAGTCCTGATTTCCTAAGGTCACAAGAGGACCTCATCACCCCACCAGAAGTGTGCCAAGAGGTGCATTTGCAGAGTGGTGTAACAAGGTCATGGCCTCGAACCTCCTCTCAGCCATCCCACTTTGTGGGAATTACTGGAGGTACCTGGTGGGCTAGCTCACCCCTAAGGACCCTTAGGATTCAAGGGGACTTAATTCCCCCAATCCAGAACGTGCCAGGAGGCCCGTTTCCATAGTGGTGCAGAAAGGGGGCAGGATCTCCGGCGAGATGCTGGCTTCTGCTTTTTAACATTTTATTAGAAGGGGGGCTGTGTTGCCCCCCTTTCTCTTAATATTTCGTAGATCCTGGGGACTCTATCCCCCAGGGCATGATCCATTTTGGAAAAAAAAAAAAAAATGGGAATGGGACCGCACAGCCCCCCCTCCCGATGCCTTTTTAAGCCCCAGCGACCCCATCCCCCAGGGCTGTGCCTCATTTAATTATTTTTTACTATATTTTATTACAGGAGTGGGGCCCTGTGGCCCCCCTTCCCTAGGCCACTTTTGGCCCTGGGGACCCCAAGCCCCAGGGCCTGGACTTGTTTATTTTTTTGACAGGGCTGCTTGGCCCCCTTCACTGGGTCTCCTTTGACCTCGGGGAGCCGATCCCCTTATGCCTGCCCTGCTTTTTTTAATATTACTTTTGGAGGGGGGCTGTGTGGACCACTCCTGTGGCCAATTTTGACCCTGGGCACCCCATTTCACAGGGCCCGGTCTTATTTGAAAATATATATATATATATATAAAACAGGGAGAGGGATGTGTGGCCCCCTTCCCTGGCCCACCATTGGCCTCGGGGTCCCCATACCCTGGAGCCTGTCTTACATTGAAGACCCCTGGGGGAGCCCCAATGCCCCCACAGTTCCAGCCGGCTCCCTGCCTCCTACAAAATGCAGTGCTCCTTGTCCAAAAGCAATACTGCTTTGTTTATGGAAGCACGAAGCAAAGCAGATGTTTGCAATTGCACCCCAGGACATTGCTGGAGCCAGCCCTGGGGAGTGGCAGTCCCCATGGCCATAGATGGCTCCAGGAGGGGGACATACGGCCCCCCTCCGAACATGTATGTAGCCCCAGGGAGGTAGCAATCCCCGGGGCTTGGGGGGCATGCAAGGCCCCCCACACACAATTAAGCAAAGCCTCAGGTGGTTGTACCCGGGACTTGGGGGGCCCACAAGCCCTCCATTATCTGAATGCCCAGGGCTGTGGCAGTCCCCGGGGATTTGGGAGAGGGGCGCACCCATGTACCCTATTAAAAGCCCGTGGGGAGGTGCCGGTCCCCGGGGCTGTGGGGGGCCCGTTTACTTTGCATAATTAATTAAGCCCCGGGGAAGTGGCGGTCCCTGGGGCTGCAGGGACCCTTGCCGCTTGCATACATTTAGCGTATTTTTCCCCTGGAACTTGGCCTACTTTTCTTCTTCAGAGAAAAATCACAAATTTACGGATGCAGCCCCAAACACTTATACGCAGGAGCTAAACATCACTCCCAGGTGGGTATTGTGCAAAGCATGCTGGTGTTTGTAGTCATAATAAAAGGGCACTGTATTCCCCCAGTGGCTTCCGATGCAGTTGAAACAGTTAACGTCCATAAAACACCCTAATGGGCCTTTGTGCATTTGTGATTTTACTCTGAAGAAGATGCCACCTCGGCTGCGAAACGTGCCAGGATGTCAATTTTACTCCGGACTGTCCATACAGGTTTTAAATAAATTCATGGTGTTAAGCCACCCTGCTGAAGGCTCGTTCTTGCCTCAGGGCAACTTTTCTTGGAGATATATATATATATATATATATTTATATATCTCCAAACACTCCCTCACATGGAGAAAGTAAAGAATACCGCACTCGCTGGTCTCAAATTGGTGTCCAAAAACAGTTCTTCTATTGCTTATTTCATTTGCAAAGCAACTCCCAGGTCTACAAAAAGAACCAACGCGTTTTGTTATCCCCTGATAACTTGCTCACGGTTACATTTTTTCAAAGTTCAAAATCACCCAATAAATCACCCACATTCTATGATGTGACATGTGATGTCATACTGACAAAGTGTACACAACGCAAAGGATTGTGGTACTCGTAGTCATTTCAAATACACAATGGTACAAATTTATCCAAACCTACTCATTTATGTCATTTCTTTATAACATATTATCATCTTTATGCCGTCCTGATGTGTTCATTTAATATCCCCTCTGAGATGAACTACATATTTAGTTACTGTTTGTTGTTTTGGTGTTGACTTGTTTCTGGTATTTATTACAATGGGATAGTTTTACTGGGCATTATAGTATATCCATTTTTTATATATATATTTTGAGAGGCCTTTATATTCACCCGCATTGTTAAGCGGTGGATACGTGATTATATTAATCATTGTTTTGCGCCTATTTTCAAAAACGGCCCCATATGCCCATTTTTAATGCCCTCCAGTGGACCATTTACCCATATCAGATTTTATGCCCTCCAGTGGGCTTTTATTTACTACAAGTTTCAGTCCTATTTGATTGTTAGCGAGGGGGCAAATTTTGTTATCATCTATTTACCTTAATTTGAATGATACCATCATCTAAATACGGCATTTAGAGACCAATCCTATGAGTGGCTATAATTGAGTACCATATCTACCAACTGAAAGTTGATAATTATATGTGACAGGAAACAGTTATCAACACAATTAATTCAAAACAATTCCATTTCTTCAAAGATGTACATATAGTTCCTCACTTTGATTCAGGCCATAAGGAGTAAAAGTTCGAAAGTTGAGGATTTGTCGAGATTCTCTCTGTCTCAGTTTTTTCTCTCGATCTCCACCTCTCTCATTTGTGGGGATCGTTTCCAATGCGTAAAAACGCAATTCTTTCCAGTCCCCATCATGATTGGCTTCTATATGTTTTGCGACTGCGTTGCTCCGATCACAATTCACAGTCGCACGTACATGTTCCAGTATTCGTTTTTTCAATTCGCACTTTGTGCTTCCGATGTATTTTAATGCACAGGGGCATTCAATTACATATACGACATATTGACTCTTACAAGTTATCAGCTCCTTAATCTGCCAAGTGTTATTGTTGGGCAGGATTACCTTTGTTGTGTTTTTGCAATCTGGCAGACTTTGCACATTTGGCACTTAATGAAACCTTTGGTTTTCAGCCATTCTGTTCCTTTCCTCTTCCCAACTTGTTGATGATGGCTGTGTATTAATTTGTCCCTTAAATTCTGCGCACAGCAGCAGGTGATGTTAGGATGGTTCCCCATGATCTTCCTTACTGTCTGGTCCAATTGTAACAATTTCCAGTTTTTCCGTAAGATTTGCACAATCTGTTTGGAATCCAGAATTCGACTTACTGGGAACCCAGTTTCATATTCCTTATTGGATTTCTTTTGTTTTGGTTTTAAGATTTCCTTACGTTTTTTATCATTTGCTTGTTGCCATCCTTTCTTGATAACATTATCCTTATAACCGCGTTGTCTGAATCTTCTGATGCTATTCTGGCTTTTATCCTTCCATTCTTTTTCTTCCGAGCAGATACGCCGGAGTCTTAAAAATTCTCCATATGGGATGTTTTCAATTACTGTCATTTTATGAAAACTTTTAGCATGCAGGGTGGCATTGGTTGACGTCTTTTTTCTGTGGAGCGTGGTCTCTATTTTAACATTAGCAATGTAAATTTCGGTGTCCAGAAAAACAACCCTCTCCTTGCTAATTGAATAGGTGAATTTGAGATTTGCCTCTGTTGAGTTTAAAATTTTGAAGTATTCTTCAAATTCTTCCTCCGTCCCGTCCCACACAATTAAAAGATCGTCAATGTATCTAAGCCATTTTGTAATTTTCTTTACAAATCTATCGTTATTGGGGTGCCAAGCGATTTGTTGTTCCCACCACCCCATGGTGAGGCACGCGTATCCCGGACTGAAGGAAAAGCCCATCGCGCATCCTTTCACTTGGAAATAGATCTCATCTCCGAAAAGGAACACATTTTGAGTTAAACACATTTCTATCATGTCCATCACCATTTGGTTATGATGTTTGAATTTGATGTCTCGTTCTTTAAGAAAGAAACCACATGCCAATAAGCCGATGTTATGGTCAATGTTCATATACAAAGATGTTACATCCATCGTTATTAACCGGTACTATGATTGCCATGAAAGTCCTTCTAGGTGTCTTAGAAGATCTGTAGTATCTCTCAGATAGGAGTTCAGATTTAATACGAAAGGCATTAAAAAGAAGTCAATGTAACTCGCTATTGGCTCCATCAAAGATCCCTTCGCGTAGACGATAAGTCGTCCTGGTGGTTTATTTGGATTTTTGTGTATTTTAGGTAAAAAATACACTGTTGCTGTTACTGGATGCTCTGTGGTCAAAAATGTACGTTCATCATTATGAATCAGGTTTTCAGATTCCCATTGTCTGATCTTTTCATCCAATTTTTCTTTATACAGTAATGTTGGGTTCTTATCAAATTTTCTATTGTATTGTTTATTTTTTAGTTGATAATGGGCTTCTGACTCATAATCTTTGGTGTTCTGAATGACGACATTGCCACCTTTATCCGCCATTTTGATTGTTATCATTTTGTCCTCCATTAGATTTTTCAAAGCTCTTCTTTCTTCCTGTTTGAGATTGTTGTTGTATTTTGATCCTTTGATTTTATAAATATCCTGAATCACAGTTTCTTGAAACAGATCAACTTTATTGCCTGGTGGTAACTGGGGGTAAAAACGAGAGGGTGGTTTCTTTCCGCTCAAACCCGACCCCTTTTGGGGACATACAGTTGATTGTGTGATCATGTAGTGATCATCCATTGTTTCCAAGTTTACTAGGGTGAGCAAGGCAGGCATGTCCACTGTTTTCAAAGATGGTTCATCCATCCCAGATTCTTCTTTTTTCTTTTTGTGAAATTGGCCATTTCCTGATTTTCCTGGAAGATTTTGGCCAATTTGATATTTCTCTCATATTTATAAAGATCAATACGAGTCTGCGCTACATCCTTGGTTTAAGTGGGGCAGAAATTAATACCATGTTTTAGGAGAGATGTCTCATCTTCCGTAATTTCTCGGGTTGACAAATTAATTATTACTAGTTCCTCTCCTTCTCCTTGAGTAGCCATTGGGTTTATTTGGAGATCTTCTGGCGCATGCTCCTTGTTTTGGTTCCAATCTTTTTGGAGCCACTTTCTCCTTTTGCCTCTTCTTGTTGTTTTTTTGTTGTTTTCATTTGTCCGGTTCCTCTTGGAGCCCATGTGCGTCCTCTCCCTCTGCCTCTTGGGATTTGTGACTGTCCTTGATTCTGTTCCCAGTGTCTTTGTTGAAGAACTAATCGCATGTCCCCTAAAAAATCCCTTTTGGGTATAAAATCTGATATGGGTAAAGGGCCCACTGGAGGGCATTAAAATGGGCATATGGGACCGTTTTTGAAAATAGGCGCAAAACAATGATTAATATAATCACGTATTCACCGCTTTACAATGCGGGTGAATATAAAGGCCTCGCAAAATATATATATAAAAAATAGATAAAATAATGAGCAATAAAACTATCCCATTGTAATAAATACCAGAAACAAGTCAACACCAAAACAACAAACAGTAACTAAATATGTAGTTCATCTCAGAGGGGATATTAAATGAACACATCAAGACGGCATAAAGATGATAATATGCTATAAAGAAATGACATAAATGAGTAGGTTTGGATAAATTTGTACCATGGTGTATTTGAAATGACTACGAGTACCACAATCCTTTGCGTTGTGCACACTTTGTCAGTATGACATCACATGTCAAATGATAGAATGTGGGGTGATTTATTGGGTGATTTTGAACTTTGAAAAAATGTAACCGTGAGCAAGTTATCAGGGGATAACGAAACACGTCTGTTCTTTTTGTAGACCTGGGAGTTGCTTTGCAAATGAAATAAGCAATAAAAGAACTGTTTTTGGACACAAATTTGAGACCAGCGAGTGCGGTATTCTTTACTTTCTCCATGTGAGGGAGTGTTTGGAGGTATTGAATTACGGCGTGGCTCTGCCGCGAATACTGCACCGAAAGGAGAAGCGTCATGGGTACGGAGTCGAGTCAAATTGGTTGATATATTTATATATATATGCACTGCAGAGCAAAAAACTAATTCAAAAAATTAAAAAGCCTGCTTTGTAACATATTTATCCATGCAAGCTTTATCTAGTATAGTTTATATCTCCTGGTTATTTTGTGTATTATCTTACAATCTCGATACATGTATACCTTTTATGTGTGGATATGTATCTTCATAATTATATACTTTCTTCCCACTATAAAGTAAAAAATATTAAATAACTATTGTTCTAAAACCTCCCCAAACCACTACTCTATAATGCATCGTATTCCTTTTTTCTAAATATCCCTTTTTCTATGTTCAGCTCATACCAAACTACTTTCACTACCATTAACTACCAAACAAACCTGAACAAAGGCTTCCCTCCTGTGTCAATCCTTTATCCTATTCATTCAGCCAAAATACTTTCTGAACGTATTTACTACCATGATCTTCCAAATAACCATTTCTAAAATCTTCTCTCCTCTACTCATCATTTACCCCATTCATCCGACAAACAGGCTCACATGTTCACCACTCCCAAAAATAGCTTATGTTTCCCTCTACTAATACACCACTAATCCACCTTGGGTTTCGGAGTAGCGCACTACTCAACGAAAAGTGATTCAATGGCTCATCAGGAGTAGTGAGCGCTATGCAAACACAATTACAATTACATTGTCAAGGCTAAAACTGGTTAGTTCAAAGTGTCTTTTCTGAATATAATAAAGCTTTTTGTCACTACAAGAATTCAGAATAATAGTCCAATCCCTAGTTGTTTTCCATCTAGAAGGGGGCAACACCCTGCTCAATTGCATTCCAAATATCACCTTCGTTCCCTGAAAGGCATCCGCACACAGTAGCATGACACATCAAGGGGCTGAAGAATCCAATTACATCACCCTCCTTCTAAAACATCTACACTGGCACCACCTCACACCCTTAAATGTGAATCATCTTCAATATCAGCTGCATTACTTTCAAAGCCCTCTCCTTCAAGACCCCGCCTATCTAATTAACTAACTAACAATAGCTTGAGGTCAACGGCTGACAATGAGTTATAAGATCATCAGATCAGACACTAAACACTGCAGAAAGGAAAAAATAAACAGGCCTTCACAGACTTCTCTACAAGGATCTTGAATAGTATTCTCTCAGACATCAGAACAGCATCAACTACTACAAGAAACACTGCATGATACACTTCAGTGGGGCTTGCTCCCTTACTGCACCCCGTTGCTAGTCAGCTAGGATTGAGCTTTAGAAATACCAAAACATGCAAGCATATAATAAAGTATCCCAGATTGTTTCAGCATTAGAAGTATATACAGTACCTTTTAATGTCTTCATCTTCTCAGTGTTATATGATCCATCTTGATTGCATACTGCAGCAACAGCTGAAACACAAAGATTTTGTTTTTAAATATAATGCTTTATTTCTCATTTTTCATGCAGCATTTATTTCATGACAAGCGGAAATTTTTACACATTTTCCACATGTTGTTGATCATCATCACTTAGTGGCCGTTTTGGCTCTGCTTTATTTACTAGGTGGAAAACTCAGTGCTGCAAAGACAGAAAGAAGTGGAGAACATCGGAATATCGGAGCAATAGAGGATATGAGTTTAAAAAAAAAAAAGAAGTGGACATGCAGAGGCAGGCAAAGCAACAGATTGGCTGGGAGAAAAAAAGCCATACAGCAAGTGTGATTTAATTCACTTCTAAGCCCCTTGTAGAGTGGGATACCATATACCCATGCTATCACTGTGTCTACAGCACTTTTTTATTTTTTGTAACATTTATAAAGCGCACTGTTACCAGCCGGTGTCCTGGCGCTGATTGACCGCTCCCATGACTGGGCCGAGCTTATTGCCTGAAAAGCCATGTCTTCAGGGCTTTCTGAAAAGATATCAGATCAGGAGCCTGTCCGAGATCCAATGGTAGGGCATTCCAGGCCTTTGTTGCTCCCAGCGAGCTTTCTTAATTCTTGGAATGGCAATCAACCCCTGACCAGCTGACCTGAGGGATCTGCCCGGTATGTACCATTGAAAGTACTGGGTCATGCACGGAGGGCCCAACCTTTTAAGTGCCTTAAATACTGTGCAAATACGGCAGCCAGTGCAGTTTCACCAGCTCTTGGGAAACAGAAGTGAATTTGGGCGCGCCCGTGATCAAGCGGGCTGCTGCATTTTGCAGAACTTGTAATTTATTGAGCATCCCCGGTTGAGCAGTAAGCCGTTACAATAGTCCAGGCCGGACAGCACCAGTGCAGTCACCACTGTCTTCCTGTACTCGTCCGGTATAAAGGGCAGAATCTTGCGTATGGCCTTCAATATGAAATGAGTGGCTGAGGACAGTGCATTGACTTGAGGCCTAAAGGACAAATTACAGTCCATCAGAATCCCAAGGTTCTTGACCTTAGCAACTGGAGAGGGAGGGACACCTAGCTCCTCCGGCCACCATCTAGGGGACTAGAAATTTTCTCTGGCCCCAAAGAGGAGCACTTCGGTCTTGGCCGAATTCAGTTTTAAACAGTTCCCTGTCATCCAGTTGCTGACTGCAAGCATGCAATCTTTAAACCTGCATCCTCTCCCCCTGGCAGCAGCAACACCACAATCTGCGTGTCGTCTGCATATGATGCATATTAAGTCGAAGCCATAAGATCGAATGACTGGTGCCAAGGATGAGACATAAACATTGAACAGAGTAGGACTCAGGGATGAGCCCTGGGGAACCCCACATGGGAGCACGAACGGGTTTGACTCTAAGTCACCCAGGGCCACCACCTGACTCCTGTTGGAGAGGAAAGCTTTCAAGATCTTAAGTGCTTTACCCTGAATCCCGCTGGTCCTCAAACTGTCCAACAGTATCGTATGGTGGACCGTATCAAAGGCCGCGGACAGGTCCAACAGGATCAAGGCGGCTTTGCCTCCCGCGTCCATCACTTTCCTGATGTCTTCCGCTGATTTAATTTGGGCGGATTCCGTACTGTGCCCGGCCCTAAATCCATGCTGGGATGGATCCAGAGCATGCACGGCCCCCAGGAGTTTCGCTGGTAATGGAAGTCTGGCGATGGGACGATAATTGTTCATGTCGGAAGTATCTAGATTTGTTTTTTTTAGGGGGGGCAGAAATGATGCCTGTTAACAACAACAAGGGAATTCCCCACTATCCAGCATGTTGTTGAATAATGATGTCAGCGTGATGGTTATCGGGGCCTCTGCTAGTTTTACTATAGCAGCCGGGCAGGGGTCTCGGGGAGAGCCTGATTTTGTCCTCAGCAGCCGTTTCCTTACCTCCTCCTCGCTGATCGGCGAGAAGGTCAGGAACCTATTCTCTTGTAAAATGGCCCCCTTAGCCACCGGGCAAGCCCCAAACTTAGGTAGCACCTTAAAACATGTCCCATACCTCCCACTACAGCCTGAATGCAGTCTTAAACGGCAATGTCAGCTTGGATATAAATCCCCCTTGCCAAGCCTGAAATTACCCTTATTACATATAGGTAACCCGTAAGGTAGGCCCTAAATAGCTCAAATGGCAGGGTGCCTTGTAATTAAAAGACTGGACGTTTATATTTTGGTTTTACATATCCTAGTACTAAAAAAGTCCAACATTTGTTATTCATTACTGTGAGGACTACCCCTTCTCAAGGATAACATGGAGATTCCTATTACATTTAAGAAGCTGTAATTTCCAATTGGGACAAGTAATTGTTTCATGATTGGTGTCTTTGGAACTGTAATGAAAAACCCTATTTAACGGTAAAACCGGATTTTGTTTACAATTTTGAAAACGGCACTTTTAGAGTATTGCTGCAGCAGCAAATGATGGGCCAAATGATAAATGGATCAAACATTCACCCCTAGTTAAGCGTTCTGTATTAAATCCATTATTCTGGGTCCAAACTGGGATAGCGTAGTAACCAAAAGAACAATAGATTTTACCCAAATCTCTTGACTGGGGTTTATGTTATGTTTGTTATGTTAAGGGGTTTTATAAAGCGTGCAGCAGCCCCAGCAAAGAGGCATCCCAGCGCTAAAGTATCACTGCCAGTAGCAAGCCAAGAACACCCAGGAGGCAATTATGCAGGGAAGAGGTGAGTTTTGATTGTTTTATGGAAGAGAGAGTAATTTTCAAGCTTTTCAATATGTGCAGAGAGGGAGTTCTAAAGCTTAGGAGCGCAAACACGGAAGGAACGTCTCCGTCCCGTACTCTCTTAAACCGAGGAACAACCACTAAGTGCTGATCCAATGAGCGCAGCTGATGGGTAGGTCTATAGGGTGCTATGATGCTAGTCAGTATAGCAGGAGATTGGAGAAACATAATTCTGAGGGCAATACAGAGAGTCTTAAATTGAATGCGTTTCTCCACCGGCAGCCAGTGTAGTTTGCGGATGGAACTAGCGATGGAACATATTCTTGGCAGAGCAAGGAGAGCCCGGGCTGCCGCATTTTGTGCCCTTTGTAAATGCATTATCTCAGCCCTATTGGACCGATACATAGGGAGCTCGCATAGTCCAGTCTAGAGAGTAATGTGGCCTGAAGGACTACCTGGCGGATTATAGGATCAAAGAAACCTAGCAAAGGTTTAAGCCCACGTAGGACCCGGAAAAATACTCCGGCTACTACCTTAGTCTGGGTTTGAAAAGAAAGAGTGGAGTCCATCCAGACTCCTAGATTTCTTACTACCGGTTTAGGAGCCAGCAGAGGGCCCTAAGAGTGCGGCCACCAGAGGTCACTGCACAGTTGGATGTCTTTGCCCACCACCAACATCTCTGATCTGTTGGCATTAAGCTGAGGACAATTGGCTGTCATCTAATCTGCAAGAGCTGTTAAATCTTCCTGAAACTTAATTTCACCCTGCCCAGTGTCGTAAGATAATGCCCCCACCAGCTGCGTATCATCCGGGTAAGATACCACAGTTAATCCTCTGCTCCTGGCCACTGCTGCCAGAGGTTGGATGTAAATGTTGAAAAGAGTTGGGCTTAAAGGCGAAAACTGTGGAACCCCTTGGTGGACAGCATGTACCTGGGAGCAGAAGGGAGGGACAGACACCTGGAAGGTACGTTCAGCAAGGAAGAAAGTGAGCCAGCCCAGGGCAGAGCCGCCGACACCGATGTCTTCCAAACGCTGCAGCAGGATCTGATGGAACACAGTGTCTAACGCAGCACTCAGATCCAATAAATTAAAGCTGAGGTGCGACTGGCATCTAACGTGCTCCTCAGATATTCCGACACAGCCAGAAGGGCGGACTCAGTGCTATGCTGAGGTCAGAAGCAGCTCTGGGATGGGTCTAGAAGATTGTTGTATTCTAAGAACTTTACAAGGGTGGCAGGCATTGATGTGGGTTTCAGTGATCTTGGACACCAGCGGGAGGAGGGAGATGGGGTGGAAGCCCTCTGGTTTGGAGGCATCCAGCGTGGGCTTCTTTAACAGAGGGACCACCTTGGCATGTTTCTAGGAAGTGGGAACCTGCACAGAGGATAGAGATACATTGATAAGCTTACAGAAGGGAGAGAGAAGTTGGGGTAGAAATTTCAAGAATAGTTCCAGTTTGAGAGGGTCTGCAGGGGATCTTGATTTTAATTTGTTACAAATCATGTGCATCATTTCGGGAGTGAGCACCAGAAAAGTAGAGAGTACTTGGGCGTCACAGGACTACTGGGAGGGGCAGGCCCTAGTCTCAATGTGGGGAAAGGTTTTATAAATGTCCTCAACCTTCTTAATAAAAAAGGCCACCAGGCTCTCACACTGCTGATTAGAAGAAGGGAGGGTGGCTTGAGAGTGCCCTGAGGATTTAAGGTCCTTGAGCAAAGAGAAAACATGTTAATCAGGATTATTGCTAGATCTAATCTCATTAGCATAGTAAGCAGCTGTTTCCTTCTGGATGGCTCGATGATAATTCTTGATAGCTGCACGATATTGTGTTTTCAAGGTAGGAAGGGTCCCGCCTCCATGCCCATTCCAGCCTTTTACACCTTTTGGATTCATACAGCATTCTGTCCATCATTTGTTACCGCAACACTTTTTGCCCTAAGTGGGATGGGAATGCACAGATGTGGGTCCCTTGTTTGCTGTGCCACTGGATTCAGGGTAGCCTGGCTGATGAGGGGTGTTTTTCTAAAACCGGTCCCAGGTTGCTTGGAGGACCAAGCTTGGCAGTTCAGGCTGGACTGTTCCCATGAGGAACAGGGTCAAGAAGACTCGTTTGCATATGGCTGTTTACAAACTGAGGTAGGGTAGTGAGCAAAAGAAAGATGGATTTAATCCAGATCTCTTGATTGTGGTTGAATGATTTGCTCATGCACAAGTCCGCCCATCATTTGTTGTTGCAGCACTTTTAGAAAGTTGGCAGGTTTTTTTGGGCACTGCAGCCTGTCTTGGGTCACATAACTTGGTGTAACTGACAGGTAGAATGTGTGAACTACTCCTACACAGTCATACAATAGAGGGATTATGTGTGCCTGAATGGGAATCAGCTAACAAGATGGAAGACCAAGTTGTGCATAGCCCCACTTGAATGTGAATAGGGAGTGCCCTGCCTTAAAACAAATGACCTACCACATCCGCATTGCCACTGCAGTTAGCTTGGAGCCAGGGCAGGTAAGTCAGGAAATTTCATGCAATGCAAAGCCACTGTCTAGACACAACTCTCGCTTTCCAGAAGGATGGCCCCAATGTATAAAATAGGACCTCAGACACCAACTCTTTAGTTTGCTCCTAAACCTGCGGAAGGACTCTGAGAGGACTGCCTGCTGATTTGACTTACTGTGCAGACAGGTTCAGTGCTCAGACAGGGAGTTGGAGCCTGTGCACATTCTCTACTCGGCTCTGCAATACAGCCATGTTGAGAAATGCTAAGTGTTTATGTCTGTTTGCCCTGCCCAAGATGGCTGGTCAAACCGTCATGTGCAATTAAATGTATCAACTTCTCCTTCCCCTGCTCATCACATAGCCTAGCCCTGTCCCTCCCTAGCCCTGCTCAGACTAAAAATAAAATGATGATACGTAACATTATTAACATTGTGTTCTTATCATTTGTTTTCCCATTAGTACTCAGTGGGGCGATGCTCCTCTCCTTAGAGGAGGAGACGCTGCTGCTGTAATCTCTGCAAGACTGTTTTGCTGTACCTGGAAGGACTGATTTGCTGCTTGGAGCCTGCCTTGAACCCCAGAGGCCAGCCCTGCCTCTTTATCCGAACCCATGACTACCAGAGTGACTTTTTCAGAGCAATAGGGACACAAAAGGCACCAACCATCTTGAACCTGCAACTGGCCCCAGGCTGAGTGAGTCTTGAACCCCTAAGAGTTTACCCACCAGTCCCGATCCGCTGGAAGTGGTGCAAAAGGTGCCCAGATGTCCAAACCCCAAAACTGAGCACTTAAGATTTTTTGAGTGAAAGACTGCTCTGAGAACCAGAAGGAGACTGGGACCAACCTGCTAGCCTATCCACCTGAGATGCATCGCTGGTGAGATTGACTTTGCTGCTTTTCCATCTACGTTTTTCTTCACAGCAGCTAATCCTGTTCAGCCGTCTTACCCCAAAGGAGTATCTGGCCTCGGGAAATTGTCTTTAGCTCAGCCCTCTGACGTGTCCTGCTATAGATATTCGACTTCCAAAAATGAGAGCGGAGTCCAAACGTAAAAATCTGCACCACCTGCTCCATGGCTTCGACCTAAGGCTCCATTATGACAATGCTCCCTCCTCGGACACCACCTGCAGCCTTGCTCCACTGAATTTTACCTTCTTAGAACATTTTTGTCAAACTTTCTTCTAAGTTCAAAGAAAAGCGCCGACTGGGCTTAATCCACTTCTTGTATCGAAACAGTGTTCTATTGCCGTCAACCATTTTTTTCACCTTTAACCCGTGTCGCCTGACTAGATGTCTGCGATAGGCGCTGTGATCTTTTAAGTGCTAGTTATAACAAAAACTTTAAATAATCATAATTCCGGGTCTCGTGATTGGATTTTAGTCATTATGGTGCCAAACAATTTATTAAAATGTACTCTGTTTTTCTAAATTGGCTTGGGATTTTTCTTGTGTTGTGTTTTCACTTCATTATCGAACTCAGCAATGCAAAAAGCACTTAATAAATCACTGGCTAATCAGTACTTCTAAAAGAAAAGAAAAAAAACTTTACATACAAAATTAAATGCTACACGCAATGTTACAAATATATCCAAATTAGCAGTTGGAAATGCCTCTGGGGAGACCTTCTCAAGTGTTTCACAACCTGCATGAAATATACAGCAAAGAAGTGTGACACAGGTTACATAACCTTCAAAATGTAATCTGGATCCTCTGTGATTGAGACACATTCGGTAGACTGGTAAGAAGCAAGCCCTTACCCCTAAACCCACACTGTCAAATAGACATAACGCAGTATCAAGAGAACTGGTGCCATTGTCAGTATGTCACCAGATTTTAATTGATAGAATTTGAACCCTTAATTCAGAATGAATTCCAGTCAAGACATTTTCAGGAGGTGCCAAACTCTGCACAGTTTAACTTTGATTTGAAGATGCTGTAGTATTAAAATATAACAACACCAAAGATCCATGCACCCAAAGTCTCTTTATAAAAGCCCAAGATCCAGAAGTATTTCCAGTCAATGAAACAATCAGTAAATCTGGAAACTTGGGCCTTATGTAGAAAATATTTTTGCGTCGGGTCGATCCCCTACTGCTAAAAGGCTTTTTAATATGTACAAATACCAAACAGAATTATGGTTGCAAAACATTCATTTTGACTGCATTTTGACTACGTACTAAAAGTTATTAGTACTCGTTCTCAAATAGGAAGGGGTTCCACAGAACCCTTCCCCCTTTGAGAATGTCTAAATTTAAACTTTAAATGTTCACATTTTCTGTTTCATGCATCACATTTTCCTTTAAGAAAAACGGGCTGCATTAAAAAAAACAAGGTTTGCTTTATTTAAAAGCAATCACAGTAATAACATTAGAAATAGCAAGTTCATAATTGGTATTTATTAAGATTTGCAATTAGAAAATCGCAATTCCTAAATTTTGCACATGTGCTTTTAGAATGGCGACTAGAAAAGTTTTGAGGGCCTCCTATCTGGTCTGCTGGTCTCTGGCATCTGAGCGCAAACTAATGTTTCTTGTGGTGCCCCACGTCCTCTTGGGGAACCACAATGGTCATCATAACATTTTTCAAAGCTGCCTCAGAGGGTTCTAAGCCATGCCTTTCATCTGAGGTAGTTTCCTTTGGATTTGTTTTCATTTTGTTTCATCTAAGCACCTGCTGGCACGTTCCTTGCCCAAAAAGTGAGTGCCCGTAATTCACATGTGTAGAATCCATACAACTGTTTCCATGTCTCCACAGGAGCCCAAGCCCATGCAGTCACACTGGCTCCTCATTTGCTTCACACTTATTCAGCGGCTCCCCATGAAACTGAGGTGTTCTTCTGTTCAGCCCCCACAACTGTTGAGAGCCTTTATGTAAATGAGTGCAATGGCGCTTAACATGGTCTGCTACCCGCTAGGGAAATCACATATCAAAGGGCTTCCGAGGGTCCATGGTATCGCTATTGCGCTATACAGATTAATGCAGTCTTTCTTCTCTTGAGAACATTAAATCAACCAGATATTTGCCCATAAAAGCAAAGGGGCGCTAGCTATGCAGTGCTCTATGAACTGTAACCAAAATTCTTTATGACAGAAGAGGGTTCAAGGTCATCAGTAATCTTTTAATGAATGTACTTTACAAGATTGTAGCTTGCGGCCTTTGGGATGTCCCCACACCCCAGCCCTGTAGGTTGCAATGGACAGGTATTTTGATTTATAAAGGGTAACTAGTGACCTAATTTACATGCAAAGCAAAATAGCCTGTCCAATGACCTACTTGTGTGAATCACCCTTGAAGTTATAAGAGGTTTCAATGCATCTGGTTTCTCAATAAGTTCCCCAAGTACGTACAATTATTTAGCTTTTCTATTCATTTACCCTGTACAACAAAGATGTTGTTTTTTGTCGATTTGGGGCCACACACCATGGTATATGATTTGATAAAACTAACCTCTAGGTCAATCGAACACATAAAATCAGTAAAAGCGTTAAGAGAATTTTATAGGCTATTAGCTGGCATTGCCATTAACTCTGTGTCATCCACATATAATAGTAATGAGACTGAGTTACCACCAACTCTGTGGAAGTCAATTTCCCCACACTTAATAAAAATGCCTCTAGACCGTTTGTATAAATTAAAAAGAGGAAGCCAAAATGCACCTTGCTGGACGCCTTCAGTTGACACAATTGAGTTAGTCTTTTCCTCTTGGGGGCCATATCCTATTGCAACTGTGGTACTAGAGTGTAACATGTGGAGGAGGGAAAACAGGGCTTCCTCTACTCCCATGCTTCCCATCAAGGCCCACAATTTGTCCCAATTATCAGTCTCAAATGCGCTAGTCAGGTCCTTGAAGGCCAGGTGGTTAGAACCTGTCTTGGCAGTCAGGTACTTGTTAATAATTAGAGACAAATGAAGGCATTGCTCAGTTGTTCCCAACCCCCTCCTAAAACCGTATTGTGTTTCGGATATGACCCCGATAGTAGACATCCAGGCATCTAATCGGGTGAGAAGTACCCTGCCCAGCACCTTTGCTGTGGCATTGATAAGTGAAATTGTTCTATAACATGCCAGGTCACTCCTATTGCCTTTTTTAGGTCGAGCCCTGAGAGAGCACTCAAGCGCTGCTCTGGGGTTAATCTGGGGTAGTTGAGTATGGGAGAGAAGCCACGCCCACTCCCGCCCATATTTTTCATTGGCTTGTGTCTTTGTCCTTTAATAAATGGTGCCTTCCATTGGTTTATAGGCCTGTTAGTCCCTCCCCATGACGGCCATGTCGTCATTTGTATGTGGTTCCGGAACCAGAACCACAATGGGTAGAGATGCCGGGTGAGTACTTTAAGTGAAGACCATCCTCATTATCGCTCTGGTCCTGTGCTGTACGTGCAGCCCTCCCGCAGTTGGTGGAGTTTGGCAGCACGTTGACACACTTACACTTCACATAACGTGAGGAGCAGCTGCTCTGCCCTCGTTTCACGAAGAGGATAGGGACTTCCCATCCAAATAGTACTCCTCACATAGGGGGTTTTCCATCTGCCCTGAAGAAAGTCCGGGACCTTTATGGCCACTCTGGACTGACATATGTTGGCACTAGGGTCTTAGGACATAAAATCTCAAAAAAGACCCGTTTTTAGTTTTTTATTAACCCAGACAGACCCAAGAATAAAGGGATACCCGGGGTCTGTCTGAGGTGTTTCAATCTTTAACTCCCCCTGTCTTTATCTATCCAAAGAGCTCCCAACACTGTGATTGAGCACACCCCGACTTTTAGGGGTCGGGTGACCCGTTGATGAAGCATGACACCCTTAGGGTGTTTGAGGGTAATTTAATTAAAAAGTGCTTTTTCCCAGACACAGGATTGTGATTAGCACAACCTTAAACTAGAGAGGACCCCTTCACCCTTGCTTCCCTATCCTTTGACTCGGGTGGTATACTAATCACTCTGACCACTGATCGGTCATTTGGAGTATTTTTTGTGATTTATGTTTTGAAGGGAGGATATACTCCAAGTAAGATTACCTCTTTGACCCTCCAAATACTGGGACATTTCCTGGGATCCTTATGTGTTAATATAAGTATTAAATTGTGCCTATATGCAAAACGTTTATGAGGAGATTCTTAGCCTGGCAGGCATGCGATCAACCTGCTAATATTAATCGAATAAATGTATTAAAATGTTCCGTCACTGGAAATTGGAGTAAGAATTCAATGGAGGTGGAGGAAATTTGGTTGGATCATTATAGATGGATGTATGCACAAAACCAATTGGTTGATAAAGAATCTCTTGAAAAGTTTTTAGTGGATCATAATATTCCGATGCTATCTGAAGAAGAAGGGGTCAATATTACACAACCTTTTTCTAAGGAAGAACTGGTCGAGGTAATCAAGAATCTCCTAAATTGTAAAGCCTGTGGGCTAGAGGCTTTCTCTGCAGAAATTAGAAAAACTTTGTAGAAGTGTTGGCTGAGATTTTTTTACTGGTCACCAACACAATGATAGAGGTGGCCCTATACATTTTATAAGGGGAATGTGGTAATTTTTTTTTAAAAAAAGGGTAAGGACAGTGTAGATCCAAATTTGTATCGTACAATCACATTATTAAATACTGATTATAAAATCATCACAAAATTATTAGCTAATATATTTAACCCAATGGCATCAAAGTTAATCCATTTAGATAAGAATGACTTTATTGCTGGTCGACAGTTAAGGACAAACACACACTATCTGGCTGAAACATTTGATTATTTTTCGGTTAACGATGCACCTGCCTTAGTTCTTTTGTTTGATGCAGAGAAAGCGTTTAACCTCATGGTCTGAGAAACACTATTCTTCTGTTCCTCATCGGAAGAACCCAGAGGGTCCGCCTCCCCCCGTTCAGATCCGAGGCCACCGAAGTCATCTGCGGCGTACCACAAGGATCATCACTCAGCCCCACCCTCTCCAATGTCTACATGTGCCCCCTCGCAGCCATCGCACGCCAACACAACCTCAACATCATCTCCTATGCTGACGACACCCAGCTGATCCTCTCCCTTACCATCGACCCCCCACCGCCAGAACCAGCCTTCACGAAGGGATGAAAGATGTTGCCGAGTGGATGAAGAACAGCCGCCTGAAACTGAACTCAGACAAGACGGAAGTCCTCATCCTGGGATCATCGCCCTCCGCCTGGTATGACTCCTGGTGGCCCCCTGCCCTGGGCACTGCTCCAAAGCCAACGGACCACACACGTAACCTGGGCTTCATCCTGGACTCCTCCCTCTCGATGACCAGACAAATCAACGTCGTCTTGTCGTCGTGCTTCAACACCCTGCGTATGCTCCGAAAGATCTACCGATGGATCCCCACCGAAACCAGGAAGACGGTCACCCAGGCACTCGTCACCAGCCGACTGGACTACGGAAACACCCTCTACGCCGGAACCACAGCCAAACTTCAGAGAAGATTCCAACGCATCCAGAACGCCTCCGCACGACTCATCCTGGACATCCCCCAACACAGCCACATCTCCGGACACCTGAGAGACCTGCACTGGCTCCCCGTCAACAAGAGGATCACGTTCATACTCCTCACCCACGCACACAAGGCTCTCCACGACCTGGGCCCCAGGTACCTCAACAACCGCCTGACCTTCTACACTCCCACCCGCCAGCTGCGATCCACCAGCCTCGCCCTCGCCGCCATTCCACGCATCCGCAGAGCCACCACCGGAGGAAGATCCTTCTCTTACCTGGCAGCCAAGACATGGAACTCCCTCCCCATCCACCTCCGACTGACCCAGGACCACCTCTCCTTCAGGAAGCAACTCAAGACCTGGCTCTTCGAGCAGTAGCAGACCCCCCCCTCCGGGTGAGTAGCGCGCTTTACAAATGCCATGATTGATTGATTGATTGATTATTCTGTATTTTGTCCTGATTCAGAATTCCATCCCAGATCACAGGTTTGATACAAAGGATGTATCCCAATGCAGAAACCAGTATTATTGTAAATGCTGTTGAGGTGCCGAACCCGACAGATTTGTCCTTTATCCCCTATTTTATTTGCCTTTTTCATCAAGCTATTGGCAATAGGGATCAGAGAAAATGTCTATATCCGCCCCCCTCTGACACAGATGTAGAAGAGAATGCTTTACACTTACAACATTATGTTAATTCTGGAGAGTATTAAGGTCGCCCAGGAAAAGGTCTTCAAGTTCTTTGCACAGTATGGGAGAGAGGGAGTGGGGAGGCTATAAAATCAACAAGAAGAAAACTGAAATAATATTATGCTGGATTAACCCATATTTCTTGCACCCAGATATAGGCTTGTGCATAAATTCACACCCAAAAAGATATCTGGGTATTAGGTACTCATCACGGATGGAGGATCTATTTGATCTTAATTTTTCCCCACTTCTTTTAAAAGCGCAAGTCTATTTTCACGTTGGAATTCTTTCCCTTTGACCAATCTTGGGAGGGTCTTCCTGATTAAAATATCTATTCTCCCATTTTTAATTTTCTGTTAATGGCTATCCCATGTGTTTTAATCGCATCCTTTTTTAAAAAGGTGGAGTCTATGTTTACATCAGGCAAACAACAATAGCCAGAGAAGCACTAAACACTTTTATGAAGGGCTGTAAATGGAGGGTTGGCGCTTCCCAATCTTAAGGATTACTATTTGGCACAGTATATGTACAGGTTTAAAGTAAAACTATTTTATGCTGCTGATATTTAAGGAACATCATATAGGCACTGTGCTAAAATCTGTGAAGTCAACTAAAAATGTCCTGTTTAAGAGTTTGAAGTGTTTTCTTAATTTGGATTTAGACTAGAGAAATCGTAGCAAAAATATGGTACTCACGGTATTCGAAGCCAGCAAATATAAAAGTCCCAGGGCATTGAAAAGATTGTTAAATGCCTCTATGAAGGGTTCTGATCTCACCCAAAAAGCAATACAACAAATGGGACAAATGTGAAGGTTTGGAAATAACAACTAGGAGGTGGGATGAAGTCAAGTTAAGAAGAGCCAATTGCATTTGAATGTAATTTTTTAGTAAATGGCGGTTATATAAAACTACGCAATTTCTTGCACAGGTTAACCCTAAGCTGCTGAATCACTTTTTTGTGGTTCTGATGGGTGTGTTGCCAACTGGGTACACATAATTGATCAGTGTTCTCTTATCCAAGCATTCTGAAATTAAATATTTCAGTATTTGGAGACTGAATGGCAGGTCAGACTGGCTTTTAGTACATGGCTAAAAGTTCTGGGCTATGAGCCTGCCTATGAGCCTGCCCTCAGTCTGATCAATAAATGGAAACTATTATTGTATGTTGCAATGGCTATGGACAGATCCCTCTTGCTTCAAAAATGGCAAACACAGCAGGTCCCCACAATGGGTGTTTGGCTGTGAAAAATTAACAGTTATTTGCAATGCAAAATGGGGGGGGGGGTCAATAAATTTGATATATATTGGGGGTGTTTTTTTTTTAATGAAAATAGGGGTCAGCTCAGATGACTGGATCATGTCTCATTGCTGTTTTGGACACCAAGCTCTGGATGCATTTTTTCCACTAGTAACCGCTCATCTTAAGGGCTAGCTGTGTTTTTTTTACAACCGGATATTTATCCTACGTGGAGTTTTAGCTACTACCATCTTCTTACTCGATTCTGGGTGTATCTGATTATGTCATATCTATTAATTGATGTATTTATGGTTGGAGCATTTATAATATTTATGAATTGGTGTATTCGTCAGCAATATTTTGGATTTCAATTAAAATAAAACTATAGGAAACAGCTTCAAGAGCCTACTGTTTTTATCAAACCAGACTGCACCCACAGGCCTGTCCACTGCTGCATGCATTCACCAAAGGACACCAAGGATAGCACTGAACCCAACACTTCCAGCAGAATCTGTAAACAGATCCAACTCTGGACTAGATTTTGGCAGTGCAGCCCATGCCATCACTCATTGAAGCTCTGCAGAAAGGAGTCCCAGACTCTCAAGTCCTGTTTACCCTCCAATGACAGCTGTGTACGATGGTGCTTTTGCTTGAGACCCCCCAATACCTGTGCAATAGATGTGGGAAATGGTCATCCCAGGAGATTTTGTGGAGAGACAAATGTGACTAGCCCACTAACTCTTGCAACTGATGGAGTGTCACCTTCCTGACTTCCAGACGCTGCCTCAGGTAATCCCTAAACAAGGTCATCTTATCCTCAGGGAGCCTGCATACTCCCGCAACCAAACCCAAATCTCTGCCCAAGAAGGTAATCACAGTGGAAGGGCCACAAGTTTTGCCCTGCTCTAGAGGTACCCTCAAATGAACCAGCAAGCAAACAGAATCCCTCAGGACCTCAGCGCAGTGTGGTGAGCCTGCAGGGCCAAGGAAAAGGAAGTCATCCAAGTAGTGCAGAACTTACCTGACTCCCGTCACTTTCTTAAAAACCGTTCAAGGAAGTAATGGAATTTCCCAAGATAAGCACAAGAGACTGAGCACCTGATAGGCATACATATATTGAAGTAAAATGCACCAACAAATTGGATCCCCAACAAGTGGAAGTTATCGGGTGTACTGGTAATGGACAGAACTCTGGCTCTGTATCTGCTTTTGGTAACAGAGCGCATGTGCTAAGCGTCTTCAATCGCCCACATTAAATAGTTATTATTTTCTTTTAAGGTCCAGCCTAGCAGCAGCACACGTAAGTTGCTCGCTCTGCGAGGCATGCTGAAGTAGGGTATGCTGTGGAAGCTTCATCCACTCTCCGCCCATATTTGTCATTGGCTTTCTGTCATTGTCCCTCTTAAATGCTGGCTTCTGATTTGTAATTAGGCTTTTTAGACCATCCTTGGCCTTGTTTCCATTTGTTGCCGCCCATAAGGACTGGACCTTTTACTGATCATGCTACACGGTCTGCTTTATCATGGCTAAGAGCACTATTTTGTTTATATTGTTTTATTAGTACCGTGTTCCGCTTTCACTTTAGCGGTTGCGCTAGTTTATTTATTTAATTAATTTGCAGCACAGCCCGCTTTCACTTTTGCAGCTGAGCTTGATTATCTAATTCATTTCCAGCACGGGCCACTCATTTTAGCAGCTGCGCTTGGTTATTTAAATAATTTGCTCTTTTCTTCTGCGTGAGGGGCACAGGCGGGCTAGAGCCCGGCACTTCACACGTTTTATTTGTAGCGGGGCCAACTTTCTCTTTAGCAGCTGCGCTTGTTTATTTATGTAATTAATTTGCAGCACGGCCCGCTTTCACTTTTACTCCTGCGCTTGTTTATTCAATTATTTTGCAGCACGGGCTGCTAACTTCAGCGGCCACGCTTGGGTATTTAATCAATTTGCTGTTTTCTCCTGCGTGAGGGGCACATGCGGGGCTAGAGCCAGGCACGTCACGTGAGGCTTGGTTCTATTGTGGTAAAAGGCAGGCACTTTTACCTAATAAAGCATTTGCAATGCAATAGGTTTTGCATATACGTGAGTTTGAGCTATTGACATGGCAAATGACAATGCTTTTTAATTTTATTTTCATTTTTAAAATATAATTAAAAGGCATTGTCATTTACAATGCCAATAGCTTAAATTCGCATAATTTCGAGACCTATTGCTTTGCAAATGCTTGTTAAAAACTATTGCATTGCAAATGCTTTTTAAAAACAGGAACCACATTTGCCTCCTTCCAAGTCACAAGCACAGGGCCAATGATGATTGTTTTAAAAACATTTGCCAGTAGGGGTGCCCACAGGTTAAGATTCCTTTTAAACACGCCAAGTGGGACCCCATTAGGGCCTGGGGTTTTAAGACACATCCCCAGTGCTAAGGCCTCCTCCTCCTCAGATGCTGTGATGAACAAACTGAGTGGTTGTGTATGTCATCTGACCAGGTACGGTGACTGTCTTTCAGTACCATAACATTCCTATTTTAGCTACTGTTAATTACGTGAAGTACTGCCTGATAATGTGGAAGGGTTACGTCGCTATGTATGAAGTGTTCTGTAGGATTGCTAATTCTCAGCAGCATATCAAGAGTGGGAAGTTCCATAGTATGCATATTACACCACAATCTATAACTTCTCACTTTCCTTGGAGCATCTTGGGCACCTGAAACACACTACAGATATAATAACATCTGGAAAAAATGGTCTAGTCGGTGCTTGGAAAGGGACTTGGATCCCGTGGAAGCTCCTATCGTCAATATAGTGAATTTCCTGGTGGAACTTTTCGACAGTGGTCCTTCCTATAGATCTATTAACTGTTTTAGATCTGCAATTTCCGCACGACACTCTCTTGTCAACGGTAAGACGGTAGGTAAGAACGTTTCATCTGTAGAGTTTTTAAAAGTATCAGGCTTAAAAGGCCCCCTAGGCCTAAATATCAATCTGTTTCGGACATTAAACTTTTGCTTGACCTTTTTTGCTCCTGGCCTGATAACTCCCTTCTTAACAGAAAATGTCTTTCAATTAAACTTGCCTCTCTCTTATGTCTGATTTCTTGTCGCAGGTATCCAACGTCAAAGCTCTGGATATCTCTTATAGATGTTATGACATGTTTGGTGTTAAATTTGAAATCTATAGAAGAACTAAGACCATGTCTGATTTCATTTTTTATCCTCGTTTTGATCCCTGCAAAAAAAAATTTGTTGTTGATTACATGAAGGAATATGATTCAAGAATGAAAGACCTTCGTCCTCCTAATGCCAATCAACTTCTTGTTTCCTATGTCAAACCCTTTAAACCCATCTCATCCTGCTCTATTGCTAGGTGGGTTAAGTTTGCTATGAACTTTGCTGGCATTGACCTTTCTAAATTTCAAGCTCACTCTCTAAGAAGTGCTATGTCCAGCAAATCTTTTTGGTCTGGTGGTAAGTTGGTTGTTATCCTTAAGTGTGCAGACTGGTCTAATGCTTCTAACATTGCGCATCATTACTGCAAACCTATTGAACATGTTTCTGATGCTGTTATTAAGGGCTACCAAAATACATAATGTAGCCTCCTTGTCTTGTAATGAAATTGCGATTCTCCTATTAACATGACCAGAGAATCTGGATTTCATTAAAGACACGGAGGCTAACATTATCCCCCCCTTCCCTCCCTTGGATGGAGGATATTTTGGATATTTTGTTCAATTAGACATTAATAACATTTAAAGTTTGCTTACATCGAAAGTTATTGCTAACTTTCTGAATTCTCCCCGTTTGTCAACGGTTCAAATTTTTGATGTTTTTCATTTTTATTTCAGATAATTCGAATTAATGGATCTCCACGGTTTTTCCTTCTCTCCCTTCTTTGGATTTCAACCTCTTCAGCATCCTCGTACCAAGTTGCAGCTTGATTAGACTTCTCATCGTTCGTTCGCATTTAAAAGAGGCAGCTTTACTCCTGCTCATGGCTTATATTGTTGGCGTGATGTCATCTGATTCTTTGTTGATCCTTTGTGATGTAGGCGGCTGTTGTGAGTTAGCATTAAAGGATTAATGCATAATGTTAGCCTCCGTGTCTTTAATGAAATCCAGATTCTCTGGTCATGTTAATAGGAGAATCGCAATTCTCAGCAGCATATCAAGAGTGGGAAGTTCCATAGTATGCATATTACACCACAATCTACAACTTTACATCTCCAGCTGTTGGGCTATAAACTCAGTTTGGATTTTTGTACTTTAGTTGGAGACCAATGGCACTAATGAAGAATATTAAAGGAGCTACATTTTAAATGTGCTTGCCTTAGACTTTCATCATGAGTCTCTAAGAAAGTATTCCAGTCTTAATCTGGGAATTAGGTGTCTAACAATGTTTGCCACCAGTGGCCTTGAGAAGTGGAATTTGAGGGATAGAAAAGATTATCAATCAGCGTCAAGGGGTGGGCTGAAGCTGTACCCTTTGAAAGTCTTCCAAATATAGTATAGATCCTTACAGTGTCATGTTTCTAATATATGTTTAAGACATTGGGGTCATTGTATATATCTCCTGTACTGAGAATGGCGTAGCTCATATTCTTATCTTAGATTTGTTACAACGAATTGTGCTGGGGGGCGCTGTAGGATAGGTAATAGTTTAATTTACTATCCAACACCTTCCCTACTATCCATGGGGACTGGAGTTGGAATAGTAAATTAAACTATTCACTATCCAGCGCCTCCCAACGCAAGTCGTTGTAACGACTTGCGTTGTACAACCTGCGTTGTAAAGGCATGCGTGGAAAAAGCATGCGTTGTAAAGACATACATCCCCCCTAGCTGCCTGTAAAAAAAACCCTAACGCCACCCAGAGGCCAAAAGACTACTCCCTTTAAAAAAACTCCCATAACCCCCACCCCCGAGCCCAAAAACGTACCCTCACCCCTAAACTTCTCAAACCTAGCCCCCTCCCTGAAAACTACCCAACCCCACTCACCCTGAGCCTTAAAACCTACCCTAAACCCCCCAAACTCAGCCTCAGGGATTAAAACTAACCCACTCCCTCCACCCGCCCTGTGGCCCCTTCCAAAAATTACTCCCGCCCTGAGCCGTAAACCGCCCCTAACCCTTCAAAACTGACCTGGACCCAGCCCCACTTACCTGTCCACGTCTGGAGCTTCATGTTCTGACGCTTCCTCTCCCGACACGTCCTCGTAGTCTACCTGCCCATCCGGACAGCTAGACCATGCTCTGCCTTAATCACGCATATGAGTGGTTAAGTCATTTGAATGGTTAAGGCAAGTGATGTTTAGCTTGCAGGGAAATGGCGCACGTGGCTCATCCCAAAAATGTAATTAAACTTGAGGGCACTCTTCATCTTGACTATGTGTACCCATCCCCATAAGGACAGGTGCCGTTTTGACCAAATTTAAAAAATCAGGTGCCATTTTTCTAAGAACCGTGTTATGTTGTCTGTAACAAGGTCCATTGGAATGATGGGGGAGGTGAGCAACAAATTATGCAGCAGAGTTCACTAAATTATGCAGCAAGAAACAATAACTTATGTGGGATAATGTGGAAAATGTATTGATATAATTGCTTCATTATTTCATAATTTTTACTTGCTTCTTTAATTTCAAGTAGTTCTTATTCAATTTTTAGAATGGGGAACAGAGGAACAAATGGATAAATAATACAAATTAACTTCATCAAAGAATAAACAAAGTATAAGAGATATACTCGGTATAACATATAACACATATTGCAAATAGTTATATTAATACATTCTAATACATATTAATACATCAATTCGATAGTCAAAACCAGTAAAGGGTTCATGGCATGTCAGATCTAAGTGTGTGACATGAACGGTTGAGCAAAAAGGAATAGAAAAACCTTAAGTAAAGGTCGAAAGTTTGCCAGCTATGGTTAACTTCTATGAGTTTGAGTGAAATGTGCTGTTGGTGTTTTAAGGATATATTATGTGCTGAACTATTTATTTTGTAGTTTTACCAAGCTACAAGAAGCATAGTAAGGGTGTCATGGATTTTCCGGCTGGATAATAACTAAAGGAGGTAGCATCTAGTGACTCCCACATCTTTCTAAATGTATGTCGCCAAGTTGATATTTCTAGAGATATATTGTCAGTACCTCTACGAAAGGAGAGCCATTCTTTCCACATCTTGAAGGAGACCGCCTTGGCATGTTTTTAATTGTTAAGAATAACTTTACAAGTAATTGTGAGCATTAAGTCCAAAAGGAGGCAATCACTTTCATCAGGTAGTTGAGGGTCCAGATAGCGTAGAAGGATTTAGAAGAATTCTCTGGAGGGCTCAATGTTGAAAGTGTTTTTTATGCATCTAATATTTTGTCCCAGTAGTTTTGTAAAATGGGGCAATGGAAGAGTACATGAGCTAAGTCCCCTACATGTAGATTACAGGTCCAGCAAGTTGGGCTCTGAGAAAGATTGAGTTTAAAAATCCTAGATGGCATCCAAAATGTTCTAATAATGATCATGTATTTTGTCTTGGCTAGCAAGGGAGAGATCTTGTTTGTGAAAGGTCTTTTTTGTTTACTTTTTTAATCAAAAGTTATATTTCTGGTATGTTGTTCTGATTCCCATTCTAGCTCGTTGCAGGAATGGGATTTACGCGGGTTTGCGGGAAGTATCTTGTATATCTTAGATAATATATTTCCAGATTTTAAGAGAGGACCCCCATCAGTGTAAGTATTGAAGAAGTTAAGGGCTATATGAAATGTTTTGTTTTTTGAGCTTTTAATTTCAAGGACTTATAGAAGTCCAGGGAATCTAATCTAAACTGTGTTTGCAGACTAGAGAAAGGTTGAGGTACTATGTCCTTGAAGACGTATTCAACCAGATTGATACCGTTATTCAACCATTGTTACCAGTAAGTCATTTGTAAGTCATTTATCCATCTAGCTTTAGAGTGGGGTTATACCATAGGGTGGTCAGATTAGACTTGTTAATTTTTATGTTTGAATGGCTATCTAGGAGCAAGATGGCATCAGTGTGATTTCTTGGTGCTCAGCCGCCCTTGCCGTGTTGGAGTGCATCAACAGTCGGCTACGCTACATGGACATGGGAGGCTGTGTCTGAAGGCACCAGGAACGTATCGGGAAACCCGGTTCTGCAGTAAAATCTCTTCCGAAGCGGGCGTGTGAATTCCCCGGGGGGGAAATCTCGGGACGCACTCACCTGCCTGTCGGTCATCGTGCTCCTGATTTACAACTGGACGACTTCCACGGCTCAGCAGGAGTGAAGGCAGGGCATGTCGAGTCGGGCAGCGAGAGACTCCAAAGCTTAGACCACAGCAGGTAGCACCGGCCCAGCAGACACCGAGGTGCTGGACGCCACACTGAAAGGTAAACGTGCGATGGGGGTGCAAAAAAAACAGCGCGGAGACTCAGGGGAGGAGGAGGGCCCAAGGAGGGTTCTCAGCCCACTTTTACCAGCAAAAGCTACCGGTCCCTATAGCGGAAATCGCAATGCCTCGAGGGGGTGACCTCACACTCTTGCTTGAGACGGAAAAAGAGACCTTTAACACACCACACCCGGATAAACATACAAAAGAAATACCTACCCCTGATACAGAGAACTTTAATGGTGCTGTTGATAACACCGAACCGACAGGCCCCCCCCAACCCTCTTTAAAAACAACAGGAGTCTTACGACCTTGCTTGCCCCCGTCTCAAACACCAACATTCAAACCTCCAGATTACTGAAATCAATACTGTAAATCCCTCCCAGAATACTGAAAATTATCCGGAGTTGATGGCTCCACAGACTCCTCATTTAACTGGCAATCATTTTTTTCTGTATCTGATGGCTCTGAATCCGCAGCAGGGGATTGCCTGACTAGCGCAAGTGACGAAGAGACAGGGACTGTTCAGTGCCGAAAGAGGGTACACAATAGGATAAAGAGCTGTAGCCAGTTAAAGTGGGATTACTCAGATACCCAGCATTCTTTTTCTCATGGAGAGGAGGTTTTGAAACCCTCACACAGGGAGAGCATAGGAGCAGCACCCCAAACTTCAGAGGAGCTCTCTCTAACTTCCATTTTGGTCTCTATAAAGTAGTTTCAGGAAGAGATCCACACTGTCAGCCGCCTCGCCAAGGCGGCCGCTAAAAAACTGCTAGGATGCATGAGAAAGCTAAGCAAAATCTGTACTGACATCGGGGATAGGGTCACCATGGAGAAAGGCCGTACAGAAAGCTTAGAATCTGAAGTAACAGCATTAAAAGAACAAGGGTCTTCCCAAGCCGCTTGCCTGACAGATTTAATGACAAAGGAGCAGGAAAACAGACAACGTCGGAACAACCTCCGCCCACTAGGGATCCCTGAAGGGGCAGAGGGGGACGATCCATGCGTTTTATTGTTAAACTGCTGCAAGACACCTTTTCTGAACTCTCTAACTGGAACTGGATCATGAGATCCAGCAGGCACACCACTTTCCTTTTAATTTGAGGAAGCAACGTGATGGCAGCAGCTACAGCGGCTATAAGCCCAAGGCCTTTCTAGTGTTTTTTGGGAACTTTTATGCTCAGGCAGTTAGTCTATGATCAGGCCCATCCCAATTCCCAGAAGGAACGTGATGGCAGCAGCTACAGTGGCTATAAGCCCAGGGCCTTTCTAGTGTTTTTTGGGAACTTTTCTGGTCAGGCAGTTAGTCTATGATCAGGACCATCCCAATACCCTGAAGGGCTCTAATTTATTTATTTATTTATTTATTCATGTATTAAGCTTATTAAGCGCGACAGCTACCCAAAAAGGGTTTCCCGGTGCTGGACAGGCAAAGTGCTAGGTAGCCTAACGTTTCAACAGTGCAGCATTATTGATTAAGCAGCCAGGTCTTGATGGCTCTGCGGAAGCGGACGTAGCTGGTTTCAATGCGGATGTTCAGGGGGAATGAGTTCCAAAGTGTGGGACCAAGGTAAGCAAAAGATCTGCCTCCCATTCTAGCGAGTCTGATTCTAGGAACGTTGATGTAGCCTTGGCACAAGGACCGAAGGTGGTGAGAGGGAGTGTAGGTGTGAACAAGGGATTGTAGGTAGAGTGGAGCTGTGCCCAATTTGATTTTAAACATGTAGCTCAGGGTTTTGAATTTAATGCGACTCTCTACCGGAGCCAATGTAGATCACGTAGGTGTCCAGAGATGTGGGCTGTTCTGGGAATTTTGCACAGCAGTCTCGCGGCGGCGTTTTGACCAGCTGCAGTTGTCTTGTCACTGCCTTGTTAGCCCCAAGGTAAAGGACATTTCCGTAGTCCAGCCGAGAAGTTATAAGGGCATGGACCACAGATTTTTGGGTGTCCCTTGGCAACATCCAGATGATTTTCTTTAGCCACCGCAAGATTGTGAAGCAGGTGGCCGAGACCTTGTTTACCTGATGGTTCATAGTCAGAGCATTGTCAAAGGTAAAACCCAGATTGCGTACATGGTCTGATGGGAGAGGGAGGGAGCCCATCTCAGTAGGCCAGTGTTTAGGACTCCATAGGTCGTGTTTTTGACCCAGAACCAGGACTTCGGTCTTACCACCGTTAAGTTTAAGTAGATTGTTGTTCATCCAGGTGGCAATTTTCCCTAAGCCTGAATGCAGGATGGATGTGGAGCCAGGGCCAGGGTTTGAAAGGAAGAATGAAATCTGGGAGTCATCGGCATATGTGAATAGGGTGAGACTTTCTTGTTCCGCGATATGGGCCAACGGTTTAACATACAGATTTTGGCCGCCATAAGTATGGCAGAGTATGCTCAGACGTGAGTCCCTTGCTCACTTTGCCACTGGATTCAAGCAAGCCGTGCTAGGGGGGCTTGATAGTCTTCCCAGTGGGAATATTTTTCTTATAACTGCCGGCTATACGTTTTTCTTTTTTTCTATTTGTAAACAAACACGGCTTGGTTGGGTGGCAGGAACTCACACCTGACGATCATCACTCAGGGAAATCCTGAGTGCCCTATTATTGGGGGTGTAGGTGGGGGAGGGATATTTCTCAAATAGAAAAGCGGTAGGAGAGATATTGGTGTTGACCTTATTGATTACTTTAGGTATTCTGATCATAAACAGAGTGGTGAAAAACATAACGGGGAGGAGGAAAAAAGAAAAAAGATCAAAAACATATATATCGGTGTAGGAGACGGGAAAAAGAAAATGTTGGTGTGTTGTAAACAAGATAATGACGTATGCTATGCCCAGAAGGGTGGACTGCTCTTGACATATCTCAGATTTATTTTAACTGTATTGCATATGGAAACTGGATGTTGTTTAATCTCGGGAAACATGGTCATACATCAACATGAATAATAAGATAACCAATCTGAGAATAGTATCAGTGAACATTTGCAGTATCAATGATGCTCAGATGAGGCAGAAGGTGGCACAAGGGCTACGTTTGCTGGGAGCTGACATAGGCACCCGACAGGAAACCCATATTGAGGGATCGCAGAGACATCTTCTGAATTCACTGGGGTATAGAGTACTTGGGGACCCATCTCAAGGAGCACAATTGAAAGGCATATTGATTTTGTCTCAAATTCAATTCCCCACTTAAATCTACATGGGTGAAATATGACGCCCTTGGAAGATGGGTCATACCAGAATGCGGTCTATCATCTGATTTCTCCTTTACTTTATGTTCCATCTATGGAAGCAATGTGATGACCTGGGGTAAGAGACTGGATTTCAGGCAAATGAGCCCACAGGCCTCTCCCAGTTATCATCTGCAGCAATTTTAATATTAGTCTACCTTTTGATTGAAACGGTAGTAGTCAGTCGAAATACACTGGTAGGAAGGAAAAAGTGTTTCAGCCCTTAACAAATTTAATGTACACACATGGGCATAGTGATGTGTGGCCTAGTCTAAAACCGAATAAACCTGGCTATACGTACTATTCAGCCCGGCACCTTTATCTCGCAAGGATGCACTATTTTTTTGTTCCTTCATCTCTGATCCGGGACTGTACCATTGATACTGCTCCGCAATTTATGTCAGACCACAATCCACTCATTTTAAACTTAAAAGGGCTGGGTTCCAGTGTACAAACTTCGACTTGGAGCTTCGAAAGAGCGCTATTGCAAGATACCGGATACCAGATGTAAATGAGAAACTGGATCACAGAGTTTCTTAAGACAAACGTAATGTCTACACCGGTCATGGTTGTTTGGGACACATTGAAAGCATGTGTCTGAGGTGAGACCCTACAGTACTCTATTAGAAAAAATAATTTAAATAAGGCATAGATCTTGAAGCTACAGGATAAAATGGCCAAGTCGAGAGAAAAATTAACTTAGGTTGTTCAGCTGAGGGTGGAAAGCGAAGTAGCACAGTTTGAAGTGGTAGCCATCAAAGCCGAAATTGGGTTAAAACTCGCAGAGAAGGTCGCTCCAAAATAGGCTTCTGCTCGGGAATAAACCTAGTAGTGTAGTGAACTTATCAGTCATCAATTAGCTATCCGAACCAGACAGCAGGTCTCCTCCAATGAAATACTCCTGATACAAGTCCCTACGGAAGAGACTGAGAACAACCCTATTAAAATTCAAGTAGCATTTCGGGAGTTCTATAAGAGCTTATATACAGAGGAGAACATTGCCTCACCAGATATCAGAGAGGCAGAGATTTCCAACTACCTGCATACAGTTTTGCTTACTTAACTTAACGGGGAGGAACACAACTAAAATAAAAGATCCACCTTTATGGGAGGAAATTGATCTAAACTAAGATGCAGTGTCGAACAAATGACGCTGTGCCCTCGGTGGCACTCCTTGAGAGTTTGTGTCTCTTACATTTGCTGGTGTTCCGTTTCAATGTACTACACAAAATGTTGTGAAAACTTGATTCTTTGAGTAATGTGTTCTTTATTATTCAAGAATTCCTGATATTTATTAGACATTCAAAGGATTGATTTCATCCAGGAATAATTCATACTATGATATCGCTTTTTCATTTGACAAGTTATCCAATTACGAAAGATACGTCCCTATGCATTTCGGGACTCATGCCCTTCATCAGGGGACTGGTATACAACCTGAAAATAAAAAGTAAAGCGCTCAAGGGTGGGTACTCTGCCTCAAACACATGTTAAAATGAAACAAACTTGATTGTGCAACTGTATTGTCAAGTGCTCTTCGGCGTCATCTGTGGTGATACAAGCTGGATAGTGAATCAAAAGTTCAACGACTAGGTGGTGAGTTGGAAATTAAAACGGGTGAAATTCACGGTACTCAAAGAAATCTGGAAGGTGCCATATGGAGTCTCACAAGTAAACAGAACACCAGCAAATGTAAGAGACACGATCTCTCAAGGAGTGCCACCAAGGGCACAGCGTTGTTTGTTCGACACTGCATCTTAGTTTCGTCTAAATCCATTCCCCCCAAGGTCAGGAGGGGTCTACCCAGTGGCACCCAAAAGAAACGTTTACAGTATAAACAGATTAAATTACACTCCACCCACCGTGATCTACACAGGGAGTGCCGCACACCACGCCTCATTCTTAGGAAATTGATCAAGCCATAGCACATTTACCAGATGGTAAAACTGCTGGGTTAGATAGCATTCATGTGGAATTCTATAAAAAAAATCTCTTCAAATAAAAGATCTGTTCATCAAACCGGTGGTATCCATCTTTAAAAGGGCTCTTCCACCAGATTCTTAGTCATCTGCTAAGATCGTAATCTTTTCAAAGAAAGATAAGTCACTGCTACTTATGGGATCATATCGGCCGAATACGCTTATCAACTGTGACTCGAAAGTCTATTAAACAATCCTAGCTTCTAGAATATCTTCTAGTATTGAATATCTTGTGTCCAAGTGGCAACATGAGTTTATTCCTACAAAAGGGACTACCGAACACTTTCGATGAACCATCACTTTGTTTGATGCTGCTCAAGTGTCAGCAGATAATTTAATTTGATATTTTTGCTGGATGCTGAAAAAGCTTTTGATCGGGTCTCCTGGCAATTCCTTTGGGGCGGCATGAGGAGGATGCATTTTGGCTCTAAGGTGATTCAAGCTGTGCAGGCCCTGTATTTAAATATCACAGCCAGAATCTCAATAAATGGGAAATTAACTCAGCCAATTGAGATATCAAGGGGAACACAGCAGGGCTGCCCTTGCTCTCCGTTGCTATTTGTGATGTATATAGGCCCCTACATTAAGAAAATAGAAAACAATTGAGATATTCTGGTTGTGAGTAAATATGGCCGGAATACTAAAATGATGGCCTAAACCGATGATCTTGCATTAGTTACTCCGGATCCTGAGACAGCCATTTTAGCTGTAGAACAGGAGGCTCAAGAGTTTGACAAGGTATCCGGATATGAACTTAATAAAGAAAAGACTCAGATCATGGTCAGATAGCATGGTTGTTCAAAGGGCTAAATTTTCAGGGGTAAACATCATGGCCGACATTGAGCTAATTGTTAGTGGGAACTTGAACCCACTGGCAGCTGAAACCAAGAAAGCAATTAACTAGCTCAATAATTTGCACCTGACCATAGTGGTGAGGTGTAATGCCCTTAAGATGATTTTTTTTCCCAAGCTGCCTTACTTTATTAGGGCCATCTCCCTGGAATTTAGCAAGATAACTCTACAGAGATTTGAACAACTTGTTTCGGAATTTGTCTGGGCATACACACAGCCGAGGGGGCTACAACTTGCTAGACATAAAATGTATAAAACAAAAGTTGAGGGGATAAAAATAGAAATACAAATAATAGAGAATTACATCATTACACATCAGAGTAACCCCTTGGAGACTAACATGCCAGCAAGGTTAGAATCTCTTAAATCAGATCTGGTGGCTTTTTTCTTGACTCAAGATTGAAAAACAAATGGCAAGCCAGTTAACTAGCCCATTTTGAGTATGGGGAGAGTTCTGCGAAGCTTCTGGCATGGAAGACCCAGCAAGACCTGGCCAGGGGTACCATTAATGAGCCGGGGGTATACTTAAGACCTCAGTCAAACTTTGAGGTAGTCTATCATGATGACTTAAATGCTCAAGAAGAAAAAAATAAGAAAGTGGCTGTGCCAGACCCCTATAAATAGGATTACTGAAGATACATCTCACAATATGGACATGACGATTTCTAGAGCCGAGATTGGAAAAGCCATTGATTTGGGTAAATCTGGGAAAGCTGCAGGCCCGGATGGGTTACCTGCCGAACTGTACGAAGTTCTAAGGGATGTTCTCACTCTGGTATTGATAACAATGTTTGCTCACATTTTTGAAGAGGGTGAAAATACCTCACCTCATGGAATGAAGCAACGCTTTAGCTAATCCTCAAACCCTCCAAATCACCAAGGTCCTGTGATTCTCATCGGCCTATCTCTCTGCTCAATATTGATTAAGAAGGAATCATATCTTTTGTGTTCACAGGTTGTACTGGTCTCCCCTTAAGCTCTCAAAATTCTCGAAAGGTCCAGCGCCCAAGTGCCCAAAGGGTCTCCTTGTTAATGCGGATGATATTCATATGTTTTTAACTTGTTCAAAGGTACAGCATTTCTGGGCAGAGGTAAATAATGGTATGGAAGATATTGTTGGCCTAAGCATCCAGGTAAGCAAAGATTTAATTTTCTTTGGCTTGTTTCCAGATTATAAGTCGTTGTCCAGGTGGGAAAATAAGTTATGTTTCTATTTGATTTTGCTTGCAAGAAGATAAATTTGCAAAAAGTAGATAAAGGATATCTCTTCAACTTTTTTAGACTGGGTGATTTTCATTAAATAAACAATGAAGATGGACAGAGTTAGATTAGAACAATATCAAAATAAAAATTAATAAGGATAATAGAAAAGCTTTATAGGGGCAATGTGAGGAATGGTTGGGCATTCTTGATAAATAGGGAAATCAGTCCAATTATTAAGCCTTTACACTTTTTTTACTTTATCTCTCTGGTTCTGTAGGGCGCCCAGGATTATACAGAACAAGCATGTAGAGAGGCTCTGTGTAAAGCATTTCCATCTAGATACAGAGCTCTCCAGTAGATGCTATTTGAGAAGGGGGCCACAGGAGTAAAATCAACAGCTTTTGGCGAATGAGGACAAAAAAAACAAAAACAAAAACAAAAAAAGAAACAATTTGCTTTTCTTCTTTTGGGGAAGTCGAATGGGAATCTCCCTGCTGCTGCTAAAATTTGCCGTTCTTGACTTGAGGGTGGGGGTGCGAGGGTATGTTGTATTGAATAACTCTACGTTTTATTTCGTATCGCATATTTAAAAATAAAATGTATTTTAAAAAAAATGAATGGCTATCTAGTCGTAGGAGGGCTCTTTTTGAATTTTGAATGATATATTTACTAGTTCGAGTGCGGGAGGTGTGTGATGTGCATTGTTAAGATTGCAGGGAGGGGAATGTTGTTTAAAACTATTTTTCAACATTCACCCATGTCGGAGTATATTCAAGATCATTTGCAAACCAAAAGAAGACTTGTTTACTAAGGAATGCCGTTTGATAGTTCCTAAAGTTGGTAAGGCTTGACCCTCCCTTCTCTTTGGCAAGTTGAAGTTTCTTAAGTGATATTCTTGGTTTCTTTCCTTGCCAAATGAAAGAGTTAAGTGTATTGTTTATTTTGTTTAAAAAGTCATTAGAATGGATCAAAAGGAGCATACTGATTAGATGGTTGATCAGTGGTGTAATAATTACTTTTAAAGTTTTAATTCTTCCCCACCAGGAAATAAATGTTGAAGTCCAACCATCTAGTAGCATTGTGATTTTTTTAATTAAAATGTATTCCTTAGTCTGCAAGGTTACGTAGGTCTTTTGTAAACTCTAGCCCTAAGTATTTATTGCAGCCTGGTTGCCATGACAGGCCCGTATTTCCAATGATTTCTTTGCTACTGATATTGTTAAGAAGCTTAACATCAGTTTTGTCCTTGTTGAGAGAATATTTGTAAAATTCCGAGAATCTTTGTATCGAGGACATTAAGGCTGGAATCGCGGCCTCAGCATTTTCCGAGTTAATCAGGACATCATCTGTGTAAGCAGTAACTTTGACTGTGCTTTCACCAATTGGGAGGCCTGATATGTCCTTATTTTCTCTTAGGTGGGACAGGTAGGGTTCTATAGTTAATAGGAACAGAGTGGGCGAAAGTTGACAGCCTTTGCTAATGTATTGTTTTAGTTCAAAGGGGGAGGAGATAGTTCTGCCTGCTCTTATAGTGGTTGGTTTGTAATAAAGGGCCATGATCATGCTAATTAGATTCTCTCCTAAGTTACATTTCTCTACAGTTGCTTTTAAGTAAGACCAGTCCACTTATCAAATGCCTTTTCAGCATCTAGTGTTATAACAACTCTGGGGGATTTCATTAGTTTGGCTTTTTCTAGTGCGTGGCTCAAGATTTGTGTGTTGTTGCTGGCGAGTCTGTGTTTTAAAAAAAAACACTTGAGAAGGATGAATGAGTTTGAATATATGTTTTTGCAAGCGGTTAGCTAAATTCATGGCATATATTTTACATTTCAAATTTAAAAGAGATAGGCCTATAATGTTTATGGTATAAGGGGTCTTTGCCCTCTTTTGGTATCACTTGTATGATTGCATCTGCTGGTGTGCCCATGTTTTTTCCTCTCTTGTAAAAATTATGAAATAGGTTCATAAGCGGGGAATTAAAGAAGTTGTGAAGGTCTTAAAAAAATTGGCAATATATCAAGTCAGGACCTGATGTTTTCCCTGTTTTAAGTTTTTTAACTTTGTCTATGATTTTTTCGGAGGTTATTGGGCCATTAATTGAGAGTTTGCCTTGTTCTTTTAGGGTGGGCAGAATACATTCGTCCCAGTTGCTTTGGCATTAGCGATATCAAACTCAGTGTTTTTGTCATACATTATGACAAAAACACTGGGAGGAATTCCCTCCCACTGCATATAAGATACTGTCAGTCTTTGTTAAATTTTAGAAAAATGTCCAAAACCTGCTTATACAATCAATAACTTAGTTCATTAGCAGATGCCATTGTCCACAGCGCTGAGACACCTTCGGGTATTTGATCGCTTTATAAATCTTAGAAAGAAATAAATAAAACAAATAAATTAAGATAACAATATTTAAATATATACACTATTTTGTTTGGGTTGGTATGTATAGAGCCATCAAAATCTTTCTGCTCATTATTTGTGTTTTTTTGAAGTTTGAATTTTAGGTATGATGCTAGAGTTTTCCTGACTTTATTGGATTCACTTAGCTTGATACCTTTTTGATCTAGATCCCGCTCTGGCACTTACAATTGTATCATATTCATATTTCTTATTCACAAATTTATTTAAAAGTCATTTGTCTCTAGAAGAGATGTGTTGTTTCTCTAAGTCTGCAATTTCTTTTTCTAAGTGTTGGAGAGTACTATTAGTGTCCTTATTCATGGCTGATCTTATTTTAGGGATTACCCCTCTAACTGTAGTTTTAAGGCCTCCCTTTAGTGAGTTCAGAGGTCTCACCTAATTTATTTTTATCAAGAAAGTTTCTAATGGTATCTTCGATAAGCTGCCTATTTTCCTCCGATGAGACGGTTTTCTCATTGAATCTCCAAATGGGTTCTTTTTTGTGTGGTGCTTGATCAGTAATGGGAAGTGTGATGCAGGAGTGATCTGATAACACTCTTGGCTCAATAGTGAGTATGAATTATGAATCTGAGAATAAAAAGTGTATTCCCTTTCTGTGTGGTTCAGTGTTCTCCAGGTATCAGTCATGTTAAACTCATTGCATATATTTCTAAGAGCTTTGTGTGATTTATTCGGCTGGACAGAACAATGTTAGTTTCTGTCTAATGCCGGATCTAGAAGTAGATTGTAGTCACCTGCAAGAATGATTGTAGCTGAATCACGGCTTATGTCGAGTTGTTTACAGAATTTGTCCCAAAAGAAGGGATTGTCTATGGTGGGAGCATAAATATTTGCAATGAAGAATTCTATGCCATGTCAGACTAATTTCGAGATCATCCATCTTCCCTGGGCGTTAGATGTGCTTTTGACTAAGTCAATGTTGGCTTTTTTTAAAATGAGTGTTAGAATTCCATTTTGTTTACCCTTGTCCACAGAGCCAGTCACATTGGAGTATAGGTTCATACAAAGTGAGCCGGGTTGAGTGGGATCATTCTTAGTTTCTTGCATGAGAATGATGTCACCTTTTTGTTTGTAAATGTAGTCAAGAATTTTCCTTCTTTTGATTGGATGGTTGATGCCTTTTACATTCATCAATATTATCTTAATATTCCGTTGATCATCTCCCTCACCAAAGACCCTCACACCGCCAAAGCCAACCTCCACGAAGGAATAAAGGCCGTCGCCGAATGGATGAGGAACAGCCAACTGAAGGTGAACTCGGACAAGACGGAGGTCCTCATCCTCGGATCCACCCCCTTGGCCTGGGATGACACCTGGTGACCGACATCCCTGGGATCAGCCCCGACACCCACGGACCACGCACGCAACCTGGGAATCATCCTTGACTCCACACTCTCCATGACTAAACAGGTCAACGCCGTCTCCTCATCCTGCTTCAACACCCTACGAATGCTCCGCAGGATCTTCATGTGGATCCCCATCGAAACGAGAAGAACAGTAACACAGGCCCTCGTCTTTAGTAGGCTTGACTACGGAAATGCCCTCCAAGCAGGAACCTCAAACAAGCTCCTGAGACAGCTGCAACGCATCCAGAACGCCTCAGCACGACTGATTCTCGACATCCCCTGCCACAGCCACATCACACCACACCTGAGAGACCTACACTGGCTCCCCGTCAACAAGAGGATAACCTTCAAGCTCCTCATCCACGCACACAAGGCCCTCCACAATTCCGGCCCAGCCTACCTCAACAAACGACTCAGCTTCTATGCCCCTACCCGCAAGCTCTGCTCCGCCTGCCTCGCCCTCGCCAAAGTGTCTCGCATCCGAAGAATAACCGCTGGCAGCAGATCCTTCTCCCACCTTGCCTCTAACACCTGGAACACCCACCCACCAACCTACGGTAGACCCAAGACCTCCTGGCATTCAGACGACTTCTCAAGACCTGGCTCTTCGATCAGTAGCAGCACTCCCCCCAGGGGCCCTAAGACCCTCATGGGTATGTAGCGCGCTTAACATATGTCCTGATTGATTGATTGTGTCGATGACATAGATATTAGTGCTGGAACAGTCATTACAGAATAACCCACTAAAATGTATTTGGAAGTAGACCCTCAAGTGTCTGCTATTTCTTATAATCAGATTAGATTGCTTTTGAAGTTTCATCTGTGTGAGTATGGACTTTATAAAATGTGTCAATTGGATATTTATGGCCCACCTAGTATAACGATATAGATATAGTGTCATTGTAAGGTTCTTCTACTTAGTCAAATTGTGAATTGTTTGAAATAGCAACAGGAAATATTCGGGGGCATTGGACACCAGCTCGTGTTTCATTGACTTGGCTCTTCTGAAGGTTAATTGAGGAAGCTTGGTCCAATAGGGTCCTATGGTGGGGTCACTAAATACTATTGGCAAGTGCCTGTACAGGATATTGCTTAGGTTGGAGTGGTATGTGTTGTACCCGGTGATAAGCCTGGGAGTGTTTTCTATGGATTTGTTTGGGCCTTGTTTTTTCTCCCTTGTGGTGGCCACACACTTCTGTTTTCCTTTCTTTAGGGTTTCTGAATGTTCTCGATTGTACTATATATATAAATATATATATATATATATATATATATATATATATATATATATATATATATATATATATATGTAGCTCCAATTCCTCCCTGATGCGTTAGGAAACAGCACTCGTAGGCAGGTTGGTGATTGAACTCTTGATTTAATGTACAGAGTCACAGAGTCAACAGACGCGTTTTGCAATAAAGCTTCGTCAGTGTTGATACTCGCGCGTAGATCAGCAGTGTATTTAAAACAATGTCACATGGCTCGTGCATAGCACAACAGAGATACCATAGAAACGGGACTGCATTCTACAGGCAAAAAATCGCGCCATTTTCGAATGTGCAAATTAAATCTGTTGTCATATCATATGCGTTCCTGACATTGCTTTGTGGAGCTGGTATGAAACAATACTGCCGTGTATCGGCTTGTCATCCCGGATATTGGCATCATATCAAAGAATTACAGTTAAACCAAAATATAAGGTAAGGTACTAATGGTATAAATTGTGAGCCTATATACATAAAGAGGTCTTTGATCCTCAGAATCTCGCCGTGGATCGGCAAGTAACCCCCTTCCCATAATTATTGGGGGTTGTTGTGATATGATTTATCAGCCAACACAACCAGGATGTAATGTATCAGGTGTAACTAAGCTACCACACTCGTCCATCTATTCTATTATAGCCATATTAACAGTGCAACATTATTCGGAGTAAAACCGTAAGGATCTAAATGTCAAAATTAGGTACATATAATCACATATTATATACATATGTTAACTGGCTAAATCTCGTGACAAAACCAAAGAAATCATAAACGATCGTAAATGCATCAGGAGACATGTCATATCGGTTGTACCTCTAATACTATCTATTCTATTTCCTAGTAAAGTATGAGGTTCAACTTCGGAACTGTAAGTAATTCAAGGTTATCAGGTTCTAATAACTATGCATGCAGCGTTCTTTTTCTAGCAAGAGATCATGACACAGTTATCTAGACTTCGTAGAACGTGCTATTGCTCGTCCATTAGAGAAAGTGTATTGGTTACATTTTATTTCCCCAAATGTACAGCGAGATCTTCTCCGCTATTTAGCCCTAATGGTGCCTTGGTCATCAGATCGATAATATACCTGGACTCCAGGCGTCTAAGTTGCTTTATCCTGTCTCCCCCTCTTACATTGGCAGGGATATGGTCCAGTCCAAAATACTGCAGCTTATTTCTGTCTCTGTTATGTGTGTCGGCAAAGTGTCTTGCGACTGGGTACGAGAGATCTGCTTTCTCAATAGCTCTTTGGTGTTCAAGTACTCTGATTTTTAGCGGGTGAATCGTACTACCCACGTATCTGAGACCACATGGGCATACGAGACAATATACCGCAAATGGTGTGCTGCAAGTCAGAAACTTCTTAATGGGCTTAGTCATCTCCACCCCCGGTACCAAGTATGTTAACGTTCTCTTGCTTCCTGCGCAGGCCTTGCACTTTCCGCAGGGGAAGAAGCCCTTCATTTCAGCTAATGTGTCTTTCTTCGGTTTCTTTTTTTTGAAGTGACTTCTCACCAGGGTGTTTCTAAGGGATCTTGCCTTCCGGAAAGTTATTTGGGGTTGCTGCGGGATATCTTCCTTAATGACCGGATCTGTTAAAAGAATGTGCCAATTCTCGGCAAAAATTCTTCTAAGGCTCCAGGCTTGTGTGGAATAGGATGTAATCATCCTGAATTTTCCCCCTGTGTCAGAATCTGTGTTTTGCTTTTGGGTTGTAGTAGACTCGCCCTGGGTATCTTCCTTACTTTATTTAGTGTTTTGTTTAGGTAATGACTTTCATACCCTCTTACAATAAATCTTTCAACACATTGATGTGCTGCTACTTCGAAATCTTCCTCCCTGCTACTGTTACGCAATCTGAGTAGTTCCCCGTAGGGGATACTTTGTATCAGTCTGGTGGGATGGTTGCTGTCCGCCCTTAGTATGGAGTTCCCTGCCGTGGGTTTGCGATATAGGGAGGTGTGTAGTTTACCCTGTTCGACAAACACCCTCAGGTCCAGATAGTCAGCTGCCACCGGGCTAACTGTCCCTGAGAAATGTAGGCCGCAAGTGTTGTTGTTAAGAACCTCGATATACCGATGGGCCGTCTCCACCGTCCCTTGCCACACGATGAAGAGGTCATCGATATATCTATACCACCTCGCTACTCTGCCTGCTTCCTGTCTGTTTGTCTCAAGCACCATGGGCACCCGCTCCTCCCACCAGCCCACGAATAAATTCGCGTAGCTGGGAGCGAAGCAGGTGCCCATCGCAGTCCCGGACACTTGTGTATAAAGTTGGTCATCAAACAGAAAGATGTTATTTGTCAGGCAGAATTCCACGAACTCCAGTAGCATGCAATTGTATAAAGCAAATCTTGCCGACCTTTTCTCTAGGAAGTGTTCAATAGCTGTTATTCCCAGTTCGTGCTTGATGTTAGTGTATAAACTGGTTATGTCCAATACCATTATCACATATGTGGAGTCCCAAACCAGATCCTCTAATTTTAACAAGAAGACTTTAGTGTCTTCTACATGCGATTTAAGTTGGGTCACCAGGGGGAATAGAAAACTGTCAATAAATTTAGACATGTTTTCTGTAAGTCCGTTAATTGAAGATACGATCGGCCTCCCTGGTGGTTCTGTGGCATTTTTATGTAGTTTGGGTAGGTGGTAGAAAGTAGGTATTGTAGGGTTGTTGCTTCGTAAGAAAAGATTTTCTTCACTCCCAAGCATAGCTTTCTTGTACCATTTGTTAACGAGTTCGTCGTACCGTAGCACACTCATGTTGTATTGTTCAATACAGATTTTTTGGTAATATTGAGTGTCAGATAGTTGTTTTAGGGCCTCTTTGCGGTAGTAGTCTCTAGTTAAAAGCACTACATTGCCACCCTTATCGGAGGGTTTGATGATAATTTCCTCATCCTCCTGTAGGTTCTTCAGTGCTTTTCTTTCCTGTGCTGAGATATTATCCTCCCATTTCAGTGTTCTTTGGTATCCTCTCAATTCCGTCAGTTCTTTGAGGACTGTTTCAGAGAATGCATCAATTGCATCCCATGGCATTCCTGGGCAAAAAGTGGAGGCTGGTTTGAATGCGCTTTCTTCCCTTTCTTGGGTTATATCGTTTCTCATGGCTCTATTAACCGTATCATCGTCTTGAGTGTTTGGTGTATCTTGTTCCAGTCTCAGGTTTTCAAGATTTTCAATGTCTCTCAGATCTTTGCATGTTAGTACATCGGTTGCCGTCATCCTTTTTAGTGTTAATTTAGGACCTTTAGATCCTGCTCTCAATTTATGGTATTTATGGAGTTTGAGTTTTCTCACAAAGCCATGCAAGTCGATTCTTGTCTGGGCATATTCAATTTTATTGTTTGGGCAGAAACTAAGCCCCAAACGTAATAGTTTTTTCTCGGCCTTCGTTAGGTTTTTCTGTGTGAGATTTACTACAGTTAGAGTGTCTTCAATCCTTAGCGCTTGTAGGTTTTCTTTTTGTTTTTCCATTCTTGTCCTCGTCCTCTTCCAAAAGAATATATATATATGACCTCGACCTCCTCCAAAAGAAAGAGCATTGACCCAAGGGGGAGGTTGAAGAAGCCCTTTATTGAAGTAAAGTCCCAGGCGAATGCATTTCTGCGTGTCAGCCTTCTTCAGCGCCCCTCTCAGTGTGCTTCTTCTGCTGCGGTGTAGGCAGTCCTGCCTCGCTGTTGATGTAAACACCTTGCTCCGCCCCTGTTGTAATTGAGCTCTCCTGTGCAATCCCACATAGATGGACTGCAAGTCCCAGAATGCTGCTGTGTGGTGCATTCAGGACCGGGGATGCTAGGGGGGGGTGACACTTGAGGAGTAGGAATCGAGGACAGGCACAGCATCAAAAGCAATATGGGAGGTGGAGCAGTCCAACAGTCCGGTGCCTCCTCAGTTCCCCCTTATGACCGCCACAACCCTTTCGCCAGGAATCCATCGCGGGGGCCGGCACAGGAATCCATGTCGACCAAAGAAGGAGGTTTGAATACCTCCTAACCGCCATCTCCACCTGGCGTTGTGGTGGGTACTGGGCGTAATTGCTACCACAATTCAGAAATAATGCTCAGCAGAGCGGGCCAGAGTGTCCAGGTCTCTTGTGCGAAGGGGGTACACTGTAATGTGCTCTGGCTTAGCGCATGCATTTATGACCACAACCTCCTCCAAAAGAAAGAGCAGTGACCCAAGGGGGAGGTTGAAGAAGCACTTTATCGAAGTAAAGTCCCAGGCGAATGCATTTCGGCGTGTCAGCCTTCTTCAGCGCCCCTCTCATATGCTTCTTCTGCTGCGGCGTAGGCAGTCATGCCTCGCTGTTGATGTAAACACCTTCTTCAGCGCCCCTCTCCGTGTGCTTCTTCTGCTGCCCTGTAGGCAGTCCCACCTCGCTATTGATGTAAACACCGTGCTCCGCCCCCTGTTGTAATTGAGCTCTCCTGTGCAATCCCATGCAGATGGACTGCAAGTCCCAGAATGCCGCTGTGTGGTGCATTCAGGACCGGATATGCTAGGCGGGGCGACACTTGAGGAGTAGGAATCGAGGACAGGCACAGCATCAAAAGCAATATGGGAGGAGGTATATATAATATATATATATCCACCGAGAGCAGGTTAGCCCCAAAGGAGTCCAACCACCAGAAGTTCAATAGTTCCGCTCTTTATTCAAAAACTTGCAAGCAGGCAGTAAACAGGATACAGGCATCAAAATAGTCCAAATGCCAGACGCGTTTCAGGAGTACCAATGTTCCTTTCATCAATGGCAAAAACATATCGGCAAAGAGCACTGTCTCTCGCGCACATTTTAAAATCAGAAGACCTGCCCCAGTGGGCGTGGCTTTTCTCAAAGCCTTCTGGTGCTTGTGTTGCCCTGCAGCTTGCGTGTTTCAAAGGGGATGAGTAGTAGGGTGCTGGATCTCCTGCGGGTCCTTGTCTGACTAGCCCTTTTGAGTTTGGCAGCCAAGTACTCAGGTTTACCCGTGTGGAGGGCTTTATGCGTGAGGCAGGCAGTTCTGTATCTGGCACGCAGTTCTATTGGGAGGCATTTTAGTTCTCTGAGTGCTGGTGAGATGTGATCGTATTCCCTGATTCCAGTGACCATTCCGGCTGCTGCATTGAGAGTGGTTTTGAGGGGGGCTAGGTGCGATATTGCTGTACCAGTGAGGGTGGCATTCCCATATGGTCGAGTCTGGATAGCACCAGAGATTGGGTGGCTTGTTTGAGGTCATTTGTTGGGATGAAAGTTTTATTTTGTTAAGTAACTTCAAGTTGATGAAGGCACTCTTTGCTGAGTTCTTGATGTGGCTGGTCATGTTGAGATTTGAGTCTAGGGCAATTCCTAATGATTTAACAGAATGGGTCAGAGTGAGATAGCTGTTAAGAGCATCCAGAGCTTTTAGCCATTTTGAAATATGTGGGTTCTCCTATTTGTTGGAGATGAGGAGTATTTCAGTTTTGTCTTGGTTGAGTTTTAGGTGGTTAAGTGACAGCAAATGTTGTATTTATTTTAGAGTGGCATTTAGTCTGTGGATGTCCTCGATGGAGGTGGTTTCAAGATAGATTTGGGTGTCATCTGCATAGAGGTGAAAAGGGATGTCTGCCTTTTTGAGTATGGTGGTGAGGGGTTCCATGTATATGTTGAACATTTGGGGTGAAAGCACTGAACCTTGGGGGACACACCTGTTGATCTGGTGTAGGTTGGAGGTAAAGTTTTTTATTTTTATCCTTTGTGAGCGGCTGTGTAGGAAGGAGGAGAACCAGCTTAGGACCACTTCATCGGCTCCTACACTTTCTTGGAGCGCTTCGATGAGAAGTTGGTGATCAACCGTGTCAAAGGCTGCCGAAAGGTCTAGGAGAATGAGGAGGCAGCATTGGTTGGTATCGAGGCATTTGTGGATGTCATCAGTGATATTAAGGATTTCGGTCTCGGTGCTATAGCCTTTTCTGAAACCGGATTGATAGGGGTCAAGAATAAGTATGGGCAAAATGTGCAGATTTGCCGTCCGCAAATTCACGCGAAATTGCAAAAAAATCCGCGAGTTCGAGAAAAAATTTGCAAACTCGCGTATTTGTAGTTTTGCACAAATAGACTGTACTTTTTATACTTCTACTGGCTAATCAGTAAGTGCTACCTCGTTGGGTAAATATATAGTGCTTTTCCTACACTGCAGCTGCGTAAAGGGCCATAAAAGATGTCTCCAGTGACCATGCATGTGTTACTATGCTATTGCGCTGAAGGGCGCAGGGGTCCCTCGAGTGAGCTGTCCATCATGGTGGGTAAATGGCGGGAAGGCGGTGCACACCGCTAGTGCGTGGGCGGGGCCAAACGAGCGGGGCTTCTATGCGAGTTCACATGCTTCTTGTGTGTATAAAAGGTCAGAGACCGATCAGAGCAGCAAATGAGGAGAAAGAAGCTCCTGGTCACAGGAACTACACGGGGATTGCACTTGTGAAAGACAAGAAGGCAGAGGCCTCCATCAGGCATCACAGCTGCTTTTCGACGGTAGATACGGGGCGAAAGCACACCTGCCCAGTGCCGGGGTCCCTTGAGTGACCTGTCCATCATAGTGGGTCAGGGCGGGAAAATGGTAGTGTGTGCGGCGGGGCCAAAGAGCGGGGCTTCTATGCGAGTTCACATGCCTCTTGTGTGTATGAAAAGTCAGAGATCGATCAGAGCAGCAGATGAGGAGAAAGAAGCTCCTGGTCACAGGAACTGCACGGGGATTGCACTTGTGAAAGTCAAGGATGCAGAGGCCTCCATCAGGCATCATAGCTACTTTTCAACGGTAGATACGGGGAGAAAGCACACCTGCTCAGAGCCGAGGTGCCTTGAGTGAGCTGTCCATCATAGTGGGTCAGGGCAGGAAAACGGTGCACATCACTAGTGTGTGCGGCGGGGCTAAAGAGCGGGGCTTCTATGCGAGTTCACATGCCTCTTGTGTGTATAAAAGGTCAGAGAATGATCAGAGCAGCAGATGAGGAGAAAGAAGCTCCTGGTTACAGGAACTGCACGGGGATTGCACTTGTGAAAGTCAAGAATGCAGAGGCCCTTAATCACGCATCACAGCTACTTTTCGATGGTAGATACGGGGAGAAAGCACACCTGCCCAGCACCGGGGTCCCTGGAGTGAGCTGTCCATCATAGTGGTTTAGGGCGGGAAAACGATGCACACCACTAGTATGTGTGGCGGGGCCAAAGAGCGGGGCTTCTTAAAAAAATCCACCCGCGAGCGGATTTGCGGATTTTTTGGCAATTTTGCGAGATTCGCAGATTGCGAAATTGTCAAAAATCCACAAATTCCGCGAGCTGAACGGATTATTCGCCCATACTTAGTCAAGAAGATTGATGTTGTCCATGTGCTGAGTCAGTTGTTTGAGGAGACATTTTTCCAGTACTTAGGAAAGGAGGGGGAGATTGGAGACGGGTCTGAAGTTGTTCTGTTCCTTGGAGTCAAGGCCTGTTTTTTTTAGTAGTGGTGTGACTTGGCAAACTTTGAGGCATTCAGGAATGATGCCAGTTCTCAGGCAGCTGTTTATGATCTTGCACCAGAAAGGGGCTATGGAGAGACGCAGTTTTTTGGTCAGTTCGGTGCGAATCGGGCCAAGGACGTGAGAGGCTGGTTTGGAGGTGGATATTAGTTTGAGGATCTCGGATTCCGGGATGGGAATGAAGGACTTCCAGATTTTAGAGGGTTGCTTGGGCGAGCTATCTACTGACGCTGGAGGCAGGTTTTTGCAGACGGGGTTGACGTTGATTTCCAGTGAGAACTCAATCTTGGTGATTTTTTCTTAGAAGAAGTTGGCGAAGTTTTCACACAAGTCTTTGGATGCCTCTAGGGAGAAATCCTGGATTTTGGATGTTTGTTGTTTGATGATTCTGAACAGTTCGTTGGGCCTGTTTTTTTAGCGTTGTCCAGGGCGTCGCAGAAGAAGGTAGATTTCACATTGCTGATGTGTTTTTTGTATTTCCTTCGGGTTGCTTTGAGTTGTTCGAGGAGACTTGAGGAGGGGTTGCTCCTCCATAGTCTTTCAGGAGCTCTTAGTTGTCTTCTTTCTTTGTTAATGTCTGTGTTATACCATGTTCTGGATGGGATGCTCCTAGTTTTTTTGTGTCTTAGGGGGGCTACTTCATCTAGAGGATGTCATGTTTGCGTTGTAGTGGGTGGTTAGTTCTGTTGTTGATAGATTCTCCATGGGGGCAGTGAGGAGAGAGTTAACCTTTCTCTCTAGGTCAGTCATGTTAATCTGAGTGAAGTTTCTAGTCCATTTCGGTGGGTTTTGGGCGGGGTTTTTGGAGTAATAGGTTGAGTGAGGTGGAAAAGGATTAAGTGGTGATCGGACCAGCTCATGGGCAGGATGTGGTCTATCATGACAGTGTCATGCTGGGCGATAATAGCCTCTAGTATTGCTCCTTTGTTATGGGTGTCCTCTAAGCAGTGTTGGGAGAGGTTGTTGCTGTGAAGCAGCCCATTCAGGTTCTGGATTAGCAGGTTACTTTCTTCATTCCAGTGAAGATTGAAGTCGCCCAGAATAAGGTTATTCGTGTCTTGGAGAGAGCAGTGGGCAATCAGGTCAGACAGGTGTTCGGTGAATGTGGTGGTGTTGCCTGGGGGGTGATATATGAGGTGGCAGATGAGTGTTTTTTATTGCTGGTGTTGATGTTGGCGGTTAGGCACTCGAAAGTGTTATAAGTGATGGAGTCTATTTCTGACACAGAGATATTGTTTTTGTGGACGATGGCTATACCTCCACCTCTTTGATCTTTTCTATCTTTGTTGGTGATAACAAAGCCGGGGGGACCAGAGTATCCATGAGTGGGGATGAAGAGTCATTTAGCCATGTCTCAGTGATGAATGCTAGGTCTATGTCATGGGTGAGGTTGATTTCCTCTAGTTCTGTGACATGTTTGGTGGCTGACCTGCTTTTATGAGCATGCAGTTTGTGGGTGGTGTCTCTGTTGTGTGTTTAATCATTTGGGCGAACCTGGGGATGATAATGCGTGTGGCCGGGGGTCTAGGGGATTTCGGGTGGGCCTGTTCTCTTCCCAGTCCGGTGATCACCTGTATTTAGGATTGGGGGGTGGCAGAAATAGGATTGTCATGCGAGGAGGCGAGAGCTGCCGCTTCACTCGCAGAAGTGAGCTCTCGACTTCTTTTCGTTCTCTATGTCTGATGAGAGAGGCGGGCGGAGATCTCCTTTTGATGGGAGCGCTGGGAGGCCTCTGTGTAGAAAGAAAGGGAATGGGAGGGTATTGGTGGGGTTTTGTGGGAGAGGTGAGGTTGGTAAGGATTCCGCTGAGACCCTGGATTATGGTGGCAATTAGGCTTTCAAGCAGGGTGAGCCACTGTTCAGTCTCTCACTCAGTGTGAGTGTTCTGCGCATGAGCATTAAACCTAGGGGAGGAGAGTCTGGAGTTGTTAGGTTGCCCTTTAGTGGGTAGGTTTTCCGTGTTGGATCTTGGAGGGGTCGGGGTGTGGGGAGGCGGGGGCTATGTTGGGGCATGGATGTTAAATTGCATGCAAGGCTGAGGAGGGGGTTGGGAGTCACGCGCTGTGTGTTTAGCTCATCCAACGTGGGTTGGGAGGGAGGGGGGCGGGAGGATGTCAAAGGGGGTAGTGGGGTCACGTTCTCTCCGGTCATGTAAGAGGTAGAGGTTTGGGGCGGGAGGCAGGTGTTATTACTAGGGAGCCCTGGAATGTGGTATGAGTTCTCTCTGGTATTGTTGTTCTGTATGGTAGCATTGGCGTTGGAGTCTTGCCGCGGGAGGCAGGTGTTATTTCTTGGGTGATACGGCGTGGGGGGGTGAGGTCTGTAGATGGGTCGGGTTTTTTAGGGAGAGGAGAATAGGAGGGCAGAGGAGGAGTGCATGGGAGGGGGAAGTCCGGAGGGATGGGAAGAGGGCCTCAAAGATTTCTAGATTGTTATGGTTGGCTTGTATCAGGACTGTGCCATTGGAGTAGATGGTCGCAGTGGTGTTTCCAATTTGCCTATTGTGCTTGGGGGCTGAGAAAGTCAGTTTGCAGCTATGAGACGTGTTGGTCATTTTGGAGATATTGAGTTGCGATCTGAGGATGGAGTTCCATGTTTCGGGTCTTTCAGTGTGGAAGATGAGATCCATTTTTACTTGTCCGTTTGAGGTGCAGTGGTAGATGTCCACGAATAGTGATTCAGGATGTTGTCTGATCAGTTTTTGTTTAAAAGTTTTTTTTGCTTTGGGTGAGAGGTTCGGGGGAAGCTGATTGCGAAGGAGTTTGGGCCGTGCGGTTATAAGTGGCTTGCAGAAGCGGGGTTGGAGCAGGCTGATGTGACGTATGGCATTGCGGCTAGGAGGAACAGGGGGCAGGCACCCTTTTGGTGAATGGGCTAGAGCTTCCAGAAAACTGTACGTAGAGCGGAAAGTACGAGAGTTGTGAGGGTTTTGTGATTGGTGCTCTATTGCTGGTTGTTGACTCTTCAGAGCCAAAAGGCTGAGGATGGCTGTTAGGTAGTTGTAGAAAGGCGAGGTATTTCCAGAGAGGACGGCTACAGTTTTTTTCAATTAATTTTTTTTATTCGCTCTGGGCACCTAGCTCTCGTCTGTTAGGTAACTGTTGTTTTGCAGCTGTTGTAATAACAGAGGGCTGCAGTTGAGGCAATGACAGAGGGCTCCCTACCCAGAACTCCATAAGGCTGTGATTCAGCGCTGGGAAAAGTGAGCGCGTCAAGGTCTTGGTAAGATCTATGAGATCTTAGAAGGTCGTGCAGGCTTGGTAGGAGTTGGAAAGCATCCTCTTCTTTCATTGCAATTTGGGGTGGATGTGAGGAAAAGAGGAGCAGCTAGTAAGGATCTTCTTTTCTGGGGAGAGTGTTGGGTCAGTCCTCTTTTCTTTGTTTTACCCTATGGTACTAAAAAGAGTGGTTGGGTGTTGGTACACCTAGGAAAGCTGTTTAGCTCCTCTGGTCAGGCAACCAATAGTGGATTCCTCCCCCCCTGCCTTCCAGACGCTGGTGACAATGTTGTAGGTTCTCATAGGGCCCTGTTGGTGCCAGAAAAGGGGTTCCCATCAGACAGTTATGACGCGCATTTTGTGTCCTACAGAGGCTTGCGCTGTGTCTGCTCGGGGAGCCCCCTCACCTATGAAGCCAACCCTGAAAGAGAAGCCATGCAACTCTCTCACCGCAGTCAAATTGCAGTCGGAGCAGTCTTGATGGTGGCGTGGGCAAGTGAGGTTGGATCGCTCTGTCGGTTGACCTAGAGCATCGGGGGTGGCCGGTGCATGGTTCCAGTAGGCTGATCTGTTGCAGTGCAGCTCCGTAGGGGAAAGGTGAAAAATGCTCCTCATAGTCAAACGGATGCCATCTTAAGGTCATGCTACCTCAGCAAGAGATCCCCCCCAAAGCTTAACCAAAAATGGTGTTGTGGTGCCAGAAAGGTGTTGTGATGATGCGGGAGATTAGTCTACCTTAGCTAAGAATGAGCTAATTGGTGACCATGCTGCTCCGTGGGGGAAGGATGATGTGCTCGCCTCGTTCCTCACGAGCGGCTGCCATTTTAAAGTCAGGCTATTTCCTCATAAACGATCACCGCAGCTTTGTTTATGTTGCTGCGAGAGTTAAACATCAATACTGCTCCGGGATCAGGCAGCCACTGGACCCGATCCTTGATCTTGCTAGCCCGCCACATTCGGATCATTTCCCGGTGCAGTCCGTGCCCTTCCCCATCACGAAGCCCCGCAGCTCTCCCGTCGCCAACACGGCTCAGAGCCGAGATCTCTGGGGAGCAGAGTTGGAGACAGACGATCCCATGCCTCCTGTGATTTGCCTGCATTCCGGTTTCGTAAAATTCTGTTCTGGATGGGGCACCAGCACGTCGGAGTGCCGCTCAGGAGGCAGTTAGGGGGTTCCCAACTGGTGCAGCAGTTTACACAGGAACTGACAAAGTGATACAGATATTCACACAGTTTAGTCACTATCCAATATATTTAGTGAGACAGTATAAATTAGGCAAGTAAACAGTCAACAACACTGCTACTAAATCCTCCATCCAGATATTTATATATCAACTCATTCTTCAATGCAAATTGCTAAATATATATAATACATATTTAAATAACTAACCAAACGATGATGTCATTTGAGATGTCATCAATGATGTCACTGACCATGTCGTGAAGGATGTAATATGTGACATCATCAGCAGTGGATTGTGGGCGCGCGGGTTATAGTTAGGAGAACTAACTATAACAGAGGATGTCAATGGTTTTGTATGAGTAAAATGTCCAGCTAACTATAACACCACTAAAACCTATGTTTTTTTCAGTGAATTTCTAAGGTTTTATAAATGCTAATTCCTAACTATAACATGTCTGAAACCTATGTTTTTTTCAGTGAATATATACATACATACATACATACATATATATATATTCACTGAAAAAACCATAGGTTTCAGCCACGTTATAGTTAGGAATAAGCATTTAAAAAACGTAGAAATTCACTGAAAAAACCATAGGTTTCACCCATGTTATAGTTAGCTGGACATTTCTCTCATACAAATTCCCCCGTTATAGTTAGTTCAGCTAACTATAACTCGCACGCCCGCAATGCACTGCTGATGACGTCACATATTACATCACTCATCACATGGTCAGTGACATCACTGATGACATCACTGGTGACATCTCAAATGACATCACTGATGACATCACTGATGGCATCATCCACTGAATGTGTGTCTTTCTGAAAAATAAATATTTTTATATATGTATATCTAAAGGTCGATGGGAAGAATAAATGGGTAACTATGTGTCTAAATGGATGTTTTTTTGTCAATTTCATTGTATAACTGGCTTATTAAGTATATCTTAGTGAATACATGTATTAGCGAGTAATGTTTAAATATGTAAATATCTGTATCAGTGTCTAACTTTGTGTATAAGTGGCTGCATGGGTTGGTGAGTAGCTACATGAGTGTCTATATGGGTTATTAGTTGGTTTTTTGAGTATCAGAATGAGTGTCTGTATGGTTTGGTGGCGGGTATTACTTAGGGCACAGATGCATGAATGACTGACTCACTGTTTGTATGTGTTTTGGAAACAGCATGTGTGCAGGACTGTACGGGTGGATGAATGTGTTTATGGGTGTGCTAGTGAGTGAATGACTGCCTCAACAGTGTCTTTATGAGTAAGTACATATGTTTTAAACTAGTATATGTGAGTATTGATGTATATAAGTAAGGATATATGAGAGTGACAGATTGAAAAAGTTCCTGTATATTCATGTGTTTCTATAACTGATTGTTTAAGAGAGTAAGTATGTGTACGTATCTGTAAAAGTAAGTGTAGTGGTGTGTGTATGGCTGTATATGCAAACAAATGGATGTTTATTTGCATGTGTGAGTGTGTGTGTGAGTAACTGTATGGATGAGTATCGGTGTGTAACAGGATGTACAGGTGTATGAGTACATATGATGAATGAGTACATGTTTAAGTAACTATATAGAACCATTGGTGGATGAGTGGATGTGTATGTAGATGTTGGAATTACTGAATAGGTTGTTGTATGAACATTTTAGTATCTATTTTTGAATGTGTGTATCAAAGGTTATATTAGGGTAAGAGGAGGTCTGCCACTCTTTCACAAGGATGATGTCATCAGTGATGTCATTTGAGATGTCATCAATGACGTCATCAGAGATGTCACTGACCATGTGATGAGTGATGTAATATGTGACATCATACGCAGTGCATTGCGGTCGCGTGAGTTATAGTTAGCTGAACTAACTATAACGGGGGAATTTCAATGGTTTTGTATGAGAGAAATGTCCAGCTAACTATAACATGCGTGAAACCTATGGTTTATTCAGTGAATTTCTAAGGTTTTTTAAATGCTTCTTCCTAACTATAATGTGGCTGAAACCTATGGTTTTTTCAGTGAATTTCTAAGGTTTTTTAAATGCTAATTCCTAACTATAACGTGCCTGAAACCTATGGTTTTTTCAGTGAATATATATATGCACTGGGAAACTAAACACCCACTTCCGTTACAAAGAAATGGAAAGTTTGCATCTCTACAACCTCTCTAATTTTTCACCTTAGTCATCTTCCGCTCAATCAATACAACAACCACAAATACATACACCTACTTGCTACCATTCTTGCCTGAACGTATCAATTATTATTCTTTAATTCAAATTCAAAGTGAAGGCCCTTTATTCAGCCTTCTTGGTAACTACTACCCATGAATAGCAGTGGGTAATTTGCACACTTCTGTCCTTTCTTGCGTCTTTTCTACCACACACTGCGGCAAGCCCCTTGCGCCCCTTTTGCATCATTTTTCCCACGACCTTGTAAATCTGCCCAACTGTGTGCACTTTATACACTAGCTTTCTTCCTTTCTTCCTTAGATATGGAACTAGTTTCTCTTGCTCCCACTGCGAAACCCAACACCCTATCTGTGTAATGAGCTGGAAATCCAAAGATCCACTTCACTGACTATGCAGTGGGTAGTTTACGTCTCTCCGGCCTTTCTTATTTTTCACGTTTTTCATCTTCCACTCAATCTACACATCATCCACACATACACACATATAATTGCTGCATTCCTTAACTGTGATTATCAACTATTCTTATATTTTATATTCATATTCAAATTGCAAGCCCTTTATTGAGCATATTTGTTCTAACTACTGTTCCAGGAATTCTGCTCATACACAGAACTGTGCATAAAGACTTAGGGGACTCTCGAAACGCCGCAGTACTTGCCGTGAGGGAAACGGCCATCTCGTCGCCTTTGTTGCTGCAGCCCACAGCCTGGAAACAAACTTAACCGCGCCGTGAGGGAAACGGCCAGAAGCGCAGCGCCCATACCGCCATCCTCCGCTATCCACCCGGTGCAGCAGCAGCTGGGGAACTACATCACCCAGCTGCCCCGGGGGTGGACGCGGCGGGGGTGACGACGCCTACGCGCCAGGAGGCGCCTTATCAGCAGGGAGCGCCGAGCGCTCTTGGGACTCTCGAAACGCCGCAGTACTTGCCGTGAGGGAAACGGCCATCTCGTCGCCTTTGTTGCTGCAGCCCACAGCCTGGAAACAAACTTAACCGCGCCGTGAGGGAAACGGCCAGAAGCGCAGCGCCCATACCGCCATCCTCCGCTATCCACCCGGTGCAGCAGCAGCTGGGGAACTACATCACCCAGCTGCCCCGGGGGTGGACGCGGCGGGGGTGACGACGCCTACGCGCCAGGAGGCGCCTTATCAGCAGGGAACGCCTCTCGCACACGCGAGTCGCGCGCGGGAGAAGCCCGGGACAAGGGCGGGACAGTCTTAGACAGTCCTAGACTGGCCGGGACTGGACTGGGCAACCCCTCTAACATCTGCAACCTAAGCAAGTAAGAAATTCCCTTTCTTTATCGACTTTACTGTACAGTGTCATCACGTAAGGCTCTATTTAAGTATCCGGTGTGTATTGATAAAGCCTATATAATCCCTGGACAATCGACTATATAATCTTAATATGTCTAAAAAGAACTCTAAAAAACAGCCCCCTGTAAGCTCTAAGCCTACAGTTAACTCTAAGCCCATTGAAAACTACATGCTTCAAGTCATAACTAAAATAAATAAAGACAGAAGAGAATCATTGGGATTAAGTCAGTCGCCTGACTTACAGTTACTAAGCCCAATTCAAAGTCCCCAACATTCAGGCTCTCTAGTATTGGATGATACCCCAAATCTGATAGACATCACGGTCCATCCTACTCCAAACTTGGATGATCAGATTAGCCTTAATTTGGATGATGCCGCAAATGCTATGCCACTGGATCAAGGAATAAATATTGAACATGACCACGAGATTCTGGTGCATAACGCTGATGATCTACCATCTCCTGAGCAGGAAACTCGACCTACGAGAAAAAACAGGAAAACTCATCAAAAACGGATGGGGTTACGTTCCAGTAATAGGAGGAAAAATGTTACTCCGACAGGGCAAAACAAGGCAAACATTTTAGATGATGGTGATATTAATGTCCTTGATAAAAGCAATCATGAAAAAAGCTATAATGAAGACGATTTGCTTCAGAAAATAGCAGACATTATTGATTCTAAAATCCAAACTATCATTAAGCCTTTGATAGCCAAGATTGATAAATTGAATGCGGAGGTAAAAAAGATGACTACTCTTCAAGTCAAAGTTGTGGAAGGGGTTGAGACGGTCAATACTTTAGTGACACAAATGGCGAAACCAACTGAATCCAAGGCAAAGAGCTCTATAGAAAAAGAGAACAATCCTATGCTCCCAGAAAGTACAGTCGGGAATGAAACTCATTCTGTTATTCGACCTCCAAACATCGCCGGGGCATCAGGACCCAAAGGTAATTTGCCATTAAACTGCCAGGAAATAGATCCCCTCCAATTTATTGAGGAAGCATCTCCTGTGGTCCTGGTTCTGGCAAATGTTCCCTCGCCAGCAGATGCACAATCTGAAACACCAGCATCTTTGTTTAGCAAAGCCCTCCATTGGCTAACAAACAATATGCAAATGGCACCAGGAGGAAAATATCAACTTGCATCTGAGATTAAATCCACTAAGAGGGTGGCGTGGATTGGAAATCGACCGAAAGTATTCAAGGGAGATTGTGTTATAGTGACTTTTTCCCATCCAGGTGTTCTGCCAAATCTCCTAAATCATATCAATCCCCCCCAAAGAAGAGCAGGATCTGTTGTTCCTCTTACGTTAAAATTCTTTTATGGAGAGCAAGAGAATGTGACTTTTCCTAGGACCCCCGGACCTATGTGGAACACTGTGAGAAACAACAGAGGCCAAGGTGTTCCCCAAAAAGACTGGGGTATGGTTCTTGGTAATAGATATGATGCCTTATCAGGGCTAAATGACTGTGATTGACTGGGTACTAGTCTTGAAAATTTTCTAATTCCTGTTGTCACTCATGAGGCTAGGGAAATGGGCACCCGGTTTAATACTGGATTAGCTGATGCTTTGACCAATGTAAGTAGCACTCAGGTCGAGTCTGATAATGTGATTAATGTTGAACAGCGTATTGAATGTTCCAAACTTACTACAAATAATGATATACTTGAGTCATATGAGATTCTCTCCCCTGAATTGGTTAACATAGATGGTAATGCATGTGATTATAATTTTACTCAGCAACAGGGTAAATGTCTAACCAATAGTACAAAACCTACCAGTGACAATGTTAATATACAATGTACTTTGTTGTCCTGGAATGTCGCAGGATTAAAAAACAAGATTCTATCACAGGATCTGCTAGATTTCCTGGATTCTAAGGATATAGTCCTTTTCCAGGAGACTTGGCAGTTAGAACCGGATCCAATTCAGGGATATCTACATTATTTTATTCCAGCCACCCCGAGCTCAAGGGGAAGGGCAAAAGGTGGCTTGGTAACATGGATTAAGCAGAGGAATGACTATTCAGTGTTACAAATAGATACCAATAGTCCTGATATATTACTGGTCAAATTACAGCGACCGCCAAGTAGGGATATCTTTATTTTTAACATCTACTCAAGGGGCCTACCGGGTGGTAAATCCACTAAGGCGGTCGAACTATTGGATATACTATTAAATCAACACTGTTTGAATGCTGATATTATTATAGGTGGTGATTTTAATTGTTGTTTTGAACCACTTGATAACCAGGATGTTGACCTCACTATTGAAGAGGACTTCATTTGGGAAATCCCACAGCTTTCCTTGATTCCTATCAAAAGATGGACTGAGGCTGCATTACAGTTAAAAGTATTATGTGTTGAGTCTGGGCTGAGGGCCACTAACGGAAGAACGTTATCGGACAAGCAGGGCGCCCCCACTTTCTCTAATGGAACTACTCAAAGTCGCATTGATTATATATTAACTAACAAAGAGAACTGGGGGAATGTTCTTGATATGAGGGTTGAGACAAGGGTGGAAAGTGATCACGACCCACTGATTTTAACCTTTAAATTGTTCGATCTGATGGCAAATGAGGAAGAGAGGGAAACTGTCCAGATAAACCTTTCCAACGACCAAAGACACATTAGATGGGCAATTTGTGCAGCAAATGAGGAAAGCATGGTAGCCATAAGGGATCTAACAACTTTGGCCATTCAAGAAGTCCAGGATATATTTGAAAAAAATACCCCGATAGCTGAAATTAGCAGGATCCACGACAAATTTTTTAACAATTTAAAATTATTTTTTGTCAAGAAAGCTAAGAAAAAGCCACGCAGACCAATTAGAAAGGAGGATCAGTGGTATGACAAGTCCTGCAGGACTGCCTATAGATTACTGTCAGATGCGGTAAAAACTCGAGACAAAACTAAAATAGGGGAGGCCCGAGTTATGTACAAAAAAGTGCAATTTAGTGCAAAAAGGGATTGGGAGGAAGGCTACTGGAGGGATCTACTCGATGCCAGTAGGGAAAGATCTATGACACCCTTCTGGAACATCGTTAAATGGGGAAGGGGGTCTAGTAGAGGAGAACCCATTAACCATGTGCTACCAGAAGCCTGGGTATCGCATTTTTCTACCCATTTTTCTGCTGAGGATGTAGGCGAAGAGGAATGTCTAGCTTCTGTAGATATCCTCGCGAGCCCCTTAGTCTTCTCAAAAGATGATATCCTAAAAACTCTGAGCTGTATACCTAAAGCCAGAGCCCCGGGCCTAGACTTTATCCCTGCAGATTTGTTTATGCATGACAAGGATCTATGGGCCACCTATATTCACCTGTTAGCCAACGCTATTGCAAAGGGCTCGCCTATCCCTGAGACCTGGAAAGGAGCCGAGATTATCCCCATCTTTAAAAAGGGGGCATGCTCGGATCCAGGCAATTACAGGCCTATTAGCCTGATTGCATGCATACAAAAAGTTGTGGCAAGGCTATTATTACAGCGAATTCACGGGTGGATAGATGATTATGATATATTATCTCCCCTGCAGGCTGGTTTTCGTAGTCATACCAGCACTATTGATCAAATTTTTAGATTTGTTTTATTATATTGGCGCACAGTTTTATTAGACGGCGGGATGCTTTTTGCAGCTTTTGTTGATTTAAAATCAGCTTTTGATTTAGTCCCCCGCCACAAACTGTGGAAGATCCTACATGACCAGGGTATTCCAAAAGAAATCCTGTCTTTATTGATTAGGATGCATGAAAACAGTTTTGCACAAGTACGATGGAATCAGCAGGGTAGTACTACTGAGAAGTTCCCCATAGCGAGGGGTGTACGCCAAGGGTGCGTGCTCGCACCAACACTCTTCTCGCTATACATCAACAGGGTGATCGGTTATTTTGAACATCAGCCCACGGATGCCCCAAGGTTGGCAGGAAGGCCGATCCCCCTGTTGATGTTTGCGGACGACACCTTGCTGATATCAAAGACCCAGCAGGGACTACAAAAGGCCATTAGGGTGTTTGAAGGATTTTGCACTGATCATGGCCTTGTAATTAACACCGGCAAAACTAAATTTATGGTTATGCACAAACGGAAACACATTAGAGGCAGAGTCATTATGGATGGGGTCCAGCTCGAGCAGACCCAGGTCTTTAAGTACCTTGGTATCAATCTGTCATACAATCTAGATTGGAAACACCATACAAACGAATTAGACACAAAACATGCTCAACTTGCAGGAGTTCTCACAAAGGAGCTTTTTTCATCTCACACTAAACCAATTAGACCTGTCTTAAAAATTTATAATGCTAAGGTCGGAGCAGCTGTTCTTTATGGAGCAGAACTCTGGGGGTCCAGTAATCTGAACAAGTTGACGGTAGCACAGAACAAATTTCTCCGCAACATTACTGGGCTACCAATGTCAACCCCATTGGTACCTTTAAAGTATGATCTGGGAATCTATAGCTTTAGGGACATAGCCAGGTATAGAATTGTGGCCTACTGGAGAAGGTTATGGATAACTCCTGAGCTCTCCCAGTATGCCCAAGGCTTCCTGGAGGTGAGATCCCTAGATACTGCTAATAAGATAGTCTGGTTGAAAGAGGCTAAACTTCTATATAGGGCACTGGGTTTATCCCAAATGTGGGATGATCCGTTAAATAGTGTTTTTCCACCAAAAAAGATACTTAGTGAACTCTACTGGAGTATGGTGGAGATTAAGTGCTTTAGGAATCATATTGACCGTTCCTTCACATACGATTATTTGGAGCTTAAGCACTCACCGGCCCTTGAACCCTACTGGGATTGGATTACGGTCCCAGGGGACCGGAAGAGGTACCATCAGTTGAGGGTGGGGACACTTCCGTTAAATGCCCTAATAGTGAAATGGAATAAAGCACAAACTCCAAGGTGCCCCTTCTGTCCGGACCATAATGAAAACATTGGTCATGTGTTATTTGCCTGCCCTGAATATAGAATACCTAGACAATCATGGCTCAAACCAATTTGCATCCAGTTAGGTATAAAGACGTCAAACGAGGCTGTCAGGATTTTAAGAACAGATTCCTCCCAGCCTGTTGTTATAGCTATGGCAAAGTTCCTTCACTGGATGTGGATAATTCGGGCACGCAAAACTTGTTTGGAATAAGTTAGGATTGTTACTTAATGCCGTACAGTTTGCATTTATCTAAATTTCCTTTAAGTTATATTTTTACATGATAAACTATGTAAATGTCAACATGTAGTTGTTGCTTTTTATCCTTATTCGATTGGATTCTAATGAACTTAGCTGGAAATTTTAAGACTATATAAAAATGTAAATAGGATATTGTAAGATTGTATAAAGATGTAAGTAGAATATATAGTAGTAGTGTAAATAGTATGAGATAGGAAGATCTTTATTATTTTTTGTTTATTTATTGTATTAACTCATGTGGATTCTGTATTTCTGTGGGGTGGGGGGGTGGGGTGGGATAAAAAACAACACATTTTATTTTTTTATTTGTAAAATGTCTTTTATGATTGAAATATATCGAATAAAGACTAATTAAAGTGAAAGTGACTTAGGACCTCACTGAATTACGGTGTAGGCAAACCCACCTTACTACACAAACCCCCTACCAGACTAGCAATCAGTGACTCATTGGTTCTTCGCCCTAGAGCAAAAACACCAATGACTAGTTAACCCAGAACATGCGACTTAGATTAAATGAAGTAACGTGGATAACAAGAGCACTCTTTCATTATAGTCTTACACCAGTCCAATACAAGATGTAAATAAAGACACGTGCAACTTTGAAATGTTTATTTCTAATGCCATAATCTCATGCACAGTGCCTTAGATAATACAACCAAACATAGTATCAGAAACAAGGTTGTCAGCATTGTTACTATTCTATGAGATACAAATGGAAAAAGCATCCTATAATGCTAAAGGTAAACAAATTTAAAATATACCTACATTTCACCCTCCCTACCTAGCAGATTAGTTTATAACTACAGAAAGTCTCATAGGATTACATGGCAGACCCATACCTCTGGTACTCAGCAGTAGTGGATCACATTCAGTGCTCCACAAACTGTCAAGATACAAATGTTCTCAAACTGTGTGTAACTTTGCCTCCACAAAGCATTATGAAATGCGCAAGTATCAGAGGTGGACACAGCTGCATATGTATTATAGCTCGAACGTGCGAGGATCATTCTGAATAACAGACACACTATTCAAGATAACCATGATGTTCCATGCTCTCACTATACACACAAAACTAGCGAGGCAGTTTACAAATCTAGCATACCAAATTATTCTCATATAAAGCAAAATACTCAGCCTTCTCTAAACAATATCACAAGTATGTGTCACGTGCAAAGCAGAGCAGGAAAGCAAAAATAGCGTGTAAGCTTCTAATAAACCCATGCTAACCTAACAGGGTGTGACTGCAAGGCAAAGCCCCACGGCACCCTTTCTTGATCAAAGCATGTGATATAAACGTGGGCGAATTAGGAGTCCAAGCCTAAAAAGCAGAGTCAAGTTCACATTTGAAAAAAAAAAGTTATTCGCTCTTTGATAGAAAGCAGTAGCTAAATAATAAAGAATACGTAGAAAAATCAAACAGTCTTAATCCAACAGCGTGTAAGCACAGTATGTAGCAACAGCCTCCAACAGGAAGTCATTGTTCTCATCTGAAAACATTTCAGCCATCCAATTCAATAGTGGAAATGAACACACATGTTCCTCAACGACCGGAGCCTTCATCACCATCGGAGGAAAACTCTGGTCATCTTCAATGTATCTGCGTGCCAATAACTCAAGCGCCTCTGCAAAAACATTCCAACGTCCCATTATTATAGGAATTAGCATTTACAAAACCTTGAAAATTCACTGAAAAAACCATAGGTTATAGACCATATATCGTTAGGAATTAGCATTTAAAAAACCTTATTTTACCCACACAAAACCATTGAAATTCCATATATAGTTAGTTGCACTAACTATATATCGCGAACCCGCAATCCACTGCTGATGATGTCACATATTACATCATTCATGACATGGTCAGTGACATCACTGATGACATCACTGATGACATCTCAAATGACATCACTGATGACATGACTGATAACAACATCCTGTGATTTTTTGTTTCTGTAAAGTTTAAATATGTCTTACATATTGAAGAATGAGTGGATGTGTAAGTGTCTGGACGAAGGATTTAGTAGGTGCATGACTGACTGTATGACTGAGTGATTAAATGTGTCTCACTGAGTGCATGGGTTAGTGACTAAACTGTCTTAATTTGTGCATCATTATGTCTGTTGTTCTGTAAACTGCTGCATGTGTTGATCAGTAGCTATATGAGTAACTATATGGGTTATTGATTGATTGCCCAAGTATTTGTATGGGAGACTGAGTGTGTGTGTGGCTGGCTGGGAGGTGTGTGACTCTGTGCAGATCAATGTGTACTTGTATCAATGATTGTATAAGAAGGTAAGTATGTGTTAGTATATGTTTGAAAATGTAAGGTGCTCTATGTTTAACTGTATAGACAAGAAAATGGAAGTGTCATTGATTCTTTACAGGACTGACTAGGTGTGTGAGTAACTCCATGGATGAGTGGCAGACTGTGAGTGTCTGTATAGGTGTATGAGTGCATATGATAGTGTTGTAAAGATGAGTGATTGTATGTATGAATGATTGTATGGGTGAATGAGTGAAGGTGTGTGTAGACGTAGGAATCAGTGAGTGCGTATGTAGTAACTAGTATTGGTGTGTCAATGGTTTCAAAAATTATACTCTGTATTTAACACTGGGTGAAACAGAGGTTATATTAAAATGTGAGGAGATGCATTGTATTGTCACATGAATGATATCATCAGTGATGTGGTCATTGATGTCAAATGAGATGTCATCAGTGATGTCATCAGTGATGTCATTTGAGATGTCATCAGTGATGTCATCAGTGATGTCACTGACCATGTCATGAATGATGTAATATGTGACATCATCAGCAGTGGATTGCGGGTGCGCGATATATAGTTAGTGCAACTAACTATATATGGAATTTCAATGGTTTTGTGTGGGTAAAATAAGGTTTTTTAAATGCTAATTCCTAACGATATATGGTCTATAACCTATGGTTTTTTCAGTGAATTTTCAAGGTTTTGTAAATGCTAATTCCTAACTATATATGGTCTATAACCTATGGTTTTTTCAGTGAATTTTCAAGGTTTTGTAAATGCTAATTCCTAACTATATATGGTCTATAACCTAAGGTTTTTTCAGTGAATTTCAATGGTTTTTTAATAGCAAATATCATAAGCTGTCGAATGTCAAGTACGTGGTAAGTAAAAACATTTTCGTGTTTATGCACACTGATCTGCTTTGAATGCTGCCCCCCCTCATTTCTATTAGGAGTACTCTCTCTTTGCAGATAGTGAAAGGTAGTTAACGCAGGCCTTTGCCCCCGTTGTAATACGTCGTGCCTGCTTCTCTCTCCATTTGATTGATTGTTATCCAAGCATTTACTGTTTTAGAATTGGTTCTCTTTGGTTCATTCTCTATTTACAAACAAACACAGAGTCGCAATACTCTGTTTAGTCTTTGCAGATAACGAAAAATCGTGTAAAAAAACAAAAGGAATCGAGCAAAATCAGTAGGCCACTAATGGGATCTCTTTTTCACCTCGCTAAAATAGAAACATTAGGAACAACCCCTCATGACAAATACGAAACTAGTGAGATGAACTGAACTCCACACCATGATGGCTGCAATACAGCTCGGCTCCGCCACCCACCCCGCCCAAAATAACGATAAAGAGCGGCTGCCATGATTGCTCGCGGAATGGCCATGACGGAGCTACGAAATGGTGGTGCTCTCATGCTAACCCCAGCTTCAGTCTGAAACATCCAGAAACACTGTAGACTACCAATTCGATCAGTTCCGGTAGCGCCCCAATGTAACCCGGTAGAGAAGAACTAGCCCTCCCCTCTTTGACTGATGGTTCTTGTTGCCTGTCCCTTCTGTTGTCATTTAACAGAACTATTTAGCCTGCTGAAAGGGGTTGTGTTCCGACCGCTGGTTGGTGGAGACATTTTGACTATATTCTGGACCTGCGTTGTCGCGTAATGCGTCATATGACGCGCCGCGTTAGCGCATCCGGAATCATCCGGGGCGCGACGCGCAGCGCGTAACGTAAGCATAACAGGTCATGTGACTTGTTAATAAAACTTTTCATTGGTTCATTTTACTTTTCTTATTCTAATGATGAAAGGCTTGGTCATATGACCTAAAAATTACGCTTTTTATTACTTCCGAACATTATTTTTTCTTAAATATATGTTATAATGTTCCAGGCTAATGTACTTTCCCGGAAAATTTACAACTGTCCTGCAAGTAAAATATATTCTTTTTTCAAGAACAAGGGCGTTTCTTCATCCCATGACGGAGCCGTTGAGCAAAAGAGGGTCGACCTGCTGTCTTAGTCGCCGATACGCCTGAATATGAGATTCTTATCGATCACTTTATGTTGCAGGAGTAGAAAACACAACAGCCCTTGACCATTTATCTTTACTGCGTTCCTGCGTATTATACCTTTTACCCTTCATGTAATTGGTCTGCTTTATTTCACTTGCCTTTTAATGATTCTAAAACAGTGACTATTATTAAAAACTTTACCAATGTATATACTACTACCATGTTTTCTTTTAAAAACCTTTATTGTGAAAATTTCATTATACAAATACGAGCCTATAACCACGTGGGCTGGCCACGGAGCAAACTGTAATCGTATATGATGAGTAGACATTTACACTGTAGAGGAACGTAACGGGCGGACCATTAGGTTGCAAGAACTAAGGTGTCTAACAGTTGCGGAATCGGTGGACGTACATTTTATAATTAAAATACGACAGGTCCAGTTACAATAAAATTATCTAGATATACATTTGCGGGCAAGTACCATGGGTGACGTTAATTCGAACTTTCAATAGTACAGTAATCAATAACACATCAGAACTTAATATCAATAGGGATGTCGAAATACTCAATCAATTCTCGTCCCCGCCCGCCATGTGCTTCAAAACTGCATACGTATCTCGTGATTTCAAGGTTCTGCAACCAGTACACAACAAGGAGTTACGAGTCCCATTTATTCCGGCGCCATTTTGGGCGAGGACGGGCAGGTCCAGGATATAGTCAAAATGTCTCTACCAACCATCGACTATGATGATGTTCATATGCTGTATTTATAGAGTAACACTCATCTGTCCACATGAAATTAATTTGCCACAATCTAAACATATCATTTTAATCTTTCCAAAGTTCTTCTAAATATTTGGGACCGTTTCCCTTGCCTCTGATGCTGTCAGTGCCACTTCTTTGATGAATGTACTGGCAGGTCGGGGGTTCTCCTCCAAATCTCTCTTTTATGCAGCACTATAATTAATTGGTGCCACCTCTCCATATGACGATGCATGGTATAGTTACCATAACTATATTTTTTTTCGGTTCCTCTGGAGAGTACATCGTGGCAGATGAAGCGTATAACGTACCGGGCATTTACCTTTTTTTGCATGTAGAGGAAAGGAAAAAAAAATCGAGCGTCCGAGTTCTAAGGTGTCCCAGGGCCATTTTAGTGGACCAGGCCCAAATCCAAAGAACAGGCCGCCATTTTGAGAGTCCTGTTGCAGCCGCCTGTCGCTGTAGCATCAAGAGCGGCCGAAACTCAGCTGAATGGCAACTGAAACGGTAAAGGGGCGCCCCACTACAGCAGACGAGCCTCCACCTAGGAAGGCCCGTTCACGCCGCCTCCCCCCCCCCCTTCGGGCACCCCATGCCGTTATTCGGAGCAGTATTGTAGGATGGCCACACCAGTGCAGCAACTTGCTAGACACCACCTCGGTGGTAACCGAATCTCAGCGCCTTGTGGTGTCTTCTATTCAGAAAACATTGTTGTGCTGCCTTCGACCTATTCGCCGCAAGTGCGCACGCAACTCAGCTGCATAGCTTGCTAGACACCACCTCGGTGCTAACCGAATCTCAGCGCCTTGTGGTGTCTTCTATTCCAAAAATATTGTTGCGCTGCCTTTGGCCCCATTCGCACATCGGTCCGCTACTGACGCCATCTCACAGGCCAACGGGGCGCCCCACGCCGACTTTCAGCATTGTAGGATGGCCACACCAGTGCAACTTACTAGACACCACCTCGGTGCCATCCGGATCTTGGCATCTCAGCGCCTTGTGGTGTCTTCTATTCAGAAAATATTGTTGCGCTGCCTTTGGCCCCATTCGCACATCGGTCCGCTACTGACGCCATCTCACAGGCCAACGGGGCGCCCCACGCCGACTTTCAGCATTGTAGGATGGCCACACCAGTGCGGCAACTTGCTAGACATCACCTCGGTGGTAACCGAATCTCAGCGCCTTGTGGTGTCTTCTATTCAGAAAATATTGTTGCGCTGCCTTTGGTCCCATTCGCACATCGGTCCGCTACTGACGCCATTTCACAGGCTAATGGGGCGCCCCACTCCGAGTTTCAGCATTGTAGGATGGCCACACCAGTACAGCAACTTGCTAGACATCACCTCGGTGCCATCCGGATCTTGGCATCTCAGCGCCTTGTGGTGTCTTCTAGTCAGAAAATATTGTTGCGCTGCCTTTGGCCCCATTCGCACATCGGTCCGCTACTGACACCATCTCACAGGCCAACAGGGCGCCCCACGCCGACTTTTATCATTGTAGGATGGCCACACCAGTGACACAACTTGCTAGACACCACCTCGGTGCCATCCGGATCTTGGCATCTCAGCGCCTTGTGGTGTCTTCTATTCAGAAAATATTGTTGCGCTGCCTTTGGCCCCATTCGCACATCGGTCCGCTACTGACGCCATCTCACAGGCCAACGGGGCGCCCCACGCCGACTTTCAACATTGTAGGATGACCACACCAGTGCGGCAACTTACTAGACACCACCTCGGTGCCATCCGGATCTTGGCGCGTTGTGCTGCCTTCGGCCTATTCGCACATCGGTCCGCTACTGACGCGAACTCACAGGCCAACGGGGCGCCCCACGACGACTTTCAGCATTGTAGGATGGCCACACCAGTGCTGCAACTTGCTGGACACCACCTCGGTGCCATCCGGATCTTGGCGCGTTGTGTTGCCTTCGGCCTATTCGCACATCAGTCCGCTACTGACGCCGCCTCACGTGCCAACGTATTTTCTCCGCATTTTATACCCTATGCCGCATAACAGGTCATGTGACTTGTTTATAAAACTTTTCATTGGTTCATTTTACTTTTGGTTTCCTAGTGATGGAAGGCTTGATCATATGACCTAAAAATAACACTTTTCATTGGATGAAAACTTTTTTTTTTCCCAAACGATGAAAGCCCCACCTTGTTTCTGGATGTTTCAGACTGAAGCTGGCGTCAGCATGAAAGCACCACCATCTCGTGGCTCCGTCGTGGTCATTCCGCGAGCAATCATGGCAGCCGCTCCCCACCAGAAGCCTGCAGGAGTCGGGGGCCCCCAAAACTTTTGTTGAATCCTCAAGGCGGAGGGGACGCTTTCGAGAATGGGGTCCAAGACCTAGCAGACAAGCGTCCGATTTCCAAGGTGTCCCAGGGCCATTTCAGTGGACCAGGCCCAAAAAGGAAAGAGCCTGCCGCCATTTTGAGAGTCCTGTGACAGCCGCCTATCGCTGCACCGCAAGAGTGGGCGCAACTCAGCTGAATTGCGGCTTTTGACACAGTGGACCAAAAGCGGACGGAATGGCAACTGAAACGGTAAAGGGGCGCCCCACTACAACAGACGAGACTCCACCTGGAGAGGCCCGTTCACGCCCCCTCCCCCCCCCCCCGGGGCGCCCCACGCCGTTATTCGGAGCAGCATTGTAGGATACCAAAACCAGTGCGGCAACTTACTGGACATCACCTTGGTGCCATCGTTCTGCTGCCTTGGAACTATTCGCACAACAGTTTGCTACTGATGACCCACCCCCCGCGACGCCCCACGCCGGATGCCGAAATCAGTGCGGCACCCAGGCAACATCACCTGGGTGCCGTCCAGAAATCTGGACGTTGTGCTGCGTTGGGACTATTCGCACAGCCGACAGCTACTTTGTTGTTTTTCCCTAAAAATGTTTAAATGTTTTTACTGTTTTTGTTTTGTTGTATATATTTATAAGTTATTAAAGTTTTATAATCTTACTACTTTGTTGGAGTGCTATATATTTTTAATGTGACACATAATTGTAAAAACTTTGATGTACAAAGAGTCATCCCTGGAATCTTCCGCTTCAGGCTCGGTCCCCTCCCCAATCACAATACAGGATGGTTTTCAGATAGTAGGAACGCGTGTGCTGTGACGGATCTCATCGAGTGTGGGCCTTGATCTACTATAACTCCTTTGAAGAGGGGTGATTCTTTACAGGCGGGGCCATAAACTACATCTGCAGGGCTAGCTGATAGCCTAGGACCGGCCTGGACAATCGGACACAGAGGAAAAGGAGTGTCAGAGGGTGCGGTAGTGAATAGGGCGAAAGGGAGGTGTCGGGCGGGCACAGGGTGTGATTCTCAGGGAAGAGCAGCGCAGATGGGGGGAGGTTTATTACCCATGCATAAGACAGAGAACGGGGGTGACCAGTGCCTGGGGGAGATGCTTGCAAGGGTGGGGAGCCATGCTAAGGATCGACAGCGTGCAGAGAGTGGGTCTGGTCAAGGCATCTAAAATGACTGCCGTGCACGACAAAAGTGTGGCATTTGAAAAAAGGCAAGATGGCGCAGACAATGGTTTTCAACACTTCCTGATTTCCTTCGAATCGAACGTTAACAGACGTTGGGGCATATTACCAAAGTTAAGCGATATTTATCCCTAACGATGCTTAGCAACGAATTTTTTACCGCTAAGCATTGTCAGAAATTATCGCAGATAAACCTTGCTATTATCTAGGTTTATCGCAAATGCGATAAAAAACGACCGCAATGCATTAATATCGCTGAAAACTCAGTGATATTCATGCATTACCGAGCTAATGCTCTTAGCCATGTTATCCACCTCCCATTGGATAACATGGCTAAGAACTGCTCAGGGCAGGTGGTAGCTTTTGGAGATATTCGCGCTTAGCGCGAATATCTCCAAAAGTTGGTAATAGGAGATAGCGATGTTAGCGACTGTTTCCAGTCGCTAACATCTTGGCATGCCCACTTTGCATGTCATTAGTGATAAATATCACTGACATGCAAAGTGGGGCCCAAGATGGTCGCTATCTCCTACTAGCGGTCGCTAACTGGTGTTAGCAACAGCTAGGTAATACAGAGATAATTTTATCTCCGCGAAGCAGAGCGCTGTTACAGATATATATCTTTTTTTGAACGTTAATTTCTCAAAATCCACTGAAGCACATATATTGAGACCTAGCAAAGGCACATCGAGCTACCAGTCCCTACAATTTTGCCAAGTTTCGTGCAAATCCATTCAGCCGTTCGATTATTATTATTATTTTTTTTTTTGCCCCGCGGGGCCCTTTTAAAACCTCCACATCAAACCTAGGGGGTCAGGGAGGATCTACTATGCCCCCTTATGGTCATTTGCCCCTTCGCTTTGGCCTCCTCTTGTCTCTCGATCCTACCGAGAGACAAGATGGGGCCACTACGGACTGTTTGGAATGTTTACAGACGCCGGAGAACCAATCAGCTTCGCAAAGCTCCGTTACGCGAAAAGTACGCGAAGCGGAGCGCTGTTACAGATATATATCTTTTTTTGAACGTTAATTTCTCAAAATCCACTGGAGCACATATATTGAGACCTAGCAAAGGCACATCGGGCTACCAGTCCCTACAATTTTGCCAAGTTTCGTGCAAATCCATTCAGCCGTTCGATTATTATTATTTTATTTTTTTTTGCCCCGCGGGGCCCTTTTAAAACCTCCACATCAAACCTAGAGGGTCAGGGAGGATCTACTATACCCCTTATGGTCATTTGCCCCTTCGCTTTGGCCTCCTCTTGTCTCTCGATCCTACCGAGAGACAAGATGGTGGCCGCTACGGACTGTTTGGAATGTTTACAGACGCCGGAGAACCAATCAGCTTCGCTTCACAAAGCTCCGTAACGCGTAAAGTCCGCGAACCGGAGCGCTGCCTGGTCCGCTGTTACAGATATATATCTTTTTTTGAACGTTAATTTCTCAAAATCCACTGGAGCACATATATTGAGACCTAGCAAAGGCACATCGGGCTACCAGTCCCTACAATTTTGCCAAGTTTCGTGCAAATCCATTCAGCCGTTCGGGCTAAAAGTGAGGCCAACCGCCCTATGGAAAACTCAATGTTAAAAACACGTTTTGGGACCCCCCTTTTTTCTCGGCCCCCCCTTGACGAACCCCCCCAAATTGTCAGGGGCTGCTCAGAAACAAAATGTTCAATTTTCCTGAAAATTTCAGCCAATTCCGTCCACAAACGCCAAAGTTATTAGACATAGAATTTTCAAAAATCCCATAGAGAAAAAATCCTAACTATATATACCTACTGGCGACCGCCAGTAGGTAATATATATATATATATATATATATATATATATATATATATATATATATATATATATATATATATATATATTATCCAAGAGACGATCCCGAACCTCCAGCCAGTGGCGAACAGAGACCAGTGAATCCCAAAGTTTAGACAAGATGTTTTATTATAATGCACCAATTTTCAAAGCACGCAGCGGACTGACGCGTTTCGGGCGGATGCCCTTGATCACAATGAAATGCAGTTTTGTAAGCCTAATTCTTATACGTTGTGAAATACACCATGTGATTAGTGAAAATAGACAACATACTACAGGATCAATGAAATTCCCCGCATAAATATTGAAAAAAGGTAATTTCCGCTTCAAAATTGAAATAGCTTGTTTCCACATTAATTCTTTGTCAAATTAAGAAAATAAATTTCAAAAAAGCAATACATATCTGCATAAATGCAATGTAACTATTGAATACGATTGACCCAGAGAATGCTGTATGAATTAATCAGAGAACATTGAATAAAAGCAGCATGGATGTAATGTGCAAAACATTGCATTCTGTAAACAATTGTGCAAAGTGCAAATAGAACGGTATGTGTTAAAAGTAATATGATAAATACTTAAAAGCCACATTGAAATATCAAAAATTTCTAAAAACCATTCTTTCCATTGTCAAAAATGTGCAAAATGTAGCAATGTAAACCATCATTATATACAATGTCTCTTTTTAGAGCCAAAGGCTGTTATAAGTCACTAAGTCAATCTATTTACACAGTGATTGTTTGGGGACATCTGAAATAGATGGCAGCCCCATAATATTCTGAGGCCCGACCAAAGAAATGTAGGGACCAAGGGATATAAGGGATAAATCCGCATAGTGTAACCAAAATTGATGATAATATTGGGAAAAAAAACTGATTCTAATGGACCCTGTAGATGTAAAATGTGCCCCTACAGCTGGATTTAATAAACCAAGTCTGTATTGCCATGTGAAAATAAAATAAATGTGTATATATCAATCAAAAAGGTGTTTTTCCAAAAAATGAAATAAAATAAAAGGCATGGATCATTTCAATTAGTAATGTCATCTCATAGTATCAAATCGGGCGCAGGAGGCACTGAACCAAGGAAAAACAGCACCACAGCATATAACTCAAAATAACTAAATCATGTCAGACTAATGCCCCTCCACATAAAGCCCTATAAAAAATGGTACAGGTCCTCTGTCGTATTGAGCCCATTTGGGACCTTACTGTCCAGTTCTAATATGGTCTTGGATTCCAGTTGGCGTAGCATTTTGTCCCTGTCACCACCTCTTCGCGGTTTTGGCACTGAGGTGAGTACATAATAAGAGAGGCACTTAAGATTGTTGCTATGTACACTTTTAAAGTGTCTCGCGACAGGGTAAGAACTGTCATTGTTGACAATTGCTCGGAGATTCTGCAATATCCTGGCGTGCACCTGCAGCCTGGTGCTCCCAACATATCTCAGGCCACAGGTGCACCCCAGAACATATACAGCATACTCTGTCTTGCAATTGTAATTTTCCCTGATGGGCACAGGAACGGTGCTAAAAGGGGTGCTGTAATGAGTCATATTAATGCCGAACTTGCATGCTCTGCAACTCGAACATTTGTAAAACCCCGGCCGGGGTTTGAACAAGGATGTGCTTTTAGGGAGCTCAGGAAAAGGGTTGGACACTAAGGTCCGCATGGAAGGACCTCTGCGAAATGTGATAATGGGATTACTAGGAAGTTGGGATGACAGCACTCCGTCTGTCTTAAGAATAGGCCAACTCTTAGTAAGGATAGCCCTGATCTTTCTTTCCTGGCAACTAAATGATGTGATAAACCTGATGTTACAGTCAACTGAATCTGTGTTACTATTCATTTTGGGGGATTTTTTAAGAAACAGTGATTCTCTAGATTTTTGTTTAGTTTTGTTAATCGCCATATTGAAGATTTTTTCATTATATCCTCTGGCTTTAAATCTAGTCACTGCGTCAAAAGTACATTTTTCAAATTCCTCCTCGTCATTACAGATGCGTTTCAGACGAAGTAATTCGCCATAGGGTATGTTGTCTATGACGTGACGTGGGTGGGAACTGCTCGCATGAAGCATTGAGTTCCCTGCTGTGTCCTTTCTGTGGAGGGTGGTTGATAATTTGTTGTTTTTGGCCGAGACCCTGACATCTAAAAAGTCTACATAGTCTTTACTGATATTAGATGTAAACTTCAAATTTACAGAATCGATGTTAAGACTTGTAATAAATGATCTGGCACTCTCCTCATCCCCTCTCCAAATTAAAAACACATCGTCTATAAAACGAACCCATAAAGTAACATGTTCCAAAAATGTTTGAAAGTGCTCCCCCTTGAGGACCCACCTCTCCCACCAGCCTACGTGCAAGCACGCATAGCTGGGGGAAAAGCAGACCCCCATGGCAACACCTCTCTTCTGTAGATAAACATCCTTACCAAAGACAAAATAGTTGTGATGGAGACACCACGTTACAAATTCTAAAATCATTTTGTTATGGTTATAACAATGGAGAGGTCGTGTGCCCAAAAAATATTCTAAAGCTCTTAGACCTGCTTGGTGTTCTATGCTCGTATAAAGAGCTTCTATATCCAGAGTTATAAAAAAAGCTAATTTGTTGACCATGGATTGTCTTTGATTTTTAACAAAAAATACCCAGTGTCTTTGATAAAGGTAGGTAGCTTCGTCACCAGTTCTTGTAGGAAATAGTCAATAAATTGTGCCAAGTGTTCCGCCATACTACCAATAGCGGAGATTATTGGTCTGCCCGGAGTTGGTACTGTACCCTTATGTACTTTAGGTATTAAATAAAACCTGGGCATAATGGGCATAATGGGTTGCTAGACGTTGAGGAATTAAAAATCCTGCATTGATATCAGTCCTTCTCTTTTAAACTTGTGTAGCATCTTCTTGAGGGAATCTCTTGCATGCTCATACTGTTTTGTGTTTGAGATTTGATAGCAGGTGGCATCCGACAACTGTCTATTTGCCTCTGCAATGTCAGAGCTACACACAATGTTCTTATGATCATTCTTAAGTTTTGAGACAAGGGCCCAATATTGCTTTTCTTTAAGACTTTTTATCCTTTTTCGATGTTTGACTTGGTGGTAAAGCTTTTTCAGATCAGATGTCACCACCTCATGAAAGGAGTCAATGGAGTCCTTAGGCATCATTGGCATGAAGCTATTCAACTCCGTTTTGGATTGAAAAAACGGCAAGCACACAGGTATCCGTTTCCGAACTTTTATTACAAACCCCTCACCCCTGACAGACGCGTTTCACTATGGAACAACATACCTGTTTTGGCGAGAAGAAACACAGCAACAAGCGGGTCCAGCACGAACCAGCGACCCGATGGAAAATACAAGTGGAGGAGAAGGCGCAGCAACTTCCAATGTGGATTACAGCTGGGACTACATTAACCAGAATGCTTAGAGCTGACACGCCCGGATAGGCGGTCTTGAGAAGCCCGGTAAGAACTAAGTAAAGTCTTGAATCGGACTCGTTTATAAAAACCAAGTTCCAGTTGACGCCAACGGCACCCCTTGCATTCTCCTCCAAGAGTGAAAGATAAGGAGAGGGAAGTCCTGAAGGGCTTAGTACATGATCTTCGTGTAGCAGTTCACAGGAATATTGCAGTACTGCGGCCCAATATTATAGTTTTAGATTAAGGAGAGCCCAGCCTCCCCTTTCCTTTGGAAGGGAGTGGTGATTAAATGCTCTCCTTGGCTGCGCGTATGCCCAGATGAACTGCGAAAAAATTTGCTCAAACATGGCAAGTGAGTGGTTGCTGAAATCAAGCTGGATTGTCCGAAAAAAATAAAGTAGCTTGGGAAAATACATCATCTTTAAGACGTTGCATCTTCCTACTAAGGTTAGGTGCAAGTTATCGATTTTCAGGAGTGATGTCTCCATTGTGGTAGCAAGAGTAGTCACATTTTCTGAGACTAACTTGTCCACATCAGAGACTATACTGACTCCTAAATATTTCGCCTTTTCAGTTATCCTACTATCTACCCAGATTATTTTCCTATTTACAACTATCTGCAATTTTGATTTGTTCAGGGCATAACCTGAGATTGATCCAAATGCCTGTGCTTCTAATTCTAAGGCCCTAATAGAGGTCTCAGGCTCGGGAGTTATTATAGCAAGGTCATCGGCTTAAGCCATGATTTTTGTGTCTATGCCGAACCTCCTGACTGGTAAAATGAAAGGGTTTAACTCTATTCTTTTTATCAAGGGGTCAATGTACATTGCGAACAGCAGGACACCCCTGTCTCGTCCCTCTTGTGATCTTAATTTGTTCTGTCAACTGGCCATTGATAAGAATTTTAGCCGTAGGATAGAGTGTCTGAACAGCTTGGACTATTCTAGGACCAAAGCCGATCCGCCGCATGATAGCCCACAGAAATTGCCAGGAGACCCCATCAAATGCTTTTTCCTCATGTAAGAGAATTAACGAGATCGGGTCTCCGGACACCTCTGCGGCATTAAATAAGGTGATCGTGTGGCGGATGTGCTCAGTGGTGCCTTTTTTTGGATATGAAACCATGTCGCCATTTTAAAACTAAGGACTCGATGTTAGCAGAGAGTCTGGTAGCGAACTTTTTTTTTAAAGATTTTTGAATCAGTATTGATTAGGGTTATGGGTCGGTATGATGACATTTCTAGAGGTGATTTATATTTTTTTAAGTGAAGATAACTTTAGCTGATGAACAGGAATCTGGAGGTTTGGTACCTTCAAAGATGGACCTCAAGATCTCGGTAAATATCTCTTTTATTTGTGTTAAAAAGACCTTGTAGAATACTACGGGTATATTGTCAGTCCCGGTGGCTTTACCGTCTGAAAGACAAGTGAGTGCTGTTAAGATCCCATCCCTCGTTGGAGAGCTTTCTATTGCCTCACGTTCATTTGAGTTAAGTTTACTAATGGGAATGCTAGCTAAATATTCCCTAATTTTATTCTGTATGTTCCTTTGATTCCTTCTGAGTAAAGTTCCTCATATTATTTCTGTTTGACCTGTCGGCCCTTTGGGTGATCCCTCCTTTTATTATTTATTTTTGGCCCCTTTTTACCCCTCAATCCCTTCATTTTTTTATGTCCACTGGACTTTTCAGGTGTTGACTTAGGGGTTAGGTGCTCTTTGCCCTCATAGTCTTTTTCCTGAGGCCTAGGTGCCTTCCTGACTGAATTTACAAGACTCACAAAATGGTGGTCAGTAACTGCCATAACTGACACTTCAGGAGAAGGGGCCCATAGGGTATCATAGGGGGACTCTAGAACTTTCCAGCTGGTTCTAGTGACCTGAGGCTAGCCTATAAGAGGCCAGGGACAGGGCAGCCATTTTGTAGAGTCCAGTGAGCTGTTGTGATAACCGGTCAGGAAAGGAGTGAGGCGATCTAGCGGGGAGGAAAGCGCACTGAGAAAGGGGAGATCGACTTCTGAGCCGGCGGCCTCTTCAAGTGACGTGGCCCCCACTCCTCGACCAAGCCTTGTTATGTGGGGACTGACCCTACCCTTGACGCTATACAAGTGTTCCAAGTCCATCCCTTGTATGCAGTGGACAGCTGTCATATGTGGCATCACTACATAAGAGCAAACGTGATTGAGGATCCACTCACTGCGATAGAGGCACTGTGGAGCCGTGGAGGAGTTCCCTGGCGGTAGCGTGACCAACAGCTGTGGGAGCGCGTGCCTGTCGTGGGTGAAGCCCATTGGATTTGTGAAGAGAGATCTATCGGGTAAAGTACAGCGGAGGCGAGTGACCTCTCCAGCTGTCCTCACCGCGTCGGAAGTGGAGGAGAAGCCAACGGAGGCCCGCTGTGGGCAGAGTCCGGAAATCCTGCCGAGCCGGTGAGGAGAATCCCCCCGGAAGAAGAAGACGGAGGCTGGCTGTGGGCGGAGACCTGACTTCCTCGGAGACGGCGAAGGAAGAACCCTGGGAGGGCAGGGTGCTGGCCTGAGGAACGGTGAAGCCAACGCGGTACCAGCGCGGTAAGCTCGCATCGTGGAAACCAAGGGGGGGCAATCCGTTGGCTTCCCCGGTTTAGGGAACTGCACGTGCCCAGCCAAAGGACAGGCAACCAGGATCTATCGTCGACAGTAAGGAGTGCCATCGGGGGGCCGGGAGAAGGAAGCGGAATCCCGACCTCTGCCCCCATCTTGACTCGCATTAACCTCAGGTGCCTAGCTACTGTAAGGCCAGCACCTCCCGAGTGCCGCTAAGCAGAGGGAGGCGCTTTCCAGTGGGAGAGAGAGGGAACTCGTCCCATTAACTGAATCTGTTCCAGGTAGGAAACCGGGGCTAATCAAGAGACCTAAGAGGCGGTGAAAAGAGTGGGGTAAAGGAATTCGAGTGCCTTCATTCAACCAATGCGGGAAGGGGGGGGGGTTCAGAGTGACCCGGAGCTTTTTAGTAACCTAAGAAAGTCCCTCATAGAAGTGTAACTGATGTTGGGACAAGACAGAGTGTCCCTTACTGTACATTCAATGAGGGATCTTGGCCAGGGGATCATTGAGGGGAATGAGACTGTCGCTAATATGAGCCTCATGCCGTAGATGATTACTCTGCTTGTTGTAATGCAGATATTCCTGTTCTTTTAAGCTAGGTTGTTGAAGAGCAAGCGGGGTACTTGTCAAAGAGGGTATCCTGCTGAAAATAACAACCCTGAGATTCTAAACCCCACATGCATCAAGCATTTTTGTAGTCGCAAACGGTGCGATTCCTTAAAATCGGCCGTTTGCGAATGCAAAAGTGCTTTTTGGGATGCATGAAGCAATTTTAGAGTTCGTAACATGTTTGCGAGTTCTAAAATTGCGGGTGCTTTTAAGAAGTCGCAGATGTGCGATTTCTTAAAAGCAATGCATCATTAAATTTAAAACTGTAAATTCGCAATTAGGGTGCCAAATTTACCGAGTGGTTGAACCACTCGGTAAATTTGGAAAAAGTGTTTAAAGCTGAAAATGTTTTTTTTTCAACTTAGGACATGTGTGTGTGAAACATGATGCGAAAAATACATTTCAGGGGGCATTTTGGACCCCCCCTGCACCCATGAAATTTTCTAAGTGCCACTCGCAATTTGCATTGACTCCTATTGGCCTTTTGGCCCATAGGAATCAATGGGAATTGCGAAAATTAACTTAAGAATTCGGTATTTATTTGGGATTCGGTAAAAATTGCGATTTTTACCGAATCACAAATGAATACCGAAAATAATGATGCATAGCATTTTGCACTTCTTAATTTGCGATTCCTTATTTTTCGCAAATTAAGAAGTGCAAAATGTCACAATGATGCATGTGGGGGTAAATGTAAGAGAATGATATATATACTGTTGAGCTGAATCCCTTTTATCCATTCTATAAAGTGTAATCATTTGATTGTTTATGTATTGGAATGCTACATGCTAAAGAACAGAGAACTTATTTTTATAAAACAGCTCGTATTTTTCCTAAGACTGGTGTAGTGTCTTTCTTTTCTAGTGGATGGACGTTGGGTTACTGAAAGGTGTGACGCAAACTTTACACATGTACCTTGGGAGATAGGCCTTCTTACTCTGTGCCAAGCTACCCTATGTAGACTGGTAACCCCAGGTCCAACATAATTGATGTCCAGCGGTGGGATGAGAACTGTGCTTGCGTCCACTCTATAGTAACCTAGTGTACTCCACAAGCCTACACCTGGAGTTTTCTCCTTGCGGACTCCCTAATTATATTTTAGTTTTTCCAAATTTACTCCTGGTGGTGGGTGGAGGAAGCTTCTAGTTACCCTCTGAATTAATTCCTTCCAGGTGGTTGTCCCGAACTCTCTTGGCAAAAATGGAATTCGCACTGGAGGAGTTAGAAACTTTTACTGTGGCTCAACTCCGAGAGTTTTGTCAAAATATGGGAGTGTTCTTCAAGCGTGGTGCTAAGAAGGGGGAACTTCAAACCAGCTTGAGGGCGTGGGTGGCAGTGCACCCCAATGGGAAGGAGGAGGAGGAGGCCGACAGGGACACTGTCATCGGGGTAGATGTGTTGTAGCAATCTGAGAGGGAGAACTTATTGACAGGTCCCAGAACACTCTCAAGAGAGGACACCAGTGTCTCCGCGAGAAGCTAGACTGAAGCCGAACTAGCAGATAGGAGGGAGGAGAGACAGTTGAGATGGGAGTTGGCGAAATTGGAGAATGCAAGAGAGGAGAGTAGGTGAGCTCACGAGTTGAGCCTCAGAGAATTAGACTTTAAGGCCCAGCAAGTAGGGACTTCCAATTCTCAGAATGGTGGCAGCGAACCAAAGGATGTGACCAGGGAACCCAGACCCTATTTACCTAAGGACGTAGTCGCCAGCTACAGTACAGGGGATGACATCGCCAAGTGGCTGGCTGCCTATGAGGTCTCCTTAAGAGCCCATGGGATACTGGAGAAACACTGGGGGGGGTGGCTTGTATAAGTACATGCCTCCTGCAGGGAGGGATACACTCTTGGCCCTAGAGCAGGAAGAGCAGACCCACTACCCCACCATGAAAGTGGTGCTGATCAAAACGTTTGGACTGACCCCAGAGAAGTATCGGCAGAAGTTCAGGGGTAGTCACAAAAAAGGCACACAGAATTGGGTGGATTTCTTGGACTACGCAAAGAAGGCATTTGAGGGTTGGGTGCAAGGCAGCGAGGTGGGGGACTATGAGGGGTTATATGACCTTATCCTCAAGGAGCACCTACTCGATAAATGTTTTCCCGAGCTGCGTCAACACCTGGTGGACAGCAAGCTGACCAACCCCCGGAAGCTTGCAGAGGAGGCGGACATCTGGGCAAGTACCCGGGTGTCCTCAAAGGGGACTGGAGGGGATTCCCAAAGGACCGGACAGGGTGCCCCCCAGAAGAAAGAGGGGGGAGATAAAAAGAGGGAGTTCTCAAAATGCCCCCAAAACTGTTTCCAGGGAAAGGGAACAGGATTCACGCCTAAGGCTAACCCACCCAGAAACCCTCATCCTGGCCAAAGTCAGCAGCCAAGGGTTGTCCACTGCTTTGAGTGTGGTGGTATTGGACATTATAAGGGAGATGTCAAGTGCCCAAAGAGACCACCTCCTCCCACTGGAGGGAAAGCCCCGGGAGTAGCTAGTGTAGAGCTCGGGGAGGAGTTTCCCTTAGATAAGGGGGTTGAGTGGGCGGGTGTCACCTTAGTGACCCTGGGAGACCGGGAGATGGTTCCTAAGATCCAGGTGCCCTCAAATACCACAAAGTATGGGCAAAGGGTCACCATCAATGGCCAAAAAGGGGAGGCTCTGAGAGACACAGGAGCCAGTATGACTATGGTAAGGAGTCAACTGGTGTCTCCAGAGCAGGTGATTCCACATGTACTCCACCCCGCCGCGATGGCTGACGGCAGATTGGGCCACTACCCTGTGGCCGAAGTTCCCTTTGAGTGGGAAGGGGATGCAGGTTCACTTCGAGTTGCCGTAAGCCCTGCCGTGCCAGTCGATTGTCTGTTGGGAAATGACATGGAGCACAATGCTTGGAAGGAGGTGGAATACCGGACTCATTCGGAGATGCTGGGTACACCTGACTGGGCCTGTATAAGCACAAGGTCCGCGACTACCCGGAGAGGAAGTTCGCCTGGGCTGGAGCCTGGAACAATGGCCCAGCCCGCTGCCAAAAAGGGAAGGAACCGAAGACAGGAGAAGCCTGCTTCGGCTTCCACGCCCCGTGAGACCGATCGGCCACCTGCGGTGGTGGACCAGGAGTCCGTGGAGGGGGAAGTTGTCTCCCTGGAGGACTTACCTATCCCTGCTGAGTGGCATGTGGAAGGAGGGCCTACCAGGGGGGAGTTGTGTAAGGGCCAGGAGGAGTGCCCTACCCTTGAGGGACTGAGGCGACAGGCCGAAGCCCAGGCAGCAGGGAACGTTGCTGGGAACTACCATATTTACTGGGAGGACGCACTCCTCTACAGTGAACCAAAGGTACCTTTGCCCGGTTCATCACGGGCCTTGGTAGTCCCTCTACGGTACCGAGCCTTTCTTTTAGAACTGGCTCATGAAATTCCCTTGGCAGGACACTTAGGACAGGACAAGACCTTTGCCCGGCTTGTCCCCCACTTTTACTGGCCTCAGATGAAAGTGGCATCCGACACATACTGTCGGACGTGTGTATCCTGCCAAGCCAGTGGGAAGACAGAGGTGAAGCTGAAAGCTCCCTTGGAGCCACTTCCTGTCGTTAGCACCCCCTTTGAAAGGGTGGGCATCGACATTGTGGGGCCATTGGATCCACCAACTACAGCTGGTCACAGGTTTATCCTGGTTCTGGTGGATCACGCCACACGGTACCCAGAGGCAATTCCTCTGAGGACTGTCACTGCACCTGTAGTGGCTAGGGCCCTGATGGGGATCTTTACCCAAGTGGGTTTCCCCAAGGAGGTTGTGTCTGACAGGGGGACCAACTTCATGTCAGCGTACATGCGGGCTATGTGGAAGGAGTGTGGAGTTACCTACCGATTTACCACTCCTTATCACCCACAGACCAATGGTCTGGTGGAAAGGTTCAACAAGACCTTGAAAGGCATGATAAGAAGTCTGCCTGAGAGCCTGCGGAGGAAATGGGACGTCCTCCTACCTTGTTTGCTGTTTTCCTACAGGGAAGTGCCACAGAAAGGAGTGGGCTTCAGCCCCTTCGAGCTTCTGTATCGGCACCCTGTGCGTGGACCTCTCAGCCTGGTGAAGGACGGATGGGAAAAGTCTCCCAGGAAGCTGCCCCAGGATGTGGTGAGCTACATGCTGGCCTTCCGGAGCCAAATGGCAAAGTTGTGGAAGCAAGCTTCTGACAACTTGGAAGCCAGCCAAGCAGTGATGAAAGAGTGGTATGACCACAACGCTCACCCGGTGGAGTTGGAGCCTGGCCAGAAAGTGTGGGTGATGGAACCTGGGGAGCGAAGTGCCCTCCAGGATCGCTGGACAGGCCCCTTTGAGGTGTTGGAGAAGAAGGGTAAGGCCACCTACCTGGTGGATCTTAGGACCCCTCGACAGCCCCTACGGGTGCTACATGCCAACCGCCTCAAACCCCACCATGAGAGGCCCGAGGTCATCTTGATGATGGTGACAGATGGTGCAGAGGAAGCGGAAAGCGAGCCTCTCCCTGATCTCTTTTCGTCTCAAGAAAAGGATGGGTCGGTGGAGGGAGTGATTCTCTCCCCATCCCTAACTCCTGAACAGCGAGAGGACTGCCGCCAGGTATTGGAGCAGTACTCCTCGTTGTTCTCCCTTGTCCCAGGAAGGACCCACCTGTGTACCCATGATGTGGACACAGGAGACAGCCCACCAGTGAAGTCTAAGACCTACCGGCTGTCAGACAAGGTGAAGGCCAGCATCCACAGTGAAGTTACCAAGATGCTGGAGCTGGGAGTGATCGAACCTTCTAGCAGCCCCTGGTCCAGTCAGTGGTTCTGGTACCAAAAGCTGCCCCATCGGGCACCACTCCAGAACTGAGGTTCTGTGTGGATTACCGGGGACTGAACTCAGTGACTAAGACTGATGCACATCCGATCCCTAGGGCGGATGAACGTATTGACCGGCTGGGAGCTGCCCAATACCTGAGTACCTTTGACCTTACTTCAGGGTACTGGCAGATCTCCCTTACAGAAGGAGCAAAGGAAAGGTCAGCCTTCTCCACGCCTGAGGGCCACTACCAGTTCTGTGTGATGCCCTTTGGGCTCAAGAACGCCCCTGCCACTTTTCAGCGGCTGGTGAACCAAGTCCTCTCTGGAATGGAGGCTTTCTCCGCTGCTTATTTGGATGACATTGCTGTCTTCAGCAGCAGTTGGGAGGACCATTTGTGTCACTTACAAGCTGTTCTCCAGGCCCTGAAACAGGCTGGCTTGACAATCAAGGCCAGTAAATGTCAGATCGGGCAGGGGTCGGTTGTGTACCTAGGCCACTTGGTGGGCAGGGGAGCGGTGCAGCCCCTCCAGGCAAAGATTGAGGCAATCATGGCCTGGGAGCCCCCCAAGATCCAAACTGAGGTCCGAGCTTTCCTGGGCCTCACAGGTTACTACCGTCACTTTGTGAAGGGGTATGGCACTATTGTAGTGCCCCTCACGGAGCTCACATCCAAGAAACAACCTCGACGGGTAGTCTGGACGGAGGCTTGTCAGCAAGCCTTTGAGAAGCTGAAACAAGCAATGTGTGCAGCACCGGTCCTGAGGGCCCCGGATTTCTCCAAGGAGTTCATTGTCCAGACAGACGCATCAGAGCATGGCATTGGGGCAGTGTTATCGCAACTCAATGAAGAGGGTCTGGATCAACCTGTTGTCTTTCTGTCTAGGAGACTGCTTCCCCAGGAACAGAAGTGGAGTGCAATTGAGCGGGAAGCTTTTGCAGTGGTATGGGCTCTGAAGAAGTTTCGGCCATACCTGTTTGGCTCGCACTTCCTGGTTCAGACCGACCATCGACCCCTTCGTTGGCTGATGCAAATGAAGGGGGAGAATCCCAAGTTTTTGAGATGGTCCATCTCCCTACAGGGAATGGTTTTCCGGGTGGAACATCATCCTGGAGTGGACCACGCCAATGCAGATGGTCTCTCTAGGTATTTCCGCCTTAGTGATGAGGACTCCCAAGGGGTTGGGTAGCTCTCCCCACTTTCAGCTGGGGGGGACGCGTGTTAGACCTGTCGGCCCTTTGGGTGATCCCTCCTTTTATTATTTATTTTTGTCCCCTTTTTACCCCTCAATCCCTTCATTTTTTTATGTCCACTGTACTTTTCAGGTGTTGACTTAGGGGTTAGGTGCTCTTTGCCCTCATAGTCTTTTTCCTGAGGCCTAGGTGCCTTCCTGACTGAATTTACAAGACTCACAAAATGGTGGACAGTAACTGCCATAACTGACACTTCAGGAGAAGGGGCCCATAGGGTATCATAGGGGGACTCTAGAACTTTCCAGCTGGTTCTAGTGACCTGAGGCTAGCCTATAAAAGGCCAGGGACAGGGCAGCCAATTTGTAGAGTCCAGTGAGCTGTTGTGATAACCGGTCAGGAAAGGAGTGAGGCGATCTAGCGGGGAGGAAAGCGCACTGAGAAAGGGGAGATCGACTTCTGAGCCGGCGGCCTCTTCAAGTGATGTGCCCCCCACTCCTCGACCAAGCCCTGTTGTGTGGGGACTGACCCCTACCCCTGACGCTATACAAGTGTTCCAAGTCTATCCCTTGTATGCGGTGGACAGCTGTCATATGTGGCATCACTACATAAAAGCAAACGTGATTGAGGGTCCACTCACTGCGATAGAGGCACTGTGGAGCCGTGGAGGAGTTCCCTGGTGGTAGCATGACCAACAGCTGTGGGAGCGCGTGCCTGTCGTGGGTGAAGCCCATCGGATTTGTGAGGAAATATCTATAGGGTAAAGCACAGAGGAGGCGAGTGACCTCTCCAGCTGTCCTCACCGCGTCGGAAGGGGAGGAGAAGCCGATGGAGGCCGGCTGTGGGCAGAGTCCAGAAATCCTGCCGAGCCGGTGAGGAGAATCCCCCCCGGAAGAAGAAGATGGAGGCTGGCTGTGGGCGGAGACCTGACTTCCTCGGAGACAGCGAAGGAAGAACCCCGGGAGGGCGGGGTGCTGGCCCGAGGAACGGTGAAGCCAACGCCGTACCAGCGTGGTAAGCTCGCATCGTGGAAACCAAGCGGGGGCAATCCGTTGACAGCAGAGCCTTCCCCGGTTCGGGGAACTGCACGTGCCCAGCCGAAGGACAGACAACCAGGATCTATCATCAACAGTAAGGAGTGCCATCGGGGGCAGGAGAAGGAAGCGGAATCCCAACCTCTGCCCCCATCTTTACCTGCATTAACCTCAGGTGCCTAGCTACTGTAGGGCCAGCACCTCCCGAGTGCCGCTAAGCAGAGGGAGGCGCTTTCGAGTGGGAGAGAGAGGGAACTCGTCCCATTAACTGAATCTGTTCCAGGCAGGAAACCGGGGCTAATCACGAGACGTAAGAGGTGGTGAAAAGAGTGGGGTAAAGGAATTCGAGTGCCTTTATTCAACCAATGCGGGAAGGGGGGGTTCAGAGTGACCCGGAGCTTTTTAGTAACCGAAGAAAGTGCCTCATAGAAGTGTAACTGATGTTGGGACAAGACAGAGTGTCCCTTACTGTATAGTCAATGAGGGATCTTGGTCAGGGGATCATTGAGGGGAATGAGACTGTCGCTAATATGAGCCTCATACCGTAGATGATTACTCTGCTTGTTGTAATGCAGATATTCCTGTTCTTTTAAGCTAGGTTGTTGAAGAGCAAGCGGGGTACTTGTCAAAGAGGGTATCCTGCTGAAAATAACAACCCTGAGATTCTAAATGTAAGAGAATGATATATATACTGTTGAGCTGAATCCCTTTATCCATTCTATAAAGTGTAATCATTTGATTGTTTATGTATTGGAACGCTACATGCTAAAGAACAGAGAACTTATTTTTATAAAACTGCTCGTATTTTTCCTAAGACTGGTGTAGTGTCTTTCTTTTCTAGTGGATGGACGTTGGGTTACTGAAGGGTGTGACCCAAACTTTACACATGTACCTTGGGAGATAGGCCTTCCTACTCTGTGCCAAGCTACCCTATGTAGACTGGTAACCCCAGGTCCAACAATTTCTTAAAGGCTTCCTCTATTTTCCTAGGGTCAGAAATTCCAACGTTATCTATATTTTTTGTGGTAATAGAGTTGGCAGTTATCTGCGGTCTAGTAGCGATGGCAAGTTGATGGCCAATACGTTCTCCCAACTCATAGCATCTTTCCTTAGATGCTGCCCATTTAGTGGCTATTTTCTCCGCCAGCACAGCATTCATCTTTGATTTGGCAACTGAGACCACTAGCTGTGCCTCCCCAATTCCTGTTCCAGTCTGGGCCGCATATATTAATTTTTTCTCCGCTTCCATCATCCGCCCCTGTGTCAGGCTAATTTGCAGCTTCTCTTTTTTATTCCTCCTAATAGAAAAATGTAGTGTCTCGCCCCTTATACCAGCCTTAAGAGTATCCCACACTACCATAGTGGAAGAAGACCCTTTATTTATGTTCAGAAATTCTTGTATCCATCTGACCATATGCTCGGGATAATCATTATTATACAACAATGCTTTTTCGTAAGTCTAGTGCTAAATTAACGCTTGATTGCCCCAGCCTTCTAAAGTTAAAATAAGGGGGTTATGGTCAGACAGAAGTCTAAGGGCAACATCGATGAAGTAGTCATGATTTAGGGTGGGCGAAACAAAAAAATAATCGAGTCTGGCTAGTAACAAATGGGAAGCGGAGAAAAAAGTAAAGCTGTGCTGGTCCAGTTTCGAATAGGCCCAGACATCTTTTAGACCGTGATTGCTAATTAGATCGATCAATGCTCAAAACACTTTAGGTTTTCTACTCTGGTAGGACCATACCCCTGTTGTATCCCAAGTGCTAGGTAGATTTAGGTTCAGGTCACCGCATAGTATTAACGTAAGCGGCCAATGAGCAAGTTCTTCAGACAGCAGATGGCGCTAATATGAGTGTTTCTCTTTCTCGGCCTCCACGCCACTCACAAACGCGAGGCTGACCTGAGCAGATCATCTCTTACCTCGGCTCGGTGGCTTGGCATATCATCCTGGCCCTTGCTGTCCCAGAATGGATGAGCGGATCCGAGCGACCTGGCACTGAGCATCAGCAAATTCTCAGCGTGGCCACAGGAACATCGTTTTATGCGTCCGGATCAAAGTGAGTTGGCGCTCACAGTACTGCGCTGATGTGCCGGCAGTTACCGACTGCTCATCTTCTATCCTAGGTGAAATCCTCGGCGAAACGCTGCGGACACTGCATGATTGTCCAAGGCTTCCGGACTGGCAGAGTGGATGTGACTGATTCTCACCAGTAAAAAAGTTCAGAGCGAGTAGAGGAATTTCACTCCCAAAACGGAGTTGTACGAGTAGGGAAAGGATGACCACACGAGGACAGAAAATCCTTAAAGTTAAAACGAACCCGAGCCACGAGGAGCATGGAGATAGAGAAAAATCCGAAAAGGCTACGGAAAAAACAGACTCTCTCAAAAAAGGTAAAAGGGAAGATGGGGGGTAAAAATGCAAGTAAATATGGTGGAGGTAGTAACTTAAAGGAAAACTTTGTTGCAAGCACCTCATCCATGGGAAACACTTTATCTATAGCCAGACATTTCCCTGTTGCTGTTAAAAAAAACTATTCTCACCCCTGCCACTGCTACTGCTTCTACTCCTATCTCTGCTCAGATAAGACAAACACCCCACCTGATACAGCTCCAGCTCTAGTTCTAGACGCTGCACTACCACCGCAACAATCTATACAACTAACCCTGGATTAAGCCAGTGCCGGACTAGTAGCAAACAAGGAAATAATGCCACCAGTCTTAAATCATGGCGACCAAATTACTATATCTAGTAATGCCGCTCCAAATAAAGGTACTCTATCATGGCTAATCCACCAGCCTCTACTGACCTTGAAGTTGTAAAAGGCAATCTTAACGAAGGGGCAGGGGGCAAGGAAAACAGTTTTGAAAATGAGAATCAGAGTGCCACTGATCCACAGTCCTCAGACCTAGTAAATGAAAACTTTTTCTCCGTCTCAGATGGCTCCTTGACAGGGATGGATGATGAGGTACTAAGCTCCTTCGAATGTAGAAAGTCAGTAGGGGGCAGAACGATCTGGCAATGAACACGATAAAAAAGAAAACAAAACGAAACAGGAAAAGCAGCCAGTTGAAATGGGACCATTCAGACTTGTGAGAGGCACCACCCTCAGGGTCCATTAGTCTTCAGCAAATGGTAAGCTCACAGCTAGACTCCACAAACACTCAAGAGCCATCTTTATTCTCAATCCTGGAGTCTATCAATCAAATTCGGGAAGAGGCTAAAACAGAAAGCTTAGCTGTGAGAGGAGCCTCTAAAAAGCTTCAAGGCGGCATTCGAAAATTAAACAAAATATGCACGGATATTGGAGACAACATCGCCATGGTAGAAGGAAGAACAGAGACCCTTGAGACGGAAGTGGTGCAAGTAAAGGAGCAATCTGCTTCCCACGAGGCTCGCCTCACGGACATGATGATTAAACTAGAGGAACAAGAAAATCGAATGTGGAGGAACAGCCTCAGACTACTTGGAATTCCAGAAGGGGTCGAGGGAGAAGATCCTAGAGCGTTCATTGTGAGACTTCTCCGGGATGCCTTCCCCTCACAGAACTGCTGGAACTGGGATCAAGATATCCAAAGAGCTCACCGCTTTCCTTTTAACTTGAAACAAATGCAAGAGGGTACTAATTCAAATAATGATAAACCAAGAGTTTTTCTAGTTTTTTTCGGTAATTTTTTGTTAAGACAATTAGTTTATGATCAGGCCGGGCCAAATTCCCCATAAGAAGTAGAAGGGATAAAGTTCTTCTCCAAACCAGACTTTGGGCATGCAACTGTGGAGCGGAGGTGGCGGCTCTGCCAACTGATAACACCATTACAACAGCTAAGGGCCCAAGTATAGTTGATGAACCCGGCAAGACTGAAAATATACTTTGAAGGATCATCCTGAGTATTCCTGTCTGAGATAAAAGCTGGTAAATACCAGAAAGAACTATCCGAAAGGAAAATTCTTAAATAGTAAAATTCTGTCTTTAAAATTTTGTACTCTGGCTAAGACTGAATTAATGCGTAACATGATAAACCCGAGCTGGGGCTAAAGGTATTGGCATTCCTAACCTCACATCCTTTTTCTTTCTCTCCTTTCTGCACCGATTACCCTCTTCTTTTTTCTCTTTTTGTTTTTTCATTATCTGTGTGGATTGAATTTCTTTTTGCTTTTTGGACCTCCAGTGCAGCTCAGGTCAGCCTACTAACTGGAGAGGTCACAAGCGGGGTAGAGGTCAAGACCTCACATGTGCTCACCATCATTCAGGATTATCCTGACAGTCTATATTTGGGGGTGGTGGGGGGAGGGCGACAGGGTCCGGGGTCCACATAGGTTTAAAAATCAACAGGCTGAGCTCGATTGTATCTAAGATTCAAGTTTTTTTTGCACTGTAACTCAGGAAAGCCTTACAAGCGGGTTTCTGGATGGTGTGGGGGACTGGGGGCATGGCTGGAGGGGAGGGAGATGGGGTGGCGGTTGGCTGGAGGGTGTGGGAGGGCTTTCGGGGGGAGAGGATCTGGTACGGCGAAGGTTCTGGCTGGCGCCACTCACTCATGGAATACTACTAAAACTAAAGAATGGGCTCACTAAATAAACCTAAGATTGTATCATTAAACATTTGTGGCCTGAACGATTCATCAAAGCGACAGAGATCCGCACAAACACTACGTTTAATGGGGGGGCAGATATAATATATCTTCAAGAAACGCACATTGAAGGGGCCCAAAGATCTCTGCTGAACTTTCTTGGGTTTAAAATCATTGTGGCAACGTCTCAAGGGGCTAGGGTGAAGGGGGTCGCGATACTGGCTATGAAAACCTTGCCGCTACTGGCTAATCAAGTCAAAGTTGGCGCATTAGGGAGATGGGTCATTGCAAGGTGCACTTTATTCTCTAAATCTGTATTCACGATCTGCTCTGTTTAGGCCAGCAACCTAGATGACCCAGGGGTTATGCACCAGGTAAATGAAGAAACTAGGGTCCCAATGTACACCCTCTATGATAGTCAAAAAATGGGTAGTATCTTTGAGATATGCTGGTAAACTGACCACATATGGTCTTAGGTAATGGTCAATGAACCGGGATGTGTTGTCAAGTAAAGACCCTATTGAAGAAACAACTGGTGTTCCCGGCGTGTTTATAGGGTCTTTCTGGAGCTTTGGGAGTAGGTATAAAATGGGGATTTATGGATGGGAACATTTCAGATAGCTATACTCCTCCCATTCTAATAATCCCTGCTCTCGCCACTCAATCAGCATCTCACCATATCTTTTATTTGATTTGATTATCTTCCCTTTATCAGAAACATTGTAACAAGATTTATCCATCAGCTGCCTACGTCCTTCATTCAAGTAAGCTAATTTGTCAAGCACGACAACATTCCCTCCCTTGTAAGACTGACGAATGACAATGGAGATGTCCGATTTCAGGTTTTCAAGAGCCGCTAGCGGATCAGGTGAAAGATTTTTCTTATGCATTGGTGTTTTTTTATATCTGATCTTTTTGAGGTCCTTGAGAACTCCTCTTTCAAATACCTCAATAGCATCACACTCGATAAGCAGCAAAACTGCAGATTTGGGTTTAAAACCACTCACTGGATTAACATTAAATTCCAAATCATACTATTGTAAATTTTCCATTACATTATCATCATCAACAATATGATCATATTCAGATGTTAAAGTATTCAGTACTTTAATGTCATCAACATTTAAATTACTGTAAATCAGAACATCTATTGTAGTGCTAGACACCTTGTTCTTTGTATCAAACCTTTTTTAAGTTTTAGCTTATGAGAAAAATACAAATAAAAGAGGTCAATTCTGGTTTGAGGGTAATTAAAAGTAGAGCAAAAAGACAAACCTAGTCCAATTTCCTCTGGTGTGAGTAGCCGCTTGGATAAATTGACGACTGTTACACTTGAGCCTTCTTTACCCATATTGTCATTCCCATGGTGGTTGTAGCCGCTTTTTTTGCTCCTCCTTTTGGCTTGTTTGTTCCTGCTTGCAGGTCAAGCCGCCCCCCACACCGTAAAGCTCCATCTGTGTGCTTCTGCCTCTGAGCCAGCTGCTGTCGCCAGGTGAGTTTGCCACTCCCCCCCGACGCTGGTATCGCTGCTCTGTGCCTTTTTCTCCTGTTCTGTGCTCTAGTCTGCACTGCACCATTTTTCATTTTATTTTATGTAACTGTGCCATTTGTATTTGTATTTTATTTCTCACTGCTCCTGTTGCCCTGCGTCATTTATAGCACCCCTGCCCCGCACCCTTCAGCCTTCGGCTTCTCTCTGTCCCGTTCTTACCCCCTGCGGCCCCGCCACCCCCACGCTCCCATTCGCCGCCCCGCTCCCACCTCCCAGCTGCCCCTCCCTCCCACATCCCCTTATATGGCACAGCCGACGCGCCACAGGCACGCCGGCCACCCCTGGACCCCGAAGACATCACAACACCTGTCTACAATACGACGCCAGCACCCTCCATGCACTTAACCCTGAGCGAGAACACACATGCTACCGGGCCACCCCAAAGCGCGTCCAAGGCCCCTTCACCTGCCGGAACTGCAGACTCACCAGTATCCGACCCGCGCAACCATCAACCAACGAATCCAACCACCTGAGGTGCATCCTCCTCAACACCCGCTCCACCTATAAACAGGCCGTTGAAATCTGGGACCTTCTCGACTCAGCCGCCCCAGACATCGCCTTCCTGACGGAGACCTGGCTGACCCCCGCCTCAGCACCAGACATCGCCATAGCCATCCCGGAAGGATACAGGATCGCCCACAGAGACCGCATCAATGGAACAGGAGGTGGAATTGCCATCGTTCACAAGAACACCATCAGCATCTCGACCAACACCAACGACACCCTCAGCACCGTTGAACACCTGCACTTCCAGATTCACACTGACCCCAACACCACCCTCAGAGGAACCCTCATCTACAGACCCCCCGGACCCAGACCACAGTTCAGCGACTCCATCACCGACCTCATCAGCAACCACGGCCTCGCCTCCACTGACTACATCCTCCTCGGGGACCTGAACTTCCACCTCGAGAGCAACAACAACGTCAACTCCACCACCCTGATTGCCAACCTCAGACTCAGACAGCTTGTGACAACACCCACCTACACCGCCGGTCACACACTAGACCCCATCTTCTCCGCAAGCCCCCATGTCTCCTTCAACCACACCACCGAACCCCACTGGACCGACCACCGCTGTGTCCACTTTACATTCAGGAAGCCCACCTCACATCACCGCACCCAACAGATGCCTCATCGCTGCTGCGGAAAAGTCACGGGAGAGCAGCTAGTCACCGCCCTCGCCCAGAGCCCGCCAGCGAACCCCACCGAACCCAACACCCTCAACCTCCGACAGTAGATCAACGACTGCGCCAACACCCTCGCCCCGCTCAAGACAACCTCTAACAACCACACCAGCAAGAAATCCACCTGGTTCACTGAAGACCTCCAACCCTCCAAGCGTACATGCAAGAAACTGGAGAAGAACTGGCTCCGCGAACGATCAGCAGACAACTACACGACCCTCAAGAACGCCACCCGCAGACACCATCAACTCATAAGAACCGCCAAGAAGACCACATTCAAGGAACGCCTGGATAACAATGCACACAACAGTAAAGAGCTCTTCAGCATAGTGAAGGAACTCTCCAACCCCAGCTCCAACACCAACAACATCCCCCCTTCACAGGACCTGTGCGACTTACTGGCCACCTATTTCCACCGCAAGATCGCAGACATCCACGACAGCTTCAACACCACGACCACCCCGCCAACCATCGGGACCACCACCGCTACAACCATCGGCCGCCTGATCGCATTGTCCAACATCAACGATGATGAAACCATCAAGACCATGAACTCTGTCCACTCTGGATCCCCGTCTGACCCATGCCCATACCACGTCTTCAACAAAGCCAGCACAGTCATCAACACCTCCCTCGAGACAGCAACCTTCCCCGAGAGCTGGAATCACGCTGAGATCAACGCCCTACTCAAGAAACCTAAGGCGGACACCAAGGACTTCAAGATCTCCCGTCCCATCTCCCTGCTCCCGTTCCCGGCAAAGGTCACCGAGAAAATCGTCAACAAACAACTGACCCGCTTCCTCGAGGACAACAACATTCTGGACCCATCCCAATCAGGCTTCCGCAGCAACCACAGCACCGAAACCGCCCTCATCGCCGACACCGACGACATCAGGACCCTGCTGGACAACGGGGAAACAGCTGCCCTCATACTCCTGGACCTGTCAGCTTCCTTCAACACAGTCTGCCACCGCACACTACGAACACGCCTACATAACACTGGGATCCAAAAGAAGGCCCCTGAACTGGACCACATCTGGACCAGGATATTCAAGTGGTTCCTCACCGAAACAAGAAGAATAGTAACCCAGGCCCTTGTCACCAGCAGGCTGGACTATGGATATGCCCCCTACGCAGGAACATCAAACACGCTCCTGAGACGGCTGCAACGCTTTCAAAACGCCTCGGGGCGACTGATCCTCGACATCCACCGCTGCAGCCACATCACATCACACCTCAGAGACCTACACTGGCTCCCCATCAACAAGAGGATAACCTTTAAACTCCTCGTCCACGCAGACAAGGCCCTCCACAATGCTGGCCCAGCATACCTCAACAAACGACTCAGCTTCTACGCCCCTAACCGCAAGTTCTGTTCTGCCGCCCTCGCCAGAATGCTGCGCATCCGAAGAACAACCGCTGGAGGCAGATCCTTCTCCCACCTCGCCGCCAAGAACTGGAACACCCTCCCCACCAACCTACCGCAGACCCAAGATCTCCTGGCCTTCAGACGTCTTCTCAAAACTTGGCTCTTCGATCCGTAGCAGCACCATCCTCCCCCCCCCCAGAGCCTTGGGTATGTAGCGCGCTTAACAAATGTCTTGATTGATTGATTGATTGATTCCTGTACTTTTGCCTCTGCCTCCTCACCCTCTCCTTCTCTGTACACCCTGACCTTGTTGGTGTTGATGTTGGTCTGTCCTTCCATGATATATCATCTGGAATTGGTCTAAAAAGTTGGCTGATTTCTTCTGAGTTGAATTATTCACAGCATAAGCTGCCGATGTTGAGGCATCCGATATATTTCCATCAGTTACATCCCTCTTGGATACTTCCACCCTTGCCAACTTTGTCATAGCGTTCCTCACGTAACACAAATTTGGTTGCTGTAAGACTTCGTATTGCACCCCCTTTGAACATCTCCTGTCCTGATCAAAGGAAATTACACTTGTAAAACGGAGTATGCCATTTATGTTCTGACGTGCACCTGTGGTATCAACTACGTTGGGAGCACGAAGCAGCAGGTGCACGTCAGAATATTGCAGCATATTAGAGCTATCCTACACAACGATCCAGCTTACCCTGTTTCGCGTCATTTTTCTAGATGTCATAATAAAGACTGCCTCTCATATTATGTAATTAGTGCCATACCAAAATCCACAAGGGGAGGCAATAGGGAAAGGCAGTTGAGACAGTTAGAAATGAAATTTATTTTTGACTTAGACAGTAGACAATTTTTGAATTAATAACACATGTGTAAATAGTTGGTTGCTTGCTGCTATTTTGTTGTAATATGAATATACGTATTTGTAAATTGCTCCGTATTAATTCTCTCTATGACTCAATGTTAATATTGATTGATAAATCTTAGCAAATTGGCTTTTTTAAAACAATTTTTTAAAATATCTTCAAAGTGGTATTCTTTCCGGCTGGAGAATTTTACCATTAATTTGATGGATTGCATGTTTGCTATAAGATATAATTATATTAACCTGTGGTCTTAAGATATTTATTATTGCACTTTGTCTCTTTTCCCAAAAAGGTATTTTTTTGCTGAAATTTGCACATGTTTGTATTGCACTTTAAAACAGTATTTGCACTTTAAAAATTATTTGCATTATGGCACTTTAGGTATAATAGGCATTCAGGATTTATCCAGGAATAATCGTACTATTATAGTACATATCATGAAATAACATCGATAGGCATAATTAAAAAATCATGTAGTTTTATTAATGGATATATCCAGTTAATATCAAATAATTGAAAAGAATTGTGCTTTTTTACAAAATAATGTATTTACACATGTAAATGTTGGTTTTTGTTAAAAATGCTCTGTGATTTTAACAAATATGTAAACATGCATTACGTAAGACAAACTACTTTTGTCTTTCAAAAGACAATGAAGTCTTTCTTTTATGCCCATGATCATGTGATTGTAACGAATGCAGTGGGGGTGTGCACTGCTATGCACTTATAAAAGCAAAAATGGCGCAGTAAAAAGCTGTATGTGATCAAGGGCCTGGTTGGCCCGAAACGCGTTGTTGCAGGCTGTGATTTACTGAATAAAAGAAAAACTCGCCTGAAAAGCTGTGTGGTTCGAGTCTCCTTCTTCGCCAGTAGATGTTGGAAGTGGTCGGAGTTTCATTGTGCTATATATATATATATATATATATGCCAAAACACAGGTAGCTCTTCAGAAGGCACACGAGACAAGCAGCAAAGGTTACCAGTCTTTATTGAAAGGGTATGGAGCAGTTAATTCAGCCAGTAGATTAAGGCAGCCTTTCATTCACCTGCCGCATTTCAAAATTTCTTTTTCAAAGGTTCCTGGGAGGTACGTGCAGTGGCCGAAATCCTCCCCTAATTTAATTAAACTAACACGCCCACTATTTGAGCTGCTCTGATGAGACTGTGTTGCATTCTGGGGTTGTGAGTTCCTTTAATCTCCATAACTAGTTGCACTCATTTACTGCCAAGATGAAGCCCTCATTGATCCCCAGCCGAATGAGCCAGTCCTAAATCCCACACGCTGCCTCTCCGCATCAAGGTAAGAGTGTTTTCTCCCCGCGGCCCCCCAACGGATATGGGGTGGTGCATCCCGTGGCCGAGCAGCCGCTATTTCATGCCAAAACACAGGTAGCTCTTCAGGAAGCACACGAGACAAGCAGCAAAGGTTACCAGCCTTTATTGAAAGGGTATGGAGCAGTTCATTCAGCCAGTAGATTAAGGCAGCCTTTCATTCGCCTGACGCATTTCAAAATTTCTTTTTCAAAGGTTCCTGGAAGGTACGTGCAGTGGCGGAACTCCTCCCCTAATTTAATTAAACTAACACGCCCTCTATTTGAGCTGCTCCGATGAGACTGTGTTGCATTCTGGGGGTGTGAGTTTCTTTAATCTCCAAAACTCGTTGCACTCATTTACTGCCAAGATGAAGCCCTCATTGAGCCCCAGCCGAATGAGCCAGTCCAAAATCCCACACGCTGCCTCTCCGCATAAAGGTAAGAGTGTTTTCTCCCCGCGGCCCCCCAACGGATCAGGGGTGGTGCATCCGCAGCCGAGTAGCCGCTATTTCATGCCAAAACACAGGTAGCTCTTCAGGAAGCACACGAGACAAGCAGCAAATGTTACCAGCCTTTATTGAAAGGGTATGGAGCAGTTCATTCAGCCAGTAGATTAAGGCAGCCTTTCATTCGCCTGACGCATTTAAACATTTCTTTTTCAGAGGTTCCTGGAAGGTACGTGCAGTGGCGGAACTCCTCCCCTAATTTAATTAAACTAACACGCCCAATATTTGAGCTGCTCCGATGAGACTGTGTTGCATTCTGGGGTTGTGAGTTCCTTTAATCTCCATAACTCATTGCACTCATTTACTGCCAAGATGAAGCCCTCATTGACCCCCAGCCGAATGAGCCAGTCCTAAATCCCACACCCTGCCTCTCCGCATCAAGGTAAGAGTGTTTTCTCCCCGCGGCCCCCCAACGGATCAGGGGTGGTGCATCCCGCGGACGAGCAGCCGCTATTTCATGCCAAAACACAGGTAGCTCTTCAGGAAGCACACGAGACAAGCAGCAAATGTTACCAGCCTTTATTGAAAGGGTATGGAGCAGTTCATTCAGCCAGTAGATTAAGGCAGCCTTTCATTCGCCTGACGCATTTCAAAATTTCTTTTTCAAAGGTTCCTGGAAGGCACGTGCAGTGGCGGAACTCCTCCCCTAATTTAATTAAACTAACACGCCCACTATTTGAGCTGCTCCGATGAGACTGTGTTGCATTCTGGGGTTGTGAGTTCCTTTAATCTCCATAACTCGTTGCACTCATTTACTGCCAAGATGAAGCCCTCATTGACCCCCAGCCGAATGAGCCAGTCCTAAATCCCACACGCTGCCTCTCCGCATCAAGGTAAGAGTGTTTTCTGCCCGCGGCCCCCCAACGGATCAGGGGTGGTGCATCCCGCGGCCGAGCAGCCGCTATTTCATGCCAAAACACAGGTAGCTCTTCAGGAAGCACACGAGACAAGCAGCAAATGTTACCAGCCTTTATTGAAAGGGTATGGAGCAGTTCATTCAGCCAGTAGATTAAGGCAGCCTTTCATTTGCCTGACGCATTTTAAAATTTCTTTTTCAAAGGTTCCAGGAAGGTACGTGCAGTGGCAGAACTCCTCCCCTAATTTAATTAAACTAACACACCCACTATTTGAGCTGCTCCGATGAGACTGTGTTGCATTCTGGGGTTGTGAGTTCCTTTAATCTTCATAACTCGTTGCACTGAGTGGAATGGCACAGAGTGCAAACAAAAACAAAGCTCCAAAATAAAGATGAGTATTTACAGTCTTAATTCACTGCAAAACAGGAAATGTTTGCAGAGTCTCTTCCACACAATCTTACACGCGCGTCAGCCACCTTACAACAAGGGTGCCGCTCTAGCTGCGCGCGTCCGCACTGTGGAGGGGAATATGTAGTAGGAAGGGGCGGGGGGAGCTCTGATGACGCTGCTGTGTGTTCCGTTGCTTAGTGTCCCTCCGCAACAAGCGGCACTAGCCGCGGCGGACCGGGGACCAGCAGGTGGAGCACGGATGGGATAAAAGTAGATTGCAGTAGTATTCAAAGCAATTACAAGGTAAAAACAGTATTTTAAAAACGTACAAGCATGGCGCCTAGGAATGGCACAGAGTGCAAACAAAAACAAAGCCCCAAAATAAAGATGAGTATTTACAGTCTTAATTCACTGCAAAACTGGAAATGTTCGCAGAGTCTCTTCCACACAATCTTACACGCGAGTCAGCCACCTTACAACAAGGGTGCCGCTCTAGCTGCGTGCATCCGCGCGAGGAGAATATGTAGGAGGAAGGGGCGGGGGCAGCTCTGATGACGCTGCTGTGTGTTCCGTTGCTTAGTGAGCAAGGGACTCACGTCTGAGCATACCCTGCCACACTTATGGCGGCCAAAGCGGTACAAAAGGGGGTGGTGATGGACGGAGCATCAGAACCAATCAAACACTCACACCCAGTCAAAAAATCTGGGTTTGATCCATCACCGTTCTTTAGCCCACTCTGCCACCCCAGTTCAGACATGGCTATATGCAAATCAGTCTGACCCTGTGCCTCATGGGAACAGTCCAGCCCGAACTGCCAAGCCATGCCTTCCCTGGACCAGAAACAAGCTTCCGAGGACCGGTTTCCGGCATTCCAGCCGTCTTCAGCCCGGCTTGCTTGAATCCAGTAGCAAAGTGAGCAAGGGACTCACGTCTCAGCATACCCTGCCACACTTATGGCGGCCAAAGCGGTACAAAAGGAGGTGGTGATGGACGGAGCATCAGAACCAATCAAACACTCACACCCAGTCAAAAGATCTGGGTTTGATCCATCACCGTTCTTTAGCCCACTCTGCCACTCCAGTTCAGACATGGCTATATGCATATCAGTTTGACCCTGTGCCTCATGGGAACAGTTAAGCCCGAACTGCCAAGCCATGCCTTCCCTGGACCGCAAACAAGCTTCCGAGGACCGGTTTCTGGCATTCCAGTCGTTTTCAGCCCGGCTTACTTGAATCCAGTAGCAAAGTGAGCGAGGGACTCACGTCTGAGCATACCCTGCCACACTTATGGCGGCCAAAGCGGTACAAAAGGGGGTGGTGATGGACGGAGAAACCGGTCCCAGGATGCTTGTTTCCGGTCCAGGGAAGACATGGCTTGGCAGAATGGTGATGGATTACACCCAGATCAGTTGACTGGGGGTGAGTGTTTGATTTGCTCAAACGCTCCGTCCATCATCCCCTTTTGTATTGCTTTGTTCACCCTAAGTTGGCAGGGTATGCTCAGACGTGAGTCCCTTGCTCACTTGGCCACTGGATTCAAGATAGCCTGGCTGATGAGGATTATGAATCCGAAACCGGTCCCAGGATGCTTGTTTCCGGTCCAGGGAAGACATGGCTTGGCAGTTCGGGCTGGACTGTTCCCATGAGGCACAGGGTCAGACAGATTTGCATATGGCCATGTCTGAACTTGGGTGGCTGAGTGAGCTAAAGAATGGTGATGAATTACACCCAGATCAGTTGACTGGGGTGAGTGTTTGATTTGCTCAAACGCTCCGTCCATCATCCCCTTTTGTATCGCTTTGTTCGCCCTAAGTTGGCAGGGTATGCTCAGACGTGAGTCCTTTGCTCACTTGGCCACTGGATTCAAGATAGCCTGGCTGATGAGGATTATGAATCCGAAACCGGTCCCAGGATGCTAGTTTCCGGTCCAGGGAAGACATGGCTTGGCAGTTCAGGCTGCACTGTTCCCATGACGTTTCAGAAAGGGGGTGGTGATGGACAGAGCATCTGAGTTAAACAGAACACTCATACCCAGTCAAAAGATCAGGGTTTGATCCATCACCGTTTTTTAGCTCACTGCACCATCCCAGTTCAGAACATGGCTATATGCAAATTAGTCTGACCCTGGCCCAGGTCATCATGCGAACAGGGCAGACCAAACTACCAAGCCAATTCTTTACTGGAAAGGAAACAAGCTTCCGGGGACCGGTTTCTGGCATTACAGCTGTCTTCGGCCCGGCTTGCTTGAATCCTGATGGTGCAGTGAGCAAGGGACTCACATCTGAGCATGCCCTGCCACTCCTATAGTGGCCAAAACGTTTCAGAAAGGGGGTGGTGATGGACAGAGCATCTGAGTTAAACAGAACACTCATACCCAGTCAAAAGATCAGGGCTTGATCCATCACCGTTAAGCACTGTTCCCATGAGGCACAGGGTCAGACTGATTTGCATATGGCCATGTCTGAACTGGGGTGGCTGAGTGAGCTAAAGAATGATGATGGATTACACCCAGATCAGTTGACTGGGGTGAGTGTTTGATTTGCTCAAACGCTCGGTCCATCATCCCCTTTTGTATCGCTTTGTTCGCCCTAAGTTGGCAGGGTATGCTCAGACGTGAGTCCTTTGTTCACTTGGCCACTGGATTCAAGATAGCCTGGCTGATGAGGATTATGAATCCGAAACCGGTCCCAGGATGCTAGTTTCCGGTCCAGGGAAGACATGGCTTGGCAGTTCGGGCTGCACTGTTCCCATGAGGCACAGGGTCAGACTGATTTGCATATGGCCATGTCTGAACTGGGGTGGCCGAGTGTGCTAAAGAATGGTGATGGATTACACCCAGATCAGTTGACTGGGGGTGAGTGTTGTATTTGCTCAAACGCTTCGTCCTTAAACCTATGTTTTTTTCAGTAAATTTCAAAGGTTTTGGAAATGCTAATTTCTAACTATAATGTGCCTGAAACCTATGGTTTTTTCAGTGTATTTCAAAGATTTTTTAAATGCTAAATTCTATATATAACGTGCCTGAAATCTATGTTTTTTTTCAGTGAATGTCAATGTTTTTTTAATGTTAACTTCTAATTATAATGTTCATTTAACCTATAGCTTTTTCTGATACCCAAGAAGGATACAACACCCTCTGCCACAACCCTCAGGACCCCCCCAACCCCGAACCACCGCTCTCCCTACTACCACCAAGGCAGTTCAGAACAAGACAGTAAACCCTCCAAAATGACATGGTCCCGTAGCCATATATTAGCTCAAATTTGGGAAATGTGGCAATCGTTTTTTCAGTATTTTTTTTTTTAAATACTAATTTCTAAGTTTCATGTTCCTGAGACCTATTTTTTTGTGAATTTCAAAGGTTATTTAAATACTTATTTCTAATTATAACGTTTAAAAAATCTATGTTTTTCTCAGTTATTTTGAAAAAAATGTTATATTTTTAATTTTAATATCCTAAAAATATTGTTTGTAATTATTTTATTTATTATTTAAACTATATAATGTCTTCTTGTTTTTAAAATATTACACACCTACATACAGTATGAAAGGGAGCCCAGCCCACAGCCACATTTAAAGACAAACACATGTCATAGACCTACTGATCCAGCAGCTCCAACACCCAAGTTTGCCACAACACCCACCACCACCCCTCCACCACCCCTAGGACCCCCCCTCTACCACTGAGGCAGCGCAGAACAAGATAGCCAACTTTCCGAAAACTGAAAGTGACCTAGCCCCTAAGAGCAGCTAGGGCTCTGACATGCATCAACAAAGAGAGGTATTCCATTATTGCATTTTAATCAATATTATGCATTGCACATTTCGACAAAATCAATTCATTTGCTTCATACAGTTCATGAACACTGTTGTGCCAAAAAATACAAAATTGATACGGATAAAGTTTACACAATACTTTTCAAGTCATAACCCAATGCATTTCGGAACAATTACATTCCTTCGTCGGGGGTTCTGTTGAGACATAAAGATAAAGGGAAACATATTACTATTGGTGCCTTCTGCGGGGTCTGGAGATGAACACATGTTAAATGCGTGGGTTGGGATGATAAAACTAAAGGAACAAAGTATGAACATGTCCTTACCAAATTGAAATGATATTGAAGGTACTGAAATACGCGAAATGCCACTGTTCGTTACTGGGACCTACATGCAGGGGACAAAAAATATGGTAGCTATTTGGAGAATAGGGAGTTTTGTTTAGCTTCAACCTTATGACCTTAGTTGAGAAGCTTACCTGTATCCACAGGTGTTAGGGTGGTGAAAGTGGCAACCTGAAAATATGAGCGAGTGATGTCAAGTTTTTTAAACAGCACATAGAGAAAACATTACGTGTTTAATGGTAAATGACTGACCTGCGTTAGATTGCAGTTAGTCAGGAGATACGAAAAGTAAAGAGCTGGTAACTGACTCTGACTAACCAATCCTAGAGCCAGTGCTATGCTAAAAGACAATTAGAATACAGTTAAAACACCTACATACACTAGGGAACACTATGCATTGGTCATTAGCATGATCTCCTCTCTAAGCCCCTAGTGTATATTAGGGCAGGGATATTAAAACTACCTCTTAAAACGTGCCACAGGGCGCGTTTGTACACTGGTGAAGGGAGGGGGGGGCTGAGCTTACATGTGCAAACAAGCCCTGTTGCCATATTAATTTGGTGGATAAAGTCCCCTTGAATCCTGAGTGTCCCTTGGGTACAAGTAGCCCACCAGGTATCTCCAGTTAGCGCCACAGAGCTGCGTTGCAGAGAGGTGTCAAAAGGGACAAGGCCTGGACCACCTCTCTACAACACAGTGCAGTGGTGCTTACTGAAAGCATCTGGTGGGCTAGTTGGCCCCCGGGGGCTTCAGGATTGAAGGGGCATTATTTCCCCCAACTTAAGATGCGCCACAGGGCGTGTTTACACATGTCACCTCAGGCCCCTCCCCTCCCTGCACCACTATGTAAATGAGACCAGTGGCCATTTTACATTGGGAGATTAAGTCCCCTTGAATCCAAGGGGTTCCTAGGGTCCAACTAGCCCACTAGTTTCCTCCAGTAAGTGCCACAGAGCTGAGTTACAGAGAGGTGTAAAAAGGGGTACGGCCTGTACCACTTCTCTGCCCTGTGGCGCATTTTAAGTTGGAAAATGAATTCCTTCTCAATCCTGAGGGTGCCTAGGGGCCAACTAGCCCACCAGGTACCTCCAGTATGCGCCAGAAAGCTGCCCTGCAGAGAGGTGATCAGAGGCCACGCCCCTTTTTACAACACTGCAACGCAGTTCCATGCAGAGTGTTGTAAATCCCGGGGGGGGAGGTCCCCAGGGTTTGGGGGGACTTTCAGCGCCCCCACCCACTTACATTGAAACACGGGGTGATGGTCCCCGAGGCTGGGGGGGCTGTGAGGCCCTCCGCACATTTTTTAATGCCCCGGGGCTGAGGGGCCCCTCTGGGACCCCATTCCCATAAAAACATTGCCCCTGGGACTTGGCCCCTCGGGGGCTATTTACCAACAAAGCATGGTATTGGCAGGATCGGTTGACAAATCTTTGCGAAATTTTCAAAACTCGTGGCCCGCTCCGGTCCGCTCCTATCCTGAAAGTCACGGGGTGATTAGTGAAGCGGGGGCCAAGAATAAAGGGTTGTCCCAAAACATGTTTTCCCAGTGCAATTTCCATTGGGACCTTTAGTCGCAGCTATAGCCTGAACTGCTGAGCGGAATTACACCAAATTTGGCAGAAAGGTAGACTTTGGTTCAGAGTCATGTATTTTACTTGAATGGTGTAAATCCGTTCAGTAGTTCCTGGGAAAATCAAAATCACCTATATATCTATGGCCGCACTTGATCCACGCACCCTGAGCGCACCTTCCCGATCACGAGCTGCATGTTAATTGGCTTTCGACTGTCTGTCAACACTCCAAACCAGGAAGTGTTGGCAGACATTTTGTGCCTCGGTAGAAGAGAGTCTGAGGAAATCAGTGGAACTAGTGTGTAAAACTTATAAAGGGGGCAGGGTAGAAATACACTGACCCTCTAAACCTTTTTAGGGTGTCCCACAAGGACCCCCAGGGCCGTAATTTTTGTTATTCTTTTTTGTAAACGGCGAAATACGCGCAGGATGCGCAGATCCTGCTGTAAAAAAATAAAATAAAATGAAGCACGCGCTTTAATAATTAGCCCCTTGGGGGGGCCAAATCCCGGGGGCAAAAGTTTTACATTTTATGGGGGGCCCATTAGGGCTCCCCAGCCCCGGGGACTGCCACCCCCCAGGGCTACAACATAAATGGGTGGGGGGGCTCAACCGCCAGCTCACAGCAAAGAAGATGGGTGGGGAGGGCTCAAAGGCCCCCAGTCCCAGGGACCGCTACCGCCTGGGGCTTTCTCAAAAATCGTTGAGAGGGGCTCAAAGCCCCCCCCCTGCCCACGGGACCGCCACCCCTGGGGCTTTTTATGTTGTGAAGGGGGGCCGTGTGGCCCTCCTCCTGGTGCCCTCGAGGGCCCCTTATACCGCCACCCCCCCAGAGGCGACTCCTGCAGTGTCCCGGGGTGCCCACTGCCGGGACACTGCTGTTTGCTAGCAGGGTGAGAGCTGAGGGGCGAGAGCTGAGGCTTCTGCCCTGTCATAGCAATTTTGGTTTGGATTTTGAAAGAGAGAGAAGGGAAACCTGCTCTCTCTTTCAATATGCAAACCATTTTACTTTTCCACATCGGGAGCTGCATTTTAGCAGCTCCCCGTGTGGAAAAGCAATACCGGCTCCCGAAGGACGCAGGGAGCCGGCTGGGACCATGGGGGCATTGGGGCTCCCCACCATGGTCCCCAAGGTTATATTTGAGCCCTGGGGTATGGGGTCCCCGGGGAGAATTGAAATGAGTGATAGGTGCTATTTTTTTTGCGGTAAAATTACGAGCTGCGCATCCAGTGCGGCACTCAGCGCGGCCCACTGGTGTGCACGCATTGGGTGCACGACTTATAACATGTAGGATGCGCGACTCTAGCACATTGGCTGCACGAGTTCTCTCGTGTTGGGTGTGCGACTCCAAGCAAAAAAAAATAAATAAATAATCAGATATACAGATCTACACACACATCTAAACACTTACCTATAGATTCACTCATACATGTTGACAAACATCGATACAACACTATTAACGCCTTAACCGCGGCGGTTTTTTCGCCGCGATGCGGGCGTTCTAAAGGGTGGGTGGAGCTCCGTCGCCCATTGGCTGACGGCAGCACTAGCCAGGTAGTGCTGCCTTTTATATTTCTATTTTGTTTGGCATGTATCATTGAGAAATATATTTACTCATTATCTGACCCATAAAGATGTTCAATCACTCAAACAACTATTAACACATGCAGTCATAACCTCATATACCTACTAAATCAACTATTTACGAATCTTTGGACAATCACACACCTTCCACCCAACCACACATACATTCACTCTCCCATACAAATAGTCAATTAACTAATTAAAAACGAATAGAGTTTCAGATAGGTAGTAACCAACTTAGGAAGTAGTTTACACAACAACACAAAGATTGATACAGATATTCACACACTTTAATCACTATCCCATATATTTAGTGAGACAATTTAAATTAGTCATTTAGACAGTCAATCACACGACTAGTAAATTCTTCATACAGACACTAATACTTCCACTCATTCTTCAATGCAGATTCCTATATATATAATACTTATTTAAATATCAAACCAAACCATATTCACTAGATGATGTCATCAGTGATATCAACAGTGATGTCATTTGAGATGTCATCAGTGATGTCACTGACCATGTCATGAATGATGTAATATGTAACATCATCAGCAGTAGATTGCGGGCACGCGAGTTATAGTTAGTACAACTAAGTATAACAGAGGAATTTCAATGGTTTTGTATGAGTGAAATGTCCAGCTAACTATAACACCCGTAAAACCTATGGTTATATCAGTGAATCTCTAAGGTTTTTTAAATGCTAATTCCTAACTATAACATGTCTTAAACCTATGTTTCTTTCAGGGAATATATATATATATATATATATATATATATATATATATATATATATATATAAATTCACTGAAAAAACCATAGGTTTCAGGCCTTATATAGTTAGGAATTAGCATTTAAAAAAACCTTTGAAATTCATTGAAAAAACCATAGGTTTCAGGAGTTATATAGTTAGGAATTCGTTTTTACAAAACCTTTGAAATTCACTCAAAAAACTATAAGCTTTAGTAGTGTTATAGTTAGCTGGACATTTTACTCATACAAAACCATTGAAATTGCTCCTATATAGTTAGTTGTACTAAGTATATATCGCGCACCCGCAATCCACTCCTGATGATGTCACATATTACATCATTCATGAAATGGTCAGTGACATCACTGATGACATCTCAAATGACATCACTGATGACATCATCCAGTGAATGTGGTTTGCTTCGTTATTTAAATATGCATTATATATATAGCAATTTGCATTGAAGAATGAGTGGATATATAAATAAATATTTGGATGGAGGATTTAGTAGCAGTGTAATTGACTGTTTACTTGACCAATTTATAATGTCTCACTAAATATAGTGGATAGTGACTAAACTGTGTGAATATCTGTATCACTTTGTCAGTTGTTGTGTAAACTGATTCTACAGTTGGTTACTAGCTATGTGAAAGTCTATATTAGTTATTGATTAGTTAACTGAGTATTTGTATGGGAGTGTGAAAGTGTGTGTGGTTCGGTGGAGGGTGTGTGACTGTCCAAAGATGTGTGAATAGTTTATTCAGTAGATATATGAAGTTAAAACTACATGTTCTAACAGTTTGGGTGAGGGAATCTCTTTATGGGTGTGGTGATGAGCAAATATATTTCTCAAAGGTACAGGTCCAACAAACTAATAAAATAAAAGGCAGTGTATGTGTCAGTTGTTGTATATAAATAAGTATACATAAGACACAATGGTTGTGTGAGTGACTGTATGGATAACTGTATACTTGTAATAATAGTGAGTAGGATGACTTCATATGTGAATAGGATGCGTGCTGTTGTTTAATGTCGATATAGATGTATAAGTATTTTTGATAGTGTTCTATTGTTCATTGACAGCATGTATGAGTGAATCCATAGGTAAGGGATTAGATGTGTGTATACATGTATGAATCACTAAGTGGATTTTTAGATACTTGTATTGCTGTGACAATGGATTAAAATATGATACTCTGTATTTTACAAAGAGTGATGAAAAATTGTAATAGTGTATGAAAAGGTGTATGTGATTGTCAAGTGGATGATGTCATCAGTGATGTCATCAGTGATGTCATTTGAGATGTCATCAGTGATGTCACTGACCATGTCATGAATGATGTAATATGTGACATCATCAGCAGTGGATTGCGGGTGCGCGATATATACCTAGTACAAATAACTATATAGGAGCAATTTCAATGGTTTTGTATGAGTAAAATGTCCAGCTAACTATACCACCACTAAAGCTTATAGTTTTTTGAGTGAATTTCAAAGGTTTTTTTAAAAACGAATTCCTAACTATATAACTCCTGAAACCTATGGTTTTTTCAGTGAATTTCAAAGGTTTTTTTAAATGCTAATTCCTAACTATATAAGGCCTGAAACCTATGGTTTTTTCAGTGAATTTCAAAGGTTTTTTTAAATGCTAATTCCTAACTATATAAGGTCTGAAACCTATATTTTTTTCAGTGAATTTCAAAGGTTTTTTAAATGCTAATTCCTAACTATATAAGCCTGAAACCTATGGTTTTTTCAGTGAATTTCAAAGGTTTTTTAAATGCTAATTCTATTAGCGGATAACGTTTAAATATATTAATATCCTAGTGGGACCACCTGTGCAGCCCTAGGGGGTCAGGGTGTTCCTACCCTGCCCCCTTTTTGTGTTCTACACGTTTGTTTTTCTGCTTTCTTGTGCCTAATTCCTAACTATATAAGGCCTGAAACCTATAGTTTTTTCAGTGAATTTGCAAGGTGTTTTTAAATGCTAATTCCTAACTATATAAGGCCTGAAACCTATGGTTTTTTCAGTGAATTTCAAAGGTTTTTTAAATGCTAATTCCTAACTATATAAGGCCTGAAACCTATGGTTTTTTCAGTGAATTTCAAAGGTTTTTTAAATGCTAATTCCTAACTATATAAGGCCTGAAACCTATGGTTTTTTCAGTGAATTTCAAAGTTTTTTTAAATGCTAATTCCTAACTATATAAGGCCTGAAACCTATGTTTTTTTCAGTGAATTTCAAAGTTTTTTTAATGCTAATTCCTGACTATATAAGACCTGAAAGCCCACCAGGAATCTCCAGTATGCACCAGGGGACTGCATTGCAGAGAGGTGTAATTAAGCCACGGCCCTTTTTACACCTCTCTGCAACGCAGCCCCCTGCATGTTTGAAGAGGGGGAACTCATTCCCCCTGCATACTGGGGGCCCCTGGGGGCCAACTAGCCCACCTGGAACCTCCAGTATGCGCCAGGGGGCTGCATTGCAGTGGTGTAATGAGGCTATGCCCCTTGTTACACCTCTCTGCAACGCAGCCGCCTGGCGCGTTTGCAGAGGGGGAACTAATTCATCTTGCATAATGGGGGTCCCTGGGGGCCAACTAGCCCACCAGGAGCCTCCAGTATGCGCCGGATGGCTGCATCGCATAGAGGTGTAATGAGGCCACACCCTTTTTTACACCTCTCTGCAACGCAGCCCCCGTGCATGTTTGAAGAGGGGGAACTAATTCCCCTTGCATACTGGGTGTCCCTGGCAGCCAGCTTGTGCCTTGTTCGAACTAAGGCACAAGAAAGCAGTGAAACAAAGGTGTGAAACTCGCAAAGGGGCCAGAGTAGAAACATCCTGACCCCCTAGGCCTGCTCAGGGGGTCCCACAAGGACCCCCAAGGCAAAAAAAATAATATATATTTTTTTTAAAGTCGCGGGGTACAAAAAAACAATAAAAAAAATATAAAACAACAATAAGAATAAAAAACAGTTCTTTTCAGAACTACCTCCAATTTATATAAAAATGCTACATTTTTAAAAAACTCTGTCTTTCTTTTTTTCTCCAGGGTACGCGTACCGGTACGTGTACCGATACGTGTTCCGGGGCGCGCACCCCCTCAAAAAAATAAAAAAAATAATGAGTGTGTGTGTGAGTGGTGTGTGTGTGTGGGGGGTGGGTGTGGGGTGTGTGCGTGGGGGGGTATGTGTGTGGGGTGTGTGTGTGTAGGATGTGTGTGTGTGGGGTGTGTGTGTGGGTGTGTGTGTGTGTGTGGGGGGGGTGAGGAATGTGTGTGTGGGTGTGGGTGTGTGTGTGTGTGTGTGTGTGAGGTGTGTGTGTGGGGTGTGTGTGTGTGTGGGGGGGGTGTCAGAGGTGTGTGTGTGTGGGGGGGTGAGGTGTGTGTGGGGGATGTGTGGGGTGTGTCTGTGAGGTGTGTGTGTGTGTGGGGGGGGAGTGAGGTGTGTGTGGGTGGGGGTGTGTGGGGTGTGTGAGTGTAGGTGGGGGTGTGGGGGTGTATGGTGTGTGTGTGGCTGTGTGTGTGTGGGGTGTTTGGGTGTGGGTGGAGGTGTGGGTGCATGAGGTATGGTGGGGGGTGTGTGTGGGGTGGGTGGGTGTGGGGTGTGTGTGTGTCGGGGTATGTGTGTGGGGCACCCCCTCAAAAAAATAAAAAAATAATGAGTGTGTGTGTGTGGTGTGTCTGTGTGGGGGGGTGGGTGTGGGGTGTGTGTGTGTGTGGGGGTATGTGTGTGGGGTGTGTGTGTGTAGGATGTGTGGGTGTGTGTGTGGGGTGTGTGTGTGGGTGTGTGTGTGGGTGTGTGTGTGAGAGGAGTGGGTGTGTGTGTGTGTGAGGTGTGTGTGGTGTGTGTGTGTGTGTGTGTGTGTGAGGTGTGTGTCAGAGGTGTGTGTGTGTGGGGAAGGGGTGAGGTATGTGTGTGGGTGTGTGGGTGTGTGTGGGGGTGAGGAATGTGTGTGTGGGTGTGGGTATGTGTGTGTGTGAGGTGTGTGTGTGGGGTGTGTGTGTGGGGGGGGGTTGTCAGAGGTGTGTGTGTGGGGGGGTGAGGTGTGTGTGGGGGATGTGTGGGGTGTGTCTGTGAGGTGTGTGTGTGTGTGGGGGGGAGTGAGGTGTGTGTGGGTGGGGGTGTGTGGGTGGGGGTGTGGGGGTGTTTGGTGTGTGTGTGGGTGTGTGTGGGGTGTTTGGGTGTGGGTGGAGGTGTGGGTGTATGAGGTATGGTGGGGGGTGTGTGTGGGGTGGGTGGGTGTGGGGTGTGTGTGTGTGTCGGGGTATGTGTGTGGGGCACCCCCTCAAAAAAATAAAAAAATAATGAGTGTGTGTGTGTGGTGTGGTGTCTGTGTGGGGGGGTGGGTGTGGGTGGGGCGGGGTGGGGGGGTATGTATGTGGGGTGTGTGTGTGTAGGATGTGTGTGTGTGTGTGTGGGGTGTGTGTGTGGGTATGTGTGTGGGGGGGTGTGGGTGTGTTTGTGAGAGGAGTGTGTGTGTGTGTGTGTGTGTGTGTGTGTGAGGTGTGTGGTGTGTGTGTGTGTGTGTGTGTGTGTGTGAGGTGTGTGTCAGAGGTGTGGGTGTGTGGGGAAGGGGTGAGGTGTGTGTGGGGGATGTGTGGGGTGTGTCTGTGAGGTGTGTGTGTGTGTGTCCGAGGGGGGATGAGGTGTATAGGTGTGTGTAGGTGTGTGGGGTATGTGGGTGTGGGTGGGGATGTGGATGTGTAAGGTGTGTGTGTGGGTGTGGGTGTGTGGGGTGTTTGGGTGTAGGTGGGGATGTGGGTGTGTGAGGTGTGTGTGGGGTGTGTGTGGGGGGTATGTGTGTGTAGGATGTGTGTGTATGTGTGGGATGTGTGGGTGTGTCTGTGAGGTGTGCGTGTGTGTGTGTGGGGGGGGAGGTGTGTGTGTGGGATGTGTGAGGTGTGTCTGTGAGGTATCTGTGTGTGCGTGTGTGTGTGTTGGGGGGTGAGGTGTGTGTGTGAGTGAGTGTGTGTGGGATGTGTGGGTGTGGGTGTGGATGTGTAAGGTGTCGGTGTGGGGGTGTGGGGTGTTTGGGTGTGGGTGGAGGTGTGCGTGTGTGAGGTGTGTGTGGGGAGTGTGTGGCTGTGGAGGTGTGGGGTTGTGTGCGTGTGGGTGTGTGTGGGACGTACTTATAGGTACCTAAAACAGCCACAGAACCAAAAGCTCTTTTCAGAGCTACCCTACCTGTAATCACTCAAAATGATTATTTTATTATTTGTTATTATGATTATATAATTTTTTTCACTATTTTTCCCCATGGTACGCTCCCCGGTACGCTCCCCGGTGCGCGTAGCGGGCGCTCCCCCCGCGAAAAACGAAAAAAATAATAATTTATTTTTTGCCCCGCGGGACCCTTTAATGGCCCCCACATCAAACCTAGGGGGTCAGGGGGGTCTACCCTGCCCCCTTTTGGTCATTTCCCCCTTTGATTTTTGCCACCTCTTGTGTCTTAATCCTACCGAGACACAAGATGGCGGCCGCTGCGGACTGTTTTGAATGTTTACAGACACCCGAGAACCAATCAGCTTCCCGTGCGCAAGTCGCGTGGCGCGCCCGGAGCGCTCCCCGGTGCGCGTACCGGGGCGCGGCCATAGATATATACATTTTTTTGAACCTAAATTACTCAAAATCCTCTGGAGCACATATCTTGAGACATAGCAAAGGCACATCGGGCTACCAGTCCCTACAATTTTGCCAAGTTTGGTGAAAATCCATTCATCCATCCATCCATATATATATTCACTGAAAAAACCATAGGTTATAGACCATATATAGTTAGGAATTAGCATTTACAAAACCTTAAAAATTCACTGAAAAAACCATAGGTTATAGACCATATATAGTTAGGAATTAGCATTTAAAAAACCTTATTTTACTCACACAAAACCATTGAAATTCCATATATAGTTAGTTGCACTAACTATATATCGCGCACCCGCAATCCACTGCTGATGATGTCACATATTACATCATTCATGACATGGTCAGTGACATCACTGATGACATCACTGATGACATCTCAAATGACATCACTGATGACATCACTGATGACATCTCAAATGACATCACTGATGACATCACTGATGACATCTCAAATGACATCACTGATGACATCACTGATGACATCATCCAGTGACTGTGTGTTTCTGTAAAGTTTAAATATGTTTTACATATTGAAGAATGAGTAGATGTATAAGTGTCTGGATGAAGCATTTATAGGTGGGTGACTGACTGTATGAGTGAGTGATTAAATGTGTCTCACTGAGTGCATGGGTTAGTGACTAAACTGTCTTAATTTGTGCATTATTATGTCTGTTGTTCTGTAAACTGCTGCATGTGTTGATCAGTAGCTATATGAGTAACTATATGGGTTATTGATTGATTGTCCAAGTATTTGCATGGGAGACTGAGTGTGTGTGTGGCTGGCTGGGAGATGTGTGACTCTGTGCAGATCAATGTGTACTTGTATCAATGATTGTATAAGAGAGTAAGTATGTGTTAGTATATGTTTGAAAATGTAAGGTACTCTATGTTTAAGTGTATAGATTAGAAAATGGAAGTGTGATTGATTCTTTACAGGACTGACTAGGTGTGTGGTAACTCCATGGATGAGTGGCAGAGTGTGAGTGTCTGTATAGGTGTATGAGTGCATATGATAGTGTTGTAAAGATGAGTGATTGTATGTATGAATGATTGTATGGGTGAATGAGTGAATGTGTGTGTAGACATAGGAATCAGTGAGTGCGTATGTAGTAACTAGTATTGGTGTGTCAATGGTTTTAAAAATTATACTCTGTATTTAACACTGGGTGTAACAGAGGTTATATTAAAATGTGAGGAGATGCATTGTATTGTCACATGAATGATATAATCAGTGATGTGGTCATTGATGTCAAATGAGATGTCATCAGTGATGTCATCAGTGATGTCATTTGAGATGTCATCAGTGATGTCATCAGTGATGTCACTGACCATGTCATGAATGATGTAATATGTGACATCATCAGCAGTGGATTGCGGGTGCATGATATATAGTTAGTGCAACTAACTATATATGGAATTTCAATGGTTTTGTGTGAGTAAAATAAGGTTTTTTAAATGCTAATTCCTAACTATATATGGTCTATAACCTATGGTTTTTTCAGTGAATTTTCAAGGTTTTGTAAATGCTAATTCCTAACTATATATGGTCTATAACCTATGGTTTTTTCAGTGAATTTCATTGGTTTTTTAAAAGCTAATATCTGTAGCTGTAAAATGTATTCTTCTTTAAATCCCAAAATATATTTTATATGTTTATTAATCATTTTTTTTTAATACTTTTTTTTTGTTCGCTCCCGGTTCGCGAACCGGGAAGCTTCCCGTTAGCTCATCTTGATGCCGCGACCCAGTCCGCGAACCGGTAAACGTTCCGTTAGCGCAACTGCCGCGTTAGAAAACAGGGAAACAACCTTTACAACGCAACTTTTACAACGCACTACCATTACAACTAAACTTTTACAACGCAAAAACGTTTACAACGCATACCATTACAACGCATGTTTTTACAACGCAAGTACTTTTACAACGCATGCCATTACAACGTAAGTATTGGTAAGTATATAATTATATTTAATATTTTATATGTTTGTTTTTTTTTTACGTTTTCAGTTTTTGGGTAAAGGGGTATTTTTAGGGTTTAGGGTCAGTTTTCAGTTTTTGGGTAAAGGGGTATTTTTAGGGTTCAGGGTCAGTTTTCAGTTTTTGGGTAAAGGGGTATTTTTAGGGTTCAGGGTCAGTTTTCAGTTTTTGGGTAAAGGGGTATTTTTAGGGTTTAGGGTCAGTTTTCAGTTTTTGGGTAAAGGGGTATTTTTAGGGTTCAGGGTCAGTTTTCAGTTTTTGGGTAAAGGGGTATTTTTAGGGTTCAGGGTCAGTTTTCAGTTTTTGGGTAAAGGGGTATTTTTAGGGTTTAGGGTCAGTTTTCAGTTTTTGGGTAAAGGGGTATTTTTAGGGTTCAGGGTCAGTTTTCAGTTTTTGGGTACAGGGGTATTTTTAGGGTTCAGGGTCAGTTTTCAGTTTTTGGGGTACAGGGGTATTTTTAGGGTTCAGGGACAGTTTTGGGTTTTTGGGGTACAGGGGTATTTTTAGGGTTCTGGGTTAATTTGGGTTTTTGGGGTACAGGGGTACAGGGTAAAAACAAATTAAATTAATTAAATTAAATTAAATTAAATTATATTAATTACAATTAATTTAAAAAAAAAATATTATATACTTACCAATACTTACGTTGTAATGGCATGCGTTGTAAAAGTACTTGCGTTGTAAAAACATGCGTTGTAATGGTATGCGTTGTAAAAGTTTTTGCGTTGTAAAAAATTTGTTGTAACGGTATGCGTTGTAAAAGTATGCGTTGTAACGTCATACATCCTAGAAAACAACATCGTGACGCGTCGCGTTCGCATGACGTTTCGCGTTGTCGCGTGATACGTCATATGACGCGCCGCGTTAGCGTACCCGGAAGTGAACCGGTACGCGAACGAGGCGCGAAGCGCAGCTTCCCGGAAGCGATCCGGGACGCGGCCCAAAGCGCGTAACGTAAACACAGCAGGTCATGTGACTTGTTAATAACACTTTTCATTGGTTCATTTCACTTTTGGTTTCCTAATGATGTAAGACTAGGTCATGTGATCTAAAATTAACACTTTTCATTGGTTTAGAACTATTGTTTTTCCCAAATGATGAAAACCCCTCCTTACTTTCCTCACTCTGACTTTCATCTTTGTGAGAGAAAGACCCTTTGTTACCAGTGAGCAATGGCTTCTTTAGTAGCTTCAGCTGGTGCTTCCCCACCACCTCCACCACATCCAAGGAAGAGAGGACCACCTGCTGAAGTTATAATTCAGCAAGAAGAGGAAGAAGAGGAAGAGGAGGAAGAGCAGGAAGAGAGGCATTTGTTTGCCTGAGGAGCCCAGGAGGTCTCACCTGAAAGAGAATTTTATTTGGCAATTTTTTTAATTTCCCAAAGGCCAGAAAAAAGTAAATGCAAGGTACGTAACTTGCCTTATATGTCAAGATAGACTGTCCAGAGGGTCCGAGAAGAAATACAGCTACGGAAACTACACAATGCATCGCCATATGAGTAGGTGGCATCCAAACAACTACAGTGCTGCACAGTTACGTAATGAACAAGATAATCCCCCTATTATGGCCAGAAGATCTGTTGTACCGGAAGTGACGGGACCAGAGGGGAGGGAGATGGTGCCGAATATACAAATGAGATTCGGGGAAGTAAAGCAAGTCTTGCGTACATTGCAATGGGTTCATTTGCTACAGAGAAAGTAGCATCACTCTGATCAACAGAGCTATCGAGAATCATATTTGTCCGAAACGCCCCAGACAATAAATTCTTTTTTTTTTGTTGCTCCTGTTGAGCCCTTTAAAATGAATCGTTTTCGTTCCCCCCCCCAAAAAAAACCAAAAAATATATAAAACCGTTCAGAAAATACAAAAAAAGTAAAAAAAAATTCAGAAAAATAATAAAAAAAATATAAAACAACAAAAACAATAAAAAAAAGTTCTTTTCAGAACTACCTCCCCGTTATAAAAAAATTGGTAGAATATTTGGAACTCTGCCAACCTCTATTTCTCTTGGTTCGCTTCCCGGTTCGCTCGCCGGTACGCGAACCGGGAGCGAACCAAAGCATTTTTTTAAAAAAAAAGAACAGTAAGTATAAGGGAAGGAAACAGACAGTTATGTTAAAAGAAAGACAGCTATAGGGGAGTAAACTAGAGATACTGTTACCCGCAATCCACTGCTGATGATGTCACATATTACATCATTCATGACATGGTAAGTGACATCATCAGCAGAGGATTGCGGGTAACAGTATCCCTAGTTTACTCCCTATATCTGTCTTTTTTTAACATAACTGTCTGTTTCCTTCCCTTATACTTACTGTTCTTTTTTTTAAAAAAAATTTTGATCAGTCAGAAACAGTGATAGTAATAGAGACAGAGTGAGTGACCAAGAGTGAAGAAGTATGAGAAGAGAGGGACTAAGAAAAATAGTGGAAGGAGTAGAGTAATTAAGTAATAGAGAAAGGAATGAGGGAAGTAGCAAAGGCAGGAAAGTGATGGTTAAAGAAATGAAGCAATGGAACTAATAGAAGTTAAATGTGATAGAAATATAACGAAAAGAGTACAAAACATTTACCTTATAATTGTCGTTAAGTTAGTCATTTGTTATTTTTATACTTTCAATCTGTGAAAGAAAGAACAAAAATTTGAAAAATATTAAAACATGTTTTTAATAAATTAGAAAAGACAAGGGAAAAAATAGAAGGACAAACAGTTTTTCAACAACTTTGACACTTACAGAAGCCTCTGCTTCTCCAGGCCCCCTACACAGTTCTAAAAATATACATTTTAAACTAACAGTATCTTGATGCAGATGAAGTGAGTCCTATCTTGCAACATGGTGCATCTTTTGCATGACTGCTGCATCGGTTTCATGTGGCATTGTTTTTTTACAGCATGACACATCTGTCTAGATTCATCATTTTATAATTTTGTCTCCTCATAGCAAATCTTTTCAACCGCCACTGCGTCACAAAAGTGACGCACAGTGGCGCAAAAGAGGCACACACCTATCATAAATCTGTCCCTAACATGTTAAATGATTGATTCAGGATGACAATAAGGTGTGGCCTATCCAGAAGTTTGTTTAAGGTGAGGCCTACTCAGGGTTGCAGATCAAATTTACACTTGTTGAACAATACAGAGGAGATAATACATGTGAAGGCCTACTAATGAAGTAAGTCATGTCCACTTCACTCTTGAACAAAGGCCAGACCTCTTCTGTGTCCGTGGACAGACCTAAACTTCATCTGCACAATGTCATTCGTAAACTTAGGAAACACAGGTGATGTAATTGAAAAATGTGGAGTTTATTTTCCTCATTTCACAATCACATCACCTGTGTTGCCTTTGCTTAGGTATCTCATAGTGCAGATGGAGTCTAGCATATCAAACAGTACACAGAAGTTGAGCAGTGTATACAACAATTTTGACACTTAGAAAAGCTTCAGCTTCTGCATGCCCCCTACACAGTGCTAATAATATACATTTTAAACTGATGGTATCTTGCTGGAGATGAACTGAAACCTATCTTGCAACATGGTGCATCTTTTACACAAAAGTGACCCACAGCGGAGCAAAAGAGGCGCACAGCCATCATAAATCTGACCCTAACATTTTAAATCATTGTTTCAAGATGCCGATAAGCTGTAACCTATTCACAGATTTGTTTCAGGTAAGGTCTACTCAGAGTTGCAGATGAAATTTAGGTTTGTTGAAGAATACAGAGGAGAAAATACATGTGCAGGCCTACCAACCAAGTGTGTCATGTCCACTGCACTCTTGAACAAATGTCAGACCTCCTCTGTCTCCAGGAACAGGCCTAAACCTCATCTACACAATGTGATGTGTAATGTTAGGAAACACAGGTAATATAATTGAAAAACGTGCAATTTTTTTTTCTCATTCCACAATCATATCACCTGTGTTTCCCTTGCTTAGGTATCTCATTGTGGAAATGTAGTCTATCATATGAAAGACTACGTAGAATATGAGCACTGTATGCAACAACTTTGACACTTACAGAAGCCTCACCTTCTCCATGCCTCCTACACAGTTCTACATGTACATCATAAATGCAAACAGTACAGAATTAATTATACATGTTAAATGGTTTATTTTTGCTGTTCTCAGAATGTATCAAATTTCACTAAAAACAGTGACTTGAAGGTATTCATCATATAACAGCGGGGAAAAAAAACACAATCAAAATGATTGTGTTTAAAAAACCCATACAACATAACAAATCAGAATTCAGAACTCCTTAAAGTTAACTTACTTTCCATGACGTCGAAGGATGTCCTATGAACAGCTTACACTCTGTTGTGCTGTTATTACTTTCAGCCCGCCACTTTCTGAAAGAAAACCTCCATCGTTTTGAAAAATATGTTACATACAATAAATGACTTCTCGCTCTCTACCACACGTTTCCACAAGGCCAAATCGTGTCAGAGCCATTTATAACTCTTGGAATTCTTGTAAGCCAATCCCGTCATGTTGTATTTCCGCAACTTTCAGAATTAAAATGTTGAAGATCATTTTCACAATCCTGGATTACTAATATCTTCCCCTTCTTGCTCAGTCATGTTCTACATTTCCTATGACACTAATACTGCTTACTATGAAGCAGACTTACACTACCTCTATGACTACTACAATTATTTAATTCTCTACATCACTTTTAATCACAAAGCAATGTAAAACAGTAGACAGCATTGCAGACTTACATTCCCTCTACTCCATGTTTTGATTGGCTGCTTCAATTAGCTTATAAAAAGAAACAGTTTTTCTGAACTCATTCAAAGTGCACTTATTTCTCCATGACGTCCAGTGTTATGGTAAGAAGTTATGTCTCTGTACTACACTTATCCTCAAGGCCAAATCATGTAGGAGCCATTAGAACTTCTTGAAATTACTCAGAGCACATCCCGAGATTCTTTCCCTAAAATTTTGGTTTTAAAAACACCAGGTAAGAGTTTTTAAGGTCATACGGCAATTTTTTTTTTAAAATTAAAACAGAATCATTGCAGAATGACCAGCCATTTCTAGACTTTAAATAAGCTGTGTAATGTCCTGATGTTATTAAAGGACCGTCATGATATATAATTGCTGCAGTTACAAAAGTCCTTCCTGATATTGACAACTGTGAAGCCACAAATTTTTTTATTAAAGTTGTCAATTTTGTTCCATCAGGCCTACATCGTTGGAACATTAAAATAACATACTGGCCATATGTTCGTATAAATAATGTGGACATCATTTCAGACTTACATTGGCTACACTCCATGTTGTGATCAGCTGCTTTTACTAGTTTATTAAAAGAGACTGATTTACTGTCTGGCAAAGTTAAATATATAAATCTTTCTGAGTCTACACTAGTAGTACTTGATACCCTACAGTTCTCGCAGTCATGCTGCCATTGATAAGAAAGCCCAAACAGCTGATCTACATCTACACCTTCAGCATGCAATTCATCAAGCATATACATTAAAAACTCCTGACAATCTTGCTGAATATTTTGAGAGAATTGTGTTTGGCCTGAACATCTGTCTAACAGATTTCGAATTTCAGACACACTTTCTATTTTTGTTCTATCAGTGTTACATTTCTCTAACACAGAATTTAACAAACTGCAAAATCTTTGATCAGAATTGACCACAATCTCTTCTTTTACATTTTCTAGAGAAAACAAAACATTAACCACTACATTAGCATAGCAGTTGACACCAGAACTGTTTTCAAATTGAAATCCAACAACATCTTCAACAGAATCCTTTTTGTTTCTGCTTATAATTTCAGGTTCATCGACTTTTCGTCTTTTTGCTACAACCTCCCCAGTATTGGTCACATTTCTTCGTTTCCGGCCTACCACACGTTTCTCAAACAAAGGATATTGAGGCAAATGTGGCGCATACTCTCTTCTTAACCTATTGTATTCCTTAACACAATCTAGATCCGCACAAATGTTTGTGACATCACACTCAATCAAGTACAATCCCGATAAAGTTCTAACTCGTGACAATGCCACATATGCCATACCCTCCTTGAACACAGAACTGCCAATATTCACCAATGCACTGTCTACACTTAAACCTTGCGATTTATGGATTGTCACCGCATATGCCAAGCAAACAGGAAACTGCTTACGGCGAACATATAAGTCTTTTACAAGCAAAAATCTAGCAGAACAACGACCAATTAGCTGTACTTCCTCAATGCCATCAAATTTAATTTTAAAAAATTCAATTCCATCTCTATTTCTGTATTTTACAAAATCAACAACATTACCCATTGATCCATTTACCAGACATCTTTCAACATGTAAATTCCTTCTTAAAATTATACGGCAGTTCAAGCACACATTCAGAGTCTTTTCAAAACCTGCAGTTTTAGATATAGTCTTCTCTAATGAATCCAATTTTGTTTTCAAATTCTCAGACAAAATAATTGTTGATCCCATATGCTCTACTCTGTCAATAGCTTCCAGTTTCACAATCTCTTGCTTTTCTAAATGCAACATTTTGTTGTTGAATTTGGCACATTCTGCAAGAGTTGGCATCAAACATATTCCAGATTTCTTCTCAGTAATTTTCTGAAAAATATTCTCAGGCACAACATCTTGTTCTGGATATAAATTTGACAGTAATCGTGCATGTAAAGCTTCTTTCCCATGCTCGGTCACTTTTCCAATTCTAACATCTTGTAGAATAGTCTTGTAAACTTCATCCTTCGCCTGACGCATATTTTCATGCAGTTCAGCATAATTGAAGTTTAACCATATATTGACGTTGCCAATGCTCCCTAGGCACTTCCTGGTATCTTCATGCGTGAGCATTTTGAACACAGGTTGCCCTTTCACTGGTGTCAGCTGCAGAAGATCTCCGAAAACAATTATGTGTTTGCCACCAAATAACACATCATAGTCTGTTTTGAGAACTTCTTGCATTCTCAAATGCACAAAGGCAAGCATGACATTGGAAACCATGCTTACTTCGTCAATGATAAGAAGTTTCATTTTCCTCAAGATTCTTGAAACTTCACAACAAGCATCTCCAGATAGCTTGTGATATTGTAATTTGTTGTCATGCTCCACTGGCAGCATCAGTAAACGATGTAAAGTAATCCCTTTAATGTTATGTGCTGCCAGTCCAGTTGGAGCGGTGACAACACAAGACAGCGATGACTCTGTCCTTTCCTGCAAATAACATGAAATTGCTTTAATAAGGAAACTTTTTCCAGTTCCCGCTTCTCCACTCACGTACAGTCGGACAGGCTTCAACGACGTACATGAGCACTCTTTCTTGTCATGACTTAATCCATGATCAATTTGCATGGTAACTTCGTCATATATTTTCCTCTGCTCAACGTTAAGTTGTCTTTCCAACTCTTCTAAGTTAACCGCATCCTCCTGAGCATGTGCCATGGCTCTTTCCACTTCATTCATAGCAGTGGCAGCTTCATTTTCGATAACAGGTCCTCCTAGTGGATCCTGACTCAATGAAGCAGAACTCTGACTGTCCTGGGAACTGTCTCTGGCAATCTCGGCTGCAATCGTTGCTTCCTGCTCAATTTCCACATTCAACATTTCTACATATTTGGGAAAAGCAGGACATTCTATGGTCTCCTTGGCAGCATTGAAAGAGTCTTCGTAACAGAGGAAATCTCCAAGCAGTTCCTCTTCTGCACGCCAAGGTTTGAAAAGTTGCAAAAGTGCTAAATAGAAAAACTCCTTTTTTTCAGGAGATTCGCCACTCAATTTTCGATGGTTTACCAAGTGGCATTTTCTTTGCTTGACCAGACATCCCTCACTTCCTATTACAGCATACACTCCTTTCTCAGTATCTTCTTTGATGTTCCTCTTGAATATGTAATTTTGAAGAACCTCATACAGACAAACATTCTCGAGGTGACTGCTTCGATTTGGATAATATGTATCCAACATGTTGGTCTTCAAAATGTCGGTACTGTTTGGCTCCTTTTCCGCCAAATACTCAATTTCCCGCACAGGTTTCAGAACTCGATTACGCGTTGCAGCAAGACCAAGACTCGCCCAAACGATACTCCTGGACTTGGCATAGAGACTTGCTGAAGACAACCGGTCAGAACATTCGTAAGCTCCGATTTCTCGATGCGACAACATCTTCAGACTGAAACTGTACAACTTCTTGCTGAGGCTCTTTTCATGGGAAATGTCCTCCCACATATCCTTCAATTCTGTCTTCTCTTTTTTGGTGATGTAAGATGTCACATACCGAGCCTCAGCCATACAGTTATCAGCCACAAACTGTATATCCATGTTAGCATTCCACATGGACAAAATCACCGGGTTGTAGTCGTTGATGTACTTAGACTCTTCGTTCCTCTTCAAATTGTATGTGTTTTTAGGTGATTTCTTCATCACATTATGTCGCAGCGAAGACATCAAACTGTTTACTCTTCCTTTAGAAATCACCGGTCGTGGAAAGCCGAAACGACATTTGGTGTAGAACTTGTCCTTGTTTCGGAATTTACGACGACAGTACTTTCCACATCGATGGCTTTGGAAACGTAGAACTTTTTCTCTTAGGCTTTTCTTCTCCTTTGCATTTGGAACAGCACACGTAGAATACTGTTGTATGAAACTCATCACTGAGTCTTCTGGATCCGTTCCAAATTTAGGTGCATCCTTGATCCACAGCAACATATGTATATGAGGAGCACCTCTTGCTTGGTACTCCTTTCTCCAGAAGAAATCCAACACCTCTCCAAGAGGTGGATTCTTCTTATTCATGATGAAAGACATCATAGCTTCAAATCTATGATTGAAGTACCTGCATACATTGACTGGATCCAAAGAGCACAGTTCTCCGGGTGTCTTGAATTCGATGTTTTCGATGTTTCCATTTGCCTCTCGTAGAAATTCAAGTAAGTCTTCCCAGCCATACTCGGCACAGCTCAGAGTGAGGAACCATGTGGGAGTTCCTAAGTTCCTCAGCATACATTTTAAATCACCATGACGACGGTACCAGTACTCATTAGTACCACGCTGACACGCCATGAGATTAATCAGGTGAGAATCCAAAATACTGTCCTGGACATTGACTTTATCCATGAAGTCACTTGCCGAGATGTTTTGCATGTGTATACCACTTTTCAAGATGTGGTTCACTGCATATGACAGTCCAGACAGATCGCTTTCAAACAGGAGATGAAACAAATAGGGAATGCATTGTCGAAACCTAGCATCTCCTGCATACAATCGCAAAGTCCGGTATTCAGAAGCAGGAATTTGATGAGGTCGCTCATCATATCTTCCTCCCTGACCTGTTGGAAAAAGCTGTGGGAAACACCGAGCTTCCAAACTTTCCTCCCAAACACTAATGGGACTCCCTTTGGCTTGTTTCATTTGAAACAACTCAATAGCATTCCCCATGACTTCCTTGGAATGCAAAGGATAAACACTATAATGTTCATATATTTCTTCACTAGTAGAGGGTTCTACTTTCTCAATTTGACCAGCACACAAATCGCTATCCTCTTCCTCACTTACTTCCTCCTCTGCAACATATACATTCCTATAGTATTTATTATTTTTTTTCAAATACAATGTTGCCTTTTTAACTTTCCTAACATCCACTAAATCTTGCCATATTTTCTTATTCTTTGTCGGAACCCCATTAACTAAGATAACCAGAGGTTCCTCTTCCACTTTTTCTACTCCAATTGTGTTAATGTTTTTCTTCAAATCTAGAGGCAAATAAACAACTCTTCCCTTTAATCCTCTCTGTAAATCTGATGGAGGCAATTTCCCTGTCTTTGGCTCCATTCTTACAATAGCCTGAAAGGGATGGATACTTTGAATCAAAATAGATTCATAAGTATTTAAATCCTTCAATTCAGAAGGAATCTCAACCAATTCCAGATTATTATGAACTGCTCTAGCAGGCATCTGGTTTTGATTTAATTTGTTACAACAATAAGTACACACACGTTGATCCAATCCCAAATCAAAACAATTTTCTACCATCAAGTATGTTGTGAAATCCTTCCATTCACTATTATTTTCCCTTTCACTTTTTGCATATAAATCCACTAACTTAGTCTGATTCTTATAATAACTGCGTCGACAACACACACAAGTGAAATTTGGCCTCTCACTTGATTTCACCTCAAACGTCGCAATTTCCCTCTGGAAATTATCTGTACTGGAAACCTGTACACTATCTTCCACATTACCCGCTTCTTCTTGGTCAATTTCAACATTCTCCTCTTTACTTCCAAAGTAACAAAACTCAATTTCTTCACATATATTCTTCACATCTATTTCAGAACCATGCAAAAGAGCAGCGCATAATTGTTTAAGCATAATTGCTGGACTCTTAGCATAATACAACATTCTAACTAATTTCCTCACTTTATTATGATGCACTGCTAGCATCCTGAAATGATGAAAAACACTCTGGCATACTCTCCTGGAAAGACAAGCCAGTGAATGACCATGCAAACCTGTCACTTCTCTCACTCTGCAAGGATCTAATTCTTGCAACAACTTCATTTTCTGCTTCAAACTTTTCTTATTAAATGACCGTACAAAATCACAAAGCAGATTGATGGAATCCTGTCGCACACTGCAAATACTACTACACTTCCAGGTATACACAGGACCCTTAGGACGTCTTCCTAAAACCTCCTTACCTAACACCTCTTCTGCCTCTGTTGTCACAAGTTTTTCTTTTTCAACTGGACAACCATCTTTCACTTCATAAGCTCGACCACTGGTGTCAACTGCATGCACCAAATCATTATCCTGGAAATAACTCTCCTCATTAAAAAATGCCTCACAGCTTGAACTATGCATCCATTCTCCAGAAAAAACTTCACAAAAATTACTACGATTAACTATTCTCTTCCATCTACTATTTCTTTTGAAATCATAAATTGCCTTGTTTAGCTTCCTAATTCTATTGATTATCAAAATAAATAACTTACGTTTAATTTCAAAAGCCTGATCAATAACTTTCTCAACTATTTTTTTTCTCTTATAAAAAACCACTTTCTGTTGACCTTTCTTAATATTTTTTAACAAATTGCGAATTATCCTGTTGCGGAACATTCGTTTACGAATGTCCCTAAACTGTTGTTTCCTTCTACTATCATGCACAGAGTTATCTCTTGCTCTAGCAGTAACATTTTTCATTGGCCTTTCCTTTCCGTTTGAATTGCTTCTCTTTTTCTGGACTGAAACATTTTCTGTAGTAATATTTTTTTTACTACAGATATTTCTTATGAATGTTTTTGTACTCTTACCCGGTGCTTTCTTGGTGACTTGACAAATCTTTTTGTTAGAGGACTGCTGCTTTTTTTCATTGACCTGCTGTCTTTGACGTTTTGCAGCCTTTCTCAGTCTTTCTTTGGTTGGCATGCTGAAATCTTGAAATGATCTGCAGTTGAATCTGTGGTAAAATATATTAAAAAATGTTATTAACCACTATTACCCAACAGTAAATCAATAACAGTAATCAAAAACTTAAAACACTACTTGACATTTTTACATAGAAGATTTTTTAGTGCTTGGCAAATTTAGAATACAGAAATAGCAGAAAAGAAATGGAATTTATATTCATTTTACCTGTGCTGTTTTATATGTGAATCTGATCTAATTTTATGAGCATATTTTAATATTTTATTGAAGACACTACACATAACCTGTTTTTGAAGGTGTCTTTTTTTTTTAAATTAAACGGTTTACATTTTTACTTTTTATTTATTATAAATTTTTAAAATAAATGTTTATAGTTCCATAGGCTCAAGCACGTCAGCTTCCCATCCTATGTCATACAATTCTGACAAATCTGCATCCTCATCACGTTCTTCTTCATCCTCAGGATTTAAATCATCCAAGGGATCAACATCCACTGATGTTTCAATTACGAGTTCAATGATGAGGTCGAAATCAACTGATTGCTGATTGTCGCTCATGTTGATGTTGTCTTTATCTTTAAAGAAAGATAACAACAATGAGATGTTGCAGAGTAAGAGACAAATCTCAGAGATTATAATAGTAAAATTGTTTAACAAGAGTAACATTTTGCACCTATTATTTAGCCATGTCCAGCGATGCTGAGGAGGTGAAGCCTATGTCCAATTTTTCAGTGAACAGTACCCATCTCTTCTTAACCTTGGATAAGCCTCACCGACTCTGTGTCCCCTGCACATACTTAAATGTAAAGGGGCAGATTTATGTTAACTGGCACATCCCCAGGGATGCACCAGTTAACGTGCACCGCTGCTCTGCCACCCATGGTGTGCCGCATTTACAATCAGATAGGACAAAGCTGCGTCAAAACCCTGCGCCTGCTTGAAGCAGGCATAGGTCTTGACGCAGCATTGTGGAGATGGAGCACCCCTGAGCCTTGCTGGAGCTGCATCGCACTTGCAATACAACTCCAGCAATGCGCCACCTTTACGGCACAGATGCGTCACGCATCTGTGCCGTTTTTGCCCCATGGTGCGCCGCATTGTAAATGCAGCACACCATGGGTGGCGGTACAGCGGCGAAGGATGACTGGCACATCCCTGGTGATGCGCCAGTCATCATAAATCTATCCCTAAGCTTCTTATCTTGTTAGAGATGAACTGCCATATGTATCATCAAACTATTTTGCATTTCCTAAATAGCGAATTTTAAGGAATAAATAGCGATTCTTTACCATTCCTAATTTGCGATGAGCAAATTGCTAATTGCAAATTACCCATTCATTTCCATGGGCCAGGAGGCCCATAGGAATGAAGGTGCAATTTGCGATTAGCAATTAGCTCATCGCAATTTTTCCAAGGGTGCAGGGGTGTCTCAAGAACACCCTGCTGCACCCCTGAAAAAGAAATTTGGGGGCATATGACGCCCATACATGCCCTAAGGGCATGTATGGGCGTCATATGGCACCTTTTGTTTTTTGGAAAAAAAGCTTTTTGAAAAGAATTTGCAAATTATCACCAACTAGAAGTTGGTGGTAATTTGCAAATCCTTAATGGCATTTTTTGCATATTTTTTGTTTGATACATTGCATTTAAGAAATCTCAAAATTTGCAAATCTTTCAGTGCAATCGCAAAATAAGGAATAGCAAATTTTGCTATTCCTTATTTTGCATCAAACTTGTTTGATGCATAGCATTTGTCTAATTAGCATTCGCAAAGGCCGAAATTCACAGAATTTCGGCCTTTGCGAATGCTAATTAGCTTGATACATATGGCCCCAAGTGAGGCCTGTCTTGCAACATGGTGCATCTTTTGCATCACTGCTGCATCGGTTTCATGTGGCACGGTTTTTTTACAGCATGACACATCTGCCTAAATGCATCAATTTGTAATTTTGTCGCCTCATAGCAAATCTTTTGCACCGCCGCTGCATCACAAAAGTGACGCACAGTGGCGCAAAAGAGGCATACACCTATCATAAATCTGTCCCTAGCATTTTAAATGATTAATTCAGGATGACGATAAGGTGTGGCCTATCCAGAGGTTTGTTTAAGGTGAGGCCTACTCAGGATTGCAGATCAAAGTTACGCTTGATGAAGAATACAGAGGACATAATACATGTAAAGGCCTACCAATGAAGTAAGTCATGTCCACTTCATTGCGCCAGTCATCATAAATGTATCCCTAAGCTTCTTATCTTGTTAGAGATGAACCGCCATATGTATCATCAAACTATTTTGCATTTCCTAAATAGCGAATTTTAAGGAATAAATAGCGATTCTTTACCATTCCTAATTTGCGATGAGCAAATTGCTAATTGCAAATTACCAATTCATTTCCATGGGCCAGGAGGCCCATAGGAATGAAGGTGCAATTTGCGATTAGCAATTAGCTCATCGCAAATTAGGAATTTTTCCAAGGGTGCAGGGGTGTCTCAAGAACACCCTGCTGCACCCCTGAAAAAGAAATTTGGGGGCTTATGGCGCAAATAAATTTTAAAAACATTCCTTTACCTCAAAAACGATTTTCAAGTCATAATTTGAAAACACTGCCCACGGGGAAATGACTTAAAATGTCCTTAAGACACATGAAAGTGTTTTTTTAAAGCCTTTGCAACTTTTTTGGGTCACTTTTAACATGGCTATGTAACTCAAACAGTCAAAATCTAAATTTACCATGCACAGGTGGGAGCATATTTACAAGGAATTTGCTCCACGGGGAAAGGTCTTTTAATTTAATATGGGAAAAATAACATCAGAGACACTGAAATGCCTTATAAAGAAGCATACACCATTATGTCCTTGTCATAAATTTTAAAACCATTCCTTTTCCCCAAAAACGATTTTCAAATCATAATTTGAAAACACTCCACATGGGGAAATGACTTAAAATGTCCTTAAGACACATGAAAGCGTTTTTTGATTGCCTTTGCAGCATGTTTGGGTCACTTTTAACATGGCTATGTAACGCAAACATTCAAAATCTAAATTTGCCATGCACAGGTGGGAGCATATTTACAAGCAATTTGCTCCACAGGGAAAGGTCTTACATTAAAATGGGAAAAATAACATCAGAGACACTCAATTGCCTTATAAAGAAGCATACACCATTATGTCCTTGTCATAAATTTTAAAACCATTCCTTTTCCCCAAAAACGATTTTCAAATCATAATTTGAAAACACTCCACATGGGGAAATGACTTAAAATGTCCTTAAGACACATGAAAGCGTTTTTTGATTGCCTTTGCAGCATGTTTGGGTCACTTTTAACATGGCTATGTAACGCAAACATTCAAAATCTAAATTTGCCATGCACAGGTGGGAGCATATTTACAAGCAATTTGCTCCACAGGGAAAGGTCTTACATTAAAATGGGAAAAATAACATCAGAGACACTCAATTGCCTTATAAAGAAGCATACACTATTATGTCCTTGTCATACATTTTAAAACCATTCCTTTTCCCCAAAAACGATTTTCAAATCATAATTTGAAAACACTCCACATGGGGAAATGACTTAAAATGTCCTTAAGACACATGAAAGCGTTTTTTGATTGCCTTTGCAGCATGTTTGGGTCACTTTTAACATGGCTATGTAACGCAAACATTCAAAATCTAAATTTGCCATGCACAGGTGGGAGCATATTTACAAGCAATTTGCTCCGCAGGGAAAGGTCTTACATTAAAATGGGAAAAATAACATCAGAGACACTCAATTGCCTTATAAAGAAGCATACACCATTATGTCCTTGTCATAAATTTTAAAACCATTCCTTTTCCTCAAAAACGATTTTCAAGTCATAATTTGAAAACACTCCACAGCTCCTATGCACAAAAAAACCCTGTCAGTACTAATACTTCACATTTTCTCCAATTACAATTTCTCAAAGAAACAACATCTATTTGTAAAACACTTGAGACAAAGCAACATTTGAAAAACACAACTTTCTTCATGATTTTCTCCTTAAAGCACACTATTCTCTATCTAAATTAAAGAAATCTTTTCTCACCTTAGCAAATACTTTGAGTTTCAAAACAGTCTCAGAAACACACCAATTTGTCTTCAGCAGAGCAAAAGGTATGCACTCCAGAGTCTGCAGCTATCAAAAGCACAGAAATGCTGTAATTCTTCACACATATCTCTCATGTCACCCAATCAAAACTCTTCCCTCACTTTTTTTCAAATCAAAACCCTTCCCCCCTCTGCCCTCTCTGCTTTTTTTGCATAGCAACCACCTCTTGGAAGACCTCTGGTGTTTGCAAGTTCACACAACAATGTTGCAATTGAACTCTGAACTCTCAGTGCACCTGCATATCCAGTGCATTCTTTCATTTAATGATTTTTTCTTGACCACTCAAAATACATCTTTCAAAGAACTCATCCATGCACCCTAACTTTCTGTTTTCAACAATCAAAATCCACCAATCACTGTTACTGCTTCATTAACACAGAAACTCCACAGTTTTTTTCATTTTAAACTCTTATTTTTTCAACTGCCATTTCATTGCCACACTTCATCTGACTGCAGGAGAACCTTCTCTCACCATGTTTTCTGTCTGGATTGTTGGACATAGTTACATCTATTGGGCTCAGAGGTATGCTGAGAACAGAAATTTACCTAACCTCAATTTACAAGATGTGGAAATTAAGTGGTTTGGCCACAGAGGATTAAAATGTCACCAATTGATACCATTGGTGAAAACCTTTATGCATTTGCCAAAACCTGACCTGTTAATTGTGCACTGTGGAGGTAATGATTTGGGCACTTTGACTGGGGTAGGTCTGGAAATGCTTTTAAAGGACACCTTTGAGCAATTAATGGCACTTTTTCCTCAGACTGCCTTGGTATATTCAAATATATGCCAAAGACAGAAATGGAGGTGGTCGAACCAATTTTGTCCACAAATTGAGAAGTCGAGGAAGCATGTAAACAAATCTGTTTCAGCTTACATGAGAGACCATGGAATGGGCTCCATGTACAACAATAACTTGCGTTACTACATGCAAGATATCTACAGAGGAGATGGAGTTCACTTCTCAGATGAGGGCAACAGAGTTTTCATTCTGAATTTAAGACTGTGCATTGGTACCTACTTATAAGTACCTAAATGTACCATAAACCCAAAAGCTCTTCTCAGAGCTACCCTACATCTGATCACTCACAATTATTATTTTTCTCTAACTTTTTTCACTAATTTTCAACAAAGTACGCTCCCCGGGGCGCTACCCGGTACGCGAACCGGAAGCTAACCTCGCGAAATTTTTTAAAAAAATGTTTTTTTTCGCACATATAAGCCTCCTCAGCCACCCTCAGAAAACCTAGGGGGTCAAGATAAGTCTACCGTGCCCCCTTCTACCCATTCTGAACATTATTTGCCCTCCAACTTGTATCTTAAGTCGACCGAAACACAAAATGGTGGACTCCCGTAACGCTTAAGGTTCGCGTACCGGGGCGCTCGCCAGTTCGCGTACCGGGGTGCTCCCCGGGAAGCGCACCATCAAAAAAGGTGGGAAAGTAATTTACAGAAAAACGACTGGAGACACTCTCACCAAATATAGATTAGCTCATACTACATACCAATCCCTACCATTTTCACAAATTTGATTGAAATTCCATTTAGCCATTTAGCCTGTAGACCTCTCTAAATACCCTGAGGTAAATTACTTCACAAAACACATCTGAAGTGTTGGAATTGACAACCAATGAAAATGTTACTTTCATTTTCTACTTTTATTACCTGACATTTGATTGGTTATGTACCTGAATATATATAAAAAAAGAGAGAGAAACACAGCCATTTTGACTACTACTTCCTGAAGTACATTGCAAGTGCATTTTCACTGACAACTTAAACTTGTTTTTAATAGGTAAGATGTTATTTTATAAATTTGAAAGGAAAACTATGTTATGCACTTTAAATTAATTTGGGAAAACATTTTCAGATAGTTATATACTGTCCCTCTGTAAGAGTTAGACATTGAGAAAGGCTTGTTTATTATAATTATGGATTGATTTAGGTTTCTGTGCTATAATTATGAAATTACTTAGACTTCTTCACAGGCACTTTTTAATAGTACTACTTCACGCCTGAAACCATACAGTGCCCATAGATAACTTCTCTGTTATAAACTCACAAGTACCTGTCTGAACTTAAACCCAACAGTGCCCTATCTCTACTGATATATTTATTTTTTATGCAAATTACAGCAAGAAAATGGAAGGAGAGCAGATTATTTCCTTCAAAATTGTTCTGGAGAACAACACAGAAAAAGTTATTGAGGACAATGATGACTCAGATTTCATGGATGAATCACGGGACCATGAATTAGTTCAATGTGTAGATGCAGTAGATTCGCTGATTGAAAATGAGGACATTTCCGACAATTTGTTGTTAAATGTTCTGTTAAATTTGGAAAAAGAATCACAAAAATAAAATTATTTAATAATCAAAAATTGTTCGAGACTTTAATCATTTTTATATGTAATTCATAAACTAGTACCTAATTGATTATAATGTAAAGTCAGACTTATAGTATACTGTGCAACTTTTTTATGTTACATAGTAATTTTGCTCATAGTTACTTCCTTTCTCCAACTATATTATCTCCAATGTGTATTTAACAACTCTTTTTCATCTCCTGCCTCCATGTTCTTTCTGCTTTCCTGACAGACTATGATATGGATTCCATATTCCACAATAACTTCTGAAACAACATGCAAGATATCTACAAAGGAGACGGTGTATATTAATTTTTTGACTCTGCATTGGTACCTACATATTGCTACTTAAATAAAAAAAAAAAAAAAAAAACCCAACAAAACGAACAATCAATAAACATACAATATTTTAAAAGTCTATCATTCTTTTTTCCTCATAGTACGCTCCCCAGTACGCTTCCCGGTTCGCGAACCGGGCGCTCACCACGCAAAAAACAAAATTTTTTTAAATTTTTTTTTGCCCTGCGGGGCCCATTTAAAGCCTCCACATCAAACCTAGGGGGTCAGGGAGGATCTACTATGCCCCCTTATGGTCATTTCCCCCTTTGTTTTGGCCTCCTCTTGTCTCTCGATCCTACCGAGAAACAAGATGGCGGCCGCTCCGGACTGTTTAGAATGTTGACAGACACCGGAGAGCCAATCAGCTTCGCTTCGCGAAGTTCCGTTACGCGTAAAGTACGCGAACCGGAGCGCTGCCCGGAGCGCGCTTACAGATATATATCTTTTTTTAAACGTTAATTTCTCAAAATCCACTGGAGCACATATATTGAGACCTAGCAAAGGCACATCGGGCTAACAGTCCCTACAATTTTGCCAAGTTTCGTGCAAATCCATTCAGCCATTCGGGCTAAAAGTGAGGCCAACCGCCCTATGGAAATTAACATTGGAAAAACACGTTTTGGGACCCCCCTTTTTTCTCAGCCCCCCCTTGACGAACCCCCCCCAAATTTTCAGGGGCTGCTCAGAAACAAAATGTTCCATTTTCCTGAAAATTTCAGCCAATTCCGTCCACAAACGCCAAAGTTATTAGACATAGAATTTTCAAAAATCCCATAGGGAAAAAATCCTAACTATATATACCTACTGGCGACCGCCAGTAGGTAATATATTACCTACTGGCGGTCGCCAGTAGGTATATATAGTTAGGATCGATTTCCATAGGGAAATCGCAACATTCTATTTGGAATAACTTTGGCGCAAGTTGAGCAATCAGGCTGAAGTTTTTAGCAACTTTGCCTCGTGGCGCTCCACTCCTTCCCTGAAAGTTTGGGGGGGATCCGTCAAGCGGGGGCCGAGATAAAAGGGGGGTCCCAAAATGTGTTTTCCCCATGTTAATTTCCATAGGGCGGTCTGTCGCACTTTTAGCTCGAACGGCTGAATGGATTTTCACCAAACTTGGCAAAATTGTAGGGAGTGGTAGTCCGATGTGCCTTTGCTATGTCTCAAGATATGTGCTCCAGAGTATTTTGAGTAATTTAGGTTTAAAAAAATTTATATATCTGTAAGCGCGCCCCGGAGCGCGTACCGGGGAGCGCTCCGGGCACGCCACGCGACTTGCGCACGGCAAGCTGATTGGTTCTCGGGTGTCTGTAAACATTCGAAACAGGCAGCAGAGGCCTCCATCTTGTGTCTCGGTAGGATTGAGATACAAGAGGTGGCAAAAATCAAAGGGGGAAATGAGCAAAAGGGGGCAGGGTACACCCCCCGTGACCCCCTAGGTTTGATGTGGGGGCCATAAAAGGGTCCCGTGGGACAAAAAAAAATTAAAAATAAATCGATTTTTGCGGGGGGAGCACACGGTACGCGCACCGGGGAGCGTACCAGGAAGCGTACTTAGGTGAAAAATAGTGAAAATAATAGTGTAAAATAATCATTTTGAGTGATTACAGGTAGGGTAGCTCTGAAAAGAGCTTTTGGGTTCTGTGGCTGTTTTAGATACCTACAAGTGTGTTCCACACACACCCACATGCACACAACCCCACACACCCACACACTCCCCACACACACTTCACACACGCACACCTCCACCCACACTCAAACACCCCACGCCCCCACATCGACACCTTACACATCCACACCCACACCCACATCCCACACACCCACACTCAAACACACACCTCACCCCCTTCCACCACACACACACACACACATGCACACACACACAGATATCTCACAGACACACCCCACACATCCCACACACACATCTCCCCCCCACATACACAGAGACAACTCACAGACACATCCACACATCCCACACATACATACACATCCTACACACATACCTCCCACACCCACACACACCTCCCACACTCCCACCTACACCCAAATACCCCACACACTCACACCCACACACACACCTTACATACCCATATCGCCACCCACATCCACATACCCCACACACCTATACACCTCATCCCCCCAGACACACACACACACACATACACACCTCACAGACACCCCGCACATCCCCCACACACACCTCCCCCACGCCTACACATGGGGAAAACTCAGTGAAACACTAAAATAATAATTTAAAGTGCTTAGAGGTAGGGTATCTCTGAATAGAGTTGTTGTGTTGTTTGGGTGTTTTAAGTACCAACATGTAGGTACCAATGCTGAGTCTTAAAGTCAATGTATACCGTCTCTGTAGATAATTTGCATGTTGTTACAGAAGTTATTGTGGTATATGGAATCTATACCATAGTCTGTCAGGGAAGCAGAAACAACATGGAGGCAGGAGATGAAAAAGAGATGTCAAATACACATTGGAGATAATATAGTGGGAGAAAGGAAGTAACTATGAGCAAAATTACTATGTAACACAAATACGTTGCACAGTATACTATAAGTCTGACTTATATTATAATCAATTTGGTACTAGTTTATGAATTACATATAATAATGAATAATGTCTCGAACAATTTTTGATTATTAAATATACATTTATTTTTCTGATTCTTTTTCAAAATTTAATAGAACGTCTAACATTTGACTGTCCGAAATGTTCTCTTGTTGAGTGAACATAACTTCCAACATTTGACTGTCAGAAACGTCCTCATATTGAATTACCAAATCCACAGATTCTACACATTGTAGAAGTTCATGGTCCTGTGATTCATCCATGAATTCCAAGTCAATGGGTTCAATGATTTCCTCATTGTTCATCTCTAGGACAATTTCAAAGGAAATGTTCTGTTCTCCTTCCATTTTTGTGCTGAAATTTGCATTAAAAAATATCAGTAGAAATATGGCACTGTTGGGTTTAAGTTCAGACAGGTAGTTTTGATTTTTAATAGTGAAGTTAACTTTGGGCAATGTATGGTAACAGGCAGGAAGTAGAAATATTAAAAAGTGCCTGTGAAGAAGCGTAAGTAAATTCATAATTATAGCAGAGAAGCCTAAGTCAATTTATAAATATAACAGAGGAGCCTATCTCTATCTATAACTATAGCAGAGGGACAGTAAATAACTATCAGAAAATGTTTTTAAAAAATAACTTAAAGTGCCCCTTACAAATTATCAACTTACTTTACAGAGAGGTGAAGAAGACAAAATGCGAAAATCCTTTCAAGATGTACCTCAGGTAGTTGTAGTCAAAATGGCCGTGTTTCCCTCTCATTTTTCATTTATATTCATGTACATAACCAATCAAATGTCAGGAAAAAAAATAGAAAATGAAAGTAACATTTTAATTGGTTGTCAATTCTAACACTTCAGATGTGTTTTTGTTATGTAATTTACCTCAGGATATTTAGACAGGGCTACAGGCCAAATGGCTCAATGGAATTCCACTTTATTTGGGAAAATGGTAGGGACTGGTATGTAGTATGAGCTATTCTATATTTGGTGAAAGTGTCTCCAGTCATTTTTAGGTAAATTAACTTTCGAAATTTTTTAGGGGAGCGCTTCCCGGTATGCGCTCCGGTACGCGTACCGGCAGCGCTACGGGAGTCCTCCATTTTGTGTTTCGGTAGATTTCAGACAGAAAATGGAGGACAAACAATGTTGGCAATGGGTATAAGGGGGCATCGTAGGCACTGCTGGACCCTCTAGGTTTTCTGAGGGGGTCTTAGGAGGCTGAAATAGGCAAACAAAAAAGGTTTTATTTTTCGCGGGGGGAGCGCCCGGTACGCGCACCGGGAAGCGTACCGGGGAGCGTACTATAGTGAAAAATAGTGAAAAAAGTTAATCATTTGGAGTGATCAGAGATAGGGTAGCCCTGAAAAGTGCTTTTGGGTTCTGTGGCTGATTTAGGTACCTACAAATAGGTACCAATGCACAGTCTTAAATTCAGGAGGAATATCCTATTCCCTTCATCTGAGAAGTGCACACCATCTTCTCCGTAAATATCTTGCATGTTGTAACGCACGTTGTTGTTGTATATTGAACCCATTCCATAGTCTCTCATGTAAGCAGAAACAGATTTATTCACACGTTTCCGTGCTTTTTCAAATTGTGGACAAAATTGGTTGGACCACTTCCATTTCTGCCTTTGGCATATATTGGAACATACCAAGGCAGTTTGTGGAAAAAGTCCCATCAATTGCTCAAAGGTGTCCTTTAAAAGCATTTCCAGACCTACCCCAGTCAAAGTGCCCAAGTGCACAATTAACAGGTCAGGGTGTGGCAAATGCAAAAAGGTTTTCACCAATGGAATCAATTGGTGACATTTTAATACATGTGCAGGCCTACCAACCAAGTGTGTCATGTCCACTGCACTCTTGAACAAATGTCAGACCTCCTCTGTCTCCAGGAACAGGCCTAAACCTCATCTACACAATGTGATGTGTAATGTTAGGAAACACAGGTAATATAATTGAAAAACGTGCAATTTTTTTTTCTCATTCCACAATCATATCACCTGTGTTTCCCTTGCTTAGGTATCTCATTGTGGAAATGTAGTCTATCATGCGAAAAGACTACGTAGAATATGAGCACTGTATGCAACAACTTTGACACTTACAGAAGCCTCACCTTCTCCATGCCTCCTACACAGTTCTACATGTACATCATAAATGCAAACAGTACAGAATTAATTATACATGTTAAATGGTTTATTTTTGCTGTTCTCAGAATGTATCAAATTTCACTAAAAACAGTGACTTGAAGGTATTCATCATATAACAGCGGGGAAAAAAAACACAATCAAAATGATTGTGTTTAAAAAACCCATACAACATAACAAATCAGAATTCAGAACTCCTTAAAGTTAACTTACTTTCCATGACGTCGAAGGATGTCCTATGAACAGCTTACACTCTGTTGTGCTGTTATTACTTTCAGCCCGCCACTTTCTGAAAGAAAACCTCCATCGTTTTGAAAAATATGTTACATACAATAAATGACTTCTCGCTCTCTACCACACGTTTCCACAAGGCCAAATCGTGTCAGAGCCATTTATAACTCTTGGAATTCTTGTAAGCCAATCCCGTCATGTTGTATTTCCGCAACTTTCAGAATTAAAATGTTGAAGATCATTTTCACAATCCTGGATTACTAATATCTTCCCCTTCTTGCTCAGTCATGTTCTACATTTCCTATGACACTAATACTGCTTACTATGAAGCAGACTTACACTACCTCTATGACTACTACAATTATTTAATTCTCTACATCACTTTTAATCACAAAGCAATGTAAAACAGTAGACAGCATTGCAGACTTACATTCCCTCTACTCCATGTTTTGATTGGCTGCTTCAATTAACTTATAAAAAGAAACAGTTTTTCTGAACTCATTCAAAGTGCACTTATTTCTCCATGACGTCCAGTGTTATGGTAAGAAGTTATGTCTCTGTACTACACTTATCCTCAAGGCCAAATCATGTAGGAGCCATTAGAACTTCTTGAAATTACTCAGAGCACATCCCGAGATTCTTTCCCTAAAATTTTGGTTTTAAAAACACCAGGTAAGAGTTTTTAAGGTCATACGGCAATTTTTTTTTGAAAATTAAAACAGAATCATTGCAGAATGACCAGCCATTTCTAGACTTTAAATAAGCTGTGTAATGTCCTGATGTTATTAAAGGACCGTCATGATATATAATTGCTGCAGTTACAAAAGTCCTTCCTGATATTGACAACTGTGAAGCCACAAAATTTTTAATTAAAGTTGTCAATTTTGTTCCATCAGGCCTACATCGTTGGAACATTAAAATAACATACTGGCCATATGTTCGTATAAATAATGTGGACATCATTTCAGACTTACATTGGCTACACTCCATGTTGTGATCAGCTGCTTTTACTAGTTTATTAAAAGAGACTGATTTACTGTCTGGCAAAGTTAAATATATAAATCTTTCTGAGTCTACACTAGTAGTACTTGATACCCTACAGTTCTCGCAGTCATGCTGCCATTGATAAGAAAGCCCAAACAGCTGATCTACATCTACACCTTCAGCATGCAATTCATCAAGCATATACATTAAAAACTCCTGACAATCTTGCTGAATATTTTGAGAGAATTGTGTTTGGCCTGAACATCTGTCTAACAGATTTCGAATTTCAGACACACTTTCTATTTTTGTTCTATCAGTGTTACATTTCTCTAACACAGAATTTAACAAACTGCAAAATCTTTGATCAGAATTGACCACAATCTCTTCTTTTACATTTTCTAGAGAAAACAAAACATTAACCACTACATTAGCATAGCAGTTGACACCAGAACTGTTTTCAAATTGAAATCCAACAACATCTTCAACAGAATCCTTTTTGTTTCTGCTTATAATTTCAGGTTCATCGACTTTTCGTCTTTTTGCTACAACCTCCCCAGTATTGGTCACATTTCTTCGTTTCCGGCCTACCACACGTTTCTCAAACAAAGGATATTGAGGCAAATGTGGCGCATACTCTCTTCTTAACCTATTGTATTCCTTAACACAATCTAGATCCGCACAAATGTTTGTGACATCACACTCAATCAAGTACAATCCCGATAAAGTTCTAACTCGTGACAATGCCACATATGCCATACCCTCCTTGAACACAGAACTGCCAATATTCACCAATGCACTGTCTACACTTAAACCTTGCGATTTATGGATTGTCACCGCATATGCCAAGCAAACAGGAAACTGCTTACGGCGAACATATAAGTCTTTTACAAGCAAAAATCTAGCAGAACAACGACCAATTAGCTGTACTTCCTCAATGCCATCAAATTTAATTTTAAAAAATTCAATTCCATCTCTATTTCTGTATTTTACAAAATCAACAACATTACCCATTGATCCATTTACCAGACATCTTTCAACATGTAAATTCCTTCTTAAAATTATACGGCAGTTCAAGCACACATTCAGAGTCTTTTCAAAACCTGCAGTTTTAGATATAGTCTTCTCTAATGAATCCAATTTTGTTTTCAAATTCTCAGACAAAATAATTGTTGATCCCATATGCTCTACTCTGTCAATAGCTTCCAGTTTCACAATCTCTTGCTTTTCTAAATGCAACATTTTGTTGTTGAATTTGGCACATTCTGCAAGAGTTGGCATCAAACATATTCCAGATTTCTTCTCAGTAATTTTCTGAAAAATATTCTCAGGCACAACATCTTGTTCTGGATATAAATTTGACAGTAATCGTGCATGTAAAGCTTCTTTCCCATGCTCGGTCACTTTTCCAATTCTAACATCTTGTAGAATAGTCTTGTAAACTTCATCCTTCGCCTGACGCATATTTTCATGCAGTTCAGCATAATTGAAGTTTAACCATATATTGACGTTGCCAATGCTCCCTAGGCACTTCCTGGTATCTTCATGCGTGAGCATTTTGAACACAGGTTGCCCTTTCACTGGTGTCAGCTGCAGAAGATCTCCGAAAACAATGATGTGGTTGCCACCAAATAACACATCATAGTCTGTTTTGAGAACTTCTTGCATTCTCAAATGCACAAAGGCAAGCATGACATTGGAAACCATGCTTACTTCGTCAATGATAAGAAGTTTCATTTTCCTCAAGATTCTTGAAACTTCACAACAAGCATCTCCAGATAGCTTGTGATATTGTAATTTGTTGTCATGCTCCACTGGCAGCATCAGTAAACGATGTAAAGTAATCCCTTTAATGTTATGTGCTGCCAGTCCAGTTGGAGCGGTGACAACACAAGACAGCGATGACTCTGTCCTTTCCTGCAAATAACATGAAATTGCTTTAATAAGGAAACTTTTTCCAGTTCCCGCTTCTCCACTCACGTACAGTCGGACAGGCTTCAACGACGTACATGAGCACTCTTTCTTGTCATGACTTAATCCATGATCAATTTGCATGGTAACTTCGTCATATATTTTCCTCTGCTCAACGTTAAGTTGTCTTTCCAACTCTTCTAAGTTAACCGCATCCTCCTGAGCATGTGCCATGGCTCTTTCCACTTCATTCATAGCAGTGGCAGCTTCATTTTCGATAACAGGTCCTCCTAGTGGATCCTGACTCAATGAAGCAGAACTCTGACTGTCCTGGGAACTGTCTCTGGCAATCTCGGCTGCAATCGTTGCTTCCTGCTCAATTTCCACATTCAACATTTCTACATATTTGGGAAAAGCAGGACATTCTATGGTCTCCTTGGCAGCATTGAAAGAGTCTTCGTAACAGAGGAAATCTCCAAGCAGTTCCTCTTCTGCACGCCAAGGTTTGAAAAGTTGCAAAAGTGCTAAATAGAAAAACTCCTTTTTTTCAGGAGATTCGCCACTCAATTTTCGATGGTTTACCAAGTGGCATTTTCTTTGCTTGACCAGACATCCCTCACTTCCTATTACAGCATACACTCCTTTCTCAGTATCTTCTTTGATGTTCCTCTTGAATATGTAATTTTGAAGAACCTCATACAGACAAACATTCTCGAGGTGACTGCTTCGATTTGGATAATATGTATCCAACATGTTGGTCTTCAAAATGTCGGTACTGTTTGGCTCCTTTTCCGCCAAATACTCAATTTCCCGCACAGGTTTCAGAACTCGATTACGCGTTGCAGCAAGACCAAGACTCGCCCAAACGATACTCCTGGACTTGGCATAGAGACTTGCTGAAGACAACCGGTCAGAACATTCGTAAGCTCGGATTTCTCGATGCGACAACATCTTCAGACTGAAACTGTACAACTTCTTGCTGAGGCTCTTTTCATGGGAAATGTCCTCCCACATATCCTTCAATTCTGTCTTCTCTTTTTTGGTGATGTAAGATGTCACATACCGAGCCTCAGCCATACAGTTATCAGCCACAAACTGTATATCCATGTTAGCATTCCACATGGACAAAATCACCGGGTTGTAGTCGTTGATGTACTTAGACTCTTCGTTCCTCTTCAAATTGTATGTGTTTTTAGGTGATTTCTTCATCACATTATGTCGCAGCGAAGACATCAAACTGTTTACTCTTCCTTTAGAAATCACCGGTCGTGGAAAGCCGAAACGACATTTGGTGTAGAACTTGTCCTTGTTTCGGAATTTACGACGACAGTACTTTCCACATCGATGGCTTTGGAAACGTAGAACTTTTTCTCTTAGGCTTTTCTTCTCCTTTGCATTTGGAACAGCACACGTAGAATACTGTTGTATGAAACTCATCACTGAGTCTTCTGGATCCGTTCCAAATTTAGGTGCATCCTTGATCCACAGCAACATATGTATATGAGGAGCACCTCTTGCTTGGTACTCCTTTCTCCAGAAGAAATCCAACACCTCTCCAAGAGGTGGATTCTTCTTATTCATGATGAAAGACATCATAGCTTCAAATCTATGATTGAAGTACCTGCATACATTGACTGGATCCAAAGAGCACAGTTCTCCGGGTGTCTTGAATTCGATGTTTTCGATGTTTCCATTTGCCTCTCGTAGAAATTCAAGTAAGTCTTCCCAGCCATACTCGGCACAGCTCAGAGTGAGGAACCATGTGGGAGTTCCTAAGTTCCTCAGCATACATTTTAAATCACCATGACGACGGTACCAGTACTCATTAGTACCACGCTGACACGCCATGAGATTAATCAGGTGAGAATCCAAAATACTGTCCTGGACATTGACTTTATCCATGAAGTCACTTGCCGAGATGTTTTGCATGTGTATACCACTTTTCAAGATGTGGTTCACTGCATATGACAGTCCAGACAGATCGCTTTCAAACAGGAGATGAAACAAATAGGGAATGCATTGTCGAAACCTAGCATCTCCTGCATACAATCGCAAAGTCCGGTATTCAGAAGCAGGAATTTGATGACGTCGCTCATCATATCTTCCTCCCTGACCTGTTGGAAAAAGCTGTGGGAAACACCGAGCTTCCAAACTTTCCTCCCAAACACTAATGGGACTCCCTTTGGCTTGTTTCATTTGAAACAACTCAATAGCATTCCCCATGACTTCCTTGGAATGCAAAGGATAAACACTATAATGTTCATATATTTCTTCACTAGTAGAGGGTTCTACTTTCTCAATTTGACCAGCACACAAATCGCTATCCTCTTCCTCACTTACTTCCTCCTCTGCAACATATACATTCCTATAGTATTTATTATTTTTTTTCAAATACAATGTTGCCTTTTTAACTTTCCTAACATCCACTAAATCTTGCCATATTTTCTTATTCTTTGTCGGAACCCCATTAACTAAGATAACCAGAGGTTCCTCTTCCACTTTTTCTACTCCAATTGTGTTAATGTTTTTCTTCAAATCTAGAGGCAAATAAACAACTCTTCCCTTTAATCCTCTCTGTAAATCTGATGGAGGCAATTTCCCTGTCTTTGGCTCCATTCTTACAATAGCCTGAAAGGGATGGATACTTTGAATCAAAATAGATTCATAAGTATTTAAATCCTTCAATTCAGAAGGAATCTCAACCAATTCCAGATTATTATGAACTGCTCTAGCAGGCATCTGGTTTTGATTTAATTTGTTACAACAATAAGTACACACACGTTGATCCAATCCCAAATCAAAACAATTTTCTACCATCAAGTATGTTGTGAAATCCTTCCATTCACTATTATTTTCCCTTTCACTTTTTGCATATAAATCCACTAACTTAGTCTGATTCTTATAATAACTGCGTCGACAACACACACAAGTGAAATTTGGCCTCTCACTTGATTTCACCTCAAACGTCGCAATTTCCCTCTGGAAATTATCTGTACTGGAAACCTGTACACTATCTTCCACATTACCCGCTTCTTCTTGGTCAATTTCAACATTCTCCTCTTTACTTCCAAAGTAACAAAACTCAATTTCTTCACATATATTCTTCACATCTATTTCAGAACCATGCAAAAGAGCAGCGCATAATTGTTTAAGCATAATTGCTGGACTCTTAGCATAATACAACATTCTAACTAATTTCCTCACTTTATTATGATGCACTGCTAGCATCCTGAAATGATGAAAAACACTCTGGCATACTCTCCTGGAAAGACAGGCCAGTGAATGACCATGCAAACCTGTCACTTCTCTCACTCTGCAAGGATCTAATTCTTGCAACAACTTCATTTTCTGCTTCAAACTTTTCTTATTAAATGACCGTACAAAATCACAAAGCAGATTGATGGAATCCTGTCGCACACTGCAAATACTACTACACTTCCAGGTATACACAGGACCCTTAGGACGTCTTCCTAAAACCTCCTTACCTAACACCTCTTCTGCCTCTGTTGTCACAAGTTTTTCTTTTTCAACTGGACAACCATCTTTCACTTCATAAGCTCGACCACTGGTGTCAACTGCATGCACCAAATCATTATCCTGGAAATAACTCTCCTCATTAAAAAATGCCTCACAGCTTGAACTATGCATCCATTCTCCAGAAAAAACTTCACAAAAATTACTACGATTAACTATTCTCTTCCATCTACTATTTCTTTTGAAATCATAAATTGCCTTGTTTAGCTTCCTAATTCTATTGATTATCAAAATAAATAACTTACGTTTAATTTCAAAAGCCTGATCAATAACTTTCTCAACTATTTTTTTTCTCTTATAAAAAACCACTTTCTGTTGACCTTTCTTAATATTTTTTAACAAATTGCGAATTATCCTGTTGCGGAACATTCGTTTACGAATGTCCCTAAACTGTTGTTTCCTTCTACTATCATGCACAGAGTTATCTCTTGCTCTAGCAGTAACATTTTTCATTGGCCTTTCCTTTCCGTTTGAATTGCTTCTCTTTTTCTGGACTGAAACATTTTCTGTAGTAATATTTTTTTTACTACAGATATTTCTTATGAATGTTTTTGTACTCTTACCCGGTGCTTTCTTGGTGACTTGACAAATCTTTTTGTTAGAGGACTGCTGCTTTTTTTCATTGACCTGCTGTCTTTGACGTTTTGCAGCCTTTCTCAGTCTTTCTTTGGTTGGCATGCTGAAATCTTGAAATGATCTGCAGTTGAATCTGTGGTAAAATATATTAAAAAATGTTATTAACCACTATTACCCAACAGTAAATCAATAACAGTAATCAAAAACTTAAAACACTACTTGACATTTTTACATAGAAGATTTTTTAGTGCTTGGCAAATTTAGAATACAGAAATAGCAGAAAAGAAATGGAATTTATATTCATTTTACCTGTGCTGTTTTATATGTGAATCTGATCTAATTTTATGAGCATATTTTAATATTTTATTGAAGACACTACACATAACCTGTTTTTGAAGGTGTCTTTTTTTTTTAAATTAAACGGTTTACATTTTTACTTTTTATTTATTATAAATTTTTAAAATAAATGTTTATAGTTCCATAGGCTCAAGCACGTCAGCTTCCCATCCTATGTCATACAATTCTGACAAATCTGCATCCTCATCACGTTCTTCTTCATCCTCAGGATTTAAATCATCCAAGGGATCAACATCCACTGATGTTTCAATTACGAGTTCAATGATGAGGTCGAAATCAACTGATTGCTGATTGTCGCTCATGTTGATGTTGTCTTTATCTTTAAAGAAAGATAACAACAATGAGATGTTGCAGAGTAAGAGACAAATCTCAGAGATTATAATAGTAAAATTGTTTAACAAGAGTAACATTTTGCACCTATTATTTAGCCATGTCCAGCGATGCTGAGGAGGTGAAGCCTATGTCCAATTTTTCAGTGAACAGTACCCATCTCTTCTTAACCTTGGATAAGCCTCACCGACTCTGTGTCCCCTGCACATACTTAAATGTAAAGGGGTAGATTTATGTTAACTGGCACATCCCCAGGGATGCACCAGTTAACGTGCACCGCTGCTCTGCCACCCATGGTGTGCCGCATTTACAATCAGATAGGACAAAGCTGCGTCAAAACCCTGCGCCTGCTTGAAGCAGGCATAGGTCTTGACGCAGCATTGTGGAGATGGAGCACCCCTGAGCCTTGCTGGAGCTGCATCGCACTTGCAATACAACTCCAGCAATGCGCCACCTTTACGGCACAGATGCGTCACGCATCTGTGCCGTTTTTGCCCCATGGTGCGCCGCATTGTAAATGCAGCACACCATGGGTGGCGGTACAGCGGCGAAGGATGACTGGCACATCCCTGGTGATGCGCCAGTCATCATAAATCTATCCCTAAGCTTCTTATCTTGTTAGAGATGAACTGCCATATGTATCATCAAACTATTTTGCATTTCCTAAATAGCGAATTTTAAGGAATAAATAGCGATTCTTTACCATTCCTAATTTGCGATGAGCAAATTGCTAATTGCAAATTACCCATTCATTTCCATGGGCCAGGAGGCCCATAGGAATGAAGGTGCAATTTGCGATTAGCAATTAGCTCATCGCAATTTTTCCAAGGGTGCAGGGGTGTCTCAAGAACACCCTGCTGCACCCCTGAAAAAGAAATTTGGGGGCATATGACGCCCATACATGCCCTAAGGGCATGTATGGGCGTCATATGGCACCTTTTGTTTTTTGGAAAAAAAGCTTTTTGAAAAGAATTTGCAAATTATCACCAACTAGAAGTTGGTGGTAATTTGCAAATCCTTAATGGCATTTTTTGCATATTTTTTGTTTGATACATTGCATTTAAGAAATCTCAAAATTTGCAAATCTTTCAGTGCAATCGCAAAATAAGGAATAGCAAATTTTGCTATTCCTTATTTTGCATCAAACTTGTTTGATGCATAGCATTTGTCTAATTAGCATTCGCAAAGGCCGAAATTCACAGAATTTCGGCCTTTGCGAATGCTAATTAGCTTGATACATATGGCCCCAAGTGAGGCCTGTCTTGCAACATGGTGCATCTTTTGCATCACTGCTGCATCGGTTTCATGTGGCACGGTTTTTTTACAGCATGACACATCTGCCTAAATGCATCAATTTGTAATTTTGTCGCCTCATAGCAAATCTTTTGCACCGCCGCTGCATCACAAAAGTGACGCACAGTGGCGCAAAAGAGGCATACACCTATCATAAATCTGTCCCTAGCATTTTAAATGATTAATTCAGGATGACGATAAGGTGTGGCCTATCCAGAGGTTTGTTTAAGGTGAGGCCTACTCAGGATTGCAGATCAAAGTTACGCTTGATGAAGAATACAGAGGACATAATACATGTAAAGGCCTACCAATGAAGTAAGTCATGTCCACTTCATTGCGCCAGTCATCATAAATGTATCCCTAAGCTTCTTATCTTGTTAGAGATGAACCGCCATATGTATCATCAAACTATTTTGCATTTCCTAAATAGCGAATTTTAAGGAATAAATAGCGATTCTTTACCATTCCTAATTTGCGATGAGCAAATTGCTAATTGCAAATTACCAATTCATTTCCATGGGCCAGGAGGCCCATAGGAATGAAGGTGCAATTTGCGATTAGCAATTAGCTCATCGCAAATTAGGAATTTTTCCAAGGGTGCAGGGGTGTCTCAAGAACACCCTGCTGCACCCCTGAAAAAGAAATTTGGGGGCTTATGGCGCAAATAAATTTTAAAAACATTCCTTTACCTCAAAAACGATTTTCAAGTCATAATTTGAAAACACTGCCCACGGGGAAATGACTTAAAATGTCCTTAAGACACATGAAAGTGTTTTTTTAAAGCCTTTGCAACTTTTTTGGGTCACTTTTAACATGGCTATGTAACTCAAACAGTCAAAATCTAAATTTACCATGCACAGGTGGGAGCATATTTACAAGGAATTTGCTCCACGGGGAAAGGTCTTTTAATTTAATATGGGAAAAATAACATCAGAGACACTGAAATGCCTTATAAAGAAGCATACACCATTATGTCCTTGTCATAAATTTTAAAACCATTCCTTTTCCCCAAAAACGATTTTCAAATCATAATTTGAAAACACTCCACATGGGGAAATGACTTAAAATGTCCTTAAGACACATGAAAGCGTTTTTTGATTGCCTTTGCAGCATGTTTGGGTCACTTTTAACATGGCTATGTAACGCAAACATTCAAAATCTAAATTTGCCATGCACAGGTGGGAGCATATTTACAAGCAATTTGCTCCACAGGGAAAGGTCTTACATTAAAATGGGAAAAATAACATCAGAGACACTCAATTGCCTTATAAAGAAGCATACACTATTATGTCCTTGTCATAAATTTTAAAACCATTCCTTTTCCCCAAAAACGATTTTCAAATCATAATTTGAAAACACTCCACATGGGGAAATGACTTAAAATGTCCTTAAGACACATGAAAGCGTTTTTTGATTGCCTTTGCAGCATGTTTGGGTCACTTTTAACATGGCTATGTAACGCAAACATTCAAAATCTAAATTTGCCATGCACAGGTGGGAGCATATTTACAAGCAATTTGCTCCGCAGGGAAAGGTCTTACATTAAAATGGGAAAAATAACATCAGAGACACTCAATTGCCTTATAAAGAAGCATACACCATTATGTCCTTGTCATAAATTTTAAAACCATTCCTTTTCCTCAAAAACGATTTTCAAGTCATAATTTGAAAACACTCCACAGCTCCTATGCACAAAAAAACCCTGTCAGTACTAATACTTCACATTTTCTCCAATTACAATTTCTCAAAGAAACAACATCTATTTGTAAAACACTTGAGACAAAGCAACATTTGAAAAACACAACTTTCTTCATGATTTTCTCCTTAAAGCACACTATTCTCTATCTAAATTAAAGAAATCTTTTCTCACCTTAGCAAATACTTTGAGTTTCAAAACAGTCTCAGAAACACACCAATTTGTCTTCAGCAGAGCAAAAGGTATGCACTCCAGAGTCTGCAGCTATCAAAAGCACAGAAATGCTGTAATTCTTCACACATATCTCTCATGTCACCCAATCAAAACTCTTCCCTCACTTTTTTTCAAATCAAAACCCTTCCCCCCTCTGCCCTCTCTGCTTTTTTTGCATAGCAACCACCTCTTGGAAGACCTCTGGTGTTTGCAAGTTCACACAACAATGTTGCAATTGAACTCTGAACTCTCAGTGCACCTGCATATCCAGTGCATTCTTTCATTTAATGATTTTTTCTTGACCACTCAAAATACATCTTTCAAAGAACTCATCCATGCACCCTAACTTTCTGTTTTCAACAATCAAAATCCACCAATCACTGTTACTGCTTCATTAACACAGAAACTCCACAGTTTTTTTCATTTTAAACTCTTATTTTTTCAACTGCCATTTCATTGCCACACTTCATCTGACTGCAGGAGAACCTTCTCTCACCATGTTTTCTGTCTGGATTGTTGGACATAGTTACATCTATTGGGCTCAGAGGTATGCTGAGAACAGAAATTTACCTAACCTCAATTTACAAGATGTGGAAATTAAGTGGTTTGGCCACAGAGGATTAAAATGTCACCAATTGATACCATTGGTGAAAACCTTTATGCATTTGCCAAAACCTGACCTGTTAATTGTGCACTGTGGAGGTAATGATTTGGGCACTTTGACTGGGGTAGGTCTGGAAATGCTTTTAAAGGACACCTTTGAGCAATTAATGGCACTTTTTCCTCAGACTGCCTTGGTATATTCAAATATATGCCAAAGACAGAAATGGAGGTGGTCGAACCAATTTTGTCCACAAATTGAGAAGTCGAGGAAGCATGTAAACAAATCTGTTTCAGCTTACATGAGAGACCATGGAATGGGCTCCATGTACAACAATAACTTGCGTTACTACATGCAAGATATCTACAGAGGAGATGGAGTTCACTTCTCAGATGAGGGCAACAGAGTTTTCATTCTGAATTTAAGACTGTGCATTGGTACCTACTTATAAGTACCTAAATGTACCATAAACCCAAAAGCTCTTCTCAGAGCTACCCTACATCTGATCACTCACAATTATTATTTTTCTCTAACTTTTTTCACTAATTTTCAACAAAGTACGCTCCCCGGGGCGCTACCCGGTACGCGAACCGGAAGCTAACCTCGCGAAATTTTTTAAAAAAATGTTTTTTTCGCACATATAAGCCTCCTCAGCCACCCTCAGAAAACCTAGGGGGTCAAGATAAGTCTACCGTGCCCCCTTCTACCCATTCTGAACATTATTTGCCCTCCAACTTGTATCTTAAGTCGACCGAAACACAAAATGGTGGACTCCCGTAACGCTTAAGGTTCGCGTACCGGGGCGCTCGCCAGTTCGCGTACCGGGGTGCTCCCCGGGAAGCGCACCATCAAAAAAGGTGGGAAAGTAATTTACAGAAAAACGACTGGAGACACTCTCACCAAATATAGATTAGCTCATACTACATACCAATCCCTACCATTTTCACAAATTTGATTGAAATTCCATTTAGCCATTTAGCCTGTAGACCTCTCTAAATACCCTGAGGTAAATTACTTCACAAAACACATCTGAAGTGTTGGAATTGACAACCAATGAAAATGTTACTTTCATTTTCTACTTTTATTACCTGACATTTGATTGGTTATGTACCTGAATATATATAAAAAAAGAGAGAGAAACACAGCCATTTTGACTACTACTTCCTGAAGTACATTGCAAGTGCATTTTCACTGACAACTTAAACTTGTTTTTAATAGGTAAGATGTTATTTTATAAATTTGAAAGGAAAACTATGTTATGCACTTTAAATTAATTTGGGAAAACATTTTCAGATAGTTATATACTGTCCCTCTGTAAGAGTTAGACATTGAGAAAGGCTTGTTTATTATAATTATGGATTGATTTAGGTTTCTGTGCTATAATTATGAAATTACTTAGACTTCTTCACAGGCACTTTTTAATAGTACTACTTCACGCCTGAAACCATACAGTGCCCATAGATAACTTCTCTGTTATAAACTCACAAGTACCTGTCTGAACTTAAACCCAACAGTGCCCTATCTCTACTGATATATTTATTTTTTATGCAAATTACAGCAAGAAAATGGAAGGAGAGCAGATTATTTCCTTCAAAATTGTTCTGGAGAACAACACAGAAAAAGTTATTGAGGACAATGATGACTCAGATTTCATGGATGAATCACGGGACCATGAATTAGTTCAATGTGTAGATGCAGTAGATTCGCTGATTGAAAATGAGGACATTTCCGACAATTTGTTGTTAAATGTTCTGTTAAATTTGGAAAAAGAATCACAAAAATAAAATTATTTAATAATCAAAAATTGTTCGAGACTTTAATCATTTTTATATGTAATTCATAAACTAGTACCTAATTGATTATAATGTAAAGTCAGACTTATAGTATACTGTGCAACTTTTTTATGTTACATAGTAATTTTGCTCATAGTTACTTCCTTTCTCCAACTATATTATCTCCAATGTGTATTTAACAACTCTTTTTCATCTCCTGCCTCCATGTTCTTTCTGCTTTCCTGACAGACTATGATATGGATTCCATATTCCACAATAACTTCTGAAACAACATGCAAGATATCTACAAAGGAGACGGTGTATATTAATTTTTTGACTCTGCATTGGTACCTACATATTGCTACTTAAATAAAAAAAAAACAAAAAAAACCCCAACAAAACGAACAATCAATAAACATACAATATTTTAAAAGTCTATCATTCTTTTTTCCTCATAGTACGCTCCCCAGTACGCTTCCCGGTTCGCGAACCGGGCGCTCACCACGCAAAAAACGAAATTTTTTTAAATTTTTTTTTGCCCTGCGGGGCCCATTTAAAGCCTCCACATCAAACCTAGGGGGTCAGGGAGGATCTACTATGCCCCCTTATGGTCATTTCCCCCTTTGTTTTGGCCTCCTCTTGTCTCTCGATCCTACCGAGAAACAAGATGGCGGCCGCTCCGGACTGTTTAGAATGTTGACAGACACCGGAGAGCCAATCAGCTTCGCTTCGCGAAGTTCCGTTACGCGTAAAGTACGCGAACCGGAGCGCTGCCCGGAGCGCGCTTACAGATATATATCTTTTTTAAACGTTAATTTCTCAAAATCCACTGGAGCACATATATTGAGACCTAGCAAAGGCACATCGGGCTAACAGTCCCTACAATTTTGCCAAGTTTCGTGCAAATCCATTCAGCCATTCGGGCTAAAAGTGAGGCCAACCGCCCTATGGAAATTAACATTGGAAAAACACGTTTTGGGACCCCCCTTTTTTCTCAGCCCCCCCTTGACGAACCCCCCCCCAATTTTCAGGGGCTGCTCAGAAACAAAAGGTTCCATTTTCCTGAAAATTTCAGCCAATTCCGTCCACAAACGCCAAAGTTATTAGACATAGAATTTTCAAAAATCCCATAGGGAAAAAATCCTAACTATATATACCTACTGGCGACCGCCAGTAGGTAATATATTACCTACTGGCGGTCGCCAGTAGGTATATATAGTTAGGATCGATTTCCATAGGGAAATCGCAACATTCTATTTGGAATAACTTTGGCGCAAGTTGAGCAATCAGGCTGAAGTTTTTAGCAACTTTGCCTCGTGGCGCTCCACTCCTTCCCTGAAAGTTTGGGGGGGATCCGTCAAGCGGGGGCCGAGATAAAAGGGGGGTCCCAAAATGTGTTTTCCCCATGTTAATTTCCATAGGGCGGTCTGTCGCACTTTTAGCTCGAACGGCTGAATGGATTTTCACCAAACTTGGCAAAATTGTAGGGAGTGGTAGTCCGATGTGCCTTTGCTATGTCTCAAGATATGTGCTCCAGAGTATTTTGAGTAATTTAGGTTTAAAAAAATTTATATATCTGTAAGCGCGCCCCGGAGCGCGTACCGGGGAGCGCTCCGGGCACGCCACGCGACTTGCGCACGGCAAGCTGATTGGTTCTCGGGTGTCTGTAAACATTCGAAACAGGCAGCAGAGGCCTCCATCTTGTGTCTCGGTAGGATTGAGATACAAGAGGTGGCAAAAATCAAAGGGGGAAATGAGCAAAAGGGGGCAGGGTACACCCCCCGTGACCCCCTAGGTTTGATGTGGGGGCCATAAAAGGGTCCCGTGGGACAAAAAAAAATTAAAAATAAATCGATTTTTGCGGGGGGAGCACACGGTACGCGCACCGGGGAGCGTACCAGGAAGCGTACTTAGGTGAAAAATAGTGAAAATAATAGTGTAAAATAATCATTTTGAGTGATTACAGGTAGGGTAGCTCTGAAAAGAGCTTTTGGGTTCTGTGGCTGTTTTAGGTACCTACAAGTGTGTTCCACACACACCCACATGCACACAACCCCACACACCCACACACTCCCCACACACACTTCACACACGCACACCTCCACCCACACTCAAACACCCCACGCCCCCACATCGACACCTTACACATCCACACCCACACCCACATCCCACACACCCACACTCAAACACACACCTCACCCCCCTTCCACCACACACACACACACACATGCACACACACACAGATATCTCACAGACACACCCCACACATCCCACACACACATCTCCCCCCCCACATACACAGAGACAACTCACAGACACATCCACACATCCCACACATACATACACATCCTACACACATACCTCCCACACCCACACACACCTCCCACACTCCCACCTACACCCAAATACCCCACACACTCACACCCACACACACACCTTACATACCCATATCGCCACCCACATCCACATACCCCACACACCTATACACCTCATCCCCCCAGACACACACACACACACATACACACCTCACAGACACCCCGCACATCCCCCACACACACCTCCCCCACGCCTACACATGGGGAAAACTCAGTGAAACACTAAAATAATAATTTAAAGTGCTTAGAGGTAGGGTATCTCTGAATAGAGTTGTTGTGTTGTTTGGGTGTTTTAAGTACCAACATGTAGGTACCAATGCTGAGTCTTAAAGTCAATGTATACCGTCTCTGTAGATAATTTGCATGTTGTTACAGAAGTTATTGTGGTATATGGAATCTATACCATAGTCTGTCAGGGAAGCAGAAACAACATGGAGGCAGGAGATGAAAAAGAGATGTCAAATACACATTGGAGATAATATAGTGGGAGAAAGGAAGTAACTATGAGCAAAATTACTATGTAACACAAATACGTTGCACAGTATACTATAAGTCTGACTTATATTATAATCAATTTGGTACTAGTTTATGAATTACATATAATAATGAATAATGTCTCGAACAATTTTTGATTATTAAATATACATTTATTTTTCTGATTCTTTTTCAAAATGTAATAGAACGTCTAACATTTGACTGTCCGAAATGTTCTCTTGTTGAGTGAACATAACTTCCAACATTTGACTGTCAGAAACGTCCTCATATTGAATTACCAAATCCACAGATTCTACACATTGTAGAAGTTCATGGTCCTGTGATTCATCCATGAATTCCAAGTCAATGGGTTCAATGATTTCCTCATTGTTCATCTCTAGGACAATTTCAAAGGAAATGTTCTGTTCTCCTTCCATTTTTGTGCTGAAATTTGCATTAAAAAATATCAGTAGAAATATGGCACTGTTGGGTTTAAGTTCAGACAGGTAGTTTTGATTTTTAATAGTGAAGTTAACTTTGGGCAATGTATGGTAACAGGCAGGAAGTAGAAATATTAAAAAGTGCCTGTGAAGAAGCGTAAGTAAATTCATAATTATAGCAGAGAAGCCTAAGTCAATTTATAAATATAACAGAGGAGCCTATCTCTATCTATAACTATAGCAGAGGGACAGTAAATAACTATCAGAAAATGTTTTTAAAAAATAACTTAAAGTGCCCCTTACAAATTATCAACTTACTTTACAGAGAGGTGAAGAAGACAAAATGCGAAAATCCTTTCAAGATGTACCTCAGGTAGTTGTAGTCAAAATGGCCGTGTTTCCCTCTCATTTTTCATTTATATTCATGTACATAACCAATCAAATGTCAGGAAAAAAAAATAGAAAATGAAAGTAACATTTTAATTGGTTGTCAATTCTAACACTTCAGATGTGTTTTTGTTATGTAATTTACCTCAGGATATTTAGACAGGGCTACAGGCCAAATGGCTCAATGGAATTCCACTTTATTTGGGAAAATGGTAGGGACTGGTATGTAGTATGAGCTATTCTATATTTGGTGAAAGTGTCTCCAGTCATTTTTAGGTAAATTAACTTTCGAAATTTTTTAGGGGAGCGCTTCCCGGTATGCGCTCCGGTACGCGTACCGGCAGCGCTACGGGAGTCCTCCATTTTGTGTTTCGGTAGATTTCAGACAGAAAATGGAGGACAAACAATGTTGGCAATGGGTATAAGGGGGCATCGTAGGCACTGCTGGACCCTCTAGGTTTTCTGAGGGGGTCTTAGGAGGCTGAAATAGGCAAACAAAAAAGGTTTTATTTTTCGCGGGGGGAGCGCCCGGTACGCGCACCGGGAAGCGTACCGGGGAGCGTACTATAGTGAAAAATAGTGAAAAAAGTTAATCATTTGGAGTGATCAGAGATAGGGTAGCCCTGAAAAGTGCTTTTGGGTTCTGTGGCTGATTTAGGTACCTACAAATAGGTACCAATGCACAGTCTTAAATTCAGGAGGAATATCCTATTCCCTTCATCTGAGAAGTGCACACCATCTTCTCCGTAAATATCTTGCATGTTGTAACGCACGTTGTTGTTGTATATTGAACCCATTCCATAGTCTCTCATGTAAGCAGAAACAGATTTATTCACACGTTTCCGTGCTTTTTCAAATTGTGGACAAAATTGGTTGGACCACTTCCATTTCTGCCTTTGGCATATATTGGAACATACCAAGGCAGTTTGTGGAAAAAGTCCCATCAATTGCTCAAAGGTGTCCTTTAAAAGCATTTCCAGACCTACCCCAGTCAAAGTGCCCAAGTGCACAATTAACAGGTCAGGGTGTGGCAAATGCAAAAAGGTTTTCACCAATGGAATCAATTGGTGACATTTTAATCCTCTGTGGCCAATCCATTTTATGTTCACGTTTGATAAATCAAGGTTGTGTAAATTTCTGGTACTAGCATACCTTTGGGCCCAGTGGATATAGCTATGTCCAATAATCCAGACAGAATACATGGTCAGAGGAGATTCTGGTGCAGTTAGATGAAGTGTGGAAAAGAAATGGCAGTTGGAATAATAGGAGTTTGCAAAAGAAAACCTGTGGAGTTTCAGTGATCTTGAATCACAAGCAATGATTGGTAGAATGAGATAGGTGAAAACTGAAAGTTAGGGTGCATGGTTGTGTTCTGTGTAAGAAGTAATTTGAATGGTTAAAAAAAGTTATTTAAAGAAACCTTACACCAGATAAGCTGGTGTATTTGCAGGTCAAACATCCTTGCAGAGGTGATTTGCAACATTGTAGAATAAACTTTTAACCCTGGGAGCTCAGTGAGGAGGGAGTTGCTATGGTAACAGGTAGAAAGGGCTGAGGGGGGGGGGGAAGGGTGTTGGTTTGAAAATAGAGAGGGAAGAGTTTTAATTGGTTAACAAAAAGGGATATCTGTGTAGAAATAGAGGTTTTCTGTGCCTTTATGGTTTGCAGTGTCTGGAGAACATATCTTTTGCTCTGCTAAAGAAATATTGGTGTGTGTATCTGACACTGTTCTGAATCTCCTAAAATATTTGTAAAGGTGAGTTATGATTCATTTAATATACATAGAGACTTGTATACTCTATCGAGAAGATTTGGAAGGAAATTGTGGTCTTTACATGTTGCTTTGTGTCATGCTTTTTGATAATGCTTGGTAAAAAGTTTTTACTGCATAGAGTAATTGTATTTGTAAAATTGTGAATTTTTAGTCGTGACATGGAATGCTTCTACGTAGGACCTGTGCTGTGTTTTGTAAATGTGATGTAAAAAACGATTTTGGGGAAAAAAATAGTTTTTACATTTTTTAAAAGGAATAAAGAATGTGTGCATGTTTAATAGAAATACATTTGACTCTTTACAATGATGTTACCTGTGTTAACTCAGTGTAGGAAGCATATTGAGTTTGTTTGCATAGAGGAATTGTATTTTGTAAAATTGTGAAGCTTCATGTGCAAGATTTTGCCTCAGTATTATCCCTGCTGTGAGGCAGCTGGTTGTAAATATGATCTGTGCTGTGTTTCCTAAATGTGATCTATAAATAGAAAAGAGAGAGCAACCCTGCCCATATGACATGGTCGTCCCAAAGGGATCCAACAATTTTTTATAGGGTGATTTTTCTAGGAGCCAGTGCTGCACAACACAAAAGTCCGTTCATTGCATACTCAGAGATTGTATATTCTTTTTAAACATAGAATTTATTTATTCTTCTTTTAAAGTATCAAATAGTGTAGACATTATATACAGTAAACATTACAATTGATAGAAAAAGGATAAAAATAGACAATGATGGTCCTGCACCTGTATCAAAATATGCCCAGTAACAACCATAAAACATTCATCCTCGAACATTCATTCATTCCAATTCAATCACTATAGTATTCTTTCATTCCACTCATGTTCACTAATATAAGCCTATATTAGTGAACATGAGTGGAATGAAAGGCTTATATATAAGCCTATATTAGTGAACATGAGTGGAATGAAAGAATACTATAGTGATTGAATTGGAATGAATGAATGTTAGAGGATGAATGTTTTATGGTTGTTACTGGGCATATTTTGATACAGGTGCAGGACCATCATTGTCTATTTTTATCATTTTTCTATCAATTGTAATGTTTACTGTATATAATGTCTACACTATTTGATACTTTAAAAGAAGAATAAATAAATTCTATGTTTAAAAAGAATATACAATCTCTGAGTATGCAATGAACGAACTTTTGTGTTGTGCAGCACTGGCTCCTAGAAAAATCACCCTATAAAAAATTGTTGGATCCCTTTGGGACGACCATATCATATGGGCAGGGTTGCTCTCTCTTTTCTATTTATAGGTTTTTTCCTCCTGTTGCCTGCCCACATCATCAAATCCCACTGGGGAACCCCCTTCTTACGTCATTTTCCTAAATGTGATGTCAAAAACGATTTTGGGGAAAATAAATGGATTTTACATATTTGAGTATAATGTGGCGCAAAGGTTTAAAAAATAACGCATACATGCGTCACTTTTTAAATATGGGGAAAAAAGGTACATGTTTGGGCTTTCCTGGGGAGCCTAGGTGGTGAGGATTGTATCTAAGTGTGCAGTGGACTAGGCTTCATGAAGCATAAAAATAGTTTTTACATTTTTTAAAAGGAATAAAGAATGTGTGCAAGTTTAATAGAAATACATTTGACTCTTTACAATGATGTTAGCTGTGTTAACTCAGTGTAGGAAGCATATTGAGTTTGTTTGCATAGAGGAATTGTATTTTGTAAAATTGTGAAGCTTCATGTGCAAGATTTTGCCTCAGTCTTATCCCTGCTGTGAGGCAGATGGTTGTAAATATGATCTGTGCTGTGTTTCCTAAATGTGATGTCAAAAACGATTTTGGGGAAAATAAATGGATTTTACATTTTTGAGTATAATGTGGCGCAAAGGTTTAAAAAATGACGCATACATGCGTCACTTTTTAAATATGGGGAAAAAAGGTACATGTTTGGGCTTTCCTGGGGAGCCTAGGTGGTGAGGATTGTATCTAAGTGTGCAGTGGACTAGGCTTCATGAAGCATATCCCTGTCTGCATTCTTAGACACAGGTGTCAATTTGACTCTTTACAATGATGTTAGCTGTGTTTTAAAACAGTGTAGGAAGCATATTTGCATAGAGGAATTGTATTTTGTAAAATTGTGAAGCTTCATGTGAAAGCGTTAATTGTATTTTGTAAAATTGTGAATTTTTTGTCGTGACATGGAATGCTTCTACATAGGACCTGTGCTGTGTTTTGTAAATGTGATGTAAAAAACGATTGTGGGGAAAATAAATAGTTTTTACATTTTTTAAAAGGAATAAAGAATGTGTGCATGTTTAATAGAAATACATTTGACTCTTTACAATGATGTTACCTGTGTTAACTCAGTGTAGGAAGCATATTGAGTTTGTTTGCATAGAGGAATTGTATTTTGTAAAATTGTGAAGCTTCATGTTTGCAAGATTTTGCCTCAGTCTTATCCCTGATGTGAGGCAGATGGTTGTAAATATGATCTGTGCTGTGTTTCCTAGATGTGATGTCAAAAACGATTTTGGGGAAAATAAATGGATTTTACATTTTTGAGTATAATGTGGCACAAAGGTTTAAAAAATTACGCATACATGCGTCACTTTTTAAATATGGGGAAAAAAGGTACATGTGTGGGCTTTCCTGGTAAGCCTAGGTGGTTAGGATTGTATCTAAGTGTGCAGTGGACTAGGCTTCATGAAGCATATCCCTGTCTGTATTCTTAGACATAGGTGTCAATTTGACTCTTTACAATGATGTTAGCTGTGTTTTAAAACAGCGTTGGAAGCATATAGAGTTTGTTTGCATAGAGGAATTGTATTTTGTAAAATTGTGAAGCTCCATGAGAAAGCGTTTGCCTCACTCTTATTCCTGTTGTGAGGCAGGTGCAAGATTTTGCCTCAGTCTTATCCCTGCTGTGAGGCAGATGATTGTAAATAGGATCTGTGCTGTGTTTCCTAAATGTAATGTCAAAAACGATTTTGCGGAAAATAAATGGTGTTTACATTTTTGAGTATAATGTGGCACAGAGGTTTAAAAAGTGACGCATCTACCTACATGCGTCAATTTTTAAATATGGGGCAAAAAAGGTACTTGTTTGGGCTTTCCTGGGGAGCATAGGTGTTGAGGCTTGTGTCTAAGAGTGCAGTGGATTAGGCTTCATGAAGCCTATCTCTGCTGCATTCTTAGACACAGGTGTTTTGAGGCAAAATCTTGCACTTGTCTCACAACAGGAATAAGACTGAGGCAAACGCTTTCTCATGGAGCTTCACAATTTTACAAAATACAATTCCTCTATGTAAACAAACTCAATATGCTTCCTACACTGAGTTAAAACACAGGTAACATCATTGTAAAGAGTCAAATTGACACCTATGTCTAAGAATGCAGACTGGGATATGCTTCATGAAGCCTATTCCACTGCACACTTAGATACAATCCTCACCATCTAGGCTCCCCAGGAAAGCCCAAACATGTACCTTTTTTCCCCATATTTAAAAAGTGACGCATGTAGGTATGTGCGTCACTTTTTAAACCTCTGCGCCACATTATAATCAAAAATATAAAAACCAATCATTTTCTCCAAAATCGTTTTTGACATCACATTTAGGAAACACAGCACAGATCCTATTTACAATCATCTGCCTCACAGCAGGGATAAGACTGAGGCAAACGCTTTCACATGGAGCTTCACAATTTTACAAAATACAATTCCTCTATGCAAACAAACTCAATATGCTTCCTACACTGATTTAAAACACAGCTAACATCACTGTAAAGAGTCAAATTGACACCTGCGTCTAAGAATGCAGACAAGTATATGCTTCATGAAGCCTAGTCCACTGCATTCTTAGACACAAGCTTCACCAACTACGCTCACAAGGAAAACCCAAACAAGTACCTTTTTGCTCCATATTTAAAAAGTGATGCATGTAGGTATGTGCGTCACTTTTTAAACCTCTGCGCCACATTATAATCAAAAATGTAAAAACCAATCATTTTCTCCAAAATCGTTTTTGACATCACATTTAGGAAACACAGCACAGATCCTATTTACAATCATCGCCTCACAGCAGGGATAAGACTGAGGCAAAATCTTGCACCTGCCTCACAACAGGAATAGGACTGAGGCAAACGCTTTCTCTTGGAGCATCACAATTTTATAAAATACAATTCTATATAACTATATAACTCAATATTTTCTCGGGAAGCATAGGTGGTGAAGCCTGTGTATAAGAGTGCAGTGGAGTTAGACATAGGTCTGATCTTTTTTGTAGTTGTGGACAGAGCTGTCTTCCACTATATTTTTCAATACAGGCCTCACCTTTTGTGCACCACTGGAGAATCCTCACCTGATCTGAAACCCTGTATTGATCGTTTGCTTTTTGTCATTGCTTTGTTGTTTGGTAATAGTGGTCTATAATGTGCTACTGTTTTTCTTTAACACAGATTGAAATCGTTATTTGAAGAAAAAGCAAAGATGCCCACAAAGGAAAGGACAAAGAAACAACGTAACCGGGAAAAATAAAAAACAGCAACGGAATTACAGCATTCTTCCACAACAGATACTTCAAAAAACAGGAACAAAGCTCCTGGTAAGACAACTAAGTCTTTTTTACGCAACATATGTACATCCAGAAAAAATAATGGACACCATGTAGAAAAAGAAAATGAGAGAGTAAAATTGAAAAGGAAGGAGAGAACTTCAAAGAATCCTAAAACTGGAGCAGGAGAGAATAATATGTATAGGAATAGAAGGCAGAATCAGTTTAGAGACATTCGTAGACGAATGTTTCGCAATAGAGTGGTTTTAAATTTGTTAAAAAACATTAGGAAAGGTAAACAGAGAGCTGCTTTTTATAAGAAAAAGAAAAGTGTAGAGAAGATTGTTGATCAGGTTTTTGAAGTTAAGAAAAAATTATTTATTTTAATAATCAATAGAATTAGGACACTTAACAAGACAATTGATGTTTTCAAATCAAACAGTAGATGGAAAAGAGTAATTAATCAGACTAATTTTTGTAAAGTTTTTTCTGGAGAATGGATGCACAGTTCAAGTTGTGAGCCATTTTTTAATGAGGAGAGTTACTTCCAGGAGAATGATTTAGTGCATGCAGTTGACACCAGTGGTCGAGCGTATGAAGTGAAAGATGGTTGTCCGATTGAAAAAGAGAAACTTGTGCCTAGAGAACCAGAAGAGGTGTTATCTGATGGAGTTTTAGGGAGACGTACTAAGGGTCCAGAGTACACTTGGAAGTGTAGTAGTATTTGTAGTGTGCGACAGGAATCAATTGATTTGTTTTGTAATTTCCTACGTACATATAGTAAAAAAGTATAAAGCAGAAAGTGAAGTTGTTGCAAGACTTAGATCCTTGCAGAGTGAGAGGAATCACAGGTTTGCAAGGCCATTCACTGGCTTGTCTTTCTAGAAAAGTCTGTCAGAGTGTTTTTCCTCATTTTAGGATGTAAGCAGTGCATCATACCAAAATGAGGAAATTAGTGAGAATGTTGTATTATGCAAAAAGTCCAGCACTTAAGCTTAAACAATTAAACAGTGCTCTTTTGCATGGAACAGAATTAGATGTGAAGAAGATTTGTGAAGAAATTGAGATTTGTTATTTTCGTGAGCAAGAGGACAGTGTAGAAATTGAGACAGCAATTCAAGGTAATGTGGAAGACAATGTGCAGATTTTAAATACAGAAAAGTTTGAGAAGAAAATTACCAGGTTTAAGGTGAAATCAAGTGAAAGGCCGAATTTTACTTGTGTGTGTTGTCAACGGACTCATTATAAGATTCAGACTAGGTAAGTTGATTTATATGCGAAAAGTGAAAAGATGGATAATTATGAGTGGAAAGATTTAGCAACTTATTTGTGAGTGGAGAGATCTTTTGATTTGAGTTCTGATCAGCGTATTTGTAAATATTGTTATGACAAATTAAATCAAAACAGAATGCCTGCTAGAGCTGTTCATAATAATCTGGAGTTGATAGACATTCCCCGTGAATTGATGGATTTAAATACATATGAGTCTATTTTGATTCAATGTGTCCATCCTTTTCAGGCAATTGTTCGCATGGAGCCTAAGATAGGGAAATTGCCTCCTACAGATTTGCAGAGAGGATTAAAGGGAAGAGTTGTTTATTTGCCCCTAGATTTGAAAAAAAATATTGATACAATTGGTATAGAAAAAGTAGAAGAGAAACCTTTAGTTATTCTAGTTAATGGGGTTCCAACAAAGAGTAAAAAAATCTGGCAAGATTTAGTGGATGTTAGGAAAGTCAAAAAGGCAACGTTGTATTTAGTCAAAAACAATGAGTACTACAAAGATGTATGTGTTGCAGCAGAGGAAACAGCTACAGATGAAGACAGTGATTGTTCAGGCGGCCAAATTGAAAACGTTGATGTGTCTAGAAGTGAAGAAATATATGAACATTATACTGTTCATCCTTTGCATTCCAAAGAAGTAATGGAGAATGCAATTGAATTGTTTCAAATGAAAACAGCAAAAGGAAGTCCCATTAGTGTATGGGAAGAAAGTTTGGAAGCTCGTTGTTTTCCGCAGCTATTTCCAACAGGTCGAGGTGGACGATATGACGATCGACCACTTCAAATTCCTGCATCTGAATATCGAACTGTAAGATTATATGCTGAAGATGCAAGGTTTCGTCAATGCATTCCCTATTTGTTTCATCTACGGTATGAAAGTGACTTGTCTGGGCTTTCTTATGCTGTAAACCATATTCTGAAAAGTGGAGCACATCTACAAAATGTTTCGGCGAGGGACTTTATGGAGAAAGTGAATCTGCAAGATAATATTTTAGAATCTCATCTAATCAATCTCATGGCATGTCAGCGTGGTACAAATGAGTATTGGTACCGTCGCCATGGGGAATTGAAATGTATGCTAAGAAACTTAGGAACTCCTACATGGTTCCTCACTCTTAGCTGTGCCGAGTATGCATGGGAGGACTTACTTCAATTTCTACGAGAGGCCAATGCTAATATACAAAATATAAAAGTTCAAAACACCTGGAGAACTGTGTTCTTTGGATCCAGTGAATGTATGCAGATATTTTAATCATAGATTTGAAGCTCTGATGTCTTTTATTACCAACAAAAAAAATCCTCCCCTTGGAGAGGTTTTGGATTTCTTTTGTAGAAAGGAGTATCAAGCGAGAGGTGCTCCTCACATACATAAGTTGTTATGGATTAAAGATGCACCCAAATTTGGAACAGATTTGGATGAGACAGTGATGAGTTTCATTGAAGAGTATTCAACATGTGCTGTTCCGAAAACTACGGAAGAAAACATTTTAAGGCAACAAGTTTTACGCTTTCAATCCCATCATTGTGGAAAGTACTGTCGTCGAAAATTCAGAAACAAGGACAAGTTCTACACAAAATGTCGTTTCAGCTTTCCACGACCAGTGATTTCTAAAGGAAGAGTAAATAATTTGATGTCTTCTCTGCAACATACTGTGACGAGGAAATCACCCAAAAATACATACAATTTAAAAAGAGACGAAGAGTCCAAGTACATCAACGACTACAACCCAGTGATTTTGTCCATGTGGAATGCTAACATGGATATTCAATTCGTTGCTGACAACTCTATTGCTGTGGCTCGATATGTGACGTCTTACATCACAAAAAAAGAAAAGACAGAACTAAAGGAAATGTGGGAGGACATTTCACATGAAAAGAGTCTAAGCAAGAAATTATACAGTTACAGTCTGAAGATGTTGTCGCATCGAGAAATTGGAGCGTATGAATGTTCTGATCGATTGTCGTCAGCAAGTCTCTATGCCAAATCTAGAACCATCATTTGGGTGAGTCTAGGTCTTGCTGCAACACGAAATCGAGTTTTGAAATCTGTACAAGAGATAGAGTATTTGGCGGAGAAAGAACCAGAAAGTACAGATATTTGAAGACAAACATGTTGGATACATACTATCCAAATAGAAGTCATCACCTTGAGAACGCTTGTCTGTATGAAGTTCTGCAGAGATATATTTATAAGAGGAACATCAGAGAAGATATCAATTATGGAATATATGGAGTAATTGGATGTGAAGGATGTCTAGTGAAACAGAAAAAAGGTCATTTGATTAATCATCGCAAATTGAGTTGTGATAATCCAGATAAAAGAGAATTTTATTATTTGGCTCTTTTGCAACTGTTTAAACCATGGCGTGAAAAAGAGGAACTTCTTGGAGATTTTCTCTGTTATGAAGACTCCTTTAATGCAACGAAGGATACCATAGAATGTCCTGTTTTTCCAAATTATCTGCAAATGTTGAATGAAGAAATAGAGCAAGAAGCCACAATTGCTGCAGAGATTGCGAGAGACAGTTCTCAAGGCAGTCAGAGTTCTGCTTCATTGAGTCAGGATCCACTAGGAGGACCAATTATCCAAAATGAAGCTGCTACTGCCATGGATGAGGTGGAAAGAGCTATGGAACAAGCTCAAGATAATGAAGTTAACTTAGAAGATTTGGTGAAACAACTAAACCTTGAGCAGAAACAGATATATGACGAAGTCACAGAACAGATTGAACATGGATTCAGTCATGAGAAAAAAGAGTGCTCATGTACATCATTTAAGCCTGTCCAATTGTACGTGAGTGGAGAAGCGGGAACTGGAAAAAGTTTTCTGATTAAAGCCATTGCAACTTATCTGCAGAAAAGGACTGAATCACCGCAGTCTTGTGTTGTTACTGCTCCAACTGGGCTGGCAGCACATAACATTAAAGGGATTACTTTACATCGTTTACTGATGCTGCCAGTGGAGCATGATAACAAATTGGAGTATCACAAGCTATCAGGAGATGCGTGTTCCGAAGTTTCAAGAGTCCTGAAGAAAATGAAACTTCTTATCATTGATGAAGTAAGCATGGTGCCAAATATCATGCTTGCTTTTGTGCATTTGAGAATGCAAGAAATTCTTAGAACAGACTATGATGTCTTATTTGGTGGAAAACATATTGTTTTTGGAGATCTTCTGCAGTTGACTCCAGTGAAAGGACAACCTGTGTTCAAAATGCTCACACATGAAGATACCATGAAGTGCTTAGGGAGCATTGGAAACGTTAATATATGGTTAAACTTTAAATATGCAGAACTGCTTCAAAATATGCGGCAGGCAAATGATGAAGATTATAAAAATATTCTACAAGATGTCAGGATCGGAAAAGTAAGTCAGCAAGGGAAAGAAGCTTTACATGCACGATTAATTTCAAATTTGTACCCAAATGAAAACATTCTTCCAGAGAACATATTTAAGAAAATTAACGAGAAGAAATCTGGCATATGTTTGTTGCCAACTCTGAAAGAATGTTCCATGTTCAACAACAAAATGTTACAGTTAGAAAATGAAGAGATAGTGAAACTGGAAGCTATTGATAAAATAGAGCATATGGGAGCAACAATTATTTTGTCTGAAAATTTGAAATCAAAATTGGATTCATTAGAGAAGACTATATCTAAAACTGCTGGTTTTGAAAAGACTCTGAATGTGTGTTTGAATTGTCGTGTCATTTTAAGAAGGAATTTAAATGTTGAAAGAGGTCTGATAAATGGAGCAATGGGTTATGTTGTTGGTTTTGTGAATTACAAAAATAGAGATGAAATTGAAATTTTAAAAATTAAATTTGATGACATTGATGAAATAGAACAAATTTGTCGTTCTTCAGCTAGATTTTTGCTCGTGAAAGACTTATATGTTCGCCGAAAACAGTTTCCTATTTGTTTGGCATATGCGGTGACAATTCATAAGTCTCATGGTTTAAGTGTAGATAGCGCTTTGGTGAACATTGGAAGTTCTGTGTTTAAAGAGGGTATGGCATATGTGGCATTATCACGAGTCAGAACTTTATAAGGATTGTACTTGATTGATTGTGATGAAACAAAGATTTGTGCAGATTTAGATTGTGTAAAAGAATACAATAGGTTAAGAAGAGAGTATGCTCCACATTTGCCTCAATATCCTCTGATTGAAAAATGTGTGGTAGGCCGAAAAAGAAGAAATGAGAGTAATTGCAGTGAGGTATTAGCAAAAAGGCATAAAGTAGATAAAAGTGTAATTGTAAAGAGAAACAAAAAGGATTCTGTGGAAGATGTTGTTGGATTTCAGTTTGAAAACAGTTCTGGTGTTGGTTTTTTTCTTCAAAATTTACAAAGACAGATTGTTGAAAATCGGGAACAAACATTGTGCTGTTTATTGAATTCTGTGTTAGACAAATGTAGTAGTGATAGAGCAAAAATAGAAAGTGTTTCAGAAATTAGAAATCTTCTAGATATATGTTCAGGTCAAAATCAATTTTCACAGAATATTCAGCAGGATTGTCAGGAATTTTTAATATATATGTTTGATGTATTACAAGATGAAGGAGTAGATATAAAAAATCTATTTGGCCTTTCTTATCAATGGCAACATGACTGTGATAACTGTGCTTCATCAAGTACTACTAGAATAGACTCTGAAAGATTTATATATTTAACTTTACCAGACTGCAAATCAGTGTCTTTCAATAATCTAGTTAAAGCAGCGGATCACAATATGGTGTGTACCCAATGTAAGTCTGCAATGCTGTCCACATTATTTCTACAAAATTATGGTCACTATGTTATTTTAATGTTCCAACGATGTAGACCTGATGGAACTAAATTGACAACTTCTATTAAAAATGTTGTGGCTTCTCAGTTATCGATATCAGGAAGAACCTTTGCAACTGTAGCTATTATTTTTCATGATGGTCCTTCTACAACATCAGGGCATTACACATGCTATTTAAAAACTTCTAAAGGTTGAACCCAATGTAACGACAATCATTTGACTTTCAAACAACGTTTGCCTTTTGGCTTTATAAATTCATATCTAGTGTTTTTACAGCCAAAATTTAGGTAAAGGTAATTGGCCTATGAAGACGGGAGGAGTACTCATATATACTCATACATCTGACACTATTTGGCCAAATGGAAAGGTGCAAGAATGAGTAAAGAGTCATGACTGAAAAAAAGGAGCATATTAAAATTGTGAAAATATTTCAGATGTTCTTGGAGCTTTTCTTGTAGAAAGTCAATGAAATGGATTTCTAAGTGAACAGCAAAATACTATGCAACGAGAAAAGGACCTCCATGATATACTATTTGGCCTCAAGGAAAAGTAAGTCAATCAAAGATTAGCGTACATTTGTCATTTGTCAGTATGTAAGGTTTTTTTTAAAACACAATCTTTTAGATTGTGTTTTTTTTTCCCGCTGTCATATGATGAGTAATTTGAACTCACTACTTTAAGTGAAATTCAATATATTCTGAAAACAGCAAAAATAAACTATGTAACATGTTGTAGAAGTTATTCTATACTTTGGATTGTGTAAATTAAATTGTATTCCCATTCTCTGACACTTACTTTCCTTTTTTCATCTTCTTTCAGCTCTTTTTACTCACTTATAATGTCTTTCTCTCACTCTCTGTAACCCCCGTTCCCTTACTCCACTTCTTTGACAACCCCTCATTTTCATTTCAACTGTGTGTATCCCGTCTCTCCCTTGCAAAACTTTTCAGCTTTCAGTCTTTCTGATTTTCTTCTCTTTTCCGTATTTTCCTCCTTTGCTCTTTTAGTAATTCCTGTTTACTCACTCAGCAGTATTATTGCACTCTATCACTATAAATCACCCACTCTCCTTAGCTTATCTTTGTTTGCTTTTTACTTTTGAGCTCTTCTCTCTGTTTTTCGTTCACTACTTCTATGTCCTCAGTGCCTCACTCTACTTGTGTTATTTTCACTTGTGTTTATCTACCTTCTATCACTTCTTTTACAACAACTTCTCTGCTCCTCTCTCATCGTTCTTCATCCCATTTCTTTTACTCTGGTTCCGTTACTATCCATCATTTCCTTTCTTTCAATGTCCTTCTCTTTACTTTCATCACCAAATTATTTTCTCTCAGTACCACTGTTTTAGTCGTCTTCTCCTCTCTTTCCTTTTTTTTGCAGACTTACTTTTTTCTTTTCTCACACATTGTACTCCACCTCACTCAGTTTTTCTCTTAGTGTGTCTACGTTATAACTTCCTCAGTCCATTTCCTTCAATTGTTGTATATTATTCTGTCTCCCTTCATCCTTTCACTGTATGACTGTTCTTCTCCTACTCTCAGTTATCTTCTATTCCTCATTCTTCTAAATGCATCCTTAATTAGACTGTTTTCTGTCTCAGTCATTATCTTTTTACTTACTTCTGTTTCCTGATTTTGTTTTGCTAACTCACATTGTTTTAGTATCTTTCTTACCTTCAGTTCATTTCTCTGTACTTCTCTCTCTTTTTCTTAGTGAATCTATATGCCTTACTCTTTGTAATTTGCTCTCCTTCTATTTTTTTTTCCCTCTTTTTGTCCTTCTACCTTAGTTTATTTCCCTTTCTGTGTTCTTCACTCTCACTTTATTTCTAAATAGAGTGTTATGATGTTTTTAGCTCTTCATTTGTATCTTTTAATTTAAAATACATATTTTACTAATTATAACTTATTTTTTCTTCTCTCTTTCACAGATACCAACTGTAGTAAAAAACAATTAAAGTTACATTTATTATATGGTAAGTATGACTAAAAAATGTAGTTTGTTATCACCCTTTGCTTTAAGGTCACTAACATTTTCTCAATCTACCTCACTCCTGTGTTTTTACTCAGCTTCTTTCACTTATTCTTATTCTCCATGTTTACTCCCCTTTCCCTATTTACCCTCTCATATTCAACTTCTTTTGATCCCTATTCTTTACTTCACTTACCCTCTGTTCACTTCCTTTGCTTCTTCACTCATTCTCTTTTTCTTAATTATTTACCTTACTCCTACACATATAGCTCACCCCCCTCCCAACACATGCACACACCTGTAACATACACCCACACACACACCACACACACACCTCATACACACAAAAAAACCTCCCACACACACTCTTCAAAAACACACACAAATTCCATACACACACATACATCGAACACATATACACCCCACACTCATACACTTCTCACACATATTTCACACACCCTCATCTCTACCCACACCAAAACAGTCCACACAACCACACCCACAGACACACCTTACACACCCAAACTCCTACCTACACCCACTGACTCCCTGTAAGTCACACACATTGCATTACTTAACTTTTTTTGCTGTTTTACTCAAGCCCATTCAGGTAGTGTTTCCTTTACTCTCTATGTCCACTCTCTATGTCACTCACCATGTGTTATCCTAATTCAATATTTCTCCCTCTTTCACCCCTCTTTACTTATACTATATGTAGCGCACCGGGGAGCGTAACAAGGGGAAAACCAAGAGAAACAGTAAAATAATATTTTAGAGTGATTTGAGGTAGGGTAGCTGTTGTGTTGTGTGGGTGATTTACTTACTGCACTCCTTCCACTCCTTTTCTCAGTCCCTCTGTTCTCACAGTTCCTCACTCCCGTTCACTCAGTCCGTCTCTCTTACTCTAATTGTCTCTGTCTCTTCACTCTTTCACTACTTGTTCATTATGCTTTCTCCCTGAAGTTCAAGCACACTACGGTATTTACATTTCTTTGCTGCTTCAATTATTCCCTTTCTGTTACTTCTTCTTTTCTTCTTTTAGTTTGTTCTCTCTGTCAATACACATGTTTTAACTTTAGTCGATTTTATCCATCTTATTTCATCCCTCTTTAGTTATGGACACTACTTTTTTCTCTCTCTCCCTCACCAGTGTTACTTAAATCTGGTTCCGTTATTACCTTTTATTTGTACATCATTTTTTCACTCTCCTTTTACTCTTTACAGCCACTCACATTCTTCATGTACCTCTGCTTTAGTATTATTCTTCTCTCTTTCTTTGTTTCACAGCCTTATATTTTTTTCATTTTCTCTCTTACACTTTCTTATATCTTTTACACTGTTTTACTATGTATTATACAGTACCTCTGTGTTGCTCTCTCTTGCTGTCTGTCTCTTAACATTACTCTCTCTTTCTCTTTCTCTTATGCTCTCCTTCTCTTGTTTTTTTTTTCTTTTTTTTTTATTGCGCTAACGGGGCGCTCTCCGGTGCGCACACCGGGAAGCGCACCTATGAGAAAAATGAAGTCAAGAGTGCTAAAAATGTTAGTAATTTTTTAGAAATGGGAGGTAGTTCTGAAAAGAACTTTTTTTTAATGTTTTTGTTGTTTTATATTTTTTTTTATTTTTCTGAAATTTTTTTATTTTTTTGTATTTTTTGAACAATTTTATGTTTTTTTTGTTTTTTTTGGGGGGGGAACAACGAAAAACAGGCATTAGAAAGGGCTCAGCAGGAGCAAAAAAAAATTTACTTCTTGGGGCGTTTTGAGCACTTGTGGTTTTCAAATGCTCTATTAATTAAAATGATACTCATATTCCCATATGAATATAGTTCACCACAATAAATGCACACTAGCTTCATGTGCACAAAATTCTGTTGAATGTTTGGGACCGTCTCCCTCGCCTCTGGTCCCGATAGAGTTACCTGTGACGATGTACTGGCCACAGGAGTTGGTAGGTTATCTTGGAGGTGACGCAGCTCAGCAGCGCTGTAATTGTTTGGATGCCACCTCTGCATGTGGCGGTGCATAGTATAGTTACCAAAACTATACTTTTTGTTTGTACCTCTAGACAAAACATCTTTACAAATGAGGCATGTCACATATGGGGCATTGACCTTTTTTTGGTCTCGAGGAAAAGAATAAAATTGCCATATAAAATGGTCTTTGTGGTGTGATTTGCGGGGCTGTTCAGGCAAGAACTGCCTAGGCTGTACGTCCTCTTCCTCTTCTTCTTCCTCTTCCTCTGGGTTTGAAAGGAACTGCGCAGGTGGTCCTTCCTTCCTAGGTGGTTGTGGTGGGGGTGGGGGTCCACCAGCTGCAGCTACTACAGATGCCATTATTTCAAAAAGGAGAAACAGGTCTTCCTCTCACAAAGATGAAAGTCAGAGTGAGGAAAAAAGGAGGGGTTTTCATCATTTTGGAAAAAAAATAGTTCTAAACCAATGAAAAGTGTTATTTACAGGTCACATGACCTATCACGCTTACGTTACGCGTCCCGCTCCGCGCCCGGAGCGCTTCCGGGGTGCTGCGCTTCGTGCCTCGTTCGCGCTCTGGAGCACTTCCGAGTGCGCGAACGCGGCGCGTCATAAGACGCATTACGCGGCAACGCGATATGTCGCGCTTACGCGACGCGTCGCGATGTTGTTCTCGAACGCGGCAGTTGTGCAAACGGGACGTTTCCCGGTGCGCGGACCGGGTCGCGGCATAAAATTGAGCTAACGGGAAGCTACCCGGTGCGCGAACCGGTAGCTAAACTAAAAAAATATATATATATATTACCTACTGGCGGTCGCCAGTAGGTATATATAGTTAGGATTTTTTCCCTATGGGTTTTTTGAAAATTCTATGTCTAATAACTTTGGCGTTTGCGGACGGAATTGGCTGGAATTTTCAGCAAAATGGAACATTTTGTTTCTGAGCAGCCCCTGGAAATTTGGGGGGAGTTGGTCCAGGGGGGGCCGAGAAAAAAGGGGGGTCCCAAAACGTGTTTTTAACATTGAGTTTTCCATAGGGCGGTTAGCCTCACTTTTAGCCCGAACGGCTGAATGGATTTGCACGAAACTTGGCAAAATTGTAGGGACTGGTAGCCCGATGTGCCTTTTCTAGGTCTCAATATATGTGCTCCAGTGGATTTGGAGAAATTAACGTTTAAAAAAAGATATATATCTGTAAGCGCGGACCAGGCAGCGCCCCGGTTCGCGGACCTTACGCGTAACGGAACTTCACGAAGCGAAGCTGATTGGCCCTCCGGTGTCTGTCAACATTCTAAACAGTCCGGAGCGGCCGCCATCTTGTCTCTCGGTAGGATTGAGAGACAAGAGGAGGACAAAACAAAGGGGGAAATAACCATAAGGGGGCATACTAGATCCTCCATGACCCCCTAGGTTTAATGTGGAGGTTTTAAAAGGGCCTTACTTACTCTATTTTTTTTAAAAAAAAAATTTCGGGTTAGCTCCCGGTTTGCGTACCGGGAAGCTAACCGGGAAGCGAACCAAAAGAAATAGAGCTTGCCAGAGTGCAAAACATTCTAGCTAATTTTTAATAACGGGGAGGTAGTTCTAAAAAGAACTTTTTTTTTATATTTTTGTTGTTTTATATTTTTTTTTGCTTTTTTGAACATTATTTGTTTTTTTTGTATTTTTTGAACACTTATTTGTTTTTTTTGTTTTTTTTCAAAGGGAAGGAACAGAAAGAGGCATTGAAAAAGGCTCAACAGGAGCAAAAAAAAAATTTAAAACTTGCTGCGTTTGGAGCATCGGTGTTTCTCGAAAGCCAAATTAATTAATTTCAGACTCATGTTTGCGCATGAAATTAAAGTGCCACAATATAAGCATGTCACCTTCATATGGACAAATTTTTTTGGGATATTTGGCGTTGTTTCGTTGGCCTCTCCAAATGTGAGAGACATATCAGGTGATGTTCTTGTCACCGAAGTTGGGGGGTTCTGTTGTAGTTCACGCACCTCTGCACGACTATAGTTGATTGGATGCCACCTCTGCATATGTCGGTGCATCGTGTAATTTCCATAACTGTATCTTTTATTAGTGCCCCGGGATAACTTTTCTTGGCAGATAAGGCACGTAGCATAGCGTGCATTGACTTTTTTCTCTCCTGGTGGAATGGAAAAAAATTGCCAGATAAAGCTAACTTTGCGATGAGATACCCGGGGTAACTCTTTGACAAATCGTGGTCCCTCTTCTTCCTCTCCGTCTTGTTCTTCATCTTCCTCCTCTGTGTCTCCAATAAACTGTGCAGATGGTCCTCTCTTCCTATGAGGAGATGGTGGTGGTGGTGGTGGGGGTGCAGAAGCTGAAGCTACTATTGAAGCCATTTTTTAATCAGAGCAAATGATCAGGTCTTCCTTTCTCAAAGTTGAAAGTCAGAGTGAGAAAAAAGGTGGGGGCTTTCATCATTTGGGAAAAAAAATAGTTCTAAACCAATGAAAAGTGTTATTTTTAGGTCACCTGACCTAGCCTTACATCATTATGAAACCAAAAGTGAAATGAACCAATGAAAAGTTTTATTAACAAGTCACATGACCTCTCACGCTCATGTTACGCGCTGCGGAACGCGCCCCGGTTAGCTTCCGGGTCGCTGCGCTTCGCGCCTCGGTCCGCGCCCCGGGGCACTTCCGGGTGCGCTAACGCGGTACGTCACAAGACGCATTACGCGGCAACGCGATACGTCGCGCTTTCGCGACGCGCCGCGGCAACGCGATACGTCGCGCTTTCGCGACGCGCCGCGGATCGCTTCCGGGGAGCTGCGTTTCGCGCCTCGGTCCGCGCCCCGGGGCACTTCCGGGTGCGCTAACGCGGTACGTCACAAGACGCATTACGCGGCAACGCGATACCGTCACGATGTTGATTTCTTACCGGTTCGCGGACCGGGTCGCGGCATTAATTTGAGCTAACGGGAAGCTTTCCGGTTCGCGGACCGGGAGCGAAACAAAAAAAAATATTAAAAAAAAATTATTAATAAACATATAAAATATATTTTTGGATTTAAAGAAGAATACATTTTACAGCTATAGATATTAGCTTTTAAAAAACCAATGAAATTCACTGAAAAAACCATAGGTTATAGACCATATATAGTTAGGAATTAGCATTTACAAAACCATGAAAATTCACTGAAAAAAACCATAGGTTATACACCATATATAGTTAGGAATTAGCATTTAAAAAACCTTATTTTACTCACACAAAACCAATGAAATTCCATATATAGTTAGTTGTACTAACTATATATCGCGCACCCGCAATCCACTGCTGATCATGTCACATATTACATCATTCATGACATGGTCAGTGACATCACTGATGACATCACTGATGACATCTCAAATGACATCACTGATGACATCACTGATGACATCTCAAATGACATCACTGATGACATCACATCACAACTGAATGAGTGGATGTATAAGTGTCTGAATGAAGGTTTTAGTAGGTGCGTGACTGACTGTATGAGTGAATGATTAAATGTGTCTCACTGAATGCATAGGTTAGTGACTAAACTGTCTTAATTTGTGCATCATTATGTCTGGTATTCTGTAAACTGCTGCATGTGTTGATCAGTAGCTATATGAGTAACTATATGAGTTATTGATTGATTGTCCAAGTATTTGTATGGGAGACTGAGTGTGTGTGTGGCTAGCTGGGAGATGTGTGACTCTGTGCAGATCAATGTGTTCTTGTATCAATGATTTATAAGAGAGTAAGTATGTGTTAGAATATGTTTGAAAATGTAAGGTACTCTATGTTTAACTGTATAGATTAGAAAATGGAAGTGTGATTGATTCTTTACAGGACTGACTAGGTGTGTGAGTAACTCCAAGGATGAGTGGCAGAGTGTGAGTGTCTGTATAGGGTGTATGAGTGCATATGATAGTGTTGTAAAGATGAGTGATTGTATGTATGAATGATTGTATGGGTGAATGAGTGAATGTGTGTGTAGACGTAGGAATCAGTGAGTGCGTATGTAGTAACTAGTATTGGTGTGTCAATTGTTTTAAAAAATATATTCTGTATTTAACACTGGGTGTAACAGAGGTTATATTAAAGTGTGAGGAGATGCATTGTATTGTCACATGAATGATATCATCAGTGATGTGACCATTGATGTCAAATGAGATGTCATCAGTGATGTCATTTGAGATGTCATCAGTGATGTCATTTGAGATGTCATCAGTGATGTCATCAGTGATGTCATTTGAGATGTCATCAGTGATGTCATCAGTGATGTCACTGACCATGTCATGAATGATGTAATATGTGACATGATCAGCAGTGGATTGCGGGTGCGCGATATATAGTTAGTACAACTAACTATATATGGAATTTCATTGGTTTTGTGTGAGTAAAATAAGGTTTTTTAAATGCTAATTCCTAACTATATATGGTGTATAACCTATGGTTTTTTTCAGTGAATTTTCATGGTTTTGTAAATGCTAATTCCTAACTATATATGGTCTATAACCTATGGTTTTTTCAGTGAATATATATATACATAAAAAAATTATATTAAATACATATAAAATATATTTTTCCTTTAAAAAAAGAATACATTTAACAGCTTTTAATATTTGCTATTAAAAAAACATTGAAGTTCACTGAAAAAAACATAGGTTATAGACCATATATAGTTAGGAATTAGCATTTACAAAACCTTGAAAATTCACTGAAAAAACCATAGGTTATAGACCATATAATGTTAGCAATTAGCATTTTTAAAACCTTATTTTACTCACACAAAACCATTGAAATTCGCATATATAGTTAGATGCACTAACTATATATTTCACACACCCGCAATCCACTGCTGATGATGTCACATATTACATCATTCATGACATGGTCAGTGACATCACTGATGACATCACTGATGATATCTCAAATGACATCACTGATGACATCTCATTTGATATGACTGATCACATCACTGATGACATCATTCATGTGATAATACGATGAACTTCTTCAGACTCTATTATAACCTTATATACACTCAGTGTAAACAGACACTCACAGAGTGTCACTCATCCATGGAGTTACTCACACACCTAGTCAGTCATGCAAAGAATCAATGACACTTCCATTTCCTCAACTATACAGTTATACACACCTTACTTATTCAAACAGATACTAACACATATTTACTCTCTTATACAATCCCTGATACAATTTCAGAATGATCCATACAGCCACTCACACATTCACTGGCTCTTATGCTCAGTTATTTATATATGTCAACTCTCACATGTACTGTGTTTTACATATGTTCTTACTTTGACATGTAGCACTGAGATATCCATTCACTCACCAATACACGCATGCACACAGTCAACCGCCCATACAGCTGTTCCCACATGCACTTTTGAACCCATACATCTAGTGAATCAACTGCTCACACATCTATGCACAGAGTCATACACCTCCCAACCACCCACACACACACTCAGTCTCCCATACAAATACTTGGGCAACCAATCAATACCCCATATAGTTACTCATATAGCTACTGATCAATACATGCAGCAGTTTACAGAACAACAGACATAATGATGCACAAATTAAGACAGTTTAGTCACTAACCCATGCACTCAGTGAAACACATTTAATCACTCACTCATACAGTCAGTCATGCACCTACTAAATCCTTCATCCAGACACTTATACATCCACTCATTCTACAATATGTAAGACATATTTAAAGTTTACAGAAACATACAGACACTGGATGTTGTTATCCGTGATGTCATCAGTGATGTCATTTGAGATGTCATCAGTGATGTCATCAGTGATGTCACTGACCATGTCATGAATGATGTAATATGTGACATCATCAGCAGTGGATTGCGGGTGCGCGAAAGATATAGTTAGTGCAACTAACTATATATGCGAATTTCAATGGTTTTGTGTGAGTAAAATAAGGTTTTAAAAATGCTAATTCCCAACTATATATGGTCTATAACCTATGGTTTTTTCAGTGAATATATATATAGTCGCCAGTAGATAGTTATGGTTAGGACCTAATACCCCTAGGAAATCCGCAACATTCTATTTGTAGTAACTTTGGCGCCAATTGACAAATCTGCATGAAATTTTCCAAACTTTTGGCCAGCTCCGGTCCGCTCCTATCCTGAAACTTTATTTGGTGTAAATCCGTTCAGTAGTTCCTGAGAAAATGACAGTTAAAGTCATTTATATATCTATGGGCGCGGTGGATCCGTGTATCTATCCACATACCCTAAGTTTAGCTTGCGCGCACCCTGCCGTGCACAAGCTGTATGCTAATTGGCTGTCAACAGTGAAAATCAGGAAGTGTTGGCAGAAAACCAAAACAAACGCCGCACAACACGAAAGGGGGCACGGTAGAAACACCCTGACCCCCTAGGCCTGCTCAGGGCGACTCACAAGGACCACCAGGGCCCAACAAAAAAGATATTTTTTAAATCTCGGGATGCGCGTAGGATCGGTGCATCCTAGTGATATAAAAAAAGAAACGCAGTCTCCCACCTTAAATATTTTAATTTGCCCCCGGGGGTACCAAATCCCGGGGGCATTAATAAAAACAAAAGTATGGGTGGGGTCCCAATGCCCCCACACTGCCCCGGGGACCGCGATCCCCCCGGGGCTCTAATTTAATATATGCAGGGGGGGCTCACGGGGCCCCCTGCAGCCCCGGGGACCGCCACCCCCATGGGGCTTCTATCAAATGGGTGGGAGGGCTCTCTGGCCTCCCAGCCCCAGGGACCACCACCCCGGGACAGTAGAGTATTAAATGGGGGGCTCTGAGGCCCCCCAGCCCCAGGGACTGCCACCCCGGGGCCTCTAATTTAATATATGCGGGAGGCCTCAGGGGGCTCCCGTGCAGCCCCGGGGACCACCACCACTTGGGGCTTCTAAACAATGGGTGATGGGGCTCTCAGGCCCCCCAGCCCCAGAGACCGCCACCCCCTTGGGCTTCTTAAAAATGTGGGGGGGGGCTGCGCGGCCCTCCTCCTGGAGCCCTTGATGGCCCTGGGGACCATCAACCACGCTGCTCCCCTTCTCATAAAAAAAGGCCAGCCCCGGGGGATGGGGTCCCCGGAGCCTTGAAGTGGACTGAGGAGGTGGGCTATGCAGCCCCCTCCATAAAAAAGATAAATGTAATTGCCCATGCCCTGGGTAATGGGGTGCCAGGGTGCCGGAATTGGCCACCGGAGGGGTGCCACGCAGCCCCCTTCCCATAAAAAAATAAGAATAATATATATTTGGGGCTCAAGCCCTGGAGAATGCGGTCCCCAGGGCCCAAAAAAGGTTAAAAAGGTTAAAGAAAGGGGGCCACACAGCCCCCTTTCTATTTTTGTTTTAAAAAGACGCGATCGTCCCTAGGCCCCGTCCCCTACTTGCACCACTCTGCAAATGCACCCCCTGGCATGTTTGCAGAGAGGGAACAAACTCCCCTTGAATACTGGCCCACCAAGAATCTCCAGTATTCATCAGGGGGCTGTGTTGCAGAGAGGTGTTCTGAGGCCATGCCCCTTTTTACACCTCTCTGCAACGCACCTCTGTGGAGCTTACTGGAGGTACCTGGTGGGCTAGTTGGCCACCAGGGGACCTCAGGATTTAAGGGGCCTTAATCCCCCAACTTTAAACGTGCCACAGTACACGTTTGCACAGTGGTGAATGTAGGGGCGGGGCCTGAGGTGATATGTGTGCAAACACGCCCTGTGATGCGTTTTTAAGATTTGGAATTAATTCCTCTTCAATCCAGAGGTCCCCTGGGGGCCAACTAGCCCAGCAGGTATCTCCAGTAAGCGCCACGGAACTGTGTTGCAGAGTGTTGTAAAAAGGGGCATGGCATCTGAATACCTCTCTGCAACGTAGCTCCCTGCCACATACTGGAAGTACCTGGTGGGATAGTTGGCGCCCAGGAAACCACAGCATTGAAGAGTAATTAATTCCCCAGCTTAGAACGCACCACAGGTCACGTTTGCACACAGGTCACTGCAGGCCCCACCCCATTTCTTCACCATTGTACAAATATTCCTCTAAAATCAGCCGAACTACGAATTCCGATTTACTCACCTGTTATCAGGAGAGAACCCAGTGCTGCATTTTTTAGCCCAACACTGACCCTGAAAAGTAATTCAAAGCGTACATACTAGTAACTTGTATTTCTTTCCATAGTAATCCATTGTATGGTTTTCAGCAGAAAAGTTTCGAAGTGCCGATTTTTAAAACGTACAAATATTCCTCTAAAATCAGCCAAACTACGAATTTCGATTACTTCACCTGTTATCAGGAGAGAACCCAGTGCTGCATATTGTAGCCTAGCTCTGACCCTGAAAAGTAATCTGAGCATACTTACCAGTAACTTTTATTTCCTTCCATAGGAATCCATTGTGTGGTTTTCAGCAGAAAAGTTTCTAAGTGTTGATGTTTGAAACATACAAACATTTCTATAAAATCAGCAGAACTACGAATTCTGATTTACTCACCTGTTATCAGGAGTGACCTCAGTGCTGCTTCCTTGAGCTCAGTACTGATCCTGAAAAGTAATTCTATCCGTACTTACCAGTAACTTGTATTTCCTTTCATAGGAATCTATTGTGTGGTTTTCACCAGAAAAGGTTCTAAGTGTCTATTTTCACAAACTAAAAATATTCCTTAAAAATTGCCTATATGACTTAAATGCATTCGTTGGACTGTTTACAGGAGTGGTACCCGTGCTCCATCCAGGATCCACCACTGAGTAAGAAAAAGTAAGGTTAACACTACTTACCTGATAAGTGAATTTCCTCCCCTAGGATAACATTAGTGATGTGGTGAAAAAGTTTCTAAGTGTCAAATTTTAAAGTACAATAATATTCCTTAGAAATCACTACTGTAACCAAAACGTTTTTACTCAACTGTTTACAGGAGATGTCCCAGGACTGAATCCAGGATCTAGTCTTGTGGTTAGAAAAGTAATCCAAAAAGTGACTAATTGCATTTAACTAGAAATTCACATTGAGCTCAATGTTGCATTGTGTCTGAAATTGTGTTGCGCATTTCAACAACTGTAACTACAGTACTTAAAAGTCTATTGCCTATTTGCAAAGTATTTAAACTAAAGTAATTCATTCTGAGAAAGTATATTTTGTAATGTAATGTATAATGTAATTTAAAAAAATATCTAAAAATAAATAGTTTAAAAAATGTAGTAAATCCGAATCAATAAAATAAATATAAAAATTAATACATTTAAAAATTGTCATTTACAAAACCTTTGAAATTCACTTAAAAAAACATAGGTTTCAGACATGTTATAGTTAGGAATTAGCATTTAAAAAACCTTTGAAATTCACTGAAAAAAACATAGGTTTCAGACATGTTAGAGTTAGGAATTACCATTTAAAAAACCTTAGAAATTCACTGAAAAAAACATAGGTTTTAGGGGTGTTATAGTTAGTTGGACATTTCACTGGTACAAAACCATTATAACTTGTGCGCCTGCAATCCACTGCTGATGATGTCACATATTACATCATTCATGACATGGTCAGTGACATCATTGATGACATCACTGATCACATCTCAAATGACATCACTGATGACATCACTGTTGACATCATCCACGTGACAATCTGATACATCTTATCATACACTAGTATAACCACTCATTATAAAATATGGAGTACCATATTTGAAACCATTGACACACCACTGAAAGTTTCTAAAAACCCACTCAGTGATTCCTACACCTACACACACATCTAAACACTTATCTATAGATTTACTCATACATGCTAACTAAGATCAATAGAACACTATTAAATATACTTTCACACCAACATCAATATTACACACCAGCACACATCCTATTCACTTATGCAGTCATCCTACTCAATTATGCAAACAATTGATCATACTTATATTTACTAAGCTACACACTTACACAAACACCCCTTTATTTATTAATATAGATAGTAACTCATACTTAGTGTGTTATAAAATCACGATTACAAGTATACAGTTATCAATACGTCACTCATACAATCACTGAGTCTTATGTATACCTATTTATATACAACTGTCACACACACTGCCTTTTCAATTCAAAAGTGCTTTATTCGAGTATTACTCATAAAAGCAGACAAACAAACACATAATAAAAGTACAATTAAATTACAAGATCGAATATGACTTAAGCACAATACATATTAAAAAGACAATTAAAATTACATTTCATCCAGTATATATAATCCAAAGTGCAAAGTTCATATAGTAAAAAACAGATTAAAACCAGATAAGACACCTCGCGTGGGGAACAGAGAATAGATAATCTAGCAATCTCTGTTCAACTAAGCAGAGAGTAGTTACCCTACTAGCAATCTCTGCCTAATTACCCACGCCCACCCCAGATACTTTGCAGTCGCTATTGTAATCCAGTTTAAGGAGGTAGATTTTACTATACGTAGAGCTACCATGCTACTTTTAGTACCCAGGTTTCTACACATGGGAGCCAACCAAACACGTCTGGGAACGGAATATGCATAACAGGAAAACAAAAAGTGACCCAACGTTTCCTTTCCTTCCCCACAAACTGGGCAAATAGCTGGACCACCATCTCTCCATTTTGCTGTTAAGTTACGTAGAGGTAGAGAGCCAGCCCTCATTTGAAAAAACAGTTTCCTGTCCATGGGTTTCGTTATTAAATCCCAATATATTTCATACATGGGAAAAAGCTTAGCTTCAAGAAAAGTAGCCGTCATAGACCCATGGTTGTTACTAAGGAGACTCCTGTTTTCAACCTGTTCCCAGAAAAGATTTTTTATAAATAGCTTGGATGGAAAGGACGACCCAGTTGGGTCGGACCACAATTCAATTAACCCTAGTTCACATAATGCTGATTTTAATGATCTAAACCATCTGATTTTATGAAATCGGTCTGCTTTGATGACATCAGCCAACCCTGCTGCATATTGTGACAACTCAGGGGTGGTCCAGATTCTACGCCAATATAATATCGGACGAAGTTTGCACATTGCCGATATTTCTTTCCTGCCAAGATCATATCTGAGAGGCAAAAGGGGGCTGCTCTGTGGGGTGCCTGTTAATTTCCGAAGGAAGTTATTTTCTGATGTCTGTAACTCCTGAAGGTTTTCTTGCCCCCACATCTCTGCCCCATACAATGCTGACCCTATGGCCTTTGCCTCATATATGATCAAAGGAGGTTTGATTGGTTTGGTCAAAGATTTACAATGCTCCTTGATGATGGTACCAGCCAGTTGTTTATGCCTTAGTACTGCAATGTTTAAATGTTGGTTCCATCGATTGTCGTTTGAAATGTGAATCCCCAGGTAAGTAAAAGAATTTACTACTTCGAGGCGACGCCCACTCATGGATATTTTAGATTTAAAATTTCTACAAGGATTAAAAACCATGAGTTTTGTTTTACCTGCGTTTACCTCCAAGCCGTGGTCACTAAAAAATTTATCAAAAATTACCAGTGCCTTTTGCAGACCGCTAGGGGATTTCGATAAAATTAAGGTGTCGTCTGCAAACATTGAAATAGGAACTTTTGCACCTGCAAGAGAGGGAGCATCCACAGGCTGGGATTGCATGCGGGAAACAATTCCATTAATAAAAAGTGTAAAGAGTGTTGGTGCCATTGAACAGCCCTGGCGAACTCCTCGCTCGACTGGAAAATCAATGGTATCGTTGCCGTAGCCACCCCATTGAATTTTAGCGTAAGTGCCCTCATGGAGTCTCATGATCAGGGTTAGAATAGTCATTGGGACCCCCAGAGCTGCCAGCACCTCCCACAATTTTGCCCTCGGCACCAGGTCGAATGCAGCCCGTAGGTCAACAAACGCTGCGTACAGACTGCATCCCCCCAAGACCACGGTCCTCCATTGTATCAGTTGAAAACGGAAGACCTGGTCCACAGTGCTGGTTGCTCTGCGAAACCCAGCCTGAAAAGGAGATAAAACATTCTGCTCCTCTGCCCAATCCAGCAAGTTGTTAATAATTACACGCCCAACAACCTTTTAAACCGTGTCAATTAAGCTAATTGGGCGGTAATTGCAAGGTTGGGCACGGTCTCCCTTTTTATATACTGGGATAATAACAGCACCACGCCATGATACCGGGATTTCAGCGCCCCTAGCAATATGATTTAGTAAAAGGCAGATGTATTTACTCCACCTAGCGGTGTCATTAAAAAAGACATCCGCAGGGACTCCGTCAATACCCGGGGCTCGGCCACTGTGAACAGATTTCAGGGCAGAGAGGACTTCACTCTGCACAAAGATGTCATCATCTGCAAACAGGTAAGTTGGGCTTAAGCTGTTGACAAATTGGTCCCTGGAGGAGTACTGCTCGCTGAAAAATTTAACCCATGCATCATGGGAGACGTTGTTATTGGGAGCTTCTGGAGACCTATCGTGACCCCATTTGACAATATGCCAAAATAGTCTAGAATGTTTACGGTCACTTGCACATTTCAACTTCTGCCAGTGATCTTCATCCCATTCTCTTTTTGCTCTATCAATGCAATTTTTGTAGTGCTTCCTGGCAGATCGAATCCCATCCAAGTTGTTACTTTTAATCGCAGCTCCTAGATTAAATCTTGCCGCCCTACAATCTTGATTATACCACTTTGCTGATTTGTGTGGGCAGACCCTCTTGTTATTTACAGGTTTTAAGAAGAAACCTTTGACTTCATTAAAGAGAGTCATGTGTGCTTTAGTGATATCCTCATGGCCCTGTGAACACCCAACTACGCTCTCCAGTGCCATAATGGCCTTATCTGTCGCTGCTCCTATTTTTTCAAGGATCTGCTGATCTGTCTTGACACCTGCCCACCTTAACCTACGCATATTGTTGGATGGGAGAATCGTCGAGAGCACAAGTTGATCACAAGGGGTTGAAGCAATTTCATTAGATGTCCACCATTTGTGTGAAACACATAAAGGGTCGTGGTCGCTTTCTGGCCTAGCTATTACTACCATGTCATTGAGAGATGACCATATAGACATACTACAAATGACATAGTCAATGCGACTTTTATTTCGCCCGTTATTAAAAGTCATGGCAGGAACACGATCTGATTTAGTTCGACCATTCAGGGCTCGTAGCCCATGCTCCAGACACATTGCGTTTAAGCCTAGTATGTCAGCCGTCCAGCGAGTTATCGATGGAGATTCTAATGTGGAGATGTCCCAGAGCTTATCTTCCTCTACTCCAGGAGGAGAGTCACCAGTGATGAGAGGTTCGAATGTGCGATTTAAATCGCCTGCAATTAGAATGTTTTTCCCTGCAGAGTGAGTCTCAAGAAGATTAAAAAGACTCAAAAGAACCTCTGATTTACCTTTGCTACCACCTCTAGCATAGATATTATAAATATCTATGGAGATGGATAAGTCACTAGTCAATCTGATAAGCTGAATATCTTTTTGGTCAAGCTCCACACATTTTACAATAGTTTTTAAAGACTGCCTGATCCATATAGTAAGACCCCCCATCGGCCGCCCTTTAGGGCCCTTAGTAGCAGGAACATGAAAATTTATATACCCCAAGGCGAAAATAGGGTCACACGCCCAAGTCTCTTGAAAGATACATAGATCATAATTGTTGATAAATCCAAACCAGTCTGCACAATCCATCCTGGAACATAGTCCAGCCACGTTCCAGGACAAGAGCTTCCCTGAGTTAGATATCGTAAGAGAACAGGGGTTTGTGATAATCTCATGTGTCATCCTACCACCAGTATCCTGGTTAATAATATTTTCATTGGGTGGGCCTACTAAATCAACAACGGGATACCCCTGAATACAATCTTTAGTTGAATTGCTGACCCTATTAATGATTCTTCCATCACAAAGAGACAAAGACATGGATTTACAAATAGGTGGTTGTCAGTCGCAAGCATTCAAGTTAGATAATACAGAGAAGCGGTTTTCCAACCCCAAGCCCCAGTCCACTGAAGCAACATCCTTCCTCCCCCTCTTTGTCACAATGTTCCATTTGGTTCGCAAAATACTTGAATTTGGACCGCTTTCCTTTCTTGGGTAAAAGAAGTCCAGAGTCAATGGAACAATTGAGGTTGATCTCCGTTGTGGTGGAAAAATGTTGGGCAAGATGTTAGGCAAAACCCCTGGGTCGGAAAAGTGTAAAACAACACACTCCCCCTTAAACTTTTTCGCCCTGTCCCCAATCCACTGTACCCTTCTCGCTTTAACGAGCTCTTCTGAGAGTTGCTGCTTACCCCATGGAGAAATAACCATGTTATTGGTCAACCATGATAGAGATTTATTTATTAAGGAAGATGTTGTTTCCCGCTCATCTTGGGCCAAAGGAGGAACATTGGCAAGAACAAGTACCAATGGGGAAGCTTCTACTACAAGCTCGAAAGTCCCTTTTTCAGTGATCGGGTCATCAACAACAGGAACTGGGATGAAGGCATTAGAAGCATCACCAGCGAAAATACTCTTGAGTGCCATTTGAGGGTTTGAAACAGAGGTAGGAGTTAATCCATTGCTATCTATAGTAACTGGTTTGCTCAGGGTAGCCTCAATCCTGGTAGTAACATTTTCTGGGATTTTACCTATCTCACCCACGGTCTTTTCTAATAGACCTTCTAGTCGGCTAACCTCAGATGATAACTTATCTATTTTACTGACCAGAGGTTTAACCACACCTTTGATTTTATTATCAATCAGAGCCAGTAGTTTGTTAAATTGGGCATTAGAAAGTGTAACAGAAGCCTCATTGGTCAAGTCAAACTCCTCTTCCTCTGAGTGTTTCCTCGGGGGATTTGCTACTCTGTTCTTGGCTGACCTTAAACCCTCCCGTTTCCCCGGAACTAAAGTGGGAGCTGGAGGGGAGATTAAGGGCTCGCTACTAGTTGTTATCTCTATCAGAGCTTCATTAATGCTAAGGTCTTCAGTTCCAGCAACAATACCGCTGGGCTGAATAATAATAGTATCTGGAACAGAATCGAGTATTTCGCCATTAGAGCAACTATTAATCTGAAGCCCAAAGGGATCATCTGAATCAGTATCAATAAGGGGGGATTGGGTGGATAAATCTATTCCCAGGGAAGATCTCCTGTCACTATTGATTCTTTCAACAACGTGTACAAGATAGTTCTCAATAGAGTTACTAGGAGTAACTAACTTTTTTGGCGGCATATTTCTATGTGCACACATCTACACAAGTAGACTCGTGACAGAATCGCCAGAGTGTGAAATATATAAAAGCTACGTTTACAGCACAACAATCCAAGAGACCAGACCCAACCCAACCTTGTCCAACCTCGGACGGCCTCAGACGGCCCGCCCTTTGTCCGGGCTTCGTCCGGGCGTCCCGCTCGCGTCCCGCGAGACGGGGGTAACGCGCTATTTCAGCGCCTCCTGGCGCCTGATGACGCGGCGTGCGCCGCTCGGGATGCTGGGGATGGTAGTTCAGTGACCCCCCTCACACCGTGCTCCACTCGGCAACCTGACTCGAGGGTGGCAAATGAGTCGGCTGCGGGAGGCGGGAGGGCGAGCAGCAAAGGGCAAAGGTCTCCGAAGTTCCTTTCAGATCTCCAACGACTGGCAGCAAGGACCGGCACAATCCTGGTAGGTTTCCCTTTTATATTTCTAGTTTCTTGGACATGTATCATTGACAAATATATTTACTCATCACCTAACCCATAAAGAGATTTACTCACCAAAACAACTGTTTCCACATATAGTCTTAACCTCATATACCTACTAAATCAACTATTTACACATCTTTGGACAGTCACACACCTCCCACCCAACCACTCACACATTAATTCACAATCCCATACAAATACTCACTTAACTTAATAATAACTAATATAGACTTTCACATAGCTAGTAACCAACTTATGCAGTAGTTTAGACAACAAGAGAAGGAGTGACACAGGTAATAACTCAGTTTAATCACTATCCCGTATGTTTAGTGAGACACTTTAAATTTGTCACTGAGACAGTCAATCACATTGCTACTAAATAATCCATTCAGACACTTATACATCCACTCAGTCTTCAGGGCGGATTGCAATATATATATCATATTTATTTAAATATCGAACCAAACCATATTCACTGGATAATGTCATAAGTGATGTCATCAGTGATGTCACTGACCATGTCATGAATGATGTACTAGGTGACATCATCAGCAGTGGATTGCGGGCGTGCGAGTTATAGTTAGTACAACTAAGTATAACGGGGGAATTTCAATGGTTTTGTACGAATGAAAAATTCCAACTAACTATAACAACCTTAAAACAGATGTTTTTTCAGTGAATTTCTAAGGTGTTTTAAATGCTAATTCCAACGATAAAATGTATGAAAAGTATGTTGTTATCAGGTGATATAACATATATGCAAAGGAAATATACACAACAAAATACCTACAACTGTCCTACTATTGTTCTACATAACAGGTCTGACGTTAACCTTTTACCTAGTTAGGTGTTACATGACTGTCGTGTAGTTTTCTCCGACAAGTAGCCTCTTGTATTATGCATGAGGATTCTCAGTATCATAGAAGAATTACCAGCAGCTGCATAATAACTCTATATACAGATCAAATCTAATGTCATCCTTGCCTGACATGCCCATAGTACACTACTAGGTAGAACCCCTGAGGGTATCTTTCAGGTATATAAGCACTACATCTTTGCTGGGCATTACAGAGGAGAAAAATACTTCTATGCTGACACACTGACAAGAGCATGCATGCAGTAGTCTGATATCCCTCACTGGGTGTCCTCCTTGAGACCAAGATGGGGTCCTTCACTCTACACATCAGGTAATGGGGTTGGCTTTATCATGCATGCTAGGTGCACTTAGGTACACTTAATTAGGGTTTGCATCATAGGAGTAAGCGTTATTTCCATCATGTATCTATATGCCTGCATATATTTATTGTTTTAGCACTATGGTAAAATCCTACCTTTTCTTTACCGTGCTGGTGCTTATAATGTAGATATCGGTTTTAGTGTAATGGTTGTTGCAGCACACCTGTTTTATACTGGAACGACACTGGTTCAATAAATACTTATTGAAAACGTCCCCACCATTTATTCTGTGTATCTCTCTGAGACAAAAGTGAGCATCAGTGAATTGAGTGAAAAGTACTGTACTGTTTCCATGATCCCTAAGGGGTCAGGGTTATCATGTCCGATAATTTCCAGAAACTATTCACTCCTTGGTAAGAGGGGCTCATGTTGGCACTGTGAGCTAGCTGGTCTATGAACTGACATATCCTTTTGGGTTGTCTGGAATCAGTATGGACACCAATCCTTAGTTTATGTTGTCTAAACTTTGGAAGCTCCAGCTCCCAAACTGTATGCACATGGTGTAGCCAATCCAGGTGAACTGTCTCAGTGATCCTTTTATGTGTGGGCTGGAGTCTCAATATTGGTGAGTAATGACAGGTGGTCTGATGATACTGGGTGTGTGCTGTAGGAGTGATTGTGCAAGGCAGTGAATGCCATTGGTTCAGGGGCTTGTGTATCATATGTTTGCCTCTGTAGATCCCCAGCTGATTGGGATGCAATAATGCCAGGACACAGGATTAGTTATATTTGAGGCTGACACCTGTGCATGCCCAGCTCCCTTTTCCAGTGATGGTGACCTCATGCCTGCGCTTCACTGTGTGTGCTCACCTTTTACATTGTAGTGGGTTATACACTAGACTGTCTAAACACAACAGAAAGTTCTCAAATGTGATTTGAATATGGCATACACATCCCCATTCCTATGATGTGCTTCATATTTATTATTAATGATATAACTCTGCAATGGACTGTGAAAAAGAAGGACATAGCCAATATGCATACGGAAACCAAGTATCTGTCTTTTGTATTTGCAAGACCTCATGTTTAGTGTCATTTTCTAATGATTGGCTGTTGAACCAGTTTTCATTGCCATGTAAATTAGGCCTAAAATATCTGGTAATCCCTACCCCTCCTATTACTGTGCAGTTACCTACCTTCTGTCTAATGACCTGGGTCAGACATTCACTTAAATTACTTAAAAAATACCCCAATCATTTTGCAGTTGTCTGTCTTCTCTGTTTCACATATGTACCAATAGTGGCACCCGTGTTTACCACCATGTGCAAATGCTGCAGTGTCAATACTCAACCCAAATCCATGGCAGTGTGAGAGCTGTTTTCCTTTTCCTCACTTTAAATGTATTAGAAGCTGGGCTTACGCTAGTATAACCTGTGTTTACACTGTCCTCCATCATAGTATACCACGTGACGTCTACTACTACTGTGTATTGTTCTAAATAAAGAAGTGCACGTTTACTCTAATAAATAAGGAATTTTCCCAGAGATCTTTCCCAGGAATGTGCTAAACCAAGGATGCTTTACTGTCCTAGGCTGTGTACAATGTATCAACTAATATATTTAAATAAACTGAATGACGAGATTCAAAATTATGCAAAAAATCCTCAAATACATTTTTTACTAAAATGTTCCTCACTGAGAACCCTGTACTTGTGTAGAGATGTAGGAAAGTCTTTTCTAAAGTCTGATACAAGGATGTGCATTTCTCTGTACACAGATTTCCCCTACTTCCCACATTTTGAAGGAGAACCTATGCTGGATTTTATATAGAACTTTACTGAGTTCTTTATACTTATGAATTATACGCTTTTGCTGCTAAACATATTGATGGCTTATTTCATGTATTTTGCCTATTAACTCCTTATATAAAGTTTTAACTATAATTGATGTTTGTCCTTCTTATTAGAATGTCTCAGGACTGATTATTGAGGTGGATGTAAGCAGTTAGACGTACTTGTGATATTCTTTCTTTCCAAATATAACTCATTAAATAATATTCCTTCAGCGGTTTACTGACACACAGCCCACCTGAACATAGAACATCCTTGTACCAGCTCTAACCCCATTGCTAGAATCCAGTGCTAAATAGGTGGATTTCTAGGTATTTGGGAGACTTTAATTTCCATCTCAAGAAAGCAGAGGATAAAGACACCACCTTCCTGAATGACACATTGACCAGCGTAGGATTGCATCAGCTGGTCAAATCTCCCACTCACTCAGCATATGTTGGAAGGCATCTTTTCCAGCAATCCATATCTCCAGGTAATAGACTCTATACCACTTTTAGGGTAAGATCATAAAGCTGTGATGTCTATTATTACCTTACATAGGTCCCCACCCAGGAGGGATACGAACCCCGAGGGCACTAAGAGCTGGTCCTGTCAGAATATGAGCCCATCTGCCCTACCAGAAATCCTGATAGAAATTAAGCCTAGCTCTAAGGCAAATCTTAATGTAACCATACAGAATTTTTCCACGGGATAGGAAAGGCAATTGACACTCTGTGCCAGAAACAATCTTTATGATTCACAGAAAAAGTCCCTCAGAACCTTGGTTCTCTGAGAGTTGAAAACCCAGAAACAGCTTTGTAGAAGGAAGGAGGATTTGGAGATCTAATTATGACCTTCAGCACAGAGAGATGTGTTAGCACACAGAACAGGTTTTTAACCTAATGTAATCTACCAAATCTCGATCCCCATTAACCCCTTCCTTGCGGGGGTAATTCCCCCGCTGTGCTGGGGGCGGGGGGCGCGCACAGCACCCGCATGCTCATGACGAGCTCAGCTCGTCATGAGGTACGGCGCTCGTGTGCTCATGACGAGCTGAGCTCGTCATGAGCAGACCGGTTCCCGTGGAAATCTCAGCACAGCAGGGGAATAATCCCCTCATGCGAGCGTTCCACGGTCCATGACGAGCTGAGCTCGTCATGAGCACCGGAGCGCCGTGCCTCATGACGAGCTCAGCTCGTCATGAGCACCGAAGGGGTTAAACAGTTGTCCTCCAAATATTGCTTATCTTGTCCTAGAAATGTTTGCCACTCAATTGACCACAATCTTCAACAAAGTAGTCAACACTGGTTTCTTCCCACTTTGTTGGAGAAAGCCTTCCATCCTACCTTTGTTTAAAAATCCAGTCTTGATCCACAAGAGCCTAGTAGTATAGGCCTATTTCTAGGTTACCTTTTACAGCTAAGTTATTGGAGGCTTTGAACATGGACCGTATGTTGTTTATAGAGAATAGCAGCTTGCTGGACTCTTCGCAATATGGATTTGGAAGTTCACACACCATGGAGACAGCATTGGTAGCTGCATCGAAGGAGCTGAGCTCCATTTTATATGGAGGATGCATGACAGCACTGATGTTAATGGACCTCTCTGCAGCCATTGATACAGTCAAGCATACCATTCTGATTGACAGGCTTGCTGAACTACAAAAAGGGGTCTGGCTTTCAGCTTGATAAAATCCATCCTATCGTAAAGAGTGCAACAAATTGCCATGGGAGAATTCACTCCTGACCAGTTTTGCTTGCCCTCTGTGGGGTGCCACTGTGTCTTCAATTCCTGACATTATAATCAAATCTCCCACTCACTCAGCATATTTTCCAGCAATCCATATCTCCAGGTAAAAGACTCTCTACCAGGGGGGCGTGGCTTGGACGGCGTTGGTAATGGCCGCCTAGCTTGTTCACTGCGGCGCAGGGGAGCGGAATTTCCGACCTAAGGGATGAAAACACCAACTCTGAAACCACATGCACAGGAGGATTGAGCTCCGGACCTGCTGAGGCACACTCGGTGCGAATTTGGACAGCTAATATCCGCGGATACACCTTTTATCCGACTTGCTGCTACACGAGTGGAGATGAGCCCCGGAGCAGCATGCTGACGGGCTGCACGTCGCATGTCGGCAAACAACGGTTTCCCACGGAGACACACACGAAGGGAAGGTGAGCATCAGACTATGCGCCCATCAGTGACTGATTATCCGGTCTGAAGCTATTTATCCAGCTTGGATCTGTTTGAACTTAAATCTTGATGCCCGGCTGCTTGCCTGTCCCTAAGATGGCCGCCCGCTATCTGGCTCGCGCATAGTGCATTCACAAATGCTCTGCTTCACCGCAATTCACCGTAATTAGCCAGCGTAATGCCTCACCAACATAGCGGCGCTGCCCTACACCTTCCTGGAGGAGACCACTGCTAAAGGGAGTGTACCTTTATCAACGTTCAGCCTGTAACTTGAGAGAGCCTACCTCCTTTAGCGCCTGACCTCAAAATGGCGACTGTGTGAACATTTTTCGACTTTTTTCGGCGCGAAAATAAAGAAATTAAGGAAAATAAGGAAGATGTGTGGAAACTGGGAATTCTAAATCTGTGCTCTGTATAAAATCAGCCCTACAAACCCATGGTGCCCTACCTTCATCTACCATTACTATTGCTATTGCTATATTACTATTACTACAATAACACTTGTGAATACAGTCACAAATAGAGCAAGGCATGTGACAACACCCAATAATAAGAACTGTGCCATTCTGGGAAGTACTAGGAAACCATACATTTCAATAGAAAGCCAAAGACCTAGCGCAAGTGATTCGGGCCTCAACTGCAGCACACCGACAGAAACCTGCCAGCATCCTAACATCCCACAGATCATCCTGTTCTTCACACAAACCACTCACGAAATTCGGTCAACATGGCGGACAGAGACGAGAAGAAGAACACCAAAAAGGTAAAACCAGCACCCTCATTGTCAGACTCCCCTATAAAAGCGAAAGCAGACGTCAGTAGTACCCTAGAAGTAATCCTGAGAAAGCTAGCAGAGGTACACGACCTAGCAAAATCAACCAAATCCAATACTGACTCTATGCAGTTGGAACTCACTGCAATTAGGGCGGACATGAGCTCTGTACACAAAAGCATAGATGAAGCGGAACAAAGAATTAGCGACTTAGAAGATAGAACCAATACTGCTTCCAACTCCATACAGCAACTCCAGGGATCAACAGACCAGCTCAGACGCCAGATATCGGAGTTGGAGGACAGAAACAGGAGAGGAAACGTGCGCATTTTTGGAATCCCAGAAAATGCAGAGAAGGACGCGAACTCCTGTGTAGACTTTCTAGAAGCTTAGATTCCGAAAATAACAGGGATTTCCTTCCACCACGAGTTTGAACTCGACAGAGCCCATAGGGTTCCAAGCTACATCCCTCAAGGTTACAGAGGCCCGCGTCCACTGATATGCAAGCCGTTGAGGTACCAACATACGGAAGCTATACTTCAGTTCGCCAGACGAAATCACAAAATCACTTGGGAGGGTCATAACATAACTTTCACCCAGGACTACTCGAAAGATACACTCGAAATCCGGAAGGGCTTTCTGGCCCTGAGAGAAAAACTTAGATCGAAAGGAATTCAGTACTCCTTTGCTGGTCCGGCGAAATTCAAAATCACCATACAAGGCAAACCGAAATTCTTCACGAACCCAAATGCTTTGGCACAATTCATCGGAGACTCCACGTCACATAGCATGGACTTATCCAATATCACATCAAACAAACGGAAGACAAACTCGCTAGAAAATATGAACTCGGATTCTGGTCAAGGGTGACTCTATCTTAATATCCTTAAGCCTCAACTTTGATGTCTTTAATGATGTAATGGATCATGTTCTATTCCCGTAGTTAGAAAGTCAACCTAGTAGTTATCTCTTAGCAGGCCAACATCTTGCTGCCTCTTCCGACTCAGTTATAGTGGATGTTTTGATCTGATTTGTTTGACGCCGTCAGGTAAGACCGATCAGTGTACGTATCCATAGTCACCCATGGTCACCTGACACATCCATTAATCTTTCTATCACGTAATATAGCTCATATCACGTTCTGTGTTCTTTAAACCGTTAATGGAGCAAATGATCTGTGACATAGTCTCTATTACTACCACACCAGGTTTTTTGAGTTTCTCAGAGATTATGTCTGTGTTTACAGAAATTCCCCTCATGTTTCTTGCTGTCGATTACGTATGTCTTACACATGCAAAGTCTATACAGTATGCACGACTGTACTGACATGGTTAGCAACCTTTTAATATCTACTTTTATTTAATAAGTTTATATGCTGCACTGCATAGTTAAATTTCTTGATCTTCCCCAGGATCACTGTATCACATCTCACTATATAGAGCTTACTATATCTAGCTGATCATGGGAGTTGCTTAGCAAAGTACATTAAAAAGTTGGTTATTGTTCCCTGTTACATCGACCATTCTAAACCCTTCCTGCGTTGCAGGTGGACGGGTTAATAAGGGTCAATAAGTACAAGGCTCTAAGAACTTGTGAGGGCAACAGAGCTGGAAAGATCTTGGCGTCATATCTAAAACATAAAAAAAAGCAATTCAACATCGCCTCAGTTAAAGATAGTGGCAATGTCATCCAAACGAAACAAGACCTAATTCTCCATACCTTTAAATCATTTTATCAAGACCTGTACAAAAATAATTTAGACTTTAACTCGGAAGAGTGTAACAAGTACCTAAACTCATTAGGCCTCCCTAAACTCAACAATGCTGACAAAGCCACACTGAATTCTCCACTCACCCTACAAGAGGTATCAGCATCCATTAAAACCCTTAAATGTAACAAGGCACCGGGCCCTGACGGATTCTCGGCCAGCTTCTACAAAGAACTCACCAACTCCCTGAGCCCGACTCTTCTAAAACTCTTTCAATCCTTTAGCGTAACGAAAGGTATAACCAAATCAATGAGTGAAGCTACCATTATAGTTCTCCCTAAAGAAGGCAAAGACCC